>NC_058105.1:59282857-60578571 GCF_020171115.1 Neogale vison
AGAAGACAAACAGGAACATCAAGCTAATTCCAACTTTATAGTTCACACAGAAATGAACAACTCCTGCTCTGGGTGGTGGAGAAAAAATTTTCATGCTAAAAGACATCAAAAGAAAGCAAAGGTAGCAATCCTTATATGAGAAAAATTAGATTTTAAATCAAAGACTGTACTAAGGGATGTAGAATGAGTAAGTATATCATACATAAAAGGTCTAGCTCAACAAGAAGATCAAACAATTATGAATATTTATGCTCCTACTTTGGGAATAGCCAATTATAGAAACCAATTAATAACAAAATTAAAGAAACACATTGATAATAATATAATAATGGGATTTAACACCCCACTCACAACAAGGGACAGATCATCTAAGCAGAACATCAACAAGGAAACAGTGGGTTTGAAAGACACACTGGACAAGATGGACTTCCCACATATGTACAGAACGTTCCATCTTAAAGCAACAGGATACACATTCTTCTCAAGTGCACCTAGAACATTCTCCAGGATAGATCACATACTAGTTTACAAAGAGGTCTCAACCTGTACCAAAAAATTGGGATTATTCTCTGCATATTTCCAGGACACAGTGCTCTGAAACATGAACACAACCACAAGAGAAAATTTGGAAGGAACTCAAATATTTGGAGGTTAAAGAGCAACCTACCAAAAAATCAACGGGTCAAACAGGAAATTAAAAAGATTTTAAAAATCATGGAAACAAATGAAAATGAAAATACAATTGTTCATAACGTTTGGGATGCAGCAAAGGTGGTTGCAAGAGGAAAGTACATAGCAATACAAGCCTTTCTCAAGAAACTAGAAAAGTCTCGAATATGCAACCTAACCATTCACCTAAAGGAGCTGGATAGAAAAGAGCAAACAAAGCCTAAACCAAGAAGGAGAAGAGAATAAAGATTAGAGCAGAAATCAATGAAACAGGGGCATCTAGGTGGCTCAGTGGGTGTAAGCCTCTGCCTTTGGCTCAGGTCATGATCCTAGGGTCCTGGGATTGAGCCCCGCATCGGGCTTTCTGCTCAGCGGGGATCCTGCTTCCCCTCCTCTCTCTCTGCCTGCCTCTTTGCCTACTTGTGATCTCTGTCTGTCAAATAAATAAATAAAATCTTTAAAAAAAGAAATCAATGAAATAGAACCCAAAAGAACAGTAAAACAAATTAATGAGATAAGGAACTGTTCTTTGAAAGAATTAATAAGATTCATAAATTCCTAGACAGACTTATCAAAGAGAAAGGAGAAAAGGCCCAGATTAATAAAATCATAAAGGAAAGAGGAGTGATCACGACCAACACCATGGAAATGCAATTTTATGAACATATGATGAGCAACTCTATGCCAACAAATTAGGCAATCTGGGATGCCAGAAATGGCCAACAATGCCTGAATGGATGAAAGATTACCAGTGGATGAAAGATTACCCCCAAACTTTGCTGTGAAAGGGAGAAGAAGGCAAGGGGTCACACTCAGAGATGAAGACCCTTTGTTTAAAACTCTCCACCATGTAGGCATAGAGGAAACATGCCTCAACATCATAAAAGCCAACTATAAAAATCCCACAGTGAAAGTCATTCTCAATGGGGAAAAACAGAGCTTTCCCCTAAGGTCAGGAACACCTGAAGAATGTTCACTCTCACCACTGTTGTTCAAAATAGTAATAGAAGTCCTAGCTTCAACAATCAGACAATTAAAAAAAATAAAAGGCATTCAAATGGGCAAAGAAGAAGTTAAACTCTCTCTCTCTTCACAAATGACATGATTTATGTGGAAAACCCAAAAAACCCTTCCCCAAATTAATAGAACTCAGAGAAATTCAGCAACATGACAGGATAAAAAATCAGTGCACAGAAATCAGTTGCCATTCTACAAACTAATAACGTTAACTGGAGAAAGAGAAATTAAGGGATCGATTCTATTTACAATAGCACCAAAACCCATAAAATACCTAAGAATAAACCTAAGAAAAGCAGTAAAGGAACTATATTCTAGAAACTACAGAACACTTGAAAGAAATTGAGGATTACACAAAGAGATGGAAAAACATTACATACTCATGAATTAGAAGAATAAACTTTGTTAAAATATCTATGGTTCTGAGAGTAATCTACACTTTCTTTTTTTTAATTTTAAGATCTTATTTATTTATTTGACAGAGAGAGAGAGAGATCACAAGCAGGCAGAGAGGCAGACAGAGGGAGAGGGAGAAGCAGGCTTCCCGTTGAGCAGAGAGCTCGATGCGGGGCTCGAACCCAGGACTCTGGGGTCATGACCTGAGCCGAAGGCAGATGCTTAACAACTGAGGCATCCAGGTGCCCCTAATCTACACTTTCAATGCAATTCCTACTAAAATACCATTAACATTTTTCACAGCTCTGGAACGAACAATCCTAAAACTTGTATGGAACCAGAAAAGGCCCTGAGAATGTTGAAAAAGAAAACCAAAGCTGGGAGCATCACTATGCCTGACTTCAAGCTATATTACAAAGCTGTGATCATAAAGACAGTATGGTACAGGCACAAAAACAGACACACAGATCAACAGAAAAGAATAGAGAACCTGGAAGTGGATCCTCAACTCCATGGTCAACTAATCTTTGACAAAGCAGGAAAGAATATCCAGTGGAAAAAGGACAGCCTCTTCAATAAATGGTGCTGGTAAAATTGGACAGTCTGGTGTAGAAAAATGAAAGTGGACCATTTTCTTACACCACACCCAAAGATAAACTCAAAGTAGATGAAAGACCTGAATGTGAGACAGAACCCAATCAAAATCCTGAGGGAGAAAACAGGCAGCAACCTCCTCCACCTCAACTGCAGCAACTTCTTGCTAGACATGTCTCCAAAGGCAAGGGAAACAAAAGAAAAAATGAACTATTGACACTTCCAAGATAAAAAGCTTTTGCACAGCAAAGGAAACAGTCAATGAAACAAAGGGGCAAACCATGAAATGGGAGAAGATATTTGCAAATGGCATATCAGCTAAAGGGCTAGCTAGTATCCAAGATCTACAAGGAACTTAATCAAACTCAACACCCAAGAAACAAAGACTCCAGTTCAGAAATAGGCAGAAGACATGAACAGACATTTCTCCAAAGAAGACATACAAATGGCCAACAAACCGATGAAGAAATGCTCAATATGACCTGGCATCAGGGAAATATAAATCAAAACCACAATGAGATACCACCTCACACCAGTCAAAATGGGTATAATTAAGAAGTGAGGAAACAGCAAACGTTAGTGAGGATGCAGAGAAAGGGGAACTCTCTTAAACTTTGGATGGGAATACAAGCTGGTATAGCCACTCTGGAAAACAGTAAAGAGGTTTCTCAATAATCTGAAAATAGATTTACCATATGACCCAATGATCACATTACTAAATTTTACTGCAAAGATACAAATGTAGTGATCTGAAGGGGCATCTGCATCCCAATGTTTATAGTGGCATTGTCCACTGTAGTCAAACTATGGGAAGAGCTGAGATGTCCACTGACAGATGAATGGATAAAGAACATGATATTAATGTGTGTGTGTGTGTGTGTGTGTTTGTCTCTCTCTCTCTCTCTGTGAGTGTGTGTGTGTGTGTGTGTGTGTGTGCATGTGTAATATTACTGAGCCTTCAGAAAGGATAAAATCTTACTCTTTACATTGACATGGATGGAACAGGTGGGTATTATGTTGAGCAAAATAGGTCAATAAGAGAAAGACAATTAGTATAATGTTTCACTCATATGTGGACTAGAAACAGTACAGAGGATCATAGGGGAAAGGAGGGAATAACTGAATGGGAAGAAATCAGAGAGGGAAACAAACCATGAGAGACTCTTTTTTTTTTTTTTAAGATTTTATTTATTTATTTGTCAGAGAGAGGGAGAGAGAGCGAGCACAGGCAGACAGAGAGGCAGGCAGAGGCAGAGGGAGAAGCAGGCTCCCCGCCGAGCAAGGAGCCCGATGTGGGACTCGATCCCAGGATGCTGGGATCATGACCTGAGCCGAAGGCAGCTGCTCAACCAACTGAGCCACCCAGGCGTCCCCCATGAGAGACTCTTAACTGTGGGAAAGAAACTGAGTCTTTGGAGGGGAGTTGGGTGAGTGGATGGGGTAACTGGGTGACAGGCATTAAAGAGGGGATGTGATTTCATGAGCACTGGGCATTATATGCAACCAATGAATTACTGAACTCCACATCTGAAACTAATGAAGTTTTATATGTTGGCTAACTGAATTTAAATTTTTAAAAAAGGAAAAATTATAAGACTCCACCCAAAAAATTTCTAGAACTGATTCATGAATTCAGCAAAGTAACAGGGTATAAAATCCACATACAGAAATGCGTTGCATTTCTTTTTTTTAAAGATTTTATTTTTTTAAGATTTTATTTATTAGACACAGAGAGAGAGAGAGCACAAGTAGGCCGAGAGGCAGGCAGAGAGAGAGGGGGAAGCAGGCTCCCTGTTGAGCAGAGAGTCCAATGCCCATGCAGGGCACAATCCCAGGACCCTGAGATCACAACCTGAGTTGAAGGCAGAGGCTTAGCCCACAGAGCCACCCAGGCTCCCCAATGTATAGATGTTAAATAGCATAGACCTGTCTCCCTTGTGTTCATATGGAACTATTTATGATTTGAAAACATACTATAAATATAAAGTGGTCTGTGTTTACTACAAGTTAAAGTTGTATGCAGGAGGAGTACACCAAGACATTCTCTATTATCACCACAATGATGCTAGCCTAAGTAGCCTAAGTGATAATTGTGATTCTGTATCTTGCTACTTTTTATAGTTTGTTACTTCAGGTATGTTTTTTTTTCTGAAACTGACATATGATATATCTTAATAGAGATAGTGTCTCATTGACCCGCACATGCTGATGAACAGACTGGTTTATAGTTCTGCACTCCCAAGATCATTGATAGCTCACTCCTCCTTCAGGGGCCCACGTCTCCTAGGAGGTGCCACTACTATGAGAACAATAAGTATACAGTATTGTACTCTTTGTATTATATTCCAGGTTAAAATGGTTTAAACTGGCTGATGTGGGGAGCTTAACCACCATTTAGAATATTGTCTTTATGGCATATTAGCAATTTGTTTATAACTTTTGGTACAGAATTTATAAGTGGAAGACTAGTTTTATAGATCATATGACCTATCAAGTTGCACACATATTGCAATATCATTCATTTTCTCCATCTCCATGCCATTGAGGGAGAGGGAAATTTTAGGTTTCACATTTTCTACAGCTACCATTCACTGAGCAGGCTTCCCATCCAGCAGCAAGCCCCATGTGGGCCCAAATCCTGGGATTCTGGGATCATGACCTGAGCCAAAGGCACACACTTAACAACTAAGCCACCCAGGCACCCTCTCTCAGTTTTTTTTAAGATTTTATTTATTTATTAACAGAGAGAGAGAGAGAAAGAGAGAGTGATCACAAGTAGGCAGAGAGGCAGCAGAGAGAGGAGGAAGCAGGCTCCCTGATGAGCAGAGAGCCCTTATGCAGGGTTTGATCCAAGGACCCTGAGATCATGACCTGAGCCAAAGGCAGAGGCTTAACTCACTGAGCCACCCAGGTGCCCCCGTTGCATTTCTATACACCAATAGTGAAACAGCAGAAAGAGAAATCAAGGAATTGATCCTATTTACAACTGCACCTAAAACCATAAGATACCTAGGAATATATTTAACCAAAGAGAAAAAAATCTGTAGCTAAAAACTATAGAGCACTTACGAATGAAATTGATGAGGACACAAAGAAATGGAAAAACATTCCATGCTCATGGATAGGGAGAACAAATATTGGCCCATACTATCCAAAACAATCTGCACATTCAACACAAGCCTGGTGAAAATAACACCAGCATTTTTCACAGAACTAGAGCAGTCCTTAAATGTGTATGGAACCAGGAAAGACCTGAATAGTCAAAGTGATGTTGAAAAAAAAGAAAAAAAAGGAAAAAAAAAAAGCTAAGTGGGAGGTTTCGCAATCCCAGACTTTAATCTGTATTAAAAAGCTGTAATCATCAAGATAGTGTGGTACTGGCACAAAAACAGACACATAGATCAATGGAACACTATAGAAATCCCAGAAATGGGCCCACAACTATATGGTCAATTAGTTTTTGACAAAGCAGGGAGTAATATCCAATGGGAGGAAAAAGAGTCTCCTCAATAAATGGTATTGGCAAACCTGCACAGTGGCTTGCAGAAGAATGAAACTGGACCATTTTCTTATGCCATACACAAAAATAAATTCAAAATGGATGAAAGACCTAAATGTGAGAAAAGAAGTCATCAAAATCCTAGAGGAGAACACAGGTAGTAACCTCTTTGACATTGGCTGCAGCTGTGTCTCACTATAAAAGTCTCCTGAACCTAGGAAAAGAAACACAAAAATCAACTATTTAGACTTCATCAAGGTAAAAATCATCTGCACAGTGAAGGAAACAATTAACAAAACTAAAAGGCAACCTATGAAATGGTAGAAGTTATTTGAAAATGACTATCTGATAACAGGTTTTTATCCAAAATCTATAAAGAACTTTTCAAACTCAACACCCAAAAAAGAAATAATCCCATTGAGAAATGGGCAAAAGTCACAAAGATATATTTTTAGAAAGACATACAAATGGCTACAAAACATGAAAAAATGCTCAACGTCATTCATCATCAGGGATATATAAACCAAAATGCAATTAGATACCACCTTACTTTGGTCAGAATGGCTAAATTTAATAATCAGGAAAGAGATGTTGGGGAGGATGCAGAGAAAAGGAAATACTTTTGCACCATTGGTAGGAATGTCATCTAGTAGAGCCACTGTGGAAAACATTATGGAGGTTCCTCAAAAAGTTAAAAATAGTAGTACCCTATGATTCAGCAATGACACTGCTATGTATTTGTCTGAAGGATACAGAACTGATGATTGAAGGGACACATGCATGCCAACGTTTATAGCAGCCCTATCAGCAATAACCAAATTATGGCAAGAGCCAAGATACCCATCAATGGATGAATAGATAAAGAACATGTGTGTATATATCTATAATGGGATACTACTCACCCATCAAAAATAATTAAATCTTTCCAATTGCATCAGAATGGATGGAACCAGAGTGTATTATGATAAGTGGAATAAGTCAGATAGTAATGTACCAGAAATTATCAACTTTCACATGACTAAAATTTGATTACATAACAAGTACCACCACTCTAGTTTTGAGCTTATGTTAAACAACAATATTATATTACATATATGTCAAAGTAGTACTTCACAATCATACTTTTAATATTTTTTGTATGTTTATGGTATCAGGTCTATTAAAGGATGAATTGTTGATGTTTATGGGGGAGAAATTCATTGACCATATGCTTAAGTAGAGAGTAAGGAAGATTTAGAAAATAAACTCTAATCTCCAAAAAACAGCCATCTCAGGGTGTGAGATTTCTATTGCAAGTATAGGTCTTATTTAACAATGTGGCCAGGGTATTATCAAGATCATTGCCTCCTGGTCTGAGGAATCACATGAAAAATGCTGCTAAAACCGATGTTGGTCTTTTTGGGAAACTGTCAATGCCAACAAGGTGTAATCACTGATCTTTGAACATATTCAGTTGGTTCACACACACAAAAAACCCCATATACCTTAGATTAATATTTTATCAGGAATTAAAAATTTAAAAAGTCTTGGGGAAAAACCTTGATAAGCTATGCAAAATATTTATCTCTTTAAACAAGAGTGATGAATCAATTATAAGTTGAAAACATATTGAACATTTAATTACTGAATTTAATTTAATTAAAATAGTAAAATGTATTAATTTATTTTTAGATAATATTTCAAAACCCTCAAAATAAAGAAATACAAATGTAAAACATTACTTTTTTCAGGATATTTCTCTCCCACAATTAAGACACATTCGAGTATCTACAATCACCAAACCGTCTAATTGGAGTTGTAGATGAGACATATTGACAGTGCTGTTGGGACCACAATTAAGAAATCAGGAAAATTTGTCTATCTCTCTCTTCTTAACTTTTTCTTCTTTTGGTGTTAATCCCTTTTTCCCCTCCCCTCCCCCATTACCTGCAGGCCAGCTTTCAAGTAGTTTTTAATACTATTTCTCTTTCTGCATCTGAATATGCCTCAACCTTGGTCATGTTCCTGAGAATATACCTGGTACGTGGTAGATACTGCAAGTAAGTATCAAATAAACGGATGACAGATATTGGGGCATTAGCAGTTTAATAGAGGAAGATGTTTTGGAAGAAATGGTGCTTTCTCATTGTACCCTGAAACCCTGAAATCACAACATATGAGATCTTCCCCCCTCATCTTATTAGTATCATCCCTGAAACAAGGAGAAATCTAAATGGATTCAAAATCCCTTGAATCACTTCTCAGCCTTTTGGCTAAGATCAAGTGTAAAGTTGCTTGATTTTATTTTGACATTGCAATGGTTATCTTCATTTCAAATCACAGACTAGATTAGAGATAGCTTCACAAAGGGAAAAGGTACATTGCTGTTTTTGTTCTTGGTCAGAGGCAAAATCAAACCCATTTTGGAGGAGTTGTTGAGCTGTTAACAATGATAAGTCTTCAGAGTTTCAAAGTCCATTCTTTAGTATATCCATTCCACTGGCCTAGTTTATTGTTGTCCTGGCTTGAATCAGGACAGTGAAAATTTTTATTATACAAATTCATCTGAAAATTACGTCAGCTACAGCAGGAACTACAAAATTCTCTCGGGGAAGTCGCACATTGCTTTAATGACTAAGCAACGAAAGAAAAGGAGGCATACATGGGGTGACTAGGGAAATAGCCACATGAGGCTAGTGACTCACACATCATAATGGAGAGGGTGGGGATGTGGATACCACTGATACTTATTTTATCTACTCAGAGCTCTTTTGCAAGGTAAGTCCTTTGAAAACAAATAAAAGAGCTGAATGTGTGCTACCTGGGATCTGTATACACAAACACTTCTCAAAATGGTTGCTGTTCTCTTTAGAAAAGTTGGAATGGAGAATCTTCATATTTTGATATTTTGAATTATGTATTTGGCTGACATCTGGCAAAAGTGAGAAAATATTATAATCAGTGTTCTATCACTTCTCTGTACAAGTCATACTGACTCCCTGGGTAGGGACTGTCAATAGGCAGATTCCTGACTAATATCTTCTCAAAGTTTCTGTAAAGGTCCATTCTATTTAATTAAAATATTCATATTTCTAAAAATGTAGAAAAATAATTCTAATACCCTACTTAGGAATCAGAAACTTTATGCAGAGAAGTAGAAGGATGTCTTACAGGACATGGGAGAATAAGAGTCCCTGCCCAGACCCATAAGGATGTTCCACATGTGGTTTTCCCAGTGCTCTATTCCCTTTTGGTTGTGCTTCTCCTCACCTTCCATCCCTACCTCAGAATTAGATATTCTAGAGAATAGAATACTTACTTACTTTTACTGCTACTCCTACATAGTTTTTCCTGAGATTTTGACTTTCATATATTCTGATTCATTCTGAGATTGTACTAAGGTACATTTGGTTGATAAAAAGAGCTTTCAAGAGTATTCATTAAATAAAACATGGTTGGGGGCACCTGGGTGCCTCAGTCAGTTAAGCATCTGCCTTTGGCTCAGATCATGATCCCAGGGTCCTGGGATCAAGTCCCACCTCAGGCTCTCTGCTCAGTGGGGAGCCTGCTTCTCCCCTGCCTCTCCCTCCTCTTGTGCTCTCATGCTCGCTCTCTCTCTCTCTCAAATAAATAAACAAAATATTTTTCTAAGAAAGGCATAGTTTTGCTGAGAAAGAAAATACACTAAGCCACGTACAACTTAGTATTGGTTTGCTAAATGCACAGAGGTGGGAGTGGTATTAAAAACAGCAAGAATTGGCTGGTGAAAGAGGTACAGGTGGCACTATGGAGAAACCACAATTTTGTCTAGGGCTGGTTTTAGTCTCAACCCCATTACATCTCTCTTTTTTTTAATTTATTTTTTATTTTCAGCATAACAGTATTCATTATTTTTGCACCACACCCAGTGCTCCATGCAATCCGTGCCCTGTATAATACCCACCTCCTGGTACCCCAACCTCCCACCCTCCGCCCCTTCAAAACCCTCAGATTGTTTTTCAGAGTCCATAGTCTCTCATGATTCACCTCCCCCTTCCAATTTCCCCCAACTCCCTTCTCCTCTCTAACTCCCCATGTCCTCCATGCTATTTGTTATGCTCCACAAATAAGTGAAACCATATGATAATTGACTCTCTCTGCTTGACTGATTTCACTCAGCATAATCTCTTCCAGTCCCGTCCATGTTGCTACAAAAGTTGGATATTTGTCCTTTCTGATGGAGGCATAATACTCCATAGTGTATATGGACCACATTTTCCTTACCCATTCATCGGTTGAAGGGCATCTTGGTTCTTTCCACAGTTTGGCGACCGTGGCCATGGCTGCTATAAACATTGGGGTACAGATGGCCCTTCTTTTCACGACATCTGTATCTTTGGGGTAAATACCCAGGAGTGCAATGGCAGGGTCATAGGGAAGTTCTATTTTTAATTTCTTGAGGAATCTCCACACTGTTCTACAAAGAGGCTGCACCAACTTGCATTCCCACCAACAGTGTAAGAGGGTTCCCCTTTCTCCACATCCCCTCCAACACACGTTGTTTCCTGTCTTGCTAATTTTGGCCATTCTAACTGGTGTAAGGTGATATCTCAATGTACTTTTAATTTGAATCTTCTTGATGGCTAGTGATGATGAACATTTCTTCATGTGTCTGATAGCCATTTGTATGTTTTCATTACATCTCTTAAATCCTACCCTTTGTTTTACCAACCCCCTCTCTCTATTAAGGTATCCAACACATCTTCCTATATATTTGTACTTGGGCTTTCCTGTCTAGTTTTCAAATCATGCAGACTTTTCCAACTCCCATTAAACTCTACAGATCCTGGGACATCTGGGTGTCTCAGTTGGTTAAGCATCCAACTCTTGAGCTTGACTAGGTCATGATATCAGGGTTGTGAGATCAAGCCCAGTGTAATGGTACAGAGCACACTGAGCATGGAGCCTACCTAAGATTCAATCTCTCTCTCTTCCTCTGCCATATATCAGCATCTATACCAACAGAATATCTTTGGGAGTGGGTTTCAAGGCATGAAGCAGGGAGCAACATTCTGTTGGCAGATCTTGGAAGGTAAAGGGAACAGGGAGGGAGCCCCCATAAGCACTGGTGCTGGGAAGGTGAAATAACACAGGAGCACAAAAGTATCCTTTGCTGGGGCCCAGGCACAGATTCACAGACTGCTAGCCACAGGTAAAGGACTTTAGGGCAGCCCACCAGGCTGAAACCTGGAGCTGAGGGGGTGCATGCATGAACTGGTGGTAGCTGGAGGTTTTAGAAACACAAAAGGCAGAGATGTGCCTAGAACTGGAAGTGAGGGCTGGGAGAGCTGAAGTGGGGTGCACAACTCAGGGTCCTGTGGTTTTTAGCAGCACAAACAAAAACTGAGTAAAAGTGACCTGGGAGGCTTTCTAGAGAACAGTCTGTGCTCTCTCTGTTCTGAAACAGAAGTTTGGGTACAGTCACTTCTACTATGACTCTTGGAAGGGACACAGAAACCCGCCAGGGAAAGCCAGAGAACAAAAGCCTCCCAAAACCATTTTCCTTTGAGCCCATCCCCCACTACAGGGGGATAGCTTTTCTGCCCAAATGGGCTTGCCTGAGTAACAGCATGGCAGGCCTCTCCCTGCAGAAGGTAGGCTGAAAGAAAAAGATGCCAAGAACCCAAAAGTCCCTATCATACAGGTATATCTTGCTTGGATTATGGCCAATAGTTTGGAATCTGTACGGTCCCTCAACCACCTCTTACCAGAATGACTAGGAGGAGGAACCCCAACAGAGAAAAAAAAAAAAAAAAGACCGTGACCTCTGCCACAGAAATAATGGACATAGACATAAGCAAGATATTGGAAATAGAATTCAGGGTAACAGTTATCCAGACAATGGCTAGTTTGGAGAAAACCATTAGTGGCAACATAGATTCTCTAAAGGCAGAAGTGAGAGCTGATCAGGCAGAAGTTAGAAATGCTATCAATGAGATCCAATCTAACCTAGATATTCTAACAGCTAGGGTAAATGAGGCAGAAGATTGAATTAGTGATCTAGAAGACAAACTGAAGGGGAGTGACCAGATTGGGAGGTGAACTATGAGACACTATGGCCTCCAGGAAACAAACTGAGGACTTTAGAAGGGAAAGAGGTGTGGCAATGAGTAAGCCTGGTGATGGGTATTAAGGAGGGCACAGATTGTATGGAGCACTTGGTGTTGTATGCAAATAATGAATCATGGAACACTGCAGCAGAAATTAATGGTGTACTGTATGGTGAATAACATAACAAAAAACTTTTTTTTAAAGTGAGAGGAACAGAAGGCATGATGGCAGAGGAGTAAGATATCTAAATATTGTGGGGTCCCAGGAGTTCAGCGAGATAGTTGTTAAACCATTCTGAACACCTACAAACTGAACAGGAGATCAAAGAGAAGAAGAGCAGAAATTCTAGGAACAGAAAAATGAACACTTTCTGGAAGGTAGGACATGTGGAGAAGTTAATCCTAGGTAATACATGGGAAGATAGACGACTGGGGGAGGGGCCTGTTCCTGGGAAGTAGTAGAGAAGCAGAGCACAAAAGTCTCTTTTATAATTATTATATTTTTTAATTTATTTTCAGCATAACTGGTGTAAGGTGATAACTCAATGTGGTTTTAATTTGAAACTCCCTGAGGGCTAGTGATGATGAACATTTTTTCATGTGTCTGATAGCCATTTTTATATCCTCATTGGAGAAGTGTCTGTCCATATCGTCTGCCCATTTTTTTTTATATGATTGTCTGTTTTGTGTGTGTTGAGTTTGAGGAGTTCGTTATAGATGCTGGATATCAACCTTTTGTCTGTACTGTCATTTGCAAATATCTTCTCCCATTCCGTGGGTTGCCTCTTTGTTTTTTTGATGGTTTCCTTTGCTGTGCAGAAGCATTTGATTTTGATGAAGTCCCAAAAGTTTATTTTCGCTTTTGTTTCCTTTGCCTTTAGAGACATATCTTGAAAGAAGTTCCTGTAACTGATATCAAAGAGATTACTGCCTATGTTCTCCTCTAGGATTCTGATGGATTCCTGTCTCACATTGAGCTCTTTTATCCATTTTGAGTTGATCTTTGTGTACGGTGTAAGAGAATGGTCGAGTTTCATTCTTCTACATATAGCTGTCCCATTTTCCCAGCACCATTTATTGAAGAGACTGTCTTTTTTCCTCTGTATATTTTTTCCTGTTTTGTTGAAGATTAATTGACCATAGAGTTGAGGGTCCATATATCTGTATTCATTGTTTTTGTACCACACCCAGTGCTCCATGCAATCTGTGCCCTCTCTAATACCCACCACCTGGATCCCCCAACCTCCCACCCCCCCATCACTTCTAATCCCTCAGATTGTTTTTCAGAGTGCATAATCTCTCATGGTTCACCTCCCCTTCCAATTTCCCCCAACTCCCTTCTCCTAACTCCCCATATCCTCCATGTTATTTGCTCTGCTCTGCAAATAAGTGAAACCATATGATAATTGACTCTCTCTGCTTGACTGATTTCACTCAGCATAATCTCTTCCAGTCCCATCCATGTTGCTACAAAAGTTGGGTATTCATCCTTTCTGATGGAGGCATAATACTCCATAGTGTATATGGACCACATTTTCCTTATCCATTCGCCTGTTGAAGGGCATCTTTGTTCTTTCCACAGTTTGGTGACCGTGGCCATTGCTGCTATAAACATTGGGGTACAGATGGCCCTTCTTTTCATGACATCTGTATCTTTGGGGTAAATACCCAGGAGTGCAATGGCAGGGTCATAGGGAAGTTCTATTTTTAATTTCTTAAGAAATCTCCACATTGTTCTCCAAAGTGGCTGCACCAACTTGCATTCCCACCAAGAGTGTAAGAGGGTTCCCCTTTCTCCACATCCCCTCCAACACATGTTGTTTCCTGTCTTGCTAATTTTGGCCATTCTAAGTGGTGTAAGGTGATATCTCAAAGTGGTTTTAATTTGAATCTCCCTGAGGGCTAATGATGATGAACATTTTTTCATGTGTCTGTTAGCCATTTGTATGTCTTCATTGGAGAAGTGTCTGTTCATATCTTCTTCCCATTTTTTGATATGATTATCTGTTTTGTGTGTGTTTGAGGAGTTCTTTATAGATCCTGGGAAACCTGGGAAGCTATATGTAGAAGAATGAAACTCGACCATTCTCTTATACTGTACACAAAGGTAAACTCAAAATGGATAAAAGACCTCAGCGTGAGATAGGAATCCATTAGAATCCTAGAAGAGAACGTAGGCAGTAATCTCTTTGATATAAGCCACAGAAACTTCTTTCAAGATCTGTTTCCAAAGGCAAAGGAAACAAAAGCGAAAATAAAGTTTTGGGACTTCATCAAAATCAAAAGCTTCTGCACAGCAAAGGAAACAGTCAAGAAAACAAAGAGGCAACCCATGGAATGGGAGAAGATATTTGCAAATGACAGTACAGACAAAGTCTCTTTTAGACTTTCAGAAGTCTGCTCCACTGAGGGACATCACTCCAGAGGCTGAGCAGGGGTTGGAGCCCTTGCCTGGACAGTGTGGTTTCAGCATGCACAGGGTCACAAAAAGACCATGGTGGGTGTCTGAGTGTGGCGGAGCTCCCAGGTATCCAAGCAGGGAAAGCAGCTGCAGTGACAGAGCCCAGGAGTGGGCTCTCAACTCAGGGTTACCTTAAACCATGCTCTGAGGCACAGTCAGGCCACTGCTCCTCGAGCAGTGATCGCACAAGAGGAAGTTCTATGGAAACACCCTCCTTCCCCCTCTGGGAAAATGGTACAGGAGCATGCTACAGGAATCTGCTGGGTATGGAGACTCCAAATGAGGCCATGCACCAGATAAAAATACTTGGTCACAGGCTGGGTGAGCACGGAGCCAGAGACCAGGGAGAAGGGAGTGACTGACTGCTTTTCTCTGAGGCCACACTGAAGAGTGGGTTCCTGAGCTCTCAGCTCCCATGGGGCCAGAGATTGGGAGCCACCATTTTCATTTTCATCTTCCAAAGCTGTGCAGAAAGCTTTCAGGGAAAAAAAAAGTCACCAAGAGCAAAATTGAGCAGATTACTCAGCCTGGTCCCTGGCAAAGGCAGTGTAATTCCTCCTCGGGGAAAAACAGTAATTTGAGAATTAGTGCAAAAAGCCCCTCCCCCAGAAGATTAGCAAGAACATCCAGCTAAGACCAAGTTCCCAAATCAAAGAGAACTGTGGAACTCCAGAGCTAGGGGAAAGCAACTCATAGCATTCCTGGCTTTTTCCCCCATGATTCTTTACTCATTCAAAGTTAAATATCTTTAAATTTTATTTTTTTCTTCTTCTATTTTTAAAATTTTTCCTCTTTCCTATTTTAACATTTTTAAACTATTTTATCTTCTTTTTAAAGATTTTATTTATTTATTCGACAGAGATCACAAGTAGGCAGAGAGGCAGGCAGAGAGAGAGGAGGAAGCAGGCTCCTTGCTGAGTAGAGAGCCCGATGCGGGACTCGATCCCAGGACTCTGAGATCATGACCTGAGCTGAAGGCAGCGGCTTAACCCACTGAGCCACCCAGGAACCCTTAAACTATTTTATCTTATCAATACCTCTTTAAAAAAATCTTTTTTTAATTTTTCCCCAAATTTTATGGTATTTTTTCAGTGTATCAAGATTCATTGTTTATATACCACACCCAGGGCTCCATGCAATTCGTGCCCTCCATAATGTCCACTACCAAGCTCACCCATCACCAACCCCCTCCCCTCTAAAACCCTCAATTTTTTTCTTGGAGTCCACAATCTCTCATGGTTCATCTCCTCCTCTGGTTTCCCCCACTTCACTTTTCCTTTCCCTCTTCTAATGTCCTCCATGTTATTCCTTATGTTCCACAAGTAAGTGAAACCATACGATAATTGACTTTCTCTTCTTGACTTATTTCACTCAGGATAAACTCCAATCCTATCTATGTTGATACAAAAGTTAGGTATTCATCTTTTCTGATGGCTGAGTAATATTCCATTGTATATATGGACCACATCTTCTTTATCCATTTGTTTAAGGGCATCTTGGCTCTTCCCACAGTTTGGCCATTGTGGACATTGCTGCTATGAACATTTGGGTACATATGGCCCTCGTTTTCACTAAATCTGTATCTTTGTGGTAAATAACCAGTAGTGCAATTGCAGGTCCATAGGAAAAATATTTTTTAGTTTTCATTTTTGTAGTCATATTCTATCTCTTTGTTGTATTTAACCTAATTTTTTTGTGCGTATGTGTATATGTATGTATGTGTGTGTGTGTGTGTGTGCATATATATATAGATATCTATATATATATCTTTAAAATTTTTGGATACAGTTTCTTCTAACAGGTCAAAATATACCATAAATCTAGCACATAGCTTTGTTGTAGTCTCCAGACTGATCACATTCTTTCTTCTTTTTTTCTTTTTTCAACCAACTTTTTATCTTATCAATTCCTTTTTAAGAATCTTTTTAAGTGTTCATCTTTACATTCACAATACATCCCTTCATCATGTTTACCCTTATTTTTGTATATACATAAGTTTTTCTTTCTTTAAAATTTGGGAGTCAGTTTCTTCTAACAGACCAAGGTACATCCAAAATCAAGTATGTGGCTCTGTTCTATTCCTTTCTTCTCACTGTCCCTTGCCCCCTGGTTTTGGGTCTCTTCTGATTTGACTAGTGTATATTTTTCTGGGGTCCTTTCTACCCTTTTAGTATCTTAGTATTTAGTATTTTGTTCTCTCACTCATCAAATTACAAGGTGGAAAAACTCACTTCAAAAAAAAAAAAAAGAAAGAAAGAAAAAGAGGCCGTACCAATGGCTAGGGACCTAATCAATATGGACATTACTAAGATGTCAGAACCAGAGTTCAGTATGACAATTCTCAAGGTGCTATCTAGGCTCAAAAAAAGCATGGAAGGTACTAGAGAATCCCTTTCTGGAAAAATAAAAGAACTAAAATCTAACCAACTTGAAATAAAAAAAAAGTTTTAATGATGTGCAATAAAAAATGGAGACTCTTACTGCTAGGGTAAAGGAGGTAGAAGAGAGAATTAGTGGTATAGAAGACCAAATGATGGAGAATAATGAAGCTGAGAAAAAGAGAGATAAACACCTACTGGACCACAGAGGGGAGAATTAGAGAGATAAGTGATACCATAAAATGAAACAATATTAGAAAAATTGAGGCCCCAGAAGAGGAAGAAAGATATAGGGAGGCAGAAGGTATATTGGAGCAAATTATAGAAGAGAACTTCTCTAATTTGAGGAAGGAAACAACCATCAAAATCCAGGAGGCACAGATAACTCCTTCAAAATCAATAAAACCAGGTCAACACCCCACCATCAAATAATAAAACTTACAAGTCTCAGTGACAAGGAGAAAATCCTGAAAGCAGCTCCGACAAGAGGTCTGTAACACACAATGGTAAAAATATTAGATTGGCAACAGACCAATCCACAGAGACCTGGTGAGCCAGAAAGGACTGGCATGAGTTGTTCAGAGTACTAAACAAGAAAAATATGCAGCCAAGAATACTATATCCAGCTAGGCTATCATTGAAAAGAGAAGGAGAGATAAAAAGCTTCCAGGACAAACAAAAACTAAAAGAATTTGCAAACACCAAGCTTGCCCTACAAGAAATATGAAAGGGGTCCTCTAAGCAAAGAGAGAGCCTAAAAGAAACAGACCAGAAAGGAACAGACAATGTACAGTAACAGTCACCTCACAGACAATACAATGGCACTAAATTCATATCTTTCAATAGTTACCCTGAATGTAAATGGGCTAAATGCCCCAATCAAAAGACAGAGGGTATAAGAATGGATAAAAAATAAAAACCATCAATATGCTGTCTGCAAGAAACTCATTTTATACCAAAAGACACCTCCAGATTTAAAGTGAGGAGGTAGAAAACAATTTACCATGCTAATGGACATCAAAAGAAAGCTGGGGTGGCAAACCTTATATCAGATAAGTTAGATTTTAAACAACAGACTATAATAAGAGATGAGGAAGGACACTATATAATATTTAAAGGGCTTGTCTAAAAGAAGATCTAACAATTTTAAATATCTATGCTCCTAACACAGGAGCAGTCAATTATATAAACCAGTTAATAACAAAATCAAAGAAACACATCAACAATAATACAATAATAGTAGGGGATGTAACACCCCCTCACTGAAAATGACAGATCATCTAAGTGAAAGGTCAACAAGGAAATAAACCTTTATTTATTTAAAGATTTTATTTATTTATTTGACAGACAGAGATCATAAGTAGGCAGAGAGGCAGGCAGAGAGAGAGGAATGGAAACAGGCTCCCTGTTGAGCAGAGATCCCGATGTGGGGCTCGATCTCAGGACCCTGGGAGCATGACCTGAGCCAAAGGCAGAGGTTTTAACCCACTGAGCCACCAAGGTGCCCCAGAAATAAAGGCTTTAAATGACACACTGGACCAGATGGATATCACAAATATATTCAGAACATTCCATCCCAAAGCAACAGAATACACATTCTTCTCTAGTGCACATGGAGCATTCTCCAGAATAGATTATATCCTGGGTCACAAATCTGGTCTCAACTGGTACCAAAAAATTGGGATCATTCCCTGCATATTTTCAGATCATGCTCTGAAACTAGAACTCAACCATAAGAGAAAAGTTGGAAAGAACTCAAATACATGGAGGCTAAAGAGAATCCTTCTAAAGAATGAATGGGTCAATCAGGAAATTAAGAATTTAAAAAAATCATGGAAACAAATGAAATTGAAAACACAAGTGTTCAAAATCCTTGGGACTGAGGAAAGGCAGTACTGAGAGGAAAATATATAACAATACAAGACTTTCTCAAGAAACAAGTTCTGAATTGCACAACCTAATCCTACACCTAAAGGAGCTAACAACCAAGAAAGCCTAAAGCCAGCAGGAGAAGAGAAATAATAAAGATCAGAGCAGAAATCAATGCACTAGAAACCAAAAGAACTATAAAACAAATCAACAGAAGTAGGAGCTAATTCTTTGAAAGAATTAATAATATCAATAAACTCCTGGCCACACTTATCAAAAAGAAATGCAATCGGACCCACATTAATAAAATCATGAATGAAAGAGGAGAAATCACAACCAGCACCAGGAAATAAAAACAATTTTAAGAACACGTTATGAATAACAATACACCAGCAAATTTGACAATCTGGAAGAAATGGATGCATCCCTGGAGACATACAAACTACCCATGCTGAACCAGGAAGAAACAGAAAATCTAAGCGAACCCATAACCAGTAGGGAGATTGAAACTCCCATCAAAAGTCTCCCAACAAACAAGAACTCACGGGTGGATGGCTTCCCAAGGGGATTCTATCATACATTTACAGAAGAATTAATATCTATTCTTCTGACACTGTTTCAAAAAATAGAGATGGAAAGAAAACATCCAATCTCATTTTATGAGGACAGCATGACCTTGATCTCAAAACCAGACAAAGACCCCATTAAAAAGGAGAATTACAGATCAATATCATTGATGAACACAGATGTAAAAATCCTCACCAAAATACTAGCCAATAGGATCCAACAGCACAATAAGGATTATTCACCACAACCAAGTGGGATTTATTCCTGTGCTGCAAGACTGATCCAACATCCACAAGTCTATAAATGTGATACAATATAATAATAAAAGAAAGAACAAGAACCAACTGATACTCCCAATAGATGTTGAAAAAGTGTTTGATAAAGTGCAGCATCCTTTCTTGATCAAAACTCTTCACAGTTTTGGGATAGTGGGTACATACCTTAATATCATAAAAGCTATCTGTGAAAAACCCACATTGAATATCATTCTCAATGGGGAAAAACCTAGAGCTTTTTCCCCTAAGGTCAGGAACATGGGAGGGATGTCCACTATCAACACTGTTATTCAACATAGTAGTAGAAGTCCTAACCTCAGCAACCAGACAACAAAAAGAAATAAAAAGCATCTGAATTGACAAAGAAGAAGTCAAACTCTCACTCTTTGCAGATGATATATACTTTATGTGGAAAACCCAAAAGACTCCACTCCAAAACTGCTAGAACTCATACAGGAATTCAGTAAAGTGTCAGGATATAAAATCAATGCACAGAAATCAGCTGCATTTCTATACACCAACAGCAAGATAGAAGAAGTTAAGGAGTCAATCCCATTTACAATTGCACTCCAAACTGTAAGATAACTAGGAATAAACATAACCAAAGAGGCAAAGAATCTATACTCTGAAAACTATAAAGTACTCATGAAAGAAATTGAGGAAGACAAAAAAATGGAGAAATATTCCATACTCATGGTTTGGAAAAACAAATGTGAAAATGTCTATGCTACCTAGAGCAATCTACACATTTAATGCAATCTTTATCAAAATACCATCAACTTTTTTTTTCAGAGAAATGGAACAAATAATCCTAAAATTTATATGGAAACAGAAAAGACCCTGAATAGCCAGAGGAATGTTGAAAAAGAAAACCAAAGTTGACAGCATCACAATTCCAGACTTCAAGTTCTATTACAAAGCTGTAATCATCAGGACAGTAAGGTATTGTCACAAAAACAGAAATATAGGTCAATGGAAGAGAATAGAGAGCCCAGAAATGGACCCTCAACTCTATGGTCAACTAATCTTTGACAAAGCTGCAAAGAATGTTCAATGGAACAAAGACAGTCCCTTTAACAAATAGTGTTGGGAAAATTGGACAGCCACATGCAAAAGAATGAAACTGGACCATTTCCTTACACCACATAAAAAAATTGACTCAAAATGGATGAAAGAATTCCATGTGAAACAGGAATCCATCAAAATTCTTGAAAAGAACATAGGCAGCAGCCTCTTTGAACTCAGCTGCAGAAAACTCTTCCTAGAAACATTGTCAAAGGCAAGGGAAGTAAGAGCAAAAATGAACTACTAGGGAGGGGGGACAAGATGGCGGGGTAGTAGGAAGAGGCGTCTTTTCAGCTGGTACCCCAAAGTGAGCTGATCACCTACCAAAGAACTCCGATCACCCATGAAATCAGCCTGAGATCAGAATTATACACGTCTGGATCTCTACAGGGGCAGAAGATGCCAGTGAGCAGGTAAAGCGGGATGGGAACAGCGGACTGATATCGAAAGATAAACAAAAGGGGAAGGGAGCCACCAGTGGCGACCGGTGGGAAAGTAATACCCCAATACGAGCAAGAGTGCCCTGCGTCTGGGGACCAGCATTAACTTGGAGACTGGTTGAAAGCACTCCAAAAGAGCAAAGGATCGCGGGGGGAAATTGTGGGAATCGAGGCGGCTAGGGACAGGGGCTTAAGTCCCCGGTCCCAGAGGGCCTCCGCGGCGCGGAGGCAGAGAAAGTTCGGCTGAGAAACCAGCTCCTGGTCTCTAAGCCACCAGCGCGCCCCAGAGCGCGTGGGTTCCGGCTCCTGTGAGGGGATGGGAGCTGCGCCGGTCTGCAGAATGCGCGCTAGCCCTACCACAAAGCTTGAGATGCGCGTGCATGTCCCTAGAGCTCCCCTGGGTTACTGAGGCCCAGCCGGCGCTCCTTGACCCGCGCCATTGTTTCAAAGCCTAAGCCGCGTGCGCGCGTGCTCAACTCTTCCCCGGACAGAGGCGCGCAAAAGCCCAGCCTGCGGCTTACGGACCAGCGCCCTGTTCTCAGTGCCCCAGACGCGCGCCCGACCCACAGCCGCCTCTGAAAAGAGGTGCGTGCAATCCGGGCACTCCCAGCCCGGGCCGGCGGCAAAATCTCAGTGTGCGATCGCTGCTTGGAACCTCTCTGGCGGTCGGGAGCTCCCAGACAGCCGCCACTGCCTTGGCTTTGGGGACGAGCAAAAGATCCTGCGCCCCCAGGGTCTGCAACTTGGAACCTGCGCTGCCAGCGGCCAAGGGGGAATTTATTCAGCTTCTGCACCCAGACTGAGGCTTCTCTCTGAGACGGAGATCAGGGGGCGGTTTGATTTCTTCTAATACTACAAAAACCATCAAAGGCGGTCAAGGTGAGAGGGAAAAAAGTGAACAAGCAAAAAAACCGCCAGAGAACAAAAGCCTGAAAAAAACCAGTTTCCCCAGAGCCCACCCCCCTTGAGGGGGGTGGGGGGACTCAACTCAGGAAACATCATTGACTGACAACCCACGTGGCAGGCCCCTCCCCCAGAAAACAAACCAAGAAAGAAAAAAAAAGGACTACAAGAGAACCACCACTACTTCATAGGAAAACTTGTATTATTCACTCGTTTCCACTATTCCGGTTCATATATATATATATATATATATATATATATATATATATATATATTTTTACACATAGGTAATTTTTTTAACCTATTTACCACCACAGCGAGCTGTACAGTACATCAAATTCCATAATACCTTTCTATCCTGAACTTTTTGATACATACACCTATGTTTTTCTTTTGCATTTTTATTTTTTGAATTCCTTTTTTTAAAATTTTAGTTTAGTTTAGTCTAGTATATTCCTTTTTATTTTTATCCTCTAATATTCATATAGAGTTAACTTCAAAGTAATCCCCTTTCCCCAATCAATACTACCCCTATAGGTAAACCAATTTTTAATCCCCTTTATGTTAGGAAAGTTGAGTCCTTTAACAAAGATATCAAGATACATCCAGGAAGAAGCAAAACAACCTTCCTCGCACACACTGAGAATTTATAAGAACTCTCCCATCTTCTTCCACCAGTGTTTCTGTGTTTTTTGAGTTTGTCCTGATAGCATATAAATTTTACACTTGTGGTTCTTTTTGACGAGGTTCTTTCTTTATTTGCATATATATTTTTTTTTCTTTCTCTTGCCATATAATTGTATCAGTCTTTTTATCTCTTTTTGTTTGTCTACTTCATAAATCTTACCTTGGGGCCCATCTGGGCTGAACCTTCTCTTTCATCTTCCCTTTCTTTCCTGTCTCTCTCTCTCTTTTTTTTTCTTTTTCTTTTTCTTTTTCTTTTCTTTTGTCTCTCATTTGGGTGGGGAATCCAGATTGCTCAGAAGTGTTCCAGGGTGCACCTTGAATGCACCAGAGTTGATACATCCAGCTACATCTGTTCAGTCTTCTCCCACCAAAATGACTAGGAGGAGGAATGCCCAACAGAAGAAAAATACAGAGGATGGACCTTCTGCAACAGAGCTAACAGCTATCAACATAGACAATATGTTGGAAAGAGAATTCAGGCTAACAATTATCCAGGCAATAGCTAGGTTGGAGAAAGCCATGGATGACCAAACAGAATTGATTAGGGCCGAACTGAAAGCGACCAGACAGGATGTTCACAATGTTAGGGCGGAGCTTAAAGCTACCAGGGAGGAGGTCCACAATGCTCTCAATGAGTTCCAATCTAATCTAAACTCTCTCAAAGCTAGGGTAACTGAGACAGAAGATAGAATTAGTGATCTGGAAGACAAACAGATAGAGAGAAAGGATCAGGAGGAAGCCTGGAACAAACAGCTTAGATCCCACGAAAGCAGAATCAGGGAAATAAATGATGCCATGAAGCATTCCAACGTCAGAATTATTGGAATCCCTGAAGGGGAGGAGAAAGAAAGAAGTCTAGAAGATATCGTGGAACAAGTCCTTCATGAAAATTTTCCGAATCTCGCGAATGAAACCAACGTTCATGTACTAGAGGCTGAACGGTCTCCACCCAAGATTATACACTCCAAAAAAACATCACGACACCTGATAGTCAAATTGAGGAATTATAATTGTAGGTATAATCTCTTGAAAGCTGCCAGGGCAAAGAGGCTCCTTACTTACAGAGGGAAGCCCATCAGAATAACGTCAGACCTGTCCACAGAGACCTGGCAAGCCAGAAGAGGCTGGCAAGATTTATTCAGGGCACTAAATGAGAAGAACATGCAGCCAAGAATACTTTATCCAGCAAGACTGACATTCAAAATGGATGGAGAGATAAAGAGTTTCCAAGACCAGCAAGGCTTAAAAGACTATGCAACCACCCAGCCGTCACTGCAGGAAATATTAAGGGGGATTCTATAAAGGAGGAAAAATCCCAAGAATAGCATTGAACAGAAATATAGAGACAGTCTACAGAAAGAAAGACTTCAAAGGTAACACCATGTCAATAAAAACGTATCTATCAATAATCACTCTCAAAGTGAATGGCCTAAATGCACCCATAAAATGGCACAGGGCTGCAGATTGGATAAAACGACAGGACCCATCCATATGTTGTCTACAAGAGACCCATTTTGAACCTAAAGATACACGCAGACTGAAAGTGAAGGGGTGGAGAAGCATCTTTCATGCCAATGGGACTCAAAAGAAGGCTGGGGTAGCGATTCTCATATCAGATAAATTAGACTTCAAACTAAAGACTGTAGTCAGAGATACAGAAGGACACTACATAATCCTTAAAGGGACTATCCACCAAGATGATCTAACAATTGTAAATATCTATGCTCCCAATATGGGAGCAGCCAATTACTTAAGAAAACTGTTAATCAAGATAAAGAGTCATATTGATATGAATACACTAATCATAGGAGATCTTAACACGCCTCTTTCAGAATTAGACAGATCATCGAAGCAGAAAATCAATAAAGAAACAAGAGCATTGAATGACACATTGGACCAGATGGACCTCATAGATATATACAGAACATTCCACCCTAAAACAATAGAATACTCATTCTTTTCAAGTGCACACGGAACCTTCTCCAGAATAGACCACATACTGGGTCACAAATCAGGACTCAACCGATACCAAAAGACTGAGATTATTCCCTGCATATTCTCAGATCACAATGCTTTGAAACTGGAGCTCAATAACAAGGAAACGTTCTGAAGGAACTCAAACACCTGGAAGCTAAAGACCACCTTGCTTAAGAATGCTTGGATCAACCAGGATATCAAAGAAGAACTGAAACAATTCATGGAAACCAGTGAGAATGAAGACGCTTAGGTCCAAAACCTATGGGATACAGCAAAGGAGGTCCTAAGGGGAAAATACATAGCCATCCAAGCCTCGCTCAAAAAAATTGGAAAAATCCAGAACACACCAGTTGTCTCTACACCTTAAAGAACTGGAGGATCAACAACAAATCAAACCAACTCCACACATAAGAAGGGAAATCATCAAGATTAGAGCTGAGATCAATGAGGGAGAAACCAGAGATACAGTAGAACGTATCAATGAAACTAGAAGCTGGTTTTTTGAAAGAATCAATAAGATCGATAAGCCACTGGCTACACTAATCCAAAAGAAAAGAGAGAAAACCCAAATTCATAAAATTATGAATGAAAAGGGAGAGATCACAACTAACACCAAGGAAGTAGAAACAATCATCAGACGTTATTATGAACAGTTATATGCCAATAAGCTTAGCAACCTAGATGAAATGGATGCATTCCTGGAAAACAATAAACTCCCAAAATTGAAGCAGGAAGAAATTGACAACCTGAATAGACCGATATCTAATAACGAGATTGAATCAGTGATCAAAAACCTCCCAAAAAACAAGATCCCAGGACCTGACGGATTCCCTGGGGAATTCTACCAAACCTTCAAAGAAGAAATAACACCTATTCTCCTGAAGCTGTTTCAAAAAATTGAAGCAGAAGGAAAACTTCCAGACTCTTTCTATGAAGCCAGCATTACCCTGATCCCCAAACCAGGCAAGGACCCTACCAAAAAGGAGAATTTCAGACCAATATCACTGATGAATATGGATGCTAAGATTCTCAACAAGATCCTAGCCAACAGGATCCAACAGCACATTAAAAAGATTATCCACCATGATCAGGTGGGATGCATCCCTGGGCTACAAGGATGGTTCAACATTCGCAAATCAATCAATGTGATACAACAAATAAATATGAGAAGAGAGAAGAACCACATGGTCCTCTCAATTGATGCAGAAAAAGCATTTGACAAAATCCAGCATCTGTTCCTGATTAAAACGCTTCAAAGTATAGGGATAGAGGGAACATTCCTGAACCTCATCAAATCTATCTATGAAAGACCCACAGCAAATATCATCCTCAATGGGAAAAAGCTTGCAGCCTTCCCATTGAGATCAGGAACAAGACAAGGATGCCCACTTTCACCACTCTTGTTCAACATAGTATTAGAAGTCCTAGCAACAGCAATCAGACAACAGAGAGAAATAAAAGGTATCCAAATTGGTAATGAAGAAGTCAAACTCTCTCTCTTCGCAGATGACATGATTCTTTATATGGAAAACCCAAAAGACTCCACCCCCAAACTACTAGAACTCATACAGCAATTCAGCAATGTGGCAGGATACAAAGTCCATGTGCAGAAATCAGTGGCTTTCTTATACACTAACAATGAAAATACAGAAAGGGAAATTAGAGAATCGATTCCATTTACTATAGCACCAAGAACCATAAGATACCTGGGAATAAACCTGACTAAAGAGGTAAAGGATCTGTACTTGAGGAACTATAGAACACTCATGAAAGAAATTGAAGAAGACACAAATAGATGGAAGACCATACCATGCTCTTGGATCGGAAGAATAAACATTGTTAAAATGTCTATACTGCCTAGAGCAATCTATACTTTTAATGCCATTCCGATCCAAATTCCACTGGCATTCTTCAAAGAGCTGGAGCAAATAATCCTAAAATTTGTATGGAATGAGAAGAGACCCCGAATCCCTAAGGAAATGTTGAAAAACAAAAATAAAGCTGGCGGCATCACCTTACCTGCTTTCTAGCTTTATTACAAAGCTGTGATCACCAAGACAGCATGGTACTGGCATAAAAACAGACACATAGACCAGTGGAACAGAGTAGAGAGCCCAGACAGACCCTCAACTCTATGGTCAATTAATGTTTTACAAAACAGGAAAAAATATACAGTGGAAAAAAGACAGTCTCTTCAATAAATGGTGCTGGGAAAACTGGACAGCTATATGTAGAAGAATGAAAGTCGACCATTCTCTTACACCGTACACAAAGATCAACTCAAAATGGATAAAAGACCTCAACGTGAGACAGGAATCCATCAGAATCTTAGAGGAGAACATAGGCAGTAATCTCTTTGATATCAGCCACAGCAACTTCTTTCAAGATACGTCTCCAAAGGCAAAGGAAACAAAAGCGAAAATAAACTTCTGGGACTTCATCAAAATCAAAAGCTTCTGCACAGCAGAGGAAACAGTCAAAAAAAACAAAGAGGCAACCCATGGAATGGGAGAAGATATTTGCAAATGACAGTACAGACAAAAGGTTGATATCCAGGATCTATAATGAACTCCTCAAACTCAACCCACACGAAACAGACAAACACATCAAAAAATGGGCAGAAGATATGAACAGACACTTCTCCAATCAAGACACACAAATGGCTATCAGACACATGAAAAAATGCTCATCATCATTAGCCCTCAGGGAGATTAAAATTAAAACCACATTGAGATATCACCTTACACCAGTTAGAATGGCCAAAATTAGCAAGACAGGAAACAACATGTGTTGGAGAGGATGTGGAGAAAGGGGAACCCTCTTCCACTGTTGGTGGGAATGCAAGTTGGTGCAGCCACTTTGGAGAACAGTGTGGAGATTCCTCAAGAAATTAAAAATAGAGCTTCCCTATGACCCTGCAATTGCACTCCTGGGTATTTACCCCAAAGACACAGATGTCGTGAAAAGAAGGGCCATCTGTACCCCAATGTTTATAGCAGCAATGGCCATAGTCGCCAAACTATGGAAAGAACCAAGGTGCCCTTCAACGGATGAATGGATAAGGAAGATGTGGTCCATATACACTATGGAGTATTATGCCTCCATCAGAAAGGATGAATACCTACCTTTTGTAGCAACATGGACGGGACTGGAAGAGATTATGCTGAGTGAAATAAGTCAAGCAGAGAGAGTCAATTATCATATGGTTTCACTTATTTGTGGAGCATAACAAATAGCATGGAGGACAAGGGGCGTTAGAGAGGAGTAGGGAATTTGGGTAAATTGGAAGGGGAGGTGAACCATGAGAGACTATGGACTCTGAAAAACAATCTGAGGGGTTTGAAGTGGCGGGGGGGGGTGGGAGGTTGGGGTACCAGGTGGTGGGTATTATAGAGGGCACGGCTTGCATGGAGCACTGGGTGTGGTGAAAAAAATAATGAATAATGTTTTTCTGAAAATAAATAAATTGGAAAAAAAAAGAATATGGTCCAGTTTTGTTCTTGTGTATGTGGCTGTCCAATTTTCTCAATACCATTTTTTGAATAGATTGTCATTTTTCCACTGGACATTCTTTTCTGCCTTGTTGTAATTGATCATAGAGTTGAGGTTCCATTTCTGTTTTTCTGCCAGACACAAAATTTTGTGATGATTGTGACTTTGTAATGTAGCTTGATGTCTGGCATTGTGATGCGACCGGCTCTGGCTTTCTTTTTCAACCACCTCTGGCTATTCGGGGTACTTTTTGGTTCCATAGAAATTTTAGGATTATTTGTTTGCATTCTGTGAAGATTTTCAATGATTTTGATAGGGATTGAATTGACTGTATAGATTGCTCTGCATAGCATAGATATTTTAACAATGTTTATTCTTCCAATCCATGAACATGGAATGTTTTTCCATTTCTTGGTGTCTTCCTCAATTACTTTCATAAGTGTTTTGTAGTTTTTAGAGTATAGATCTTGGAGTTCTTTGGTTAGATTTATTATGGGGTATCTTATGGTGTTTGGTGCAATTGTGAATTATATCAATTCTTTATAGCCACTGTGGAATACAGTATGGAGTTTCCTAAAGAAGTTAAAATAGAACTACCCTACAACCCAGCTATTGCACTAACACATATTTACCCCAACAATACAAATGCAGTGATCACAAGGGGCACATACCCCCCAGTGTTCATAGCAGCCATGTCTACAGTTGCCAAAAGTGGAAAGAGTTGAGATGTCCACTGAAAGATGAATGGATGAAGAAACTGTGGTATATATGTACAGTGGAATATGACTCAGTCATCAGAAAGGGTGAATACTTAACATTGACATCAACATGGATGGAACAGGAGGGTATTATGCTGAGTTAAATAAGTCAATCAGAGAAAGACTATCATACGGTTTCACTCATATGTGTAATATAAGAAACAGCACAGAGGATCATCGGGGAATGGAAGGAAAATGACTGGGAAGTCGTCTGAGAGGGAGACAAACCATAAGAGACTCTTAACTATAGGGAAAAAACTGATGTTTTCTGGAGGAGAGGTGGGTGGGAGGATGGAGTAATTGGATTATGGGCTTTAAGGAGGGCACATGATGTGATGAGCACTGGGTGTTATATGCAACTGATAAATTATTGAACACTATATCTGAAAAAAATGATGTACTATATGCTGGCTAACTGAATTTGAATAAAAAAAATTCCCTACTACCCAATGCAATCTACATATTTAATTCAACCTTATCACAGAGTTAGAATAAACAGTCCTAAACATTGTATGGAGCAAAAAGAGACCCTGAATAGCCAACGGAAGATTTAAAAAGAAAGCAAGACTGGAGGTATCACAATTCCAGAGTTCAAGTTATATTACAAAACTGCAGTAATCAAACAGTATGGTAGTGGCACAAAAGTATACATATAGAATAGAACAGAATAGAAAATTCAGAAAAAAACCTACAACTATATGGTCACTTTGACAAAGCAGAAAAGAATATCCAATGGGAAAAAGACAGTCTCTTCAACAAATGGTGTTGGGAAACTGGACAGCTACATGCAAAAGAATGAAACTGGACCAATTTCCTACACCATACACAAAATAAACTCAGCATAGATTAAAGGCTTCTATGTGAGACCTGACACCACAAAAATCCTAGAATAGAACACAGGCAATATCTTCTTTGGCATGGGCCATAGCGACTTCTTTTTCTATATGTCTCTTGAGGCAAGGGAAACAAGAGGAAAAATAATCTATTGGAACTTCATCAAAATAAAAATATCAAAACCAAATAAAAAATATCAAAATAAAAAAATAAAAATAAAAATACTCTGCACAGCAAAGAAACACGCGCGCGCACACACACACACACATACACACACAAAACTACAAGATAACCTATAGTGTGGGATAAGATATTTCCAAATGCCATAAAATATGCATCCAAAATCTATTAAAAACATATTAAACTTAACACAAAACACAGATAATCCAATTTAAAATGTGCAGATGTTACGAATAGACATTTTTCTAGAGAAGATGTGGAGATATCCCACAGACACATGAACAGATATTCATCATCCCTTACCATCTGGGAAATGCAAATCAAAACTACAATGAGATATCATCTCAGACTCATCAAAATCCCCCAAATCAGCAACACATGAAACAATAAGTTTTGTTGAGGATGTGGAGAAAGGTCACCCTTCCTGCACTGTTGGGAATGCAAACAGAGCCTCTGTGGAAAATAATATGGAAGGTCCTCAAATTGTTAAAAATAGAACTGCTCTATACTCCAGAAATTGCACTGCTTACTATTTACTGAAAGAAAACAAGAACGCTAATTAAAGTGATATATGGGGGCGCCTGGGTGGCTCAGTGGGTTAAAGCCTCTGCCTTCGGCTCAGGTCATGATTCCAGGGTCCTGGGATCGAGCCCCGCGTCGGGCTCTCTGCTCAGCGGAGAGCCTGCTTCCTTCTCTCTCTCTCTCTCTCTCTCTCTGCCTGCCTCTCTGCCTACTTGTGATCTCTCTCTGTCAAATAAATAAATTAATTTAAAAAAATAAAGTGATATATGCACCCCTACATTTATTACAACATTATTTACAATAGTCAAGATATGGAAACAACCTAACTGTCCATTGACAGATGAGTGAATAAAAGAGAAGTGGTATATACATATAATGGAATATTATTCAGTGATGAAAATGAATGAAATCTTGCCATTTGTAACAACATGTATGGATCTAGCGAATATGGTGCTAAGAAAAATACATCAGAGAAAGAGAAATACCATTTGATTTCACTCATATGTGGAATTTAAGAAACAAAAAAAATGAGTGGGTGAGGCAGAGGGAGTGGGAGAGAAGGAATCTCAAACAGACTCCACTCTGAGCAGGGGGTCTGACACAGTGCTCAATCCCCGGACCCTGAGATCATAACCAGAGCCAAAACCAAGAGTCAGATGCTTAACCCACTGCATCACACATGGAAGCCCTCCAAAGACCTTTCTTTGGGATGATGGCAATGAAGACATAGAGGGGAAAAGTATTGGAAAGAAATACAAGACACAATTGATAAGACTTGACAAGTAATTATTTGTAGGTAGCAAAAAAGAAAAAAACTGAAAGAAGTCACACCACCCAGGTTTTGACTTGAATGAGCAGACTATAGTGTCAATAACTGATAGTGGGAAGTCAGGAGAAACTAGTTCAGAGAAGAAAATCCATTATTTCAGAACATGTTGAGCTTGAGGTACTAGAAAGATACCTAAGTGAAGTATGCCTAGGGCTTCAAATGCATCTAACATTGATCACCACTGTGTGCCAGATGCTGGATATAGTTACATTCATTTACAGAAGTTAAGAGATAAATATTTAGGATTCATCAGTCTGGAAGTAATGATGTGAGATAATGGAAAAGAAGGGACAAATATGAAAGATCCCACAAGGGAAGAAACTATTAGATTAATAAGTGCCTGGTTTTGGAGAAGTACTCCAAAGTCCCAGGCTTATGTGCCTGGGTAAACAATGGTGCTATTGACATTGATAAATAAAAATAATACTACTTTATATTTGCACTTGTCTTTATAGGTGTCAAAGCATTTTTCTTACTTTAGTTTGGGCTAGCTTGAAACAGAATATGATGCATCTGATTAGATGTTTAATAAGTTTGAAGTGATGTCAGAAAGTTGTGGAAATGTCCAGGAAGTAGCTGTGATAAAGAGTTGGAGTTAGTGTGATAGGATAAAACTGCAGATATAGATTTGGGAGTTGTCCAGAGAGATGTGACAGTTGAAGCTACATTAGTGGGCAAGGGCTTAAAAGTAGAAAATGTAGAGGGAGAATGACTCTCAAAATAATCCTTGGCTTCACCAGTGCTCCCTGTCTTTGTGGTATATCAGCTAAAGTCATGAAATTCTCATCTGGAATGTTTTTCTCTGGTAGTAATTTGTTATTTATGACACTGAAATTAATATTCCCAAGTGTTTCATCCTTGAAAGTCAAGCCTTGCTCAATTCTCAGTAGATTTAGAGCTTCTTTATACACTGTTATTGGTTACCAATTTTTACAGAGCTGGCCTCCCCTAGTTCTTGGAAGATAATGCCCATTTTATCCCTGGCAAATTTATTAGATCTGAAGCTATGTGTTTCTGCTAGTCTTTAGTTTCACTTTTTTTTTTAAAAAAAGATTTTATTTATTTATTTGAGACAGAGAGAGAGAGAGAAAGAGCATGAGAGCGAAAGCATGAGTGGGGAGGTAGGGGCAAAGGATGAGAGATAGGGAGAAGCCAACTCTGCTGAGCAAGGAGGCCAACACAGGGCTCGATCTCAGGACCACAGGATCATAACCTGAGTTGAAGTCAGACACTTAACTGACTGAGCCATCAGGTGCCCCTAGTCCTCAGTTTCCTGATAGAAATACTAGGCTCTTCTCTCCTTCTGACCTATGGCTCAAAAGCTATTGATGCTATACATTCCTCCTTCTTCCTAATGTTGCTAAGAAAAACACTGGCAAGACATTGTCCTTTCCATTTGTGAAAGAACCGACATGGATTTTTTTGGCTCTGTTAACAAGTTAGAACTAAAACAGAATTTAGAGGTTAACCCAAAACCCTTATTTTTATGAATGTGAGAACTAAGGTTTGATAAAATGTTTAAAGCAGTAACATTTCATTCTGCTTAAAAGTATGTTCTCTGGAGTCAGATGGACCTGAATTTGTACGCTGGTTATAATACTTACTAGCTCCTTGTACTCCAGTTCTGAAACCCTGTAAACCCCCTAGACTATATGCAACTTTGAACAATTTTTTCAACCTCTATGACCTTCAGTTATCAAAACTGAAAAGTGATTATTATAACTATTTTTATCTCTATTATGGGGCTGTTGTAAATATTAAATATGATAGGGCATATATAGTGTTTCTTTCATTCTTGGAACATGGTAAATAATAAGCTGTTGTTGTTGCTGCTGCTGCTGCTGTTGTTGTTTTTATATAATGGAGAAAAAGAATAACTTGCCCAAAGTTACACAGGAATTGAGTGACACATCTGGGACTAGAATGCAGGTATTAACTCCTAGTTCAGTGTTCTTTTCTCTACACCAAGCTGTTCCTCCACCAGGAGTTTCTTCAAGGAATCCCCAAGTCCTCCCCAACACAACTGTATTATAGTAATCAATGTTGTTTTTATTATATAGAACATTCTGAGTGTAGACAGTTCTTACCATATAGTAGATAAAATATGGAAGAAGGCATACCTTTCACACCTCCATGATGCACAATTGAAACAAAGAAAACCACCATTAAAAACCCAGAAAAATACTAAAAGAGAAGGTGGAGATTTTTTCTCAATATTTGGATTTGATCTTGATTCTGTCCAGTCTTTCCTGTCAACTTGGTATTTTGGGGTTTACAAAGGAACTATGGCCAAAGGCATCCTGGAAGATCCAGGTTGAAAATGACTTTAGAGAAAGTGAGCAGCTGTAGATCTGTGAGGCCAACCAAGTTTTCAGGGTGCTAAGGCAAGGTCAAGAAGTAGGAAATGAAGGTTGGGCAGAAGGGGAGGAATGGTAAAACAGTCAGGGAGAGAGAGAAACGTCAGCATGGAAAATTCATCAAACAGCAAAATAAAAAGAGTGGGCTCTGCAAAGAGAGGGTCAAAAGGTTGACAAAAAGATGGGGAAGACCTTTAAGTAACTACTCTTTTCAATTTCAGAGAAGGGACTTGATGATAAAAAGGTATGGGAGTGATTCTACTGTGTCTCTATCCCTGGCTTTCTGGTAAGGGCAGAATTTACCTACAGCCTTCTTAATTTGTTCTGGATATAATCTACACCTGTAAAACCACACCCAGCAAGTAGGTTAAAATCTAGCAGAAACAAATAGATGCTGTCCTCAGATTAAAGCTAATGGACCCTGCACAACTTTGATCCTCTTGACAACTGTTAGACCTCTAAGACTCTAGACCCTGCTTTCCTCCAGAACCAGCCTATGCCCTAAAATAGGCCTACACGTTTTTCTAACATCTTCTTTTGCTTCCAGAAGCAAGACATATTTAAAAATTGGAATATTCCTGATTGGGAAAGGAGCTTAAGTTGAATTGAATCAAGGGAATTTAGAGAAATAATCATTGAGTTTAGAAACCCATGGATATACTCCCTCTTTTCTTTAGCCATTTTTTGGATAAGTGTATTCTTTTTTTAATTTATTTTTTATTTATTTTCAGCATAACAGAACATAGGCAGTAATCTCTTCGATATCAGCCACAGCAACTTCTTTCAAGATATGTCTCCAAAGGCAAAGGAAACAAAACCAAAATAAACTTCTGGGACTTCGTCAGAATCAAAAGCTTCTGCACAGCAAAGGAAACAGTCAAGAAAACAAAAAGGCAACCCATGGAATGGGAGAAGATATTTGCAAATGACAGTACAGACAAAAGGTTGATATCCAGGATCTATAAAGAACTCCTCAAACTCAACACACACAAAACAGATAATCATATCAAAAAATGGGAAGAAGATATGAACAGACACTCCCCCAATGAAGACATACAAATGGCTATCAGACACATGAAAAAATGTTCATCATCACTAGCCATCAGGCTAGTGATTAAAACCACATTGAGATATTACCTTACACCAGTTAGAATGGCCAAAATTAGCAAGACAGGAAACAACATGTGTTGGAGGGGAGGTGGAGAAAGGGGAACCCTCTTCCACTGTTGGTGGGAATGCAAGTTGGTGCAGCCACTTTGGAGAACAGTGTGGAGATTTCTCAAGAAATTAAAAATAGAACTTCCCTATGACCCTGCCATTTCACTACTGGGTATTTACCCCAAAGATACAGATGTCGTGAAAAGAAGGGCCATCTGTACCCTGATGTTTATAGCAGCAATGGTACAGTCACCAAACTGTGGAAAGAACCAAGATGCCCTTCAACCGCTGAATGGATAAGGAAGATGTGGTCCATATACACTATGGAGTATTATGCCTCCATCAGAAAGGATGAATACCCAACTTTTATGCCTCCATCAGAAAGGATGAATACCCAACTTTTGTAGCAACATGGATGGGACTGGAAGAGATTAGGCTGAGTGAAATCAGTCAAGCAGAGAGAGTCAATTATCATAGGGTTTCACTTATTTGTGGAGCATAACAAATAGCATGGTGGACATGGGGAATTAGGAGAAGGGAGTTGGGGGAAATTGGAAGGGAAGGTGAACCATGAGAGACTATGGACTCTGAAAAACAATCTGAGAGGTTTTAAGTGGTGGGGGGGTGGGAGGTTGGGGGATCCAGGTGAAGGGTATTAGAGAGGGCACAGATTGCATGGAGCACTGGGTGTGGCACAAAAACAATGAATACTGTTAAGCCATTTTTTAAAATAAAAACAACTTTTATAGTCACATTAACAAGTTGAGTTATAATTTTGTTCCAGTTTAAAAAGCTTTGATTTATTTCCACATTTGATTGGTTGATTTCTGCTTTCTTCCATTGCCCTCTAATCTCAGTGGGTCTTAGATGGTTTCCCCATTATGCCCTAGAAAGTAGTTGTATATAACTGATGCTTTAAATTATAAGAGAGAAAAATGAAATATCAGCTATATAAAATTACTTCTGAAAGTAGTTGATTTAGTATAAGAAGAACTTTACTAGCTTACACCCTTAAATTCCACATAGGAGGGAAATCATATGATATTTTTCTTTTTCTGACATTTTTTGCTTAGCAAAATACTCTTTAGCTCCATCCATCTCATTGCAAATGTTAAGATTTAATTCATTTTTATGGCTGAGTAATATTCCATTGTATATATGTACCATTTCTTCTTTACCCATTCATCAGTTGATGGACATTTGGGCTGTTTCTGTAATTTGGCTATTGTTGATAGTGCTGTTATAAACATTAGGGTGATTGTATTCCTTTGAATTAGTGTTTTTATATGCTTTGAGAAAATACCTCATACTATGATTGCTGAATATAGAGTAGTTTTATTTTTAACTTTTTACAGAAGCTCCATACTGTTTTCCAGAGTGGCTTTAACAGCTTGCATTCCCACCAAGAGTGTAAGAGGGTTCCCCTATTTCCACATTGTTGCCAACATATGTTGTTTCATATGTTCTTAATTTCAGCTATTCTGACAGGTGTGAGGTAGTAGTTCATTGTAGTTTTTTTTTTCAATTTATTTATTTTCAGAAAAACATTATTCATTATTTTTTCACCACACCCAGTGCTCCATGCAAGCCGTGCCCTCTATAATACCCACCACCTGGTACCCCAACCTCCCACCCCCCCCCGCCGCTTCAAACCCCTCAGATTGTTTTTCAGAGTCCATAGTCTCTTATGGTTCACCTCCCCTTCCAATTTGCCCAAATTCCCTACTCCTCTCTAACGCCCCTTGTCCTCCATGCTATTTGTTATGCTCCACAAATAAGTGAAACCATAAGATAATTATCATATGGTTTCATTGTAGTTTTGATTTGTATTTCCCTGGTGATAAGTGATGGTAAGCATATTTTCATGTGTCTGTTAGCCATTTGGATGTCTTCTTTGGAAAAATGTCTATTCATGTCTTCTGCCTATTTCTTAACTGTATTAGTTTGGGGGGATGTTGAGTTTGGTAAGATTCTTATATATTTTGGATACTAACCTTTTATTAGATAACACCATTTGCAAGTATCTTCTCCCAATCTGTAGGTTGCTTTTTAGTTTTGTTGATTGTTTCCTTTGTTGTGCAAATTTTTACTTTGATGTAGTCTCAAAAGTCTTTTTTTTTTTCCTCTTGTTTCCCTTGCCTCAGGAGACATATTTAGAAAAAAAAATGTTGCTATGGCCAATGTCAGAGAAATTACTGCCTGTGTTCTCTTTTAAGATTTTTATGGTTTCAAGGCTCACATTTAGGTCTTTCATCCATTTTGAGATGTTTGTTTTTGTATTATAAAAGTGATCCACTCTAGTTTTCCCAACACCATTTGTTGGAGAGACTGTATTATTCCCATTGGCTAGTCTTTCTTTGCTTTGTCAAAGATGAATTGACCATATAGTTGTGGATTTATTTCAGAGTTTTCTATTCTGCTCTATTTATCTATGTGTCAACTTTTGTGTGGCTACCATATTGTTTTGTTTACTACAGTTTTCTAATATAACTGAAGTCCAGAATTGTGATACCTCCAGCATTCTTTTTTCAAAATTACTTTGGTTATTCAGGGTTTTTTTCTTTTCTGCTTCCATACAAATTTTAGGACTAGTTGTTCTAGATCTGTGAAAAATGCTGTTGGTATTTTGATAGAGATTACATTAAATGTGTGCATTGCATTGAAGAGTGTAGATATTTTAACAATATTTTTTCTTCCAATCCATGAGCATAGAAAGTTTTTTTCATTTCTTTGTTTTGTCTTCAATTTATATAGTATTATGCCTTCTGCAGATAATGAAAGTTTTACCTCTTCCTTACAGATTTGAATAGCTTTATTTCTTTTCCTCTCTGATTGCTATAGCAAGGACTTCCAGTACTATGTTGAATAAAAGTGGTGAGAGTTGATATCCTTGTTGTTTCCCTTTGAAAATTTGGAAAAATCCTATTGAGGATGATGTTGTCTGTGGTTTTTTCATAGATGGCCTTTATTATGTTGAGGTATGTTCCTTCTGAACCTACTTTGTTGAGGGCTTTTATTGTGAATTGATCGTGTAATTTGTCAAATGCCTTTTCTGTTTCTATTGAGATGACCATATGGCTTTGTATCCTTTCCTTTACTGATACAATGTTATCATTTTGAGTGATTTGCAAATATTGAAGCACACTTGTATCCCAGAAAAAAATCCCATTTGATGATAGTGAATAATTTTTAAAGTATTGTTAGATTCTTTTGCTAGTATTTTGTTATGGATTTTTGCATTTATACTCAACAGAGATATTGGCCTCTAGTTCTCTTTTATGGTGTGCTTATCTGATTTTGGTATCAAAGTGATACCTGCCTCATAAAATGAATTTGGAAGTTTTCCTTCTTCTATTTATTTAAATAGTTTGAGAAGAATAGGTATTAACTCTTTTTTAAATATCTGTTAGAATTTGCTTTTGAAGCCATCTTGTCCTGGACTTATGTTTATTGGGAGTTTTTGATTACTGATTCAGTCTCCTTATTGGTGTTCAGTCTGCTCAAATGTTCTCTTTCTTCCTGCTTTGGTTTTCGTAGGTGATATATATCTAGGACTTTATCCATTTCTTCTATGTTGCTTAATTTGTTGGCATAGAGTTTTTCATAATATTCTCTTACAATTTTTTGTATTTCTGTGGTGTTGGCTATTTTTCCCCTTTCACTGGTGCATTCGTCTATTTGAGTCCTTTCTGTTCTTCCCCTCCCCTTTTGTTTTTGTTTTTATTTTTGGTTTTTTTTTTGTGTGTGTGTGTTGTTGTTGTTTGATGAGTCTGGATAGAGGATTTTGTTGTCAATTTTGTTGATCTTTTCAAAGAACCAACTCCTGATCATTGATGTGTTCTATTGCTATTCTACTGCTTTGAAGTTTGTTTCTGTTTCTGTTTGTGAGGTTTATTTAAGTTTTCTATATAATTTATTTATTCTCTAATCTTTATTATGTCCTTTGATAGTTTTGTGTTTTGTTCATTGTTGTTGTTGTTGTTGTTGTTTCCTAACTCCTTTAAGTGTAAGGGTAGATTTATTTAAGTTTGTTTTGTTTTGTTTTGCTTTGTTCTGTTTTTTTGCTTCATAAGGTAAGCCTGTATTTCTAGATTCTTCCCTTTTAGAATATCTTCCGCTGTATCCCAGAGGTTTTGGACCACTGTGTTTTCAGTTTTGTTTGTCTTCACACACTTTTTGATTTCTTCTTCATTTTCTTGTTACCTCCTCATTGTTTAGTAGAATGTTATTTAACCTCCATGTATTTGTGGTCTTCCTGGATTTTTTTCTTGTGGTTGATTTCTAGTTTCATAGCATTGTGATTGAAACATGATTTTGATCTCTTTTAATTTATTGAGGCTTATTTTGTGGCCTAATATGTGATCTATTCTGGAAAATGTCAATATACACTTTAACCAAATGGAGGGTTACAGAAGGGAGGGGTGTGGAGATAGGGTAAGTGCATGATGGGTATTAAGGAGGGCACATGTGGTGATGAGCACTGGGTGTTATACACACTGAACACTATATCAAAAACTAATGATATACTATATGCTGGCTAACTAAACATAATAAAAAATAGAAAAATAAAATAAAATTAATGTGTATTCAGCTGTTTTAGGATGGAATGTTCTAAATATGTCTGTTATATCCATGTGGTTTAGTGTGTCATTCAAATCCAGTTTCCTTGTTGATTTTCTGTTTAGATCATCTGTCTATCAAGGTAAGTGGGGTGTTAAAGTCCCCTAATATTTTGTATTACTATGGATTATTTCTTTTATGTTTGTTATTAACTGTTTCATGTATTTGGGTGCTCCCATGTTCAATTCACATATATTTACAATTATTATATCTTCTTGTTGGATTGTCCCCTTTATCATTATATAATGTCCTCTTTGACTTTTTCTACAGACTTTGTTTTATTTAAATTTTTTTATTAACATATAATGTATTATTAGCCCCAGGAGTACAGGTCTGTGAATTGCCAGGTTTACACACTTCACAGCACTCACCATAGCACATACTTTCTCCAATGTCCATAACCCAATCACCCTCGCCCTATGTCTCCTCCAGCAATCCTCAGTTTGTTTTGAGAGATTAAGAGTCTCTTATGGTTTGTCTCCCTCCCAATCTATCTTGTTTCATTTATTCCCTTCCTATCCCCAGACTTTGTTTTAAAGTCTGTTTTGTCTGGTATAAGTATTGCTACCCTGAATTTCTTTTTTACTTAATTATTTTTTTCCAGTGTTCCAAAATTCATTGTTTATGCACCACACCCAGAGTTCCATGCAATACATGCCCCCCCCCATCATACCCACCACCAGGCTCACCCAACCCCCATCACCCTCCCTTCTAAAACCCTCAGTTTGTTTCTTGGAGTCCATGGTCTCTCATGGTTTGTCTCCCCCTCTGATTGCCCCCAACTCACCTCTAGACATCCATTTGCATGATAAATATTTCTCTTTCCCCTTAGTCTACAATCTGTAGACTGTAGATTGTATATTGTAGACCCTACAATCTATAGGTGTCTTTAGCTCTGAAATGAGTCTCTTATAAGCAGCATATAGATGGGTCTGAACTTTTTATGCATTCTGTCACCCTGTGTCTTTTGATGGAGTATTTTCTCCATTAACATTCAATGTAATTGTTTATAGATATGTATTTATTACCATTTTGTTACTTGTTTTGTGTTTGTTTTTGTAGTTTTTCTCCAATTGTTTCTTCTTTCTCTCTTTCATGGTTTTTTGGTTTCTTTAGTGATATACCTGGATTCTTTGCTCTTTAGTTTTTGCATATCCATTACTCTGATTTGTGGTTACCATTCCATTTATATGTAACATCTTCTGCATATACCTGTCTATATTAAGCTGATGGTCATTTATTTTTGAATTCATTCTTTACTCCTCTCCCCTCTACATTTCAGATATTTGGTATCATATTTTACATCCTTTTATTTTACCTTCTTATTTTTCTTACTCTTACTTATGTTTTTTCTTATTATGTTCAGTTAGCCACTTTATAGTACATCATTAGTTTTCAATGATTCATTAGTTACATATAACACCCAGTGCTCATTATGACATGTGCCCTCTTTAATACCCATCACCCAGTTAGCCTCTCCCTCAACCACTCCCCTCTGAAATCATCAGTTTGTTTTCCAGGGTCCATAGTCAATCATGGTTCATCTCCCTCTCTGATGCCTCCTTCTTCCGATTTCCCTCCCTTCCCTTATGGTCCTCCATGCTATTGCTTATGTTTCACATGTCAGTGAAACTATATGATAATTGTCTTTCACTGCTTGACTTACTTCACTTAGCATAATTCCCTCCAGATCCATCCATGTTGATGCAAATGGTGGGTATTCATCCTTTTCAATAGCTGAATAATATTCCATTTTATATATGTTCCACACCTGTTTTATCCACTCATCTGTTGAAGGGCATCTTGGCTCCTTCCACACTTTTGCTATTGTGGACATTACTGCTATGAACATTGGTGTGCATATGCCTCTTATTTTCACTACATCTGTATCTTTGGGTTAAATACCTAGTAGTGCAATTTCTGGGTCATAGCATAGCTCTATTTTTTAACATCTTGAGGAAACTCCATACTGTTTTGCAGAGTGGCTGTACCAGCTTGTGTTCCCACCAACAATGTAAGAGGGTTCCCCTTTCTCCAGATCCTTGTTAATATTTGTTGTTTCCTTCATTGTTAGTTTTTGCCATTATAACTGATGTAAGGTAGTATCTCATTGTGGTTTTGATTTGTATTTCCCTGATGGCTAATGAAGTTGAGAATTTTTCATATGTCTGTCAGACATTTGTATGTCTTCTTTGGAAAAGTGTCTGTTCATGTCTTCTGCCAGTTTTTTGACTGGGTTATTAGTTTTTTGAGTGTTGAGTTTAAGAAGTTCTTTATGGATCTTGGATACGAGCCCTTTATCTGTAATGTTATTTTTAAGTATCATCTCCCATTCCATGGGCTACCTCTTAGTTTCGTTGACTGTTTCCTTCACTGTGCAAAAGGTTTATCTTGATGAATTCCCAAAAGCTCAATTTTGTTTTTGTTTCTCTTGTCTTTGGAGACATGTCTTGAAAGAAGTTGCTGTGGCTGATGTCGAAGAAGTTATTGTTTATGTTCTCCTCTAGGATTTTGACTGATTTCTGTCTCACATTGAGGTCTTTCATCCATTTTTAGTTTATCTTTGTGTAGGATGTAAGAGAATGGTTCAGTTTCATTCTTCTATATGTAGCTGTCCAATTTTCCCAGAACCACTTATTTGAAGAGACTGTGTTTTTTCCATCGGATTTTTTTTCCTGATTTGTCAAAGATTGGTTGACCATAGAGGTGAAGGTCCATTTCTGGAGTCTCTATTCTATTTCATTGGTCTACGTGTCTGTTTTTGTGCAATACCATGCTGTCTTGGTGATCACAGTTTTGTAATATAGCTTGAAGTGTGATGTGATGCTCCCAGCTTTGTTTTTCTTTTTCATCATTCCCTTGGCATTTAGGGGTCCTTTCTGGATCCATAAAAATTTACTTGTTGTTTTTATTTTCCACTCACAGAGTGCCCCTTATCATTTCTCGTAGGACTGGTTTAGTGGTCATAAGTTATTTTAACTTTAATTGTCTTCATCTCTCTTTCTATTCTGAATGATAGCCTTGCTGGGTAAAGTATTCTTTTTTTTTTTTTTAAGTTTTCATCTTTAATGAAATGACCTTGGAAATAACGTACATTTCCATGACACCAATACTACAGTTTTCGGAGTCACAGTAAGATACACAGAATTATATCCGTAATTAATATGAATGCCAACATTTCAAGCAGTATTTTCTGTTACATGGCAAACAAAATCAAGAAAGCAACCATCAAACAAAAGAGACCCATAGCTTCAGACAAGGCAAATCCCAGGATAGCATAGGAGAACAGCTGCTGCTTCAGCGAAGGGTTTCTGGCATAACCAATGATAAGGCTGCCAAAGACTGTTCCAATACCAGCACCAGAACCAGCCACTCCCACTGTTGCAGCACCTACACCAATAAATTTGGCAGCAGTATCAATGTCTCTGCTTATTGCACTGGTCTGAAACTCCCTCTGGATTAGTTGAGACACACCATTCTGGGCTCCATTAAATACCGTAGAGCCCTCTCCAGTCCTAGCCTCTGGTCGAGATAACACTGATGCAGAAATCGGTCTGTATGCAACTCTGGATCCAGCTCGGATCAGAGCAGGGGTGAAGGCTAGCTTGGCACAGGTGAACATCTTACACTCTTCGGGGCGGCGCGGCTGGAGGACCTGGGTGACGGCCGATGTGGGCTCCTCTCCCGCTTCCCTTCTTCCCGGGAGGTGGCGGCGGCAACGACCTGGGTAAAGTATTCTTGGCTGCAGATTTTTTTCTTTCAGCTTCTTGAATCCATGATGCCACTCCCTTTTGGCCTGTAAATTTTCTTTGAACAATCAGCTGATAGCTTAATGGGGTTTCTTTGTATGTGTCTTATTTTCTCCTACAATATTAAAAATTCTTTTTTTAATCAGGTTTTTTTTTTTTTTTTTTTTTTTTTGCTATTTTAATTACTGTGTGTCTTGGTGTAGACCTGCTTGTGTTTAATTTGTTTGAGGATGTTTGTGCCTTCTGAATCTGGATCTTTCTTTCCTTCCAGGAAGGAAAAACTTCTTAGGAAGTTTTTAACTATTATTTCTTCAAATACATTTTCTTCCCTCCTTTCTCCCTCTTCTCCTTCTGGGATCCCTATAATGAGAATGTTTTTCTGTTGATGGAATCACTGAGTTCTCTAAATCTATTTTCATTATGTACTATTTGTCTTTGTCTTGTTCAACTTGATTGCTTTCCATTACTGTGTTCTCTAGGTCACTGATATATTCCACTAATTCCTGTAACCTACTATTTATTCCTTTTATTACATTTTTAGATTTTATATAATGAGTTCTACTTTGGTATGTTATTTTTTTAACTCTTTGTCAGGGATCTCACTGATGTCTTTCACACTTTTCTGAAATCCAATGGTTATCTTTATGATCATTACTTTAAATTCTGTATCAGATATATTATTTCTCTTTTGCTTAGATCTCCTGCTATGGCTTTGTCTTGTACATTCATTTGGGATATATTTCTCCATTTCCTCATTTTCTCATCTCTCTGTGTCTGTTTCTGTGTGTTAGGAAGATGAGCCATGTCTTCTGCTCTTGAAAATAGTGGCTTTATGAAGAAGAGGTCTTGTAATGCCCTATAGGGCAATATCCCTTGTTCACCAGAACCTGGCATTTCAGAGGAGTCTCCTATGGGTGTTGCTTGTGTCTGAGTTGCTTTTTCTTTCATTCCAGAAGTCTGCATTGATCATTTGCCTATTTGGGGCTATGCTTGCTCTCTATGATATTAGTGATATCTGGGCAGGCAGGCTCTGAGGCATCATGACAGCTGATGGGCCCAAATTTGCATTGAGCCACTAGTCCCAAGCTGATTTCCCTCAAAGTGGTAGAAGCCCAGTGCATAGTTGCACATCAGGAGTAGAGGGCATGGGCTTGTGGTGTCTGTAGGCAGGGCAGCTGGGCCTGGTGTCTGGGGGTCAAGCATGGTGGCTGGGCAGGGTATGTATAGTGATAGCAAGATTTGCACTGAGCCACAAATCTACAAAATGATACTGAACCCAGGGCAGAAGCCAGCAGGCCTGGAGTGGGCAAACCCTCAGAACTCAGAACTTGTGGATGGGCACACTGTTAGCCGGTTAGGTAGTAAGTGTCTGGGCAACTCCACCTCCAAGAGGTGGATTTGTATTTATGCTTGAGGTTGGGAGGGGAAGAAAAATGGTGACTGCCAGCTCCTTTGTTCCCAGAGAATTCCCCCAACAGGCTCTGACATCAGCATAATCATATCTCCCTCCCTCCTGTGGGAACTGTGGCTTTTATGTTGCTTCTCTTTGGGCTATTGTATCTTTAAGGGCAGAGACCCAGGTATCACTTGCCCTTCTAGCTTGCCCAGGGCAGAGTCACCTGACTTTTAAAGCTCCAGGCTCCAAGTCCTGCTGGTTATACAAATTCAGGGAATTCAGCCCCTCTGGTTTTCAAGGCCAAACATTGTTAGAAGGATGTGTGGGCTCCCTGGTGCTTCCCCTTTCCACCACTGCAGCTCCCTCCTTCCTGCACACAGCTCCCAACCAACACTCTGCCTTTCCCAACTTCTCAGAGGCAGCTTCTCCAGAGTCAGTGGTAGAGTTTGTTCTATCGGTGTTTGGATCACTCTCAGGTTTATTGACATGGATGTCAGTGATTTCTTGTTGTAAACATGGGAAAGGATGAGCTGATACTCCTACTCCACAATCTTCCCAGCATCCCTCTGTCTTGCTGTTTTAAATTTTTTTTTAATTTTTTAATTATTTATTTATTTGACAGAGATCGCAAGTAGGCAGAGAGATAGGCAGAGAGAGAGGAGGAAGCAGGCTCTCCGCTGAGCAGAGAGCCCGATGCGGGGCTCGATCCCAGGACCCTGGGATCATGACCTGAGCTGAAGGCAGAGGCTTTAACCCACTGAGCCACTCAGGTGCCCCTGTCTTGCTGTTTTAGTGTAGAACTTATGATTCATTCATTCAAAACCATTTATCGAGTGCCTACTATGTGCCAGGTTCAGAGCTAAATACGTGTTATACCAGTTACTACAAAGAAAACTTCATGTGGGGATTAATTTCAGATGGAGTCTCTTGAGAACAGACTTAGTTATCTTCCTGTGATTCTCTTTAAACAATCTCTTCCAACATCTGTTGTCATTTCCGAATTTCAACCCTTGGTACATTATCTTGTTACTACCTGGGCACTACTCTGCCAAGTGCTCTTCACCTCTTCTCACTTCCATGAGGAATAGGGAGGCTTATAGTTGTTTTTGTGAATGAGAAGCATGGTCTAAAACAAATATAGTCCCTAGCAACCTCTGGTAGACACCAGTTTTGCCACAGAAAATCTTTCCAGAGTTAACATATTTTTTTCTTGCTGTTTCTGTTTCCTATGGCCATTGACACGCAGTGAGAGTAAACTTAGCATAGCAGACCTCTTTCCTGGCATAGTATCACAGGTCCTGAGTTATATTCCAAAACAAACTATCCTAAAAACTTAGAATAAGTTTGAAAGTAAATGGGCAAGAAATAGTAGAGAGAATAAAGGCAAGAGAAGGGAAGTATCTTCCCTATAAGCCATGCAGGACTGAAGATGAATTGGGATACCCTAATATTTAAACCAAAAAGGCAATCTTTATATTCTATTTAGATACAGCATTCGCTCCAAACTTAGTAAGATTCAGTATAGTAATCCAGAACCCTTTTCACTGCTTGAGCTTCAACTCTGAAGCCTTATATGGTTCTACCTCCTTCTCCAAGGTCCTTATTTTTCTATACCAGGTGACATGCTGAAAAGTTGGTACTCTCAGCCTAAGAATTTCAGGCATACTATGACTTCTGTACTCTAGGGGTATATTTGAGTGTACCAGAACTTAGGGCACTATTCTTGGGCTCTATACCTGGGCCTGTTTTACCTATGTATCTTATCTTTAGACTCCATTTCTATCCACACTAGTTGGGATGTTCAGTTACCAAATTCTGCTTGAATGTTAAGACACTGCTTTGGTACGTGCTCTTGTGCCAAGCCAGGAACTGTAAGGATTAAACCCAATGTCTATTTTAATTGTGTTCATATCCTATTCTCTTTGTTTTAATGTGACTGACTTTAGTTTTTCCTTTTGGAGCCATTATACAGCTGAACCCCTTGTTTTGTAGGATTTGACCTCTCCTCTATTCTCCTCATGTTGCTTATGAGTAAGATTTGTTCTCCAAAGTATTCTTTCTGCCTTACTGGCACACATAATTGTCTGTCAGAATTGGGGAACCCAGGTACAGGATCTGGACAGCAGGCATGAAATAAGAGCTTCTTAATTTTGAGGCTAGGTCCTCTCCTCAGTTAGGAGTCAATAACATGCATAGTGTTATATCAGACATGACCAAAAATTTGAGAATTCTAACTTATGATTGGTAGGGACAAAGATTCTGGAGTCCTACTGATGAGGGAGTAGGAGGCTGGCTGGGAACGGAGCAGGGGCTGGCGCCTTGCACCCCCTCTCCACCCATTCCCCTTGGTAATATGTGTGGCATTCCACAGGCATCCCTGACTGCCCTAAAAGAAGAGCAAATGGTTATCTTGCAGAGATCACAGTCCTGCAAGGCAGGAGTCTCTCTTGGTTTACAAATGTCCTTGAGATTTACAACAAAGAAGTTACCTTATCAATAGCCCAATTTCCAAAGACACATAACTCAGTTCCTCAAGCCCTAACGTCACCCTCCCCTCCATAAAAAACCGAAGGAGACGGAGGTAGAAGGAAAAGTAAATAAAGTTAAATTTCTTTTAAAACCTAAATCTCACTAACAAGGACGCTTGATAGCAGGAATGTAACATTCTACCAGGAGACTCCCAATTGTCTTTATGTTAGTGCCTCATTAGAGGGAAAGTGGCCTTGGCTTGATAGTAACCAGGCCTTCAATATCCTGACAGTCTTCTTTACCCCAATAGCTCTTCTGAACACCCCTTTGTCCTCACCTACCCATCTCCTGTGTATATAACCAGACACTCCTCACAGGCTCGGGGCAGCTGCATCTCTGCCTGCCCACGGGTCCTGTCCCCGTGCTCTAATAAACCACCTTTTTGCACCAGAGACGTCTTAAGAATTCTTTCTTTAGCCGTCGGCTCCGAACCTCACCCCACTGAACCTCACCTAGGTTCGAGAACTTCATCACTACCACTCCCAGAGTCTATAAATGGGCAGCACTGAATTAGAATCTTCACAGGTGGTAGAGGGAAGACAAACTCAGAGAGGCCAACACAGGCCCAGGAGCAGGGAGCAGAAATCAGGTAAGGTTTCTGATTGCTATATATGCTAGTCCATACAGTATATGGACTAACTTGAGTTAGTGTGTGTGTTTGTGTGTGGGTGGGTGTACGCGCGCACGCGCGCACGCGCGAATGCATGCTGTAACTACTGAAAGCTTGTCAAGCAAGTTTTACTCAAATCACAGATTTCTCCCTTGGACCTCTACATTGCTCCAGCTTTCTCTCTTCCTTGCTTCACACTTACTACATGAGTAGACTGTGCCTGGTCTTTGGTGTTTATAGAAGGGAAGAGTCTTACTGAGGAAGACTCGATCTCTCGGGGAAAGACTAGAGTTGATGAAAAATAACTACATTCATCTGGCCTCATTAAGGAGGCAGTTGGCAAGAAACAGGAGGGTGTAAGTTCCTGATTCCATGACAATAGGATTTGGAGGGAGCAGTCAAGGAGCTGGGAATCCTGCACTAAAGTGGAGGAGGCCTTGAAGGTGCTATCAGAAAGGTTGGCATAAAATTTATTTTGATAATAATCCCTAACACTTGTACAGTGCTCTTTGCTTTGCAAAGTACTTCCATGTCTGTTATTTCACTGGGTTTGGGAGGGGAAGGAACTTGCTCAAGGTAACAAAACAAGTCAGTGGCAAAGGTGGAACTAAAAACCAGGGTTCCTTGATTGGAGAAGTGTCTATTCATATCTTCTGCCCATTTTTTGATATGATTGCCTGTTTTGTGTGTGTTGAGTTTGAGGAGTTCTTTTTAGATCCTGGATATCAACCTTTTGTCTGTACTGTCATTTGCAAATATCTTCTCCCGTTCCATGGGTTACCTCTTTTTTTTTTTTTTTTTGACTGTTTCCTTTGCTGTGCAGAAGCTTTTGATTTTGATGAAGTCCCAGAAGTTTATTTTCGCTTTTGTTTCCTTTGCCTTTGGAGACATATCTTGAAAGAAGTTGCTGTGGCTGATATCGAAGAGGTTACTGCCTATGTTCCCCTCCAGGATTCTGATGGATTCCTGTCTCATGTTGAGGTCTTTTATCCATTTTGAGTTTATCTTTGGGTATGGTGTAAGAGAATGGTCGAGTTTCATTCTTCTACATATAGCTGTCCAGTTTTCCCAGCACCATTTATTGAAGAGACTTGTCTTCTTTCCACTGTATATTTTTTCCTGTTTTGTCAAAGATTAATTGACCATAGGGTTGAGGGTCCATATCTGAGCTCTCTACTCTGTTCCACTGGTCTATGTGTCTGTTTTTATGCCAGTACCATGTTGTCTTGGTGATCACAGCTTTGTAATAAAGCTTGAAATCAGGTAACGTAATGCCCCCGGTTTTATTTTTGTTTTTCAACATTTCCTTAGAGATTTGGGGTCTCTTCTGATTCCAAACAAATTTTTGGAGTATTTGCTCCATCTCTCTGAAGAATGGCTATCAGACACATGAAAAAATGTTCATTATCACTAGCCCTCAGGGAGATTCAAATTAAAACCACATTGAGATATCACCTTACACCTGTTAAAATGGCCAAAATTAACAAGACAGGAAACAACATGTGTTGGAGGGGATGTGGAGAAAGGGGAACCCTCTTACACTGTTGGTGGGAATGCAAGTTGGTGCAGCCACTTTGGAGAACAGTGTGGATATTCCTCAAGAAATTAAAAATAGAACTTCCCTATGACCCTGCCATTTCACTACTGGGTATTTACCCCAAAGATACAGATGTAGTGAAAAGAAGGGCCATCTGTACCCCAATGTTTATAGCAACAATGGTACAGTCACCAAACTGTGGAAAGAACCAAGATGCCCTTCAACGGATGAATGGATAAGGAAGATGTGGTCCATATACACTATGGAGTATTATGCCTCCATCAGAAAGGAGGAATACCCAACTTTTGTAGCAACATGGACGGGACTGGAAGAGATTATGCTGAGTGAAATCAGTCAAGCAGAGAGAGTCAATTATCATAGGGTTTCACTTATTTGTGGAGCATAACAAATAGCATGGAAGACATGGGGTGTTAGAGAGGAGAAGGGAGTTGGGGTAAATAGGAAGGGGAGGTGAATCATGAGAGACTATGGACTCTGAAAAACAATCTGAGTGGTTTGAAGTGGCGAGGGTGTGGGAGGTTGGGGTACCAGGTGGTGGGTATTATAGAGGGCACGGATTGCATGCTCATTGGGTGTGGTTAAAAAATAATGAATACTTCTATGCTGAAAATAAATAAATTAATATAAAAAAATAAAAAACCAGGGTTCCTGCTTCCTTGTTCTGTGCCCTTCCACTGGAGCAGACTAGCCTCCTCTGAACGCATGTAAAGGACCAACTCTATGGTGGTAGTTTTTCAAGAGTGCTTTAGAATAGGCTAGTAAGCTCCAGAGTGAAGGATTAACTTATCACTGGTTATTCTGGGGACTGGGGTTCCTTTCTCTCAGTATAATTGAATAGCTTTTCAGAATTTGTTTTCTTTACCAGCCATTCTCTTCCCTCTTTTCTATCAGATAGTTGTTGATTATTGCTTTCTTAAGTAAGAAAATGTTGATTTCTGCTGTTCAAGCTAGTAGTTTTGCCAAATTCATTGATTTTTCTTCTTGCAGAGCACTGGAGAGAAATAGGTGGGAATTATACTCTAGAGGAACTGATTGACATTACCCCATTTACATAGGTCTCATGTTTCAGTTATTAAAACACTAAAAGTGTTTTTGACTGATGATTTAGATATTTGCCTTATCAAAATGAGAATAAATCCATCTATATTTCACAGACTTTAAAACTTCTGAAAGTTTCTATAGGTATACAATCCTCTTCCCCACCTCCTAGAGTTCTTAAAGATGATTTTCTGCCTTTTTTTTGCATAAAATTCGTGAATGTCCGTCTCCAAACATGCCCCCTCCAATATTTACACACTGGATATATTATAATCATTCAGAGAACTGTGTAACAGTTTGATCTGGACACTGTACTATTTTAAATGGCATTAGATTTGTTTTAAATTACATGGCCTTTGTTTTTTTGTGGTGGAGTTTTTTTGTTTGTTTTTGTTTTTGTTTTAGCAGCCATCTTACACTACTGGCTTATTGTGCTTATGATCAACAACAACAACAAAAACAACAACAACAAAAAACTTCTTTATGCATACTGTTTATTAAGGAATGTGTCCTTGAAGTTAATTTTATGAACTAAATTAAGATATTCTTCATTAATAATTTTTACATCTCTTGTGGCCAGATTTTACCCATCCTCTCATATTGGCACAGACTGGGGTGTTCTTCCTTCTCATTTTGTCATCTACCAATTTAAAAATTATTCCATTTCTATTTTTATTTGAGACCTTGATAACAATATGAATAAAATAGGAGAGACTTATATTTTTCCACTGTTGTCAATGACATATTAATTAACACATTTGGTAGCATGATAAGTTAACCTCACTATAAATCTTCCTGTTACTTCAGGCCACATTTTGTCTGCCCTAACAATGGAAGACTGTTTGTTCAATTCAGATATGCTTGCTATAAGGTAGTCAGTCATTTGATCTTTCAAGCTATTCATACTATCACAAAAGGAAATGAGGCTAATTTGGCTTGACTTGTTATTTGCAAACCCATGCTAACTTACTGAAGATGAAATGGTCTTGGGCATGCCAGTTAAAGTTATCTTGACTCAACAAAAGAAATTACATGCCCTCACACTTCAGAGCACATGTACTGTCCTGACTAACTCTAAAAGTGGAACTCAGATTCCAACTGACAGAACTCTTGTTTCAGAAACAGCCATTTTTAACACAAATCTGGCCCAAAAATTAGTGAGGTAGGCATAAATAAAAGCTGGAAAATTGAGAGAATGTAATCCTTGTCTGTTAGGATAGAAAGGAAATAAGAGAAATATCAGTCTGCCACATTTTCTATTTATTTTAAGCAATCTTGTTTCTTTCATCTTTGCAGTTTGTATTATAGACCAGTTAGAAACTTAAATAATGTGTGTTGATAGAGTATTGAAGCAGCCTTATAACAAGCAAAAGAAAAGCAAAAGGATTTAAAGCAACTGTGGTAGAGTAAAAGAGAATATTTGAGGTAAAAGATTGGACTCAAATGAGCTTTCTAGCATATATTGCCTAAGTAAAGTTGGGTAAGTCATTTAATTCTTTTGAGCCCTGGTTCCTGGGTTTTTGCTTTTTTTTTTTGTTTTTTTTTTTTTTTCAGATTGATGCTACCTGATGAAGTTGTAGTGAAGGTTAAAATTCTTCCTTCACGAAATGTAAAAGCAAAGAGAAATCTTGCTTAACAGGGATTCAATTTCCTACTGTTGTACTTTGGAAGATGGTCTATTTTAAGAGGTCTTAATCTGCTACTTTGTGAAGTTTCCTTAGTGCAGTATGCACATGGAAACTGTCAAGTATATTGGCCTCTCCCTACCCTTTGAATGATACCAAAGCTAGAAAGACAGGGTTTTGTTAATAATGGGCAATTTACTATTGTTTTTTTTAAAAGATTTTATTTATTTATTTGACAGAGAAAGGTCACAAGTAGGCAGAGAGGCAGGCAGAGAGAAAGGAAGGGAAGCAGGCCCCCTGCTGAGCAGAGAGCCTGATGTGGGACTCGATCCCAGGACTCTGAGATCATGACCTGAGCCGAAGGCAGCGGCTTAACCCACTGAGCCACCCAGGTGCCCCATTGTTTTTTTAACCTTAGAAATACCAAGTGTGTTTTCCCCTATAACCTGAATTCCTTATCACTAACTTGGGTCAGACAAATCACTATTCCTTCTTCAGTTTTACAAACAGAATGACAAGGTGTATCTAAATTGCTTAGATAAGTGATCTCCAACATAGACTGTGCAAAACAAGCTATTATAGTATGGGAAGGAAAATAGTGTAACTATTTATAATCACTTTTAACATTTTCTTTTACATTTTACATTTTCTACTTTTTGTGTATATTTTATTATATATGTAATTAAATTGATGCATTAATATAGTTGACCTACAAATACTGAGGACACATACCCAAAATTTACAATAAGGGTCACAAAATTTAGGTATTGTTGGTTTGGAGGATGACAGAAATAGGATACAGGACTTTTGTTAGAAATTTATCATGCCTGAAATCAAATGCCTTCATTTCCCCTGTGAATTTGTTCCTCCTTTTGACCTATTTCTGTGAATGATATTATCATTCTCCTAGTCACCCAAACTGGGAACTTGGAAGTCATTCTTTGCCTTCTCTGGTTCATCATATGACATTAGTTGCCAAGCCCATTATTTCTAAAACATCTTTTGTATATGTCTCTCCCTTTGTAATTCTATTGCCACCACACTAACTTATGCTTTAATTTTTTTAAAAGATTTATTTATTTATTTTGGAGAGAGAGAGAAAGCATGAGCAGGAAGGGCAGAGGGACTGGGAGAGAGAATCTCAAGCAGATTCCATGTTGAGCATGAAGCCCAATGCAAGGCTTGATCTCACAACCCTGAGATCAGAAGCTGAGTCAAAACTAAAAGTCAGATGCTTAACAAACTGTGCCACTGAGATGCCTTTATGCTTTAAGGTTTTGAGATGGGTTACTGTATTGTAGCATTATGATGTATTATGTAGCATTATGATAGTATTGTAAGAGCTTCCTAACTGCCTCTTTTCTCTTGACTCAATTTAACCTACTTATTTTTTTTAAATGTATGTGCATATTTTTCCTACTGTTTATCAACAGTAGGAAAACAGAGTATGGGCTACTTAAAGGCAAGCAAGCATGAGCACTGTCTTTTATCTCTCTATCATGCCTTACATAAAATATTTATAAATGGATAACATTATATTAAGATTTGCTTTTCTGTCTGAGACTTAGGGTTCAGGCGTTGGGGCCTAAAGCTCATGAAATTCTTTCTAATTTATGCAATCAAGTAAGATTAGTCTAAAATCGGATTCCTAAATTTGTAGTCAGATATTAATTTATTTTTGTTAGCTACTCTGTAAAATCTCACTTTATCTGAGAAAAGTGTTTCATGAAGAAACTTATATTGTAGCGAAATGCCACTCTCTTCTTTCCTAAAACACGTTTCACAGACGTGCTCATAGGGAGCATTCTCTTTCATTCTTTTTCTTTGCCTTGGGAGTCAGAGTTGAATTCTAGGCTGTATTTTATCACCAACTTCCTATGATTACTGCAGTGAATTGTTACAAGTCCTATAAGCTTGCTCTGTTTATAGAAATAGGCCTGCCATCCCCCTTTCCCTACCTCCTCCTACCTACCTTTGGCTACTTCATAGAGATGGAACAGATGTGATCCTACGTCTGACCTAATTTAGGATTCTTAGAAAAAAAAACTATATATATATGATATAAAGTTGCCTCTTGGGAAGAGAGGGGAATTAAACTAAGATCTAACTGGCTTATTCCTGTATAATTATAGACTTGTATTGTTAGCTTGTTCAAAGACCTTCTGAAAATGATGTGTATCAAGTAGTCTCGATGCAAAGGGCTTACTGAATGACTAGATAGCAACACTGTTATTCTCTCTTATTTATGTTACAAATATACTCTTCCTCCACCTATCCAGCTACCAGCTCTAGCATTTTCCTTTGAGTTCCCCATGACAATTCCAAGTCATTTCTCTATGGTATTTAGAATATGAATCGTGTTTTTCTACAAATCTTTTCTGTTTTTATTTTAAGAACCAAGTCACTAACATATTTAATATACACATAATTCATTCCTAGCTGTGTGTTTCAAGTCCCAAGGCTTTTTTGTAGTCTTATCAGAATGTGTCAGCACCATAGAAACTGACCACTTTTTTTAATTAAATTTATTTATTTTCAGCATAACAGTATTCATTATTTTTTCACCACACCTAGTGCTCCATGCAATCCGTGCCCTCTATAATACCCACCACCTGGTACCCCAACCTCCCACCACTTTTTTAAAAAAAGATTATCTGTTTGACACAGAGAGAGTACAAGCAGGGGGAACAGCAGGCAGAGGGAGAGAGGTTTCCTGCTGAGCAAGGAGTCCGAGGTAGGGCTGGATCCCAGGACGCTGGGGTTATGACCTGAGGTGAAGGTAGATACTTAACCGATTGAGTCACCCAGGTACCCTGAAACTGACCACTTAATGCTGATATTGGCACCAGTGGCTTCTCCATGTTTTAGGCTGATTATAGCTAATCTCTTTAGCATGACAAAGAGGCTGCTAACATCCCCATTGATTGCTGTTTCTCCCATGCCAAAACAATCTGTTAAATCAGTGCAAAATTCATCTTTCAACTTGAAGCTACAGGTATGCAATTTGTATCTAAGTTGCACATCAATTGGATAATTAAAAAGTGTTAGTGAACCTAGCTGTAATTCATGGAGGTTCCACCCACGTGATTAGATGATATGTTCTATCTACATACACTTTTATCTTGAGGGCCATATAAACACGTGCAGAATTTTAAAATGCAGGGAAGTATACCACACTGTGTGAGCTACAGTTACTAAATCAAATTTCTAAGAAATGCTAAACTGTTGGAGAGGATATATTCTTTTGGTCATTTCAGGCTGAAAAAAATCCCAGAAACTTTTTTTTTTTTTTTAACGAGCTTCTAATTTGGTGAATTACATTGGCATTGATCTACTACTTTTAGTAGTTCCAATTGAGTAAGATATTATTCCCTGGGATCCTTAGGGCCTCTATAGTTATCTCCATTCCATATTTCCTTTTTTATTCCCCGTTCCACATTTTCTATCCAAGCTTATTATATCAGGTTTTCTGAACTTCAACTCTGTCAAAGGTAGTCCAATGCAGAATTAATTTTCTTACAAAGATGTATGAACAAATTTTTACAAGTGTCATGTTTTTTAAAGAGTTCTTGATTCCAGGAAACAAACTGAGGGTTGTAGAAGGGAGAGGGTGGGGGGTGTGGTAATTGGGTGATGGACATTAAGGAGGGCACATGATATGATGAGTACTGGGTGTTACATGGAACTAATGAATCACTGAACACTACATCAAAAACTAATGATGTAGTATATGTTGGCTAATTGAATTTCAGTAAAAAGCACACACAAACACATAAGGGTTTTGAGGCTTTGGAGAGTACAAATATCTTCATAATATTGAGAAGGATGGGATTTTAGTTTCTTTTAAGTACTGAGATTTTATAAAACTGTAATTCTTGTTGAAAATAGGGATTTATTTCTTCGTACAGATTTTCCATGTGTATATGCAGGGGAAATTGGAAAGATTCATATGATGGTAAACTAACGAACAAAAAAATTCAGAAAACCAGGCAGCAAAATTAATTTATACCAAAATTTAACCCCCAAATCTTATGAAAGCAGACCCAGCTTTATGTGAGGCTGGTTTTTGAAAACGTTAGACTTAAAGAACTGATTACAGAAAAGTGCACAAATTAGTCCTGATTGACATTCCATCCTACTCTCATTCTCATGACCCGCATGGGTTCTTAAAGCAGAGGCCTTGTCTAAGACTCCCATGCTTCATGTTCTCTTCAGATCAATTATACTCATTGCCACTACGTTCACAAGGAGAGGGAACACCTTAGTTCTGCCTCTCCTACCTTGTCTCTATGCTCAATGAGGTGTCTCTTCTCCAATCCACTAAGAATTAATTTCATAAAATTAATAAATTAATCAATTAAGAGTTAATTTTATATCCCCCCAAAAGAGTTAATTTTATAAAAAGTGACATATTACATGGAAGGTATTTTAATCTAAGTTACAGCCATTTATCCACACTACAATCCCTTTTTTACAGTCACAAATCCCTAAGGTCACAAATTAATGAAAGGTGGAATTGTTATTGGAGTCTGTGGTTCCCTTGAATTATTATTGATAAGACTAGGAGAACTTACCTCTATTTGGACCCAAGTATAAGCACCCAAAAAGAAACCATGTCCTAAGAGATGCTTTTGATTACTGCTAATCTGGTGTGAGTTCTTCATAACATGAAATCAGTTGTCCAATATTCTTATAGTGATTTGCTTTTGGATTAGTAATATCCTGATTAACTTGACATAGTGTCCATAAATGCCACCTTGTAGATTGTCACTGGGACAATGATCTATAACCAGGATTTATCAACCCTCTCTAGTTACCAAGCTGGTGCTTGGAAATTTCTCTCCCCATTTGCCAAAGCTACATCCTTTAATTACCTGATTTATGCAAGATTTTTTAAAATGGACCTATTGAGAGACAACTATGGAACAACAGAGTGAGAGGGACTTAGAACCTGAAGGTCAGCTTTCACGTTCTGGCTCTGTTCCTGACTTGGACAACCTACTTAGTTTATGGGAAACCAATCTTAAATGAGTGATTGTGATGACTTGCCATTTCCTGATGGCACACAGGAGAAGAAAGAGGCACAAACAAGCCAGCTGCAATAGAAAGAGAACAGGGGTCAACAGTAGAAAAGACGGTCACCCCGAACAACTCCTCAGTGTCATATTTATTGGAAAGTAGGTAACAACCAGCAAAGAAGCGGGAGTAGGTGACACATCGACCATGAGTCTTATAGATACGTAAGAAGAAAGGCAAAAGATGTCTGGTCATGTAGTCCGTGACCTGCAGAGAGCAAGCCCAAAAGGGACCATCTAATTAGCCCCAGGTGGTCTCTGGAGTAGGGGAGAAAACAGAAAAAAGAAGCAGGCAGCATTTGCCCTGAGCGGGCTGGGTGTTCCCAGCTGCTTGACTTCAAGGACATGTCTTGTTCTTTCCCCCAGAGGCCGGTTGCTAGTACCTGTTCTTAAGGCTACATCTAAGCATGCTTAGTAACTAGTATAAGTTCTCATGGGTTATATTTTAAGCAGCATGTTATTCTGAGGTACAGTCACAAGGACTAATAGAGACAGTGTTTGTGAAAGGCTTGGTAAACTGAAAGCATATAAAATTTAGACTGCAAGCATAATAGTTACCACTGAATGTTTCACTGTGTTAGAGGGTTTGCTTAATGAGCCAATTCTTCAACTTCTGGACAGACTTTGTTGGTTTGGTGTAATAGTTTCTTTTCAGTGGGTCTTATGCTGATGACTGAAAATAGCCATAAAATTATTTAGTCAGCTTTGAGAGCTAATTGCCACTGAACCAAATGTGGAGACATCTTACCACTTGTTTAATGTCAACTCTGTTTCCCATGTGTCAGTCTCTCTTAATTTTCTGGTGAATCCTAGGACCATTGTTCTTATTTTGACCAAATATAAGTTACGAATTGCCACATGTATTTCCTGTTTAAATACATATTTAAATAGGAAATTTAATCACTCTACCTTTTAAAAACAAAATGGCATTTTTTAGTTTTCTAAATAATGTATAGTATTTTGTTTTTCATGAATTTCCTGAGAAATTGACCCAAGTGTTATTTGTTTTTACATTTAAATTCAATTAGCCGATCACCAAACCCTTCAGCATCATGGAGCAAGCTATGTTTTTGACCTTAAGCTAATTTAATGTAGTTTTAGTTTAAAACCCTTGGCTAACCAAATATAACTCAGAGTAGTGAAACCCAATTTTCAGGGCTGATTTCACTATTAGGTTGTTATGGTATAATCAAGGAACAAGAATCCAGCTCTTACTTTTCATTTTAGCCATGTAGAGCTAGTCATCTCTCTGATACACTTATACAGATTATGATCATACTTACTCTAAAAGGTTTACTCCAATTGTGGCAGTTTGGGGGAATTTAAATTTTCAGTATTAATTATTCCTCTTTTCTGTCTCCATGTGAAAAACCTATGGTTCAATTGAAGGTTTCAGGTGAGATACACAATATTTTGTCATTAGTATTCCAACCCTTTTATTTTGTTCATTCCTGTAACTAGGTAGTCAAGTGTCACTAGAAGTTGAGATTCTTTATAAACCTCTATCACATTTTGAAATGATTACTAGTATCCTTAAATCCTAAATTCAAACTTTGCCCTTATATCTTTCCATTTCAGTAGTCCTTATATTGACATTGCCAAGTAAATGTTTGTGTAAATGAGACATGTCTCTTCTCTCCACCTCATATCTCTATCTTTCCAGTCTCATTTTCCCAAATCCTTTTCTGTTTATAGAATAAGCATCCTTTATTTACATTGCTAACCCCTAGTACCCATGTCTTTAATTCTTTTTTTAAATTCAAATTCGATTAGCCAACACATAGTACATCATTCATTTCAGGTGTCGTGTTCAACGATTCATCAGTTGCGTATAATATCCAGTGCTCATCGCTTCACATGCCCTCCCTAATGCTCATGCCTTTACTTCTACACTTACTCTATCTTTACAGGAATTTTTCTTCATCTGATGTTCAAGTCTATAGACAGGACCTACATTTGGACCAATAACAAATAATGTAAGCAAAGTTTTTCTTCCCCTTTCCTTTATTTTAACATCTTCTCTGGCTATAATCTAGCTCTAGAGTCCCTTTCCACCATATAGTGTACTTCTCTCAAGTAGTGGTCATATCTGCAAATGCCCTCATCAGTTTGAGCGAGTATTCTCTAGAATTATTTGGTATGTGGTAAATGTTTCCATGGTGGAATTTAAAGCAATTACATCTAATGCTGAATTTTACCACTTACTAAGAAATATTTAGCAGTAGCTCAGGGTATTGGCATGAGAATCTTGTATAAAAAATTCTGCAGCAGCCTCTCCATCTACTTGTGATTTCTCTCTGTCAAATTAATAAATAAAATCTTTAAAAAAAATTCTGCAGCAGTTCAAAGCCCAGTACTTTCAGATGGCTAATGGGATTTGAATAATAAATTTTGTCCAGATAGTATAGTTGTAATATTTGAAAATTTTTCTGTTGAATAGTTTCCTATTTTTTTAAAGCATGTTGTTTCAGTGATATTATATTTTGTTGATTTCCAAATGCTTGCCTAAAATTCCAAAGTCTTCAGTTGAGTGCCCATCCTCCTAACATTCTACTTAGAGCAATTATGATAAGGATAATTTGTATTTTAGGTCCTTTGGAAATCCTTATTAAATATCTTTTGGAACAGGTGACTTGTCTTCTACTGCCCAGCTCAGTCCCTACTCTTTGAGGCTGAAGCTTATGTAAAATCCCAATTTTCATGAAAAAATTAGTACACATCTTGTAAACAGTGTTGTGATGTCCATAATCTCTACTATTATGAAACACAGCTTTTCATATGTGGGCTTTAGGCTAGGTTGTTCTTTTATCTTTATTGACATAACCTTTAAATAAATACTTAAACACGGAATAACTAGAGTTCAAAATAAATTAACTTTGCTTTCTTTAGAATACTTCTTATACTCAACACATTTGATGATAGGAAGTGTATCACTGGAATTCTACCCAATGGAGTTTTAGTATCTTTAAACAAATTCATGATAACATTAAGATGGTTTTCTATTACATCAAACATTTATAGATTCATTCATTTGCAGGCACTGTTTGCTCTTTGTTCATCTTTCATCATCTCAAGCAATGGATTTATCTTTTGATTCATCAGCTGTAGGAGCCCCTTCATTTGTTGTTTAAGCCCCCATTCCCCTGGTTAATTACATTGATCTACAATTTGAGATGGACTTTTGGTGAAAACAACATGACCTTCACTTTTGCTTTGCCTTATTTTTTTGGTCACAGTTATCAATACTTCAATGAATGAATCCTCAACATATTAATTTTAGTTACTATCTTTTAAGATTTTCAATAATTGTAAAAGGAATATGAAGACAACCATTTCTTGATGAAGAGCCATTTGTATTTAACTGATGTTGTGTGATTGTTGCAAGACTGCAGGGGAACATGAGTTGCTAAGTTAAAGGAGTAGTTTTCCCCTGTACCACATTGTTGGATGACATTTTCCTACACTGGACATTAGAGAGGAACATGTAATTGGGAAAGCTGCCCTACATGTCACCTTTCAAGCTTTGAGTTGCATTGCTTGGAGACCGTGGAAGGAAGGCTTTGAGATCTACCAGTAAATCATTATCTAATTGTTGGGGGACAGCTAACCTAGGCTGACATAAGATGTCATATGACATAAGATGTCATAGGTTGCAGTCAAATGCTCTACCACTGAGCTATACCCCCAGATGTCATACTTTGAATGAACTGTTAACTAGTGGTATTATTAATGACTAAGAATTCCACTAAGAAAGAAAAAGCAGAAGGAAAAGGCCATTAGGGAATTTTAAAAAGGGCATATTGATTCGTTCTGTTCTACCCCATCTGCTCTTCATAAGGGATTGTGATTGATGATACAAAATAAATGGTATAATATAACTCTGTAAATGTTGACTAAGATAATATCTCTAGAAACCTTTATCATTCTCCTTCTAACCAGAGGTTCAGCCAAAACTTACTAAAAAAATTTTAAAGTACTTTAAAAATCATCTTGGCTTTCTTTTTTTCTTAATTAGTTCTCATCTCAACCAAATGAGTTTGCCTAGATTATGTCAGCAAAGGAGTCATGAAACTCCTGAGTTTTGATAAACCATCAAAGCTTGACATTACAGATAATAAAATGTGTAGTTTACTTTTCTTGTGATGCTTTTGTTTGGCTTTGTTATCTGGGTAATAATTGGTCTTATGGAATGAATTGGTAAATCTCCTAGATGTTGCACTCTTTTGGAAGTGTTTCAGAAGGTTTGATATAAAATTTTTATTAAATATTTGGTAGCATTCACCAGTGCGAAAAAAAACCTAGGAGGATTTCAAGGGTGGGAAAATAAGAAATAGAAAGGATTGTTGCGGAAAAATGTAAAGATAAGTAATAAGTGGTCTAAGAACAACGAAGAGAATGATGGTCTATAGGGGAAATATAGATAGACATTTATTGCCAGTTAGAGATTTCTAAATGAATATAGATATAGATACAGATAAATATATAGAATATAATATATGTAACACAATATATTTATATATGTAAATATTTAGAGAGAAAGAGTTTAAAGAAGAGAGAGAAGAAAATAAAATATCGATGTTTTCTCCCTATTTACCCCTCCTTCTCCAAGTAATTTTTTTTGGAAGAAAGGAGAAAAGAAATCTTTATTCAAAAAGAGAAAAAAAGGAAATGAAATCTCAAAGCTGTTAGAATTCAAGGATTATGGACTAAATTGCAAAGGGACTTTGCAATCTTTTATTTGAATTAGAAGAAATTAAAATTGAAAATCAACCTGGGATAAATGGGTGATGGGAATTCAGTAGGGCACCTGTGATGAGCACTACTTGTTATATGTAAGTGACAAATAACTCAATTCTACTCCTGAAACCAACATTAAGCTATGTGCTAACTGGAAAAACAAAACAAAAATCAAAAACGGTGCAAGAGATATTAAAACTAAGGGCCAGAAAATGGAGTGGGTGGAAAGCTATGGTAGTGGCATGTCTTGGGGCAACACTGTTCAAGTGGAATGTGAACAATAGTAAAAATAATAGCTTCAAAGTTATTGTTAGACAGGATGAATTTTTATAACATTTGAAATCTTTAGGCTCAGAGCAAGACTTTATACTGCTTAAAAGCTCATCAAAACCAACTGCTTCTGAAGTTTTGAACTGTTTATTTAGGCTCACAAGAAAAATAAACTCTCAGTTGGAATCTTAGTTAAGAACAATTTACCCACCTGCACAGCATTCATTTAGCATAGCATAGCACTGAACAAGCACTGAATATGTGTTGAGTAGCCTTGGTTTTCTACTGACTCAACCATTGGTAGTAAAAATGTGCCCTTTTTAATGACTGCCTTAAGTGATAAATAATAAACTGCTTTGTCTACCTCTCTCTATACCTTCAAATCTGGTTACGACAAACTGCTTTTAGGCATATCCAGAAACAAGGAATTCTGGCTTGGGGACTGCTTTATCCTTAACCCTCTTGTTACTGTTCCTTCACAAATATGAAACATTTTATTTTTTCTAAAGCCCTGGAGGGTGGACTCTATTTGTAATTTGAGAAGACAAAGCTAGAGGGGCAAAATGGCCATGTGAGGATTCATTTTGGAACTCACGATTTCCTTTGAATATTGACACTATTGTCACATATTTATTGAACACTTAATGCAGACTGGACTTTTTAAAAAGTGTTTGGTTAAGATGTGGAATATTTTCTTCTTTTGCCGGTTTATAGAATGTGAAATAGCAAGCATAGTGCAGTCTAGTGATTTTCTTTCATTACTCTGCAAACAGAGGAAAAGAGGTTGGAGGTAGGGGTTGTGAATGAATCTGGTTTTCCTATTTTCAAATATTTCCTTCGGTGCCTCTCTGTTTCTCACTTCAGAATCCTGCCTTTTTAAAAAATATTTTATTTATTTAATTTTTTTGACAGAGAGAGAGAGAGTGAGAGCGAGAGATGGAAGACAAGCAGGGGAAGTGAGAGAGGGAGAAGCAAGCTTCCCACTCAGCAGGGAGCCACATGCGGGGCTGGATCCCAGGACCCTGGGGTTATGACCTGAGCCAAAGGCAGATGCTTAAGGACTGAGCCACCCAGGCACCCCCATAATCCTTTTAAGTTAAAAGCTTTTAAGTTAACCCAGGGACTACAATCATAGAAACAATAAATAAATAAAAACAACAATAAATACATAGAAACCAATTAAACATTACATCTATCCCTCAAACAACTGTTCCTTCTAAAACCACAACAATCTCTGGCAGGCTGGATGCTCAAAGCCTCCAGATAAAAGGCAAACGTGAATCTTACCTGTTACTCAGATAGAGAAAATCTTGGAGTACATGTTTGTGTATGCACTGAACCAATTGGGTTAAAAGTTTGACCCATGCAATCTATAGGTTTTGTAGAGTATTTGTCAATTCAGAGCTTACATCAAGTTTTTAATTCTGATTGCAATCTAAGAGATTTTATAATTGTATGAATATTTCTTAAAGGGAGACAATAACATTTACCTTCATGACCAAAATCTTCCCCAGGAATGTTGAATAGTTATTAATTTTAAAGAATATTTAGTTTTAAATCAGTACATATATCAGTAAATGATTCCACAGAGCCTGACTTGGTATATACTGTTCAGAGGGAAAAAAATTTTTTTACTCATTCATGCATTAGAATTTTCATTTTTACTGCAGTGATACAATATTTCTTTTTCTTGGTCCTGAGAAATGATGCTGCAAAATGTACTCTCGATCTCAGGTAAAAACCTGCATCAGTAAATGATTCCACATAGCCTGAGTCAGTGTATACTGTTCAAAGGGGGAAAAAAAAACCCAAAATATTACTCATGGGTACATTAGCATTTTTAATTTTACTGCAGTGATCCTATATTTCTTTTTTCTGGATACTGAGAAATATTGCTGCAAAATGCACTCTTGATCTCAGGTAAAAACCCACAGCTAGCCTTTTAAGAAGCTGCTCATTTAGATACAAATACCAACTAAAAGTCAAGTACAATATGATTCATCATTTCTGCCACTTTCTTCAGACTCTCTCAAGAGAATTGACACCTTCTGCTTCTTCTGTATTATTACTTACTGCAATTTCTGATGCAATGGTTGACCAATTATTGGGCAGATGGGAAGGAATGGTTTTAGCACCTCCAGCTGACACTAATGACTCAGAAAAAACAACTATCATTTGTTAGTGCAGCTGCAAATAATGACCACTTTGACAGTGTGGACTATGAAAGAATGTGTAGGTGTGAGTGTGAGGGAAGAAAGGGACCTAGAGACAGAAAGGGAAATGGAGAGCTCATAGTGATTCATGGCAAGTATAAAAACAGAAATAATATTAAAGGCAATGGTTTGTAAAATAAGCCCATTTGGCATGCCTGGTTGGCTCAGCTGGTTAAGCCGCTGCCTTTGGCTCAGGTCATGATCCCAGGGTCCTGGGATTGAGTTCCACCTTGGGCTTCTTGCTCAGCGGGGAGCCTGCTTCTCTCTCTGCCTCAGCCTGCTGCTCTTGCCTTCTTGTGTTGTCTCTCTCTTTCTCACAAATAAATAAAATATTTAAAAAAATAATAAAATAAGCCCATTTAATTCATCACTAAGGAGAAATCATTGTGCTTAATGCTACCAAATATTCTCCTTCAAAAACCCTGTTTGGATGATTTATATGATTTTTTGTTTGTTTTAGAATTTTTTGATAGGTGTCACATAAGCCAGAGCTTAACCCAGATAAACCTTGAGTGAGGTAATAAAAAAATAAAAATAAATGTAAAAACCTTTTCCCATCCACTGTTTTTTTTTTCCAATTTATTTATTTTTAGAAAAACATTATTCATTATTTTTTCACCACACCCAGTGCTCCATGCAAGCCGTGCCCTCTATAATACCCACCACCTGGTACCCCAACCTCCCACCCCCCCCCCCGCCACTTCAAACCCCTCAGACTGTTTTTCAGAGTCCATAGTCTCTCATGGTTCACCTCCCCTTCCAATCCGCTGTTTTTATTAATAACATCAAGGAGAAAATGAATTTTCTTCACTTGAAATTAAAAGAGCTTTCAGAATGGTGATTATCGGAAATAATTAAACATACTTTGAACTTAAGTGAACTTAAGTTAAGAAAAAAAAAGAGAGAGAGAGAGAGAGAGAGAAAGGAAACTCTAATAGAAGCTCAAAAGATTCTGGTTGGCATCTATGGGATGACTTATGGGTGCCAGGAAAAGGCCACAAATCTATCTCGGCGACGTCTTCCACAGTGCCTAAAAGTAACTTTCGTTAAGAAGATGTGCAAAGCTCAGTCCCGTCCATGTTGTAGCAACATGGACGGGACTGGAAGAGATTATGCTGAGTGAAATAAGTCAAGCAGAGAGAGTCAATTATCATATGGTTTCACTTATTTGTGGAGCATAACAAATAGCATGGAGGACAAGGGGCGTTAGAGAGGAGTAGGGAATTTGGGTAAATTGGAAGGGGAGGTGAACCATGAGAGACTATGGACTCTGAAAAACAGTCTGAGGGGTTTGAAGTGGCGGGGGGGTGGGAGGTTGGGGTACCAGGTGGTGGGTATTATAGAGGGCACGGCTTGCATGGAGCACTGGGTGTGGTGAAAAAATAATGAATAATGTTTTTCTGAAAATAAATAAATTGGAAAAAAATTAAAAAAAAATAAGTTAAATAAAAGTCCTACAAGAGTGCAAAAAAAAAAAAAAGAAGATGTGCAAAGCTCTTACTTTTTGGTGTTTAAATCGTTTCTGTTGCTCTATTGCAGAATGACTTTGAGGTTAGACAAGAAGATATTGTTTAAAAGAATTTCCTTTGTAAGGTTTTGTTCCTGTGGCAGAAAGCTGAAGGCTTGGTTTGGGGGTGGTGCGTATGTGTGTGATCATGAATGCACAGCTAAAAACACCCTCTGTGCTACTTTCTCAGGCTGCAGAGGTGACTGGTGGACTCCTGAAGGCAAGCTGTCTTAGCTGACTGGAAGTTTAAGTTAGAAACGAGAGCCCTTCGTGGGTGAGCATTATGAAGAAACAGTGTCAAACACTGGCTAATGGATTATGCAACCTAATACGGGCATCTGTTAATTTCCTTTATTTTCCCTATATTTACAGCTCTGATAATTGCCTCTTTAGAGTGAGGTTTCTCAGTGAGAACTCTCCTGTGTGCCGGGACAACACTGGGTCAGGCGTGCCTGCTGCAGGGAATCCAAGAGCATCTTTGTTCCTCTCCCACTGAGTTATTTGTGAATTTTCTGCTTAGGGGTCTGGGCGATGGTATGTTTGTGTTTACTTTTCTAAGATTGCGACTAGCAGCCCCTGTTTTTGCATTGGAGTAACTGCTGTTTGATTTAATTGCAGCATTTGTACGATTGCTGTAATAAAGTTTGGTTTACTTTTACAGTCATATGCAGGGATGTCCATTGTTCTCTGTGCTGTGACTGCTGTAAAAAGTTTTATAGGAAATTTAAAGTCTTAATATTGTGAAGCAGAGGTTATTTTGTCAAGAGTGAAAGGATTTTGTTGGCATCTGGTTTCATGTTGTATGTGTATAGGTGAAGTTGAGCAGAGGGACAATGATGTTAGTACTGTAACTATAACAAAGATCCCTTCCTGATAACATTTATAAGTACTTTATATTTTACATAATAGCATGTTTCATTGTGATTAAAAGCTATCAAAGGAATTTTGACCATGGTAGAAATGTTTAAAGCATTTTTTTCCCTGGGATATACCAAGTTTATATAATTTAATTATGTGCTAAATCATTAAAAATGTCTCCCTTTTTGAAACATGTGCGTTTAAAATATGACATATTGAGTAATATTCCATTGTATATATATGAATCTTGGAACAATGGAAAAATAAAATAAAATTTAAAAAATATGACATCTCATGGGTATCCATAAGAAAATCTTCATCCTTGAAGTATCATTATTTCTCTATTTGTAAATTTTCATTTGTCAGTTCTGTAATATGTAATATGTAAAATAGATCTCTAATTCTTTTTTTAAAAGATTTTATTTATTTATTTGACACAGAGATCACACGTAGGCAGAGAGGAAGGCAGAGAGAGAGGGAAGCAGGCTCCCTGCTGAACAGAGAGCCCAATGTGGGGCTTGATCCCAGGATCCTGAGAGTATGACCTGAGCTAAAGGCAGAGGCTTAACCCACTGAGCCACCCAGGTGCCCCTAGATTTCTACTTCTTAAATTTTACATTCATTGTCTCTAGAATTGTTAACCTTGGAATTTAATGCAGATTTAACTCTGAATAAAATTAGTTTAATTGCCCTTAAAAAAAGAAAAGATGTGAAAGGCTCTTATCACAGTCCTTTTTCTTTCTTTCTTTCTTTCTTTTTTTTTTCAAAGTGAATTTTGTCGGTTTATTTTATTTTTTTTTAATTTTTTTATTTTTTATAAACATATATTTTTATCCCCAGGGGTACAGGTCTGTGAATCGCCAGGTTTACACACTTCACAGCACTCACCAAAGCACATACCCTCCCCAATGTCCATAACCCCACCCCCCTTCTCACAACCCCCTTCCCCCCAGCAACCCTCAGTTTGTTTTGTGAGATTAAGAGTCATTTATGGTTTGTCTCTCTCCCAATCCCATCTTGTTTCATGGATTCTTCTCCTACCCACTTAAGCCCCCATGTTGCATCACCACTTCCTCATATCAGGGAGATCATATGATAGTTGTCTTTCTCCGCTTGACTTATTTCGCTAAGCATGATACGCTCTAGTTCCATCCATGTTGTTGCAAATGGCAAGATTTCATTTCTTTTGATGGCTGCATAGTATTCCATTGTGTATATATACCACATCTTCTTGATCCATTCATCTGTTGATGGACATCTAGGTTCTTTCCATAGTTTGGCTATTGTGGACATTGCTGCTATAAACATTCGGGTGCACGTGCTATTCGTAGTGCTATTTGGATCACTACGTTTGTATCCTTAGGGTAAATACCCAGTAGTCCTATCGCTGGGTCATAGGGCAGTTCTATTTTCAACATTTTGAGGAAACTCCATGCTGTTTTCCAGAGTGGTTGCACCAGCTTGCATTCCCACCAAGAGTGTAGGAGGGTTCCCCTTTCTCTGCATCCTCGCCAGCATCTGTCATTTCCTGACTTGTTGATTTTAGCCATTCTGATTGGTGTGAGGTGATATCTCATTGTGGTTTTGATTTGTATTTCCCTGATGCCGAGTGATATGGAGCACTTTTTCATGTGTCTGTTGGCCATCTGGATGTCTTCTTTGCAGAAATGTCTATTCATGTCCTCTGCCCATTTCTTTTTTCTTTTTTTATTAAAGATTTTTATTTATTTATTTGACAGACGGAGATCGCAAACAGACAGAGAGGCAGGCAGAGAGAGAGGAGGAAGCAGGCTCCCTGCTGAGAAGAGAGCCCGATGCAGGGCTCGATCCCAGGACTCTGAGATCATGACCCGAGCTGAAGGCAGTGGCTTAACCCACTGAGCCACCCAGGCGCCCCCCTCTGCCCATTTCTTGATTGGATTATTTGTTCTTTGGGGGTTGAGTTGCTAAGTTCTTTAAGATTTTAGACACTAGTCCTTTATCTGATATGTCGTTTGCAAATATCTTCTCCCATTCTGTCCATTGTCTTTTGATTTTGTTAACTGTTTTTTTTGCTGGTCAGAAGCTTTTGATCTTGATGAAATCCCCATAGTTCATTTTTGCCCTTGTTTCCCTTGCCTTTGGCGATGTTCCTAGGAAGATGTTGCTGCAACTGAGGTCGAAGAAGTTGCTGCCTGTGTTCTCCTCAAGGATTTTGATGCATTCCTTTCTCACATTGAGGTCCTTCATCCATTTTGAGCCTATTTTTGTGTGTGGTGTAAGGAAATGGTCCAATTTCATTTTTCTGCATGTGGCTGTCCAATTTTCCCAACACCATTTATTGAAGAGGCTGTCTTTTTTCCATTGGACATTCTTTCCTGCTTTGTCAAAGATTAGTTCACCATAGAGTTGAGGGTCTATTTCTGGGCTTTCTATTCTGTTCCATTGATCTATGTGTCTGTTTTTGTGCCAGTACCATGCTGTCTTGATGATGACAGCTTTGTAATAGAGCTTGAAGTCTGGAATTGTGATGCCACCAACTTTGGCTTTCTTTTTCAATATCCCTTTGGCTATTCGAGGTCTTTTCTGGTTCCATATAAATTTTAAAATTATTTGTTCCATTTCTTTGAAAAAGATGGATGGTACTTTGATAGGAATTGCATTAAATGTGTAGATTGCTTTAGGTAGCATAGACATTTTCACAATATTTATTCTTCCAATCCAGGAGAATGGAACATTTTTCCATTTCTTTGTGTCTTCCTCAATTTCTTTCATGAGTACTTTATAGTTTTCTGAGTATAGATTCTTAGCCTCTTTGGTTAGGTTTATTCCTAGGTATCTTATGGTTTGGGGTGCAATTGTAAATGGGATTGACTCCTTAATTTCTCTTTCTTCTGTCTTATTGTTGGTGTAGAGAAATGCAACTGATTTCTGTGCATTGATTTTATATCCTGACACTTTACTGAATTTCTGTACAAGTTCTAGCAGTTTTGGAGTGGAGTCTTTTGGGTTTTCCACATAGAGTATCATATCATCTGCGAAGAGTGATAATTTGACTTCTTCTTTGCCGATTTGGATGCCTTTAATTTCCTTTTGTTGTCTGATTGCTGAGGCTAGGACTTCTAGTACTATGTTGAATAGCAGTGGTGATAATGGACATCCCTGCCTTGTTCCTGACCTTAGCGGAAAAGCTTTCAGTTTTTCTCCATTGAGAATGATATTTGTGGTGGGTTTTTCATAGATGGCTTTGATGATATTGAGCTATGTGCCCTCTATCCCTACACTTTGAAGAGTGTTGATCAGGAAGGGATGCTGTACTTTGTCAAATGCTTTTTCAGCGTCTACTGAGAGTATCATAAGGTTCTTGTTCTTTCTTTTATTGAGGTGTTGTATCACATTGACTGATTTGTGGATGTTGAACCAACCCTGCAGCCCTGGAATAAATCCCACTTGGTCGTGGTGAATAATCCTTTTAATGTACTGTTGAATCCTATTGGCTAGTATTTTGGTGAGAATTTTCGCATCTGTGTTCATCAAGGATATTGGTCTATAGCTCTCTTTTTTGATGGGATCCTTGTCTGGTTTTGGGATCAAGGTGATGCTGGCCTCATAAAATGAGTTTGGAAGTTTTACTTCCATTTGTATTTTTTGGAACAGTTTCAGGAGAATAGGAATTAGTTCTTCTTTAAATGTTTGGTAGCATTCCCCTGGGAAACCGTCTGGCCCTGGGCTTTTGTTTGGAGATTTTTAATGACTGTTTCAATCTCCTTACTGGTTATGGGTCTGTTCAGGCTTTCTATTTCTTCCTGGTTCAGTTGTGGTAGTTTATATGTTTCTGTGAATGCATCCATTTCTTCCAGATTGTCAAATTTGTTGGCGTAGAGTTGCTCATAGTATGTTCTTATAATAGTTTGTATTTCTTTGGTGTTGGTTGTGATCTCTCCTCTTTCATTCATGATTTTATTTATTTGGGTCCTTTCTCTTTTCTTTTTGATAAGTCTGGCCAGGGGTTTATCAATCTTATTAATTCTTTCAAAGAACGAGCTCCTAGTTTCCTTGATTTGTTCTATTGTTTTTTTGGTTTCTATTTCATTGATTTCTGCTCTGATCTTGATGATTTCTCTTCTCCTGCTGGGCTTAGGGTTTCTTTCTTGTTCTTTCTCCAGCTCCTTTAGGTGTGAGGTTAGGTTGTGTACCTGAGACCTTTCTTGTTTCTTGAGAAAGGCTTGTACCACTATATATTTTCCTCTCAGGACTGCCTTTGTTGTGTCCCACAAATTTTGAACCGTTGTATTTTCATTATCATTTGTTTCCATGAATTTTTTCAATTCTTCTTTACTTTCCTGGTTGACCCATTCATTCTTTAGAAGGATGCTGTTTAGTCTCCATGTATTTTGGTTCTTTCCAAACTTCCTCTTGTGTTTGAGTTCTAGCTTCAGAGCATTGTGGTCTGAAAATATGCAGGGAATGATCCCAATCTTTTGATACCGGTTGAGTCCTGATTTAGGACCAAGGATGTGATCTATTCTGAAGAATGTTCCACGTGCACTAGAGAAGAATGTGTATTCTGCTGCTTTGGGATGAAATTTTCTGAATATATCTGTGATGTCCATCTGGTCCAGTGTGTCATTTAAGGCCTTTATTTCCTTGTTGATCTTTTGCTTGGATGATCTGTCCATTTCAGTGAGGGAGTGTTAAAGTCCCCTACTATTATTGTATTATTGTTGATGTGTTTCTTTGATTTTGTTATTAATTGGTTTATATAGTTGGCTGCTCCCACGTTGGGGGCATAGATATTTAAAATTGTTAGATCTTCTTGTTGGACAGACCCTTTGAGTATGATATAGTGTCCTTCCTCATCTCTTATTATAGTCTTTGGCTTAAAATCTAATCGATCTGATATAAGGATTGCCACTCCTGCTTTCTTCTGCTGTCCATTAGCATGGTAAATTCTTTTCCACCCCCTCACTTTAAATCTGGACGTGTCTTCAGGCTTAAAATGAGTTTCTTGGAGGCAACGTATAGATGGGTTTTGGTTTTTATCCATTCTGATACCCTGTGTCTTTTGATTGGGGCATTTAGCACATTAACATTCAGGGTAACTATTGAGAGATATGAATTTAGTGCCATTGTATTGCCTGTAAGGTGACTGTTACTGTATATTGTCTCTGTTCCTTTCTGATCTACCACTTGTAGGCTCTCTCTTTGCTTAGAGGACCCCTTTCAATATTTCCTGTAGAGCTGGTTTGGTGTTTGCAAATTCTTTCAGTTTTTGTTTGTCCTGGAAGCTTTTGATCTCTCCTTCTATTTTCAATGATAGCCTAGCTGGATATAGTATTCTTGGCTGTATGTTTTTCTCGTTTAGTGCTCTGAAAATATCATGCCAGCTCTTTCTGGCCTGCCTGGTCTCTGTGGATAAGTCAACTGCCAATCTAATATTTTTACCATTGTATGTTACAGACTTCTTTTCCCGGGCTGCTTTCAGGATTTTCTCTTTGTCACTAAGACTTGTAAATTTTACTATTAGGTGACGGGGTATGGGCCTATTCCTATTCTTATTGATTTTGAGGGGCGTTCTCTGAATCTCCTGAATTTTGATGCTCGTTCCCTTTGCCATATTGGGGAAATTCTCCCCAATAATTCTCTCCAATATACCTTCTGCTCCCCTCTCTTTTTCTTTTTCTTCTGGAATCCCAATTATTCTAATGTTGTCTCATCTTATGGTGTCACTTATCTCTCGAATTCTCCCCTCGTGGTCCAGTAGCTGTTTGTCCCTCGTTTGCTCAGCTTCTTTATTCTGGGTCATTTGGTCTTCTATATTGCTAATTCTTTCTTCTGCCTCATTTATCCTAGCAGTGAGAGCCTCCATTTTTGATTGCACCTCTTTAATAGCTTTTTTTATTTCAACTTGGTTAGATTTTAGTTCTTTTATTTCTCCAGAAAGGGCTTTTATATCTCCCGAGTGGGTTTCTCTAATATCTTCCATGCCTTTTTCAAGCCCGGCTAGAACCTTGAGAATTGTCATTCTGAACTCTAGGTTTGACATATTACCAATGTCTGTATTGATTAGGTCCCTAGCCTTCGGTACTGCCTCTTATTCTTTTTTTTGTAGTGAATTTTTCCGCCTTGTCATTTTGTCCAGATAAGAGTATATGAAGGAGCAAGTAAAATACTAAAAGGTGGCAATAACCCCAGAAAAATATGCTTTAATCAAATCAGAAGAGATCCCAAATCGTGAGGGGGGAGAAAGGGGATAAAAAGAGTTTCAAAAAGAAAGAAAGGAAAAAAAAAAGAAAAAAAAGGAAAAAAAGAATTAAAAAAAGAAAACGAATAAAAATATATATATATATATACTAGATAAACTAGTTAAAAAAACGTTAAAAAAGAAAAGGGTAAAAGTTAAAAAAAATTTAGCAGAAGAAGAGAAAAAAAATGAAAAAGAAAAAAAATTAAATTAACTGCAAGACTAAAAAAATCACAGGGAGAAAGCCATGAGTTCCGTGCTTTGCTTTCTCCTCCTCTGGAATTCTGCTGCTCTCCTTGGTATTGAAACCGCACTCCTTGGTAGGTGAACTTGGTCTTGGCTGGATTTCTTGTTGATCTTCTGGTGGAGGGACCTGGTGTAGTGATTCTCAAGTGTCTTTGCCCCAGGCGGAATTGCACCGACCTTACCAGGGGCCGGGCTGAGTAATCCGCTGGGGTTTGCTTTCAGGAGCTTTTGTTCCCTGAGCGCTTTCTGTAGAGTTCTGGAGGACAGGAATACAAATGGCGGCCTCCTGGTCTCCGGCCCGGAGGAGCCGAGAGCCTAGGGCCCCACTCCTCAGTGAGCCCTCAGAAAACAGCGCCCAGTAACTCCCGTCTGCCTGACCTCCAGCCGCGCTCCGAGCTCACCGAGCCTGCTACCTGTTCAAGGTAACACCGAGCTGTGAGCTTACTGTCTGTCGGCTCTGTCTCTGTAGCTGGCTTTCCCGTTCCAATACCCGCAAGCTCTGCAACACTCAGACACCCCCGATCCTTCTTTGACTCTGCGGGACCTGAGGCCACGCTGACCCCGCGTGGGCTTCGCCCTGGTTTAGCCTCTGGAGGGATGTCCCTCAGCGGAACAGACTTTTTAAAAAAAGTCCTGATTTTGTGCTCCGTTGCTCTGCCGCTTGCCGGGAGCCGGCCCCTCCCCCCAAGGTCTATCTTCCCGTCGCTTTGGATTCACTTCTCCGCCAGTCCTACCTTTCAGAAAGTGGTTGTTTTTCTGTTTCTAGAATTGCTGTTCTTCTTCTCTTCGATCTGCCAATGGATTTGCAGATGTTTGCAATCTTTAGATAAGCTATCTAGCTGATCTCCTGCTAGCTGAAGTAGTCTCAGACTGCTACTTCTCCGCCATCTTGACTCCTCCCCCCCTTTCTTTCTTTTTTTTTAACCTCAGAGCAAAAACTCATTAGGCTTCTGTCTTCTATTAGTATCTTAGCATAGGTTATTTCCTCAGATCAGTTTTAATCACATAGCAAGTCTGTGAGATGAAAAACACAATATAATTGAGAATTGTTAGTAAGAAACAAGAGGAGGAATATTCAGAGCATAGATGGCTACTCTAGCCAAACAGCTTTTTGTGGAGGAACTTGGGTAGTTGAGGGGATAATATAAAGACCATAGAGGCCTGGTTATCATATGGACAGGGGCTGGAAGAGAAGAGGTAGAGAAACAAGACTTAAGTACAAAGCAAAAAAAAAAAACAAACCCTCCTCTCTCTTTATAGCTTAACTGAGGCACTAGCCTAATTTAACGCACTGTCCCCTGTCTATGGCATCTATTTTTTTTAAGGCTTTGTTGGTCAGAAAATAGCCATGATACTGCAAGAAGACATTTCATAACCACAGGTCACCTCTTCTACCTCTCTGGTCTTTACCTTTTCAGGTTCACAAATAGGGAAGAAAAAGATAAAGCAACTTGGCTTACAGAAATCTAGGACATTGTACTTCCCTACAGACCATGAGTATAAAGCTAAGGAAAAAAATTCTTGAGAAAGAGTGAAGTATAATATCAGTTAAGATTTTGGGGCTGGTGAGGAGACTTCTTCGTGAAAAGCCATGTATGAAAATTTGTGAAGTCATGGGAAACTTTTGTCTCTATGGTAAAGGTGGCTATGAAAGTTAAGGAAAAAATGTCAGCTTCAACCCAGTAAAGTGAGTCAGTAGGAAATTGGTCAGTTTGCAGAAATTTCTTACTATTAATCTTTAAAATGTTGTCTTCACATGGAATCTGGCTTTGAAGAAGTAGTCCTTGTTAAAGAGCTAGAAATTGTATACCATGAGTAATTAAGTAGTGGGGTTTTTGTTTGTTTTTTAAACCATTGAACACCTTCATTTTCAGGCATGACTTAGTAAGAAAAACATGAAGACTGTGGTTCTAAGTAGAGGATTGGAAATGATAAGCATTCCTGATGTTCTATTAGAATGCAGGTTTGCATCCTCTAAGTTAGATATCTCTTTTATTACTATGAAATTGGTCTTTAGCTTACTCACTTTTTGGAAATAGCATTTTATGCTGTTTAGGACTGTAAAAAACTGGAGGCACTCTCTAGAAAATGAACCCAAATAATCAACAAGATGGAGGTTAGGCCTTAACTCAATTAAATCTATTCTGTCTGGAGAAGAGAAGGGTAAGGGATAATGTAATTTCTGTCTACAAGAAAATGAAGGGGGCTTATGTGGAGAAAAGGGAGAGGATAATTACTTATCTTCTATGACCTTGAAATAGTTTGCCAAGGAAAATAAATCTGAATTTTAAACAGAACACATTTTGGTTGGTGAGAAACGAGTTTTTGAACCTTAGGTTAAAAAAATCCATGGTAATGAAGACTATGTGAGAAAATTTGGAGAGTCTCTAAGAGTTCTTGAAGAATAATAATCATGGACATATAGAAATTCCCTATAATATCTTTTCAACTTTTTGTTATAAAGATAATTTAAAATAATAAGAAAGAATAATGACATCATTGTAGAAGATTCTTTTCTCTTTTTTTTCTGTTGTCCTTGTTTTTGAGTTAATTATTTTTTTTACTTTGATTATATTTTTATTTTTTTAATTTTTTAATTTATTTTCAGCATAACAGTATTCATTATTTTTGCACCACACCCAGTGCTCCATGCAATCCGTGCCCTCTCTAATACTCACCACCTGGTTTCCCCACCCTCCCACCCTCCCACCACTTCAAACCCCTCAGATTGTTTTTCAGAGTCCGTAGTCTCTCATGGTTCACCTCCCCTTCCAATTTCCCCCAACTCCCTTCTCCTCTCTTTTTTTTTATTGTGGTCTGTTAGTCACCATACAGTACATCATTAGTTTTTGATGTAGTGTTCCATGATTCATTGTTGGCATGTTACATCCAGTGCTCCATGCAATACATGCCCTCCTTAATACCCATCACCATGCTCACTCATCTCCCCACCCTCCTGCCTTCTAAAACCCTCCATTCATTTCCTGGAGTCCATAGTCTCTCATGCTTCATCTCTCACTCCAATTTCATTTTTCCCTTCCTTTTCCTAATGTCCTCCATGCTGTTCCTGATGTTCTACAAATAATATGATAGTTGACTTTCTCTGCTTGCCTTATTTCACTCAGCATAAGCTCCTCCAGTCCCATTCATGTTGACACAAAAGTTAGGTATTCATTCTTTCTGAAGTCTGAGTAATATTCCACATCTTCTTTATCTATTTGTCTGTTGAAGAGCATCTAGGCTCTTTCCACAGTTTCGCTATTGTGGACATTGTTGCTTTGAACATTGAGGTATTGTTTCCTTTTTAAAAAAAATTTGTCTGTATTTTCTGATAATCCTAAGTGAAGACTATATTTTTATAATCAGATGGAAAGTGATTAAAAAGTGTTAAACCATGAGAGACTCTGGGAAACAAACGAGGCTTACAGAAGGAATGGGGTGGGGGTAGGGTAATGGGTGATAGGTATTAAGGAGGGTGTGTGTTGTGAAGAACATGGCAGAAAATTTAAGGGGTTCTCATAAGATGGTTTTGAATGTCATTACATAACAAAGTGAGATTATCTGAAGAGACTATGGAACAATGGGTAGCTACTGCTTAATGGATACAGACTGTTTGGGGGGATAAAAAAAATTCTGGGAAAGGTGGTGATAGTTGTACAATATTGTAAATGTACTTAATGCCACTTAATTGTACACTTAAAGATATACAGTGGTTAAAAAACTAAAAAAAGGAAACTATGGAGCAGAGGGCTGTTTGTGGTTGGAGAGTAGAGAAGGTTTGAAATGTCTATTAAAAGAGAGGGATATAAGAGGATAACGATGGCATGAAACCAAGTAGAGATTAAAGAACAAGAATTTGCATTAGACCAATTTACAGTTTTCTCTAAGAACACTCAGGAGTTCAATATAGTAAGGCCAAAGAGGAAGACATTTGGATTGATATACCTTCGGAATTTATCATGTGGATGCTACCTAAAGACAATGAATAAGAAAGGTGATGGAATTGGCAAGAGAACAAATGAAATCTAGACTGAATTGAGCAGTTAAGACAGGGATAGTCTCTTGATTACTCTACTTATCTCCTCATTGTATTTTCAGGGGAGTTGTAGTTCAAAAAAGCAGACAGGCAATGGAATTATGCAGTTTCTATATTCTTACAATATGTCAAAACATTAGCAACCTTTATTGCATAGCATAGCCATGGATATGCTGTATAGTCTTATCATAAGAACAAAGAAAGAAATTATGCCTTGGAAAGAGATGAATGTTATACCTAAAACAGTACACCTTCAAAACTAAGACTTTAATGGGAAGGGCTTAGCAAATAAGAGTGGTTGATATGAAACAATCTTGTATAGCAGAGTAAGTATTATAGCAAAAGCATGATACTTAGATTCCTGAGACCTGAGGCAAAATGCTGGTGGTAGTTTTGTATATTGTTCAAGCTCTGGCTTGGCTGGGTATGTCCACTTGACATAAAGGCATAAGAACAGTAGGAAGAGTAGAATTTGATAGGACTTGGTGGGAGATATAATAAAATGGGTCAAAGAAAGTAATGATTCATAAATAGAAGAATGTTAAAATTAAGAGAGAGAGAGAGGGCAAAAGATAGGGAAGCAGAGTTATGGGGAAAATATGTAAGTTCTGTTTTGGAATCTTGTAGTAATGATTAACTGTAGTAATGATTAACAATCATGCAAACATTTTCAGTAATAACTTAGAAACTAGATGTTGCCTGAAGATCTCACTTTAACTGTCATCAACAGAGATGTGATAGAAGCCATGAAAATCCTTGAAATTTCTAAGGTAAAGAATGAGAAAAAGACCAGGGGCACTAAAAATTAAAGTCCACAGAAAGATTTAGAAGAAAGAATAGCCAGTGAAGTAAATAAAGAATGAATATATGAAGGAAAGACAAAGAATCAAGATAGATACCGTTATGGAGGTAAGGGAAGAAAGACTCTCGAGGAGGTGATGGGCTACAACGTGCTGTGGAGAGACAATGCAGATTTCCTAAAAATTGAACCCTGAGCAAGTAGTTGTCCTAATGAAGTAGATTGCAAATAAAAATTGAAGTGTTATAATGGTGTTAATAGTGTTATTCCTATATAGGGAAGAGGCTGCTTAGAAAAAGGAAAAATCTTGCATGGACCATTTGAAAAGTTAGAAGATGAATGGAGAAAAAAGAGATGGTATTTGCTGTGAGCTTTTCATAGATGTTTTTATGATCTTGAGGAATGCTCCTTCTATCCCTGTACTCTGAAGAGTTTTAGCCTGGGACAGGTGTTGTATTTTGTCAAATGCTTTTTCTGCATCAGTTGAGAGGATCATATGGTTCTTGTCTTTTCTTTTATTGATGTGCTCTACCATGTTGATTGATTTGCAAATATTGAACCACCCTTGCATCCCAGGCATAAAACCCACTTGGTCGTGGTGAATAATCCTTTCAATGTACGGTTGGATCCTATTGGATCCAATTATCTTGTTGGATAATTAATAATCCAATTGGATAAAAAATAATCCAATTGGATCCTATTATCTTGTTGAGTATTTTGGCATCTGTGTTCATCAGGAATATTGGTCTATAATTCTGGCATCTATGTTCATCAGGGATATTGGTCTGTAATTCTCTCTTTTGTTGGGGTCTTTGCCTCATTTTGGGATCAGGGTAATTCTGGTCTTAGAGGAGGAGTTTGGAAGTTTTCCTTCTGTTTCTATTTTTTAGAATGACTTCTGTAGGATAGGCATTATTTCTTCTTTAAATGTTTGGCAGAATTCTCCTGGGAAATCATCTGGCCCTGGGCTTTTGTTTTTTGGGAGGTTTTTGATGACAGCTTCAATTTTGTTACTGGTTATTGGCCTATTCAGATTGTCTATTTGTTCCTGTTTCAGTCTTGGTAGTTTGTAAGTTTCCAGGAAGGCACCCATTTCTTCCAGGTTGCTTAATTTGTTGGCATATAGTTGCTGGTGATAATGTCTAATAATTGTTTCTATTTCCTTGGTGTTAGTCATGATTTCTCCCCTTTTATTCATGATTTTATTAATATGAGTCCTTTCTCTTTTCTTTTGGATAAGTCTGGCCAGTGGCTTATCAATTTTTTTAATTCCTTCAAAGAACCAACTTCTAGTTTCTCTTAAGATCAGGAACACAACAGGGATGCCCATTCACTTCTCCAAAGAAGTGCCCGGACACTTCTCCAAAGAAGACATGCAAATGCCTATCAGACACATGAAAAAATGCTCAACATCACTAGCCATCAGGGAAATACAAATCAAAACCACAATGAAACACCACCTTATACCAGTTATAATGGCAAAAACTAACAAATCAGGAAACAACAAATGTTGGCGAGGATGTGGAGAAAAAGGAACTCTATTACACTGTTGGTGGGAATGCAAGCTAGTGCAGACACTCTGGGAAACAGTATGGAAGTTCTTCAAGACATTAAAAATAGAGCTACCCTATGACCCAGGAATTGCCCTACTATGTATTTAGCCCAAAGATACAGGCAGAGTGACAAGAAGGGGCATGCATACCCCAATGTTCATAGCAGCAATGGCCACAGTAGCCAAACAGTGCAAGGAGATGAGATGTCCTTCAACAGATGAATGGATAAAGAAGATGTGGTACATATATACATTGGAGTATTATTCAGGCATCTGAAAGGCTGAATACCCACCATTTGCATCAACATGGATGGAACTCGAGGCAATTATGTTAAGTGAAATAAGCAAAGCAGGGAAAGACAATTATCATATGCTTTCAGGCATACGTGGAACATAAGCAATAGCATGGAGGACCATAGGGGAAGAGAGAGAAATCCAAAGGGGGAGAAATCAGAGAAGGAGATGAACCATGAGAAACTATGGACCCTGAGAAACAATCTGGGGGTTTCAGAGGGAAGAAGGGTAGGAAGGGGGTAATAGGGTAATGGATATTGAGGAGGCCACATACTGTGATGAACACTGGGTGTTATACTTAACTAATGAATTGTTGAACACTACATCAAAAACTAACAGTGGCTAACTGAACATAATAAAAATAAAATAAAATGGTTAACTATTCAATAAAAATAAGAGATTGTAGGTCGAGGGAACAATAGGATTATATAATAGTTGTTTTCCAGGTTGAGTTTACCTGTGCTTCCAGAAATTTGCTAAAGAATAAAATATTTGATTATTATTACATGCATGTTCTGCTTATAAAATCTAGTTATTCACTAAATCCATCAAGCCATCAACCAATGTACAAAGCGAATAGATCTTTAGTTGGTTGTGCATTGTTACTAGAATACTAGTGCTACAGACATGTCTGTTGATGTTTTATCATTTATAATATATTATGACAATATTTTTCCTTAACTGGATTTTTAGAATAGATTTGCAAGAGTTTATATGGCAGTGTAAATGATTAGATTATAAACACGCAGACTAAGTTTGAGCATTTGAAATACGAATGGTATTTAATGCCTAGAAATAACAGTTCCGAGGCTTAATTCACAGAATTCATTTTACTGACCCTAATTTCTGAACCCAAGAAAGCAAAAATCTGCATTAGTTTTTGTAAACATAGTTTATTGAGTCATAGTTCAGCTCTGTAAATATATTTATTTATTTACATTTATATAATAAATATATTTACAGAGCTGAACTATTCTCTGAATAGAGAAACTGTATTTTTTCCTTATTGTTCAGTCAGAGTAGAGTAGGGGAGAAAGTGATGAGTAGCCACTCTGTTGGAATTTAGCTTTTGTTTTTGTCTCATTCTTCATTGTGTTTTTCCTTTACCAGAGTGATGGGTAGTGGAAAAGGCACAGCCTTTGGACTCAGATTTCAATTCCAGTGTGAGCTATGCTGCTATTTAGTGGGGGACTTCACTTCTGTAAACTTACCTGCAAAATAAGAATGACATTTATTTTACAGAATTTTGAGTATTTAATGAGGTAACTTATGTAAAACATCTAACTCATTGCCTGCCCTCTATTTTTTTTCTTTCCTTCTTACGTTTTCTTCTTCAAACCTAACTACTCTTGTCTATAAAATTGGTACTATTTTCATTGTTTTATTCATATCAGCTGTAATGCTTATCACTAATTTTTAATCCAGTCCAAGGTCACTAAAACTCATGAATTTGAGGGTCTTGGTAATTGATTTTAACAACTAATGTAAAGAAATGTTTTCAAAGTGTACCTTTGAAGAATAAGAAAAAAGGACAACATCATATGGTATTCATAATATTTACTTCTAATAAGGCAAAATCTATTTTTTCTAGCACATTACATTGTTGGAGTAGGTTGAAAGAGAAAGAGGTAGAGACACAGGTTGTTGGAGAAGAATGTTCTGTCACCTACCCATTCTTTAAAATAAAGATCTGCCCTTTTCAGTAATACACTTGCAATACTCTTCATCAGTAAATGTTTCTTTTTAAAAAGGATAAAGCTTGTTTTTCAATCTCCTTATTTGGGAGTATTTAAGTAAAAATAAAAATAGAACATTTTAAAATATTTGAATGAAATTCTTTAATAATAATTGGTAATAGCCCAAAATCTTTTTTAGAAGTGGACTATAAATTTAAATAAATAAAATAAAATTTCAATTCCAGCTATCCTCTATCCTACATAAATCCAAGTGTTTAAAATTGCAAATTAACTTTACCTGCATCTATACTAATGAAACTGAAGTACTAAGTCTCTTTTCTATTGGGAAATAGACTTCCCCAACCCTTAATACTTTTCTATTGGAAAATAGACTTCCCCAACCCTTAATACTTTGGTCTAATCTATTTGAAGTTTCACCACAAACTTACATTAACATAGCAATACACTGGTTTATTATAACTTAATATGTATTGAATGTTAACAGCATAATAAATGCTGTCAACTGAGTTCACAGTTAATTACTTAAGTTGATATTTGTAGCATCTAAATTTTGTATAATTAGAGACTATCTAATTATTGATAGAACGGTTATGACCAGTTGTCTGGTGGCCCAGAAGGTCTGAATTGAGGTAAAAGAGTATCTTTATGCCAGGAACTGCCCTTGGATTAAAAAAAAAAAGTCTGAAATGGGAATGTGGGAATGCCAGGAATTTAAATGAGAAAGAGTAAGTGAAGATCCTAGGAGAATATAAAGGAAAAGAGAATAACTCAGACTATTTTCTCCTTCCGTACCTGAGGGATATGTAAAGCTTAGGTTTCATAGGGTGTGGGGACTCTACCTTTGTTCTACATCCTCTTCCTCTTGTCCAAGAAAAAGAGTTGATCTAAAAAGTTCCATTATTTTTTAAAATTATTGTTGTAGTCAGTGTAATATGCAGTGAATGCAGTCAGTTTCTGTCTGCATTGCAAGTGAGCTAGAGTGAAGATAAAATCTATTCTGGGAAGCTTTTCCCCCATCCCTTCCTCTTCTCATCCCCATTTATTGAATTACCGTATTTTCCTGCTCCACCATTTTTCCACCTCAAGTCATGTGCTTTTTGTTTTGTTTTGTTTTGTTTTGTTTTCAGGCTGTACTCCTGGCATAACACACTTAGAAACAGTTTCCATTGTGAGGCATAATGAATTCTAGAAGGACACATTGTAGAGCATGTGGCTGTAAGGACAACTCCAATTTAAGCCTGTGCTGTTGCTTTTCATTCTTCAAACATCAGCAGAGATCTGAGAATCAGGTAAGAGCTTCTAGTAACAAGTCTTTGGGTTTTATTATGCTATGATTAAGGGGCAGAGGAGTGGGAAATGTTGAATGTCTTAGTGTCTTGACTGTGTGTGGATCTACTAAATAGGTGTATCTTGTTTGAAGCTTTCTCTAAGAGATCATACCAGTCCAAAGAATTCTGCCTTTGTTCGTGTGGTGGATTAGGGAGGTGGGATAAGATTGGGATTCCGAACAACTTTGACAAGTTGGAGTTGGTAAAAAAAAACATGAACAAGACTAGATCTATTAAAGGCAAGTTCACTTACAGAGAAATACCAGATTACAGAAATGAGTACAAGGTGGCACTAGATTGGTTATGTATAAGTATAGCAAATAATTGCCTTGGGACTGTGGGAGTTGTAGGTTAAAAATGCCAGTAATAGAATGCCATATGGTTGAAAATGGTAAACATTAACTCATATATAGACACAAATAGATAGGTATAGGTATATTAACAGCATGAAGAGACTGAGATATAATCTTCTTGGTATATTCTGAATTAGTTAGGTTTTTATCATGTCTTCCATGTGGAATAGTACATTATTTCATTATCTATGGCTTAAATGAGATGTAGAGTACTTAGAGAAGGGCCAGGGTAATCTAGCCAAAGTGATTCTTTTGAAAGATTTAGAAAATTGCCCTATAAAAGAAACCTTAAGAGAATTGAGGGTTAATTTAACCACAAGTCTAAAATTGCTGACAAGATACCATAAAAGAAGCTGAAGGAGTGGATCAGGCAGCTGTTCAATATATCTACTCAAGTCAAACAGGAAGAGATGAGATTTAATTATAGTGGAGCAAATCAGAAATTTGTTTTCACGTAACCCTTCTCTTCACTCTACAGTACTGAAAAGTAACATTCTTTAGAAGTAAAGATAGAATTAAATTTTTCCCTATTTGTCTCTGAATAGGACAAATAGCTGACTTTATGAAATGACTATTTCAGATTGCCCACATGGCAAATGAATATATTAGCAGATTTTTATAAAGCATTTTAAATAATAGAAACCTGTTGAAGTTTATTCACCTTGGTTTCAACAGTTCAAAGAGGAAAATTGGATTCCTAAACATCCATTTTGTTTCTCATTATAATTACGATAACATTTGCCCTCGGGGCTATCTTAGTTTCATAGATGTTATGATTTCCCAGACCTCTTTTACCAACTTTTTTTTCTGGCTCTTAGCATGCTTACACATTTTTCATTTATCTATTCTGATCTCCTAGCCTGTGTGCTAACAACAAAAAAAATTGTATATGTGAAAAATATTGTATTTGATCATATTTCTAGTTAATCAGATTATTCTAGTTATCACTTAGTTTCTACCCTTAGAATTTTTCTCCATGCCCAAGAGTAGATGTTTGTGACAATTGGTTGAAATGAAATGAGATGCTAAGCTGCCCCTCAACTCATTTTTCATTATGTAATTACATAAATTCTCATAACATAAACTTATTTAAAGAGATAAAATGAGATATTGGAGAAGAGTAAGAATTTTTAATGTGCTACTGACTCACTGAGTATATCTGATTGGACACTGTGGTAGGCACGCTCAAGGAATATTTATTTTTCCTTACTCCAGTTTCACCACGGCTTTATCTAATTGCACCAAGTTTAGATACCGAATAACTTGTAATCTCAGGCAATTAGCAACTTGTTTGGAATTAAATATATTTAACACTGTTTTTTAAATTCTTTTTTATTTTTTATTAACATTTCACAGCACTCACCATAGTACATACCTTCCCCAATGTCCATAACCCAACCACCCTCTCCTTACCTCCCTCCCCCAGCAACCCTGAGCTTGTTTTGTGAGATTAAGAGTCTCTTATGGTTTTTCCCCCTCCTGATCCCATCTTGGTTCATTTTGTCCTCCCCTACTCCCCAAACCCCCCACTTTGCCTCTCAACTTCCTCATATCAGGGAGATAATATGATAATTGTCTTTCTCTGATTGACTTAATTTGTTCAGCATAATATCCTCTAGTTACATCCATGTTGTCGCAAATGGCAAGATTCCATTTCTTTTGATGCTGCATAGTATTCCATTGTATATATAAACCACATCTTCTTTATCCATTCATCTGTTGATGGACATCTAGGTTCTTTCCATAGTTTGGTTATTGTGGACATTGCTGCTATAAATATTCGGGTGTTAACACTGGTTTTGATTAATTTTTTTCACTGAAATTTTCAGTGGAAATCTAAATTAATTCATTACCTCACCCAATGTGGAGAATTGGAGCAATCATCCACATGATTTAAACAAAAAGATGACCTCTTTGACTTCAGTTATAGTACCTGAATGTTTTAAACAAGATGTGACTTTTGCTTGAAAACTGGAAAGAGAGTTGGTGAGAAATATTTGCAAATGTAATATTTGTTCAGAAAGCTGCCTAAATGGGGCACCTGGGTGGCTCAGTGGGTTAGCCTCTGCCTTTGGCTTGGGTCATGATCTCAGGGCCCTGGGATCGAGCCCCAAATCGGGCCTTCTGCTCAGTGGGGAAGCTGCTTCTCCTCTCTCTCTGCCTGCCTCTCTGCCTGCTTGTGATCACTCTCTCTCTGTCAAATAAATGATTAAAATCTTAAAAAAAAGAAAGCTGCCTAGATATTCAACTTCTGAGTTGATTTATATGTGTCTGAATAGTAATTGCAGTAGTGCTAATTAATGCAGTACATAGTGTACTGATCACTGACTAGAAAGTCATTGTTTCAAGACAAATACAAATCTAAATTATACTTGTGAAAATTAGGAAAGGAGAAAAGATGATAGAGATCCTAAGCTGTCTCTCATAGTTACGGGTGTGGTATTATACCAAAAATGTGTAGTAAGGAAAACAGAGATTCTAAAATTCACATTTGAAGTAGCAGCAAGTCAAATAATGCAGGGAATACTAAAAAGTGGCTACAAACAGTGGTGGCTGAATAGTTAGAGAATCTTTTCTTCTCTACAAATATTCATCTTTACTCTTACATCAGTTAATTAAAACTATGAGCAGAAGCAAGGTAACAATAGTCTTTTATTGCTGAACAGTGCATTAAAGCGATAGAAAATTCCACATGATTAATCATCATTACTTAGTAAGTCAGGAAAACAGGAAAGCAAATCAACCTAGGTAATGTGACTATGAAACAACTTGTAGTTTCAACAAATTTGGAATTTTGAAATTGAAGGTATCTGTATAATCACAAAACACAGACCACTAGACTATTTGAATTCTGTCTCAGTGTGATTAATATAAATTAGTAACAGAATAGATATACATTACAATAATTAACTATTAATATGGCACCCTCCAGACCCATCTCCCCCATCTCCAAATGCTAGTAGGCATTTTCATACATTATCTTCTATAATCCTCACAACTTCTCTACCAGACAGGTTTAATTACATAAATTTAAAAATTGAGGAAGTGGAAGAGAGTTTAAGTAACTTGCCCAAGGTCACAAAGCTAACATTTGGTATGAGCCATAATTAAAATTCAAGTCTGTAAGATGGTATACCACACTGTTACTTGTTGGTGAGTGCAAAGATATATAGAGAAGTAGCCATTAAAACAATTCTTGGTGAATATATGTCATGTTTACAAATACATTTATTGTGTTATAAAGGTTTATTTGGAATCCAATTATAATATTTCTAGCTGAATGACTTCAGCAAGTCATTTTAATCTGGGCCCACTTTTCATCATTTAGAGAAAAAAAATGTAAAACTATTAAGCCTTTCCTTGACACTTCCATGGATATAATGTATGTGATTTAATCAAAGCCTTTCTGCTTTCAAAATAGCAAGAGGCATATACATGTACACAGATAAGTTCAATAAAAGAGATATGTGTAAGGTAAAGAGGTAACACAAGGGATCAATATTTATTCATCTGAACATTTACTGAGAAGGTGTTATATGCTGGGCGCTGTGCTGGATGATAGTTATATACGGTGGTGAAATAAAACAGACATGGTTATGCCATTTTATAGCTCGAATTTTAGTGGGAGAATCAGAAAATAATAAAATAATCCCACATTAAATGTATGTATACAGAGTATAAGTGCTATGAATCAAAGGTATGTGATGTTACCAAAACAAAAATTGGAAGAATTTGATCTAATCTGTTAAGGCGGCTTCAGAGAGAAGGGGTTGTTTCAATAAGCTATGACAGAAACTTAGGAATCATTGAGTAGCTAAGGAGGGGAAGTGGGAGGTACAGAAATGGCTTATACACATAAGTTTAAGCAACATGGCATAGGAGAAATATAAAATATAAATGGGAAATTATCAAAAGATGAGGCTAGAGAGATATAACACTACCAGTTTATAGAAGGTCTGTAATACTAAATTTAGATTTAATTCTGAATATAATGGGCAGTCACTGGAGACTTTTAAACCAGAAGATGACAGAATTATGTATATGTGTTTGGAAGATCATCTCACTTTTCCTTCAAAGCCAAACTTAAATCTTAAATTCTAAGAAGGTTTCTTTGGTTTTCTTATGTTCTAATAAGAATGCATCTTTTCATTTTCCATATTGACAGCATAAAATCTATTTTCTATCAATATTACTGACCTATGAGTCCGTCTCCCCCCACATTAGTTTGCAAGCTTCTGATGATCAGGATTTGTCTTGGTCTTCTCTCTAACACACCTGGTGTGGGAAGATGCATATGGGGAGGCAGAGAGTGAAGAGAAAAGAAAATTCTCAGAAGACTTACAAGCTAAACTCCCTGCACTGATTCAGAAAGCAAGTTAAGGCTACATAAAGACTCTTAAAATGGTCTAGATGGGAAAAAAAAAACATTGAGTAATGGAAGTGGAACCAGTAAAAGGAGGAATGGAAAGGACGGAACACATCTAATCTCTTAGAGATTCATTCATGCATGCATTAGTTCTTTCACAAATATTTACTGAGCACCTTCTACGTGCCAGAAACCAGTTAAGCTACTGAAGATACAACATTGAACAAGGCAGGTATAGTTCCTGTCCCAAAGAAGTTGTATACAGTATAATAAGGTGGTTCAAAGCACTGGCTCTGTAATTGTCCAGATTTGAACCCAGATTCTACTGTTCCTTAGTTGTATGACCTAGGATAAGTTACTTAATCTTTCAAAACTTCCTCATTTATTAAATAGAGATACAAATGTCACCTGTTTTATAGCAATTTCTCAACAGATATCAGTAAAATTATGTTAGTAAAAATTATTATTAATAACTGATAGAAAAGTAAAATATAGTGCTTTGAAAGTGCTTTGGACATGTCAGAAGATTCTAATAGTGGAAGGAGTGGAGTCAGAAAAACACTTTTTAGGAAAGGAAGGAGGCAGTTACATTGGTAACCTACAGATTAATAGAAATTAGCTAAGCAAAATTTGAGACATGGGGAAGAAGGTGGGAAAAAGGTCAGTGTGGCTAGAATTTAGTAGTAAAATGAAGCCAGAGAGATACATAAAGCCTGATAGACCACTGAAAGCATTTGGATTTTATTTTAAGAACATTGAAGGTCCAGTGAAATATTATCAAGAAAAGAGATAAGTCTCATCTGCACAAAACTGACAAAACCAAACTTGACACCTGGATGTGGGAAATGAGGACAATGAAAGAGTTAAAACAACTACAATGTTCCTAGCACAAATGACTATGCAAGATGAGATCATTAACATAGCTAGAGTACACAAGCCCAACAGTAGGATTTTTATGATGGAGAGAAGTAATGAATTTGGTTTGTGACGCATTGAATTTGAGGTGACTGAGGAATTTTATGCAAAGATGTTTAGCAGGAATTTAGAGATTATTTTTAGAGCCCAGAACAGTGGCATGACTGAGGCTATTGATTTAGATGTTATCAATGTATAATAGGGTGGTCAAAGCCATAGAATTAGATGATCAATGGGAATTGATAGAGAAAGAGAGGAAAATGAAAGGGAAAATGTCATCTTTTAGAGGTTCTCAGAAATAGAACTCAGTCTTCTCAGAGAAGACTGAAGAAAGGTCAGAAGTTTATAAGGGAAACTAAAGGGTATATTGGGAGAGAAGCTAAGATGAAATATAATAAAACATAAACATATTTTGTAGCCTTCAGACATAATCTGAAATGGATTATCCTATGCACGTTCTGTGTGAGCATTTTTGCATAAACATTTATAATACATTTTACCCTGATGAAATCTGTAATCTCCAGCTGTCTTTCAAAAGTCAGATCCACTCCAAACTCAACGTTCATTTGTTCTATTCTGGGAAATTGCCATTAATTCTTGAGCAAATAATTTCTCTCAATTGAGTGCTAAGTATTGCTAGTATCTATCATTTAACTACCTGGATAATTATATGTGGATGGAAGAACACAGGGAAAGGATAGAACAGAAGACCTACCAAAGAAAATAGTCAAATTGTCAGAGTAGATTTAATGGACAGAAGCAATGGCATACTCTTTAGAAACATTATGTACAATGCATGCAAAAGCATACACACATATACATACAAAGTTACCTTTTGCTCCAATACAAAGAAACTATACTTAGTTTCTGCAAAGCAACAGGATTTCTCATCCCTAAAGAATTTTGCACATGTTGTTCCCTTTACCTAGAATATCCTTATCTCCACTAATTTCCCTCTCTTTCTCCTCTCTCTCCTTCATACTCAGGTCTCACACACATACACACACCATATCATGCAAATCCCCATTTCCTTTTAAAAATTTATCTCTTGGGTGGAGGAGTTAAAACGGTGGAGTAATAGGGGGACCCTGGGCTTGTCTCATACCTCAAACAGAGCCAGAAAAACATCAAATCTTTTTGAATAACTAAGAAATTGATCTGAAGATTAAGAAAACATTATGCACAATTGGAGGGAGACAATGTTGCAGATGTGAGGTTTGGAGATGTGAATTGGGGGAAAGAAAAACTGGTGCTATGGAGGGGAGGGAGTCAATGGTGTGGAGCAAAGTCAGGGAGAGAAAGAGTGGGAGAGAGAGTAACACATACGTTTCATGCAAGAGGCCATGGTGTGGGGACCCCCGGGTCGCACTGGGAGAGAATGCTCCCCTTCCTGGAGTACATTTGGAAGAGGGTATGTTGCCTCTCTATGAATGAAAAGCCCACCGGACCACATTGAATTGCCATTCAACAGCAGGGGACAGAGGCACATGCAAAGAGTAGATAGATAACCTGGTCACAGCTTTTCACTGTACTTCACCATAGACTCCTGGCACCTGCATGGCCGTATGACTACTTTTTGGGACAGAACTGTGCCAGGCTCACTGCGGCAAGGTTCGCCTCCAGGGAAGGGGAGGGGGTCCACAACTTGCCAGTCCTTAAAGATTTGGTGTTTTGAATCAGAGCTACCAGCCAGAAATAAAACACAGGAGAATTGTGGCGCTGGTGTGCCAGTGGCCTGGACACAGACAGGTTGAGGGTAGAGATCTGACAAAAGCCTGGGCCACAGGAGGGAAGATTGTTTGCATTTCTGTAAGGGCCTCCTGAACAGCAATGGCCACAAGTTCCATTCTCTGGGGACAAGAGGACAGGATGATGCCATCTTCCACCTCGTAGCCCCCCAATACCCTACCCACCACCACAGTTGGCCTTCAGAGAGAAACACAGTACATCCAGTGGAGGCTGGAGTCACTTACACGAAACCACTGTCCTGTGCCCTGCCAGAGCATTTTTATGAGGGCAGGTCTGACCAAGAGCCACAGCAGCAGGCCTCTCCCTCAGAAGACCAACACAGGCCCCCTGCATACACCAAGTCTACCGATCATAGAGTGCTCCAAAGGGTCAGCTTCAGTTCTGGTGGAAATAGGACTTATTTTATTTTATTATTATTTTTTTAAATTTTCCTTGGATCAGGCTTACAGTTTCTTGTATATTTGTTGTTTCTTTTTTTCCTTTTCTTGTTTTTTGGATCAAGCTTTTTTTTCATTCTTTCATTTTCTTCTCTTTTTCTTTAGAATTAGGCTTATAGGTTTTTGTTGGTTTGATGTCTTGTTTCTTTTCCTTTTCTCTTTTCTTGAATCAGGGTTTTAAAAAAATCAGGTTTATCTTAACAAAAAAAAAAATATCAAGGCACACCTTGCTTGAGGTCCAAACACTCCCCACTAAAAGCAAGGAGAAAACCTGCAGAGGAAAGGCTTCTGGGAAAGAGCAGCTATAACACAACAGCAGAGTATGCACCGCATACACTAAAAACACTTCCTGAAGTGTCAGACCGTGGACAGGGTATGAGCCCTTCTTTTCTATTTTTTTAATTTTTTTTTTTTGGAAATTAAGTTTCTTTTGGTATATATTTTTTAAATTTAATTTTTTCAGTGTTCCAAGATTCATTGTTTATGCACCACACCCAGTGCTCCATGCAATACATGCTCTCCTTAATACCCACCACCAGGCTCACCCAACCTCCCACCCTCCTCCCCTCCAAAACCCTCAGTTTGTTTCTCAGAATCCACAGTCTCTCGTGGTTCATCTCCCCCTCCAAAAGTGAATTGGGGTAAATCAGAGGAGGAGACGAACCATGAGAGACTATGGACTCTGAGAAACAAACTGAGGCTTTTTTTAATATTTAAAATAGACTTTTGGGGCACCTGGGTTGTTCAGTTGGTTAGCATCCCACTCTTGTTTTCATCTGAAGTCAGGATCTCATAGGTCCTGAGATTGAGCTCCACATCACTCAGTGGTCAATGGGGAGTCTGCTTGATATTTCTCTCCCTGTATCCCTCCCCAACTCATGCTTGTGCTCTCTTTCCAAAATAAATAACAAATAACAAATAAAAACTTTTTTAAAAATGGAGGAGGGGCAATTTGGTGGAAAAGTAGGAGACTCTGTTTCAGCTGGTCTCCTAAAGGTAGCTAAATATCTACCAGAACACTCTGAACACCCATGAAATCGGCCCGAGATGTAAGATTATACACTTCTTGATCTCTACAGGGGCAGAAGACACCAATGGACAGGTAAAGCTGGAGTGGAAACACTCGGACTGATATTGAAGGATAAACAGAAGGGGGAGGGAGCCACCAGAAGCAACCCACTGGAAAGTAATATCCCAGTACGAAAGTGTCCTGTAGTTGGGGACCAGCATTAACTTGGAGTTTGGATAAACACACTCGAAAAAAAGCAAAAGATCTTAAGGGGCAACTGGTGAAATCGGGTGGTCACAGGCACGGGCCCAAGCCCACAGACCCAGGATGGCCACTGCCGGTGACCACCCATGCCAGAGAGAGTGTGGCAAAGCTCCAGGCCATGGTCCCTGAGCCCCTGGCTTTCCACTGCTTGCATCAGCTTTGGGCTAGGCACACTCCTGCTGGCGCACGTGAGGGAGTCTGGTGTGGACGCCAGCCTGTGCTCTCTGGAACTACAGCTTTTTGCGTTCTACACACACTGAGTGACCAGGGTCTGACCCACTCCTCACCCACACCTGAGAGAGCTCCGTGTGGGCACTAGATGGCGGTCTCTAGGACCTGCCAAAGGTCTGGATACTCCTATCCCCGGTCGGAAGGAACTCAGCACCATCTCTGGTCAGGATCCAACCTGTGCAACTGTGAGGTCTGGATCACAGATAGCTCCTGGCAAAGGCAGCCACAGGAAGGGAGCTCCTTGGTCCAATATTGTTCGAGGTTTTAGTGGCACAGGGGTGTGGAGAAAAGCGAGGGCCTGGGGCTATCACTGAGATGGTCTTGGGGATGTGCACTGCCCATGTGAGGTTGACAGCTCAGCGGAGTTAGCAGAGGGGCTGTCTGTGTGTTCTGGAGCACCCAGAGGGGAGCAGACTGAGGCTTCTCTCTGAAGCAGAGGTCTGGGAGCAGTTTGCTTTCCACTAAACCTCCAAAAAGCCACAAAAGGCCACCAAAGAACAAAACCTCCAGAGAACAAAAGCCTGAAAAACCAGTTTCCACAGAGCCCAGCCCCTTGATAGGGATCAGGAGGACTCAACCTGAGCAAGACTGACTGAAAAAAAATGCGGCAGGCCCCTCCCCCAGAGAGCCAGCCAAAAGAATGAGAGGACAACCACCACAGGGTCCCCATAAAACTGTAAAACCCCAATGTTGGGGAAAAGAAGGTATTAAACTCCCAGTATTACCCTAAAGTCTGCATATTTCATAGATACAGCTTTTATTTTTAATTTGTTCTCACTATTCTTGTTCTTTTTAATTTTTTTAACCTACTTACCATTACAACTAGAGGTTTAATATAACAAATTCCATAATAATCTTTTAACTTGAACTTTTTTCATACACGTACCTGTGTTTTTCTTTTTCTTTTCTATTTTTTTAATATGCATACAGATATAAGCTTCAAGGTAGTCCTCTTTCCTTAATCAATACTACCCCTGTATATAAAGCAGTTTTAATCTCCCTTTATCTCTGGAAAGTTGAGTCCTTTAACAACGTTATCAAGATACCCCCAGGAAGAATCAAAATAACCTTCCTTGCCCACACTGAGGATTTATAACAACCCTCCCATCTTTTTCTTCTGTCAGTGATTCTGTGTATTTGTTTTTGTTCTGGTATTACATAAATCTTATTCTTGGGATTCATTTTGGCTGGGTTTTTTTTTTTCTTGCATTTACTTTTGTTGGTCTTTTTGTTTGTCTGTTTTTGTTTATACATCTTATAAATCTTACCTTTGGGGCCCATTCTGGCTGGGTCGTCTCTCTTTTTTTTTTCCTGTCTCTCTCTTTCTCTCTCTTTTTTTTAATCTTCTTTCATTCTTTTTGGTGGGGACTCCCAATTGCTCAGAAGCGTTCCAGGGTGCACCTTGCCCGGATTGAGGTTGATACATTCAGCTATACATTCCCTCAGCCATCTTTCACCAAAATGACCAGGAGGAGGAACACCCACTCCACCCATAGAGACTGTGCCCTCTCCATCAGAGCTATTGGATACGGACTTAGCACTATGTTGGAAAGGAATGTAGAGTAACAATTATCCAGGCAATGACTATATTGGAGAAAACCATTAGTGGCAACATGGAATCTCTAAAGGCAGAAGTGAAAGCCACCCCAGAAGAAGTTAAAAATGCTATCAATGAGATCCAATCTAATCTAAATACTCTAACAGTTAGGTTAACCGATGCAGAAGATAGAATTAGTGATCTAGGGGACAAAGTGATAAAGAAAAAGGATCAGGAGGAGGCCTGGAACAAACAGCTTAGAAGACATGAAAACAGACTTAGGGAAATAAATGATACCATGAAACATTCCAACTTCAGAATTATTGGGATTCCTGATGGGGAGGAAAAAGAAAGAAGACTAGAAGATACAGCTGAACAAATTCTCCATGAAAATTTTCCCAATCTCGGAAATGGAACCAGTGTTCGTTCATGTCCTAGAGGCAGAAAGACCACCCCCAAGATCAACGAATCTAGAAAAACCTCAAGACACTTGATTGTGAGACTGAGGAATCATAATGTTAGACAAGAGCTCCTGAGGGCATCTAGGGGGAAGAGATTCCTTATGTACAGAGAAAGGACCATCAGAATAACATAAGACCTGTCCACAGAACCCTGGCAAGCCAGAAAGGGCTGGGAAGACGTATTCAGGGTACTAAATGAGAAGAACATGCAGGCAAGAATACTTTATCTGGCAAGGTTGACATTCAGAATGGAAGGTGATATAAAGAGCTCCCAAGACCAGCAAGATTTAAAAGAGTATGTGACCACCAAGCCAGCACTACAAGAAATATTAAGGGAGGTGTTTCTATAAATGAAGAAAGAACCCAAGAGTGACAAAGAACAGAAATTTACAGAGGCAATTGATAGAAACAAGGACTTCACAAGCAACATAATGTCAATAAGAACATATTTTTCAATAATTACTCTCAACATGAATGGCCTAAATCCTCTCATAACACAACACAGTGTTGCAGATTGTATAAAATGACAGGACCCAGCCATATGCTGTCTACAAGAAACCCATTTGGACCCTAAAGATACATCCAGACTGAAAATGAAGGGATGAAGAAACATCTTTCATGCCAATGGTGCTCAAAAGAAAGCCGTGGTAGTGATTCTCCTATCAGATAAATTAGATTTTAAACTAAAGGCTGTAGTCAGAGATAAGGAAGGACAATACGTCATTCTTAAAGGGTCTATCCACGAAGAAGATCTAACAATTGTAAATATTTATGCCCCCAATATGGGAGCAGCCAACTACATAAGCCAACTGTTAATCAAGATAAAAAGTCATAGTGATATGAATATATTAATAGCAGGGGATCTTAACACATCACTCTCAGTAACAGAGCATCCAAGCAGAAAATCAATAAAGAAACAAGAGCATTGAATGACACATTGGACCAGACGTCATAAATATATACAGAACATTCCACCCTAAAACGACAGAATACTCATTCTTCTCGAGTGCAAATGGAACTTTCTCCAGAGTACACTACATACTGGGTCACAGATCAGGGCCCAACTGATATCAAAAGATTGAGATTATTCCCTACATATTCTCAAACCACAATGCTTTGAAACTGGAAATCAACAACAAGAAAAAGTATGGAAGGAATTCAAACACTTGGAAGCTAAAGATCACCCTGCTTAACAATGTTTGGATCAACCAGGAACTCAAAGAAGAACTTAAACAATTCATGGAAACTGATGAGAATGAAGACACTTCAGTACAAAAACTATGGGATATGGCAAAGTCAGTCCTAAGAGGGAAATACATAGCCATCAAGCCTCACCCATAAAAACTGAAATATTCTGAATACACCACATCTCTTTAAATCTCAAAGAACTGGAGAATCAACAATAAATTAAGCCAATCTCACACACAAGAAGGGAAATTATCAAGATTAGAGCAGAGATCAATGAGTTAGAAACTAGAGATACAGTAGAACACATCAATGAAACTAGAAGCTGGTTCTTTGAAAGAATCAATAAGATCAATCAACCACTGGCCAAACAAATCCAAAAGAAAAGAGAGAGGATGCAAATTAATAACATTATGAATGAAAAGGGGGAGTTCATGACTAACACCAAGGAAATAGAAATAACCACCAGAAATTATTATCAGCAGTTATATGCAAGTAAATTTAGCAACCTAGACAAAATGTATACATCCCTGGAAACTTATAAACTTCCAAAACTGAATTAGGAAGAAATTGACAACCTGAATAAACCAATGTCTATTAACGAGATTGAAGCAGTGATCAAAAATCTCCCAAAACACAAGATTCCAGGTCCTGAGAGATTCCATGGAGAATTCTACCGAACATTCAAAGAAGAAATAATACCTGTTCTCCTAAAGCTGTTTCAAAAGATCGAAACAGAAGGAAAACTTCCAGACTCTTTCTATGAAGCCAACATTACCCTGATCCCTAAACCAGTCAAAGAACCATCAAAAAGGAGAATTTCAGACCAATATCCCAGATGAATATAGATGCCAAGATTCTCAAAAACATCCTAGCTAATAGGATCCAACAGTACATTAAAAAGATCATCCACCATGACCAGATGGGATATATCCATGGGATGCAAGGGTGGTTCAACATTTGCAAATCAATCAATATTATAGAATGAATCAATAAGAGAAAAGAGAAGAACCACATGGTCCTCTCAATTGATGCAGATAAAGCATTTGACAAGATATAACATTGTTCCTGATTAAAACACTTCAAAGTGTAGGGGTAGAGGGAACATTCCTCAACTTCATAAAATCTATCTATGAAAAACCCACATCAAATATCACTCTCAATGGGGAAAAGCTGAGAGCCGTTCCTTTGAGATCAGGAACACGACAAGGATGCCCACTCTCACCACTGTTGTTCAACATAGTACTAGAAGTCCTAGCAACAGCAATCAGACAGCAAAAATAAGTAAAAAGTATTGAAATTGGCAAAGAAGAAGTCAAACTCTTACTTTATATGGAAAACCCAAGAGACCCCACCCCCAAACTACTAGAACTCATACAGCAATTCAGTAATGTGGCAGGATACAAAATCAATGCACGGAAATCAGTAGCTTTCTTATACACTAACAATGAAAATATAGAAAGGGAAATTAGAGAATCCATTCCATTTACTATAGCACCAAGAACCATAATATACCTGGGAATCAACCTAACCAAAGAGGTAAAGGATCTGTACTCAAGGAACTACAGAACACTCATGAAAGAAATTGAAGACGACACAAAAAGATGGAAGAGCATTCCATGCTCATGGATCAGAAGAATAAACATTGTTAAAATGTCTGTACTGCCCAGAGCAATCTATATTTTCAATGCCATCCTGACCAAATTCCACCAGCATTTTTCAAAGTGATGGAGCAAAGAATCCTAAAATTTGTATGGAATCAGAAGAGATCCCGAATTGCTAAGGAAATGTTGAAAAAGAAAAACAAAACCGGGGGCATCACATTACCTGATTTCAAGCTTTACTACAAAGCTGTGATCACCAAGACAGCATGGTACTGGCACAAAAACAGACACAGACCAGTGGAAGAGAGTAGAGATCTCAGATATGGACCCTCAACTCTGTGGCCAAGTAATTTTTGACAAAGCAGGAAAAAATATCCAATGGGGGGAAAAACAGTCTCTTCAATAAACTGTGCTGGGAAAATCGGACAGCTATGTGTAGAAGAATGAAACTCGACCACTCTCTTACACTAAGAGAATGAATTCATCACTAAGATGAATTCAAAATGGATTATAAAGCAGAAATCCATCAGAATCCTAGGGGAGAACATAGGCAATAACCTCTTTGACATCAGCCACAGCAACTTCTTTCAGGATACGTCTCCAAAGGCAAAGAAAAGAAAAGAAAAGTGAAAATGAACTTTTGGGACTGCATCAAGATCAAAAGTTGCTGCACAGCGAAGGAAACAGTCAACAAAACAAAAAGGCAACCCAGGGAATGGGAGAAAATGTTCGCAAATGACATTACAGACAAAGGGCTGATATCTAAGATTTATAAAGAACTCCTCAAACTCAACACACACAAAACAGATAATCATGTTAAAAAATCGGCAGAAAACATGAATAGACACTTCTCCAAAGAAGACATACAAATGTCTAACAGACATAAGAAAAATGTTCATCATCTCTAGCCATCAGGGACATTCAAATCAAAACCACATTGAGATACCACCTTACTCCAGTTAGAATGGCCCAAATCAACAAGACAGTAAACAACAAGTGTTGGAGATGATGTGGAGGAAGGGGGAACCCTCTTACACTGTTGGTGGGAATGCAAGTTGGTGCAGCCACTTTGGAAAACAGTGTGGACATTCCTTAAGAAATTAAAAATAGATCTACCCTATAGCCCAGCAAATGTACTACTGGGTATTTACCCCAAAGATACTGATGTAGTGAAAAGAAAGGCCATCTGTACCCCAATGTTCATAACAGCATGGCCACAGTATCTCCAAACTGTGGAAAGAGCCAAGGTGCCCTTAAATGGACAAATGGACAAAGAAGATATGGTCCATATACACAATGGAGTATTATGCCTCCATCTGAAAGGATGAGCCCCAGCTTTTGTATCAATAGGGACAGGACTGGCGGAGGTTGTGCTGAGTGAAATGAGTCAAGCAGAGAGAGTTAATTATCATATGGTCTCACTTACTTGTAGAGCACAAGGAATGACATGGAGGACATTAGGAGAAAGGAAAAGTAAATTGGGGAAAATCAGAGGGGGAGATGAAGCAGGAGAGACTGTGGACTCTGAGAAACACACAGGGTTTTGGGGGAAAGGGGGGTTGGGTGAGCCCGGTGGTGGGTATTAAGGGGGGCACATATTGCATGGAGCACTGGGTGAGGTGCATAATCGATATATTTTGAAACACACGAAAAAATTTAATTTAAAAAATAAAAAAAGAAAAGAAAATACTTTTTATAGCAGTTTTAAGTTCACTGCATAATTAAACAGGAAATACGGAGTTCCTGTATATGTCTCGCCTGTACAGGTACAGCTTTCCCTACTATCAACATCTCACACAAATTTGGACACTTTTTACAATCAGTGAATCTTTTTAAATTCCTGTGTATTTAATATATAGTGTTATATTAGTTTTAGGTATACAATATATTGATTAATATTTCCATATATTACTCAGTGCTTATCAAGATAAATGCACTCTTGATCCCCTTCACCTATTTCACCCATCCTCCCACCCACCTCCCCTCTGGTAACCATCTGTTTTCTACATTAAGAGTCTGGTTTTTTTCCTTTTTTTTTTTTTTGTTCATTTTGTTTCTTAAATTCTGCACATGAGTAAAATCACTTGAAACTTGTCTTTCTCTGACTGACTTATTTCACTTACCATTATATTCTCTGGTCCCATCCATAAACTTAACCAAAGAGGTAAAATATCTGTACTCTAAATACTATAAAAGAATGATGAAAGGAATTCAAGATGATATAAAGAACTGGAAAAACATTCTATGCTTACGGATTGGAAGACCAAATATTTTTAAAATCTCTGTATTGCCCAAAGCAATCCACACATATAATGCAATCCCTATTGAAGTACTAACAGCGTTTTTCACAGAACTAAAATAAAAGTTCTTAAATTTATAGAGAACAAAAAAAGACCATGAATTTCCAAAGCAGTCTTGAAAAAGAAAAACAAAGAGGCACCACAGTTCTGGACTTTAAGCTATGTTACAAAACTGTATTAATTACTAATTGGATCCTTGTTTTTTGTTGAAGATACGGAATTCTTTACATATTCTGGGTACAAGGCCTCTGTCATATATGTGATTTCCAGATATTTTCCCCAATTCTAGTTTATATTTTCATACTCATGATAGGATCTTTGCAGAACAAAATATTTTAATTTTGATGAGATCTAATTTATCAATTCAATATTGCATGCATGGATCATGGCTTTGGTTTCATATTTAAGAAATCTTCACCTAATACTTGTGATGCTAAGTCAAAGATTTTTCCTGTATACTTTTTAAAGTTTTACAGTTTTTCATTGTATTTTATTTTTAAAGTTTTTATTTACTTAGAGAAAGAGAGAGATAGTGAGCAGGGGGACAGGCAAAGAGGAGAGGGAGAGAGAGTAGCTCAAGCAGATTCTGCCCTGGATATGGGGGCTCAATTCCATGATCCTGAGATTGTGACTTGAGCCAAAATCAAGACCACCCAGGCGCCCCTATAGTTTTTCATTGTATAATAAGATTTATGATCAATTACTTTGCTGTTGCTTTTTATTTAGTACATGCTAGCAGGGTAGTGTGACAAGGATGTTTCTCTGCTGTCCCAATTCAGCTTCAGTTTTAGGTAGTCTTGTGTCTCTGGTTTTCCAGAATGTTTTCTCAGTATTACTGCCTCTCCTCTATGTGGCACTCAAATTTTACCTTATTATCTTTGTGAGCCTTTGAGGGAATTTTTTCACCCATTCCCATTGGTAAGAAGGCTCTAATTATCTGTGTCTAGAATGGTTTTCTTTCCCTCTCCTAAGAAATAGAGATTTTTTTTTCTTTTACCCTTCCTTGGAAGCAGTGGGTGTTCACAAGTTTCCTTAGAGGCAACCATGTGTGCTACCCCATTCCCCCACCTCCAATCAGTGACATTTGTGCAGTGTTTTGCTTTTCCTGCAACAATGGCTGTCCTCTTCTTCCAGGCCTGTGATGTTTAGGGAGGCTTTATCTGATATTTTGCCCTGCCATCCATCTTTCCATGATCACCAGATGTAAGTCTGTGAAGAAAAGCCCGAGAGTGGATGCCGACTTCCCTTGTCTTTGCAACTCCACGAAGTTCTATGATGCCATGCTATTCCACATTTGGCTTTAGGCAACTCATTAAAATATTTATCTCAATTCTCCTTACTGCTTTATTGCACCTTATGTCTTGTACCCTGGTGTTCTTCTATAGGTGAACCAATTTGTATTCTGTCTGTCTTTGGAAGTTTTGTCTTTGTATTTGAGGCTATTCTGCTGCCCTTTGACATCAACTCTTATGGGTTCAAGAAATGTTATGATTTTGTTGCTTATTTGCCTTTTTTGTTGTTGTTAGGGTAGAAGTGATGCTATTTCCATCTTTTCTATAACCTAGGTTGAAGTGGAACTTTGATTAATATCTTCTTAAGTAATAAATTTGCTTAAAGAACAGTGAAGGGGAGGATATATATGAGTTTCCTTTGGTATCATACCCCCTTGTATATAAGCCCAATTATTTATTCTAGGTCTAAGGTGTATTGCAATGTTAATATTTTATTATTTTTAAAAGGTTGAAAAATCTCCCCTGATTTAATTTATAGTATTTGTGTTTTTAATATGTTTTTCTCATTTAAATGTTATAGGATATATAACAAAGGTGTTTTTAGGATATTGTATTAGAGTCAGTTTGAATATTATCTGTTTAAGTAAGACTTTAACTTATTTTCTTCAAATGGACTTAAAATTCATAAGATAAGAAATACCACTTATGGACCTTCAAGTAAGCATAGAGTTCTAAAAATAGAACTACCACATGATCCAGCAATTTCTTTTCAGGATATATACCCAAAATAAATGAATTCAGTACTTTGAAGATATATCTGCATTCCCATATTCATTGCAGCATTATTCATAATAACCAAGACATAGAAATAGCCTGTCAATCAGTGAATGAATAAAGAAAATGGGATATTTGAAATATTACCTAATTATGAAAAAGAGGAAATCCTGCTATTTGTTTTGACATAGATGAAGTTGGAGGAAATTGTGCTAAGTGAAATAAGCCAGACACAAAAGAAAAATACTGGGTGTTCTTACATGTGGAATCTAAAAAGTCCAATACAAAGAAATAGAAAGTAGAATGGTAATTACCAAGGACAAGGAGGCAAAAGAAATAGGGAGATACTGAATGAAGAATGCAAAGTTACAGTTATATAGGATGCATAAATCTAGAAATTATCTACAGCACGATGACTATTATGCTAATTCACAAAATTGTTATATAATAATATATTTGTTAATATAGTTAATAATACTATATTGTTAATATATACTATATTGCATATATACAATATATATGGTTGTTAGTAATACAATAATTATATTGTTGTTAATAATACTATATTTAATACTGGAAATTTGCCAAGAGAATACATTTCAGGTGCTCTCATAACACAAAAAATTGGTAACTGTGAGGAAATGATACGTTAATCAGCTTGACTATAGTAATCCTTTATATATATACATATATATGTATATGTATATATACACACACATATATATGTATATATTACCAAATCATATTGCACACATTAATCATGCACAATCTTTTGTTTAAAATGGGTTTTAGGGACGGCTGGGTGGCTCAGTTGGTTAAGCAGCTGCCTTCGTCTCAGGTCATGATCCCAGCATCCTGGGATCGAGTCCCGCATCGGGCTCGTTGCTCAGCAGGGAGCCTGCTTCTCCTTCTGCCTCTGCCTGCCATTTTGTCTGCCTGTGCTCGCTCTGTCTCCTCTCTCTCTGATAAATAAATAAAATCTTTAAAAAAATAAAAAAATAGGTTTTAATCTTGCTTTAGTTAAACTTCTATTTAAATATACTAAAAGTTGTAAAAAGCAGAGAAGTTAGGTAGATGCTGTGTTGCCTTTAAGAACTTTCAGTGTTTATATAGGCTGTGTTTTCTAGGAACATGTTATGAAGTTGTAAGACCATTTTGTATTGTGTTCACTTTGAAAACCTGTTGAGACTACATTTTAGGTTAGTTCAATAAATAATTTAGGAGTGAAATGAACTCTGACTCACTAAATACAGGAAGGAAATAATGAAAATGATTCTTAATTTCAGGATGAAACCAAATTCTTAGTTTGAACTGTCTTGTTTTATCTACATATGTCTAGACCCTTACATAGACCTCCTTGGGATTATGGCTCTCTTTGTTACTTCATCTTATAGGGAGGCCAAATATTACTTAGGAAATTTAAACAATCCTCCACCCCCTAGTTCCTAGGGACTAAACATTATTCAAATATGTGGCCTCCTTGAACATTCAGAATTCTAACAAGAAGTGGGGTGCTAAGTAGGAAAGAGGCTTACTTAGGTAAGATTAGGCTTAGACTCAAACCAGCAACTCTTCCAAGGAGCTATCCAGGGTACTACAACACATCTACTGAAGTTGGCTAGATCCTTTTCTTCAGTAGCCACCTTAAAATTTGCCCATTTTCCCACTTGACTACCTAAAACAGGACATCAGACAAAAGCCACTTTTTATTATAGTCAACTCTGTACACTGTTATTAACATGCCAAATGTTTTTATATGGTCTTAAAATCTCTCAATAAGGTTTGTAACTTCTATAGGTTCTCCTTTGGAAATTTACATTAAATTTAAATTTACATTTACATTAAATTTAAATTTACATTTACTTTCCAAGTCTCTATTCATATGCCATATGAGTTCAAAAGTTCTGAAATTCAAATGAATCATTTAGGCTTTTTGGACAAAATTACTCTAAAATATCTGTCTCTTACTTTGGCTAATTGTAAATTAAAAAGCAGTTGTTCTCAAAGTGCAGTCCCCAAAACATCCTCAGAAGAATACCTGGGAACTTGGTAGAAATGCAAACACTCAGTTTCCTACCCCCAATTTATTGAGTTACAAACACTGGAGGTCAGCAATCTGTGTTTTGACAAAGCCCTGCAGAAAATTCTGATGCATACTTACCAGTGACTCAAGACTGTGCTGTTAATAAGACTATGATGGTAAGCTTAAAATTATCTGGTTCAGCTTAATATAAATTTTATTTAGAAACCTTAAATACATGGAGAATCTAGTAAGCAGGTATGGATAGGCCAAGGGAAACCTTTTATCATTACTTCACATATTTTATTGTAGGTGAAAACAGTTTTGTGAATTATATGCAAAGGACATTCTGAAGGTAATTAAACTGGTAGCTGCACACATTTATATATTTTAATTGCTTTACAGATTTATGAGCATGTGAGCATATTTGAAGTTTGTATGGGTCATGTAGCTACTCCCATATACTTAATCTGTGAATGCTCACCTTATCTCAGAAGGAACTCTCCTCAGCAAGGTACCAAGATTTGTTAGGCACCCAGTGGAAAATTGTGAGTTAGTGAAGAAACATCAAATAACTTGTCAAATCAGCTAACTTGACTTTTGTGAACAATGCTGTGAAGGACATTAGCAGCCAGATTGCCTTTACAAGTGGCATATACCTTTGGCTTATAAAAATGTATCCATTTTGTCAACTTAGGTTGACAAAACTGAGGTTGATTGGTTATAATATTTATTTACATCAACCTTGGAATTCATTTCCTGTCATTCCATCATCTTGGCAAACCCACTAGTAAGATCAATGGTCCCCCCCCCAAGAAAATAGCATTATAACCAAATATGTTGACATGTTTGAAGAGATTTAGAAATAAAAAGAAAATAAATTTTACTGCTTGATATTTTCCTTATATGTGATACAGTGGAATGCATTTGTAACCTATACCATTATAACAATTTAATGAGCTGAAGCTAAATCATGAAGTGTAAATACCTTTCATAAATATCTTGAGTTAGACTACAAATGATGGTTACTACTCTTCCTAATATCTAGTATTACTAAGGGATTTCACTTTTCATGTACTATAAAATTTGTTACTGTCCAAAGAAGAACAACTATTAAACTATGATCATATTTATCATTTAATCCTGTTAATTTCAACTAAAAGAGAATAATGAGTTTACATTTGATAAGTATGTTTTGCTTCCCTTTTGAAATCAATTTCTAGAAGGCCTTAAGTTATTTATTATTTATAGAGAATGAAAGTTCTCTGGCACTCCTAAAACATCATCTAAAGATTATAAGTATTTATTAAAAGTTAAACACTTTAAACTTTCCTATTTGTGTACATGACTCCATTTTTATTATTTATGTCTGAATACCTTCAAAATAAAAAGTTTGAATATTTTCCTGATAGTGCTTTTATGTTCTTTGTTGGCTCACCATTTTCCAGCTATTTGAATTATGAACTTTGTCAAATAAGCAGAGAATACTGAGTGATTAAGTGGCTCTTTCCATAATTATACCCTATATAAGCATTACTTTGTAAATGCTACAGTTTAGAAATCAAAACCATAGTGTAGAATCTGTGGGTGGTCTGTGATCTGCTGATCAAAGGATCTTAGTTCATATTTTACACCCCTTTAGTGGGGTCAAGAAGGTTTTTATCTCCATATGGGTCAGTTAACTTTATTCAGTTAAATTACATGACCATTTATTTTCACATTTAACCCTGGTAATCCAATGTATGTCATTTATTACAGGGTAAATAAATCACTTTGAATGTTTAAGTGTACTTTTTCCTTAGTCCTGAAAATACTCAGGACACATGTTCCTAATGGTGGTGGAACCCAACTCATTATCTTTTGTAATGAACAATGTATTATAGAGAAACTGAGTATAGTACATCCCAGCTCCAGAGCCACCAAAATATTACTAAATCTTGTGTAAACTTCTAATGTCATGCTCCAATAATTGGAAATCCAGAGACACATAGGCATACAGAAGATTTCAGGCTAAAAATTTCCTAAAGACTAAAGAGAAAGCAAGAATCTCTGCTATGTATATTTTGCAGAAGACTGAAACTTGTCTTCCTTAATACCTGTCTTTGTGCTGAAGAAAGTAATCATGTTTTTCACCAAGAATCTAAGGACCTCTGAGCTTGTCAAAATTGTGTATATTGGAGAGGGCACGGATTGCATGGAGCACTGGGTGTGGTGCAAAAACAATGAATACTGTTACGCTGAAAATCAATTAAAAAATTTAAAAAAAATTTAAAAAATTGTGTATATTAGGTCCTGGTCACTAGTAGCTTAATATCAGACACTATGCCTTTGATAAAGGGAATCAACACAGAGCAAATAAGCATTAAAGTCTGCAGAGTTAAGTACTGTCATACATTTTTATGTTAGCCCACAGCTTATACACAGTGTCTGGCTAGAGTAGAAAAATATTTTTTGTCCATCCAACGTGTTGAGCACCAGACATATGCTGTGTGTAGAGTTTAATAAGTTAATTCACTAACATCAAAACCTCAAAGTTTGTTAGTAAAGAAAATTAAAGAAGTGTTGAAATAAGGATATGGAAAATACTTTATGGAAGTAAAGAGAAATGGGTGGCTAATTTTCCCCAGAGATGAGTGTAAGGAGGGTATGGAGAAGGGAGGGTAATATCAGAGGGCTTTCACAGAACAGTGGGTTAGAAGTTTTGGCATCAGGCAGAAGTAGTTTTAATTCTAGAATTTCCATTTAATATCTGTGAGATCTTGGTAAAATCACTGAACCTTTTCTAGGGTCAGTTTCCTCATCTGCAAAATACAGATAATATAAATTTTTACAAATTGTTATAAGGGCTAAATGAATTCATGAAGAGCATATGCTTGGAGCATAGTGGGCTCTCAGTAAATAATAGTTGTTATTAATGACCGCTATTAAAAATAAGTTGATTAGGAAGAGTAGGATAGGGAAGATACAATAAGATGTGCATTGATTTTACTGGAATATGAGGTGGTAGATGAAACTGGAAAGATAGAGGCCAGTTGGTGAGAACATTTGCATTCAAAGCTAACAAGTATGGATATTTTAGTAGAGATGATGGAGTATCATTGAGGAATTTTAATTCCTGGGCTGCCAGAGAGGAAGATGGACTGGAGAAAGAGTATAAATTTAGAGTGAGAAAGACAAAATAAGAGGAATCGTTAGTATCACTAGCTCATATTCTATGGGGTAAACTGAGGCAATGACACTGGGGGGGATAAAGCAGACATTTAAAAAATATTTGAGACTGGGGCGCTTGGGTGGCTCAGTTGTTAAGCGTCTGCCTTCAGCTTAGGTCATGATCCCAGGGTCCTGGGATCGAGCCCCACAGGGGCTCCCTGCTCAGCAGGAAGCCCAATTATCTCTCTCCTACTCCCCCTGCTTGTGTTCCCTCTCTCGCTGTGTCTCTCTGTCAAATAAATAAATAAATAAATAAAATATTTGAGATAGACATCAAGGGACATGTTAACTGAAAGAACTGAGAAACAGAAATTTATTAAAATCCTTAAGTTGAGGGAAGGTTTTTGATTTTTTTAAATGAGAGAGATGTATGCATGTTTGTAAGCTAAGAAGAATGTAGCATAAACATTTATGAAGTCTAGAAGCACTGCGTGTCACCAGTACTTTGGAAACGCTGAGAGGGATGGGGTTGGAAGAATTAGGGAGTTCAGGTGTACTAATTCGTTTTAAATGCATTTTCTTCCTGCTTCCAGCTTTTAGAAACCCAGTGTACACTCGACTGAAATCCCCGCCCCACTACTCATCACTATACACAAATGGGTGTGGCTCGGTGTATAGGACACCTGCTTTTGTGAGCCCTGCAAGCCAATATTCCTGGAGTCCTCCCCTGACACTGACTCCTCCAACGCTATGGAGCGTCTCCCAGTTGCCACATTCGTTTTGGGAATCTTCCCGCCTGCAAGCCGGCTTCGCAGACTTGAGAGGGCCCGCTGAGCATGTGTGAAGGCGACGCGCATGCTCCGTGTAGTGGGCAGGTTTACCGCAGAGCGAGCAGTGCCTTTTACTACTCTCCTCCCGCCCCCTCGCCGTGCGCGTTCTTCTCTCTCACACAATCCCCAACCACGCGGTTCTCCGTGTTCACCCCGCTCTTCCCCACCCCCTCCCTTCAACCCAGGCTGGGGAATCTCCATTGACGTTCGGGTGACGCTCCAGTACTGCCGCCGCGGAGCAGGGAGGGGGGTTCCCAGCGTTGCACAGGTAACGCCGCCGCTGCCGCCATTTTGACGGAGCTGGGTACGCGGAGGGAGCCCTCGGAGACCGGGTCGGGGACGGAGGCAACATCGAACCACTGTCGCGCGGGCGGCAGTGTGAGCACCAGCCGTGCGGAGCCCTCCGCGCGGCAGCACAGTTTTCTTGTCTAAGGGGAGCAGATGCCCGCGGCGGCGATCCTCCTCTCCCAGCCGCTGAGGGCATCCTGCAGCCAGGGCAGCTGTTGCTGAAGGAGGCGCTGGGGGTTCCGCGGGTGGTGGCGGCGGCTGGCCAGCTCCAAGAACGGGATGCGCGGCTGCGCCAGTGGCTGGCAGCTCCTGCTCAAGTGCTCCTGAAGGGGAGATGCTACCGTTCTCGCCTCAGGACGAGCTCTGGAATCAAGAAATGGAGGTTTTCCGAGGCGGCGCGAGCAGCGGCGAGGTTAGTGCGGTGGCCAAGTGCTGGAGCCACTCCCCTCCTTCCCTCAGGACCCTGGCTGGAGGCTGGACAGAGAGGGTCATGGGGCTGACGGGCGGGGTGCCCAGACCAGCTCCCCGGAGGCTGTCGGGCGGCGAAGCACGCGCTGCCCCAACTGTGCTTTCGCTCGGGAGACAGCGGTCTGGGGCGTGGGGAGTCGGAGCCGCCTGGGCCCGGGCTCGGTCTCAGAAGGAGCTCCTGCCTCTCGGGCCACACTGGAACTGTGATATAAGTTCCTTCACTCTGAGACCTGAAGTGAGACAGGGGAACGCGCCAGGTGCTGCGTGGTGCTCAGCATATTCCTTTCTCTGCTGCGCCAGGTTTGCTCTCTTGGACCACTTTCGCGGACAGGGCTGACTCCAGCTAGCTGTTGAACCCGGGCGCTTTTGGAACCTAGCGCAACAAAAACACACCTAGGTGACAGTAACTCTGGGGACATTGGCTTATAGGGATGTGTGCTCCTTACTTAGTTTTCTAGTTTCTCCATGACATGTTGTGGGTTTTGTAACAACCCCAATGGAGATTAACTGGCGCCCAGGTTTCTTTGTTGACATTAAGGTGGTGTTCTGGGGTCCCCTCAATTCTACCACCCTCTTCCTCCTGTTCTTCTTTCCCCAACTGGTGTTCCCGCCCGCCCCCGTCGGTCGGTAAAAGAAAACACAGTAAACCCTAGCCCTTACAAGACGAATCTTTGGAAGACTTTGAGGTTCAACCAGAATATTTTGGTTCTCCTCTCTTCCCGCTCTTCTGAGATTGTTCTGGTTGGACTTAGGTCAGCTGTGCAGTGAAAACTTAGATGTGCACAGGTATTCTGTTTTTAGTGTTACTGCTGTTGTTGTTAGAAGCGGGCAACATTTAAACTCTAAAAATTAACCTTTTGGGAAAGTCAGATCCTTTTTTTGATAACTTAATGGATGGACAGCTTAAGAGCTTAAGAGGCCACAGTAGACCTCATAAAAAGTCTGAATGCCAAACTGGCGTTTTGAGGTAGGACTGGCAATCACAGACCTCCACCTCTCAAGATGCTAATTTGTGTTCAAGTACTTGCTCCATCTTTAAAAAAACATTCTTTTTTTCTTTTCAATGTTCAACTAAATTGGGGTTAAAATTCCATGCCAGGATAACATTTAATAAGAAATGTAATAGAAAAGATTCAGAAGGAGTCTAAAGTTGAATCCACTCCACTGTAGTAAATATTTTACTAGAAAACTAAGCAGTTCCAAAATGTATTTTAATATTCTACATCTCTAAAGAACAGGATAAGTGAAGAAAGCTAAATTTCTTCTTGGAATATAGGGATGTTTCATACTTGCAAGAATTTTCTAGCAAGACCATTCGGAGGGAGATGAATTTTATTCACATATGTAATTGGTTGACATGTAGTTTCATGTATCTGGTATATAAAAACAGTTACATGCTTGTATATAAGGATGGGGTGAGATATGGAGAGTCTTTTACATGCTTCCTATTTTATTATTTTTGTTAAATTTGAATGGAGAAATGTTTTGAATCATAATTACCACATAGGGTGTTTTATTGTTTGCAGTATATTTTAGGTATTAGAGAGATTTAATAATGTGTCTCTCTAACTCATCAATTCAGAAAAATACTCAAATGGAAATTCTTAAATCCTGTAAAACAAATGGTGACAGTTAATGTGGTGAACATGATATTGCTGCTGCCTTCGTCTGAAACAGTTATGATCAATGAGATTTGACTATGATGCGTCAAGTGACTTACTTAAAAATATTCTAGGTGAAAACTAAATACTACATCTGAACAGACCTGTTTTAACACGTAAAAGAGATTTTTTCTGTTATTAAGAAAACTTTTCACAGGAAGGAAATAGTTTTACTGCTCAGACTATATTTTTAAAGTTTTTTTAAAGGTTTATTTGAGAGAGAGATAGAGCGCACACTTGAGCACAAGCCACAACGGGGCAGAGCGAGCAAATCTCAAGTAGATTTCCTGCTGAGCACGGAGCGGCTTGGAGCTATCTTGTGACTCAGAGATCGTGACCTGAGCCACAACCAAGAGGCAGACATTCAACCAACTGAGCCACCCAGGCGCCCCCTCCCAGACTTACTTACTTTTTAAAAAAAATTTTTTTATTTTAATCCAACTCAATTAACATTTGGTATATTATTAATTTCATAGTTAGAATTTAGTGATTCATCATTGCATATAATAGTGTACCTTACGTCAACTGCCTTCCATTTTAATCGCCCATCACCCAGTTACCCCATCCCCTTATCCACCTCCCCTCCAGCAACCCTCAGTTTGTTTCCTATAGTTTAGAGTCTCTTATGGCTTGTCTCCCTGTGTGATTTCGTCTTATTTTACTTTCCCTTCCCTTCCCCTATGTTCATTTGTTTTGTTTCTTAAATTCCATATGTGAGTGAAATCATAGATTTGTCTTTCTCCAACTGACTTTTAATTATGTGTTTGTTGATATTGGCTTTGGAAATGTTAACACTTTGGCATGAACTTTGCAGCCCCAATCATGATAGTTTTTAGGACTAAGGATGTTATCATTGTAGAATATGGTTTTTGAACATGTGTTGGAATCCTTAAAGAAAATGTGAGTGAGAATGTGTTAACTTTAATGTCAAAGAAAGTAATTTCCATCAGTTTTTGTGTGTGTTGAATCCTGGTAAAATTAAAGATTACGTGCACTATTAAATACTATGGAGTCTTTTTCAGTATCTGTCTTTTACGTCTTGTTTCATGGGCAATTGTTAACCTCTGAAGTATCATTCAGAAGTATGAGGATTATTTGTTTGAGACTCTGAAAGTGCTTTCTCACAGTTACTGAGAGTTACATTTTTAGACCAAGACACAATAGGGAGTTAGAATGATACAGAGCCTTACCACTGTTTGTAAAATTGTCCTGTGGGAAATGTGTTGGAGGTTTGAAATAAGAACTAGCTTGGTTCCAGTGAGAGGTGGAAAATGGGCCTTAAAAGGGGAATATGAGTTCTTTTGGATACTGGGAAGAAGGTTCCTGGGGGCAGAAAATAAGATAAGCAAGAGGCTTTGGCTGTGAGAGCTCTTGCAGGAACTGTCTTGATTAGGTATACGAGGAATAGGGCCTTCAAAGAGCATCGCTCCACAGGAAGAAACGATTTTAGCTCTTGACTGGATTTTGTCAGGCTGAGGAAAGAGGTGTTACTTGAGATGTTACTGGGTATTGGGCATTCCTGGGTAAGGGTTATAAACAACAGCCTGATGTAGTAAAGTAAACTTCTTATGAGTTACTGCTCTGTGCCTTACAGTATACATTTGGTTGGTTGGTTCATTGCTTTTTGGTGAGAGAGTACTTGCTTCCTGAAGGAGGAATTGATTATAGTTTTCAAATTGCATGTTATAGCCCATCAATTTATATTGTAATTGGTACTTTTATTTGTTCATTTTTCTCCCAAATTTTTACTTAAATTTCAATTACTTAACATTCAGTGTAATATTAGTTTCAGGTATAGAATTTAGTGATTCAGCACTTACGTGCAACACCCTGCTCTCCTGCCAAGTGCCTTCCTTAATCCCCATCAGCTATTTAACCTATTGCTCCACCCATTGGCCCTCCGGTTTATTTTCAGTTATCAGTTTATTCTTAATAGTTAAGATTCTGTTTCTCGGTTTTCCTCTCCTTTTTACCCCCATATTTGTTTGTTTCTTAAATTCCACATATGAGTGAAATCATATGGCAGCTGACTGATTTCACTTAGCATAATACTCTTGGCTCCATCCTTGTCCTTCCAAATTCTTTTTATAGCTGATAAATTTTTTTTGGCTGATAAATATTTTTATAATGTTTAATATTTTATAATATTTTGTAGCTGATAAATATTATAATATATCTACATATATATGCATATATATATTATCCATTCATCATTCAGTGGATACTTGTGTTTCCATAATTTGGCTCCTGTAGATAATGCAGCTATAAACATCAAGATTCATGTATCACTTTGAATTAGTATTTTTGTATCCTTTGTGTAAATACCTAGTAGTATAATTGCTGAATCGTAGGGTAGTTCTATTTTTAAGTTTTTGAGGAGCCTCCATACTGTTTTCCAGACTGGCTGCACCACTTTGCATTCCAACCAGCAGTGTGAGAGGGCTCCCCTTTCTATGCAGCCTCACCAACATCTGTTGTTTCCCGTGTTGTTAATTTTAGCCATTCTGAGTGGTGTGAGGTCATAGCTCATTGTGGTTTTGATTTGTATTTCCCTGATGATCAGTGATGTTGAGCATCTTTTCAGGGTGTCTGTTGGCCATCTCTATGTCTTCTTTGCAAAAATGTCTATTTATAAAAAAAAAGTCTGTTCGTGTTTTCTGCTCATTTTTTAACTGGATTATTTTTTTTTGGTATTTAGGTTTATAAGTTCTTTTAAAAAAATATTTTTATTTATTTATTTGACAGAGAGAGAAATCACAAGAAGGCAGAGAGGCAGGCAGAGAGAGGGGGGAAGCAGGCTTCCTGCTGAGCAGAGAGACCAATGCAGGGGCTCTATCCCAGGACCCTGAGATCATGACCTGAGCTGAAGGCAGAGGCTTAACCCACTGAGCCACCCAGGCACCCTCAAGTTCTTTTTTATTTTTTAAAGATTTTATTTATTTATTTTACACAGAGAGAGAGATCACAAGTAGGCAGAGAGGCAGGCAGAGACAGTGGGGAAACAGGATCCCTGCAGAGCAGAGAGCCTGATGTGGGGCTCGATTCCAGGACCCTGAGACCATGACCTGAGCCAAAGTCAGAGGCTCAACCCATTGAGCCACCCAGGCGCCCCTATAAGTACTTTATATATTTTAGATACTAACCCTTTATCAGGTACACCATTTGCAGATATCTTCTCCCATTCCCTAGGTCGCCTTTTAGTTTTGTTGCTTATTTCCTTCACTGTGTAGGAGCTTTTTATTTTGATGACATCCCAATTGTTTTTTTTTCTTTTGTTTCCCTTGCCCCAGGAGACTTATTTAAGTAAGAAGTTACTACAGCTGATGTCAAAGAGATGACTGCCTGTGTTCTCCTCTAGGATTTGAGAGGTTGCCTGCCTCACAATTAGGTCTTTAATCCATTTTGAATTTATTTTTGTATGTGGTGGAAGTAAGTGGTACAGTTTCATTCTTCTGCATGTTGCCCAGTTTTTGCAACCCCATTTGTTGAAGAGACAGTCTTTTGACCATTAGATATTCTTCCCTGCTTTGTCAAAGATTAGTTGACTTTGTAGTTGTGGGTTCAGTTCGGGGTTTTCTATTTTGTCCCATTGATCTGTGTCTGTTTTTGTGCCAGTACCATACTGTCTTGATCCCTACAGCTTTGTCATATGACTTGAAGTCTGAAATTGTGATGCCTCCAGCTTTGCTTTCCTTTGTCAAGATTGCTTTGGCTATTCGGGGTCTTTTGGGGTTCCATACAAATTTTAGGATTGTTTATTCTCCCTCTTTGAAAAATGTTGGTATTTCAATAAAGATTATATTCAATGTGTAGATTCCTTTGCCTAGTATAGACATTTTACAGTGTTTGTTCTTCCAACCCATGAGCATGGAATGTTTTTCCATTTCTTTATGTCTTCTTCTGTCTTTATGTCTTTCTTTATGTCTTTCTTTCATCACTGTTTCATAGTTTTCAGAGTACAGGTCTTTTGCTTCTTTTGTTAGGTTTACTCCTGGCCATCTTAGGTTTTTGGTGCAATTGTGAGTGGGATTGATTTCTTGATTTCTCTTTCTGGTGCTTCATTATTGGTGTATAGAAATGCAACAATTTGCTGTATATTGGTTTTGTTTCCCGTGACTTCACTGAAGTCCTGTTTCCATTCTAGCAGTTTTTTTGTTGGAGTCTTTCAGGTTTTCTGTATAGAGTATGATGTCATCTGCAAGTAGTGAAATTTTGAATTCTTCTTTGCCAAGTGGGATGCTTTTTTATTTCTTTTTGTTGTCTGATTGCTGTGGCTAGGACTTTTAATAACATGTTAAATGACAGTGGTAAGAGTAGACATCCCTGTCTTGTTCCCGACCATAGAGGAAGAGCTCTCAGTTGTTCATATATGACCTTTATTATGTTATGTTCCCTCTACTCTGACTTTTTTGAGGTTTTTTATCATGAATGTATGTTGTATTTTATCAAATGCTTTTCCTGTACTATTGAAAGGATCATATGGTTCTTATTATTTCTTTTATTAATGTGGTGTCTCACATTAATTTATGAGTATTGAATGATCCTTGCAGTCCAGGAATAAATCCCACTTGATTGTGGTGAATAATTCTTTTAGTGTACTATTTATTTCAATTTGCTAGTATTTTTTGAGAATTTTGCAATCATTTTCATCAAGAATATTGGCCTGGAGTTTTTAGTGGAGTCTTTGGTTTAGGAATTAGGATAATGCCAGTCTCATAGAATGAATTTGGTAGTTTTCCTTCCATTTCTATTTTTTTGGGATAGCTTGAGAAGAATAGGTATTGATTCATTTAGCATTTGATAGAATATTCCTGTGAAGCCATCGAGTCCTGGATTTCTTTTTGCTGGGAGATTTTTGATGACTGATTCAATTTCTATGCTGGTTATTGGTCTGTTAAAGTTTTCTATTTCTTTCTGCTTCAGTTTTGGTAGTTTATATGTCTCTATGAAGTTAACCGTTTCTTCCACATTGTCCAATTTTGGCATATAATGCTTCATAATATTCCCTTGTAATTGTTTGTCTGTCTGTGGTGTTTCTTATTATTTTTCTTCTGTCAATTGTAATTTTATTTATTTGGTTCCTTTCTCTGTTCTTTTTTTATAAAGTCTGACTAGACATTTATCAATATTACTAATTTTTAAAAAGAACTAGCTCCTGATTTCTTTGATCTGTTTTATCGTTTTCTTAGTTGCTATATCATTTATTTCTGCTCTAATTTTTATTTCCCTCCTTCTGCTTGCTTTGGGCTTCATTCATTTTTCTTTTTCTAGCTCATTCCTGTGTAAGGTAAGGTTGTCTACTTGAGATTTTTCTTCTTTTTTGTTGTAGGCCTGTATTGCTATATGCTTCCCTCTTAAGGCTGTTTTTCCTGCATTCCGAAGGTTTTTGAACATTGCATTTTCATTTTCATTTGTTTCCATGTATTGTTGTTGTTTTTGTCATTGTTTTTTGATTTTCTGATTCATCCACTCATTCTTTAGTAGCATATTTTTTACCTCCGTGTATTTGTTGCCTTTCCAGATATTTTCTTGTGGTTGACTTCCAGGATCATAGTGTTGTGGTCAGAGAACATGCATGGTATTATCTCAAACATTTTTTTGAGGCCTGTTTTGTGACATAATATGTGATTTAGTCTGTAGAATGTCCCATGTACACTTTAAGAAAATGTATATTCTGCTGTTTTAGGATGAAATGTTCTGGATATATCTGTTAAGTACATCTGGTCTAGTGTGTCTTTCAAAGCCATTGTTTCCCTGTTGATTTTCTGCTTAGATGATTTGTTTATTGATGTAAGTAGAATGTTAAAGTTTTCTACTAATATATTATTATTATCAATGAGTTCCTTTAAGTGGTTGCTACTAATTATTTTATATATTTGAGTTACTCCCATGTTTGGGGCATAAATATTTTTAATTGTTAGTTCTTTTGGTTGGATAGTCCCCTTTATTATGATATAGTGCCTTTCTTCATCTTTAGTTATAGTCTTTGCTTTAAAATCTAGTTTGTCAGATAGAAGTATTATTACTCCAGCTTTCTTTTGACATCCATTTGCATAATAAATATTTTTCCATCTTCTTATTTTCAGTCTGCTGGTATCCTTAGATCTATAATGATTTTTTTGTAGGCAGCATATATATGTGTCTTGTTTTTTTCATCTGTTTTAATTGTTGATTTTGCTGGGCATTCTCTGTGTCTCCTGGATCTGGATATCTATTTTCTTTCCCAATTTAGGGAAGTTTTCTCTCTTTTTTTAAAATTTAATTTTTTTTTCAGTGTTCCAAGATTTGTTGTTTATGCACCACACCTAGTGCTCCATGCAATACATGCTCTCCATAATACCTATCACCAGGCTCAACCATCTCCCACCCACCTCCCCTCCAAAACCCTGTTTGTTTATCAGAGTCCAAAGTCTCTCATGCTTCATCTCCCCCTCCAATTTTCCCCAATTTACTTTTCCTTTCTCCTAATGTCCTCCATGTTATTCCTTAATGCTCTACAAGTAAGTGAAACCATATGATAATTGACTCTCTGCTTGACTCATTTCACTCAGTATAATCTCCGCCAGTCCCGTCCATGTTGATACAAAAGTTGGGTATTCATCCTCTCTGATGAAGGCATAATACTCCATACTTTGAAGGGCATCTTAGCTCTTTCCACAGTTTGGTGATTGTGGCCATTGCTGCTATGAACATTGGGGTACATATGGCCCTTCTTTTCACTACATCTGTATCTTTGGGGGTAAATATCCAGTAGTGCAACTGCAGGGTCATAGGGTAGTTCTATTTTTAATTTCTTAAGGAATGTCCACACTGTATTCCAAAGTGGCTGCACCAACTTGCATTCCCACCAATAGTGTAAGAGGGTTCCCCTTTCTCCACATCCTGTCCAGCACTTGTTTACTGCCTTGTTGATTTTGGCCATTCTAACTGGGGTAAGGTGGTATCTCAATGTGGTTTTGATTTGAATCTCCCTGATGACTAATGATGATGACCATTTTTTCATGAGTCTGTTAGCCATTTGTATGTCTTCTTTGGAGAAGTGTCTGTCCATGTCTTCTGCCCATTTTTTGACGTGATTATCTGTTTTTTTGAGTATTGAGTTTGAGGAGTTCTTTATAGATCTTTGATATTAGCCCTATTGTCTGTAATGTCATTTGTGAACAACTTCTACCATTCTGTGGGTTGCCTCCTTGTTTTGTTGACTATTTCCTTTGCTGTGCGGAAGCTTTTTATTTATTTTTTCAAGATTTTATTTATTTATTTGACAGACAGAGATCACAAGTAGGCAGAGAGGCATACAAGGGGGTGGGGAAGCAGGCTGCCTGCTGAACAGAGAGCCTGAGGGAGGGCTTGATCCCAGGACCCTGAGATTGTTATCTGAGCTGAAGGCAGAGGCTTAACCCACTGAGCCACCCAGGCAACCCAGAAGTTTTTTTTTTTTTTCCCAATTTATTTATTTTCAGAAAACAGTATTCATTATTCTTTCACCACACCCAGTGCTCCATGCAAGCCGTGCCCAACCCAGAAGGTTTTTATCTTGATGAAGTCCCCAAAATTTATTTTCTCTTTTGTTTCCTTTGTCTTTTGAGAAATGTCTTGAAAGAAGTTGCTGTGGCCGATGTCAAAGAGGTTACTGCCTATGTTCTCCTTTAGGATTTTGGTAGATTCCTGTCTCATGTTGAGGTCTTTTATCCATTTTGAGTTTATCTTTGTAAGAGAATGGTCAAGTTTCATTCTTCTATACATAGCTGTCCAATTTTCCCAGCACAGTTTATTGAAGAGACTTTTTTTCACTGTGCATTTTTTTCTGCTTTGTCGAAGATTATTTGACCATAGAGCTGAGGGTCCATATCTGGGATCACTACTCTCTTTCACTGGTCTATGTGTCTGTTTTTATGTCAGTACCATGCTGTCTTGGTGATCACAGCTTTGTAGTAAAGCTTGAAATCAGGTAACGTGATGCCCCCTGTTTTGTTTTTCTTTTTCAACATTTCCTTAGCAATTCGGGATCTTTTCTGATCCCATACAAATTTTAGGATTCTTTGCTTCATCACTTTGAAAAATGCCGGTGGAATTTGGTCAGGATGGCATTGAAAATATAGATTGCTCTGAGCAGTACAGACATTTTAACAGTGTTTATTTTTCTGATCCATGAGCATGGAATGCTCTTCCATCTTTTTGTGTCGTCTTCAATTTCTTTCATGAGTGTTCTGTAGTTCCTTGAGTACAGATCCTTTACCTCTTTGGTTAGGTTGATTCCCAGGTATCTTATGGTTCTTGGTGCTATAGTAAATGGAATGGATTCTCTAATTCCCTTTCTATATTTTCATTGTTAGTGTATAAGAAAGCTACTGATTTCCGTGCATTGATTTTGTATCCTGCCACATTACTGAATTGCTGTATGAGTTCTAGTAGTTTGGGGGTGGGGTCTTTTGGGTTTTCCATATAAAGTATCATAACATCTGCAAAGAGAGAGAGTTTGACTTCTTTGCCAATTTCAATACTTTTTACTTATTTTTGTTGTCTGATTGCTGTTGCTAGGACTTCTAGTACTATGTTGAACAACAGTGGTGAGAGTGGGCATCCTTGTCGTGTTCCTGATCTCAAAAGAACGGCTCTCAGCTTTTCCCCATTGAGAGTGATATTTGATGTGGGTTTTTCATAGATAGATTTTATGAAGTTGAGGAATGTTCCCTCTACCCCTACACTTTGAAGTGTTTTAATCAGGAACAATGTTATATCTTGTCAAATGCTTTATCTGCATCAATTGAGAGGACCATGTGGTTCTTCTCTCTTCTCTTACTGATTCATTCTATCACATTGATTGATTTGTGAATGTTGAACCACCCTTGCATCCCATGGATAAATCCCACCTGGTCATGGTCGATAATCTTTTTAATGTACTGTTGGATCCTATTAGCTAGGATGTTTTTGAGAATCTTGGCATCTATATTCATCTGGGATATTGGTCTGAAATTCTCCTTTTTGGTGGGGTCTTTGCCTGGTTTGGGGATCAGGGTAATGATGGCTTCATAGAAAGAGTCTGGAAGTTTTCCTTCTGTTTTTATTTTTGAAACAGCTTTAGGAGAATAGGTATTATTTCTTCTTTGAATTTTTGGTAGAATTCCCCAGGGAATTTGGCAGGTCCTGGACTCTTGTTTTTTGGGGTATTTTTGATCACTGCTTCAATCTCGTTACTAGATATTGGTCTATTCAGGTTGTCAGTTTCTTCTGTTTCAGTCTTGGAAGTTTATAGGTTTCCAGGAATGTATCTATTTCTTCTAGGTTGCTTAACTTATCGGTGGATAGCTGTTGATAATAATTTCTGATGATTGTTTCTGTTTCCATGGTGTTAGTCGTGATCTCTCCCCTTTCATTCATAATGTTATTAATTTGCATCCTCTCTCTTTTCTTTTGGATTTGTTTGCCCAGTGGTTGATTGATCTTATTGATTCTTTCAAAGAACCAGCTTCTAGTTTCGTTGATGTGTTCTACTATATCTCTAGTGTCTAACTCACTGATCTCTGCTCTAATCTTGATAATTTCCCTTCTTGTGTGTGAGGTTGGCTTAATTTGTTGTTGATTTTCCAGTTCTTTAAGGTGTAAAGAGTGCTGGTGTGTTTGGGATTTTTCAATTTTTTGGGTGCGGCTTGGATGGCTATGTATTTCCCCCTTAGTACTGCCTTTGCCATATCCCAGAGGTTTTGTACCAATGTGTCTTCATTCTCATTTAAGTTTAAGTTCTTCTTTGATTTCCTGTTTGACCCAAACATGCTTGCATAGGATGGTCTTTAGCTTCCAATTATTTGAATTTCTTCCAAACTTTTTCTTGTGGTTGATTTCCAGTTTCAAAGCATTGTGGTCTGAGAATATGCAGGGAATAATCTCAGTCTTTTGATCTTGGTTGAGCCCTGATTTGTGACCCAGTATGTGGTCTGTTCTGGAGAAAGTTCCATGTGCACTTGAGAATAATGAGTATTCTATTGTTTTAGGGTGGAATGTTCTGTATTTATCTATGAGGTCCATCTGGTCCAATGTGTCATTCAGTGCTTTTGTTTCTTTATTGACTTTATGCTTGGATGGTGTATTACTGAGAGCAACATGTTAATATTCCCTTCAGTTAATGTACTCATATCAATGTGACTCTATTTTGATTAACAGTTGGCTTATGTAGTTGCTTGCTCCCATATTGGGGGCATAAGTATTTACAATTGTTAGATCTTTTTAGTGGATAGATGTTTTATGAATGATGTAGTTTCCTTCTGTATCTCTGACTATAATCTTTAGCTTAAAATCTAATTTATCTGATAGGAGAATTGCTACCCCAGCTTTGTTTTTTGAGACCCGTTGGTATGGAAGTTGGTTCTCCATCCCTTCACTTTCAGTCTCGTTGTATCTTTAGGTTCCAAACCTGTCTCTTGTAGGCATCATATGGACAGGTCTTGTCATTTTATCCAAAATGCAACCCTGTGTATTTTATGGGAGGATATGGGCCATTCACATTGAGAGTGATTATTGAAAGATAAGTTTTATGGATAAGTGTTATTTGCCTGTGAAGTCTTATTTCTATAGATTGCCTCTTTAAATTTCTGTTCTATGTCACTCTTGGGTTCTTTCTTCTTTTATAGAACGCCCCCTCCTTATTATTTCTTGTAGTGCTGGCTTGGACCAAGTAATAGTGCCAGAACCTTGCGGGTCTTGGAAGCTCTTTATCTCTCCATCCATTCTGAATGTCAACCTTGCTGGATAAAGTATTCTTGGCTTCTTGGCTGCATGTTCTTCTCATTTAGTGCCCAGAATATGTCTTACCTGCTCTTTCTGGCTTGCCAAGTTTCTCTGGACAGGTATGCTGTTATTCTTTTTTTTTTTTTAAGAAGTATGCTGTTATTCTGATGGTCCTTTCTCTGTACACAAGGAATCTCTTCCCCTTAGCTGCCCTTAGGACCTCTTGTCTAAAATTATGATTTGTGAATTTCACAATTTATTGTCTTAGGTCTTTCTAGATTTGTTGATCTTGGGGAGTGTTTTTCTGCCTCTAGGACAGGAACACTTGTTCCAATCCCCAGATTAGGGCAAATTCTCATCCAGAATTTGTTCAGTTGTATCTTCTAGTTTTCTCCCTTTCTCCATCCACTCAGGGATCCCGGCAATTCTCACATTGGAGTATTTCATGGTGTCCTTTATTTCCATAATTCTGTTTTCATGGCTTCTAAGCTATTTTTTCCAGGCCTCCTCCTGATCCTTTATTTCTATTAGTTTGTTCTAGATCACTAATTTGATGTTCTCCCTCGGTTACCCTAGCTGTTAGAGTATTTAGATTAGATTGGATCTCATTAATAGCATTTTTAACCTCTGCCAGATTGACTCTTACTTCTGCTCTTAGAGATTCTATGTTGTCACTAACAGTTTTCTCCAATGTAGGCATTGCCCGTTTAATTGTTACTCTGAATTCCCTTTCTGACATATTGTTTATGTCCATATCCAGTAGTTCTGATGCAGAGGGTACAGTCTCTGAGTTTTTCCTTTTTTGGGTGTGCCTCCTCCTAGTCATTTTGGTGAGAAGTGGTTGATGGTATATATAGCTAAATATATCAACCACGATCTAGGCAAGGTGTACCGTGGAAGGATTCGGAGGAATCGGTAGTCACCACTAAGAAGAAAGAAAAAAGAAGAAAAGAGAATGAGAAAGGAAAACCGTGAACCCCACCAAAATGAGCCCCAAAAGTAAGATAAGGTACATAAACAAAAATGAAGAAACAAAAAGACCAACAAAAGTAAATGACAAGAAAAAAAAGAACTTAGCAAAAATGAACCTCATGAATAAGATTTATATAATACCAGAACAAAGCAAATTCACAGAAACACTGAGAGAAGAATAAGATGGGAGGGTGGTTATAAATCCTAGATATGGGCGAGGAAGGTTATTTCCGTTCTTCCTGGGTGTATCTTGTTAACTTTCTTAAAGGACTCAACTTTCCAGAGATGCAGGGAAATTAAAACTGGTATATATATAGGGGTAGTTTTGAGTAGGGAAAAAAGGATTACCTTGAAGCCTATATATTTATGTATATTTAAAAAAGGAGAAAAAGAAACACAGGATATGTATGAAAAAAGTTCAACTTAAAAAGTTATTATGGAATATGTTGTATTAAACCTCTAGTTATGGTAAATAGGTTAAAAAAATTAAAAGAACAAGAATCGTGAGAACAAATTAAAAAAAAGGAAAAGTTGTATCTATGAAATATACAGGTTTTAGAGCAATACTGGGAGCTTAATATATTGTTTTCCCCTGTCGTTGTGGGTTTACAGTTTTATGGGGACCCTGTGCTATTTGTCTTCCTGTTCTTTTGGCTTCTCTTCTGAGGGAGGGGTCCGCTATATTGTTTTCCCATCAATCTTGCTTAGGTTCAGTGGCCCTGAGGGCTATCAAGGGGCTGGGCTCTGTGGAAACCGGTTTTACAGGTTTTTGTTCTCTGGAGGGTTTTGTTCTTAGGCGGCTTTTTGCGACTTTTTGTAGGTTTAGTGCAAAGTCAAGTGTCTGTACCTAGACCTCTGCCTCAGAGAGAAGCCTCAGATTGTTCCCCTCTGGGTGGTCCAGAACACACAGACGAGTCCCTCTGCCACCTCCGCTGAATACTGCAACCTCTCCCAGTCGATGTGCACCCCCTGCCACCATCTCAGTGGTCACCTGAGTCCCCTGCTTGTCTCTGAACCCTTGTGCCACTAAAACCATGAGCGATACTGGTCCAGGGTTCCTGCTTTCATTGGCTGCCTTTGCCGAGACTGCTGTCTGGAGTCCAGGTTTATGCAGGGTGTGCTCAGACCCCACATTCTCGCAGGTCTCAGCTGAGGGACTCGGACCAGAGACAGCACTGGGTTCTCTGAGGCGCGGGCTGGGAGCACTCAGACCCCTCAGTCAGTCGCGGAAGGCTGCAGTCCTAGAGACTGCTGGCGGGCACCCATACCAGGTTCTCTCAGGTGTGGCAGGTGTGCGCCCAGCCAGAGTGGTGGTGCAAGTGTAAGACCCGCGGATCCCCTTACCCAAGAATTCAACACTGCCACAGGATGCAAACAGCAAGAGGTTCTTTATTGTAGCGCAGGCGCCTGCGGGTGGTCAGCAGCTCCTGCTAGCTGAGCACACCAGGCTGGGGTGGTGCAGGATTTTTATAGACAGATACAAACAAGTTTTGGATGGGGCAGAGTTGATTGGCTGACAACTTGAACATTCGAAAAAGGCATACTTGGTGTTTGCGGATTGGCTTTGGAGGACCCGCGCGCGAAGAAAAAGGCGGGAAGGGGGAGTGAGTAGGGGGAGTTGGACCTTATTACTCAGCAGAGAAGCATCCTGCCTACTTGACTATGCGGCCCCCTGCCTCCTGCCTATGCCTCGGCTATTAGCAGAAGGTATCTTGTTCAAACAGGAGACCAGTATCACCCCCTAAAAGCCAAGCGGTTACAGAAATGCAAAAGAGCAGTTAATTAGTTAACTGGGGGAAGGGTCTTTCATTCCCCCCTTTTTCTTTATCATGGATTAATCCTATATCCATTCGCTCTGGTCCTGTCTGAGAGAGGACAAAGGGGGTGATGTTAGTCTCTAAGGAATTTTTGGAAGCAAGGTCTGCAGGACCTTGAGGGGCCAGCTATTGTTGGGAGAAAGGTTATTTATTACTAGTAATAAAAATCTTCTTGTGAGACCTTTTAGATGTGTATCAATGGGCCATATGCTTGGGAATGATTCTCGACACTATCTTGGAGATCTAGAGACAAAGCTTCACATTTCTCCTATCAAGTGTCCTTGTTAGTGAGATTTGGGTTTAGAAGAAATTTAACTTTATTTACTTTTCTTTTTACCTCCGCCTCCTTTGGTTTCTTATGGAGGGGAGGGTGACGTTAGGGCTTGAGGAACTGAGTTATGTGTCCTTGGAAATTGGGCTATTGATAAGGTAACTTCTTTGTTGTAAATCTCAAGGACATTTGCAAACAAAGGGAGACTCCTGCCTTACAAGACTGTGATCTCTGTAATATAAACATTTGTTCTTCTTTCAGGGCAGTCAGGGGTGCCTGTGAAATGTCATACATATTACCAAGGGGAGTGGGTGGAGAGGGGGTGCAAGGCGCCAGCCCTTGCTTCGTTCTCAGCCAGCCTCCTACTCCCTCATCACAAGCAGCAGAAAGGCTTGGACTCAGAAACTAGGACCTGGAGGCTCCACTGCACTCTGTCTGGCATGTGTGGTCACCAGCAGTGACCATCCTGCAACTGTGGGCTTAGTCCCGTGCTCATGACTGCCTAATTCCACCAGTTGCCCCTTAAGATCTTTTGCTTTTTTTGAGTGCTTTTAACCAGACTCCATGTTAACGCTGGTCCCCCGTACCCCAGTCACAGGGCACTTGTATTGGCGTATTACTTTCCAATGGGTCGCTTCTGGTGGCTCCCTCCACCTTCTGTTTATCCTCCAATATCAGTCCAAGCATTCTCACTCCACTTTACCTGTCCACTGGAGTCTTCTGTCCCTGTAGAGATCCAGCAGTGTATAATCCTACATCTCAGGCTGATTTCCTGGTTGTGATGTGAGTGTTCTGGTAGATTATTAGCTCACTTCAGGGGACTGGTTGAAACAGGGTTTCCTACTTCTCTGCCGTCTTGTTTCTCTTCTCCCCATGCTAGGGAGGTTTTCAGCCATTATTTCCTGAAATAAATTTCCTGTCCTTTTTTTTTTTTCTTCTCTTCTTCCAGGACTCCTGTTCATGGAGTCATAATTCCATAATTCTCATATTCCATAATTCTCTCTTTTATTCAGCTTCATTTTTTTCCTTCTCTTTTCCTTTCTTTTTTTCCTTTCTAATCACTTATTTACTCCTTTGCTGCTTCTTTGTGTTCTCTTCATCTAGTCTGTTTTAGATCTCAGTTACTGAATTTTTCATTTCTGGCTGTTTTTTTAAATTTTTTTTTAAATATCTGCAGAAGGACCTCCCTAAAGTCTATCATCCTTTTCTCAAGCCCAGCAAGTATCCTTATGATTGTTGTTTTAAATCCTCCATCAGGCATGTTATCTAAACATCTGTTTCACTTAGATCTTTTGCCATGACCTTATCTTGTTCTCTCATTTGGGATAAGTCTTTCCATTTGCCTCTTTGTCTGAATCTCTGTCTTCTCTGTGTTAGAAAAGCCTGTTATGTTTCCTGATCCTGAGAGTAATGTTTTTATGCAGAAGAGTTCATATTGTGTCCAGGGTCTGGTGCTTCAGGGATTGTCGTATGTGTGTGCTGTATGTGCTCTGCTGGTATGTTTTGGCTGCTCTTTCATTACTGTCTGCAGAGGCTCTCCTTGCCTGCAGTAGGCAGTGTTTGGTCCTTGGTCCATGTGTGTTGAGTTTTAACTAGGTGTGTTCTGGTCTGCTTGATAAATGAGTCCTGATGCTACTTCTTCTAGTAATGAAGCCTTGCAAATCTCTCTGGTTGGGAGAGGAGGTGGTATGGGCAGGGATTTCTGCTGGTCTTCTGGAGAAGAGGCCCACTGCACTGGGATAGAGGCAAACTTGACCTTAACGGTCCGTACCAGCAGAGTACAGGGGTGTGGAACCTGGTGTAAACAAGTTAGACCACGGGTATTGGCTCTGTGGTACAAAAGATGGTCCTCTGTTTATGCTGAGGAGTGGTGGAAGGAAATGGTGTCATCCAGCTCCTTTGTTCCTGGAGCGGGGTCTCTGTGCTTGCTGCTTTCAGGAAATCACCCCAGGAGGAGCAAATATTCTCCCTGCTGTGTGTCCCATGTACCCCTGCAGATCGCTGCCTGCATGCTGTCTGTTTTGGGGCTGTTTTACTGCCTTCTTCCCAGAAGGAGTAGATACTTTAGGTTCTATCCCAGCCAACCCTAGGGACTTTCAGAACTCCAGGTTCTAGGGGGATGATGTCATCAGTAGTCTGTGTCAGCCCTCTGGGCGTGTTTCATTGTGCTGGGATTGAGAGAGGCTTGACCTGCAAGTGCGGTTGTGCCAGAGCACAGGGATGTGGGACCCAGAGTAAGCATGCTACGTGGTTAGGGTGGGGGCCCAACTGCCCTCGGCAGGTGGCTCTGTGTTTATGCTGTTTATGTTTATGCTCTCTGTGGCAGAGGAAGATGGAGAGGCATGTCTGTGAATGCTATCTTTCATGGAGGAGCTCCTAGAAGAGCTGATAATCTCCCCAATGTATGACCCAGGCAGTTCCTCAGCTCACTCTTTCCACTCTGTCTTCTCCCAGGGTTGTTTGTCTGCCTCTCTCCAGGAGGAACATAGCATCTTCAGGGCTTTATCCTAGACTAGACTGCTGACCTTTAAAACTAGTCTTCAAGTCCTGCTGGTTGCAAAAACTCATGAACATCAGCTCTTCTCATTTTTCCAGCCAGTGGCTTTAGGGAAGTGTTATCTTTATGAGTTCCACTGTATGTTCCACCCTTTCTCTCATCTTTCTCTGGTATCATGGTTCCCTCCCCTACACAACATCAGCAATCCATTTCTCCCATAAACCATGTCTTCTCACTTCCTATCTTCTTCTTTGATGTGGCTTCTTCTCTCCCTTCCATTGTAGAGTTCTGTCATTCTTCAGGTTGTTTTTCTGGGATATTCAGAATGACCTGATAGTCATTTAGTTGTGTTCTAGGGAGGAGACAAACCTAGGGTCCTTTTACTATGCCACCATCTTCATTTTTGCAATTGGTACTTTTATATTATTTCTTTAGCCTAAACACTGCCTTTGTTTAAAGAAGTTAATTTTGAGAGTAATAAAGTTTGCTGATAAAAAACAGTTTGGGATTAAAGGCAAAGACTTGAAATATTTAACCAGAATGTCAAATATATGGCAGATTAGGAAAAAGGGCTAGTTTTAATTTAATGAGACCCTATAGTAATAGAGGAAAGAACATGGGATTTGGAGGTTTATTAATCTGGGTTCCAGTCTCCCCTTCAAGTCATACTAGGTATGTGACCCAATGCAAGTTACCTAACTTCCTCGAGGCTAAGTTTCTTCATCTGTAAATGGGGAAAAAAAATCCTCAAGTATTGTTATGTAAACAAATTTATTCATTACAGGGCTTAATACAGTTATCAAGGTGCTTTGAAAACAAAACAAAATGAAACTGTATCAGTACAAAAAAAACGAGGGCATATGTCTTTCACGATGCAGTTGTTTTATAGAAGGGTGGAAATAAATTCATTATTATTTCAGCTCAACCAGCAAATTTTGTTTTTAGTTTTTATAGCAGTATGATGCGTAAATAATTAGCCTTTGATGCTTTGGGTTTTTTGTTCAGATGAGGGTGTACAGGATAGCAACAGAAATGTGTCTAGCTTAATTTCTTGGACAAGATAGTCTGTTTAATTACAAAATTCTGGGAGTTCTTTTATAGATAGTGAATACAATTTAACTGGAAAGGATATAATTGTCTCATCACATTAACCATGACTATTTTCGTTAAAAAAAAAAAAAACTTAAAGTTAACAGAATAAATAAGAGGTGCTTTGCATGTAGTAGTTCTCTAGTATATAGTAGATTCTTCTCTTTTCCCATAGTCGTCGTAATTTCCCTTTCCCTGCCCTTAGACTGAATTATTGTCACCTATGTCAAAACCTTGGGATTTAGATAGCGGCGGTCATAGCCCCCAGCTTATGAGCAGTGTTTTTAAGACTTCCTATATCTGAGCATTTCATTGAAGTATAGTAATCATATTTGCAACCACAGATAGGGTGATTCAGGGATAAAATATGAAGTTAGGAGCACTATGAAGAATAAGAAACAATTTCATTTGCTGTAACTGGCTTTTGAAGTGTGTCATCAACATTTACTTTTTACTTTTTTTTTTTTCCTTTCAGAACTTTTTCCATGGTAGGAATTGGTTCAGCTTATCAAGTGTTTGTAGGTTACAAGGCAGTGCAGTACATAGTACTGTAATATGAAATGTCTAAAGACATACCACCCTGAGTCTCAGCCTACTCCCATGGGTTTACATGTAGGTAGGCAAGATATACGTGTGTGGAAATTCATTCTATGAGTCACAAGACCATCAACAATGAGGTGGTTGTGGTAGTAGTTTAGGGGTAGATCTGGCAATACCTTGTTAAAGAGGTGGAATTTGAACAGGGCATTAGAGACTGGATAATATTTTCCAGACAGATGAAAAGAATATATTTCTGGTAGATGGGGTCAATATAAGCAAACACATGGAAGCATTCTTGGGAGGAATGAAAAATCTAATATTGCTAGCATATAAGTCTATGATACAAGAGTGAAGACATAGTATGAAGTGAGGTAGGGAATGTACTGAAGGTAGTCTTGTGTGGGACTTTTGAAGCTAGTTTAAGGGTTCAGTGCTAATTTATAAAGGGGAGCTACTAAAGGTTGTCGAGGCCATGAGTAATATGACCAGATCTATGCTTTGAGAAATAAGTGATGTCAGAGTGGAGGATGGGTTAGAGTGGAGGAGAGACTGAAAGTGGAGAATACCAGCTAGGAAGCTATTGTATTAGTGGAAATAGTAGTGAGATTTTAAAACTAGGGCAAAAGGGGAAGAAAAGAGAGGACTGATGGGCTAGAACTTGCAGAGATAAACTAATTAGAATTTAGCAACTGATTAGAAGTAAGAGGGAAGAATAAAATGACAGGTATTCGGAGTGTTTTGATAGGACTTAATTTAACAGACATTTTATGCATGCCAGCCAATCTAAGTATCTGTGTTAGCCACTGAACTAATACCAAGATAAGTAGATCTTTGCAGCATAAGAAGATAGCTAGATGAACTTTTTCCTCTCTTGAGGAGAATATTGTCTTGAACAAGAGAAAACCACTCTTTCTTAGTGTGCTTAAGATTTTTATTACCACAGGAAAATTTATTAATTACTTACCAAAGGAGGGGGGACCTTTTCATGCTTTCAAAATGATCCTTGGACCTGTAATTCTTGCTTCATCAATATTCATTTTCAGTAGTCGGCAGCCCCTGAGTGCAGAGGGCTGTTCTGAAAATAGTGGTCATTGCTGCTTTCTGGGATGTAGAAAAGAGAATAAGGACATCTTTATTTCTTACAGGCTTTCACCAGGTTTATTTGGAATAGGAAGGGGAAGGGGCCAAAACCGTCTTGCTTGCTCCACCACAGGTACCTTCCCAGTTGACTCCAAAGCTGTTTTCCTTTAAACCAGTCTGGTCTGGAAATATTCCAGTTAGTTCCTTCAGGAAAGGACCTTTTACTTCCTTACCTAGGCCTAACTTGGTGTGTTGCTATTGTGGACCATATTGTTGTTTCAGTACCACCCCTCTTTATAGTCTCCTTGATCTATAATTTTGAGAAGGAAACAGAAGATTTTTTCCCTTCCTGAAAATTTCTTTATTGGTGGATGCTGTCATTGTCTTTAGCAGCAGTTCTGAAGATCTGGTAAGCAGTTGGAGTATAGAGGTAAGTCTTTTAGTACTTTGTCAGAATTTGTTATATAATGTTTACACATATATGTTATTTTCAAATATTATTTACTATTCTTACTGCTAGTTTTCTTTGTGTATTTTGTTTTCTTCTGGTTTGTTTTTAGGTGAGAATTATCAAAGGAGTTGGAAGGGGGAGAGACTTAGAGCTAAACTTAATGGGGTTTTTGTAAATAATAGAAATGTTTTCTGAATTGCCCTGGAAGCATTCTATGTAACTGATTTTGCTGCTAGATTTCAACTTGTATCTATACATAGGTTCTGCTGTGTGTGTGTGTGTATGTGTGTTGGTGTATGTGCATGTGCATGCACAAGTGAGAGAATTTTACTTATACCTTACTTCATTTCACAAAATTTTTGAGATGGTTTATAGGAAATATTATCCAATAACAAAACTATTTTGATATTCAGGATAAGGAAAAACATAAAGTGAGAGATGTATGGAAAGGATAGAGAATGGGGTTGGAGAGTGAAATAGAAGACAGGTAAACAGGCTGTAAATATAGTTAATATAGTTAACTTAAAATATAATTGAATTGCAAATTTGGCTTTGAGTTTCCCTGGGGTTGTAGTACTCAACTCTTACTGTATGCCATATATACCTGGGAATTTTAAAACCATTGTCCATGCTAGTGGCTCAGAGAGACTGGTATTTTACTGATCTGGTGGGGGCCTGGGCATCATTCCCCAGATGATTATGGTGTACAGCCAAGGATAAAGAACCAAAGTAAAAAGAGAAATAGTCATATAGTTCTCATTATCCAACAACAACGACGATAAGCAATATCGGTTAAAAGCTAGCAGTTAGCGCTAACATAAATTTTCCATGAAACCTTTCCTTAGACCTATTTTCTAAATGTATATTGAGGAAAAATAAAGCTATTAATTAAAAAAAATTTTTTTCCATGAATTTTAAGGCTTTTCTGTACGTTTCATTTTGTTGTTTTAAGATATGGCTGGCGTATTGGGAATATTTTATCTGTCTTGTATGCTCTTGCTGTGTAGTTTTGAGGAACATGCTTTCCCACAGAGTAAAAACAAAATACAAGTGTCCTAGCTGATTTTTTAAATTGCTTAGCCTTGATGTGGAGGTTAAGTGATCTGTATACCTTATTAGCAGGTAAATCAGAAGATACTGACTCTTTTTTTAATAAAATATCCCAGTAAATATTCTATAAATATTCTATAGGCCTTTGATATTCAGACGCCTTGGATAATTATTCTTAACTATAGGATTTATTTGCCTCTCCTATAAAGTGGTTGGAAACAGACTTTAAGAGGAAATATAGCAATTCTAACACCTAAATGCAATTTTTTTAACCTGAAAAGACATTGAAATCCATTCCATCTTAAATGTTTTTAAACTTAATAGAGAAAAATATGACATTTATTGAACATGTACTATATCTTCAGTTTTATTCACTCTTCAAAATAGCTTTGTAAGAAAAAGGGTGTCTTTTTAACAGATAAGAAAAATACATACAAATTAATGGGAGGCATATTTGGAATTTGAATGTAGATCATTTTAATAGTTTTATACCCTTTTATCTATGCATTGTTGTCTTTCCCCACCATAAAGACAATATTAAAGATAAGGAGAGGATATAGATAAATTGTTGGTCATCATATCAGATTGGTAAATCAGATCTGATTTAATAACCATATCTACTCAAAATTATATAGGACCTACAATATCTAAAACAATTTTGAAAATAAAGACTAAAATGCAAGAAATCACTCTATATGGGATTTTAAGTAAACCTTAAATTTTAAATTTTAAATTTTAAATTTTAAATTTTAAAATTTAAAATCCAAAAGACTCCACTCCAACCAATTTTAAGTAAACCTTAAAATCCCATATAGGATTTTACTGTATTACTGCAATTAATTAAGACAGTGTGAGATTGATGAAAGTATAGATGCATAGATCGATAGAACAAAATAGGGAACCCAGAAATAGGTCCACACAAATATGCTTAACTGAAATTGGAGAAAATTATAGAAACAAATAAAGGTCTTCAGTTTCCTCACATATAAGATGGAAAGTAATGTATTTCTGATTATTTTGAGAAGTTAAATAGTTGTGCTTTGTACATAAGTTTGAGAAGAATAATAAAGTTTTGTTGCTTTAACAAAATGATTCTAAAATTTAGGTGTCCTAAACAAAGTACTTTTTTATCCTGATAAATAAATCAATGGACTTTAAACTTACTTCACATTTCTGAAGGTATTATTTTAATGAAAGTACATGAACCTCATATCTAGAAGAGGTTATTACAATGAGAAGAATTTCTACCAAAGAATGCCATGTTACAGACATGTCGTGTGTATGCATGCATTCATCTGTACATATATATGTATGTATCCTTTGAAAGTAGACTTTTCAAAGCTTATTGTGTAGCTCATATGAGGTTGGCCAGATAGCCAGTGTCTTGGCATTAGGAATACGGTGGAGCTATTAAAAACTATCAAAGTCATTGGCTCTGATTTCAACCAATCAGGGTAAACATATTCCTGCCAGATAGTAACCAGGGAATCTGTTTCTCTGTCACTGAACCAAAGTTTTAAAAATTCAAATGCTTGACAAATACTTTCTAATGTGTATATAATAGTGGTATGCTTAGTTCAACTCATAATGATTTATAATTTGCCAAACTTAAAGCATGATGGTAAGGAGATTGGCTTTAATTAGTTCTAAATATATTTTGCATGCATTTATTCAACATATTATTTTAAATGCCTGTTTATGTGTAAGGTATTACATTAGTTACTAGATATGGATCATTTGATTAATGTTCTAGTTTTCTGCCTTGATAACTGAAAACCAATTAACTGTATACATCCATTCTTGCATAGTCATGAGGAAATGTGGAAGGACCATAGGTCAAAAAGACCAACAAATTTAGGCTTATTGAAAGCTTTTCTTAAATTTAATCTTTCTGGGACATTAGTGTTTTAATTCTATACTCCTAGGGTATGATTACTTAGATTAACTGATAGTTCCTTTCCACTCTCTGCTTCTTAAAAAATATTGATAGTTTAAAAAATATTAATAGATTCTCTTGTATTTAAATCATTTGTCAAGAATCAAGTCACAGTATGTATGACAGTTCAGTTTATGTCTTATTCTTGTTTTTAGGACTTTCTCTTACTCCTGGCATTTGATTATGGCTGTTGGAGAGGATTATTATGTTTGGGTATATATCCCTCTTACTTTTATTTAGAGTTCTTCTAAAATCATTTTTGCTTTACGAGAAAGAAACTTACTTTTTACTAATGGATTGTCTTTGGATTTAGGTATCTTAGGTTTTTGAACTTGCTGCATTGGTGTTAAAATAATGAGGTTTCTAGAGGTTGATTTTCTCAGTTATCAAGTCACCCTTCAAGCTGCCAGTGATAGCTCTCAATTCAGTGATACTTGATTTTGTATATTTCACTTCCAGCTTGCTGATTTGTGTGCTCAAATGTGGCAGAAAACATAAATTAGTATTGTAGTGATGGTAGAATTTTAAAACTAGGCCTTTTCTCATTATTTTCATTGGGATTGTTCAGAATAGCAAGATAAATAATAACTTATTTGGCAATTTTAACAGATACATATTAGTAGTCCCTGTGAAACATAGGTTTGACTAGATAATGTAAGGCTGACTTCAGCAGTTTTCTTTAAACTACCAGGTTCTGTGTTACAGAAGTATTATTAAGAGGGCTATGGCATGGCTGTTTTTCTAGAAATAACAGCATCCCTGAAGAGAATGATATTTAATTAGGCTGTTGATTTGGTGACTCATCCCAAATGAATAGATTTTATAACTTTAGAGTCTATCTCTTTAATCTGATAGAAACAAAATGTCCAAAGAAGAAGTAAAACTATCACTCTTTGCAGATGATATGATACTATATGTGAAAAATCCAAAAGACTCCACTCCAAACCTGCTAGAACTTGTACAGGAATTCAGTAAAGTGTCAGGATATAAAATCAGTGCACAGAAATCAGTTGCATTTCTCTACACCAACAACAAGACAAAAGAAAGAGAAATTAAGACAGTCCCATTTATAATTCCACCCGAAACCATAAGATACCTAGGAGTAAACCTAACCAAAGAGGCAAAGAATCTATAGTCAGAAAACGATAAAGTACTCATTAAAGAAATTGAGGAAGACACAAAGAAATGGGAAAACTTTCCATGCTCCTGGATTGGAAGAACAAATATTGTGAAAATAGCTATGCTGCCTAAAGCTATCTACACATTTAATGCAATCCCTGTCAAAATCCCATCCATTTTTTTTTAAAGAAATGGAACAAATAATCCTACAATTTATATGGCACCAGAAAATACCTCAGATAGCCAAAGGAATATTGAAAAAGAAAGCCTAAGTTGGTGGCATCACAATTCTGGACTTCAAGCTCTATTACAAAGCTGTCATCATCAAGACAGTATGGTGCTGGCACAAAAACAGACACATTGATCAGTGGAGCAGAATAGAGAGCCCAGAAATAGACCCTCAACTCTATGGTCAATTAATCTTCATCAAAGCAGGAAAGAATGTCCAGTGGAAAAAAGATGGCCTCTTCAATAAATGGGGTTGGGAATACTGGACAGCCACGTGCAGAAAAATGAAATTGGACCACTTCCTTACACCACACATGAAAATAGACTCAAAATGGATGAAGGACCTCAATATGAGAAAGGAATGCATCAAAATCCTTGAGGAGAACACAGGCAGCAACCTCTTCAACCTCAGCCACAGCAACTTCTTCCTAGGAACAACGCCAAAGGCAAGGGAAGTAAGGGCAAAAATGAACTATTGGGACTTCATCAAGATCAAAAGCTTTTGCACAGCAAAGGAAACAAACAGTTAACAAAACCAAAAGACAACTGACAGATTCTGAGAAAAGATATTTGCAAATGACATATCAGATAAAGGGCTAGTATCTAAAATGTATAAAGAGCTTAGCAAACTCAACACCCAAAGAACAATCAAGAAATAGGCAGAGGACATGAGCAGACATTTCTGCAAAGAAGACATCCTGATGGCCAACAGACACATGAAAAGTGCTCCACATCACTGGGCATCAGGGAAATACAAATCAAAGCCACAATGAGGTGCCATCTCACACCAGTCAGAATGGCTAAAATTAACAAGTCAGGAAATGACAGATGCTGGGAAGGATGCAGAGAAAGGAGAAACCTTCTGCACTGTTGGTGGGAATGCAAACTGGTGCAACCACTGTGGAAAACAGCATGAAGGTTCCTCAAAAAGTTGAAAATAGAGCTACCCTATGACCCAGCAATTGCACTCCTGGGTATTTACTCTAAAGATACAAACATAGTGATCCGAAGGGGCACGTGCACCCGAATGTTTATAGCAGCAATGTCTACAATAGCCAAACTATGGAAAGAACCTAGATGTCCATGAACAGATGAATGGATAAAGAAGAACCAGTATATATATATATATATATATATATATATATATATATATACACACACACACACACACACACACACACACAAAGTGGAATACTATGCAGCCATCAAAAGAAATGAATCTTGCCATTTGTGATGACGTGGATGGAACTAGAGGGTATTATGCTTAGCGAAATAAGTCAATCAGAGAAAGACAACTATCATGTGATCTCCCTGATATGAGGAAGTGGAGATGCAGTGGGGGTTTTGGGGGTTAGAAAAAGAATAAATGAAACAAGATGGGATCAGGAGGAAGACAAACCAAAAGAGACTCTTAATGTCACAAAACAAACTGAGGGTGAATGGGGGAGGGTTGCAGGGAGAGGGTGGTGGGGTTATGGACATTGAGGGGGGTATGTGCTATGGTGAGTGCCATAAAGTGTGCAAACCTGGCAATTCACAGACCTGTACCCCTGGGGCTAATAATACACTATATGTTTATTAAAAAGAAAAAAATTTAAAAAAAGAAAAAACAAAACAAAAAAAATGTCATCATCATTTCGGTTTTTACACTATTAGGTTGTACATTTTTTTAAAGGAATAGTGTGTTTGAATTTCTTTGTTTTAAAACCTTGTAACACTTAGTTTGACTAAAATAAAATATTGGAAATTTTTGGCTGAATTATGTAGATTCCCAAAAGTGAGCTGAATATTCTTACCCATTAAGTTCTTTTTAAGATTAACAGCATCTATAACCTTATTGTTTATGCCTTCAGGGAGGAGTTTTTCATAACTTTCTGCAAATAAAATTCTTGCAAAAAAGCATAAAAATAAACCATTTTGTTGCCCTTTTTTTTTCAATTTTATTAGAGTACAAGGGATGTTGGAATAAAAGTAAGTTGCATATACAGGTTGAAAAAAATAAAAAAAGAAAATACAGGGTTACAAGAAGTACACACCAAGACACATAGGACTTAAAATGGCAAAAATCATGGTAATTAAAGCATTTTAGAAGTTGAAGGAGAAAAAAGACAGTTACATACAAAAGGAACACTAAAAGACTATCAGCATATTTCTCAGAAGCAACTTTGCAGGCTAGAAGGAAGTGGCATGTTATATTCAAAGTGATGAAAAGGCAGACTGTAGCCAAGAATACTACTCTTAACTAACAGGGGTATCATTCAGAATATAAGGAGAGATAAAGAGAGTCTCAGACAAAAACTAAAGGAATTTATGACCACTGAACTAGACCTACAAGAAATAATAAGGGGACTCTTGGAGTGGAAAGGAAATACCATCAGTGAGAGTAGAGAAATTAAAAAACACAAAAACAGTCCAAATAATTATTTCTGTAAAAATAAGTCAAGATATTCATAAAATAAAAGAATGTAAAATGATAGCAAATATCTGAAATGGGAGGGAGAGGAGTAAAGAATGAGTTCAATCTTAATTGACCATCAGCTTAATATAGACTGCTGTATGTAGAAGATGTTATATATAAACTAAACAGTAACCACAAATCAAAAAAACAGTATTAGATATGCAAAAACAAAAGGAAGAAAACACATATATCATTAAAGAAATCCAACAAACCATGAAAGAAGAATCAGAAAAAAAGGCTACAAAACAACCACATAACAAGTAACAAATGGCAATGGCAATAAATACATATGTAACAGTAATTAGTACAGCCATTCTGAAAAACAGTACCTGAGGTTCCTTAAGATGTTAAAAATAGAACTATCCTACAACCTTGCAATTACACTACTGGGTATTTACCCCAAAGATTAAGATGTAGTGAAAAAAAGGGACTCGTGTACACCAGTGTTCATAGCAGCAATGTCCGCAATAGCCAAACTGTGGAAGGAGCTGAGATGCCTTTCAACAGATCAATGGATAGGAAAGGTGTGGTACATGTATGCAATGGAATATTATTCAGCCATCAGAAAGGATGACTGCCCACCATTTGCATGATTTAACTCACGTGCAATTTAAGAAAAAAAACAAATGAGAAAAGAAAAAAAAAAGACAAATCAAGGAACAGATTTGATGGTAGAGAATGAAGCGATGTTTCCTGGGTGGGGGGGCTGGAGAGCAATGAATGAAATAGGTGATGAGTGTTATGGAATGCATTGTTGCAATGGGCAGTGGGTGATGTATGGAACTGTTAAATCACTACATCTGAAACTAATACGACAGTGTATGTTAACTCTACTGGAATTAAAATTTAAAAAATGAAGAAAAAGCACGTGGTTTGTGAAGTTAGTTTGTACTAATCTTGCTGACAAAATGTGTGGTTAAGATTTAACTGAAAAAAAAAATAACCCTTTGAGATAATTTCCATGCAAGATATGAAATAACAAGAATTTATAAGATACTTAAAAATTGTATGAATGATCCAAGCTATGTATTTTTATTTTAAAGATTTTGTTTGTTTGACAGAGAGAGAGAACATAAGCAGGAGGAGCAGCAGGCAGAGGGAAATGGAGAAGCAGACTCCCTGCTTAGCTGGTAGTTCTATGTAGCACTCTATCCCAGGACCCTGGGACCATGATCGGAGTTGAATGCAGATGCTTAACAGACTGAGCCACCGAGGTGCCCCTAAGCTATCTGTTTTTAAAATGATTTTGAAAGAGCTGAATTTTTGTTGGCTCTGAGAATTTAAAATTCAGAGTTAGAAAGATAAGCAAAATGACTTACCAAAAATACTTTATGGTTAAATTTTAAAGTTTATTTTAAATATTTCAAGTAAGAAAATAAAATCTAAGATAAACTTATCACAGTTATTTTTTATTGAAGTTACATTGAGTTCATTTAGAATACAAATTCAGTCATTCCATTCCAGAAATATTTTTCCATGATCTACTATGTTTTAGGTAATATGGAATACACTGGGGTTATGAAGATTTCTAATCCATGATCGATTTACTCAGGGAGTTTACAGCCTGATAGAGGGATGGAACTGATAATAATAAGAAGATAAAAAAGAACACATTATATTGGGGCACCTGGGTGGCTCGGTGTGTTGAGCCTCTGCCTTCGGCTCGGGTCATGGTCTCAGGGCCCTGGGATCAAGCCCCTCATCGGGCTCTCTGCTCAACAGGGAGCCTACTTGCTCCTCTCCCCCTGCCTGACTCTGCCTACTTGTGATCTCTGTCTTGTCCAATAAATAAATAAAACCTTTAAAAAAAACACATTATATTAATAGATAGAAGTCTGTGTCTGGTAAGGTGGAGGGAAAAATGGATGGTGTAACATTGAGTCTTGATAAATTGATATTTGATAGCATGGGTAACCCAAAGTGGGAAACACTTGAGACACCATTCACATTTAAATTGGGACTGTTTTTATGCTTTATCAATGTATGTATTTTATACTAGAACCTCATATATCTGTTTTTAAAATCCCTGACTTAGAAGGATAATAGTTTGGGGTTGGTACACTCTTGTTTATCCTGAGACTCTTTAAAAAACCACTCTTTCAGGTTGATTTGAAATAGAATTGTCCTTTCTTAAAATTGCCCTGAAGCAGTGACAGTGGCTAGATGGGTGTTTGAAATGACTAAACTGTTGGGATAAAAATGACAGGAATATTATATAATTAGAAAACCAAAATAGATCCCGCAAATCATTTAAAATGAATATTGTAGGTGCTATTGAATTTTCTGTAAGTAGTATGTTGACTATAAAATTCAATCCAAAAGATTAAAAAAAATAGTCTACTGGGGGGCGCCTGGGTGGCTCAGTGGGTTAAAGCCTCTGCCTTCGGCTGGGGTCGTGATCCCAGGGTCATGGGATCAAGCCCCGCATCGGGCTCTCTGCTTGGTGGGGAGTCTGCTTCCCACTCTCTCTGTCTCTGCCTGCCTCTCTGCCTACTTGTGATCTCTGTCTGTCAAATAAAAAAAAATCTTAAAAAAAAAACCAGTCTACTGGGGAAATGGCTGTTAACTTCTTTTTTGGCCATAACTATTAATATGGCCTTGTAGTTTAAATCTCAATGAGTAAATGATATCCACCATGTAGAAGTGAAAACAAAAAAAGATCTGTTCTTGGAAATTCCCAACTGAAAGACTTAGTGGAATTGATAAAGTAAAAATATACAAAGGTATTTTTCACTTCTCTCCAATTTCTGATTCTTAAAGCAAGATGTATATTCATGAATATATATGTACTTTTATGGTTTGGAAGATTCTTTTCAAGTTTACCAAAAATGATTCCATCTTTATTTTAAAAGTTATCTTCCCGCAATTGTATGACATGTTGAAACTAAAACTATTAAATCACTAGCATATCATGAGGTAGTAGTAAGTTTTCATTCACAAATGTTATTTTGTTTACAGGTACCATCATTCATCTTTGGTAAATTATTAAAATGTTTCATATTCTTTTTTGTTTTCTTTGTGGGAGGAAAACATTGACACATCAGGCATTTATTGAGCACATGGTGGACACTGCCACCTGCTTTAAGACGATTATAGAAATCCTTCTAACAACCCTAAAGTGCTTATTTTACAGTTGAAGAAATTGAGAAACCTCAATAGAAAGTTCAAGAAACCTCCTCAAGGCAATGAAAGAGTTTTGGAATAGGAATCTAGATTTGCTTGACATTAAAATATACTACTATGCCTCTCTCATGAATAAAGCATGGCATCTGCCCTCAAAAAGCTTTAAATCTAGATAGATAGATATGGCAAGAAGTTTATCTGTTATAGTATAATTATTATTTTGTTATTTTCTAAATATAATCTAAGGCATTTTTATTTTATATTCATTTTTATTTTTTTAAATAATTTTTTAAGATTTTATTTATTTATTTGACAGAGAGAGATGAGAGGCAGGCAGGGGGAGAGGATCATGCAGGCTCCCTGTTGAGCAGAGAGCCCAATGTGGGGCTCGATCCCAGGGCCCTGAGACCATGACCTGAGCCCAAGGCAGCGGTTTAACCCACTGAGCCACCCAGGCACCTTAAATAATTTTTTATTATGTTAGTCACCATACAGTGCATCAATAGTTTTTGATGTAGTGTTCCATGATTCATTATTTGTATATAATACCCAGTGCTCCATGCAATACATGCCCTCCTTAATACCCATCATCAGGCTCATCCATCCTCACCTCCTCTCCCTTCTAAAATCCTTAGTTTGATTCCTGGAGTCCATAGTCTCTCATAGTTCATCTCCCCCTCTGATTTCTCATCCTTCATTTTTCCCTTCCTTCTCCTAATGTCCTCCATGCTATTCCTTATGTTCCACAAATAAGTGAAGCCATATGATGATTTATTTTAGAGAGAACATGCATGCATGCACTCAAGCAGGGGATAGGACACAGGGAGAGGGGAAGAGAAAGTCTTAAAGTAAACTCCCAGCTGAGCACGGAGTCCAACATGCGATCATGACCCTGAGATCATGACCTGAGCTGAAATTAAGAGGTGAATGCTTAACCGACTGAACCACCCAAGCACCCCTATCTTATTATTATTTTTATAGTATTTAAAATTTGTTACACAACAGAACATTTACGGTCTTAACCAGTTTTAAGTATATAGTTCAATAGTATTAAGTACATTCATTTTGTTCTGCCATTGATCTTCAGAAATCCTCATCTTGCAAAGCTGAAACTCTTTAATCATTAATTACTTGCTCTTGTCCTCTCTTCCCAGCCCCAAGCAACCACCATTCTTATTTCTGTCTCTCTGAATTTGATTACTCTAGATATCTCATATAAATGGAAGCATATAGTAATAGTTTTTTTGTGACTGGCTAATTTCACTTAGCATAACATCTTTAAGATTCATCCATGTGGTAGCATGTGTCAGAACTGACTTCCTTTGTAAGGGTGAATAACATTCCATTGTATGTATGTACCAAGTTGTTTGTTCATTCATCTGTTGGTAGACACTTGGGTTGCTTATATCTTTTGGTTTTTATGAATAATGTTGCTTTTAACATGACATAGAAATATCTATTTGAGATCCTACTTTCAATTCTTTTGAGTCTATACCCAGAAGTGGGGTTGCTTGATATTATAGTCATTTCATTTTAATTCTTTTTTAGGAACTGCTATACTGTTTTTCATAGCAGCTGTACCATTTTACATTGCCATTAGCAGTGCTCAGAATTTCCACATTCTCACCTGTGGTAGAATTACTTTGGAAAAAGAAATCCTAGGATATGTTCTGGGCTCATTGCATTTTTATTTTGGTAATTTCTTTCATAGCAACAAAGCTGTGTTGTTGATAATTTTTGTTCAAAGGGATAGCTCCTAATACCCTAAAATATTTATGGTTGTTAAAGGAATATGTCATTATGTTTTCTATACTTTTTAAATTAGTAATTGATTTTTTAGGAAACATAAAAAATATGTTTAGAAGATAAAAATATAACTGTTCAATCTGAACTAAAGCAAAAATTAGGTAGCCCTATTGGTCATGTTCTACTTAACAGGAATTTGGCTCTACTTGGTAATTTTTCCTAGGTCATTTACTAGCATGTAGTTTGCAGTTTCATATCTACCAAATGAGAACAAAGACATGGATTTAGTAAGTAACAATATAGTCTAAAGTAATAAATAGTAAAATTTTTCTCTAGAAAGGTTTAGGGGAGAATTTTAAATCATATATACTTTTGTCCAATAGTAATACTGACTTTATTAAATATCTATTGTTTCATAACAAATTCCCATAAACTTTGTAGCTTAAACCAAGACACATTTATTGTTTCACAGTTTGTGTGGGCCAGATGCCCAGGCATTGCTTAGCTAGGTCTTCTTCTTAGGGTCCCACAGAACTTTAATGAAGTTTTCAGTTTTCTTATATTGTTATATGGAGGACTGACTGGGGAAGAACCTGATTGTAAACTCCCTCAGATTTTTGACAGAATTCCTTTCCTTGCTGTTGTAAGACTGAGGACCCTGGCTTCTTCCGGGCTGTTAACTGGAGGCTGCTCTCAGCTCCTAGAGGCTTTCATACTTTATGGGCTTCCTCCACATGACCACTTACGTCAATCAAGCCATCAGTGAAGGCCTCCAGAGTCTTGTATAATGCAACACAGAGCTGAAATCCCATCAAGCTTCCATATTATGTTGATTGGAAGCAAGACACAGGTCCTGTCCACCTCAAAGGGATGGGGATTATACAAGGGCATGAACCACAAGGAACATGCGGGCCCATTTTAAAATTCTGTCTTCCCCATTGATCAACTGGGATGTTTCTTTTTTATTTTATTATGTTGTGGGCTCGATTCAATCTATAGACATACTTTTTTTCTAAGCATATATGGACCACCTCTAAATTTATATCTAATTTACTGGAGTTAGGTAAATTAAATAAAAAAATAAAAAGAACTCTTCTTTCCAAATCTTTTAGTGGTTAACCTGTAAAAGTGAAGCTTATTTGATAGAGAAAATCTTCTTTGGATGTGAACTTCTTAAATTTTAACACTAGATACCACATAAATGTAATGCTTTTGTTTACTATGTGGAATTTGGGGATCCTGGAGGCTACTTGAAAGTCTTATAATACTATTAAGTTTTTTGTGAAGACTAGTGTCCTGTGTATGTTTTGTTAAACATTTACATCATCCTATTTCTTTTCACCTTGTAATTTGTTCTTTCTTACTTGATTATCTCTCCATTTCCTTCTTCTCTATATCTTTAAACACCAAGCCATGAGCTCTGTTAGTCCTGAATTTAACTCTACAAAACAGGTATATGCTTAATAGAGTTACCATGGCTGCATAATAACTCTTAGAAGACTATATTTACTGATACGTTCATTTTCCCATACCACCTCCAATTCTAAGGATCTGAAGGGATAGGTATATTTTTCTCAGTTCAGTTTTCCGTGCTGAGATGTTTCTGTCGCTAGTTATGAGAAATGTTTAGTGTGAGATGACCCATGTGATTTTCTGAGATCAGATGAGTACTGTAATTCAGTTTAGTATTACTGTTTTCTCAGAATATTTTTTTCTCCAGAATCTTTTAAAGTGATCTGTTTAATTATTTTCTGAGAAAATGAAGATAGTTTTAAAGAACTGTATACTAGGCTCTGATATGAGAGTCTGTTTACTTGAGTTTTGGAGTATCTGAATAAGTTATTACCTTATCATTGCTAACCTTTCCAGAATCTTTTATAGAAAATGGTTTCTTTTCTTTTTGGCTCTTAATTGGTGGAAATAGCATGTCTGGTTATCTTTTCAAATAAAAATTTTTATTTTTGAAATAAAGGTTTATTGTCCCAGAGAATTCTGAAAATATTTTTGTTTTCATACTGGTGGAATGACATAAATTTTAGTAAATATTAGTGAATGCTGAGGTCTTCTATAGGAATAAATATTCTTATATTGAAAACCTAGTAACTTGTTGAAGGTAGATGAGGTGAGAGTAATGGAATTTTCTGTTGTTAAAGATTTCTGTAGCCTGAAATGATTTTTAGTATGCAGTGATATCTTTGACTCATTTGGATTAATTTTACTTCAGTTTTTTCAGACCTACAAATTTGTGGTAAATTTGTTATAAGATGGTCTGAAAAAGAAGTAACCAGTAACTAAGCTAACAGAGGAAAGCAGTATTACCCTTTCTATGGATACTCCTGAGAGTCATTTTGTAGTAAAATTTCAGTTATCAGGACTCTGCCTTAATATTGGTTTGTGAGCTGTCTTGCTGAATATGCCTCTTCCTGTATGTTAATGATGAATCAGTCACAGGTGGTTTTTTTTTCTTTTTTTCTTTTTTTTATCCCCCATGTATATGTGCCTTTAAGGTAAGTAGTAGATGGTGGTACTATTTATTGAAATTAGGAACCCTGAAATTAAGCAGATTTTTATGTGTGTTTGTGTGGGGGTATCACTTTTTTGTATTTGTTGTTTTTGAGAGATGTGAGATAAGCAAGTGGAAATGTCAAATAGTAGATACATGGATCAGGAATTCAGGAGAATAGTCTCTGAGTAAATGTGAATCATGTCAGTAAGTTAGATGTCTGGGGAATAAATGTAGAGTGAAATGAGAAGATGACTCAAGTCCATTTCCCAAGAATCTACAATGTTTCATGGATACTGAAAAAGAACAAAGAAATAAGAGTAAAAAATAATGAAAGTGTGATATCACAGAATCCATAGACTCAAATAGGAAAAAGTGGTCAACTGCAACATCAAATAAGGACTGATGAATCTATTAGCAAAATAGACAGCATTGGTGACTTTGTTACTCATTTTATTGTTTTAGAAGAAAGATCCTTTGTCCAGGGCTCCTAGGTGGCTCAGTTAAGTGTCTGATTTTGGCTCAGGTCGTGTTCTTAGGGTCCTGGAATCTAGCCCCATGTCAGGCCCCCCACTCATCTTGGTGTCTGTCCCCCCCTGCCCCCTGACCCCCTGCTCATGTTCACTCTCTCTCTCTCTTTCTCTTAAATAAATAAAATCTTTAAGACCAAACAACAACAATGACCCCACAAAAAAAAAGATACTATGTCCAGTTTAAGATGGCAACATAAGAAGATCCTGAACTCACCTCCTCCCATGGACACACTAAATCTATAATTACACATGGCATAATTCCCACTGAAAAAGAACTAAAAACTAGCTGAAGAGCTTCCTCTACAATGAGAGACAAAAGTGCCACATTAAGACAAATAGGAGAGGTAGATACGGGGTCTGGCCCCAAACCCCATCCCTGGTACAGCAGTGAACAATAGTGAGGGGTCTCGCAGGCCCAGAGCCTCTCCCTGGTGAGTGAGGGATTTGTGCCCCACCTTGGGCATCCCAACCTTTGGGACATGCACCAGAGACAAGGTCCCCAGAACATCTGGCTTTGGGAACCAGTGGCACTTGGACCCAGGAGACCAGGGGGTTTGTGAGGATCTGAGATAACTCTTTTAAAGGTGATTGCTCATGGACTCATTTATCCTGGGAGCCAACACAAAGGAGTTTGAGAAATGAGTGGATTATATGTGAAGGTGATTCAGTTGCTAATCTTAAAATGTCTGCTGCAGAGGCAGGAATCATTTGGGATTTTCCTCCAGGATAGAAATGCTGGAGAGCACCTTTTTTTTGCATTATTTCATTACTTAGCATAGGTGGTGTGTGGATACAACCTTGCTAAAGCTAAGGACATGTGTTCTTCTGCAGCATCACCAAACCGTGCACATTCCCAACTGCTAGTTCTCTTTTCCTGTCTTGCTAAATCCATGGGGTGCCACACATGGATTTTATACTATCACTAAAACTGTAGGCATGCCCTACTTCCAACATTCTTTCCTGGCTTTAGTAAAGCCATAGACATGCCCTCCTCCACTCCCTCAGTGCTCCTGTCAGGACTTGATAAAACCATGGACATACCCTATGACTAGGGTCCCTTTTTCCAGCATTCCTAAAGCTGTGGACATGCCATGTTCCCAGCACTCTTTCCTGGCCTCACTAAAGACATGGGCGTACTCTGGCCCCAACATTCCCCTCCAACCTTGCTAAGGCTGGTGGGTGAGTGTAGTCCACACAGGGGATCCTCTTGATTCCCTGGCTCTGGTGGTCAGAGAAGATTGCACTCTTGGATCCTGCATCATGATAACAATCTGAAAGATGGTTCTGGGAAGGATAACACACCCAGGGGACTATATAGACAGCAAACTGAAACACACATCTAGTCTGCACATGAAAGAGGCCCATTTCATTGTCCTGACACTTCAATGGAAGGGCAGGCTTTAGGTTGGCCACATTTCTAAAGGCTACAGAGGCACTCTCAAGGAATGCAGGCTAGGGTCTGTGTGCCCTCCCTTGGCCTTGCTACAGCTCACTGGTACCTCCCAGAAAGGAGCTTATACACTTCTCTGAAGCCCCAATTCTTGCAACATTCACACAGGGACATACCCAGATCTCCTAGTCTGGAGGTGTGTAAGGTCTCTGAGTGTGGTCTAACTGTATATATTTGAATACTTTAAATGCTGGTGCCTGACGAACTGGCTTTCAGTCAGCTTGAATCTAGGTGTTGAATGAGATCACTCCTTTTCAGAAATTGTCAGGTTTTAGTACACCCTCAACAAGTGTGACACATCAAGATAAATCAGGCTACTTAGATAATCACAGAGGTTTGAAAGATAGTCAAAAACTAGGGCAAGATTGGATGACATTGTTCATCTTCTACATAAAGACACTCCTTCAAGACTGGGAGAAGTAGCTGTTTTGCCTAAAGCATAAACACAAGTCAAGCAAAATGAGGAAGCAGAATGTGTTCCAAACAAAAGAACAAAACAAAACCTCAGAAAAAGACCATAATGAAATGGAAATAAGTAATCTTCCTGATTAAGTATTCAAAGTGATAATCATGAAGATACTCACTAAACTTCAGGGAAGAATGGATGAACACAGTGAGAACTTCAATAAAGAGATAGAAAACATAAGAAAGTACCAAATGGAAGTCACAGAACTGAAGAATACAATGACTGCTCTGAAAAATACATGAGAGGAGTTCCATAGCAGACTGGATAAAGCAGAAGAAAAAATCATTGACTTGGAAGATAGGGCAGTAGAAGTAACCCAAATAGAGCAACAACAAAAACAAAAGTAAAGATAGTTTGAGAGACTCATGGGACAAGAAATGGAACAATATTTACATTATAGGGGTTCCAGAAGGAGAGAGGAAAGTGGCAGAAAATATACTTGATTAAATAGAAGCTGAAAAATTTCCTAACCTTGGGAAGGAAAAGACATCTAGGTCCAGGAAGCCCAGAGAGTTCCAAGTAAAATGAAACCAAAGAGGTCTCCAGAGACACAATATAATTTAATGTCAAAGTTAGAGAAAAAGTATCTTAAAAGCTTCAGGAGAAAAGTTAGGTGCAAGGGAACCTCCATAAGTCTGTGGGCTGATTTTTGGGCAGAATTCAGCAGGCCAGAAGGAAATGGCATTATATATTCAAAGTGCTAAAAGGAAAGAACTTCCAACCAAGAATACTTTACCCAGCAAGGCTATCATTCAGAGCTGAATGAGAGATAAAAAGTTTTCCAGGAAAAAAAAAAAAAGGCAGCTCAAGGAGATCATCACCAATGAACTAGTCTTAAAAGAAATGTAAAGGGTCTTCTCTAAGCTGAAAAGAAGTGATACCAAAAATGATAAAACATGTGAAACTAAAAAAACTCCTTGGTAAAGGCAAATATATAGTAAGGTAGTGGATTAACCACTTAAACAAAGTTAGTATGAAGATTAAAAGACAAAAATGGTAAAATTAACTGTACAATAATTAAGGCATACCCATAATAAAGATATAGAATATAATGTGATAATATAGTATGGGGGAATAAAAATGTAGTTTTTACAGTGTGTATTGATTTAAATGCTGCTAACTTAAAATTGACACCTGTGTATAAGGCCCATTACATGTGAACGTCATGGTAACCACAAAGAAAACACTTACATTAGATAGACGAGATAGTGATAAAGGAATCTAAGCATAACACTAAAGAAATTAAAACCACAAGGGAAGAGGGCAAGAGAAGAAAGAAGAAACAAAGGAACTATAAAAACAGTCTGAAAACAAAGTGATGATAAGTAAATTCCTATCAATAATTTCTTCAAATATAAATAGACCACATATTCAATAAAAACAGTGGATGAGTAGATTGAAATACAGGATTCATCTCTATATTGCCTACTGGCTATTCATTTAAGTTCTAAGGACTTCCACGATCCTCCAAGTGAAGGGATGGATAAAGAAATGAAGATGGAAATAAAAACCAAGCTGTTGTAACTATATACTATCAGACAAAAAAGACTTGAGACAAATCTATATATAATAAAAGTCAAAGAAGGGCATGAAATAATGATAAAGGGGTCAATCCAACAAGAGGACGTAACATTTGTAAAGATTCATGCACCCAAATTAGGAGTGCCTGAATATAAAAAGCAAATACTGACAAACCTAAAGGGAGAATCACAGCACACAGTAATTAGTAGGAGACTTTAATACCCCACTTCAAAGGATAGATTATCTAGACAGAAAATTCAATGAGGAAACAATGGCCTTAAAAGACACTTTAAACTGGTTGGATATAATAGACACATATGGAACATTTCATCCAAAAGCAGTAGAAGACACTTTCTTCTTAAGTAAATAAAGGATATTCTTCAGGATAGATTACATTTTAGGCCACAAAACGAATTGCAATAAATTTAAGAAGACTGAAATCATAGTAATCATCTTTTATGACTAGAGTGGTATGAAACTAGAACTCAGTTACAAGAAAATGGGAAAAATCACAAATATGTAACCATTAAACATTATGCTACTGAACAACCCATGGGATGCTGAAGAAATTAAAGGGGGAAAATTGAACAAATGAAAATGGAAATACAATTTATCAAAATCTTTGGGAGATAGCAAAAGCTTTTCTAAAAGAGAAGTTCATAGTGATACAGGCCTACCTCATGGAAAAAGAAAAGCCTCAAGTAAATAATTTAACTTTCGCCCAAAAGAAATAGAAAAAGAGCAAAAAAGCCAGAAGTTAAGAGAAGGAATTAAATTATAAAGATCAGGGGCGGCTAGGTGGCTCAGTGGGTTGAAGCCTGTCTTCAGCTAGGTCATGATCCCAGGGTCCTGGGATCAAGCCCCACATCAGGCTCTCTGCTCAGCGGGGAGCCTGCTTCCCCTTCTCTCTCTCTCTGCCTGCCTCTCTGCCTACTTGTGATCTCTGTCTGTCAAATAAATAAAATATTTAAAAAATAATAAAGATCAGAAGGGAAATAAATACAGACAAAAGAACAGTAGAAAGGAACAGTGACACTAAGACCTGCTTCTTTGAAAGGATAAATAAAATTTAAAAAGCACTAGACTCACCAAGAAAAAGAGAGACAAGGCTCAAGTAAAATCAGAAATGAAAGAGATGTTATAACTGGTACCACAGAAATACGAAAGAGCATAAGAGACTAGTATGAATAATTACTGCACCAACAAACTGGAAAAGGAAGAAATAAACAAGTCCTTATAGCATAGAATCTTCTAAAACTGAATTATGAAGAAATAGGAAATCTGTAGAGACTGTTTACTAATAAGGAGATTGAATCAGTAATCCAAAACCTCCCAAAAACCAAAAGTCTAGGACTAGAGAGTGTTGCTGTTAACTCTACCAAATATTCAAAGATGATTGCAACATTCATAAAACTTATGAATGAAACTTATTTTAATACCTGGCCTTCTCAAACTCTTGCAAAAAAATTAAAGAGGAAGGAAAGCTTCCAAACTCATTTTACCAGGCAGGCATTACTCTGATACTCAAACCAGACAAGGACATGAGAAAAAAAAAGAAAAGAAAAGAAAAAGAAAATTACAATATCCATGATGAACATAGATGCAAAAATCCTCAGCAAAATATTACCAAATAGAATTAAAACAAATACACTGAAAGAATCATGCACCATGATCAAATTGAATTGGGGCCAGGGATGTAGGGATTGTTGAACATCTGCAAATCGACACAATATACCACATTAACAAAATGAAAGATAAAAATAATATGATTTTCTCAATAAATACAGAAAAAACATTTTTAAAAAGTCAACATTTATAAAGACTCTCAACAATGTAGATATAGAGGGGATGTACCTCAGTATAGTAAAGGGTATATATGGTTTTCAAAAAACAAAACTAGCATTATATTCAATGATGAAAAACTGAAACCTTTTACACTAACATCAGGAACAGAACAAGGATACACACTCCTGTTGCTTTTATTCAACATAATATCGGGAAATTTGGATGTGGCTGTTAGACAAGAAATAAAAAAATAAAAGTAATACAAATTGAAAGGAAGAAGCAAAACTGTCTCTATTTACAGATGGAATAATGCCATCTATAGAAAACCCTTAAGACTCCACCAAAAAAAGCTTTTAAATCTAATAAATTCAGTAGAATTGTAGGATACAAAAGCAATGTGCAGAAATTCACCGTGTTTCTATACACTAATAAACTGCGAGAAATAGAAATTTTTTAAAAATCCTGTTTACAGTGAGATCAGGATAAAATACCTAGGAATGAATTTATCCAAGGAAGAGAAAGACTGTACATTGCAAACTACAATATATTGATGAAAGAAATTGAAAGCACAAATAAATGGGAATATGTATTGAATTCATGGATTGGAAGTATTAATATTGTTAAATGTCCATACTACCCAAAGAAATCTGTAAACTCAGTGCTGTCCTTATCAAAATTTCAATAGTATTGTCACAGAACTGAAACAAATAGTATTAAAATTTATACAGAATCACAAAAGACCCTGAATAGTAAAGCAGTCTTGAGAAATAACAAAGCTGGAGGAATCTCATTCTTTGATTTTAAACTATAAGACTATAGTAATCAAATCAGTGTGATATTACCGTAAAAACAGACATACAGATCAATGGAACAGAATAGAGAGTCATTAAATAGACCCATACACATATGGTCAATTTATGACAAAGGACCCAAGAATATACAGTGGTGCAAGAACAGTCTCTATAAATGGTTTTGGGAAAACTGGATCAACTATATGTAAAGGAATGAAAGAAGACCACTGTCTTCCACCATACACAGAAACTAACTCAAGATGGATTAAAGTCTTTAGTGTATGACCAGAAATCATGAAACTCCTAGGAGAAAATAGGTGGTAAGCTCCATGACATTGCTCTTGGAGATACTCATTTGTATCTGGCTCCAAAGGCAGTGACAAGGAAAGTAAAAGCAAATGAAACTACATCAGACTAAAAAGCTTCTGCACAGTTAAGGAAAACATCAACAAAAAAAGGCAACTTTTTGAACGGGAGAAAGTATTTGTAAATCATATATCCAGTAAGGGGCTAAATATCCAAAATATGTAAAGAATTCATACAACTTAATAATAAAAAAGAAAACAGTTTGATTAAAAAGTGGACATAGGATCCGAATAGATTACCAAAGAATGCATACTGATGGCCAAGAGACACACAAAAAGATGCTCGGCATTACTAATCAGGGAAATACAAATAAGAGCCACAGTGTGATATCTCATACCTGTCAGGATAGCTGTTATCAAAAAAGTAGGATATAACGTGTTGGAGAGATGGTGTTGATAAGGTAATCGTACATCCTCAGTGGGAATGTAAATTGGGATAGTCACTGTAGGAAACACTATGAAGATTCCTCAGATTAAAAATAAAACTACCATATTAGCCCATTACTCCACTTATGGGTATTTATTCAAAGGAAACAAAACACTAATTCAGAAAGATATACACACCCCTATGTCCATTGCAGTGTCATTTATAGTAGCCAAGATACAGAATCATCCTGTGTCATTATGGATGATTGGATAAAGATGTGGTATATATAACACCTTGGAATACTGCTGAGCCACAAAAAGAAGGAAATCTTGTAATTTGTGACAACATGGATAGACATTGGTGCTATTAAACTAAGTAAAATGAGTCAAAGACAAATCCCACATGATTTCACTTGTAAGTGGGATCTATAAAACAAATGAGTGAAGCAGAATTCATAGATACAGAGAAAAGATTGTAGATTATCAAAAGGGAGGGATTTGAGGTGTGGGCAAAAAGCATGAAGAATGCCAGTTACGTGATGATGGATGGGAGCTAAAATTATTTTGGTGTTCATTTTTGTAGTTTATACAAGTATATATTTGGTGTATATCTGGAACCAATATATACTGATTTTAGCTGGTTAAAAGGGAAAAAAAGAAAGATGGTAATCAAATAAATAATGTGTGTGCCATTGTGGATTTTTTTGTCATTTAATTCTTAATAAATTTATTTTAAAATTTATGTATGGTAAAGTTGACTCATTTTCTTGTATATTTCTGAGTTTAGACAGATTCATAGAGCTGTGTAACCGCAACCAAAACCAAGACTTTGAATAGTCCATCACCCTTCAAAATTCCCATTGCTGCCTCTTTTTAATTCACCCCACTCCTAACATCTGACAACTGTTAAATCCTGCTCCATACCTTAAATATTTACCTTTGCTATAATGCCATGTCAATGGAATCGTACAGTATGTACCCTTTTTGTTTTTTTATAGTAATGTATTTGATATTTATCCATGTTGTTGAATGTATCAAATAGATATTCCTTTTCAATGCTAATTAGTATTTCTGTTTGTCTTATTTATTTCTCCTAGAAAACAGTGGTATGAACTCTTTCCCTATGGTTTTGCATTTTTTATTGTGTCATATATAGTTGTAAAACATTTAGCTTTTTGGGTGTGGATTCAAAGCATTTAAGATTAAACCATGTTGAAAGAATCTATATCTCTTCCTTTTTATTGATGAGTATTCTTTCTCCACCTACCAAATGAAGGACATCTGAATGATTCTGTGTTTTGACAGTTATAGGCAAAGCTTCTATACACAATCATGTCTGTATTTTTGTATTAACATAAGTTTCTAAATATCTCAGGGAATATATTCCTGTGTTCTGAGCAGAGGCTCATAGAACAGATAGAAACACAACCTCAGTCTTCCTGTATAAAGGCCTATTTACTTAGCCTGGAGTTTCAGCCTAAGGAAATGTTTCTGGTTACCCACATATGTAGAGGCTAAGGGGGAATACCCAGGGAATGTAAGCAGAAAAGCACCATCTTGCACACCCCATTGGCTTTGCTACAGCTTGACTAGACTTCCCAGAAAAGACCTTATACACTCATCTGGAGCCCTGATTTTTGCAACTGTCATCCAGGGGACACCTCCAGATCACCTGGTCCAGAAGCCAACAGGAATTATGGTTAAGGCCCCACAGAACTGTATGTATTTACTTACATTAAAAGCTGTTTCCTGGGAGTCTGGCTTTCAGTAAGCCTGAAACTAGGTGCTAATTAGGGTTCATCCACTTGATTATTGACAGGTCATGACATATTTTCAGGAATCGAGGATATCAAGAATAAATCAGGTGGTTTAGATGGTCATAAATGTGCAAAAGATAACTAAGAGCTAGGACAAGGTTGAACAAGGATAATCACTTACTCAAAGCCACTTCTTTAAGGCTGAGAGAGGTGGCTGTTATACCTGATACATAGAAAAATACACAAAAATAAATTGAGGATACAGAGAAGTATGTTTCAAATGAAAGTAAAGGACAAAACCGCAGATAAAGACTTACTGTTATGGAGATAAGGAACCTACATGACAATTCAAATTAATGTTCACAAAGATGCTCACTGATTTTGAGGGAAGAATGGGTGAGCACAGAACTTCAGCAAAGAGATAGAAAACAAGTACCAAACAGAAGTCACAGAACTGAAGAATACATTAACTGCACTGAAAAATACATGAGAGTGGTTCAGTAGCAGACTAGATAAAATAGAAAGATAAGCTGGAAGGTGAGGCAATGGAAATCATCTGGATGGAGCAGGAAGAAGAAAACACAGTAAAAACAAATATGAAGGTAGCTTTAGAGACCTCTGGCAGAACATCAAGCAGAATAACATTCACATTATAGGGATCCCAGAAGGAGAAGAGAGTTAGAAAAAGGGGCAGAAAATTAATTTGTATAAATAATGTCTAAACATTCCCTAATGTAGGGAAGGAAACAGACATCTAGATCCAGGAATCCCAGAGAATTCCAAGTAGAATATATTCAAAGAGAGCCTCACCAAGACACATTGTAATTAAGATGTCTAAAGTTAAATATAAAGAAGAATCTTAAAAGCAGCAAGAGAAAAACAACTTGTTACATACAAAGGAAATCTCATAAAGTTGTCCTCAGATTTCTCAGCAGAAACATTTACAGCCAAACGGAATTTTGAAATGTCATATTCAAAGTGCTGAAAGGAAAAAAAATGCAAGTAAAAATATTCTACCCAGGAATATTATCACTGCAGCTTTGAAGGAAAGCTAAAGAGTGTTCCAGACAAGCAAAAGCTAATAGTTCATTACTTACTAAATCAGACTTATAAGAAATATCGAACTTCATTACTCTGAAAAGAAATGGCAGTAGTTAAGAACAAGAAAACATACAAAAGTAAAAATCTCATTGGAAAAAACATATATAGAGTTAAGGTAATGGTGAAGTCACTTGTAAATTTCTATAAAGATTAAAAGGGAAAAAACTGGTGAAATTAAAACTATGATCATTAGTTATGGGATTTATAAAATAAAAAGATGTTAAAAGTGACATCAAAACCATAAAATGTGGGGAGTAAAAATGTAGTTATGGAATGTGTTTAAATTTAGTTGCTATCAACTTAAAATAGACTTATATACATAGGATCATATATGTGAACCTCATGATAACCACAGTGCGAAATCTGATAAAGGAAGTTTTCACCTTTAATGTTTGTGAGGCTGGGGGCGCCTGGGTGGCTCAGTGGGTTAAAACCTCTGCCTTTGGCTCGGGTCATGATCCCAGGGTCCTGGGATGGAACCCCACATCAAGCTCTCTGCTCCGAGGGGAGCCTGCTTTCTCCTCTCTCTCTGCCTGCCTCTCTGCCTGCTTGTGATCTCTGTCTGTCAAATAAATAAATAAATAAAATCTTAAAAAAAAAAAAAAAAAACAACCCAGGTATTTAATATTTGTGAGACTGGGTCCTAGGCTCCCAGGGAAGTTATACTTCAGTATTTACCAAGATCAAAATGATTTGGCAAAACCTCAAAGCATGGGTTCTATTTCTGGCCCAATCACACATTATGCATCTGCTGCATTAAAGAAAATAACCAAAAAGGAGCTTTCTAAACACAAAAGATAAGACGAAGTCAGAAACTTCCTTGATTCCCTTAGATTAAAAGTCATACAGCCCAGCATATACTAGAAGCTAAAAATCTACAACTTGCTTAAATGTTCTTTGTGTAATAATTTGTAATGTTTATGTAAAAAATGTATATAACTGTACACTAAATGTTCCTACACTCAAGTAGTCTTTTCTTTGTAAGGGAGATTGTGTATACCAGACAGTCCTAACTTGAGCTCAAGTAAAACTAACTAACTTCCTTCCTTCCTTCCTTCCTTCCTTTTTCTTTCTTTCTTTTGTAGAAATTCTAAAAGGGTTATTTTGTGTCAATAAAAAAACACAAAATGTAGTGTAGGGAGTAAAAATGTAGACTTACGGAATATGTACAAATATAAGTTGCTATCAACTTAAAATGGACTTATTTATATAGAATCATATATGTGAACCTCCTGATAACCACAATGCAAAATTTTATAATAAGTACACTAAAGAAAGTGTAAAAGGAATCTACACATTAACACTAAAGAAATTCATCAAATCACAAGGAAAGAAAGAAAAAAAGAAGAAAGATCACAGGGGAATTACAAAAACAATCAAATCTTGGAACAAAATGGCAGTAGGTATGTACCTATCAATAATTACTTTAGAGGAAACAAGATGGCGGGGAAGTAGGAGGAGGTGCCATTTCAACTTGTACCCTAAAGTGAGCTAATTACCAACCAAAGAACTCTGATCACCCATGAAATCAGCCTGAGATTAGAATTACACACTTGGATATCTATGGGGGCAGAAGACGCCAGTGGGCAGGTAAAGCAGAGTGAGAACATCGGATGATAAACCAAAGGGGGAGGGAGCCACCAGAAGTGACCCATTGGAAAGAAATACCCTAATATGAGAGTGCCCTGCGATTGGGGATGAGCATTAACTTGGAGTCTGGTTGAAAGCACTCAAAAAGAGCAAAGGATCATGGGGGGAAATTGTGGGAATCGGGGTGGTTAGGGACAGGGGCTTAAGTCCCCGGACCCAGGACAGCCACCTCTGGCGCTGAGCTAGAGAGAGTGCAGCAAAGAAACCAGGTCTTGGTCCTGAGCCACCAGCACACCTGAGAGCGTCTGGGTGGCGGCTCCTGTGAGGGGCAGGGAGCCTCACCAGCCAGCTGGCAGAAACACAGCCTTATGCACTCTCCACCTGTGTGCCATGCTACCAGAGTCTGAGTCATGCCTCACACCTCTCCCTGAGAGAAGTGTGTGCAGGCGCCATTCAGCAGAACCACAGCCTTTTGCACTCTCCTCGCACCGCACTGCCAGAGTTTGAGTTGAGTCTCTCACCGCTCCCTGAGGTGCATGCAGGCGCCAGCCCACGATCTTTGGGACCTGGAGAGTCAGAGCACTCCCAGTCCGGACCAGTGGGAAAATCTCAGTGTATCGCTGCTTGGGACCTCTGATGGTTTGGAGCTGCCCAGACAGCCGCGGCTGTCGTGGTTTTGGGTACAAGCAGGAGTTCCTGTGTCACCAGAGACCATGACTGGGAACATGCTGTCAGTGGCCAAAGGGGAATTTATGTGCTCTGGAGCACCCAGAGGGGAACAGACTGAGGCTTCTCTCTGAGGGAGGTCTGAGTGCAGTTTGCTTTCTTCTAAAGCTCCATCAAAAACCATCAAAAGCTGCCAAGACGAGAGAAACAAAAAGCCTCCAGAGAACAAAAGCCTGAAAAACCGGTTTCCTCAGTTTCCTCAGTTCCTACCCCCTTGATGGGGGCAGGAGAACTTAACTCAGGGAAAAGTGACTGAAAAACCTTGAGGCAGGCCCCTCCCCCAGAAAGCCAACCAAAAAAAAAAAAAAAAAAAAAAAACCACTACTTCATAACTATGTCATAGATGCAACTTTTATTTTTATATTCATTCCCACTATTCTGGTTCATTTTTTTAATAGATAATTTTTAACATATTTACCATCACAGTGAGATTTCCAGTACATCAAATTCCGTAATAACCTTTTAACCTGAACTTTTTGATACATATACCTGTGTTTTACTTTTGCTTTTCTATTTTCTAATTTTTTTAATTTAATTTTGTGATTATTCTTTTTTATATTTGTTTATTAATATTCATGTAGAGTTAAATTTCATGGTAATCCCCTTTCCCCAATCAATGCTACCCCTATAGGTAAAACAGTTTTTAATACACCTTTATCTTAGTAAAGTTGAGTCCTTTAGCAAAGATACCAAGATACATCCAGGAAGAATCAAAATAACCTTCCTCGCCCACAGTGAGAGTTTATTTATTTATTTATTTATTTTTAAAAGATTTTCTTTGTTTTTTTGACAGACAGAGATCACAAGCAGGCAGAGAGGCAGGCAGAGAGGGAGGAAGGGAAGCAGGCTCCCTGCTGAGCAGAGAGCCCGATGCGGGCCTCGATCCCAGGACCATGGGATTATGACCTGAGCGAAAGGCAGAGGCTTAACCCACTGAGCCACCCAGGCGCCCCCACAGTGAGAATTTATAACAACTCTTCCATTCTTTTCTTCTGCCAGTGTTTCTGTGTATTTGTGTTTGTCCTGATAGTATATAAATTTTACACTTGGGGTTCTTTTTGACGAGGTTCTTTTTTTGTTTCGTTTAGTTTTTATATATATATATTTTTCTCTTGTCATCTACTTTTATCAGTCTTTTTTGTCTGTTTTTGTTACCTTGGGGCCCAGTTGGGCAGGGCCTTCTCGTTTATTTTATCTTTCTTTTTTATTCCTCTCTCTCTCTCTCTCTCCTTTCCCTCTCCTTCTCCCTCTTTTCCTTTTTTCGGTTGGATGAGGACTCTTGATTGCTCAGAAGCATTCCAGGGTTCACCTTGCCTGCACCAGGGTCGATACATTCAGCTACATCTGTTCAGCCATCTCTCACCAAAATAACTAGGAGGAGGAATACCCAACAGAAGAAAAACTCAGAGGTTGGGCCTTCTGCAACAGAGCTAATGGCTATGGATATAGACAATATGTTGGAAAGGGAATTCAGGCTAAAAATTATCCAGGCAATGGCTAGGTTGGAGAAAGCCATGGATGACAAAATGGAATTGATTAAGGCAGAAGTGAAAGCCACCAGGGGTGATGTTCACAATGTTCTCAGTGAGTTCCAATCTACTCTAAATTCTCTAAAAGCTAGGGTGACTGAGACAGAAGATAGAACTAGTGATCTGGAGGACAGAGAGAAATGATCAGGAGGAAGCCTGGAACAAACAGCTTAGAATCCACGAAAACAGGGAAATAAATGATGCCATGAAACGTTCCATCGTCAGAATTATTGGAATCCCTAAGGGGGAAGAGAAAGAAAGAAGACTAGAAGATATAGTTGAACAAATTCTCCAAGAAAATTTTCCCAGTCTTGCTAATGGAACCAGCATTCATATACTAGAGGCAGAATGGTCTTCCCCCAAGATTATAGAATCTAGAAAGACCTCAAGACACATGATAGTGAAAATGATGAATCATAATTGTAGCCAGCACCTCTTGAAAGCAGCTAGGACAAAGAAGTACCTTATATATAGAGGAAAGCCTATGAGAATGACATCAGACCTGTCCACAGAAACCTGACAAGTCAAAAAGGGTGAGAAAGACCTATTCAGGGCACTAAATGATAAGAACATGCAGCCAATAATACTTTATCCAGCAAGACTGAAATTCAAAATGGATGAAGAGATAGAGTTTCCAAGACCAGCAAGGTTTAAAAGAGTATGTGACCACCAAGCTGACACTGCGGGAAATATTAAAGGGGGGGGTCCTATAAAGGAGCAAAAATTCTTAGAATATCATTGAACAGAAATATATGGAGACAATCTACAGAAAGAAGGACTTCAAAGGTATTACAATGTCAATACAAACGTATCTCTCAATAATCACTCTCAATGTGAATGGCCGAAATGCGTCCATAAAACAACACAGGGTTGCAGATTGGATAAAATGACAGGACCCATCCATATGTTGTCTACAAGAGACCCATTTTGAACCTCAGGATACACCCAGACTGAATGCAAAGGGATGGAGAAGCATCTTTCATGCCAATGGGCCTCAAAAGAAGGATGGGGTAGTGATTCTCATATAAGATAAATTAGATTTTAAACTAAAGACTGTAGTCAGACATACAGAAGGACACTACATAATTCTTAAAGGGACTATCCACCAGAAAGATCTAACAATTGTGAATATTTATGCCCCCAATATGGGAGCAGCCAATTACATAAGAAAACTGTTAATCAAAGAGTCATGTTAGTATGAATACATTAATAATAGGAGATCAGAACATGCCTCTCTCAGAAATAGACAGATCATCAAAGCAGAAAATCAGTAAAGAAACAAGAGCATTGAATGACACGTTGTACCAGATGGACCTCATAGATATATACAGAACATTCCACCCTAAAACAACAGAATACTCATTCTTCTCAAGTGCACATGGAACCTTCTCCAGAATAGACCACATACTGGGTCACAAATCAGGACTCAACCGATACCAAAAGACCGAGATTATTCCCTGCACATTCTCAGATCACAATGCTTTGAAACTGGAGCTCAATCACAAGGAAAAGTTCTGAAGGAACTCAAACACCTGGAACCTAAAGACCACTTTGCTTCAGAATGCTTGGATCAACCAGGAGATCAAAAAAGGACTTAAGCAATTCATGGAAACCAATGAGAATGAGGACATTTCAGCCCAAAACCTATGGGATACAGCAAAGGCAATCCTAAGGGGGAAATACATAGCCATCCAAGCCTCCCTCAAAAAAAATTGAAAAATCCAGAATACACCAGCTGTGTTTACACCTTAAAGATTTGGAGAATCAACAAGAAATTAAGGAACTCCACACACAAGAAGGGAAATAATCAAGGTTAGAGCAGAGATCAATGAGATAGAAACTAGAGATACAGTAGAATGCATCAGTGAAACTAGAAGCTGGTTTTTTTTTTAAAAGAATAAGAATGATAAACCATTGGCCACACTAATCCAAAAGAAAAGAGAGAAAGCTCAAATTAATACAATTATGAATGAAAAGAGAGAGATCACAACTAACACCAAGGAGGTAGAAACAATCATCAGAAGTTATTATCAACAGTTATAAGCCAATAAGTTAAGCAACCTAGAAGAAATAGATGCATTTCTAGAAAAGTATAAACTTCCAAAATTGAACCCGGAAGAAATTAACATCCTGAATAGACCAATATCTAGTAACGAGATTGAACCAGTGATCAAAAACCTCCAAAAAAAAACGAGCCCAGGACCTGACGAATTCCTTGGGGAATTCTACCAAACTTTCAATGAAGAAATAACACCTATTCTCCTGAAGCTGTTTCAAAAAATTGAAGCAGAAGGAAAACTTCCTGACTCTTTCTATGATGCCAGCATTACCCTGATCCTCAAACCAGGCAAAGACCCCACCAAAACCGAAAATTTCAGACCAATATCCCTGATGAATATGGATGCTAAGATTCTCAACAAGATCCTAGCAAATAGGATCCAACAGCACATTAAAACGATCATCCACCATGACCAGGTGGGATTCATGCCTGGGTTGCAAGTTTGGTTCAACATTCGCAAATCAATCAGTGTGATAGAACAAATCAATAAGAGAAGAGAGAAGAGCCACATGGCCCTCTCACTTGATGGAGAAAAAGCATTTGACGAAATCCAGCATCCATTCCTGATTAAAACGTTTCAAAGTATAGGGATAGAGGGAACATTCCTGAACTTCATCAAATCTATGAAAGACCCACAGCAAACATCATCCTCAATGGGAAAAAGCTCACAGCCTTCCCGTTGAGATCAGGAACACGACAAGGATGCCCACTGTCACCACTCTTGTTCAACATAGTATATGTGCTGCAGAAGTGAGCACTTGTTCAACATAGTATTAGAAGTCCTAGCAAGAGCAATCAGACAACAAAGAGAAAGAAAAGGTATCCAAATTGGCAATGAGGAACTAAATCTCTCTTTGCAGATGACATGAGACTTTATATGGAAAACCCAAAAGGCTCTACCCCCAAACTACTAGAACTCATACAGCAATTCAGTAACGTGGCAGGATACAAAGTCAATGTACAGAAATCAGTGGCTTTCTTATACACTAACAATGAAAATACAGAAAGGGAAATTAGAGAATTGATTCCATTTACTATAGCACCAAGAACCATAAGATACCTGGGAATAAACCTAACCAAAGAGGTAAAGGATCTGTACTCAAGGAGCTACAGAACACTCATGAAGAAATCGAAGAAGACACAAAAATATGGAAGACCATTCCATGCTCTTGGATTGGAAGAATAAACATTGTTAAAATGTATATACTGCCTGGAGCAATCTATACCTTTAATACCATTTTGATCAAAATTCCACTGGTATTTTTCAAAGCCTGGAGCAAATAATCCTAAAATTTGTATGAAATTAGAAGAGACCCCGAATTGCTAAGGAAATGTTGAAAAAGAAAAACAAAACTGGCGGTGTCACGTTACCTGATTTCAAGCTTTACTACAAAGCTGTGATCACCAAGACAGCATGGTACTGGCATAAAAACAGACACATAGACCAGTGGAACAGAGTAGAGAGCCCAGAAATAGACCCTCAACTCTGTGGTCAAATAATCTTCAACAAAGTAGGAAAAAATGTACAGTGGAAAAAAGACAGTCTCTTCAATAAATGGTGTTGGGAAAACAGCTATATGTACAAGAATGAAATTCGACCATTCTCTTATATCATACACAAAGATAAACTTGAAATGGATAAAAGACCTCAACGTGAGACAGGTATCCATCAGAATCCTAGAGGAGAACATAGACAGTAGCCTCTTTGATATCAGCCACAGCAACTTCTTTCAAGATATGTCTCCAAAGGCAAAGGAAACAAAAACAAAGATGAACTTTTGGGACTTCATCAAGATCAAAAGCTGCTGCACAGCAAAGGAAACAGTCAACAAAACAAAGAGGTAACCCACGGAATGGGAGAAGATATTTGCAAATAACACTACAGACAAGGGGCTGATATCCAGGATCTATAAAGAACTTCTCAAACCCAACCCACACAAAACAGATAATCACGTCAAAAAATGGGCAGAAGACACGAACAGACACTTCTCCAAGGGAGACATGCAAATGGCTATCAGACACATGAAAAAATGTTCATCATCACTCACCATCAGGGAGATTCAAATTAAAACCACATTGAGAAAATAATGAATACTGTTTTTCTGAAAATAAATAAATTGGGGGAAAAAAAAAACATATTGAGATACCATCTTACATCAGTTAGAATGGCCAAAATTAGCAAGACAGGAAACAACGTGTGTTGGAGAGGATGTGGAGAAAGGGGAACCCTCTTATACTGTTGGTGGTAATGCAAGTTGGAGCAGCCACTTTGGAAAACAGTCTGGAGATTCCTTAAGAAGTTAAAAGTAGAGCTTCCCTATGAGCCTACAATTGCACTACTGGGTATTTAACCCAATGATACAGATGTAGTGAAAAGGAGGGCCATCTGTACCCCAATGTTTATAGCAGCAATGGCCATGGTCGCCAAACTGTGGAAAGAACCAAGATGCCCTTCAACGGACAAATGGATAAGGAAGATGTGGTCCATATCTAGTATGGAGTATTATGCCTCCATCGGAAAGGATGAATAGCCAACTTCTGTATCAACATGGACGGGACTGGAGGAGATTGTGCTGAGTGAAATAAGTCAAGGAGAGAGAGTCAATTATCATATGGTTTCACTTATTTGTGGAGCATAACAAATAACACAGAGGACATAGGGAGATGGAGAGGACTATGGACTCTGAAAAACAACCTGAGCGTTTTGAAGGGGCGGATGGTGGGAGGTTGGGGGAGCCAGGTGGTGGGTATTATAGAGGGCACGTATTGCATGAAGCACTGGATGTGGTGCATAAACAATGAATTCTGTTACACTGTAAATAAGTTAAATAAAAATAATAATTACTTTAAATGTAAATGGACTAACTCCTCTAATCAAAAAAAAAATAGGAGTGGCTGAATGTGTTAAAAAAGCAAAAAACACAAATCAAAAAGACATATCTATATACTCGATATATACTTGAGAGGTAGGGACTCACAAAGACTGAAAGTGAAAGGATAGGAAAATATTTTTCATGGAAATGGAAATGAAAAGAAAGGTGTTATAGGTACATTCATATCAGACAAAAGAGACTTTGAAACAAAGATTATAGTGAACAACAAAGGAAAGACTCTACAAAATGAAAAAGTGGTCAAGAAGATCCAATACTTAAAAATATATATGCATCCAAGTTTGGAGCACCAAAATATTTAAAAGCAGGTATTATCAGGGAGAAATTATTAAATGAAAAAACTGACATCAATACAATAATAGTAGGGATTTTAACCTGCCAGTTACGTCAATGGATAGATCATATCCAGACATATATGAAACCTTGTTTCAGTAAGAAAATAATTGATCTTCAATGATCATTAGACTAGATGGACTTTAAGAGATATGTATTGGGAGAGAACATTCCATCTAAAAGCAACAGAATATATATTTTCTGAAGTGCACATGGAACATTCTCCCAGATAGATTACATATGAGGCTACAAAACAAGTCTCAATAAATCAAAGAAGGATGGAATATATGAAGCATCTTTTCTAATGACAGTTTTATGAATCTAAAAATTAATTACAAAAAAAGGTGGAAAAACTACAAATACATGGAGATTAAACATGTTACTGGACAACTACAGGGCCATAGGAAAAAAAATAAAAGAGAAATAAAAAAATCTTGAGATTAGTGAAAACAGAAATATTATATACCAAAATCAATCAGATGCAGCAAAGAACTAAGAGGGAAAGTTATAGCAGTAAAGGCCTACCCCTAGAAAAGAGAAATCTCCAGTAAGCAATTTGACTTTATACCTAAATAAACTAGATAAAAATCCCAAAATTAGTAGAAGGAAGGAAATAATAGAGGGAATAAATGAAATTGATATGAAAAAGATAACACAAAAGATCAATTAAAAGCTGATTCTTTGAATAGATAAAATAAATTAAAACTTTAGACTTGCCAACAAAAAGAGTGGGCTCAAGTAAGAAAAATCAGAAATGAAAGAAAAGCTGTAGGTGTTAACATAGAAATAAAAAGGTGATAAGAGATTATTATGAAAAATTATAATAAGATCAGCTTCAAACTGATGCCAACACCAGACACATAGACTTAAAAATATTATAGGCCAATATCCCTAATGGAATGGGATGCCAAAGACCTCAGCCAAATATTAGAAAAAGAATTCAATAATACATTAAAAGGACTATATGGGGAGCTTGATTGGCACAGTCAATTGAGTGTCTGATTCCTGGTTTCTGCTCAGGTCATGATCTCGTGGTCATAGAATTGAGCCCTGTGTCCAGCTCCATGCTCTGTGCAGAGTCTGCTTAAGACTCTCCTTCTCTGCCTCTGTCTCTCTCAAATAAATCTTTGGGATGCCTCGGTGGCTCAGTTGGTTAAGCATCTGCCTTCAGCTCAGGTCATTATCCCAGGGTTCTGGGATTGAATCTCAGCTCCTTGCTTTGGCTCAGGTCATGGTCTTGGAGTCCTTTGATCATACTCCATGTTAGACTCTCCATTCTGGGAGAGTGTGCTGGTCCCTCTGCCCCTTCCTTTGCTCCTGCTTTCAGTTTCTCTCTCAAATAAATAAAATCTTAAACACACACACACACACACGGCTTTTACATCATGACCACATGGAATTGGTTCTAAGGATGCATGGATGATTCTGTATCTATAAATAAATTAACATAATAAACTGCATTAATGTAATGAAAGATAAAAATATGATCCTCTCGGTAGATGCAGAAAAACATTTGACAAAATTCAACATTGATTTATGATAACCCTCAACAACATGGGCATAGAGGGTATGTGCCTCAATATAATAAAGGCCATATATGACCAAATGACAGGTAATACTCAGCAGTGAAAAGTTGAAAGCTTTTCCCTTAAGATCAGGAATATGACAAAAGATGTCTATTATCCTTACTTTTTTTTTCTTAAAGATTTTATTTATTCATTTGACAGACAGAGATCACAAGCAGGCAGAGAGGCAGGCAGAGAGAGAGAAAGGGAAGCAGGCTCCCTGCCAAGCAGAGAGCCGGACGTGGGGCTCGATCCCAGGACCCGGGGATCATGACCCGAGCCAAAGGCAGAAGCTTCAACCCACTGAGCCACCCAGGCGCCCCTATCCTTACTTTTATTCAATACAGTATTGGAAATTCTAACCACAGTGAGTAGGCGAGTAAAAGAAATAAAAACATTCATATCAGTAAGAAAGAAATGAAACTGTCACTATTTGTAGATGACATGGTACGATAAATAGAAAACCTTAAAGACTCCACCACAAAACTAACAGAGCTAATAAGAAAGAAATCAAGGAAACAACTCTATTTTCAGTTGCACCAAAATGAATAATACAGGAATAAATTAAACCAAAGAGGTGAAGACCTGTACACTGAAAAATAACAGGTATTCATGAAAGCAATTGAAGGAACAAACGGAAAGACATTCTATGCTCATGGATTGGAAGAATTAATGTTATTAAACTGTCCAAACTACCCCAGATAAACTGTAGATTCAATGTAGTCCCTAATAAAATTACACTGAAATTTTTTACAGAACTAAAACAAGTAATTCTAAGATCTGTATAGAACCACAAAACCCTGAATAGCCAAAACAGTCTTGAGAAAGAACAATGCTGGATGTATCATGAACCCTGCACCCTGATTTTATTTTATTTTATTTATTTATTTAATTTTATATTTTTCCCACCTATGAGAGAGAGAGAGAAAACGAGTGGTGGGGAGGCGCAGAGGGAGAGAAAGAGAAAGAAACTGACTCCCCGCTGAGTAGGAAGGCCACACAGGGCTTGATCCCAGGACCTGGATATCATGACCTGAGTCAAAGGCAGATGCTTAACTGACTGAGCCACCTAAGTGCCCTCATGCACCCTGGTTTTAAACTGTATTACAAATCTCTAGTAGTCAAAACCGCATGGTATTGGCATAAAACACACATTGATCAATGGAATAGAATAGTGAATACAGAAATAAAAGCACCAATATATAGTCTATTTAAAATGGTGTTGCTAAACTTGACAGCTACATCCAAAGAATGAAAGTGGGACACTCTCTTGCACTCTATACAAAATTAACTCAAAATGGAATAGAAACTTGGCTATAAGACTAGACACCACAAAAATCCTAGAAGAAAACTTTGATGATAATCTCTTTGATCAATCAGTTTTAGCAATATGTTTTTTGGATGTGACTCCAAAGGCAAGGGAAGCAAAAGCAAAAATAAACAGATGGGTCTACTTCAAACTAAAAGTTTCTGCACAGCAAAGGAGAAACAACAAAAAATGAAAAAAGAAAAAACCTATTGAAAGGAAAACATTTACAAATCATATAACTGGTAAGGAATTAATATCCAAAATATAGAAGAGCTCCCACAACTCAATTACAAAACCAAACCAAACCAAATCAAACCAAACCAAACCAAAACAGTTTTTAAAATGGTCAATAAAGCATGCACCTCCTAATCTTGACATTGTAAATTCAAGCCCCATGTTGGGTGTAGAGATTACTTAAGAAATAAAATCTCAAAAAATTTTAAAAAGACGCACAGAGGATCTCAATAGACATTTTAACAAAGAAGATATACTAATGCCCAAAAGGTATATGAAAATATTCTCAACATCACTAATTCAGCAGGAAATTGCAAATCAATACCATAGAAATATTTCCTAACACCTGTGGGGATGGCTGTTGTTAAAAAGATACCCAGTGTTAGGGAGAATGTGGGAAAAAAAACAGAAACCTCATGTACTTTTTGGTGAGAATATATATGGGTGCTGGATTTATGGAAAATAGTACTGAGGTTTTTCAAAAAATTAAAAATAGATATACTGTAGGTAGGATCCAACAATTGCACCACTGGGCAATGTTGCAAAGAAAATGGAAACATAATCCATAAAGATATTTCGACTTCTGTGTTTACTGCAGTTTACTGCAGCATTATTTCAATAGGCAAGGTATGGGAGCAACCTAAGTGTCCACTGATGATGAATGGATAAACAAGAAGTCATGTGTGTATGTATTGTATACACACACACACACACACACACACAATAGAATATTACTCATCCATGAAAAAGGGATGAAATACTATCATTTGCAACAGCATGAATTGAGCTTAGGGGTATTATACTAAATGAAATAAGTCAGACACAGAAAGACAAATACTGCATGATGTACATGTGGAATAAAAATAAACAAAACCCAGATTCATGATACAGAGAACAGATTGGTGGTTGCCAGAATGATAGGGCATTGGGGAGGTGTAATTTTTGCAGGAAATTAAGAAGTACCAACTTCCAGTTATAAAACAATTAGGTCATGTGTATACAATGTATAGCTTAGGATATATAATCAGTAACATATTAAATTTGTAAGATGGTAGCTAGACTTATTTTGGTAACTATCTTACAATGTATGTGAATGTGAACTCACTATGTTATACAGCTGAAAATAATGTACTTTATGTCAGTTATATCATAAAAACTAAAACATTTATACACAACAGAATATTCGTGTATTTCTAGATATGCACAGCTATTGCCACAGTTTTAGAACTTTATCGCATCATAAAGAAACATTTTACCCTTTATCTGTTACCCCCATTTCCTTATCCCATACCCCTAAGCAACTAGTTTACTTTTTGTCTCAATAGATTATTCTCTTTTCAAAATTTATATGAATAGATTTGTCATTATTTAAGTAATTCTGTATGTCTTTTTTTCTGGGATGTTAATGATGTGGATTTTAGATCTTCTCACATTCCACATTCCACATGTCTCTAAGGCTCTGTTCATTTGCTTTTCTTTTTTTTTTCTTTTTTTTAAAGATTATTTATTTATTTATTTGACAAAGAGAGAGCGAGAGAGGGAACACAAGCAGGGGGAGTGGGAGAGGGAGAAGCAGGCTTCCTGCTCATCAGGGAGCCCGATACAGGGCTCCATCCCAGGATCCTGGGATCATGACCTGAGCTGAAGGCAAACGCTTTAATGACTGAGCCACCCAGGCACCCCTGTTCATTTGCTTTTAATCATTTTCATTTTCAATATCAGTTGGTCTTTCTCTTTAAGATTTTGTTTATTTGCCAGAGATAGAGCAAGAGCGCACAAGCAGGGAGAGTGGCAGGCAAAAGGAGAAGCAGGCTCCCTGCTGAGGTAGGAGCCCAGTGTTAGACTCAATCCTAGCACCCTGGGATCATGACCTGAGTTAAGTGAAGACACTTAACTGACTGAGCCACCCAGGCATCCCCATTTTTCATTTTCTTCTTCATATTGGTTCATTTCTGTTGCTCTATCTTCAAGTTGACTATTTTTTCTGCCATCTCCATTTTCTTATTGAGGCAATCCAGTATTTTTAAAAATCAGCACGGGGTGTTGTGCATAAACAATGAATCTTGGAACACTGCATCAAAAACTAATGATGTATTTTATGGTGACTAACATAACATAGTAAAAAAAACATTATTTTTGTCCAAAATTATTTACATTTTTTTTTAAAGATTTCATTTGTGTATTTGACAGAGAGAGATCACAAGTAGACAGAGAGGCAGGCAGAGAGAGAGAGGGAAGCAGGCTCTCTGCTGAGCAGAGAGCCTGATGCGGGACTTGATCCCAGGACCCTGAGATCATGACCTGAGCCAAGGGCAGTGGCTTAACCCACTGAGCCACCCAGGTGCCCTACATTTGTTTTTTATGGTTAATATTTTTTGCTGATAACTTTATCATTCTGTTCATGTATTTTTTCATCTTTATTTTTATTTTTATTTATTTGTTTTAATTTATTTATTTGACAGAGAGAGGGGGAGAGGGAATACAAGCAGGGGGATTCGGAGAGGGAGAAACAGGCTTCCTGCTGCCAAGCAGGGAGCCTGATAAGGGGCTTGATCCCAGGACCCTGGGATCATGACCTGAGCTGAAGCCAGACGCTTTAATGACTGAGCCACCCAGGTGCTTCTGAAGTATGTTTATTTTAACCAAAGAGCCTAGTTATAATAGCTGCATGATCTTTGTCAGGTATTTCATCAGAGTTATCCTGGAATTGATGCCCATTAATTTTGACTGTTTAAGTATACAATCTGCCTGATTAGATTCAAGTTCTCTCACCCTCTCTGTGTGACAGTTCCAACATTAATTATGTCTTCAGATAATTTGGGTCAGAACTCTCCATGTCCTAATTTAGTAGTTAGTTTTAGGCCTGATCAGTGGTTTATGTTGCAGTTCATTTTTCAAGCCCTTTGATAGGCTTCTTTGATTCTGTTCCACACACATGCAGTTTGTGATTGAGACCAGGAATTGTGTCTGTTAAGATGCAGAATTAGGGGATCTCCTTTTCCCGTTGTATCTTTTCCATGATGTATTCTGTGGATTCTCCAATTCCCATAGGTTCTTTATCCTGATTCTTCCAACCAGAACGGAGCTTCTCTCAGAGTTTTAGTCTTTCAAGATGTCACACAGGTTTGTACTGTTAGGGCTGCCCTTGGGATGAAGTGAAGGAGAGCATGAAAAAGATAACAGGAAATACCTCCCCTCACACTTTTTTTTTAAATCACATGAGCCTCTTTTCCTGGTCATTTTGATCAGATACATTTTCTCTTGATTGGGGCTTGCCTTGGAGCAGGACTAGGAGTCAAAAGAGAAAAAAATTGGGGAAAAAACCCTTTAATTCTTATGTTCACCAGCTTAAAATTGTGTCTTTTACTGTTCCTTTTTCCAGAAATGAGGTTTTTCTTGGAAATATTTTTCATACTCACAGTGGAGTTCCATGAATCAGTCAGTCTCTTCTAGGGTCAAAGTCAAGAGATAACGTTTTGAAATAAACCCAGGAAACTCAACATAGTGCTGGTTGTTCTTTGAACTTTGTCCTCCCCCCCAATATGCTTGCTGTTATTTAATTTTCAGAGTCCTCCCATAGTTCTGCCCATTTTTAATTGAACTTTTTTTTTTTTTTGGTGTTTAGCTGGGGACATAGGTCAAGCACAAATGTCATATGTTTACTGTATGTTAATAAATCATAGCAAAGCTCTAAATAATATGAGATGAAAATACAGTTCTGAAAGTTAAGGATTCTCAAGAACAATCTGGAAACCATATTAATAATACTCCTTTTCTAAATACCTTCTATGTGTTGTTTGACATTTTGTGTTTCAGTAACTGTAGATCTTGCTAAATCATGATGGGAAATGCCTGGGGTTCTATTATTCCTAGTTCTTACCCTTGTTATAGTAATCCCAAACTTCAGTTTTTGAACAATATTTTTCAGGTGGATGGTCTTCAGATTGTTGATGAGCCGATGGAAGAAGAAGCAGATTCTTGCCAAGTAAGTACTTTCTTTAACAGACTGTGCTGCATTTTTAAGATAAAAGGAAAGAGAATAATCATCTGTCACTTAAGGAGAAAATCATTTGTCAATTAAAGAAATTTAGATAAGTTAATAATAAGCAAATTCAATTACTAATAAAACAATAGTTTAAAATACAGTTTTTTGTCAGAAACATTTATATGAAAATTTTAAATCTTTTCAACTTTATTGATGTATAATCTATATGCCATGTAATTTGCCCATCTTAAGTGTAATAATGAGTGAAATTTTTACTTGCTAGTATATGAGTAACTGCATTACTTAAATACAGAATCCTCTGTAAATAAGATTACCTTCAACTTTAGGTTAGAAAAGAGATCTAGTGCAGAAATATTTGACCTGAGGCCATTTAAAATGTATTTTCTGGCTTTGAAAAAATATTACATCTAAATTATTTCAGAATTTTCTAACTAGTTTTATTTTAATTTACTTTATTTTATTTTAAAGACTTTTTATTTGTTTGACAGAGAGAGAGAGAGTGAGGGAGAAAAAAAGCAGGCTCCCCAATGAATAGGGAGCCTGATGCAAGACTTGATACCAGGACCATGGGATCATGACCTGCACTAAAAGCAGATGCTTAACTGACTGAGCCACCCAGGGGCCCTTCTAACTAGTTTTAAAAACCATTTGACTACTAGGCCATTCTATGCCAGGCCTATGTACTAGTCCCTTGTCCTACGAGTTCTAGTTTTATAGAAGAGTGTTCTTAAGATTTTAAGAAGGTCTAAGTTGTACATCCACGTTTATTTTGTTATTTTATTATTATTATTTCAATAATATTTTCCTGGAATTATAGATTGTTTAAGCTGGAAGGAGCCTCAGAGACAATATTTTTTAATAATCCCATTGTATAGGTAAATCTGTTGAGACCTGGAGAGGTTATGATACATACTTGTTTGTCAAGTTAATAAGTAGCAGAAGTGAGACTTATGACCCAGTGTGCATCATGTTAAGTCATTTGTGTATTGTGTAGACAAAAAAGAAGTGGAAAATAAGAAAAACATAATCCTCCTCTTATTTAGTTGTGGATAAAATCAACCTTGATGTCCTTTTTTTCCCCCCGAAACTGGTTTAAAAGATGATTTTTTCAGATAGGACCAGCAGAGTTATTTAAATTGGGTTTCTCCAAGATTCTTTGAAATATTCTTTGTAAAAATGCACTACCTCTGTAGGTTGTCATGATGTAACAGTAACCTTAGTTCTGGTTAATAGATAAAATGTCATTATTTCTATTGTAATTTACTTAATATAAATGACTTGTGTTAATTTTGAATTTAAATGTAAGCTTCTATCAAAATCATCTAAAGTTTTCTCTACAGATCATATGTACTAAGAGGCATAGTATTTACATTAGTAGTTTATAAAAGATAAAGTGTAGGAAAATACAAAAACAGTGGGGAATGGTATATTTGAGAATCAATAAATTGATAGAGAAATACTATGCCCCATACTACAGGGGCAAAAAAATGTATGTGTGTGCATGTGCACATATGTACATGTGTAGCCAACATAAACACATAGATATATATAGAGGGTTATTGTCAAATATTTACCTTCCCAGTTTAAAAAAAAATCAGGAAGTATACTTTTAATGGAAAGACAATAAAAATATACAGTGATGATGCTAATGTGATCTAAATTACTCACCTTCAGTGGTTAGAAAGGGAAATCTGAAGATTTGGAGAATCAGTGACCTAGAATCACTTCTAAAGATTTTAGTTTTTTTATATATTTTTATTTATTTATTTGAGTTGGCAGAGAGCACAGAAGCAGGGGGAATAGCAAGCAGAAGGAAAGGAGAAGCAGGCTTCCTGCTGAGCAGGGAGCCTGATGTGGGGCTCAATCCGAGGACCCCGGTATCATGACCTGAGCCAAAGACAGATGCTTAACTGACTGAGCCACCCAGGTGCTCCAGGATGTGATTTAGTTTATAGCCTGAGTTATATGAACTTAAAACAAAGTACATTTTCTGTGTGATGATTTAGGTACTCATTTGATGTCAGTTAAATTATGAGTGATAAGAAACACTAAACATAAATTTATCTCTTTGTTTAATGTTTTTCATTTATAGGATTTTTAGGAATATGGTTACTTATTCCAGTGTGATGCTGGGAGATGTGTGTTTTTTGTGGTTGGCTTTTTTTTTTTAATAGTGGAGAATTGTAGAGATTGCTCTGTGATGCATAGATTCTTTAAGCAGTATTTAAATCTGATTTTAAGAATTGCCTATGTTGCCTGATGCTGTTTTGTTATTGATTGATTTAGACAGCTAATCCTCTTCATCTCAGTTATCGTAGCTTTGGATTTTCATGGTCATCTGATCACTTTTCATCAGTTAAAATAGGAAGAATTAAGTAAATTTCTTCCCATTCTCCAGTTATCTATATCTACGCATATCTATATATATGTAGCATATATTAGTAAAACTAAATTATAGTTAGTATAATTTTAATATGTCCAGATTAGTAATAATGAATTTTTCTGTTTCTCAAAACAGTGTTACTCTTTGGTAAGCATTAAGTAACAGGTCAGAGATAAAAGGTATATCATATTTCACCACTTAGTTCCCTATTTCTCCCAACAGTGTCCAGGTTAGAAAAACAAATGTTATGCTTCTTCTTTAATAGGTTACTGACATGAATTAATTATTTTATGGTGTCAAAATAAGAAGAGATGTCTTGTATTTGCTAGTTTATGATCAATTCATATTTACTTTTAAAGTTTGTACACAGTGGTTAATACTACCTCAAACAAAATACATATTATTAATGCTACTAAAGTTTTTGTAATTTCAAAAGAAGAATCACTTAACAATTAGATTTTTGTTCACTACAGTAGTACAACATCAGCAGTATGTTTAGTCTCTAAATTGATATATATTTTTTTATTACCCAGAAATATAAAGGTTACATTTAACTGAAAATGTACATAAAAAATGATTTCCTGATATTTTGACACCCTATGTTTCTAACTTTTGAAATTATTCTTGACATGTGTCTGTCTTAAGAATCCTTTAAGAAATATTCTTTTACAAGTGTTTTATTTAAACTTACGTATAGCTATAAGTAAGAAGTTCCTTAAGTCGGGGGACCTGCTTCTTATAGGGTGGATTTTTTCCTTCCTTTACTTCTCTTTCCATCTGGGCATTTTTCCTTGCTGCACTTCAATGTTTTTCTTCCCTTGCAAAGTTGGTCCTTACTTCTCCTTTTTATTCATTTAGCATTAAAAAAAATTGAACACTTGGAAGTGAAGGTTGCAGAGTAATAGGGGGACCCTGTGCTTGCCTCATCCATTAAACACAGCTAGATAAATATCAAATCATTCTGAACACCCAGGAAATCAATCTGAGGACTGAGAGAATAATCTGCACAACTAGAGGGAGAAAAGAGGCCATATTATGGAGGGTGTGAAATGTGGAGGTGTGATTTGGGGGAGAAAAGAATCATGGTGCTGCAGAGGGAAGAGAGGAGAGAGAGTGAGGTGGGGGAGAGAGAGAAAAAAAATGGGCACAGGGCATTTCACAAAAAACACTCCCCCAAACAACTGATGTTCTGGGAAAACAATAGAGGCTGATTATGGCAAATTTTTACAAGCAGTGGAGCTCAAGTTCTGATGCTTTAGAAGTCTGTGCCATTACCAGTGTGGAGCCTATTTGGCATAGAGATGCTCCTGTGGAGAAGGAGGGGAGAGGGCCAGGAGTGGACAGTGTGGTCTGAGGATCCCCTGAGTCACACTGGGAGGGACAATCCCCATTCTTGAGTGCATTTGGAAGAAGTGGCACTGCCTCTTCAGGGACAAAAGAGCCAGTGGGCAACATTGAGCTGGACTGTTCATTAGTGTAGGAATAGATGCACCTACTGAGGGCAGCTAACCTGGATGCTGGCTTTATGCTGTGGTTTTCCATAAATTCTAAGCCCCTACATGTTCCTGTGACTGATCTTTTGGGGAAAACAACAACAACAACACCAACCACAGCTCAGTGAAACCCTCCCCCAGAGGATCAGCATGGGTCCATGAAGTGCCAGGTTCTTAAAATTTGGAGTTTTGAAACCCAGCTGGCATGCCTGAGATACAAACACAAGAGCATTGCGCTACCTGGTGGGCAAAAGGCTCAGACACAGATAGGGTAAAGAGACAGGGATCTGAGGGATGCCTGGGACAAAGTAGGAGAGATTGTTTGCTCTTCTGAGAGGGCTTCCTGAATAGGCAAGGCATGAAATCCCCTCTTCAGGGGTGAGAGAACCACCTGATGCCATTTTTACCCCTGCCCACCAGCAAGGGTGGACTTCAGTGAGCAGCCCAGCACCCAGGGTGGAAGCTTGCACCTCTTACACCAAGCTCCACTCCCCTGTACTCTAAAGGTACTTTTTGTTTTGTTTTGTTTTGTTTTGTTACACTGGGGCAAGTGTGCCTGAGACTCAGAGCATCAGCAGACCCCTCCCCCAGAGGACCAGCACAAACCACCCAATTGTACTATCTGCTGACCACAGAGGGCTGCAAAGCTGTAGCTCTAGGGGAAATAGGATCTAGCTTCTTTTAAAAATCATACTAAGGGGCACCTGGGTGGCTCAGTGGGTTAAGCCTCTGCCTTGAACTCAGGTCATGGTCTCAGGGTCCTGGGATAGAGCATCGCATCGGGCTCTCTACTCGATGGAGAGCCTGCTTCCCCTTCTCTCCCTCTGCCTGCCTCTCTGCCTACTTGTAATCTCTCACTCTCAAATAAATAAAAATCTTAAAAAAAATCATACTAAAACACACCTAGTTAAAACTTGCTACACAGTGGGCAATATCCAAGCACTCCCCACTGCAGACAAAGAGAAAGTCTGCAGGGTGTTGACCTAAGGGAAAGAGCAGCCAAAGCACAAGAGCAGTGTGCACACAGCATACATCGGAAACAATTCCTGAAGCACCAGGTCCTGGACAGTATAGGACCTCTTCTTAATATATCCATTATTCTCAGGAGCAGGAAACATAACAGACTTTCCTAGCACAGAGAAGACAGAGAGCTACACAAAATGTCAAAATGGAGGCATTCATCTCAGAAGAAAGAACAAGAAGTCAAGGATAGGGATTCCATTAGAACAGTTATAAGTAATATGCCTGAATCATAATTTAGAACAATGATCATAAGGATACTAGCTGGGCTAGAGAAAAACATAGACAATGCCAGGAGTCCCTCACCACAGGGACAAAAGACTAAAATCTAGTCCAGCCAAAATAAAAATGCTATAGCCAAGATGTGAAATAATAAAGGTGAGAAGAGGGTGTACACTTAGGGAAAAGGTGTACACTTAGGGAATTCAGCAACTATATGAAGCATAATAAAATCCATATCATAGGAGTTCCAGAAGATGAAGAGAGTAAAAAATGAGCAGAAAGTTTATTTCAGGAAATTATAGTTGAAAACTTCCCTAATCTTGGGAAGGAAAGAGATATCCAAATCCAGGAGGTACAGAGAACTCCCATCAAAATCAACAAAGCAAGCTAACACCAAGATATATCACAGTTAAATTTGCAAAATATAGTGATTAAGGTAAAATCCTGAAAGGAACAAAACAAAAAAAGAAGTCCCTAACTTACAAGCCAAGCCAAATAAGGCTTTCAGCAGGTCTCTCCACAGAAACATGGCAGGCCAGAAGAGGGTGGCATGATATTTTCAACATGTTGAATGGCGGGGAAAATGCAGCCAAGAATACTTTATCCAGCAAGGCTGTCATTTAGAATGGAAGGAGATAAAGCTTCCAAGAGAATAATTAAAGGAGTCCATGACCACTAAATAAGCCCTGCAAGAAATATTAAAGGGAACTCTTTGAGTGGGAAAGTAAGACCAAAAGCAACAAAGAAGATAAAGGAACAGAAAGAATTTCCAGAAACCGCCAACTTTGCAGGTAATACAATGGCACTAAATTCCTATTAATAATCACTCTCAATGTAAATGAACTAAATTCTCCAGTCAAAAGCTATAGGGTGTCAGATTGGATAAAAAACAAAAACAAAAACAAAACTAAAACAAAACAAAAAAAGAAGACCCATCTATAAACTGCCTCAAAGAGACTCATTTTAGACCGAAGGACACCTGCAGATTGAAAGTGAGGGGATGGAGAACCATTTATCATGATAAAGAGTATCAAAAGAAAGCAAAAATGACCATACGTCTTTCAGACAAACTAGATTTTAAACCAAAGACTGAAACAAGAGATGAAGAAGGGCACTGTATCATAATAAAGGGGTCTATCCAACAAGATCTAATAGTTGTAATTATTTATGCCCCCAAATTCAGAACACTGAAATATATAAATCAAATAATAACAAACATAAGGAAACTCATTGACAATAACACAATAATAGTGGGAACTTCAACACCCCACTTACTTCAATGGACAGTTCATCTAAGCAGAAAATCAACAGGAAACAGTGGCTTTGAATGACATGCTGGACCACATGGACATAACTGATATATACAAAACATTTCATCCTAAAACAGCAGAATGCACCTTCTTTTCATGTGCACAGGAAACATTCTCTGGAAAAGATCACGTACTGGGTCACAAATCAAGCCTAAACAAGTAGAAAAAGATTGAGATCATACCATGTATATTTTCTGACCACAATGCTAGGAAACTAGAAATCAACTAGAACTTTTCTGGTCAAACTGGAAAAAATTTGGAAGACCACAAATACATGGAGATTGAAAAACATCCTACTAAAAAGGGAATGGGTTGGAAAACAAAATGAGTGGGTTAGCCAGAACATTAAAGAAGATGTAAAGAAGTATGTGGAAGCAAATGAAAATGAAAACATAATGATCCAAAACCTTTGGGATGTAGCAATAGCAGTCATAAGAAGGTAGTATATAGGAATGTAGGTATAACTCAAGGAGCAATAAAAGTCTCAATCTAACCTTACCACAACCACAATCTAACCTTACACCTAAAGGAGCTAGAAAAGGAAGAGCAAAGATAAGCCTAAAGTGAAATAATAAAGTGAAATAATAAAGATTAGAGCAAAATTAAATGATATAGGAACAACAGCAACAACAAAATGGCACAGATCAATCTAACTCGGAGCTGATTCTTTGAAAGAGTTAATAAAATTGATAAACCCCTAGAAAAAACTTATCAAAAAGAAAGAAAACATACTCAAATAAATGAATCATGAATGAGAGAGGAAAGATCACAACCAACACCACCAAAATATAAACAATTATAAGCAAATATTATTAATATTATGAAACAAATGGATAAATTCCCAGAAATAAATAAGCTACCCATGCTGAAAAACACTGACACCGAAGAAATAGAAAATTTGAACAGGCCTATGCCCAGCAAAGAAATTGAATCATTAATCAAAAATCTCACAACAAAAAAAAGTCCAGGGCCAGTCGGCTTCCCAGGGATATTCTACCAAACATTTGAAGAATTAATACCTATTCTTCTCCAGCTATTCAAAAAAATAGAAATGGAAGGGTAACTTCCAAACTCTTTTTATGAGACCAGCATTACCTTGATTCCAAAACTAGGCAAAGGTCCCACTAAAAACAGTTATAGGCCAATATCCCTGATGTACATGAATGCAAAAATTTTGAACGAGTTACTCACAAATTGAATCCAACAATACATTAAAAAAATTATTCACTGATATCAAGTGGTATCTATTTCTGGCTACAAGGTGGTTCAGTATTCACCAATCAATCAGTGTGATACACCACATTAATAAAAGAAACCTGTGATCCTCTCAATAGATAAAAAGCATTTGATAAAATGCAGCATCCATTGTTTATTAAAAAAAAAAACTTCAACAAAATAGGGGAATAGGTAATATACTTCAATGTCCTAAAGGCCATATATTAAAGACACACAAGTTATATCATTCTCAGTGGGGAAAAAACAGCATTTCCACTATTGTCAGGAAAAACACTGGGATGTCTACTCTCACCATTGTTATTTAACATACTACTGAATGTCCTAGCCTCAGCAATCAGACAACAAAAATAAATAAAGGTCATCCAAGTTAGCAAGGAAGAAGTAAAACTTCCATTCTTTGCAGACAACATGATACATTCTGTAGAAAATCTGCAAGATTCCATCAAAGATATCACCTTACACCAGTTAGAATGGCCAAAATTAGCAAGACAGGAAACAACATGTGTTGGAGAGGATGTGGAGAAAGGGGAACCCTCTTCCACTGTTGGTGGGAATGCAAATTGGTGCAGCCTCTTTGGAGAACAGTGTGGAGATTCCTCAAAAAATTAAAAATAGAACTTCCCTATGACCCTGCCATTGCACTCCTGGGTATTTACCCCAAAGATACAGATGTCGTGAAAAGAAGGGCCATCTGTACCCCAATGTTTATAGCAGCAATGGCCACGGTCGCCAAACTGTGGAAAGAACCAAGATGCCCTTCAATGGACGAATGGATAAGGAAGATGTGGTCCATATACACTATGGAGTATTATGCCTCGATCAGAAAGGATGAATACCCAACTTTGTAGCAACATGGACGGGACTGGAAGAGATAATGCTGAGTGAAATAAGTCAAGCAGAGAGAGTCAATTATCATATGGTTTCACTTATTTGTGGAGCATAACAAAAAGCATGGAGGACATGGGGAGTTAGAAGGGGGTTGGGGTAAATTGGAAGAGGAGGTGAATCATGAGAGACTATGGACTCTGAAAAACAATCTGAGGGGTTTGAAGTGGCGGGGGGGTGGGAGGTTGGGGTACCAGGTGGTGGGTATTATAGAGGGCACGGATTGCATGGAGCACTGGGTGTGGTGAAAAAGTAATGATACTGTTATGTTGATAATAAATAAATGAAAAAAAAAGTTGTTAGAACTGATATATGAATTCATCAAAGGCACAGGATACAAAATCAAGTACATTTGCATTTCTGCACACCAAAAATGAAGAAGCAGAAAGAGAAATCAAGGAATTGATCCAATTTACAATTGCACCAAAAACACAAGATACCACAGAATAAGCCTAACCAAAGAGATAAAAGAAAGTTACTTTGAAAACCATGAAACTCTGAAAGAAATTGAAGATGACACAAAGAAATGGAAAGACATTTCATGCTCATTCATTGGAAGAACAAACATTGTAAAAATGTCTATACCACCCAATGCAATCTACACATTTAATGCAGTCCCTATTAAATCCCACCAGTATTTTTCACAGAGCTAGGACAAAGAATCCTGAAATTTGTACATAACAAGAAAAGAGCCCAAATAGCCAGAGGAATGTTGAAAAAGAAAACCAAAGCTGGGGGCATCACAATGCCTGACTTTAAGCTATATTACAAAGCTATAGTCATCAAGACTATATGGTACTGGGACAAAGACAAATAGATCAGTGGAACAGAACAGAAAACCCAGAAGTTGACCCACAACTACATGGTCAATTAATCTTCAACAAAGTAGCAAAGACTATCCAGTGGAAAAATGACAGTCTCTTCCAACAAATTGTGTTGGGAAAACTGGACAGCCACATTCAGAAGAATGAAACTATGCCACTTTTTTACACCATACACAAAAACAAATTCAAAATTTATGAAAGATGAAAGACCTAAATGTGAGACAGGATACCTTAAAAATCCTGAAGAAGAACACAGGCAGTAACCTTTTTGACATTGGATATATCAACTTCATACTGGATATTTCTCAAGTCAAGGAAAACAAAAGTAAAAACTATTGGGAAATTATCAGGATAAAACGTCTGCACAGTGAAGAAAACTAAAAGGCATCCTACAGAATGGGAGAAGATATTTGCAAATGACATATCTTAAAGGGTTATTATCCAAAATCTATAAAGAAATTATCAAACTCAACCCCCCAAAAGCAAATAATCTGGTTAAGAAGTGGGCAGAAGACATGAATAGACTGTATTCCAAAGAAGATATCAGATATCTAATAGACACAGGAAAAGTTGCTCATCAGGGAAAGACAAATCAAAACTACAATGAGATACCACCTCACACCTGTCAGAATGGCTAAAATCAACACAGGAAACAAGTGTTGGTGAAAATGCAGAGAAAGCGAAACCGTCTTATACTGTTAGTGGGAATGCAAACTGCTGCAGCCACTCCGGGATATATATATACAATATATATAATATAAAATATAGCTGCCATATGACATATATATGTGTGTGTGTATGTATATATATATATATATATATATATATACTGCTATATGACCCAGCAATTACACCATGAAGTATTTATGCAAAATTTACAAAAATGCTGATTTGATGGGGCACATGTACCCCGATGTTTATAGCAGCATTATCAACAATAAGCAAATTGTGGAAAGAACCTGTTTCCTTCACTGATAAATGAATAAAGAAGATGTTGTACATGTATACAAGAGAAGATTACTCAACTATAAAATGAAGCTTGCCATTTGCAATGATGTGGATGTTAGTAGTGTGTATTATTCTAAGCAAAAACAGAGAAAGATAAATACCATATGATTTCACTCATATGTGGAATTTAAGAAACAAAACAGGTGAATATAAAAGTGGAAGAAAAAAAATAGAGGGTGGCACACCATAAGAGACTGTTAACTATAGAGAACAAACTGAGGGTTAATGGAGGCAGGTGGGCATGGGAAGGGCTAAATGGGTGATGGGTATTTAGGAGGCCACTTGTGATGAGCACTGGGTGTTATATGTAAGTGAAGAATCACTAAATTCTACTCCTGAAACCAATATTACAATATATGTGATCTAACTAGAATTCAAAGAAAAACTTGAGGAAAACATAATGCAGTATTAAAAATACTGATAATGTGATAAAGGGAACATTTCTGCAAAAGAAAAAACATCCAAACCCTTGTAGTATAGATACGCAAAACTCTCTGATAAACAAATATTTTTCATCTAAATATTGATGCTTAGCCATTAGAAGGTATAGTTATGCTATACCACAAGGGATGAAAGATAAATAGTTTAAATAATTCCGTAATCTCCCTTTTTATAAACATTTTGTGGTTTTCAAAATTCTCAGTTGACTCTGTCACCCTGATCTGAAATAGATAGGGTAAGTTTTATTGCCATTTTATAGGTGACGGAACCAAAGTGTTGATCCTAGTAAATAGAATAATCCAAGCCAAGTGGGAACTAGCTTGACTCCCTTGTTTGGTTTTCAGTTGGTACAAATTGATACTATTTTCCTAACCTAAATATTCTGTAATTACTTTCCAATATGTACGTTATTTGAGGTGTTTTGTTCACCCTAGTTGTGTTTTGACATTTACATTATTATTACTGTTAGCTCTCTTTCAAAGTATGCTGATACTTAGCTTGGTTTTCAGTGACCCTGGATTATTCACTGCATGAGAAGAGTACATTTAGCTGCTTTCCCAGATCTTTGCATGTACATTTTACCAAATTCACAAACAAGTGCTCTTGGAATTTTTGGGTAATCAAACTGGCCTGGCTACCCAGAAATATAGCAAGTATTTGAACAGATGGATTATTACATAAAACCCAAACAATTATGCTTTAGAAATTTCTCTTCTTTATTTCCATTTTTAATTTTAATTCCAGTATAGTTAACATACAGCGTTATATTAGTTTCAGGTGTACAATATAGTGATTCAACAGTTCCATGAATCACCCAGTGCTCATCATGACAAGTGCACTCTTTTTTCCCTATCATCTATTTCACCTATCCCCCACCACCTTCCCTCTGATAACCATTGGTTTATTCTCAATAATTAGGAGTCTTGTTTCTTGGCTTTTCTCTCTCTCTCTCTTTTGTCCCCATTTGCTCATTTGTTCTTTTTCTTAAATTCCACATATCAGTGAAATCATATGCTAGTTGTCTTTCTATGACTGATTTATCTCACTTAACATTATACTGTCTAGGTCAATCCCTCTTAATTTTATTTTGACCTTATTTTGTGAGTGTAAACTCTGTGGGCCTCAGTTATTTCCTCTATTTCTTCTATGCTTAGTTCCATAGTCAGGAAGTAGTCATAATAGCATTATATAGTATGATTTCCTAATAGATGGTCTTCAGCTTCTCTTTTTCATTAACAGGTGATTTCAAATAAGTTGTCGAAAGATTGGAACAGTAGTGTATTTGGCAGTTTGTTTTGTACTCTATCGCTATGTTTTTCTAGTGTTACAACATTGTTGGGCCTCTGAATTAAAAAGATGGTAACAGACTGAAGGTCAGAGCATACTATTTTGGTTGTGATTGAACCTTCATAATTTTTATATTTATCAACAATTACTATGATATTCCAAAAAAAATACACACACTACCAATTATCCTTGCCATAGATTTGTCATATGGCATTGGAAAGAACAGTGGCTCCTATTTCGAAGTTATTAGATCTTGATTTCACAGTAGCAACTTTCTTTATAGAGATCAACTATATTCAGGTACTATGTATAAGTTTGCTAGGGCTGCCATAACTAGGTACCACAGACTAAGTAACTTAAACAACAAATCTATTTTCTCACAATTCTGGAGACTAGAGGTTCAAGATCAAGATGTTGGTAAAGTTGGTTTCTTCTGAGGCCTCTTTCTTTTTTTTTTTTAAGATTTTATTTATTTATTTGACAGAGAGAGAGATCACAAGTAGGCAGAGAGGCAAGCAGAGAGAGAGGGGGAAGCAGGCTCCCTGCTGAGCAGAGAGCCAGTGTGGGGCTCGATCCCAGGACTCTGGGATCATGACCTGAGCTAAAGGCAAAAGCGTAACCCACAGAACCACCCAGGTGCCCCTGAGACCTCTTTCTTTGTGGATGGCTCTCTTCTCTCTGTGCTTTCCACATGCTTTTTCTTTTGTGTGTGTCTATGTCTTAATCTTCCCTTCTTATGAGAACAGCAGTCATATTTGATAAGGGTCTATCCTAATAACCTTATTTTACCTTAATTACCTTTCTTAAGGCCCTGTCCCTGAATAGCTACATTCTGAGGTACTGGGGGTTGAGACTTCAGCACATGAATTTTGAGGGGAAACAATTCAGCCTATTACATATTATATACCTTTTTGTTTCATTAAGGGATGTGATATATCTGACAAAATTTGTTATCCTCAAGTCCATATTTTATCTTTGTGTCCCCAGTACGTAGTGCAGTGCCTAATACATAGCATGTGTTCCATGAATATTGTTGTTTTTTCTGAATGAATGAATAAAGAGAAAAGACAGTATATACGGGGAGATTATGTAATATATCACAACTTTATTATACCAGGATGGAGAAAATTTTTTTGAAGATGAGTCACCTTAGGAGAAAACAAATGGATTACTGTCTTATTTCAGACTAGAATGCTGCCAGTCTAAAGCATTTGGAATGGTGCAGAATCAAAAGAAAGTGAAGTAAAGGAAGAGGGGAGGGCTGCAGATGACACAAAAATGTTAATAATAAACACCCATGGGGCACCTGGGTGGCTCAGTGCGTTAAGCCTCTGTCTTTGGCTCAGGTCATGATCTCGGGGTCCTGGGATCAAGCCCCGCATCGGGCTCTCCACTCAGCAGGGAGCCTGCATCCCTCTCTCTCTGCCTGCCTCTCTGCCTACTTGTGATCTCTGTCTGTCAAATAAATAAATAAAATCTTAAAATAATAATAATAATATACACCCATCAAATCAAACAGTACTGTGGTAAGCCTTAGGAATGCAGAGATGAATGTGATGATACCTGAATTCAGGAAGCTCAAAATCTAGTGGGGGAGAAAGACAAGGTAATGGGTTATTAGAACACAGTGTAACAATATTTTATGGTAGCTATTCACTGGGGAAAGTAGTCTTTTCTAATCTAGAAGCATTTTTGTGTTGGAGACGTTTTATGATAATGCTGCCAAAAATTGAAGGACATATTATATTTTTAAAGGATGGGCATCTGTGGATTTTAATTAAGAGAAGAAGAGGCATTGGGCAGACACTTCATTTGGAAGACATTCTTAGGTTTGGTGAAAGTAGCTAGAGTATAGTTATTTCCTTGGTGACAGTAACTAGAATAGAGGATGGCTGTTTCCTAGCTCTGAACATTTCTAAAAACCTAATGTCATCATGACCCATGTTTATAATGATGATCTTAAATGGCAGAAACTAAAGTACTTAAAATAAAAATGCTGTGCTGTGTTCAGCATAGAATTACAGACTTGTGGGAACCTTAACGATCCATCTAGGGGCGCCTGGGTGGCTCAGTGGGTTAAAACCTTCTCCCTTCAGCTCAGCTCATGATCCCATGCTCCTGGGATTGAGCCCCGCTTCGGGCTCTCTGCTCAGCAGGGAGCTTGCTTCCTCCTCTCTCTCTGCTGTGATCTCTGTCTGTCAAATAAATAAATAAAATATTTAAGAAAAAAGATCTATCTAATATAACCTGCTTGTCATGTGAGAACAATGAAGGAGAATACTTTGTTATTTGGGCTAAGGCTGCTTATCTTAGCGCGTGGCAGAACCAGGAACAACATTTAGTCTACTGACCCATCTACCAGTGTTCTTTCAGGTGGAGAAAAATTCCAAGATGTGTTTTTATTATATGCTCTGAAGACCAGTGGTACATTTACAGCATGTGGTGAAAACCACGTTAACCATCATATTAAGAGTATACAGTCTGCTGTTGCTTTTGGTATACACATACTCCATTGCAAAGGTGCATACAGATACGCTGTACTTTCATCCCAGCATGGTAGCTGCAAAGCATATGTATTTCTATTAAATAAAGTTTTTTACTTTTTTGGGGAAACTCACTCTCATAGCTACTTAGGAGTCTGCTGAACTATTTTTTAAAGATTTTATTTATTTATAAATAAATTTATTTATTTATTTATAAATAAATAAAATAGAAGATTTTTATAATAAATAAAAGAGAGAGAAAATAAAAGGCAGAGAGGCAGGCAGAGTGGCAGGCAGAGAGGCAGGCAGAGGGAGAGGGGGAAGCAGGCTCCCCGCTGAGCAGAGAGCACAATGTGGGGCTCGATCCCAGGACCCTGAGATCATGACCTGAGCCAAAGGCAGAGGCTTAACCTATTGAGCCATCCAGGTGCCCCAAGGGCATGCAGTTCTTAATGTTCGTAGAGCATGTGATTCTGTCTTAGGGTCACGAGTTTAAGACCCACGCTGGGTGTGGCACCTCCTTAAAACAAAAGACCCTCCCTGGAGTATGAATTATGAGGTGGCTGCAGAGAAAGGCAAGAGACGGATAAAACCTTGTAAATTATAGGCCATGGCAAAAGTTCAAAAGTTCTTTGAAATGGAATTTCAGTAGCCTTTTAAGTAATTAATGATATATAAATGTTTAAACGTCTAACTGATTACATTGTTGAAAAGAAAAACTGGGTATAGGCAAACAAAATCTGCAAAGCCCAAACAAATGTTTTCAGGCTATGAGCCTATTTTTATTGAAACTTTGTATATAAATTATATGCCAGATACCCTACCACCAGGATCAGGCAGAAAAGAAGCCACCCTGGGAGAGTTTCTGCTTTTTTGTAAGACTCTACTCAGCTGTGAAGATTATACTCAAGTGATGTGTAATTCCAGTCCCTAGAGAAGCACAGTAGCTAGGATAAAAAAAACCTCAAATGTATTACATATCACAAAATAACAAGAGCTGGGATATAGTATCTAACATTCTTACTGCATAGAAGAAATAACTGAGGCCCACAGAGTTTAAGTTCACATGACCAGTTAATCACAACATCTAGAAGTCCTGGTAGCTTTCCAGAACATCATATTAATTCCAGTCTGGATGGCAAGCATATTCTCAATCAATTCATATGCTAATTGACTGATTAATAAATAGTGACTGTGGCCAAAGTGGGCATGAGCCCCATCCCAAGTAAACTAGACTTCATGGCAGCTAAAATAACTTCCATGTTACACAAGTAGTCAAACATTCACTCTCATGAGGGTAGGCAAAGGAATTTTAGCTTCAGGTATCCATAACCACTAATCAGCCAGAAATGAAGAATCAGCTCTTGAAGCATGCCTATGGATGTTCATTATACATTAAAATAGTATTTCAGGGGTGCCTGGGTGGCTCAGTGGGTTAAGCCTCTGCTTTTGGCTCAGGTCATGATCCCAGGGTTCTGGGATCGAGCCCCGCATTGGACTCTCTGCTCAGCAGGGAGCCTACTTCCCCCCACCCCGCCTGCCTCTCTGCCTACTTGTGATCTCTCTCTCTGTCAAATTAATAAATAAAAATATTTAAAAAAAAAAAAAGAACTGCATGCCCAAGTGACTGGGCCAGTCAAGCACCCCTCCAGGGAGGGTACAACTGTTGTTGATGTTTGTCTTTTGTCACTACCTAGTTGGACGGGAAACCTGAAGCAGAGATTTTATGTGCTTCTATTTATATGCACTTATATAATAGGGGTGATGGTGTATCTCTATGTGTTAGAAAGTAGGGAAATGAATTTACCAGTAGCCCATAAAACTCTGTGTTAAGGTGAAAGGGTTGGATGGTCAGTTAATTTCTGGTATGATTTTGGTTCTAAATATGGCTAATCGTTAGATGTTGCAACTGGATTTGAGTGTTGTGTGGATTTCTTTTTACAGGATGAAGGAGTTGTTAAAGAAATTCCTATCACTCATCATGTTAAGGAAGGTTATGAGAAGGCAGATCCTGCGCAGTTTGAGTTGCTCAAGGTTCTTGGCCAGGGATCCTTTGGAAAGGTAATAAATGGTTTATTCCACATTTTTTTTTCTCTTCTTAACATTTAACCAAAAAATGTACTCATAGACAGAAATTTGGAAAATATGCCATTTCTGAATTTGTCAAGGATACATACAGAGGTAACTCTCTAACTTTACTCCTTTTATTTTTTTTAAAAGATTTTATTTATTTATTTGACAGAGAGAAATCACAAGTAGACGGAGAGGCAGGCAGAGAGAGAGAGAGAGAGGGAAGCAGGCTCCCTGCTGAGCAGAGAGCCTGATGCGGGACTCAATCCCAGGACCCTGAGATCATGACCTGAGCCGAAGGCAGCGGCAGGCACCCCTTTACTCCTTTTATTTCTGTTGTGCTTTAGTCACATGTCTTTATACTTGTCTGTTATAACCAGCGTTTGCCAGCACTGTGGGCTTACTCATTTCTTCTGGACAAAGTACAGCATGCTATTTATTAGCTGCCTAGGTCAGCGTAGTTTGATTTAAAAAAAAAAAAAAAGAAAAAGCTTCCTTGTTTCTCTGTTCATATGCTGGCATGATCACAGCTCACTTTTTTCTAGTGATTTCATCTCTATTCCTTAGCTCTATCACAAAAGTCAGAATGTATGTACCGACTCACATATGAGTGCGTGAATTCACCTATCCTCGCTTAAATCAGTGTGTATATACATTACAGCAGGGGCATGTACTGGGTGACATATGGATGACGTGAAGCTCCTGCCTTCAAGGAGCTTAAATTTCAAGGGAGAGAGCAAAATTGAGAAAGATTAACCCTGAAATCATTATTAAAACTGTTTATTGAGTGCTTACTGGCTGGCATATGATTCTCAGAGGTGTGTAGGTCTAGCTCTTGACTTTTGTACAGCTAGCATCTAAGACATGAAAGTTGCTGCACACACACAATCATGAACAGCCCTTAAGAAAACAAAAACAACAACTTGAGGGGAGAGAGATAAGGGGAAACTGTTCATTTGAGGGTGGCTGAGATTTAGTGTCAAAGGGGAAAACCAGGGCAACTGAACAGTGATTATTATGATCTGAATCATTTTAAAAGAAAGATGTTTATTGAACACCCAGTATGTGCACCACATTTGTTAAAGCAGTATTAGTGAATATAAAATTGACATTAATTGTCTTAAGGTAGTGTGATATCTATGTGGTGCAGAATGTAACATATAAAATGTTTTCAGGACACAAAAAAGACAAATGAGGGTAGATTATGGTTTGATAGTAAATTGATATGGAAGATATTTGAAGACTAGGAGTTAAGACCTGAATACTTGTACTGGGGAGAGTAAAACTAGATGGAGCTTTTAACACATTGTGTGTGTGGGGTCTGTTTATAGAACTGACCTGTAGAGTAGACATGTACATTTGTCATACCTATATATTTTGTTAATTTCTAAAAGTACAATATTCTCTTAATTATTTTACATTGTATTTTTATGATGTTAATTTTAGAGGAGCAGAGATGAGGTTCTTTTATATCCCAAATGTGTAAATGCTTAAATATCAACTTTAAAATTTCACCAGGCAAATATTTCAAGCCATTGAAAGTCATTGGTTTTTTTATTTGATGTGCATATTCATTATGTATATCTATTTCTATCCAGCTTTCTTCAGAAAAGATTTAAGTTTTCGATAGATGAATACCAAATAAAATAAGATTGAAAATAAGTGGAGAAGATGATTATAGCAGGAAAGATTAGATGAAGCCAGTGATATAATCTTGTCATTTACAAGTACATGACATAAAAGCCTGTAAGTCTTCTAGAAGTAGGACTAAAATGAAGACTTAAAATTTCTGGAAGCTATTATAAGGAAGTTGATACTTTTCTTTTTTTAAGATTTTATTTATTTATTTGACGGAGAGAGATCACAAGTAGGCAGAGAGGCAGGCAGAGAGAGAGGAGGAAGCAGGTTTCCCACTTAGCAGAGAGCCTGATGCGGGGCTCGATCCCAGGACCCCGCCATCATGATATGATCTGAAGGCAGAGGCTTTAACCCACTGAGCCACCCAGGTGCCCGAAGTTGATACTTTTAATTACATGATTATTACAGTATCTTCAAAGTTGTAAACAGATCTAACAGACCAGCAAATTTTTTTCTCCTGGGGTTTCATAAAGAGAATACAATGTAACATAATGTAATGTCTTTAGTAACATCTTCACATTAAATATAGCAACATGTGAACAAGTTGTCAATGTAGTCCTTAAATTCAGGAAATACTCAGCTTTGTGCAGGAACTTCAGTTTAACAGTGATATCATAGAAGCCTTTTTAAAATTTGTAATACTTAAATACAAATTGATGATCTTCATGCAGTTCATCAACCAAAGAAATATTAAGGAGGTGGCTCATCTTTTTTCCCCCTAGGATGTGAACCTACCTGTTTGTCAGTATTACATCATTTGCATGGGCATTGGATGGATGTGTCTTGTTACATGCTGAACGTATGCAGGAATTTGGCTAAGGCTGCAAATCAGAGAAGTGTAGGAGAAATTCCAAGACACTTTGGGCTGCAGCCTTATTTAGTTGTCTGCAAAAGTTCCATTGTTAAAATACAATAAATGGAATTTTGGCCTATATAAAGCCTTGCAATTACATATCTTTATAGCATATTTAATGGTGAAAAATACTACTAGAATATTTTTTTTAACATTTTATTTATTTATTTGACAGAGAGAGATGACAAGCAGGCAGAGAGGCAGGCACAGAGAGAGGAGGAAGCAGGCTCCCCGCCGAGCAGAGAGCCCGATGCGGGGCTCGATCCCAGGACTCTGAGATCATGACCCGAGCTGAAGGCAGTGGCCCAACCCACTGAGCCACCCAGGCGCCCCTACTAGAATATTTTTAAATTGTATTTTAAAGAACTTTGCATTATCATCATGAAATAAGCATGTAAAATTCTGAACACACTGAGTATAATGCTATTAATGATCATTAATGTATGAATTGAAATATAGCATGCCAAACAGCTTACTTTTTAAAATATATTATTTATTTTTTATTAATATTTTTATTTTTTATAAACATATAATGTATTATTAGCCCCAGGGGTGCAGGTCTGTGAATCGCCAAGTTCACACACTTCACAGCACTCACTATAGCACATAACCCTCTCCAATGTCCATAAATATATTATTTCTTTATTTGACAGAGAGAAACCCAGTGAGAGAGGGAACACAAGCAGGGAGAGTGGGAGAGGGAGAAGCATGGTTCCCAGTACCAAGCAGTGAGCCTGATATGGGGTTCGATCCCAGCACCCTGGGATCATGACCTGAGCCAAAGGCAGATGCTTAACAACTGAGCCACCCAGGTGCCCCTGAACAGTTTACATTAATTATTTTAAAACACAATCAAATAAGAGAAATGAAAACACACCTGAAATTGGCAGACTAACTTTTCTTGTATTTCTCATTCAAGTAATATTTATACAAACATACCTTTTAACATTCAGGAATATATATATATATATATATATATATATATATATATATATATATATATATATAACTGATGTGATAATACAGTATGGGACTTAAATATGAATTTTTTAAGTATTTATTTATTTGAGAGAGAGCACATGCACAGGCATGGAAGTTGGGGGAAGGGCAGAGGGAGAGAATTTCAGACTTTCTACTGAGTTCACCACCCATTAGATCATGACCTGAGCTGAAATCAGGAGTCAGATGCTCAGCTTCTTGAGCCACCCAGCTGCCCCTAAAAATGAATTTTTAAAAATATTAAACCCTTGCCCTCTTGAGTAATTTTCAAGAGATAGTTTTAAAAATATGTTTACATCTTAAAATTTTTTTACAGTTTTTTTTTCTCTTCAGTCAATGTTAAAGTTGCGTGATCTTTAAGTTCACATGTACAAATATTACTGAGTGCTTCTTAGTGGAAAATATAAAATTCCATATGACCAAAAGAGGTATATTGGAATAACTCACTCACTCATTTCTTTTCTAAACTGTTTCCAAGAACTGGATTAGTGTGACTGAAAAGAAATCTCTGATCAGGATAGGTATGTTTTTTGATACAGTAGCTTGAAGCCATGCAACTTCTTCTAGTTGATCATGAGAAGAGAGCAGAGTGAGAGGATATTGTCTTATGCTAATTCAGTCCATCTAAGATCTGAAAAGAACAAATCAGGTGATGAACAAATAAACAGTTCTTTCTATAGACTATATATAATGATTTCCATTCGATGCCATATTAGGATGCTAGTAGTGAGTGTTAGAAGAGCTAGGGAAAAAGTGACTGCTTTGTGCAAGCAAGCGTCTTCCAGAACGTCTGGACCATTTTTTTTGTTCTTTCTTGATTCTTCTTTATGCCCACTATATTTCATTCTATTCAAGCTTAGCAAGGGCTATGTTTCAGAACAGTAGTTCTCAATGTGTGATCTATCTACTCCTGAGCATCCATAAGACACTTCAGGGGGTCATCAAGGTCAAAACTATTTTATAGTAGTACTAAGATACTATTTGTAAAACTTCTGGTGCCTTGGCACAACCAAAGCAGTGACTACAAATTATGTCAGTAGTCATTGTATTCACTACTGTGCAGTTTTTAAAAAATGCAAGTTTTACTTCAAAATGTCCTTGATCTTTGGTTAGGTTTATTCCCACGTATCTTACGGTTCTTGGTGATATAGTAAATGGAATCGATTCTCTAATTTCCCTTTCTATATTTTCATTGTTAGTGTATAAGAAATCAACTGATTTCAGTTCATTGATTTTGCATCCTGCCATGTTACTGAATTGCTCTATGAGTTCTATTAATTTGGGGGAGGAGTCTTTTTGGTTTTCCATATAAAGTATTGTGTCATCTATGAAGAGAGAGAGTGAATACCTTTTATTTGAATACCTTTTATTCAAATAAATACCTTTTATTTGAATACCTTTTATTTCTTTTTGTTGTCTGATTGTTGTTGCTAGGACTTCTAATACTATGTTGAATAGCAGTGGTGATAGTGGACAGCCCTGCTTTGTTCCTGACTTTAGGGGAAAAGCAAAAAATTAGCTTTGGAAAATTTTTGACACTGAATTTGACATCTTAGTACTCAAAAAACTTTTCTGATGAGATCACTACTGTTCAGCATTTGGAAGATTTGCATAACTCAGTGAGGCAGTATTTTTGAGATGACTAACACATGATATTATCAAATTAGATAGTATAAAATCCATTCAAGGTGTAAGGTAGACCAATAGACTATTATGTAACAGAATATGGACAGTTAATTGATAAGGTGTCAAATTCTGTATTGAAACTAACCTATACACACACACACACACATATGTGTGTATATATATATATACACACACACATAATATTCCATTGTGTATATATATGTGTGTTTATGTGTGTGTGTGTGTGTGTGTACCAAATTTTTTTTTTTTTTTGCATCTAGGATTAGGGTTTGGTTTAGGGCCAGAGTAAGGGTTAGGTTTAGGGCCAGGGTGAAGTTATGTGCTTATTATCCTGCAGTTCAAAGACCTCTCCAGAGAGATAAGTTTAGGGTTAATGTTAGGGTAGAGTTAGGGTTAGGGGTTAGGGTTAGTGTTTGGGTTAGAATGAGGTCTTCTTTTAGAATAACACTCTCTGCCTTGATCCATGTCTTTGCAAATGGCAAGGTTTCATTTTTTATGACTGAGTAATATCCTATTGTATGTATGTACCAAATCTTCTATTTCCTCAGGTCAATGATTAGGGTTCAGTTTAGGACTAGTGTAAGGGCTAGGATTAGTGTTAGGGTTAGGGTGAGGAGATGTGCCTCTCATCCTGCAGTTCAGAGACCTCTCCAAGTGATCCATTTAGGATTAGAGTTAGGTTTGGGAGTTAGTGGTTACCAGTTAGGAGTTAGGGATAGGATTTGGGTTAGAGTTAGGTTTAGAGCTAGTGTTAGGGTTAGGATGAGGCTATGTCCCTCCTATCCTGCAGTTCAGGAACCTCTCCAGAGTTTACGTTTAGGTTTAGTATCAGATTAGAGGTAGAATTTAGTAGTTATTGGTAAGTGTTGAGTTATGTATAGGGACACGGTTAAGGTTAGGGTGAGGGTTAGGGTTTGTGTTTGGCATCCTGTAGTTCAGAGACCTCTCCAGAGAATAACCTTAAACTTATTTTGGTGTGAGAATAAACATGGCCACAATCCACAGAGCTGAGGTCATGAGGGGACTTGTTGTTCTAAGTATTCTTTAAGTGCAAATTCAATTGGTCATTCTGTTTTTGTTGCTTTTGGGTCCTTTTACCTCAAGTTTTTTATTTAAATTCCTGTCAGTTAACATACCGTGTGATATCAGTTTCTGGTGTAGAATTTACTGATTCAGACTTATATACAACACCCTGTGCTCCACACAACAAATGCCATTCTTTTTTTTTTTTAAAGATTTATTTATTTGACAGAGATCACAAGTAGGCAGAGAGGCAGGCAGAGAGAGAGAGGAGGAAGCAGGCTCCCTGCTGAGCAGAGAGCCGGATGCGGGACCCGATCCCAGGACCCTGAGACCATGACCCGAGCCGAAGGCAGCGGCTTAACCCACTGAGCCACCCAGGCGCCCACAAATGCCATTCTTAATCCCCATCACCTTTTAACCCATTCCCCTGCCCACCTCCCCTCTCATAATCAGTGCTTTTTTCTCTGTTACTTTAGAGTCTGTTTCTTGGTTTTTCTTTCTTTTATTCCTTCTATGTCTATTTTTTTTGTTTCTTAAATTCTACTTATGAGTGAAGCCATATGGTATTTTTATTTCTCTGATTTATTTTGCTTAGCATAATACTTTCTAGCTCTAGCCACATCATTCGAAATGGCCAGATTTCATTGGTTTTATGGCTGAGTAATAATCCCTTGTATGTATATACCACCTCTTCTTTACCCATTCTTCAGTTGATGGACATTTGGGATCTTTCCATAATTTGGCTGTTGTTGATAGTGCTGCTATAAATATTGGGGTGCATGTATCAATTCAAATCAGTACTTTTGTATCCTTTAGGTAAATGCCTATTACTGCAATTGCTGGATCATTCTATTTTTAATTTTTACTGGTGATTCTATTTTTAAGTTTTTGGTGAACCTCCATACTCTTATTTCAGAGTGGGTGTACCAGTTTGCATTCCCACCAACAGAGGGTTCCCCTTTCTCCAAATCCTTGCCAACATCTGTTGTTTCCTATGTTGTTAATTTTAGCCATTCTGACAGGTGTGAGGTGGGATCTCATCATAGTTTTGATTTGTATTTCCCTGATGATGAGTGATGTTGAACATTTTTTCATATGTCTGTTGGCCATCTGGATGTGTTCTTTGGAAAAATGTTTATCCATGTTTTCTGCCCATTTCTCCACTGGATTATTTCTTTTTTAGGTGTTGTTTTTTTTTAAGTTTGTTATATACTTTGGATACAATCCCTTGCAAATGTCTTCTCCATGTCATAGGTTACCTTTTAGTTTTGTTGATTTTTCCCTTCACTACGCAGAAGCTTTTTGTTTTGATGAAGTCTCAACAGTTTATTTTTGCTTTTGTTTCCCTTGCCTCAGGAGTCATATCTAGTAAGAAGTTGTTATGATTGTCAAAGAGGTTATTGCCCTTCTCTAGGATTTTGATGGTTTCTTGTCTCATATTTAGGTCTTTCATCCGTTTTGAATTTATTTTTTTGTATGGTGTAAGATAAGGGCCCAGTTTCATTCTTTTGCATGCTACTCTCCAATTTTCCTAATACCATTTTTTGAAGACACTGTCTTTTTTCCATTGGATATTCCTTCCTGATTCATGGAAGATTTATTGGTCATAGAGTTGTTGGTTCATTTCTGGATTTTCTGTTCTGTTCTATTGATCTATGTGTCTGTTTTTGTCCCAGTACCATACAGTCTTGATCACTACAGCTTTGTAATGTAACTTGAGAAAGACTGGATTTGTGATGCCTCCAGCTTTGCTTTCCTTTTTCAAGATTGCTTTGCCTATTCAGGGTCTTTTGTAGTTCCATACAAATTTTAGGACTATTTGTTCTAACTTTGTGAAAAATGTTGGTGATATTCGATAAAGATCGCATTAGATGTGTAGATTGCTTTGGGTAATACAGAACATTTTAAAAATATTTCTTCTTACAATCCATGAGCATGAAATGCTTTTCGCTTTTATTGTGTCCTCTTCAATTTTTTTCATCAGTGTTTCATACTTTTCAGAGTAGAGATCTTTACCTCTTTTGTTAAGTTTATTCCTAGGTATCTTATGGTTTTTGGTACAATTGTAAAGGGGATTGATTCCTTGATTTCTCTTTCTGCTTCATCATTATTGGTGTGTAGATATGCTACAGTTTTCCATATGTTGATTTTGTATCCTATGACTTTACTGAACTTGTTTATTTAGTAGTTTTTTGGTGGAGCTTTTGGATTTTCTATATGGAGTATCAAGTCATCTGCAAGTAGTGAAAGTTTGATTTTTTTGCTGATTTGGATGCCTTTTTATTTCTTTGTGTTGTCTGATTGTTGTGGCCAGGACTTCCAATACTATATTAAATAACAGTGGTGAGAGTGGACAACTCTGTCTTGTTCCTGGCGGTAGAGGAAAGTTCTCAGATTTTTTCCCCATTAAGGATAATATTAACTGTTGGTTTTTCATATATGGCCTTTATGATTTTGAGGTATGTTCCTTCTAATCCTAGTTTGTTGGGGGTTTTATCATGAATGGATATTGTACTTTGTCAAATGCTTTTTTTGCATCTCTTGAAATGATCATGTTGTTTTTAACCTTTTTTTAAAATTAATCATTGTTAAGTAATCTCTGCACCCAATGTGAGGCATAAATTTACCACCCTAAAATCAAGAGTCACATGTTCTACCAACTGACCAAGACAGGTACCCCAGATTTTTTTAACCTGCTGTGGATTCGTTTTACTATTTTAGTGAGAATTTTTACATCTGTGTTTATCTGCGATATTGGCCTGTATGCTTTTTAGTGATGTCTTTATCTGGTTTTGGTATCAGGGTAATGTGGGCCTCATAGAATGAATTTGGAAGTTTTCCTTCCTTTTCTGTTTTATGGAATAGTTTGAGAAGCATATGTATTAACTTGTCTTTAAATATTTATTAGAATTCGCCTATGAAGCCATCTGGTCCTGGACTTCGGGTTGCTGGGATTTTTTTGATTACTGATTCAATTTCATTGTTGGTAATCGATCTGTTCAAATTTTCTATTTCTCTTGATTCAGTTTTTTGTTGTTGTTGTTGTTGTTCTAGGAATTTATCCCTTTCTTCCAGATTGTCTAATTTGTTTGCATAGTTTACCATAATAATCTGTTACAATTATTTATATTTCTGTGGTAGTGGTTGTTATTTCTCCTCTATCATTTGTGATTTTTTTAAAAATTTGGGTTCTTTTTCTTCCCTTTTTGATAAGTCTGGCTAGAGGTTTATCAATTTTAATAATTTTTTCAAAGAAGAAGCTCCTGGTTTCATTGATCTGTTGTATTGTTTTGTTGTTGTTGTTGTTGTTTAATTTCTATATCTTTTATTTCAAAGTAGTGAGCAACTTTTACTAACTTTTAAGAATGAAGCATCCTGGGGCACCTCGGTGGCTCAATGGGTTAAAGCCTCTGCCTTCAGCTCTGGTCATGATCTCAGGGTCCTGGGATCGAGCCCCACATCAGGCTCTCTGCTCAGTGGGGAGCTGCTTCCCTTCCTCTCTCTCTGTGGGTCTCTCTGCCTACTTGTGATCTCTGTCTGTCGAATAAATAAAATCTTAAAAAAAAAGAATGAAACATCCCTTTACTAATAAAAATCTCCTATAAAATTTTAATCCATTTATATTTATTTTCATGACTGAGGCTTTTTAAAAACTGTTTTTAATGAGTCATAATCTTAGTTTGAATATATGAGGTAATATTACTCAAGTTTGCTCAATAATCTTAAAGAGTTTAATTTGTTTATTGTGATAATTTGCCATCTTGATTCTTCAACCTGGCAGACAGACCTAATTGCCTCTGATTTCTTATTAGAACATAAAATACCGGTAACTTCTAAAATGGACCAGTAAGGAAGTAGAAATGAAGGTATAAAATTAACAGTCATTATATTTCTTTGGTCTTTAAAGGTAACAAAAAATGCCTGGGTCTTCAAAGTAGTTCCCTTAGATCAAATTGCCTTTCATTATGTTGCTTATCTCATACAACACAAACTTCTTAAAGTCATGACCATGTCATCTATTTTAAAAATTTTCTTTCCTACAGTAGTATTATGGTAGTGTGATTTAGTAAATGAATGAAAATGAGCAAACATTAACCAAGAGTGTAATTTATAAAAGAAAGGTATATATTTATAAAATTAGAGAAAATGCATGGACTTACATATATGTGTGTGCTAATGTATATGGCAAGAATGTCTTCAAATATGAATTTTACTTTAAAAAAAATTTTCTCTGTTAGGTTTTTCTTGTTCGGAAGAAGACCGGTCCTGATGCTGGGCAACTCTATGCAATGAAGGTGTTAAAAAAAGCTTCTTTAAAAGGTAGAAAATTACAAAGCTTATTAAAATAGAATTTGATAATGCTTGTTTTAAGAAATGTGCTTTGTATTGCTTGTATAAGTTGAGTAGACTTAGTTTCCTTTAAACATTAGTAAGTGTTACAGTTTTCTAGCCTGATATTTCTATGTTTGATATTTGCATATGCTCTAATTTAGTGAGACTGTACCCTGGCAAAAATTTAGTTGTATAAAATGTGACACATTTTATTTAACATAAAGTGAACTTATTTTAATAAGCTATATTCTTTTATTTTAAGATTATTTTTTTCTGTTCCATCTGTGTTGGTTTTGAATATTGAAAAAACACAAGCACCTGGGTACACTTACAACACCATCTTCTAGGCTGTCATAGAAATAACACTGTGCTCAGTTTTAATCAGTAAACTCATTTGAACAATTGGAGACCAATACAAAATAAATACATATTAGCCAAATATCTGTTTATGTCACTTCAATCCAACTAGATCTAAACAATTTGTTGGCTTTCTGAGAATATGGTAATTACTGTCTTGGAATATATAGATTGCATATTTAAACACTTACAATGTTATATTTTCACATTTTTGTGGGGTGAATTATTGATGAGATCGCTACTGAAATATTATATAGAAGAGTAATATATTCTACCCTTCTATGATTTTTAGTCCGAGACAGAGTTCGGACAAAGATGGAAAGGGATATACTGGTGGAAGTAAATCATCCATTTATTGTCAAGTTACACTATGGTATGTAATTTTTTAAAAATTTATAGAATTAGAGAATTAAGATTTCCTTTCAAACAATAATATAACAGAGAATAAATACTTCAGAATGATTTAATATACTCAATTATATAAAATATATTTATCTGAAATAAGAATCAATATCCAATTTTGAATTGTGTTTTCTGTACCTATTGGTTAATTTGTCTAAGGTATTAAGATAGTATCTTCTGGTTACTTGTCTGGTAGTATTTCTTGACTCTGCTAGTCTGTACCTTTAATGATCTTAGGCTATAAACTGTGATAATTTATTCAAAGCATCTGATGTTCGGATATGTTCCTCTTACATGTTCATAATGAGCATATTAATTTATTTCCTAGCTGTTGAAGAGGACCATGTGGTTATATTAGTCCATTTGATTTATTCTTTCTTATATTTGGGGGAAGAGGAATACCAATAAGAAGCAGTAAATGTAATGGAAAGAGCATGCGTTTGGAGTCAGACAGCTCAGAGTTTCAATCATGGTTCCATTCATAATTTAATACATGCATGAGATTGTGAAGTGTGGCCTTCCTGGAGAATTCAAAGGTATACACATGATTAAATCACTGATCTATTCTATGATGTCATGTTAAGTTTTCAATATTTAAAAAAGTAGCAGCTATTGACTTTATTAGGAAATTTTGAAAAATAATGCACTGAAATATGTACTAAATTATTTGTATAAAAAATCTTCAAAAAATGTCCACCCATTATTCTTTCACTCCTTGTTACCCAAAATGGAAAGTAGTAGTATCTAATGTCCCACTTCCTTGAATCACCAGGATGGCATTACATTTATCAGAAAATACCAATTGTGTGCAAAATACTCCATTGAATGCAATAGGCTCTAGAGGTGAAACAGTCTCTGACTCAAAAAACTTCTAATCTATTGAAACACAGACATGTAAACAAATTAATTGTACAAATCAAAATGGAGTGAGTGCCATAAGAGAGACATAAATTTAAAAAAATGAAATCTCAAAAGTAGTAGCAAGTAATTCTTAGAGAGAAGAGGGTAAGGATGCTATGAAATGTGAAAAGAGAGAAATCCTTTAATAGAGGAAAGCTTGATGGAGGAGGTGGCATTTTTCTTGAGCTTGAAAGAATTAGTAGATTTTCAGTAGGTAGGGAGGTGGAGTTCTGGCAGTTAGCAGTAGAGCATGATGCTCCATAAATCAGGACGATGGTGGTGGTAGAAGTTTCTGAGGAACCACATGGAAAGTTGATTATGTTCTAGGAAGGGATTTACAGCTATTTCAACACCAAATTCAATTTTGAGATAATATTATCCAATAACATTGGACCATATGAATAAATGGTTAATTCCTTTATAATATTTATTGATAAAACTCTAAACATATATATTAATTAAAAGTTATACTAAGGTTGTTAAGCCTTTAAGATTCTGTTAATGTTCTGTTACTACATCCTAATTTGTAATTAGCCTTTCAGACTGAAGGGAAGCTGTATTTAATACTGGATTTTCTCAGGGGAGGAGATGTCTTCACAAGATTATCCAAAGAGGTTGGTATCTGTTTGTAAATTTTTACCCTATTTTTATTGAAAAAAAACTAAGAAAAATCATTTGTGTTCTACCAATTAATTTTTTCTATAGAAATTTTAAATAATTATTGTTTGTTTCACTGCCTACTCTTTAGTTGATGTGGCAGTTAATGGCATTTTCTGTCTGCCTATCATTTAGACTATCTGAGTGTGTTACTCATTATTCCTTTAGGCACAAGATCAGAGTAAATAACTGGATCAAGTAGATGGGGCAAGCCTAGGATTTTGGCTACTCAAGCTACCAGAATTCTTCTGGGAGCAGTGTTCAATGTATTCTAAAATAGCTTTATGAAGGTATTAATTGACATACAGTGAATTGCTCATTTTAGAGTACATACTTTAATAAAATTTGACATTTGGATATACCTGTGAAGCTGTCATCACAATCAAGATAGTAAGTTTATCCATCACCCCCAACCATTTCCTGTGCACCTTTGTAATGCCTCCCTTTTGCCCTGCCCCTACTGAATCTGCTTTCTGTGATTATTGAGTTTATATTTTCTAGGACTTTATATAAATGGAATCATATAGTATCCATTTTCTGTATAGCTTATTTAACTCAGAATAATTATTTTGAGATTTAGCCATGGTGTTGTATGAATCAGTGGTTCATTCACTTTTATTGCTGAACAGTATTCCACTGTATGGATACAGTGCCATTTGTTTATGCATTAACTTACTGATGGGTATTTGGGTTGTTTGTAGTCTTTGGGTTGTTTGTAGTCTTTGGGTATTACTAATAGAGCTCCTACAAAAACTCATGCACGAATGATTGTATGGACATATGTTTTCATTTTCATGGTTATGTTTTCATTTTTGATGATTAGATACCTAGGAGTATAATGACTGGGCTATTTCATATGTGTATGTTTTTAAACTTTTTTTAAAGACACTTATCAAATTGTTTTCTAAGGTAGGATTGTAATTTTTACATTCCCAGCGGCCACGTGTGAGAGTTTTAGTTGCTCCACATCCTTGCCAACCCTTAATATGGTCAGTAGTCTTGTTATGATTTGGGGCATAATTGTGTAGCTGCACCTATTGTGATTTTGAATTGCATAATCCGAATGACTAATGATGTTGAGCATCTTCTCATGCACTTATTCAGCATCTGTCTTTGATAAAATATTTGTTTAAATCTTTGGCTTATTTTGTATTAAGTTGTATGCTTTCTGAGTTTTGAAAGTATACATTTTGGATGGTATGTCCTTTCTCATATATGTTGCTTGCAAATGTTTTCTTCTGGTCTGTGGCTTGTCTTTTTGTTCTCTTTAATACTGCCTTTCAAAAGCAGTTCTTGATTTTGATGAATTCCAACTTGTTTTTTTTTTCTTTTATGAATTTGTTGTCCTATATAAAGAATATTTGCCTAATCTCAGGTCACATAGATTTTCTATGTTTTCTAGACATTTTTAAAATTTTGCATTTAAGTTTATAATCCATTTTGAGTTTATTTTAGTGTATGGTGACAGGTATGTGTTGAAGTCCTTTTCTTTCTTTCTGTCTTTCTTTTCTGTCTTTCTTTCTTCTTTTCCATATACATATCCCAGTGTGCTAACATGGTGATTAAAAGTCTATGCTTTCTTCATTGAATCACCTTGCATTTTTGTTGGTTACCAATTGACCATGGATGTGAAGGTCTATTTCTGGACATTCTGTTTTGTTCATTGATCTATTTGTTTATCTTTATTTCACTGCTACTTGATTTCTTAATTACCGTACCCTTATAATATGTCTTAAAGTAAGTTAGTGCAAATCCTTGAGCTTTGCTCTTCTTTTTCAAAGTTGCTTTGCCTCTTCTGGGTCCTTTGTATTTCCATATCAATTTTAAAATCAGCCTTTCACTTTCTATAAAAAAGCTTGCTGGGATTTTCATTGGGATTGCATTGAATCTGTAGGTTAATTTGCAGATAATTGCCATTTTCACAACACTGAGTCATCAATCCTTGAATGTGACTTTTTTCTCCAGTTTTTGAGTCTCCTTTAATTTCTCTCAGCAATGTCTGGTCTGTATAGGTCATGCACATTTTTTATCAGATTTATCTGTAAGTATTTCCTTTTATAAAATGACATTGTAAATGGAATTGCTTTCTTATTCATTTTCAAGTTGGATGAAAATACAGGTTTTTTTTCATATTGTATTTGTCTCCCATAATTTAACTTACTTATTACACCTAATAGTGTTTTTAGTAGATTCCATAGAATTTTCTATTTATAACCTACTAACAAGGAATTTTTGCTTTTTTTTTCTTTATGAAAATAATTTTTTTCTTTTATTTGCCCTTGTTGCAGTGGTTTGACTCTCCAGTCTCCAGACCTTCTTGCCTTATTTCTTTTAGTTATTTCTAATCACAGGGGGGAATAACTTCATTTTAGCATAAATTACAAAGTTCAGTATAGGTCTTTTTACATGTTCTTTATCAGGTTGTGCAAGTTCTCTTCGGTTGCTAGTTTATTTCATTTTTATCAGGTATGTACATTAGGTTTGTAATATTCTTTTAGTGTAATTATTGAGATATTATGTTTTTTCTTCTTTAATCTTTTCACAGGTGAATTACATTGATTTATTGTCAAATGTTGAAGCAGTCTTGATTATGGGTAAATCCCCCAAGTAGACATGGGGTAGTATCTTTTTTTCATATTGGTGGATGATATTTTCTAAATTTTTTTCAGATTTTTATATTTATTTTTATGAGGGATATTTGACTTTAGATTTCTTATATTTTTTATGTCTAGTTTTAATGCCAGAACAATTCTGGTTTTATAGAATGAGTGTTTTCTCCTGTTGAGTTTTCTAGAAGAATTCATTGTAAAACTGTTATTAAATGATTGGTAGAATTCACCAGTGAAGCTATCTGGGCCTGAAGTTTTTAATAGTGAGGTGTTTTGACTACAAATTCAATTTACTTAAGAGACTTGTAGGTATTTAGTTTATCTTTCTTTTTTGAGTGAACTTTGTTATCTTGTGTCTTTTAAGGAATTTAATGTTTTAACAAATTTATCAAATTCATTGACATGAAATTGTTCATAATAGTCCCTTAATTATCCTTTTTATAGCAGTAGAAACATTATTGATATTTGTATCATTCCTGATGTTGGTATTTTGTATCTTTTCTCTTTTTTATCTTGCTTAGCTTTGCTTGAGATTTATCAATTTCTCTTATTTTTTCTCAAAACCAACTGACTTTTGGTTTCATTGATTTTTTTTCTATTGTTATTTCCATTTTTATTTCATTGTTATCCACTTTAATTTGTATTACTTCATTTTTTCTGCTTACTTTATGTTTCACTGACTTTTCTGGTTTTTAAAATGTAAGCTGAAATTACTGATTTGAGACCTTTCATCTTTCCTAACATGGATGTGTAGTGTTATAACTATCCTTCTAAATACTGTTTTAGCATTATCCCATAAATTTTGATATATGTTTTAATTTTCCCTCAGGTCTGCATACTCTAATTTCCAGATAGCTTTCTATTATTGATTTCTAATTTAATTTAATTTCATGAACCATAGTTTATATTACTTGAATTCCCTTAAATTCACTTATAATTATTTTTTGCTCCAGAATATAATGTACCTTAGTAAATATTCCATGTGTGCTTGAGAGGAATATGTATTTTGATTTTGCATGGTGGACGGTTCTATAAATGCCAATTAGATTGTTGGCTGACAGTAATATTAAGTCAACTACATTCTTCCTAAGTTTTTGCCTACATATTCTGTAAACTTTCGAGATATAGAAATTTAAACCTTTGATTATAATTACGGATTTATCTATTTTTTATTGAATTTATTTTAATTTTTGCTTCATGTATTTCAAAGTTGTGTTAAGTGTGCAAATTTTTAAGATTTTCATTTATCCTTGATAAATTAACCTTTTTTTATTACAAGATGACTTATTTTAACACTGCTAATGTTCTTTGCTTTGAAATCTTCTTTGATATTAATATAATCATCCAAGCTTTTTTATTGGTTTACCCTGATATATTGTTTTTCATGTTTTCATTTAATCTGTTTCTGTCTTCATATTTAATGTGCAATACTTGAGGCAGTACTTAAGGACAACATAATTGTCCTTGCTTTTTATCCAATCTGAAAATCTGTGCCTTTTAATTTGGGTGTTAGACCTGTTACATTTAATATTGATATGGCTGGGTTTAAATCTCCAATTTTGCTGTTTGTGTGTTTTTTTTTGTCCCATCTCTTCTTTACTTTGTTCCTCTTTTTCTGCATTATTTTTTAATTGATATATAATCGATGTACAACTTTATGTTAGTTTTAGGTGTATAATAAAATGATTTGATACTTCTATACACTGAAAATTGATCACCACAGTAAGTCTAATTACCACCTGTCACCACAAAAAGTTACAAGATTTTTTTTCTTGTGATGAGAAATTTTAACATCTATTCTTGTGGCATCTGTAAATATACACTGCAGTACTATTGACTAGTCACCATGCTGCATGCCACATACCCATGACCTATTCATGTATCACAACTGAAGTTTGTACCTACTAACCCCTGCATTTCCCCCACCCATCAATCATCCTCCCCTAGGCAGCCACCACTATGTTCTCCATATCCATGACTTTTGTTTGTTTCATTTTTTAGATTACATATATAAGTGAGATAGTATGGTATTTGTCTATGACTTATTTCACTTAGCATAACACATTCAGGGACCAACCATTTTGTTACAAAAGACAAGATTTCCTTCTTTTATATGGCTAAATAATATTCCACTGTGTGTGTGTGTGTGTGTGTGTGTGTGTGTTTGTATGCTGTATCTTCTTTTTTTTTTAAAGATTTTATTTATTTATTTGACAGAGAGAGATCACAAGTAGACGGAGAGGCAGGCAGAGAGAGAGAGAGAGGGAAGCAGGCTCCCTGCCAAGCAGAGAGCCCGATGCGGCACTCGATCCCAGGACCCTGAGATCATGACCTGAGCCAAAGGCAGCAGCTTAACCCACTGAGCCACCCAGGCGCCCAAATCTTTTTATTTTTTTTCTTTAAAGATTTTATTTATTTATTTGACAGAGAGAGATCACAAGTAGGCAGAGAGGCAGGCAGAAAGAGAGGAGGAAGCAGGCTCCCTGCTGAGCAGAGAGCCTGATGCGGGGCTCGATCCCAGGACCCTGGGATCATGACCTGAGCCGAAGGCAGCGGCTTAACCCACTGAGCCACCCCGGTGCCCCTGTATGCTGTATCTTCTTAGTCCATTCATACATCAGTGGACACATGATTTACATATATGGCCATTGTAAATAATGCTGCAGTCAACATAACAGGTTAGTGTTTCTGTTTCCCTTGCATAAATATCTAGTCCTATAATTGCTAAATCATATGATACTTCTATTTTTAATTTTTTTAGGAAACTTCATATACTGGTTTGCATACTAGCTCTACCAATTTACATTACTACCAGTAGTGCTTGTGTTCCATTTTCTCCACATCCTCCTCAAGACTTACTATTTCTTGTCTTTTTGATGATAGGCTTTCTAATAGATGTGAAGTGATAACTCACTGTGGGTTAGATTTTTATTTCCCTGATGATTAGTGATATCTCCTTTGAAAATGTGTCTACTCAGATCCTCTGCTCTTTTTTTTTTAATTGAATTGTTTGATTGTTTTTGGTGATGAATTGCAGGAGTTCTTTATATATTTTGGATAGGAATACCTTATCAGATATGTGACTTGAAAATGTTTTCTTCCATTTAGTACATTGCCTTTTCATTCCATTGATGTTTTTCTTTTCTTTTTAGTTTGATGTGGTCCCACTTGTTTATTTTTATTTTTGTTACCTTTGCTTTCAGATCAGTTAAAAAATCAAGACTGTCAAGTAATTTACTTCCTAAGTTTTCTTCCAGGAGTTTTATGGTTTCAGGTCCTATATTTAACTCTTTGATCCATTTTGAGTTAATTTTTGTGTATGGTAAAGGATAATTGTTTAGTTCCATTCTTTTCATGTGGCTGTCCAGTTTACCCAATTCCATTTTTTTCCAATTCCATTTATTAAAGAGACTATTTCACCCCTTGTGTTTACTTATGTCCTTTGTCATAAAATAATTGACTGTATATGTGTGGGTTAATTTCTGGGCCTTTAGTTCTGTTCTGTTGAGGTATATGTCTGTATTTATGCCAATATCATACTGTTTTGATTAGTATAGCTTTGTAATATAGTTTCAAATCAAGGGGCTTGATGACTACAACTTTTATTTTTTTCTTTTTCAAGACTGGTTTGGCTATTTGGGGTCTTTTATGATTCCAAACAGATTTTAGAATTGTCCGTTCTATATTTTTTGAATAATACCACTGGAATTTTGGTAGGGATTGCATTAAATTTGTACATTTTTTGATAATATGGACATTTTAACAATATTAATTCTTCCAGTCCGTAGGTTTGGAATAGTTTTCCATTTATTTGTGTCTTTTACAGTTATTTTCATCAGCGTTTTATGGTTTGTATAGATTTTTCACTTCTTTGGTTAAGTTTATAGCTAGATATTTTATTCTTTTTTAATTCTAATTTTTTATTATGTTCAATTAGGCAACATATAATACATCTTTCGTTTTTGATGTAGTGTTCAGTGATTCATTAGTTTCATATATAATGTAAATGGATACTTTTCTTAATTTCTGTTTCTGATAGTTCATTATTAGTTTATAAAAATGCAAATCCATGTTGATTTTGTTCCTTGCAAGGTTACTGACTTTGTTGATTAGTTCTAACACTTTTTTTTTTAATGGAGCTGTCTGTGTTTTCTATACACAAAATGATGGTGTCTGCAAATAGTGACAGTTTTACTTCTTCCCAATTTAGATGCCTTTTTATTTCTTTTTCTTGCCTAATTGCTCTGGCTAGGATTTCTAATACCTGTGTGGAATAAAAGTGGAGAGAGTGGACATTCTTATCTTGTTCTTGATCTTAGAAAGCTTTTCATTGTTGAGTATGATGTTAGCTGTGGACTTACTATGTTGAGGTATGTTCCCTATACACCAACATTTTTGAGATGTTTCACCTAAATGGATGTTGAATTTTGTCATGCTTTTTGTACATCTAGTGACATGATCATATAATTTTTATCTTTTACACAATTAATATGAGGTATCATGTTGTTTGATTTGTGGAAGTGGAATCTTTGTTATATCCCTGTAATAAATCCCACTCCATCATGAGACATACTAATTTTAATGAATTTTTTAATTTGTTTACCAATATTTTGTTGAGAATTTTTGTATCTATGTTTATCAGGGATATCTATGTTTTTCTTTTGCTTCCTTTTGGTTTTTTAGTGTCTTTGGATGATTTTGTTACCAGGATAATGCTGACAGCATGAAATGACTTTGGAAACTTTGCCTGCACTTCAATATTTTGGAACTAATTCTAGGATAGGTATTATCTCTCTTTAAATGTTTTGTAGAAATCACCTATCAAGGTATCTGGCTTTGTTGAGAATTTTTTTTAATTAATTTTTTTCAGCATAACAGTATTCATTGTTTTCGCACCACACCCAGTGTTCCATGCAATCCATGCCCTCTCTAATACCCACCACCTGATTCCCCCAACCTTCCACCCCCCGCCCCTTCAAAACCCTCAGGTTGTTTTTCAGAGTTTATAGTCTCTCATGGTTCACCTCTCCTTCCAATTTCCCTCTAATCCCTTCTCCTGAGAATTTTTTTTAATATATAAATGATAGTTTTATTTTTACAAATTAGTTTATTCCGATTTTTTTCTCTCTTCTTGATCTAGGCTTAGATTATGAAAGGATTCCAGAAGTTTACCATTTCTTCTAGGTAGTCTAATCTCTTGGCTTATAATTATTCATAGCAGCCTCTTATAATGTTCTATATTTCTGTGTTAACAGTTGTAATATCTCCTTCATTTCCTTTTTTGTTTTTGTTTTTGTTTTTTGTTCTGTTTCTGTTCTTGTATTTTTTATTTTATTGTGTTCAAATTCAATTAATTAACATGTAATATATCATTAGTTTCAAAGGTAGAGTTCAGTAATTCATCAGTTGAATGTAACACCCAGTGCTCATTATATTCACATGCCCTCCTTAATGTCAACCACCCAGTTACCCCTTCCCCCTACCCACACGCCCTCCAGAAAACCTCAGTTTGTTTCCTATAATTGAGTCCTCAGGCTTTTTCTCCCTCTCTAATTTATTATTATTTAATTTTTCCCTCCTTTCCACTGTGATCCTCTGTTTTGCTCTGTAAATTCCACATATGAGTGAAATTGTATGAAAATTGTCTTTCTCTGATTTTTTTGCTTAGCATAATACCCTCTAGTTTGTATCCTTTCAGTAAATACCTAGTAGTGCAGTTGCTGGGTCATACTGAAGCTCAATTTTTAATTATTTCAGGATTCTTCATGCTGTTTTCCAGAGTGGCTATACTAGCTTCCTTTCCAATAGCAGTGTAATAGGGTTCCCCTTTCTCTTACATCCTTGCTAATGTCTGTAATGACAGACTTGTTAATTTTAGCCATGCTACCCAGTGTGAGGTGGTATCCCATTGTGGTTTTGATTTATAGTTCCCTGAAGCCATGTAATGTTTTTTTAAATGGCTTTTTTTAATGTGTCTGTTGGCCATTTGTATGTCTTCTCTGGAGAAATGTCTGTTCATGTCAGTTGTCCATTTCTTGACAGGATTATTTGTTTTTCTGGGTGTTGAGTTTGTAAGTTCTTTTACATCTCAGATACTTGCCTGTTATTTGATGAGATATTTCAAGTATCTTCTCCCATTCTGTAGCTTGTCTTTTGATTTAGTCAACTGTTTCCTTCACTATGCAAAAGCTTTTTATCTTGATGAAGACCCAACAATTCATTTTTGCTTTTGTTTCCCTAGCCTTTGGAGATGTGTCTAGCAAGAAGTTGTTGTGGCCAAGGTCAAAGAGGTTGCTGCCTGTATTCTCCTCTAGGACATGATAGATTCCTGTCTCACATTTAGGTCTTTTATGCATTTTGAGTTTATTTTTCTGTATGATATAAGATAATGGGCCGGTCTCATTCTTCTATGTGTGGCTATCCAGTTTTCCCAGCACCATTTGTTGAAGAGAATGTCTTTTTTCCATTGGATATTCTTTCCTGTTTTGTCAAAGGTCAGTTAACTATAGGGGGCACCTGGGTGGCTCAGTGGGTTAAGTTTCAGCCTTCAGCTCAGGTCACGATCTCAGGGTCCTGGGATCAAGCCCTGCATCGGGCTCTCTGCTCTGCAGGCAGTCCCCTCCTCTCTCTTTTCTTGCCTCTCTGCCTACTTGTGATCTCTCTCTCTCTCTCTGTGTCAAACAAACAAATAAATAAAATCTTCAAAAAAAAAAAAGATTAGTTAATTATAGAGTTGAGGGACCATTTCTGTGTTCTCTATTCTGTTCCATTAATCTATGTGTCTGTTTTTGTTCCAGTACAATACTCTCTTGATGACTGGAGCTTTGTAATATAGCTTGATGTCTGACATTGTGATGCCACCAGCTTTGGTTTTCTTTTTCAACATTCCTTTGGCTGTTCGGGGTGTTTTCTTGTTTCATACAAATTGTAGCATTATTTGTTCCAGCTCTGTGAAAAATGTAGATTTCTTAAATTTAAATTCAATTAGCCAGCATATAGTACATCATTACTTTCAGATGTAGTGTTCAATAATTCATCAGTTGCATATAACACCCAGTGCTCATCACATCGTGTGCTGTCTTTAATGCCTATCACCTAGCTTGTAGATGGTATTTTGATAGGGATTGAATTGAATGTGTAGATTGCTCTAGGTAGCATAGACATTTTAAAAATATTTGTTCTTCCAATCCATGAGCATGGAATGTTTTTACATTTCTTTGTGTTTTCCTCAATTTCTTTCACAAGCATTCCATATTTTTCAGAATATGGATTCTTTATTTCTTTGGTTAGATTTATTCCTAAGTATCATATGGTGTTTGGTACAATTGTAAATAGGATCAATTCATTGATTTCTATTTTTTTTGTCTCATTGTTATTATGTAACAATGCAATTAATTCTTTGCATGATTTTATGTCCTACCACTTTTATGACTTCCCATGTGAGATATAGCAATTTTTAGGTTGACTTTTGAGTGTTCCACATAGAGTATCATGTCATCTGGGAATAGTGAAATTTTGACTTCTTCTTTGCCACTGTGGATGATTTTCTTTCTTTCTTTCTTTCTTTCTTTCTTCTTTCTTTTTTGTGTGATTGCTGAGGATAGGACTTTCAGTACTATATTGAACAACAGGGATGAAAGTGGACATCATTGTCATGTGTCTGCCCTTAGGGGAAGGTCTCAGTTTTTCCCTGTTGAGAAGATATTTACTGAGGGCTTTTCATAAATGACTTTTATGATATTGAGGTATTTTCCTTCTGTCCCTACACTGTGGAGAGTTTTAATCAAGAAAGTATGCTGTATTTCATCAAATGCTATTTCTGAATCAATTGAGAGTATCACATAACTCTTGTCCTTTCTTTTATTAATGTAATGTGTCATGTTGATTGATTTGTGAATGTTGAATGTGAATGTGAATAAATAAATGCAAAATTTCTTTCTGATAAGTCTGACAAGGGGGTTAGCAGTCTTACTAATGCTTTCAAATAACCAGCTCCTAGTTTCATTGATCTGTTCTACAGTTCTCACTGTTGAATCAAATGATCAATCAAGTCTCATTGATTTTTACTCTAATCTTTATTGTTTATTTCCTCTGGCTTGGTTTTCTGTATTTTTCCAACTCCTTAAATGTGATAGTAGCTTGTGTATTTGAAACCTTTCTTGTTTCCTTGAGAAAGGCCTGTATTTCTCTATACTTCCCTCTTAGGACCACCTTTGCTGCCTCCCAAAGGTCCTGAACTCTTGTGTTTTCATTTTTGTTTGCTTCCATGAATTTTTAAAAATTTTCTTTAGTTTCCTTGTTGACTTATACATTGTTTTGGTGTTGCTTTTAACTTCCATGTATTTGTGTTCCTTCCAAATTTTCTCTTGTGATTGAGTTCAAGTTTTAAAGCACTGTGGTCTGAAAATATGCAGGGAATAATCCCAGACTTTTGGTACTGGTTGAGTACTGATTTGTGACCAAGTATGTAATCTGTTCTGGAGAATGTCCCATGTGCATTTGAGAAGAATATGTATTCTGTTACTTTAGGACAAAATGCTCTGAATATATCTGTGACGTCCATCTGGTCCAGTGTGTTATTCAAAGCCTTTTTTCCTTATTGGTCTTCTGCTTAGATGATCTGTGTTATGGTGAGTGGAGTGTTAAAGTCCCCTACTGTTATTGTATTATTATCAATTTTTTTTTAAATTTTGTTAATTGGTTTATATAATTGGCTGCTTCTAAGTTAGGAGCATAAATATTTAGAACTGTTAGAACTACTTCTTGTATCAAACCTTTAATTATTATATAGTATCCCTGTTCAGTTCTTATTATAGTCTCTGATTTAAAATCTAATTTGTCGGGGCGCCTGGGTGGCTCAGTGGGTTAAGCCGCTGCCTTCAGCTCGGGTCATGATCTCAGGGTCCTGGGATCGAGCCCCGCATCGGGCTCTCTGCTCAGCAGGGAGCCTGCTTCCTCCTCTCTTTCTGCCTGCCTCTCTGCCTACTTGTGATCTCTCTCTGTCAAATAAATAAATAAAATCTTAAAAAAGATAAAATAAAATCTAATTTGTCTGTTAGAAGGATTGCTACCCCAGCTTTCTTTTGATATCCATTAGTCTGAGAAATGGTTCTCCACACCCTCACTTTCGATCTGGAGGTATTTTTAGGTCTAAAATTAGTCTCTTGTAGACAGCATATTGGGTCTTCCTTTTTTAACTGATACCCTGTGTCTTTTGATTGGAACATTTGGCCCTTTATATTCAGAGTAATTATTGAAAGATATGAATTTATTGCCATTGTTTTACCTGTAAAGTCACTGTTTCTATAGATTGTCTCTGTTCCTTTCCAGTGTGTGTTACTTTTGGGCTCTCTCTTCACTCAAAGTATCCCCTTTAATATTTCTTGCAGTGCTGGTTTAGTGATCACAAATTCTTTAGTTTTTATTTGTCCTGGAACCTCCTTATCTCTCCATCAGTTCTCAATGAAAGACTTGCTGGATAAAATATTCTTGTCTGTATATTTTTTTTCACTTAGCACCTTGAATATATCATGCCAGTCCTTTCTGGCCTGCCAGATCTCTGTGGACAGGTTTGCTTCCAGCCTTATGGGTCTACTCCTTTCAGGGTTTTTCTTTATCTCTGAAATTTGTAAGCTTCACTTTTATATGTCAGAAATTACATGTTTCCCTATTTTTATTGATTTTGATGGGGCTTCTCTGTGCCCCCGATCTTGAATGCTTGTTTCCTTCCCTGATTAAGGACGTTCTCAGCTATAACTTGTTCAAGTAAACCTTGTGCCCCCTCTCTCTTTCCTCATTTTCTGGGACCCCTATTATTCAAATATTATTGTGCTTTATGGTATCACTGATTTCTTAAAGTCTCCTCTCATGATCAAGTCATTGTTTTTCTCTCTTTCAGCTTCCTTACTTTCTTCATTTTGTCTTCTGTATCATAGACTCTTCTGCCTCATTTACCCTAGTAATTAGAGCCTCCGTTTTTTTTTTACTGCATCTCTGTAATAGCATTTTTAATTTCAGCCTGCTTAGATTTTAGTTCTTTTATTTCTGCAATAAAGGATTCTCTAGTATCTTTTATGCTTTTTTAAAGCCCAGCTAGTATCTTTATAGTCATTGTTTTGATTTCTATTTCCAACATCTTACTTACATCCATATTGGTTAAATCTATGGCAGAGAGTACTACCTCTGTTTCTTTCTTTTGCTGGGAATATCTCCTCCTAGTCATTTTGTCCACAAAAGATAGAAGGAAAGAAAGAGAAGGGGAAAAAAGGAAAAGAAAAGAAAAAGAAAAACAGCAATGATAGCAGTAATAATATAAAAACATCAAGAATATCTCCAGGAAGTGATTATGGTGTATGGTGTGTACACTCCGCTGTTTTGGCTGCTCTTTCCCACTGGTCCTTCCTCTACAGAGTTCCACCTTGCTTGTAATAGGGAATGTTTGGTCCTTTAAGTAGGTATGCTTTGAATTGTTTGTGAAATTAAGCCAGAAGCTGATGTTTTGGAGCTTTTTTTAATCAGTAGACTTGATAGATGTGGGGGTTTATGTTGTTCTTCTGAGGCAGAGGCCTGCTGTGATGGCACAGAAGCTGACTTGCCCTTGTAAAGATGTTCCTCTCAGGCCAGGGGGTGGGTTTTGGTGTTTGGACTCCAATCCTTACCCGAGGTGCTGTGTTTCTCTCTGGAGTCCTATTGTGCTGGTGGGTGGAAGGTGAGAGGGGTGGTGAAGGAGGTAGAATATGGTGCCACCTCACCCTCTTGCCCCTGGGGAAGGGAACTCCTGGCAGCCACTGCTCAGGAGGCCTTCTTAGAGTAGCCAGCAGTCTCCTGTGTCCTGGGCCCTCCTTAGTTCCCTGACCTAAACTGTCTGTATATGGGTCGTTGGCACACCCAGAGCCACAGATCTCCTTTATTTAATCTCTGGCCAGTGGCTCATTTTAAATGGCCTATTGTTATGCATTCCTACTCCTGTCTCCTGGCTGGGAGGCTCAGGGCATGCCCAGCACTATCCTGTCCCTGGAAAGCCTTCACATAGTGTGTGTGCAGAAGCTTGAGTTTATTGTAATGCTCAGTGAAAAATATGAGCCAGGTTATCAGCCACCTGCACTTGACTCAGTCCCCTACTCCTCTTTGTCATATAAAAGCCATTGCAGAGGCTTGAATCTATGGTGGCAGACAGCAAAAATTGGCAGCAAGGTTATCCACGTTCTGCTGTTGTGGACGGTCATTCAGTTCTAGAAAACCAGCTGTTTGGCATGCACACAGAGTTTTGAGCCTGTGTGTTCACACCATAAAATTTTTTTACCCTCTACATGCCCGTCTGACCCCAAAGCTGAGCTTCACTCACTGGCTCCCCAGCTGTCCCTTTTTCTCAGGAGAGGACGAATATGCTCCTCCAAATGCCCTTCAGGAAGGGGAGCAGTCTCTCCCTGAGCAACCCAAGGATCCCCTCCCCACGGCTTTTTGTGTGGTTACAAACCACTGCAATCTTTCCAACTTTCTCCCTCTTCTAGACTTTGCTCCATGAACTGTGCTTTCTCCCCTTCCCAGCTGTGCGGTTTCCCAGTCCCTCTGTTCGGGTTTCTGAAACTCATCTCTGCCAAATTCTCTCACTCCAACTGTGCAGATTGTTTCTGTACTCCTCAGATCCTCTTCCTAGTCAAAATAGTTGAAGTTTTATCTAGCTGTATTTCAAAGGGTAAGGCAAGTTCAGTGTCCCCCTACTACTCCACCATCTTGGAACACCCCCTTACCTTCATTTCTGATTTTATTTGAGCCATTTTTCTTTATTTCTTGGTGAGTCTAGCTAAAAGTGTGTCAGTTTGGGGCACCTGGGTGGCTCAGTCAGTTAAACTTTTACCTTTGGCTCAGGTCATAATCCCAGGGTCCTGGGATTGAGCCCAACATCAGGCTCCCTCCTCAGTGGGTAGCCTGCTTCTCCCTCTCCTGCTCCCCCTGCTAGTGTGCTCTCTTTCTCTCTCTGTCCAATAAATAAATAAAATCTTAAAAAAATAAAATTATGTCAATTTGGTTTATCCTGTAATTGCAAATGGCAGGATTTCATTTTCTTATGTCTGAAAAATATTCTATTGTACAAATATATACCACATCTTCTTTATCCACTTATCTATTGATGGACACTGGGACTCCTTCAATAATTTGACTATAGTAAATAATGCTACAGAGGGGTATAATACCCCTTTGAATTAGCGGTGTGTGTGTGTGTGTGTGTGTGTGTGTGTGTTTGTAAATAACCAGTGTTGCAATTACTGGATCATAGGGTAGTTCTGTTTTCAAATTTTTTTGAGGAAACTCCACACTGTTTTACAGATGGGTATCAATTCTATGTATATTTGCAGTACTAGCCTTTTATAGGGTACATCATTTGTAAGTATCATCTCCCATTCATTAGGTTGCCTTCAGTTGTGTTGATCATTTAATTTGCTGTGTAGAAGCTTTTTATTTTGATGTATTCCCAAAAGTTTGTTTGATCTTTTTTCCCTTGCCTCAGGAGACAAAGCTAGTAAAATTTTGCTACAGCTGATGTCAGAAAAATTACTACCTTTACCCTCTTGTAGAATTTTTATGATTTCAGATTTCACATTTAGGTCTTTAATTCTTTTTGTGTTTATTTTTTGTGTATGGTATAAGAAAGGATCCAGTTTCATTATTTTGCATGTAGTTGTCCATTTTTGCCAACATGATTTGTTGTAGAGACTATCTTTTTCCCATTGTGTATTCTTTTCTCCATTGTCAAAACTAATTGCATAATTGTAGGTTCGTTTTGGGCTCTCTGTTCTGTTCTAGTGATCTTTGTGTCTGTTTTTGTACAAGTACCATCCTGTTTTGACTAGTATAGCTTTGTAATATAACTTGACATCTGGAATTATGATACTGTGATGCCTCAGGTTTGTGTGTGTGTGTGTGTGTGTGTGTGTGTTTTTCCAAGATTGCTTTGGCTATTCAGTGTCTTTAGTGGTTCCATACAAATTTTAAGATTATTTCTTCTATTTCTGTGAAACATGGTTTTGGTATTTTTTTAAGGATTGCATTAAATTTGTAGCTTTCTTTGGGCAGTATAAAAATTTTAACAATATATGTTCTTCCAATACATGAGCATAGAATGTCTTTCCATTTCCTTGTATCATCTTCAATTTCTTTCATCAAAGTTTTATCATTTTCACACTATAGCTCTTTTACCTCTTTAGATGATTCCTAGATATTTTATTGTTTTTGGTTTAATTGTAAAATGGATTATTTTATTAATTTCACTTTCTACTGCTTCATTATTAGTGTATAGAAAAGCAACACATTTCTTCACATGTATTTTATATCCTGTGACTTTACAGAATTTGTTTATCAGTTCTAGTCATTTTCTGGTGGAGTCTTACAGGTTTTCTACATGGAGTAATATCTCAACTGCAAATACTGAAGTTTTATGTCTTCCTTCTGATTTATACTCCTTTTATTTCCTTCTGTTTCCTGATTGCTGTGGCTAGGACTTCCAGTAATATATTGAATAAAAGTGGTAAGAATGGACATTCTTTTCTTGTTCCTGACTTTAGGCTAAAAGCTCTCGGTTTTTCCTCATTGAGTAATGTGTTTGCTGTGAGTTTTGCATATAAGCCCTTTATTATGTTGAGGTATATTCCTTCTAGACCTAATATATTGAAGTTTTCTTTATCATAAATGGATGTTGTAATTTGTCAAATGCTTTTTCTCCGTCTATTGAAAGGATCATATGATTCTTATTTTTTCTTTTATTAATGTGGTATATCACATTGATTGATTTTTGAATATTAATCCATACTTGCATACTAGGAATAAATCCCACTTGATCATGGAGAATGATTTTTTTAATGTACTATTGGATTTGATTTACTAGTATTTCTTTGAGAATTTTTACCTCCATGTTCTTCAGTGATATTGGCCTATAGTTCTCTATTTTAGTGGAGTGTTCATCTGGTTTTTGTATTAGGGTAATGCTGGCTTCATAGAATGAATTTGTAAGTTTTCATTCCATTTCTATTTTTTGGAATATTTTGAGAAGAAAAGGTATTACCTCTTCTTTAGTTGTTTGGTAGAATTCACCTGGGTAGCCATCTGGCCCTGGACTTTGTTCGTTGGGAGATTTTTGATTACTGATTGAATTTCTTTGCTGGTTATCAGTATGTTCAAATTTTTTATTTCTTCCTGTTTCAGTTTTGGTAGTTTATATGTTTCCAGGATTTTTTTCATTGCTTCCAGGTTGTCTAATTTGTTGGCATATAGTTTTTCATAATATTTTCTTATGATTATATTTCTGTGATATTATTTCTCCTCTCTCACTTGTGATTTTATTCATTTTGGTCCTTCTCTTTTCTTTTAGATAAATCTGGCTAAGGGTTTATCAGTTTTATTTTTTCAAGGAACCAGCTCCTTGTTTCATTGATCTATTTTATTTATTTATTTATTTTTAGTTCCTGAATCATTTATTTCTCCTCTTATCTCTTATTTCTCTTCTTTTGCTGGCTTTAGGCTTTGTTTGTTGTTATTTTTCTAGCACCTTTAGGTGTAAGGTGTAAGATTAAGTTGTTTATTTGAGACTTTTCTTGATTCTTCGCATACATAGGCCTGTATTACTAGATCTCCCTCTTCAAAGTGTTTTTGCTACATCTGAAAGGTGTTGGACTGTTGTGTTTTCATTTCATTTGTTTCCATATAATTTTAATTTTTTCATTGATCTCCCAGTTGACCCATTCATTCTCTAGTAAGATGTTCTTTAACCTTCATCTGTTTTTGGTCTTTCCAAATTTTTCTTGTGGCTGACTTCAAGTTTCATCATGTTGTGGTGAGAAAATTTACATGGTTTGATCTCAATCTTTTTGTACTTGGGAGGTATGATTGGTGACCCTGTATGTGATATATTTTGCAGAATGCCTCATTTGCCCCTAAAGAGAATGGTATTCTGCTGCTTTAGGTTGGGATGTTCTGAATATTTCTATTAAGTCCATGTAGTCCAGTGTGGCACTCAAAGATATTATTTCCTTGTTGATTTTCTGCCCAGAAGATCTGTCTATTGATGTAAGTGATGTGTTAATATTCTCTACTATTATTGTACTATTATCAGTAAGTCCCTTTATGGTTTTTTTGTTTGTTTGTTTGTTTGGGGGGCAGCAAAGCAAGGTTTACTGAATGATAGTAGAAAGCTCCTGAAAAGGAAGGGGACCCAAGAGGGTTGCCCTTTTATGTTTGTTGTTAGTAGTTTTATATATTTGTGTGTTCCCAAGTTGGGGGCATTAATACTTATAATTGTTAGATCTTCTTGTTGGATAGTCCCTTTTATATGATATAGTGCCCTTTTTCATATCTTGTTATAGTCTTGTTTCAAAGTCTAGGTTTTCTGATATAAGGATTGCTAGTCTTCCTATCTTTTGACCTCCGTTTCTATGATAAACATTCTCCATCCCCTCAGTTTTAATCTACAGGTGTTTTACAGTTTATAATGAGTTTCTTGTAGGCAGCATATTGATAGGTCTTGTTTTTTTATCCATTCTGACACCATATGTCTTTTGATTAGAGTTTTAATCCATTTACATTCATAGGAATTATTGATAGATATTTATTTATGCCATTTTATCACTTGTTTTCTCGTTGTTTCTGGAGATTTTCTCTGTTCCATTCTTATCTTTGTCACCTTAGTCTTTCCTTTCCATTCAAGGAGTCTCCTTTCATATTTCTTACTAGGCTGGTTTAGTGGTCACAGTGTGCTTTAGTTTTTACCTAGGAAACTCTTTATCTCTCCCTCTATTCTTAGTAATAGCCTAAGTGGCTATTACTTGGCTACAGATTTTCCCCCACTCAGGGCTTCAAATATATCATGCCACTCCCTTCTGGCTTGCTATGTTTTTGCTGAGAGATCTGCAGCTAGCCTTAGGGGGTCTTTCCTTCTGAGTTAGGGACTGTTTTTATCTTGCTGCTCTTAGGATTTTTTTCCTTATCACTATATTTTGCAAATATAATTACAGTATGTCTTGATATTTGCCCGCTTTTGTTGATTTTTTTGGAGGAGTTCTCTATACCTCCTGGATCTGGATATCTGTTTCTTTCCCCAGATTAGTGATATTTTCAGCTAATATTTCATGAAATCATTTTCTGTCCTTTTTTCTCTCTCTTCTTCTCCTGGGACTCCTATGGTATAAATGTAATTATGTTTGGAGTCATTGAGTTCTCTAAGTCTCTACTTGTGTACTATAATTCTTCTATATCCCTTTTGTTCAATGTGATAATTTTCTACTATCTTATCTTCCATATCACTAAAATGTCCCTCTGCTTCTTTCATGCTTATTTTCTTTGGATCAAGTCTGTTTCAGATCTGTTATTGCATTTTTCATTTCTGACTGTTTTTGACTATCTCTGCAGCAAAGGCCTCCCTGATGCCTTACATTCTTTTCTCAAATCCAGCGAGTATCCTTAGATTGTTGCTTTAAATTCTTTATCAGGCTTGTTACTTATATCTGCTTCTCTGAGAACTCCAACTGTGACCTTTTCTTGTTTCATTGGGATGAATTCTTCCATCTTGAATTTTTTTCTATATCTCTGTCTTAGAAAAACCTGTTATGTGTCCTGCTTCTGAGAGCAAATGGTTTTATGCAGAAGAGGGCATGTAGTGTACAGGGCCTTGTGCTTCAGGGATTGTCTCTGGTATGTTCTACATGTACTTTGTTACTGTGTTATAGCACTCTGTCCTTCAGGCCAGTCATTTTAAGAGGTTCTCCTTATCTGCAGGGAGCAGTGTTTGGTCCTTGGCCAGAGCGTGGCAAATTTCAACTAGGTGTGCTCTAGTCTGCTTGATAAATGAGTCCTGATGCTACTTCCACTAGAACTGAAACCTTGCAGAACTCTCTGGTTGGGAGACGGGGTGTGAGCAGGAGTTTCTGTCGGTCTTCTGGGGAAGAGATCCTCATCCCTGGGACTGTAGCTAACTTGACTGTGAGGGGCAGGACCAGCAAAGCTCAGGAGTGTGATTCTTTGCTTAAGCAGGTTAAGCAGCCTGTGTTCAGTTTTGTCACCTAAGGTGGTTCTGTGTTTATGCTGAGAGGCAAGGGGGAAAATGGCACCAGTCAGCATCTTTGTCCCTGAGGACAGGTTTCTGTACTTGATTCTCTCAGGGAAGCACTGAGAATAGTGAACATTCTCCTATGTGTCCCAGCCACACGCCAGATCAGTGTCTTCATGTTGTCTGCCTCTGAACTGTGTGCCTGCCTTATCTCCAGGAAAAGAGCAGAATCTTCTGGGCTTTAACCATGTCCTCAGATTTTCAAAACTATAGGTTCTAAGCAGGTTGTACTGGCTGAGGCCTGCAAAGGCTCTCCTGAAAAGAGTCCTGCCCAGCTGTGATTGAGGGAGGCTAGACACAGAAAGGTGGTAGTGCCAGAGTTCAGGGGAGTTTGACCTGCAGCAAGCAGGCTAGGTAGCAAGCATAGGAACCAGGCTCAGTCTGTCAGGTGGCTTTATCCTTTATATAGCTTCTATTCCTTTATAAGGCTTTTCCTTTTTAAGAGGCAGGAGAGAGATGTGACACCTGCTAGATCCTTGGTCCCTGTAGAGGCATCTCCCTGAAACTACCTATCAGAGACATGTCCAGGGTAAGTGAATAATCTCCTCCATTCTGTGTCCCAGTAGTTCCTCAGATTGTTCCATCTGCCCCCAGTTGTTTGCCTGACTTCTTTCCAGGAACAGGACAACATCCTCAGGGCCATAACCCAGACATGACCGCAGAGCTTTAAAACCAGTTTTCAAGCCTGCTGGTCCCCAAAACTTAGGAAAATCAGCCCCTCTCATTTTCCCAGCCAGTGACTTTAGGGAAGTGTCTCAGTATGCATTCTACTGTGTACCCCTCTCTGTCTCCCCTTTCTCTTAGTTTCCCCTATTTTCATGGTACTCTTACAATTCTTTTTAATTCTTTGATATTGGGTGTCATTTCTCCTCTTCCATTTGTAATTTTGTTTATTTTGGGTTCTCTCTCTCTCTCTCTCTCCTTGTTGTGTTTTGTTTTGTTTTGTTTTTTTCTTTTTTGATGAGCCTGGTTAGAAGTTTAGCAATTTTCTTGACCTTCTCAGGGAAATATCTCCTGATTTCATTTATATGTTATATTGGTTGTTGGGGTTTTTTTTGGGGGGGGGTTCTATATCATTTATTTTCTGCTAAAATCTTTATTATTTTCTTCCTTATGCTAGTTTTGGATTTTGATTGTTCTTTTTTCAGGCTGTTTTAGGTGTAAAGTTAGATTGTTTATTTGAGATTTTTCTTGCTTCTTTCAGTAAGCCTGTATTGCTATTACCTTCATTCCTATACCTGCTTTTGTTGCACCCCAAAGATTTTGGATCATTGTTTTCATTTTCATTTGTTTCCACATAATTTTTGAAACTTCTTGAATTTCTTTGTTGACCTATTCATTATTTAGTAGCATGTTATTTAACCTCCATGTTTTTATGCTCTTTCCAGATTTTTTCTTGTGGTTGATTTCTGGTTTCATAGTGTTGTAGTCCAAAAAGATGTATGGTATGCCTCTGATCTTTTTTAATTTGTTGAGACTTGTTTTGTGGCTGAAATGTGATCTGTTCTGGAGAATATTCCATGTGTACTTGAAAATAATGTGTAGTCTGCTGTTTTAGTTTAGAATGTTCTGAATATATTTGTTATTTCCATCTGAATCAGTGTGTCATGAAAAGCCACTGTTTCCTCCTTGCTTTTGTTTGGATGATTTGTCAATCAGTGTCAGTGGGGTGTTAGAATCCCCTGCTGTTGTCCTATTACTATCAGTTTGTTTCTTTTATGTTTGTTATTAGCTGTTTTATGTTTTTGGGTACTCCCATCTTTGGTGCATAAATATTTACAATTGTTACACATCTTCTTGGTGATTTGTCCCCTTTATTATTACATAGTGTCTTTGTTGTTGCACTCTGTTTTAAAGACTTTTTTGTTTAATGTAAGTTTTGCTATCCCAGCTTTTTTTTTGACAGCCATTTACATAGCATTTTCCATCTTCTCACTTTCAATCTGTAGGTGTCTTTAGGTTTGAAATGAGTCTTTTGTAGGGAGTATATAGATGGGTGTTGTTTTCTTATTCCTTCTGTCATTCTGTGCCTTTTTATTTAAGCATTTAGTCCATTTACATTCAAAGTAATTATTTGTAGGTATGTATTGCCATTTTGTTACTTGTCCATGCCTTTGCTTTTACTGTCTGTGTGCTTAGACTGTGTGTGTATGTGTATGTGTGTCCTTGTGTTTAAAGTGAGTCTCCTGTAGACAACATATGGATGGGTCTTGTTTTATATTTATTCAACCACTCTGTGTCCTTTGATTAAAAATATAAGTCCATTTATATTTAAATAATTGATAGATATGGTACTTTTTTCCATTTTGCTAATTATTTTCTATCTGTTCTATAGTTTGACTCTTTTTCTTTCTTCTTCTGCTCTCTTCCTTTGTGGTTTGATGACTTTCTTCAGTATAACACTTAGATTCATTTGTTACTATCTTATTTTTTATCTACTATAGGTTTTTTTTTGGTTACTGTGGGGCTCACATATAATAGCTCTCTCTCTCCCCCTCTTTCTCCCTCTCTCCCTCATTCTCCCTTTCTTCCTTTTTCCCTCTCTTGCTTCTTTTTCTCCATCTCCCTCTCTATATACATATATATTTTATAAATTTTTTTATTCCCTGCCATATTTTGTTTTGATGTAACTTTTTATGTCTTTTTATTTTGCATATCCCTTAACCTATTGTTGTGTTTTTCGTTATTTTTACTACTGTGTCTTTTTTAAAATTTTTTTAAATTTTTTATAACTACTGTGTCTTTTATTCTTCACACTACCATTGTCAACAATAAACCCACTACCTTTATTATATACAATAGGCCCTCATTATCTGCAGTTTTTCTTTGTTTGGTATCATTTACCAATGGGAACCCATGGCCCAGAGAAGATAATGGTACTTAAGACATATCCTCAGGTCAGTAGGCTAATGCTATAGCATAATGCTTATGTGGATTCCCTTTACTTCACCTCATCACTTATGCATTTTATCATCTCAAATCATCACAAGAAAAAGGGTAAGTGCAGTATAGTAATTATTTTGAGAAAGACAGAGACTGCATTCATGTAACTTTTATTACAGTATAATGTTATAATTGTTCTTTTTCATTATAAGTTATTGCTAATCTTTTACAATTATAAAATAAGCTAAACTTTATCATATATATGTGTGCATTGAATAAACATAGTATATATAAGGTTTTGCTACTACCTTCAATTTCAAGAATGTGTTGGAACATATCTCTTATCAATAATGAATGGGTAGGGGGCTCCTGTATTTACCTTTACTAGTGAGATTTATACTCCCACATGTTTTCTTATTAATAATCAACACCCTTCTTTCTTCTTAAAAAAGTCCCTTACCATTTCTTATAATGAAGTCTTTTGCTTTTTCATATCTGGAAAACTCTTTCTTTTTCCTTCAATTCTGAATGCTAATCTTACTGGATAGAGTACGCTAGTCAGGTTTTTTGTTTGATTGTTTGTTTTTTCCTTTAAGCCCTTTGAATATATTGTGCCACTTTCTTCTGCCTGCACAGTTGCTTTTGAAAAATATGTGAACAGTCCTATGGGGTTCCCTTGTGTGTAATAAGTTGTTTTTCTCTTGATACTTTTAAGATTCTCTATTTTTAACTTTTCAAATTTTACTTATGTGTCTTTGTGTCGATCTTTTTTGTTTTGTTTATTTGTTTAAAATTTGGAACTCTGGACTTCCTTTATCTAGATGTTTCCTTCGCTAGGTTGAAGAAGTTTTCAGCTATTGTTTCTTCAAATAAGTTTTCTGCTGTTTTACTCTCTCTTGCCTCCTTCTGGGACCCCTATAATATGAATGTTATTCTGCTTTATGTTGTCCATAAGACACAAAAGCTATCTTCACTTCTTTAAATTATTTTTTCTTTTTCTGCTCTTTTTTTCTAAAGATTTATTTATTTATTTGAAAGAGAGAAAGCAAGAGAGGGAGCACAAGCTGGGGAAGTGGGAGAGGGAGAAGCAGGCATCCCAGGACTATGGGATCGTGACCTGAGCCCAAGGCAGATGCTTAATAACTGAGCCACCAAGGCGCCCCTCTTTTTCTGCTCTTTTTGGGTGAGTTCAGCTTCTCTGTCTTCTACATAACTGAGTCTTTCATATGCTTCATCTAGTCTGCTGTTGAACCCCTCTAGTATATTTTTCTTTTTTTTTAATTATTCATTTTTTTTAAAATTTTTGATAAACATATAATGTATTTTTATCCCCAGGGGTACAGGTCTGTGAATCGCCAGGTTTACACACTTCACAGCACTCACCATAGCACATACCCTCCCCAATGTCCATAACCCCACCTCCCTGTCCCACATGCCCTCCCCCCAGCAACCTTCAGTTTGTTTTGTGAGATTAAGAGTCACTTATGGTTTGTCTCCCTCCCAATTCCATCTTGTTTCATTTATTCTTCTACCCCCTTAACGCCCCTTGTTGCATCTCCACTTCCTCATATCAGGGAGATCATATGATAGTTGCTTTCTCCAATTGACTTATTTTGCTAAGCATGATACCCTCTAGTTCCATCCACGTCATCGCAAATGGCAAGATTTCATTTCTTTTGATGGCTGCATAGTATTCCATTGTATATATATACCACTTCTTTATCCATTCATCTGTTTATGGACATCTAGGTTCTTTCCATAGTTTGGCTATTGTAGACATTGCTGCTATAAACATTCAGGTGCACGTGCCCCTTCAGATCACTACATTTGTATCTTTAGGGTAAATACCCAGTAGTTCGATTGCTGGATCATAGGGTAGCTCTATTTTCAACTTTGTGAGGAACCTCCATGCTGTTTTCCAGCGTGGTTGCACCAGCTTGCATTCCCACCAAGAGTGTAGGAGGGTTCCCCTTTCTCTGCATCCTCGCCAGCATCTGCCATTTCCTGACTTGTTAATTTTAGCCATTCTGACTGGTGTGAGGTGATATCTCATTGTGGTTTTGATTTGTATTTCCCTGACGCCCAGTGATGTGGAGCACTTTTTCATGTGTCTGTTGGCCATCTGGATGTCATCTTTGCATAAATGTCTGTTCATGTTCTGCCCATTTCTTGATTGGATTATTTGTTCTTTGGGTGTTGAGTTTGATAATTTCTTTATAGGTTTTGGACACTAGCCCTTTATCTGATATGTCTTTTGCAAATATCTTCTCCCATTCTGTCAGTTGTCCTTTAGTTTTGTGAACTATTTCCTTTGCTGTGCAAAAGCTTTTGATCTTGATGAAGTCCCAATAGTTCATTTTTGCCCCTGTTTCCCTTGCCTTTGCTGATGTTCCTAGGAAAATGTTGCTGCAGCTGAGGTCAAAGAGGTTGCTCCCTGTGTTCTTCTCAAGGATTTTGATGGATTCCTTTCTCTCATTGAGGTCCTTCATCCATTTTGAGTCTATTTTCGTGTGTAGTGTAAGGAAATGGTCCAATTTCATTTTTCTGCATGTAGCTGTCCAATTTTCCCAACACCATTTATTGAAGAGGCTGTCTTTTTTCCATTGGACATTCTTTCCTGCTTTGACGAAGATTAGTTGACCATAGAGTTGATGGTCTATTTCTGGGCTCTCTATTCTGTTCCATTGATCTATGTGTCTGTTTTTGTGTCAGTACCATGCTGTCTTGGTGATGACAGCTTTGTAATAGAGCTTGAAGTCCGGAATTGTGATGCCACCAACTTTGGCTTTCTTTTTCAATATTCCTTTGGCTATTCAAGGTCTTTTCTTAATTATTTTAGGATTATTTGTTCCATTTCTTTGAAAAAAATGGATGGTATTTTGATAGGAATTGCATTAAATATGTAGATTGCTTTAGGTAGCATAGACATTTTCACAGTATTTGTTCTTCCAATCCAGGAACATGGAACATTTTTGCATTTCTTTGTGTCTTCCTCAATTTCTTTAATGAGTACTTTATAGTTTTCTGAGTATAGATTCTTAGCCTCTTTGGTTAGATTTATTCGTAGGTATCTTATAGTTTTGGGTGCAGCTGTAAATGGGATTGACTACTTAATTTCTCTTTTTTCTGTCTTGTTGTTGGTGTAGAGAAATGCAACTGATTTCTGTGCATTGATTTTATATCCTGACACTTTACTGAATTCCTGTACAAGTTCTAGCAGTTTTGGAGTGGAGTCTTTTGGGTTTTCCACATACAGTACCATATCATCTACGAAGAGTGATAGTTTGACTTCTTCTTTGCCGATTTGGATGCCTTTAATTTCCTTTTGTTGTCTGAGTGCTAAGGCTAGGACTTGTAGTACTATGTTGAATAACAGTGATGATAATGGACATCCCTGCCGAGTTCCTGACCTTAGCGGAAAAGCTTTCAGTTTTTCTCCATTGAAAATGATATTTGCAGTGGGTTTTTCATAAATGGCTTTGATAATATTGAGGTATGTGCCCTGTATCCCTACACTTTGAAGAGTTTTGATCAGGAAGGGATGCTATACTTTGTCAAATGCTTTTTCAGCATCTATTGAGAGTATCATATGGTTCTTGTTCTTTCTTTTATTAATGTGTTGTATCACATTGATTGATTTGTGGAAGTTGAACCAACCTTGCAGCCCTGGAATAAATCCCACTTGGTCGTGGTGAATAATCCTTTTAATGTATTGCTGAATGCTATTGGCTAGTATTTTGGTGAGAATTTTCACATCTGTGTTCATCAAGGGTATTGGACTGTAGTTCTCTTTTTTGATGGGATCCTTGTCTGGTTTGGGGATCAAGGTGATGCTGGCCTCATAAAATGAGTTTGGAAGTTTTCCTTCCATTTCTATTTTTTGGGACAGTTTCAGGAGAATAGGAATTAGTTCTTCTTTAAATGTTTGGTAGAATTCCCCCGGGAAGCCGTCTGGCCCTGGGCTTTTGTTTGTTTGGAGACTTTTGATGACTGTTGCAATATCCTTACTGGTTAAGGGTCTGTTCAGGTTTTCTGTTTATTCCTGGTTCAGTTGTAGTAGTTCATATGTCTCTTGGAATTCATCCATTTCTTCCAGATTGTCTAATTTGTTGGCGTAGAGTTGCTCATAGTATGTTCTTATAATTGTTTGTATTTCTTTGGTGTTAGTTGTGATCTCTCCTCTTTCATTCATGATTTTATTTGGGTCCTTTCTCTTTTCTTTTTGATAAGGCTGGCCAAGGGTTTATCAATCTTATTAATTCTGTCAAAGAACCAGCTCCTAGTTTTGTTGACTAGTTTGTTCTATTGTTTTTTTGTTTGTTTGTTTCTATTTCATTGATTTTTGCTCTGATCTTTATGAATTCTCTTCTCCTGCTGGGTTTAGGTTTTCTTTCTTGTTCTTTCTCCGGCTCCTTTAGGTGTAGGGTTAGGTTGTGTACTTGAGACTTTTCTTATTTCTTGAGAAAGGCTTGTACCACTATATATTTTCCTCCCAGGACTGCCTTTCTTGTTTCCCACAGATTTTGAACCATTGTGTTTTCGTTATCATTTGTTTCCTTGGATTTTTTCAATTCTTCTTTAATTTCGTGGTTGACCCATTCATTTTTTAGAAGGATGCTGTTTAGTCTCTATGTATTTGGGTTCTTTCCAAATTTCCTCTTGTGATTGATTTCTAGCTTCAGAGCATTATAGTCTGAAAATATGGAGGGAATGATCCCAATCTTTTGATACTGGTTGAGACCTGATTTATGAACCAGGATGTGATCTATTCTGGAGAATGTTCCATGTGCACCAGAGAAGAATGTGTATTCTGTTGTTTTGGGATGAAATGTTCTAAATATATCTGTGATGTCCATCTGGTCAGTGTGTCATTTAAGGCCTTTATTTCCTTGTTGATCTTTTGCTTGGATGATCTGTCCATTTTAATGAGGGGAGTGTTAAAGTCCCCTACTATTATTGTATCATTGTTGACGTGTTTCTTTGATTTTGTTATTAATTGGTTTATATAGTTGGCTGCTCCCACGTTGGGGGCATAGATATTTAAAATTGTTAGGTCTTCTTGTTGGACTGATCCTTTGAGTATGGTATAGTGTCCTTCCTCATGTCTTATTATAGTCTTTGGCTTAAAATCTAATTGATCTGATATAAGGATTGCCACTCCTGCCTTCTTCTGATGTCCATTAGCATGGTAAATTCTTTTCCACCCCCTCACTTTAAATCTGGAGGTGTCTTCGGGTCTAAAATGAGTTTCTTATAGGCAACATATAGATGGGTTTTGTTTTTTTATCCATTCTGATACCCTGTGCCATTTGATTGGGGCATTTAGCCCATTAACATTCAGGGTAACTATTGAAAGATACAAATTTAGTGCCATTGTATTGCCTGTAAGGTGACTGTTACTGTATATTGTCTCTGTTCCTTTCTGATCTACTACTTTTAGTCTCTCTCTTTGCTTAGAGGACCCTTTCTGTATTTCCTGTAGAGCTGGTTTTGTGTTTGCAAATTCTTTCAGTTTTTATTTGTCCTGGAAGCTTTTTATCTCTCCTTCTATTTTCAATTATTGCCTACCTGGATATAATATTCTTGGCTGCATGTTTTTCTCTTTTAGTGCTCTGAATATATTATGCCAGTTCTTTCAGGCCTGCCAGGTCTCTGTGGATAAGTCTGCTACCAATCTAATATTTTTACCATTGTATGTTACAGACTTCTTTTCCCGGGCTGCTTTCAGGATTTTCTCTATGTCACTATGACTTGTAAATTTTACTATTAGGTGACAGGGTGTAAACCTATTCTTGTTGATCTTGAGGGGGGTTCTCTATGCCTCCTGGATTTTGATGCTCGTTCCTTTTGCCATATTAAGAAAATTCTCTCCAATAATTCTCTCCATTATACCTCTGCTTTCCTCTCTCTTTCTTCCTCTTCTGGAATCCCAATTATTCTAATGTTGTTTCGTCTTATGGTGTCACTTATCTCTTTAATTCTCCCCTCGTGGTCCAGTAGCTGTTTGTCCCTCTTTTGCTCAGCTTCTTTATTCTCTGTTATTTGGTCTTCTATATCGCTAATTCTTTCTTCTGCCTCATTTATCCTAGCAGTGAGAGCCTCCATTTTTTATTGAACCTCATTAATAGCTTTTTTGCTTTCAACTTGGTTAGATTTTAGCTCTTTTATTTCTCCGGGAAGGGCTTTTATATCTCCCAAGAGGGTTTCTCTGATATCTTCCATGCTTTTTTCGAACCTGGCTAGAACCTTGAGAATTGTCATTCTGAACACTAGATCTGACATATTACTAATGTTTGTATTGATTAGGTCCCTAGCCTTCGGTACTGCCTCTTGTTTTTTTTTTTTTTTTTTTCTGGTGAAATTTTCCGCCCTGTCATTTTGTCCAGATAAGAGTATATGAAGGAGCAAGTAAAATAGTAAATGGGTGGCAAGACCCCAGGAAAATAGGCTTTAACCAAATCAGAAGAGACCCCAAATCGTGCGGCGTAGAAAGGGGATAAAAAGAGGTTCATAAAAAAATGAAAAAGAAAAAGTTTTAAAAACAAAATAAAGAAAAAAATATAAAAATGAAAAATATATATATATATATTAGATAAACTAGTTAAAAACAATAAAGAAATGGGTAAATGTTAAAAAAAATTAGCAGAAGAAGAAAATATATTTGAAAAAAAATTAAATTAACTGCAAGACTAAAGAATCATTGGGAGAAAGGAATGAGTTCCGTGCTTTGCTTCCTCCTCTGGAATTCTGCTGCTCTCCTTGGTATTGAACCTGAACTCCTTGGTAGGGGAACTTGGTCCTGGCTGGACTTCTTGTTTATCTTCTGGGGTTGGGGCCTGTTGTAGTGATTCTCAAGTGTCTTTGTCCCAGGCGGAATTGCACCGTCCTTACCAGGGGCTGGGCTGAGTAATCCGCTCGGGTTTTCTTTTGGGAGCTTTTGTTCCCTGAATGCTTTCCGTAGAGTTCAGGAGGACGGGAATGAAAATGGCGGCCTCCCAGTCTCTGGCCCAGAGGAGCTGAGAGCTCGGGGCCCCACTCCTCAGTGCACCCTCAGAGAATAGCGCCCAATCACTTCTGTCTCCCTCACCTCCAGCCGAGCTCCGAGCTCACCCAGCCTGCAATTGGTTCAATGTAACCCAGAACTGAGAGCTCACTCCTCGGCTCTGTCTCTGTTGCCTGCTTCCCCGTTCTAATACCTTGAAGCTCTGAGACACTCAGACACCCCCGATCCTTCAGTGACCCTGCGGGACCTTGGGTCATGGTGACCCCGCAGGGGCTTCACCCCGGTTTACTCCCTGGAGTGATGTCCCTCAGCGGAACAGACTTTTTTTTTTTTTTTAGAGATTGTATTTATTTATTTGACAGAGAGAAATTACAAGTAGATGGAGAGGCAGGCAGAGAGAGAGAAAGGGAAGCAGGCTCCCTGCTGAGCAGAGAGCCTGATGCGGGACTCGATCCCAGGACCCTGAGATCATGGCCTGAGCCAAAGGCAGTGGCTTAACCCACTGAGCCACCCAGGCACCCGGAACAGACTTTTAAAATCCTGATTTAGTGCTCCGTTGCTCTGCCGCTTGCCAGAAGCCGGCCTCTCCCCCCAGCAGTCTAGCTTCCTGTCTCTTTGGATTCACTTCTCCGCCAGTCGTACCTTTCAGAAAGTGGTTGATTTTCTGTTTCTAGAATTGCTGTTCTTCTCTTCAATCTCCCATTGGAAATGTAGGTGTTTACAATCTTTAGATAAGCTATCTAGCTGATCTCCTGCTACCTGATGTAGTCTCAGCCTGCTACTTCTCCGCCATCTTGACTCCTCTCCGAACCCCTCTAGTATATTTTCCAATTTAGTTATTTTATTCAGGTGTATTATCTTTGTTTGATACTTTCTTATATTTTCTATCTATCTGTTGACATTTTCATTGTGTTTCTGTTCTTCACTATAGTTTTCTGAGAATCTTTATAACTAGTACTTTGAACTCTATTAGGTAAATTACTTATCTATATTATATTGAGGTTTTATCTTATCCTTTCATTTGTAACATATTCCTCTATTTCCTCATTTTGCTTGACGTTCTGTGTTTTTATGTATTAGGTGAAACATATACTTATCCGTCTTGAAGGAGTCATTTTGTGTAAGGGATGAACCTTATCTTTCAACTGTATCTGAGCTCATGGTTATCTCTTAAACCTTCATGATTGTTGGTGGCTCAGTCAGTAAGATGTCCAACTCTTGAGTTTGGCTCAGGTCCTGATCTTACAAATGTGAGGTCAAGCCACACGTCCAGCTCTGCACTCAGCATGGAGTCTGCTTGAGATTCTCTCCCTCTCTCTCTGTCCCTCACCTCTCTCTCTCTTCTTTCTCAAAATAAATACATAAAACCTTTAAATCAAAGTGTTCATTATTGTCAAAGCAGCTTGATTTGTTCTTTTTTTAGAATTTATTCTTGATAGGTCTCAGTTATTGTTGATGTACCAAGACCTGTCAGTGTTCCAAATGGAAAGATTTCAGTCAGCAACTAGTTTTAGACTGACTGAAAGCAAGATCGTCTGGCAGGAGTTTTAAAGCATGCCAATACATACATTCCTTTGGACTGCAATTATATACCCTGCTAGCCTCCAGACCAGACAATCTGGAGGAGGTCCCCTGGGCTATTAGTTGCAAAAATTAGGATTTTGTGCCCTCCCTCAGCCTTGCTACAGCTCACTGGTACCTCACAGAAATTAGAGCCCATATGAAGCTCTAATTTCACTCAGTTTTTTTTTTTTTAAAGATTTTATTTATTTATTTGAGAGAGAGTGAGAGAGAGCACGAGCGAGGAGAAGGTCAGAGAGCGAAGCAGACTCCCCATGGAGCTGGGAGCCCGATGCGGGACTCGATCCCGGGACTCCAGGATCACGCCCTGAGCTGAAGGCAGTCGTCCAACCAACTGAGCCACCCAGGCGTCCCTAATTTCACTCAGTTTACTCTATGTGCACTCTCTCTCTCTCGCTCTCAAATAAATAAATAAATAAATAAAATCTTTAAAAAAAAGAAAGAGACCTGAAAACTAGGTAAACAGATTCTTCACAAGAAATGGTAAAAGGCCCACACATTTTGAGGTTACAGAGTGAGGGGGAGAGGACGGGCAAGGGGGAGGGGCAGAGGGAGAAGCAGACTCCCCATAGAGCAGGGACCTAGGAGCCTGATGTGGGGCTCGATTCCAGGGTGCTGGGATCATGACCTGAGCCAAAGATAGATGGTTAACTTACTGAGCCACCCAGGCACCCCTAAGGTCTCTTTCAGAGGGAACTTTTCCACATGTAGACGTAGATTTTGTGTGTCCATGGGAGGAAGTGAGTTCAGGATCTTCCTATGGCAGTATCTTGGAACCTCACTTTATTGCCCATTTTTAATTTAACTGTTTTTATCTATGATACTTTTTTGTGTTACCTTAGTAGTTGTTTAATATTTATGGTATAAATCTGTAACTCAGGAGTCAGAATCTGGTTTCAGGCCAAATATGGCCTCTTGCTTATTTCTGTAAATACAGTTGTATTGCAACACAGCCACATCCATTAGTTTATTGTCTATGTCTACTTTTCAATGTCAATGCTTCAATGGCAGTGAAATTGCATGGTAATTTTTTCCAGTAGAAAACATCCTGTAGACCTTATGAATTTATTTTTCTTGTATTCTGGATACTATTTTTTTTTGTTTTTTCCTAAAGATTTTATTTATTTGATAGAGTGAGAGAATGAGAGCACAAGCAGGGGAGAGGGAAAAGGAAAAACAGGCTCCCCTTTGAGCAGGAGCCTGACATGGGGCTTAATTCCGCGGTTCTGGGATCATGACCTGAGCTGAGGGCAGACACTTAATCAACTTAGTCACCCAGGAACCCCCTGTTGTTATCTTATAAGTAGTATTTAGCTTTGGTCTTGGATGCAGTTAACCTTTTGAGTCTTGCTTTTAAGCTTTGTATGTGGGACCAGAGCAGAATTTAGTCTAGAATTAATTTTTCCCAATACTGAAGCATGACCCTTCTTAGTACTCTAAACCAATACCCTGTGAATTATGAAACATTTTACTCTCACTTTTGAGAATAGGACCTATCGTGTTACTTTGTGAATTCTGTGAATTCTTGTTTATAATCCCTTAGGATTACCTGGCCTCAAGTAGTTTCCTCAATCCATGATTGGCAATTTTTTACTGAATGGCATACTTTCTGAAATTTATCTTGTTAGGTGATCATATTATTGTATTCTTATTTTTTTATTTATTATTTTTGTATTCTTATAAATATTGAGATTTATTCTGGAATATAAAACTAGTTTGATTTTTTTCAGGTTCTTAAGCTGGAGCACAACTAATCAGAGACTAATTTTGCAGCACTCTGAAGCAAAACACTTTGGACTACTCTGTCCAATATCCTGTGAATTATGAGGTTTTCTGCTGTGATTAGAGGGAACAGGAAGTATTCTTGGTCCTGTGTAAGTTCCACAGAATAGTCCTCTAATCCTTTCATTGATTGTTTCCTAGCTCAGGATAATTTCCTCACTCCTGTGTCATAAACATTTCTCTTCTAAATCCTCTAAATAACTCTATAGTTCTCTTTCTTTCTCTGAAATTCTCCTTTCTATACTCTATCCTGTGAATTCTATACTTCTTGTCTCCCCAGCCTCTCATTAACTCAGGAAGTCTTACAGGCTTTGCCTGACTAGGGCCTCCTTACACAGCTGCTTAGAAACTCTAGATAGTAAGGTAGGACAGCTGTAGGGCTTACCTTGTTTGTTTCCCATTTTTTCACTATTCATTGTCCTTTGTTGACTGATGGCTAATATCTTGAAAAGTGTCATTTCATAGCTTTTGTACTGTATTTTAGTTGTTTCAGGCAGAAAATGTGTCCTGTCCTTGTGTACTTCATGTTGTCTTAAAATGGTAGTCTGGGAATAGCATTTTAATTGGGTGATAGTGTTTCAACATCTCACTTCCAGAATTAAGATGTTGAGTATTGATTCCCAGAGCTCTGGAACGTGCTGTGAAAAAGGAACTATATGCTAGCCAGTGCTTAAGTGGCTAAGGTCTCTGGCTTGTATCTGTCTACATCCAGTGCAGTACATGCCATGCATGAACATAGACTGTGATCTTGATATTTTTTTTTATTATTACAGAACAGAATTCAGTTTATGGTAGAGTCTATTTCGGACTCCTTTCCAAGGATGGTTATAAAGGACCTTGTTAAAAGCTGCACTCAAGACACCAAATGGCAACAGTGAAAGGCTCCAAAATTCATGATTTCTTGTGTTATACTGTAGAAGTTTTAAGAATGTGTTTGAAAAATTTTTACTTGTAGTCATTTCTAATTTTCTTTTAAACTCTTCAAACCTTCATGCTTGATGTGGGACTGTCTAAACCCATACTAGCACAGAGATGCAGTCAGTAAGTTTTGATTCCTAAGTCTGGAATATTAGGTAAGAGCAAGCATTTTAAATGAATTTCCCAAAAAGACAATAAGTTAGTATATTCATTGAACAGGCTTTTAGAAAATGATTTCTTACTTCTATAGACAGCTTATTAATAAGAAATTGTTGTTTGGTTATACTTCACTTGTGTATAGAAAAAAGACTGTTATGTCATCCAAACTGAGGTCATATTCTTCATGCCTTAGTAAAAGACTTTAAAACGTATATTTTTGTGTGGGTTAAAGAATATTATACTGTATGTCATATATATTTCAAAGGGAACAGTACCTCTCCAGATGGCTCTCCCACAAACACCTTCCCCCAAAAACACCATGTTTTACCTTGCTAATATTAAGAAAATATATCTGGATGAATGGCTGATAATTATAAAGCCTCCAGTTTTCCCAGAAATAATTTACAGGTTTAAAAGTTTTTTTTTTTTTCAGAGGGGAGAAGCAAGATGCGGAGGAGTAGGAGACCTAAATTCCATCTGGTCCCAGGATTTCAGCTAGATAGTTATCAAACCATCTGAACACCTACAAACTCAACAGGAGATAGAAAAGAAGAATAGCAGCAATTCTATGAACAGAAAGGCAGCCACATTCTGGAAGTGAATATTTTTCTGGGGTTGTTGTTACTGTTTTAGTATTCTGTTCTCTCATTCATCTGTTCTTCTCTGGATAAAATGATAAGGTGGAAAAACTCAGCCCCCCCAAAAAAGAACGAGAGGCAGTACTGACTGCTAGGGACCTAATCAATACGGACATTAGTAAGGTGTCACAACTAAAATTCAGAATGATGACTATAAATATGCTAGCTTGGCCTGAAAAAAACATGGAAGGTACTAGAGAATCCCTTTTTGGAGAAATAAAAGAACTAAAATCTAACCAAGTTGAAATAAAAAAAAGCTATTAGTGAGGTGTAAGAAAAAACAGAGGCTCTAACTGCTAGGATAAATGGGGCAGAAGAGAGAATTAGTGATATAGAAGACCAAATGATGGAGAATAAAGAAGCTGAGAAAAAGAGAGATAACAGCTACTGGACCATGAGGGAAGAATTCAAGAGATGAGTGATACCATAAGAAGAAACAATATTAGAATAATTGGTCCCAGAAATAGAAGAAAGAGAGACGGGGAAGAAGGTATATTGGAGCAAATTATAGCAGGAATTTTGCTAATTTGGCAAAAGGAACAAGCATCAAAATCCAGGAAGCACAAAGACTCCCCATCAAAATAAATAAAAATAGGTCAACACCCCATCATTTAATAGTAAAACTTAAAAGTTTCAGAGACAAAGAGAAAATCCTGAAAGCAGCTTGGGACAAGAGGTCTGTATCGTACAACAGTAGAAATATTAGCTTGGCAGCAGAACTACCCACAGAGACGTGGAAGGCCAGAAAGGACTGTCATGGTATATTCAGAGTACTAAACAAGAAAAATTTGCAGGAAAAAAAAAGTATATCCAGCTAGGCTGTCATTGAAAATAGTAGGAGAGATTAAAAAGCTTCCAGGACAAACAAAAACTAAAAGAATTTGTAAACACCAAACCAGCCCTATAGGAAATATTGAAAGGGGTCCTCGAAACAAAGAGAGAGCCTAAAAGAAACAGACCAGAAAGGAACAGAGACAATATACAGTAACAGTCACCTTACAGGCAATACAATGACAATAAATTCATATCTTTCAGTAGTTACCATGAATGTAAATGGACTAAATGCCTCAGTCAAAAGTCACAGCATTTAAAAAAAAAGATCCATTGATATGCTGTCTGCAAGAAACTCATTTTAGACCCAAAGACACCTACAGATTTAAAGTTAGGGGGTGGAAAACAATTTACCATGCTAATGGACGTCATAAGAAAGCTGGGATGGCAGTCCATATAACTGTCAAATTAGATTTTAAGCCAAAGACTGTAATAAGAGATGGGGAAGGATGTTATACCATACTTAAAGGGTCTGTCCAACAAGCAGATCTAACAATTTTAAATATCTATTCCCCTAACATGCAAGCAGCCAATTTTATAAACCAATTAATAACAAAATCAAAGAAACACATTGAAAATAATACAATAATAGTAGGGGACTGTAACACCCCCCCTCACTGAAATGCACAGATCATCTAAACAAAAGATCCACAAGGAAATAAAGGCTTTAAATGACACACTGGACCAGGTGGACATCACAGATATATTCAGAACTTTCCATCCCAAAACAACAGAATACGCATTCTTCTCTAGTGCATATGGAACATTCTCCAGAGTTGATCACATCCTGGGTCACAAATCAGGTCTCAACCAGTACCAAAAGATTGGGATCATTCCCTACATATTTTCAGATCACCACAATTTGAAACTAGAACTCAGCCATAAGAGGAAAGCTGGAAAGAACTCAAATACATGGAGGCTAAAGAGCATCCTACTAAAGAATGAATGGGTCAACCAGGAAATTAAATAAGTTTCAAAAAAATAATGGAAACAAATGAAAATGGAAACACAACTGTTCCAAATCTTTGGGACACAGCAAAGGCAGTCCTGAGAGGTAAGTATATAGCAATACAAGGCTTTCTCAAGAAACAAGAATGATCTCAGATACACAACCTAACCCTACATCTAAAGGAGCTGGAGAAGAACAAAGAAAGCCTAAACCCAGCAGAAGAAGAGAAATAATAAAGATCAGAGCAGAAATCAATGCACTAGAAACCAAAAGAACAGTAGAACAAATCAACAGAACTAGGAGCTGCATCTTTGAAAGAATGAATAAGATTGATAAACCCCTGGTCAGACTTATGAGAAAGAAAAGTGAAAGGACCCAAATTAATGAAATCATGAATGAAAGAGGAGAGATCACAACCAACACCAAGGAAACACAGACAATTATAAGAAAACATGATTAATTATATGACAGCAATTTAGGCAATCTGAAAAGTATAGAACATTCATGAAAGAAATTGAGAAAGACAAAAAGAAATGGAAAAAATATTCCATGCTCATGGATTGGAAGAACAAATATTGTGAAAATATGTATGCTACCTATAGCAATCTCCACATTTAATGCAATCCCTATCAAAATACCATCAACTTTTTTCAAAGAAGTGGAACAAATAATCCTAAAATTTATATGGAACCAAAAAAGACCCTGAATAACCAGAGGAATGTCGAAAAAGAAAACCAAAGTTAGCGGCATCACAATTCCAGACTTCAAGCTCTATTACAAAGCTATAATCATCAAGACAGTATGGTACCAGCACAAAAACAGACACATAGATCATTGGATCAGAATAGAGAGCCCACTAGATTAGCTTAGAGTCAACTAATCTTTGACAAAGCAGGAAAATAATGTCCAGTGGAAAAAGACCATCTCTTCAGCAAATGGTGTTGGGAGAATTGGACAGCCACATGCAGAAGAATGAAACTGGACCATTTCCTTACACCGCACACAAAATGGACTCAAAATTGATGAAAGACCTCAGTGTGAGACAGGAATCTACCAACATCCTAGAGGAAAACACGGGCAGCAACCTCTTTGACCTCAGCCGCATCAACTTCTTCCTAGAAACATTGCCAAAGGCAAGGGAAGCAAGGACAAAAATGAACTATTGGGACTTCATCAAAAGCTTTTGCACAGCAAAGGAAACAAACAAAACCAAAATACAACTGACAGAATGGGAGAAGATATTTGCAAATGACATATCAGATAAAGGGCTAGTATCCAAAATCTAGAAAGAACTTATCAAACTCAATGCCTAAAGAACAAATAATCCGATCAAGAAATGTGCAGTGGACACGATCAGACATTTCCCCAAAGAAAACATCCAGATGGCCAACAGACACATGAAAAAATGCTCCACATCACCCAACATCAGGGAAATATAAATCAAAACCACAATGAACTACCACCTCACACCAGTCAGAATGGCTAAAATTAACAAGTCAGGAAACGACAGATGCTGGTGAGGATGCAGAGAAAGGGGAACTCTCCTACCTGTTGGTGGTAGTGCAAGCTGGTGCAGCCACTCTGGAAGACAGCATGAAGGTTCCTCAAAAAGTTAAAAATAGAGCTACCCTATGACCCAGCAATTGCATACTGGGTATTTACCCTAAAGATACAAATGTAGTGATCTGAAGGGACATCTGCACCTAAATTTTTATAGCAGCAATGTCCACAATAGCCAAACTATGGAAAGAACCTAGATGTCCATCAACAGATGAATGGGTAAAGAAGATGTAGTGTGTGTGTGTGTGTGTGTGTGTGTGTGTGTATACAATGGAATACTATGCAGCCACCAAAAGAAATGAAATCTTGCCATTTGCAATGCTGTGGATGGAACTAGAGGGTATTATGCTGAGCAAAATAGAAAGACAATTATCATATGATCTTCCTGATATGAGAAATTTGAGAAAAAAGATAGAGGATCATAGGGGAAGGGAGGGGAAAAAAAATGAAACAACATGAAGCCAGAGAGGGAGACGAAGAATGGAAGAGACTCTTCATCTCAGGAAACAAACTGAGGGTTGCTGGAGGGGGCAGTGGGAAGGATGGGGTGGCTGAATGATACACTTTGGGGAGGGTATGTGCTATGGTGAGTGCTGCGAATTGTGTTAAGACTGATGAGTCACAGACCTGTACCCCAAAACAAATAATACATTACATGTTAATAAAAAAATTGGTTTTTCAAATAAAGTCTCCAATAGGAATTTTTGTTTGTTTGAATGTGACAGAATAATTTTACCAGCTTATCTAGAAAAGTAAACAAATAAAAAAAACTAATACATTTTGAGAATAACACCCTTTTCTTACTGTACCTCTTTTTTAAAACTTGTAAAACTGCTGCTATAAGCCGAACATTATAATATCAACACAAGATTAGACACACACTGTAAATCCCCCAAATATTCACGTATATATGACTTACTATATGTTATTATGATAAAGGACAAATCGCAAGTTAATGTCAAAGAGATTGATTGTTCAGTCAATGGTATATGATACATTGGTTAGATATTTCAGAAAAAGATCATTTAAAATTTTCATCTCTACCATACAAAGATACATTTTACTTAAGAGTTAAATCTGGAAAACAGTTGTCCTAATCGAACATGCAGCCAAATGTGTTGTTGACCACTTAATGGAGGTTTCTCCTTAATCGTTAAAATAATGAAGGAAAATCATACAGAAAGGATGCATAAATTTGACAGCATAAAATTAATAATTCCTGAATGTCAAAAACAAGCACAGAATGGTGAAAATATTTACAAGTAATGTGATGGAGAACTTACATTTTTAAAATTTGAGGTACTTGTACTGATTGAAAAAAAAACACAGTAAGTAAATAATGGAAAATAAGCAAAAACATTACTGAGAATTCACTTACAAAATAGAAAGGCCTAAAGGACATGGAAAATGTTTTAGTCTAGATAACAAAATTTAATTTAAAATGATTGGTGGTTGTGTAAGACTCATGAGTTACAGACCTGTACTCCTGAAACAAATAATACATTATAAGTTAATTTAAAAAAATAAACAATTGGTGGCCTTCTTCTGTATCAAATTTTTAAAAAAATTATGAAGAGTGATATTGTGGATTTGGTAAGACAAATGCTTTCATAAATTGCTGATGGGAGTAGAAATTATTGTAAAATTTTTGGAAAGTAGTTTTATTCTATATGTCAAAATCTTGGACTGTTTATTTTCAGAGACCCAGTATTTCCTGTTTTATTTCTTAAAAATCCTTTTTGTGGAAATAATCATAAATATAAATAACACATATGCATATTACAGAGTTATTTAAAATAATGAAAAACTGAAAATAATCCAAAATGAACACTTAGGTAAATTAGTATACTGGTATTGTGCAGCTACTGAAAACTGTGAATAAATTTTAAAGATATGGCAGAATGCTTATGTTACAATATTAAGGGGGGGGAAAGGAAGCCACTGAAATAATATATATACTGTGATCTTAAATATGCTAAAACACACATGCATTCATACATACATAAATGATTTGAAGAGCAGACAACAAAAGACTAGCAATGCTTAACTTACCGGGTGCTAGTGTTTAGGTGCTGTTCTTTCATGGGTTCATTGGTGATAGGATGATTAGTAAATAGGAACACATTAATAGTAGTGAAGCAAAATAAGCTGAAACATAACATATGGTGGAAGTGGCTTCTGTAGAAGAGGTAGTTCTTAGAGATAAGTATTCCTGAATTCAAATTGTAGGCCTGCTTCTTATAAGCTATATTATTCTAGCTATTCTGATTCTGAGTCACTTTCTCTAGAAGTAAGGTAGTGATAATATATATACCTCAGAGTGTTGTTTGAAAGGTTGTAGTAACATAATAACTGTAAAGTTACTGGCACATAATTTCTACTTAGTGAGTTTCTTATTTGTGTCTATCACGAGGCTTTTCACAGAGACAGCTTCATGACAAAATAATATGCTTGCCATAAAACTGTAACCTGGGACACCAGGTGGCTCAGTCGGTTAAGCCTCTCTGCCTTTGGCTCAGGTCATAATCCCAGGGTCCTGGGATCAAGTCCCACATCGGACTCCTTGTTCGGCAGGGAGCGTGCTTCTCTCTCCGGCTCTGCCTGCCACTCTGCCTGCTTATGTGTGTGCCCTGTCTGTCTGTCTGTCTGTCTCTCTCTCTCTCTCTGACAAATAAATAAATAAATAAATAAATAAAATCCTTAAAAAAAAAAAAAAAAACAACAACTATAACCTGGGCAAAGCTGCTTCTTCAGAGTTAGAAAGATTTTTGTTTAGGATTTATGTGTTAGGTTTAAATGAAAATTTTGATAGGTCTTTCTGAGAAGTTAAATAAGTAACAAATATTTTTATTTTTAATAAGGTATCAAGTGAAAATTATGTTTTTATAACTTTACCATTCTAATATTCAAATGAACTCCCTGAAATTTAGATAATGCATGATCTTTGTTTTTCTATAGCTTATTTAAAAAAGCAGGTAGAGTTTCAAAATTTATCTTTAACTGCTCATTCTCTGCAATTTTACTAGTAACCAGAGTCTGTATTATGTAATTGAAGGGCCATAATTCTAAATGGGCAAGTCAGTTATAAGGTTTAATCATATTTCATTCAAATTTTGAGCTTTCCTAATAATTCACATATTTTTGTAGTGAAAATAACCAATTTCTAGACAAGTTGTTTGTTTTGGCCGTCAGAAGCCTTTGATAAGTCTTAAAAATTATATCCAATGGAAAAAAATACATCTAATAGTTGAGTAGTGCCTAGTTTTCTGTGTAAATTTAACACTCACTTATGAATGATTATAGACATAAACCTATAATAAGTATACCTCATTGTTACACACATAGTATTTTATAGTTTACAATGCTTTCTTTCCACATAAGCTATTTTGACTCTTCAGTGTAGAAGATATGTAAATTCCATAAAATGTTTTAGGAAAATTTACATTAAAATAGTTAATATTGAAGGAAAGGATTCTTAAAGAGTTTAGTTTCATCTATCTACTTTTTTTTTTACCTACCTAGATTTGTCTGTTTACTGGTTTTTTAATGACATAAATTTTAAAAGTTCAATATTGAAACAAGGATCAAATGTTAAATTATTGTATTCTAGGTTCTGTTTACAGAGGAAGATGTGAAATTCTACCTTGCAGAACTGGCCCTTGCTTTGGATCATCTGCACCAATTAGGAATTGTATATAGAGACCTGAAGCCAGAAAAGTAAAGCTATATTCTCCTTATGAATCCCTGTTACCAGTACTTCTGTAACTACTTTTTTCTCCATTAAGTCTTTTATTTAAAAAGTATATGAAAATATGAGCTATACAGTTTTATGAAACTTACTTGTGAAAAGTAATCTTTATGTGATACTCATTGATTTTATTTTCCCATTGATTTTAAATTAATCATTTACATGTTTTCAAGTATATCAAATAAATATTATTTTAAAGTATATGATGACTTTTGTGTAAATGCTTTATATAAAAATATTTTATTCCATCTTGTATATGAATTTTGATTTACAGCATTCTGCTTGATGAAATAGGACATATCAAGTTAACAGGTATGCAAATTTCCTTATTTTACCCTAAGCCCATTTGATATTTTTCTATAATATATATTTGTCTAAGCCTGTTTTCTTTTTTCCTTGACTTGTATTTTATTCATCTCTTTAGTGAACTAGAATTCATATAAAAGATAAGTAAGATAACTCTCAATATGTTCTAATTGTAATGCCAAAAAATTATATACCAGAGAGTTACATCCTGATTAACAAATGACATTTGGCTTTCTAGATAAACATACATCATCTTAGTTTAGTCCAGACTGAAAGATTTATCATAAGTAGTTATCACATTTGAAATACAGTGAATTATAAACTTTTAAACCAAGTGTTTTGGAATCAGAGGTTCATTTTTTTATTTGTGAAAATGTTTTATTTTTCTTTATTTTGAATATTGTCGGTTTACTATAACACAAGGTCCTAATCCTCACAGGATTCTTAAGTGTAAAATATCTTTATTATACCATTTTAAAAAACTTATTTTTAAATAATTATAGACTCACAATAAGTTGCAAAAATAGTACTGAGAGGTCTTGTCTACCCATCACCCAGCTTTCCCCAATGGTGACATCTTATAAACTACAGTGTATTATCAAACCCCAGAAATTGATATGTATAGTACAACTCACTGGGCCATATACTTGGATTTCACTAGTTTTGCATGCATTTTTTTGTTTGTGTATAATTCTGTGACTTTTTATCACATGTACAGATTTGAATATCACCACCACAAATCAATATACAAAACTGTTTCACAACTATAAAAGAACTCTGTTGTGCTACCCAGTTACAGTCTCTTGTGCTGCCCATTTTTTACAATCATGCCCTCTCCCACCTCCCCTAACTCCTGGCAAAGACTAATCTATTCTACATCTCTAGTTTTGTTATGTTGAGAATATGATATAAATAGAACCATACAGTACCCATCCTAGGCATTTGTCCTAGAGAAATAAAAACTTATGTCCACATAGAAACCTATACATGAATTTTCATAGCAGCTCTATTTATAATAGCCCAAGACTGGAAATGTCCCAAATGTCCTTCAAAGAATGCATGGATAAACAAACTGATACAATCATACAATGGAATACTGCCCAGCAGTAAAAAAGACAGAATTCTTGATATATGCAGCAACTTGGATGGATTCAAGGGCATTATGCTGAGTGAGCCAATCTCAAAAGGTTACTTATGTTATAAATAGATAGTAAAATCTTTATTTAATTATCAGAATGTTAAAATGAAGATGTGGTCTTTACAGAGAATTTTGGACCAGTACACATTAAAGGTAAGTTGCTTTAAATTCCTAAGTATACTGCTTCAATGTAAAAATAAAGTATAAAGCTGTTAACTTGAAAGCTCAGGCAAATGTGACAGAGTTCAAATAAAGTTTAGTAAATCTTTTTGAGTCACAGCTTGCTTCTCTTTTTCATATATAAAGGAAGCAACATAGGTTTAAAGGGATTATAAAAAGATAAGGAAATAAAAAATAATAGGAAGAGAGAACAGTAGAATTTTAAGATTTTGTATATTGTATAATTTTTATCTTAAAGCAATCAAGTTTTAGTTGCAAAGCTAATTAGAATTTAATTCTTTTCATTTTTAAAAATAAATTATACCTGTTTTGTCAGGGGTTAAGGAAGGGAGGTGGGGAAAAAGTAGAATAAATCCTACCTATATCTCTTTTCTACAGTAAGATTAATTGGGTGAATAATGATGTCAAATTGCTTTATATTTAGTCTTATATTGTAAATTCTGCTTTTATAGCTTTTGGACTAAAACTAGCTGAGGAGGAAGGATTAATTAGAATAAATGTAAACTTAAAAGCAAAGGACAGATGCTTATAACAGGAAGAAAATGTGATATATATATATATGTATATATATGCACACACACACATACATACATATATATAAACAATCTATTTTCCTTAAAATGATGTAAATATTTCTTTAAAGAAACTATACAATAGTAAATATTAGTAATTTACAATGTTTTATAATTATAGCCTAATTCAAAGTTGTGTAATGAGTAATGTATGGATTTCATCTCAAACCATTCCTGTAATGTCAGTTAAAGTGTGACTATTCACGGCAAATATTCTAATACTTTACTTTTTTTTTTCCATTATTCCCTTTAATTTATTTTCTTTTTATCCTTTCTTCCTTTCATTCTCTTTCTTTTCTTTTTCTTCCTTTTCTTTCTTTTTCTTCCCTTTCTTCCTTCCTTTCTTCCTTCCTCCCTTCTCCTCTCCCCATTTTCCTCTTGTCCTTCCTATCTTCTTCCTTCCATTTTGAATACTATAGTCAAAAGTACCAGACTGATTGCTGTTTGTTATTGATACCTATGGGCTATAGTGATTTAGGAATGTGTCATCTAGTCAGGGTCTTCCCCAACATTGTTTCTTCTAAGGCTTAGGAGGAAGAATTAGGAGGTTTTCCTTAATCATAGGAGAAGGGAATATCTTTCTTTTTACCTGTCCACTTTAAAAATCCTCTAGATAAAAAGAATGGATGCAATGTTTAACAGGTTACTCTAGAATGGCAGCGGACTATACAGATGTTTCTTGGTATGACTATAGTTTGAGCGTAATTGACCTCATACTGAGAATATGATTGTATAGCAGAAGATCAACAGAATGAGAGTGAATACCCCCAAAATATCTGCGTTAAGTGTCAATATATTATTTTTATTCCTTTTGTGTCTTTTTTTTTTTCCGTAACAACCCACCTCATAGTCTAAGTTGATTTCAACTATCTGTGGTTGCTATAATGTGTTTTTGGAGCGACATAATTCAGGGTAATTTCTATAAAGAGAAGGGAGAAAAAATATACATTGTCAGAAATTTATATCACACAGTACTTGAGCTGGATATTTAAGAGAGAATGTATGCCTAAAATAATTTTAATAATTTTTATGGTTATCTGCAAATTAATCACTGAGATTACTTTTACCCATAGTAAATACTCATGAAATCATTGTTTTCTAGGCATCCTTTTAAAATTTGAAGTCTCAGAGTCATTTAAGGTTACAAAGATACCTGTCCCTCCCCACTCCCGAAAAAAAAAGCCTTTATGTAGCTGATTTCTGTATTTTGTTTTCAGATTAGTGGCTTGGAAAAATCTCTGATTAACTTATATCTTATTTAATCTTATAGCTAATTCTTACTGTAAATTTTTTGTCAGTTGATTGCTGAGCAAATTCTAGTGTTAAATGTCAGTTTTGTCAGAGAAAGTACAGCAGAGGACCTCTGTGGAGTGGTATAAATCTCTGAAAGGTAATGGAGGATAAGAAAATTCTCTTCCTTTTCTCCTCCTCTCTGGAATGGCCAAAGAAGCCAGTGTTCTTCTCTACAAGGTATGTTGTTTTATTTAGCTGAACTGACCTTGAAGGCTAAATTTTATTACATCTAATCTTTGACATGGAATGTGCAAGAGTTTAAAAGTCTCAAAATGGAGAGAAATAAAGTAGAAGTACATTGAAAAGATTTTTTAAATTGTGGAAAAATCACAATGCATTCGAGTTATTATACAAGGGTAAGTGATTTTTAAATGGAAATATTGAGCATGGTTAGAAAATTAATTTTGAGAGACCCTAAAATTAATATTGATATTTTAAGAGATCCATATAGTACTTATGGCTTTATTTTCATTTATAGAATTAAGGTATAATTTACATCGAGTAAAACTCATTCTTTGGGTCTTTGTGGTGATGGAACTTTCTTTATCTTGACTACATCCTTGTTATATTGTGGTTATGATCTTGTAATATAGTTCTGTAAGATGTTACCATGGGGGAAACTGGGTAAAGGGTAAATGAGATCTCTTGTAGTATTTCACATAACTGCATGTGAATTTGTAGTTGTCTCAAAATATAAGATTTAATTTTTAAAAATCACTTTTTCATCTATAGTTCTGCAAAGTTTGACAAATACATTTAGTTTTAATCCCATCACCAACTTAAAGATATAAAACAATTCTATCATCCTCTACAATTTCCCCATTATAAGTTAATCCTCCTTTTTACCCCAGACAAATATCAATCTAATTTCTGTCCCTAAGGTTTTGCCTTTTCCATGATGTTATATAAATAGAGGCATACAGTAAATAGCCTTTTGAGTCTGGCTTCCTTTACTTAATATAGTGCATTTGAGATTAATCTATATTGTGTGTATCAATTTATTTTTTATTGCTGAATAGTGTTCCATTTTAGCATGATGCCATGGTTTGTCTAATCCCCAATTAAGGGGCATTTGGCTTGTTTCCAGTTTTTGGCAGTGATGAATAAAATCACTGTAAATATTCATGTGCAGATTTTATGTGAACATAAATTTTTATTTCACTTGAGTAAATACTGAAGGAGTGGAATTGCTTGATCATATGGTAAGTGTATTTTTAACTTAATGAGAAACCTCTAGAGTGTCATCCAAGTGGTCACACCATTTTACATACCCAGCAGTAACATGTGAGTGCTCTAGTTACTCTGCATTCCTGTCATTACTTGGTATTGTCAGTATTTTTATTTTAGCTATGCGAATAGGCATGTAGTAGTATTCATTGGGGTTTTAATTTGAATTCCCCTAATAATTAATGACAGTGAGCATCTCTTTGTGTATTTATTTCTTTGGAGAAGTCTCTGTTCAGATCTTTTGCCCATTTAAAAAATATGGATTGTTTGTTTTCTTACTACTGAATTTTGAGGGTTTTTTTTGCGTTTTTAAAATATATTGAGTACAAGAGCCTTACCAGATATGCAGCTTGCAAATATTTTCTCCAGTCTGTAGCTTCTTTTTTTTTTCTTCTCTGAACAGTATGTTTGAAGAGTTTTGATTCTGATAAAGTCCAGTAATCAACTTTTTTTCTTTTATGAATTATGGTTTTGATGTTGTATCTCAGAAACCCATGCCTAATGCAAGATCACAAAGATTTCCTCCTTTTATTCTTTTGGAAATTTTAGTTTTAGGTTTTCCATTTAGTTCTATGATTCATTTTTAGTTAATGTTTCTTTATGTTATGAGGATGTTTTTGTGTATTAATATCCTGTTGTTCTGGCACCAAAGAAAAGAACTTAACTTTCTTTATGGAATTGCATTTACACCTTTATCAGAAATCAGCTTATAATATATAGGCAGTTCTAATGCAGCATGTGGGATCTTAAAAAAAAAATCACCCCACTATGAATAATTATATAATGAAAAGCACATTTTTCCTTAATGGGAAAAATGGGGCTAGTAGTTTAATACTCAAATATATAACCAGACAAAAGAAATATAGGAAATTAATAAAAATGAAAGCATTCTTTTACACATTCTAAGTGTTTAAGAATATATAAATTCTACAATAAGTAGGAACCTTACTTTGGAAAAAAATCCTGAAATTTGCTTGTAGAATTGTTGTCAGAAGGGTTACAGTTTGTTGGTTCTTGTGAAATAGTAGAAGATAGATTATCTGGAATTGGGAGGAAGGTTGTAACACTACAGGTGGACAGGAGTGGCTCATAATACACATGGCGAGCTGAAATAGCTGACCGATGTGTGGGGTATGTGCTTGCTTCAGCTAGGTACAGTTAGTTTTGTAGTGTTTCACCTAGTACTCTCTTGTAGACAAAATTGTGCATAAGCCACACATAAGCCAACCCCATTTGAAATTCACATTATGCTCAAATTGTTCCCTAATGTATCAATCACATTGGAACAAATTTACATTTTCTTTTAATTTAATATTTTTTCAGTGCTCCAAAATTTATTGTTTATGTACCACACCCAGTGCTCCATGCAATATGTGCCCTCAAAACAAGCACTAGAGTAGAACTGTATGTGTTAGTCTATTCTTGGACACTGTCCTTTTGCATTGATATACATCAATATGTATGTCAATATATAGTGTCATATATGTGACATATATGTGTCTAGCCTTTCTCCAATGCCACAATTTCTTGATTACTGTAGCTTTATATTAAGTAGTGAAGGTGAGGTAGTGTAAGTCATTCATTGTTTTTTTCCTCCAAAATTACTTTGGGTATTGTATTTCCTATAATATTTTTATGTAAATTTTAAGTTTAGCTTTTTGATTTTTACAAAAGAAATCTTGCTGGCATTTTTATTAAAGTTTCATTGACTCTAAAAGCAGTTTCATTGACTCTGTAGATTTTTTTAAGATTTTATTTATTTGACAGACAGAGATCACAAGTAGGCAGAGAGGCAGGCAGAGAGAGAGGAAGGGAAGCAGGCTCCCCACTGAGCAGAGAGTCTAACATGGGACTCGATCCCAGGACCCTGAGATCATGACCTGAGCTGAAGGCAGAGGCTTAATCCACTGAGCCACCCAGGCAACCCTGTAGATCAGTTTTTAGGAGAACGGGTACTTTAACAGCACTGAATCTTCCAAACCATGCATACGATGTGTCTCTGCGTTTATTTAGATCTGCTTTGATTTCTTTCAGCAGTGTTTCTAGTTTTCAGCATACAGGTCTTACATATACTTTGTATATTTATACCTGTGGATTTTATGTGGGGGATTTTGGTGGTATTATAAATGGTTTCTTTTGAATTTCAGCCTCCAATTTTTCATTGATAGCACATAGGAATAAGATTGATTTTCATATATTAGTACCTTTAGCTCTTGAAAGCCTTAAACAAAAATGGAAGCTCACCAAAGCCAAAGCATAAGTTGCTTTTTTAGTGTTTTAAAAAGTGTAAGTTACTCTCTCCTTCTTGTCTTAGCCTGATTTAAAACTTAGATCACTATGACAGCTTTGATTTAATTGTTGACCTCTCAAAGTTGCTGAATGATATTCTGGTATAGACATGAAAACATGTATTTTGATGATAAAATTTAACTGAGCAATCTTTAAATGCTCTTAAAGAGTATATTATGAAATACAGGCTGCATTCCATTGTCTCACAGGAGAGGTTTCTGAAAAGTAATTATAGGCTATCCATGAATTGTTTTAAGGCCTAACACAATTTTATTTCTTTTGGATTTTTCTATTTTCTGAATATCTTCAGATACATTTTTGTGTCATATTGTTATTATAGATTTTGGACTCAGCAAGGAATCAGTAGATCAAGAAAAGAAGGCTTACTCATTTTGTGGTACAGTGGAGTATATGGCTCCTGAAATAGTAAATCGGAGAGGCCATTCCCAGAGTGCTGATTGGTGGTCATATGGTGTACTTATGGTAAGTAGTGTTTGTTTGTTTTTTTTAAATTATGCCAATATAAAAGTAATATTATTTAGAATTTTAATTTAAATTTTGGAATGTCTAGGTGAGAACAGAGTTTTGACAGTTCATGATTACTAAAAAATTTGTGAATGGCTAGCTGTTACACAGTAAGAATTAAGGTTTTTGTATCCTGGTTTCTTTTAAAGTTCCTAGATGAAAAAAAGGTAAATGGTACCATTCTTTTATAAGCTATTCAAATTTAAAACTTAGAAAAAGGCTTTCCAGATTTTAGGTTTCAGAATACTATGTTTAACTGTCACATGATTTTTAATTAGGTATCACAGAATTCAGCACTTTACCATAAACTGTCTTATTGTTGAATTGTTCCATGTATGTACCTGGAGAGCAATCCTGTTTCCTACTACTTTTCATCTTCCATGGTACCTAGCATAGTGGGCATACACACTGATTAATCTGATATAAATTAAGGATAGAATTTGGAGTATTAAGTAGGGTGATAAATGAATGGCTATTGAATCAATTTGCTTGTGTAAGTCATCTTTCTGATAATCCATTTTGCCTATTTACTACTGAATAACATACTATATGACACATTAATGTATTAGTAACTATTACAAACCCAGCATTTGGAGAGGGTAGTGGGGTAGGAATAAGCTGGAAGTGCAATATTTGACATTTTTCATGACCTAAGAAGGCATATGGTCTGGTTGGGGAAACTGGATCAGCTCAGTCAAATGATAGTATACCTTAGGAATTCAGGCAAGAAATCACATACATTCATTTAGGAGACGTGGAGGAGGTGAAACTTAAATCCTGAAGCATGTATAAAATTTAAATAGCTCCAAGTCAGGAAGTATAGTGTTGTGATCATATTAGCAAAGAACTGGAGAAACAATTAGAATATTAGAATAGTAGTGGAGAGTGAGGGTGAAGGTGGAGGAAACGAGACAATAAGCCTATAAACATATATACATGTGATTCTCTGGAGTAGTAGGAAATTTTTATAGATTCTTTAAAAAGATGGTAATTAGAGCAAAAATTTATTTCAGGAAGGAAGAAGGAAGTGCCTGATCTTAATACCTGATTTGATGTCACAGATGAAAGCAGAAGGAAAGGGTCAAAGATAAAGATACTTTTAAAATTTATGAACTTTAGGGAATTGAAAGAATGGAAATTCAGTAGAAAAGAGATAGTTGGGAAGAAGAGCTGGTTTTGGAAGTGGAGAAATAATTTATTTATATAATATTACATAGGTTACTGTAGGTTTGTGGCTAACCCTTTGGTGATAATAAATTAGGAGAGGGAAGTGGAGAGAGGATCAAAATCATCTGGAGACTTTAAAAAAAAAGACACACTACTCAGTCAGCCAACATACAGTTTAATTTAGGGGGGGGGTGTGATTCCAGTATAATATCCTTCTTCCTTTTGTCCTTGCCATTACCACCTCTACTCTTCCAGTCCCCAGTAGAGAACCATACCTTTAGGTTTGGGCACAAGGGACTGGAACTTGAGAACAGTGATCCCTATATACTATAATCTCTTTTTTCTTTTTTCCCTTTCTGTGGCACCTACCTCTATTTCTTCAGTTTCCAGTTGAGAAACATTACTACACATTTGGGAGGGATGACTGGGGCTTGAGAGAGATTGAGGCTAGAACAGATTTGAAAGTCATCAGTGTATAGGAAAGAGTGGAATGGGTAAGCTAACTAAGGTTAAGAATTCAGATAAATGAGCAGAGGACTGAAGCAAAAGCCATTGCTGAATCCAAGTTCAAGATTTAAATGTTAGAGATATATGTTGGCTTACTGAACATAATAATTAAAAATGAATGAAACAAAAGATTTAAATATTAGAGATGTAAAAAGTTTTCTCTTTAGTGAACTGTAATCTTAATTTTTAGACCTAGTCTTTTTTATGCCATTATTAAATGTTCTAATTATTTACATTGCAGTTAAATCTCTTAGAGAAATTGTTTTTATGCCATGTACAATGATCTCAAAATTCCTTTTTAAGATACTGGTGTGTGTAGCTTCTTGTTCTTTTTTTTATTGCTTTTTTGGGGGGGAGCAGTGAGGAGAATGAGAATGACTAAATCTTTTTTTCTTTTTATTTCACTAATGACTAGTGATGTTGAACATCTTTTTCATGAGATTATTGGCCTTTTGTAGAAATTCTTTGAGTTTTTATTTAAATTCGTTAGATAATATACATTGTAATATTAGTTTCTGTTGTACAAAGCATGTATCAATTTGAAATGGCTCAATGATAATTTTTTTCCATTCATTGTTAAATGTTTGCTCTAAATATATTTTAAAAGAAGATGCTATGTATCTATTTTCAGATTGCATTGGTTTTGGGACATTAGCCAGATTAGACAAGACTGGAAAAAATTGGTTGGTTTCATTTCCTACAGGTCACCTGTCAGTTGGGCTATGTGTAGTGGGGTACCAGAAGTGTAGGCCCTTAATGGACTTAGTTTTCTGGTCCTTTATTGACCTATCATGTAGATCCTACATGATTTGATGATTATGTATTATCTGTCTCATTTTTTTTTCCTAAAGAATTTTATTATATATTCTAAGTTCTTCTAAATTATGTGTTACTTTCTATTTGTTTTAGTTTGAAATGCTTACTGGTACTCTGCCATTTCAAGGTAAAGACAGAAATGAGACCATGAATATGATATTAAAGTAAGTGTGAACATTATTTGTTTTCTTTTGGGAAAAATTCCTTGCTTTCAGTTTTGAGATACTTGTTTTCAGTTGACACAAAAGAACATTTTTTCACACTCTCTTGTTTTGTTTTCCTACCATAAAAGAGATACTGTCTGTCATTGTTAAAGAATTCTTTTAAATTCTTTTTAAGATCTGTCAATTTAAAATATGGCTAGATTTAAGTGAAATTTTCTAAAATCTTCTTTTTCAGAGCAAAACTTGGGATGCCTCAATTTCTTAGTGCTGAGGCACAAAGTCTTCTAAGGATGTTATTCAAAAGGAATCCAGCAAATAGATTGGGTATTCTTCATTGCCTTAGCTTTTATAACAATACATTGCATGCTTTGGGAGGATAATTGTAACTTTGTTTCCTGGCTAAGTTTGTTTACTATTGCAATATATTTATACCTAGAAGTTTGCATTTCATATGTACATGGATCCAGTAAACTCTATTGTGTCTATAATTTAAAAATGGAGTGGTCTAGTTATTCAGAACTTTTGTTTAATATCTATCATTATGTATATCATGTGGATTACCTCTTGTAAAATAATTCACAGAATTATCCCTTATATAGGTAATCCTGTTACATATTTGAATGTAATTATTTTGTCCCTTCCAGTACTCTTCAAGGTAAATATGTCCCTAGTCTCTCATTATTTGGCTACTTACTGGTAACCTTTCCCTGGATCCGGATATGATCGTATTGTTTTATTTATGTACTTGTGTTAAAATTTCTATGTGACTTTATTCTGTTGCACTTTTAAATTTGGCCTTGAGATACAAGATTGAAAGTTGAATTGTAAAGGAAAAAAAAACCCTCAATTTTAGTTATATGTTAAATGTTACTTTGATTTAACTTGCAAGGCATTTCAGTATTTCATGATACTTTATGTGCTTCAGTGTGAAAATCAGCTGTATTTTATCATTAAATCAAAAACACAATAAAATATCAGATAGATCATAAAATTTTCACTGCAAGAATCTATGAAGTGTGTATATTTTTACACAGATAATAGCAGAGAAGCCAGGTAGAAGGCTTAAAAAATTACACCAGTAAAAAATTGTTTCTTCTTTTATAGGTTCAGAAGGAGTTGAGGAAATTAAAAGACATCTTTTTTTTGCAAATGTTGACTGGAATGTAAGTTCAGTAGAAACTTTGTTACTGAGTGACTTTAATATAAACTAACACTGAAGAATAAAATGGTTATATTTGGACTTTGTTGATAAACTTAATGTAGTTTTTTTGGGGGGTATGAGATTTTTACTTAGATGTCATTTTATGTAGATGTCATGGCAATTACTTTGAACCAGTAAATGTGTGGATGATATTTAGTAAATTTTTGTTACTCATATGTTTTACCTATTGAGTGTGGTTACTATTCTCCCCTATTCTCAGTTGGGGAATGTGAAGGAGGGAGAGAAAGGGGTAAGGGGGTAAATGATAAGGCAAATTCTTAAAAAAAATGAATTCTAATTTATTTCTCTTCTTCCTTCACATTCCCCAACTGAGAATAGGGAAGAATAACCACACTTAATTGGTAAAAAGCTTCTGTACAGCAAAGGAAACAATCAACAAAACTAAAAGGCAACCTACGGGAATGGGGGAAGATATTTACAGATGACATATCTGATAAAGGGTTAGTATCCAAAATATATAAAGAACTTACAAAACTCAACACCCAAAAATGAATAATCCAATTAAAAACTGGGCAAAAGACATGAATAGACATTCTTCCAAAGACATACAGATGACCAGCAGATACATGAAAAGATGTTCATTGTCAGTTGTCATCAGGGAAATACAGAGCTACAATGAGATATCACTTTATATCAGTCAGACTAGCTAAAATTAACAACACAGGAAACAACAGGTGTTGGCAAGGATGCAGACAAGGGGGAACCCTCTTACACTGCTAGTGGGAATGCAAACTGTTGTAGCCACTCTGAAAACAGTATGGAGGTTCATCAAAAAGTTAAAAATAGAACTATCATATGACCCAGCAGTTGCAGTATTAGGTGTTTATCCAAAAATACTAATTCAACGGGTTACATGCACCCTGATCTTTATAACAACATTATCAAGGATAGCCAAATTACAGAAACAGCCCAAATGTCCATCAACTGAGAAGAAGTGATATTATCTATCTATATATATATTAGAATATTACTCAGCCATCAAAAAGAATGAAATCTTGCCATTTGCAATTACAAAAACGGAACTACAGTGTATTATGCTAAGTGAAAAAAGCCAGTCAGAGAAAGACAATTATATGGTATCACTTATATGTGGAATTTAAGAGACAACACAAATAAACATAGGGGAAAAGAAAGAGAGGCAAGCCAAGAGACAGACTCTTAAATATAGAAAACAAACTGAGAGTTGCTGGAGTGGAGAGGTTGGGTGGGAAATGGGTTAAACAGCTGATGGGGATTAAGGAGGGCACTTGTTATAATGAGCATCAGGTGTCATGTAAGTGATGCCTCACCAAATTCTATACCTAAAACTAGTATTGCACTGTATGTTAACTAGCTGGAATTTAAACTAAAAGTTGGAAAAAATGATTTTTATAATTGTACAACTGCATAACATAACCCATTAGTATTAATACCCTGAAAGGCCACTCAGTAGACATGCTACGTGGGAGTCTTCCCTGTGTCATATGTGTGTGCCTCCCTTTCCTGGTGTCCTTGTATCCCCTTGTCATTTTTTTTCCTAATCTTGTCTACTCTTCCTTTCTCCTCAACTAGACAACTGCAAATTCCTTTTTTCCACCAGTCAGTTTATGTTCATTGTTCTTAATTTAAATAACAAAAGAATTGATTGTTTATATATTTCAATAAATGAAAATCAGAGTAATTATTAATTTCCCCCCCCTTTGGGACTGTAACCTTTTAAGAAAGCAGATTTTCAAAAGAGGGTAATATATTTTCATATATTTTAATATGTTTTAAATGTCTTTCAAAAACTTGTTTTAGAAAGTTAAATTGTTAGACAAGATTATATTTTTAGATTATATAATAAGAGCCCTAAACAGTATATTTAAGACATATTTTTATGTAACAACAAAATATTTTAGGTGAAATATATACTTCTTAAAGATAATCTAGGGGCACCTGGGTGGCTCAGTGGGTTAAGCCTCTGCCTTCTGCTCAGGTCATGATCTCAGGGTCCTGGTATTGAGCCCCACATCGGGCTCTCTGCTTAGCAAAGAACCTGCTCCCCCCCCCCCCGCCTGCCTCTCTGCCTACTTGTGATCCCTCTCTGTCTGTCAAATGGATAAATAAAATCTTAAAAAAAAAAGATAACCTATTAGTTTTGAAATTCTTGAATGTTATTAGTTATTTCTGTATGGTCACATTGTGATACATTGTACATGGTTATTTTACCAGTGAGAATTCAAGTTAGTTTTTGATATCCAAAATTGAGCATCATTCCTTGTGACTGCAACTTTTGGCATCATTGTTGTGTTTCCTGGTCTCATTTGACTATGTACATTCTCTCTCAAATTTTTGGAATTTGGTTAACAGGTATCTGAAGCCTGTCAAAATTTTATTTATTAAATTGTGAGTCTTATGTTAAGGACTGTGAAACTTATGTTCTTTCCCTTAGAAAATACAATAATTTTAAAATGTTAATATGATTTTGTATAATCCTGTTTTTTTTCTAGAAATTATATAGAAGAGAAGTTCAACCTCCTTTCAAACCTGCTTCTGGAAAACCAGATGATACCTTTTGTTTTGATCCTGAATTTACTGCAAAAACACCTAAAGGTAATGTATGTTTATATGTAACATTAGGGCTGTCATTCAATTAGATTGTTAAAAATAAACTAGCTTCTTAGGTGAAAACTAAATGAATTTTGAGTTTGCAGAGGGTGGGTTTGTCCTGTATGAAAGTGTGGATCTTATCTACAGCATTGCTTTGACATCGTTCAGAGAATTTAAATAGGAAGTATTTATCAGGGAAGCAAGGGCTAGAGGAAAGGGCAAAATTTTTTCATTCTTTTTTTTTAAATTTTTATTTATTTATTTATTTATTTGAGAGAGAGAGAGAGAGGGAGGGAGAATGAGAGTGAGCACAAGCAGGTAGAAGAACAGAGGGAAAGGGAAAAGCAGAGTCCCTGCTGAGCGGGCAGTCAGACACAGGGCTCCATCCTAGGACCCTGGGAACATGACCCGAGCTGAAGGCAGATGCTTAACCAACTGAGCCACTCAGGTGCTCCAAGTTTTTTCATTCTTGTTTTTAAAGTCCTTTGACATGCTAATGATTTACTAAGGAAGTAAAATGAGATATATCACTGACTCTTACAATTTATAATTTAATGAGGTCTACTTATAATAGCATCTATTTCATATATTAATTCAACAAATATTGAATATCAACAAATATTGAAGGTACTAAGCAGTGAAGATGCAGCAGTGAACAGAACAAGCAAAAATTACAATCTATGGGGCTTGTATACTAGCTAGCATGGGGAGATAGAACGTCTGCAGTAAATCAAACACATGATATACTATGTCTGTTGGAAACATTTAGTGGTTTCTTTTATAAATATAAATAAAGAAATGCTAATAGTTCATATCACAGAATTCTATGTAATTCTAATTAAATTTAATTATTTGGACATTAGATTCTCCTGGTTTGCCAGCTAGTGCTAATGCTCATCAACTCTTCAAAGGATTCAGCTTTGTTGCAACTTCTATTGCGGAAGAATATAAAGTCACTCCTGTCACAAGTGCAAACGTGTTACCAGTTGTTCAGGTAAATTCCACTTAATCAGATTATTTGGTGTAGGGATAACTATTTCTTTCAGTTACTGCTAATGGATTTACAGTAATTTTAAGTGATTTTAAAAATTTATTTATTTTTATTATGTTTAGTTAGCCAGCATATAGAACATCATAGGTTTTTGTTGTAGTGTTCAACGATTCATTAGTTGCATATAACACCCAGTGCTCATCCCCCAAAAATGTTCAACATCACTAGCCATCAAGGAAATACAAATCAAAACCACAATGAGATACCACCTTACAGCAGTTAGAATGGCCAAAATTAAGAAGATAGGAGGCAACAAGTATTGACGAGGTTGTGGAGAAAGGGGAACCCTTTTACACTGTTGGTGGGAATACAAGCTGGTACAGACACTCTGGAAAACAGTAATGAGGTTCCTCAAGACGTTAAAACTTTTAGGTGATTTTTAACTTCTTAATTTATCTCTGTGTATAATATGATTTAAAGATGTCTCCTCCATATGTTTTGGAAAAAAGCAGATATTAATTTTTTAAATTGTATTTTTTAAATTGTACTTATGTATCCCTTCTGGCAAGAAAAAGATAATGGCAGTGTCTAAACTAGTTGTTTTATTGTTTTGGCTTTGGGGATCTCAAAAACCTAAAATTTAAGATCAGCAATGAACCTTCTTAACCCATTTATAAATACTGATAAAACTTCTCTATAGTGATTTTTTTTTTAAATTTCAGATTATTGAATATTTAGGAGAGAAGATAAAAACCTGAAAATATTTCATTCTCTTTAATATTTTACTTTAAAAAAAAACAGATAAATGGAAATGCTGCACAATTTGGTGAAGTATATGAATTAAAAGAAGATATAGGTGTTGGCTCCTATTCTGTTTGCAAGCGATGCATTCATACAGCTACCAACATGGAATTTGCAGTGAAGGTATTATCTCTGAGCCTATCCTGTTTGTTTAAAAATATATATAAGTTTTATAAGTTTATAAATATATATAATTTATAAGTTACTATATATGTCTTATATATATAAAATTACAGGGTAACTGACACATTTTTCAGTGGAGCAAGTGGAGATAGCAAAGATAAGATTATAGGGGATTTTTTTTCCAGCTTTTAAATTCAAGTTAGTTAACATATATGGTAAAATTAGTTTCAGGTGTAGAATTTAGAGATTCATCACTTACATATAACACCCAATACTCATCATAGATGGGGGAAGAGTCTTAACACTTAATATTTTCATTTGAATTTCTTTATAAGACTATTTTGGAGGAATGGTATATTTCATGAATGTCTTGTTTTAAATAGTTTTATTGTTATATGTTAAGATTGTGCAATTGTGACAATTACTGTTACATTTTGATCACATTATCTGTTGGTATAGTTTCAGTTAAGTGGGATATAATGTTAAGGAAATGTTCTGGGTTTTTATTAAGTTTCAGTTATAGAAAAATTATAAATGTTAAAATAATGTAAAACTAGCATCACTCTCGAGTTTTCAGTGTTTACTTAAAATATAACCAAATTGAAAATATTTCATTCATTTTTAGACAAAGCAAATAATATGGTTTTCTCTGAGATTTTTTCTTTATTTATTTCTTAGATCATTGACAAAAGTAAGAGAGATCCCTCAGAAGAAATTGAAATTTTGATGCGCTATGGACAACACCCTAACGTCATTACTTTAAAGGATGTAGGTATTCAAAATCTATGTATCAGCTAAGCTAATGAAGTTCTGACTTGACACTTTATTTCCTTTTTGAAACTTTTCATGTTTATGGTATATCCTACTTTTAGGCCACAGAAATCTCAAAAATCTTAAATTAGCCGCTTTAGTTCTTTCTTTTTTTCCCCTGTGATTCTGTACTCCTATACCACATCAAAAAGGAACCACGATGATTGGTAAATGACAGTGTCCTGATGGCTTGAATATATTCTGACTGGTCAACTAATCAACATCATAACCAGCACCATTTATTATTCTGTAGTACTGTAAGTGTAGAAGATATAGGAAATTTGGAATCTGCTGAATTCTCAAATAGTTTACTTTCTTGGTTATATAGAAAATGGCTATAACATTATGGATTGTTCATTGAGTGAGATAGTATTATGCATTTTGATTTGTAATCTTTAAGCAGTATTTTGTTTTATATATATATGCACACATTTACACACACACAGACACACATACATACACACACATCTGTATACACTAACACCTCACATGCCCTGAATTGAAGGGTACACATATTTTTCTTAATTTATTCTCCTTAATATAGTATTTTTGAACTCAACAAATATTTAAGATACCATATCAGATAATGGACTGTGAGGGCAATATTTAAAAACAATACATTTACTGCCAGAAGGAAGCTTATTATTAATAGGAAAGAGAAGTGGCTATAATATAATAAAAAATGAGATAGGTGCTATTTGAGAGACAGAGTTCTGTCGTTCCCACTTATACCATTTGTGAAGTATAATGTACAACTTCAAAAGTTAATACAATCATATGTTTAACATGGTCTCGAAACTGTGTAGGAGGTTGTTTAGCCATTTTAATCTTCAGTGTAGCCTGTACTATATTAACAGTAAGGTGTTAATGTCCTTTTTAAATAATAGAGGTTCACTAGAAAAGGAAAGTAAATATAATTTCAAAATTTCAGAATTATAATTATAAATAATAATATTTAAAAAATTTTTTTTTTAGGTTTATGATGATGGTAGATATGTTTACCTTGTTACGGATTTGATGAAAGGAGGAGAACTACTTGACCGTATTCTCAAAAAAAAATGTTTCTCAGAACGGGAAGCTAGTGATGTACTGATTGTAATAACTAAGACAGTTGACTATCTTCATTGTCAAGGAGTAAGTTGTAGTTATATTCTCCCCTTCAATTTTGAGACTTCTGTATCTTCATAAAATTATATTTAGGAGATGCAACCCAAAATGAATTTTCCTGTAACATATATTTCTATAGAGAATATCCTAATAAAATTCATAATGTAGTGAAAGTTACAGATTTAGGAAATTGGGTAATACTTTATTAATTCTCTTCACTCTGCCTGTTGCCCTGATTTAAGAACATACTAGTTTTAAGATGGTTTGAATTATATAAATATATCTAACTTTGATTTTGAAATTATTAAACCTAATCAAACTTAACAGTCAAAATAATTATCCAAGGACATGTTGTGAATATTATTCAAATTATGCTGTATCTGACATATAAAGTTCTGGCAGTAAAAGGACTGTATACCTTTTTTGAGGGATATAGTTGACATACAATGTTACATTAGCTCCAAGTGTACCACATAGTGATTCAACAACTCTATACATTATGCTGTACTCACCACAACAGATGTAGCTACCATCTGTCACCATACAGTGCTATTACATTACCAGGGACTGTATTCCCTATGCCATTCTTCTTATTCCTGTGACTTACTCATTCCAAACCTAGAACTCTATTATCCCTTCACCCATTTTGCTGATACTTCTACCTGCTCTCCTCTGGAAGCCGTCATTTTGTCTCTGTGTTTATAGGTCTAATTCTGCTTTTTGTTTATTTTTCATTTGTTTTTTAGATTCACTTGAAAGTGAAATTTTATGGTATTTGTCTTTCTCAGTCTGACTTATTTCACTTACCACAATACCCTCTAGGTCCATCCATGTTGTTGAAAATGGCAAGAACTCACTTTTTTATGGCTATGCACTAATACCCCATTATACACACACACACACACACACACACACACACACACACATCCTATCTTCCTTATCCATTCATCTGTGGATGGACACTTAGGTTGCCTCCATATGTTGGCTATTGGAAATAATGTTGCAGTAGACATAGGGGTGCCTATGTCTTTTAAAGTTAGTGTTTTTGTTTTCCTTGGGCAAATTCTCAGTAGTGAAATTATTAGATGATATGGTAGTTCTATTTTTAACTTTTTGAGGAACTTCCATACTGTTTTCCACAGTGGCTGTACCAGTTTACATTCCCATCAGCAGTGCTCTATGGTTCCCTTTTTCCATATCCTTGCTAGCACTTGTTATTTCTTGTCTTTTTGATTCTAGCCATTCTTATAGTGGTAAGGTGATACCTCATTGTGCTGATTTGCATTTTCCTGATGATGAGTGATACTGACCATCTTTACACGTGTCTATCACCCATCTCTATGTCTTCTTTGTAAAGATGTCCAGAGGACTTATATTATGACCCTTGACAGCCTCTCCTCCAAATACAGTAATAAATTTGGATTCTAAGCATTTGAAATATTAATATATTAAAATTTTTGGTGGAGGAGCAGGCCTATTATTTTGCTTCCCATGTCTTCATAAAGAAAGCAAGTGAATTGAGTTATGAAAAAAGTCAATTTTTATTATATACATTTATACAAGGAAACAAAGTCACAAATAATTTAAAATTTTAAGTTTGAATCAGTTGTAATAGTACATATGTACTCACTTAAGTATAAAAAATTTAAAAATGAACAATTCAGAATTGGCACAGTGAAAATTCTATAGGGACCCTTCTTTTAATTAAGATAAATAAACCAGTACATAGTGTGTGTTTTAAGAGAGTATATTTTAAATATTTTGAAATATAAACTGTACAGTGCTAAATTTGATTCCTTGACTGTCTTCATCAACGCTCTCTAAAATAAAGGGTGACCAGGGTTTGTGAGAAAAGTAAAATAACTATTTTTTTCTTTATTATTTTAGAAACCTTCAGATTCTTATAGCAATTAAGTCAATGACAGACATATATTGAGTATTTCTACATGCCAGGCATTGTAAAAGGTATTTCAGATTCAAGCATGAGTAAGACTTGGTCCTCATCTTTAAAAAATTTTCAGTGCAGTAAAATGCTGATTAAAGGTAGGACTAGAATAAACAAAGTTGATAATATTAGTAGAAAAATCATCGCATAGAGAATTTCAGAATATTTTCCATTTCTAGCATTTCATTTGGTTCTCACTGCCTTTCTTCTGAGTTTCATGCATTGTGAACATGTTTTTGTTTTACTTCATTGATATAGTTATTATAGTCTCTTAATTTTTAATATTTCTTTTATAAATATGTATTTTATGAATTTTGAACAGTACTTTTTATTGAGATATATTTGACATGTAACATTAGGTAAGTTTAAGGTGTACAGCATGTTGCTTTGATATATTTATGTAATGCAAAATGACTTATGTATTGCATTAGTTAGCACTTTCATCACCTCACATGTAATAATGGCCCCTTTGTTTTTTTTTTATATTTTTAAAGATTTTATTTATTTATTTGACAGACAGAGATCACAAGTAGGCAGAGAGAGAGAGAGAGAGAGGAGGAGGCAGGCTTCCCACTGAGCAGAGAGCCCGATGCGGGGCTCGATCCCAGGACCCTGAGATCATGACCTGAGGCGAGGGCAGAGGCTTTAACCCACTGAGCCACCCAGGAGCCCCAATAATGGCCCCTTTAAAATCCTTGTCAGGTCCAATGTTGTTCATCCTGGAGTTGGAATTGATTTTCTCTTTTCATGGAACTGTGTTCCATTTTCTTAGTTCCTTGTATATCAGACATTTGATTGTTAAGTTATGAAGGTTTTCATATTGTTGTTTTTTCTTCAGTGATTATCATTTTGTTTTGGTGGATAATTTTCTTGGCAGGTTTGCACTGAAAACTCTGCTTTTGGGGCAGCAGCTCTGGTCTCTGTATCTTTTATCTTTGTTTGAATTACATTGCCCTTCCGTGTATTTTTGATTCAGGGGTCAGTTCTGGCTCTTTTCCTAATGGAATTCATCCCAAGCATTCACGGTTTCTTGGCATCTCTTTTCCATTCCTCCCAGCCAGAAAGACTGGGCTTTTCCACATGTGTTTTCACCATAGGAACTGCACTTAACCCTAGGCTAAAAGCCACAGATAGGGGAACCTTACTTAGAGCTCCCTGTATTCCCTCCCTCAACGAAGCGTATACATCGCATCAGAGTCTGTCTGCTTCTGTTCATTCCGCTATACCTTCAGGTAGTTGATTTTTTGATTATGTTCAAGTTTTGGAGCTATTTACTGTGGAGAAGAACATGTTAAATAGGCTCTTAGTCCATTATTTCCAGAAGTGGAATTGAGAATTGAGTTTTGACATTTTGAGGTTGGAAATGATTAACTTATGGTTTGAATAGAAACTGGAACATTTATTGGACAGAGATAATTTCTTCTATATGCTTCAGGCTGTCAAAGCTTTTGCGGTTGGAGAAATTGTCATTTTCAAAATTTTATGATTTAGAAAGTTCCTTCTCCTGGAAATTCTTTAACTTAAAGTGTTTCATTTCATAGATATTTAGTTCACTATAGAAATGTAATTTTTTTCTTTTATGTTCAAGGTTGTTCATCGTGATCTTAAACCTAGTAATATTTTATATATGGATGAATCAGGCAATGCAGACTCCATTAGAATCTGTGATTTTGGGTTTGCAAAACAACTTCGAGGAGAAAATGGACTTCTTTTAACTCCATGCTACACTGCAAACTTTGTAGCACCTGAGGTATTTGTTAAAACTTAAAAGTATTGGCCTTTTGTTCTTTTCCTTTAGTTGAATATGTATGATGTCCTGTATATGTTACAATTGATAGGTAAAAGCTGAGTTGTCTTATCCTTTCCCAACTCTAAAGCTCTTTAAATCAGTGAATTCTGATAACCTCTAACATAAATATTCAGACTAGTAACTAGCATCTGAAAACAGCCTGAATGTATAATCATTAGACTACTCTTTTTTGTTGGGTTATGTACTAGCATCAGAATCATACACTTTTAGAGCTGGGAAGGCGAATGGAGATAACCCTATCTTCAACATATTAAATGTTCTAAGTGAAAAAAATTGAAGCTCAAAATACTTTAAATAAGTTTTTCAAGACCTAGCATTCACTTTTTAATAAAGCCAGGATAGATTTTCAGGTATTTCTGTTTGGACTGAGCAAGAGGTAATTTATATTGTTTAACATTATACATGACTTATAAAGGCAGTGCCATCAATTGTCTTTAAGATCTAATTCCTGGAAAGGATGAATACCCAACTTTTGTAGCAACATGGACGGAACTGGAAGAGATTATGCTGAGTGAAATAAGTCAAGCAGAGAGAGTCAATTATCATATGGTTTCACTTATTTGTGGAGCATAACAAATAACATGGAGGACAAGGGGAGATGGAGAGGAGAAAGGAGTTGAGGGAGATTGGAAGGGGAGGTGAACCATGAGAGACTATGGACTCTGAAAAACAATCTGAGGGTTTTGAAGGGGTGGGTGGTGGGGGAGGCTGGGAGAACCAGGTGGTGGGTATTAGAGAGGGCACGGATTGCATGGAGCACTGGGTGTGGTGCAAAAACAATGAATACTGTTATGCTGAAAAGAAATTTTAAAAAAATATCTAATTCCTGGAGAAAACAGCTTCATAGGGATTTTTATAAGCAGAGGGATTTTTCTTGGAAAATAACATTTATATGTAGATATTACAGGGAAGAATTAGGAAAGGTGAGTCTGGGGAGGTAAGGAGTATAGATTTCACATTTGTCGGTTCTGATACTGGGGATGGGAGCTTTGACAGTAGCAACTCCCATAGGAGTGAAAGTATGGTTGATCAGAAATGAATTGGGGAAAAAAAAAAAAAGAAATGGATTGGGGGCTGCCTGGGTGGTGTAGTCGGTTGGGCATCTAGCTCTTGGTTTCAGCTGGGGTCGTAATCTCAGGGTCGTGGCATTGAGCCCCAAGTCAGGCTCTAGCTCAGTAAGGAATCTGCGTAAGACTCTCTCTCCCGGGACGCCTGGGTGGCTCAGTTGGTTGGACGACTTCCTTCGGCTCAGGGCGTGCTCCTGGAGTCCCGGGATCGAGTCCCGCATCGGGCTCCCAGCTCCATGGGGAGTCTGCTTCGCTCTCTGACCTTCTCCTCGCTCGTGCTCTCTCTCACTGTCTCTCTCTCTCAAATACATAAATAAAATCTTTAAAAAAAAAAAAAAGACTCTCTCTCCCTTTGCCTCTCCCCATCCTCTCTCTCTAAAATAAATTTTAAAAACTGAATCAGGGATGGCACTGGCCATATAATGTCTTTGTTTGTAAATTAGTAACTGTTCTTATATGTTATGAATAATGCTAACCTGTATGAGTTACCATATGTTCAGCACAAAACAAAATACACAAAAATCTTCAGGTTTGAAAACTTAAATTTTCCAAGTCAGAGAAGAGCAGTAAAATAATTTGAGGATAAATTCCTATCTCATATGCATGTTTTCTGATTTTTTTTAGTCAAATACTATCCCTTTCAGGATAATTCACATCAGATATAGCATATTCATATATTCATATTTAAATATCAACAAATCTGTATTTTAATAAGTATGTATTAGAAAAATATTGTTTTGTATTTTATCGTGTTATATTAGTCACCATACAGTACATCATTAATTTTCGATGTAGTGTTCCATGATTCATTGTTTGCGTATAACACCCAGTGCTCCATGCAATCCATGCCCTCCTTAATAGGCATCACCAGGCTCACCCATCCCCACAACCCCGTCCCTTCTAAAACCCTCAGTTTGTTTCCCAGAGTCCATAGCCTCTCATGGTTTGTCTCCCACTCCAATTTCTCCCCCTTCCTTTTTCCCTTCTATTCCTTATGCTACACAAGTAAGTGAAACCATATGATAATTGACTTTCTCTGTTAGACTTATTTCACTCAGCATAATCCCCTCCGGTTCCATCCATGTTGATGCAAAAGCTGGGTATTCATTCTTTCTGATGGCTGAGTAATATTCCATTGTGTATATGGACCATATCTTCTTTATCCATTCATCTTTTGAAGGGTATCTTGGCTCTTTCCATATTTTGGCGACTGTGGCCATTGCTGCTATGAACATTGGGGTGCATATGGCCATTCTTTTCACTGCATCTGTATCACTGCATCTGTAAATACCCAGTAGTGCAATTGCAGGGTCATAGGATAGCTCTATTTTTAATTTTTTGAGGAACCTCCACATTGTTTTCCAAAGTGGCTTCATCAACTTGCATTCCAACCAACAGTGTAAAAGGTTTCCCTTTCTCCACAACTTCTCCAACATTTGTTGTTTCTTGCCGTATCAATTTTTGCCGTTCTAACTGGTGTAAGATGATAACCTCAATGCAGTTTTGATTTCAATTTCCCTGATGGCTAATGATGATGAACACTTTTTCAAGTGTCTGTTAGCCATTTGTATGTCTTCTTTGAAGAAGTGTCTACTCATGTCTTCTGCCCATTTTTTGACTTGATTATCTGGTTTTTGGGTGTTGAGTTTGAGGAGTTCTTTATAGATCTTGGATATCAGCCCTTTGTCTGTAGTGTCATTTGCAAATATTTCCTCCCATTCTGTGGGTTGCCTCTTTGTTTTGTTGACTATTTCCTTTGCTGTGCAGAAGCTTTTTATCTTGATGAAGTCCCAAAAGTTCATTTTTGCTTTTGTTTCCCATGCCTTTGGAGACATGTCCAAACTTCCAAAGAAGTTGCTGTAGCCGATGTGGAAGAGGTTACTGCCTATGTTCTCCTCTAGGATTTTGATGGATTCCTGTCTCACATTGAGGTCTTTGATCCATTTTGAGTTTATCCTTGTGTATGGTGTAAGAGAATGGTCGAGTATCATTCTTCTGTATATAGCTGTCCAATTTTCCCAGCACCACTTATTGAAGAGACTGTCTCTCTTCCGCTGGATATTTTTTCCCACTTTGTTGAAGACTAGTTGACCACAGAGTTGAGAGTCCATATCTGGGCTCTCTATTCTGTTCCATTGGTCTATGATTCTGTTTTTGTGCCTGTTCCATGCTGTCTTGGTACAGAGCTTTGTAATAAAGCTTGAAATCAAGCAACATGATGCCACCAAATTTGTTTTTCTTTTTCAACATTTCCTTAGCTATTCGGGGTCTTTTCTGGTTCCATAAAATTTTAAGATAGTTTTTTCTATCTCTGTGAAAAGTGCTGGTGGTGTTTCAGTTGTATTAAGTGATTGCATTAAGTGTGTAGATTGCTTTGCATAGTATAGAGATTTTTTTTTCCAATTTATTTATTTTCAGAAAAACAGTATTCATTATTTTTTCACCACACCCAGTGCTCCATGCAAGCCGTGCCCTCTATAATACCCACTACCTGGTACCCCAACCTCCCACCCCCCCCCACTTCAAACCCCTCAGACTGTTTTTCAGAGTCCATAGTCTCTCATGGTTCACCTCCCCTTCCAATTTACCCAAATTCCCTACTCCTCTCTAACGCCCCTTGTCCTCCATGCTATTTGTTATGCTCCACAAATAAGTGAAACCATATGATAATTGACTCTCTCTGCTTGACTTATTTCACTCAGCATAATCTCTTCCAGTCCCGTCCATGTTGCTACAAAAGTTGGGTATTCATCCTTTCTGATGGAGGCATAATACTCCATAGTGTATATGGACCACATCTTCCTTATCCATTCATCCGTTGAAGGGCATCTTGGTTCTTTCCATAGTTTGGCAACTGTGGCCATTGCTGCTATAAACATTGGGGTACAGATGCCCCTTCTTTTCATGACATCTGTATCTTTGGGGTAAATACCCAGGAGTGCAATTGCAGGGTCATAGGGAAGCTCTATTTTTAATTTCTTGAGGAATCTCCACACTGTTCTCCAAAGAGGCTGCACCAACTTGCATTCCCACCAACAGTGTAAGAGGGTTCCCCTTTCTCCACATCCTCTCCAACACATGTTGCTTCCTGTTTTGTTAATTTTGGCCATTCTAACTGGTGTAAGGTGATATCTCAATGTGGTTTTAATTGGAATCTCCCTGAGGGCTAATGATGATGAGCATTTTTTCATGTGTCTGGTAGCCATTTGTATTTCTTGATTGGAGAAGTGTCTGTTCATATCTTCTGCCCATTTTTTGATGTGTTTGTCTGTTTCGTGTGGGTTGAGTTTGAGCAGTTCATTATAGATCCTGGGTATCAACCTTTTGTCTGTACTGTCATTTGCAAATATCTTCTCCCATTCCGTGGGTTGCCTCTTTGTTTTTTTGACTGTTTCCTCTGCTGTGCAGAAGCTTTTGATTTTGATGAAGTCCCAGAAGTTTATTTTCGCTTTTGTTTCCTTTGCCTTTGGAGACGTATCTTGAAAGAAGTTGCTGTGGCTGATATCAAAGAGATTACTGCCTATGTTCTCCTCTAAGATTCTGATGGATTCCTGTCTCACGTTGAGGTCTTTTATCCATTTTGAGTTGATCTTTGTGTACGGTGTAATAGAATGCTCGACTTTCATTCTTCTACATATAGCTGTCCAGTTTTCCCAGCACCATTTATTGAAGAGACTGTCTTTTTTCCACTGTATATTTTTTCCTGTTTTGTCGAAGATTAATTGACCATAGAGTTGAGGGTCCATATCAGGGCTCTATACTCTGTTCCACGGGTCTATGTGTCTGTTTTTATGCCAGTACCATGCTGTCTTGGTGATCACAGCTTTGTAATAAAGCTTGAAATCAGGTAAGGTGATGGCGCCAGCTTTATTTTTGTTTTTCAACATTTCCTTAGTGATTCGGGGTCTCTTCTGATTCCATACAGATTTTAGGATTATGTGCTCCAGCTCTTTGAAGAATGCCGGTGGAATTTTGATCGGAATGGCATTAAAAGTATAGATTGCTCTAGGCAGTATAGACATTTTAACAATGTTTATTCTTCCGATCCAAGAGCATGGAATGGTCTTCCATCTTTTTGTGTCTTCTTCAATTTCTTTCATGAGTGTTCTATAGTTCCTCAAGTACAGATCCTTTACCTCTTTAGTTAGGTTTATTCCAAGGTATCTTATGGTTCTTGGTGCTATAGTAAATGGAATCGATTCTCTAATTTCCCTTTCTGTATTTTCATTGTTAGTGTATAAGAAAGCCACTGATTTCTGCACATTGACTTTGTATCCTGCCACGTTGCTGAATTGCTGTATGAGTTCTAGTAGTTTGGGGGTGGAGTCTTTTGGGTTTTCCATATAAAGAATCATGTCATCTGCGAAGAGAGAGAGTTTGACTTCTTCATTACCAATTTGGATACCTTTTATTTCTCTCTGTTGTCTGATTGCTGTTGCTAGGACTTCTAATACTATGTTGAACAAGAGTGGTGAAAGTGGGCATCCTTGTCTTGTTCCTGATCTCAATGGGAAGGCTGCAAGCTTTTTCCCATTGAGGATGATATTTGCTGTGGGTCTTTCATAGATAGATTTGATGAGGTTCAGGAATATTCCCTCTATCCCGATACTTTGAAGCGTTTTAATCAGGAACGGATGCTGGATTTTGTCAAATGCTTTTTCTGCATCAATTGAGAGGACCATGTGGTTCTTCTCTCTTCTCATATTTATTTGTTGTATCACATTGATTGATTTGCGAATGTTGAACCATCCTTGTAGCCCAGGGATGCATCCCACCTAATCATGGTGGATAGTCTTTTTAATGTGCTGTTGGATCCTGTTGGCTAGGATCTTGTTGAGAATCTTAGCATCCATATTCATCAGTGATATTGGTCTGAAATTCTCCTTTTTGGTAGGGTCCTTGCCTGGTTTGGGGATCAGGGTAATGCTGGCTTCATAGAAAGAGTCTGGAAGTCTTCCTTCTGCTTCAATTTTTTGAAACAGCTTCAGGAGAATAGGTGTTATTTCTTCTTGGAAGGTTTGGTAGAATTCCCCAGGGAATCCATCAGGTCCTGGGCTCTTGTTTTTTGGGAGGTTTTTGATCACTGATTCAATCTCGTTATTAGATATCGGTCTATTCAGGTTGTTGATTTCTTCCTGGTTCAATTTTGGTAGTTTATATTTTTCCAGGAATGCATCCATTTCATCTAGGTTGCTAAGCTTATTGGCATATAACTGTTGATAATAACTTCTGATGATTGTTTCTACTTCCTTGGCGTTAGTTGTGATCTCTCCCTTTTCATTCATAATTTTATGAATTTGGGATTTCTCTCTTTTCTTTCGGATTAGTGTAGCCAGTGGCTTATCGATCTTATTGATTCTTTCAAAAAACCAGCTTCTAGTTTCATTGATACGTTCTACTGTATCTCTGGTTTCTCCCTCATTGATCTCAGCTCTAATCTTGATGATTTCCCTTCTTATGTGTGGAGTTGGTTTGATTTGTTGTTGATCCTCCAGTTCTTTAAGGTGTAGAGACAGCTGGTGTGTTCTGGATTTTTCAGTTTTTTTGAGCAAGGCTTGGATGGCTATATATTTTCCCCTTAGGACCGCCTTTGCTGTATCCCATAGGTTTTGGACCGAAGTGTCTTCATTCTCATTGGTTTCCATGAATTGTTTCAGTTCTTCTTTGATCTCCTGGTTGATCCAAGCATTCTTAAGCAAGGTGGTCTTTAGCTTCCAGGTGTTTGAGTTCCTTCGGAACTTTTCCTTGTGATTGAGCTCCAGTTTCAAAGCATTGTGATCTGAGAATATGCAGGGAATAATCTCAGTCTTTTGGTATCGGTTGAGTCCTGATTTGTGACCCAGTATGTGGTCTATTCTGGAGAAGGTTCCGTGTGCACTTGAGAAGAATGAGTATTCTGCTGTTTTAGGGTGGAATGTTCTGTATATATCTATGAGGTCCATCTGGTCCAATGTGTCATTCAATGCTCTTGTTTCTTTATTGATTTTCTGCTTCGATGATCTGTCTAATTCTGAAAGAGGCGTGTTAAGATCTCCTACGATTAGTGTATTCATATCAATATGACTCTTTATCTTGATTAACAGTTATCTTAAGTAATTGGCTGCTCCCATATTGGGAGCATAGATATTTACAATTGTTAGATCATCTTGGTGGACAGTCCCTTTAAGGATTATGTAGTGTCCTTCTGTATCTCTGACTACAGTCTTTAGTTTGAAGCCTAATTTATCTGATATGAGAATCGCTACCCCAGCCTTCTTTTGAGTCCCATTGGCATGAAAGATGCTTCTCCACCCCTTCACTTTCAGTCTGCGTGTATCTTTAGGTTCAAAATGGGTCTCTTGTAGACAGCATATGGATGGTTCCTGTCGTTTTATCCAATCTGCAACCCTGTGCCATTTTATGGGTGCATTTAGGCCATTCACATTGAGAGTGATTATTGATAGATACGTTTTTATTGTCATCGAGTTACCTTTGAAGTCTTTCTTTCTGTAGACTGTCTCTCTATTTCTGTTCAATGCTATTCTTGGGATTTTTCCTCTTTTATAGAACCCCCCTTAATATTTCCTGCAGTGTCGGCTTGGTGGTTGCATAGTCTTTTAAGCCTTGCCGGTCTTGGAAACTCTTTATCTCTCCATCCATTTTGAATGTCAGTCTTGCTGGATAAAGTATTCTTGGCTGCATGTTCTTCTCATTTAGTGCCCGGAATATATCTTGCCAGCCTCTTCTGGCTTGCCAGGTCTCTTTGGACAGGTCTGACATTATTCTGATGGGCTTCCCTCTGTAAGTAAGGAGCCTCTTTGCCCTGGCGGCTTTCAAGAGATTATACCTACAATTATAATTTCTCAATTTGACTATCAGGTGTCGTGATGTTTTTTTGGAGTGTATAATCTTGGGTGGAGACCGTTCAGCCTCTAGTACATGAACGCTGGTTTCATTCGCGAGATTCGGAAAATTTTCATGAAGGACTTGTTCCACGATATCTTCGACTTCTTTCTTTCTCCTCCCCTTCAGGAATTCCAATAATTCTGACGTTGGAACGCTTCATGGCATCATTTATTTCCCTGATTCTGCTTTCGTGGGATCTAAGCTGTTTGTTCCAGGCTTCCTCCTGATCTTTTCTCTCTATCTGTTTGTCTTCCAGATCACTAATTCTATCTTCTGTCTCAGTTACCCTAGCTTTGAGAGAGTTTAGATTAGATTCGAACTCATTGAGAGCATTGTGAACCTCCTCCCTGGTAGCTTTAAGCTCCGCCCTAACATTGTGAACATCCTGTCTGGTCGCTTTCAGTTTGGCCCTAATCAATTCTGTTTGTTCATCCATGGCTTTCTCCAACCTAGCTATTGCCTGGATAATTGTTAGCCTGAATTCTCTTTCCGACATATTGTCTATGTTGATAGCCGTTAGCTCTGTTGCAGAAGGTCCATCCTCTGTATTTTTCTTGTGTTGGGCATTCCTCCTCCTAGTCATTTTGGTGGGAGAAGACAGAACAGATGTAGCTGGATGTATCAACTCTGGTGCAGTCAAGGTGCACCCTGGAACACACTGGAATAGTGGAAACGAGTGAATAATACAAGTTTTCCTATGAAGTAGTGGTGGTTCTCTTGTAGTCCTTTTTTTTTTTTTCTTTCTTGGTTTGTTTTCTGGGGGAGGGGCCTGCCACGTGGGTTTTCAGTCAATGATGTTTACTGAGTTGAATCCCCCCGCCTCCCTCAAGGGGGTGGGCTCTGGGGAAACTTGGTTTTTTTCAGGCTTTTGTTCTCTGGCGGTTTTTTGTTTTTTTTTTTTTTTTTGCTTGTTCACTTTTTTTTCCTCTCACCTTGACCGCCTTTGATGGTTTTTGTAGTATTAGAAGAAATCAACCCGCACCCTGATCTCCGTCTCAGAGAGAAGCCTCAGTCTGGGTGCAGAAGCTGAATAAATTCCCCCTTGGCCGCTGGCAGCGCAGGTTCCAAGTTGCAGACCCTGGGGGCGCAGGATCTTTTGCTCGTCCCCAAAGCCAAGGCAGTGGCGGCTGTCTGGGAGCTCCCGACCGCCAGAGAGGTTCCAAGCAGGGATCGCACACTGCGATTTTGCTGCCGGCCCCGCCTGGGAGTGCCCGGCCTGCGCGCACCTCTTTTCAGAGGCGGCTGTGGGTCGGGCGTGCCTCTGGGGCACTGAGAACGGGGCGCTGGTCCGTAAGCCGCAGGCTGGGCTTTTGCGCGCCTCTGTCTGGGGAAGAGTTTCGCGGGCGCGGGTCTTAGACTTTGAAACAATGGCGCAGGTCAAGAAGCGCCCCCGGGCCTTAGTAACCCGGGAGAGCTGGAGGGACGTGCGCACGCATCTCAAGCTTTGTGGTAGGGCTAGCGTGCGTTCTGCAGACCGGCGCAGCTCCCATCCCCTCACAGGAGCCGGAACCCACGCGCTCTGGGGCGCGCTGGCGCTGGCGGCTTAGGGACCAGGAGAGGTTTCTCTGCCGCACTCTCTCTGCCTCTGCGCTGGGGAGGACGTCTGCGACCGGGGACTTAAGCCCCTGTCCCTAGCCGCCCCGATTCCCACAATTTCCCCCCGCAATCCTTTGTTCTTTTGGAGTGCTTTCAACCAGTCTCCAAGTTAATGCTGGTCCCCAGAGGCAGGGCACTCTCGCTCGTATTGGGGTATTACTTTCCCACCGGTCGCCTCTGGTGGCTCCCTCCCCCTTTTGTTTATCTTCTGATATCAGTCCGCCATTCCCATTCCGCTTTACCTGCTCACTGGCGTCTTCTGCCCCTGTAGAGATCCAGACGTGTATAATTCTGATCTCAGGCTGATTTCATGGGTGATCAGAGTTCTTTGGTAGGTAATCAGCTCACTTTGGGGTACCAGCTGAAAAGACGCCTCTTCCCAGTACCCCGCCATCTTGTCCCCCCCTAGTATAGAGATTTTTATAGTATTTGTTCTTGCAATCCATGTCACCTCTTTATTTTTTTAACAAACTACTAACTTCATAGAGAAAACTCACATGAATATATAATAAATATATGACTAGATGTCATTTATCACTGGCTCTAAGATACAGAAAAATTAATGAAACCATTAAGAATATATCAGATGTGTTTTTGTGATCCAGAAGTATAATGTTCTTCCCAAAACATACTAGGCTTGAATGTAAAATATAAATTCATCTTGCTTCAATGAGAGCATATTATTATCTTACCATTTATTGCTTAGTAAGGAGGCAGTTATCATAGATATTAAAAACACAATCTCTAGAGTACTACTTACTAGTTTTGTTGGGAAAACTGTAGTATATTTGCCTTAGTTTCCATGTCTTTAAAATAGAAATAGTAATATCTACTTCAAAGAATCAGTGTCAGGGTGAAAAGACTGCATTCTGTATAGTACACATTAGGCCTTCTGTACAATATTCATCTTAAATTCTGATGTCTGTGTCTGGTTTTTCTAAGAGGAGAAGTGAAAACCCATTGGGGTCAGGGATCATATCTTCAAAGTTTTGGGGGTTTTTTTGTTTTTTTTTTTTTTAATGACCCATGATACTCAGTCACCTTATTAATGGCCATTTACTCAATGCTTACTAATTGTAAATGACTTTGCCTTTGACATTACATGAATCTATTACTGAAAAGATTTAAATGATCTAAACTTTTACATTGTGAGCAGTTATGAGATTATTGGAAATGCAACAACTGTCTTTTGGATAATAAAACTGAGTTTATATATGTGTATTTCTTTCTCAGGTTCTTATGCAACAGGGCTATGATGCTGCTTGTGATATTTGGAGCCTGGGTGTTCTTTTTTACACAATGCTGGCTGGGTAAGAAACTTATATATTCAAAATAATACACATCGTAATTTGAATTTCATCTATATATCTTTATCTGTAATAAAAATGGACAGATGAAAATAGCCTTAATAAAATTCTACCAACATTTTAAAATATCATCTATTGTTTATTTATAAAATGTGAAAACAAAGTGTTTAATGAGGCTCTAGTCAGACATATAAATTAAAAGAATTTTCAGCTAGCACTAAAACTTTGAAAAATAAAAGCACATACTTTTTTGATGTTTTACTTTCAATGCATTAAGGTTTGAAAATGTTTACTTGAACATAAAACAATTTCTTCCTTCAGTGGGTACTTGCCCACTGAGCTTGTTGATACTGATTTAAAATTTTTTGACGTATTTGAATTCTGGCTCTCCTGACTGAGCTTTATAAAAAAATATAAATAGCAGCATAATACTAAACTACAGAAACATATAGAGCAGCCTTCTCTTAAAAAGTAAATACTAAAAAAAATATAATAATTGGATTATGTTAATGTTGGTAATTTACATATAAGAGCTGTTTTACTCTTAATTTTTTTTTAGTTTTTTTACTTTACTCTTTTCCTTTTATTCAGGAATAAATATTTATGGCTGTAGAAAAAGACTAGGTTTAGCAGTCTGTTGCATAGATTAGAATTTGAAGCATTATAATGCATTATATATGATACCTAGGTGTTACTTTTTTAAAGAAGCCATTTAGTATAATTTAAATACTCTTGACATAACAGGAACATTATAAATACGAATATTATGACTGAATTATTTATTGACTTGGTAATTACATGTATCAGTATATTCCAAATACTTTCAGATATATCATATACAAAATATTTAGTTATGACTATAGGAAATATTGAAACTAAGAGTAGTTAAAATTTGTATATGAATTTAGGTTAGCCCTATTGTTTCCAAACCATGGGCTACCATTTCTAGATTGCTGCTTTTGCATATTTACTTTGTGACTGATAAAAAAGGATTTTGTGTGTGGGTGTATGTATAGGTGTTTAGTGTTATCTCTACTTAATTGTTGCATAAGAAAGTTAAGGCATTAGCATATTAAGATATCTCATACTTCTTTTTTTTAAGATTTTATTTATTTATTTGACAGATCACAAGTAGGCAGAGAGGCAGGCAGAGAAGCAGGCAGAGGGAGAGAAGGGGAAGCAGCCTCCCTGCCTATCAGAGAGAGCCTGATGTGGGGCCTGATCCCAGGACCCTGGGATCATGACCTGAGTCGAAGGCAGAGGCTTTAACCCACTGAGCCACCCAGGCGCCCTTCCTCATACTTCTTAACCATAAGTCTTTCTATTCCCAAATTTGAATACCATTTTCAATTCCACCTGTTAGAATGATGCAAAGCTGATCATTTTTGTTATTCCATAATTAATTTTTAAACTACTTTAATTTTATACACTCTGTCTTCAACTATAGAGATTTCTTGTCATATTGATATAAATATTTTGCCAATTGTTTATAGACATTAATTAAAATATTGTTAACCTGTTCCCATGGATAATACTGATTAAATGCTAATGATAAAATTTGAACTAATCAATAAATACATTCTAAATATATAACATTGACAATTTCTTCATAGTAGGTATATTTGGTTTGCTAACTTATGCCTGGGAGAATACAAAATTTTTTATTCTGGTCTAATTTTAAGCCTATAGCTTTACATGAAATGCTGCCTTTATTTTATTTTACATTGATTAACTGATCAAAGGGGAAAAATGATGTTGGCAAGACTCTGTTAAATAATTAGGATTGGGGCGCCTGGGTGGCTCAGTGGGTTAAGCCTCTGCCTTCGGCTTGGGCTGTGATCTCAGGGTCCTGGGATCAGGGCCTGCATGGGGCTCTCTGCTCAGTGGGGGGCCTGCTTCCCCCCTCTCTCTCTGCCTGCCTCTCTGCCTACTTGTGATCTCTCTCTCTCTCTCTGTCAAATAAATAAATAAAATAAAATAAAAATAATTAGGATTAAGTTCATTGAAATATAAAATTTTATGTGAAGAGTAAAGGAAAACATTAGATGATACTCTTCATTTGCTATAGTAAATATCTGCATGTTGTCTTATACTCTTTACTTTCAGTTAGATTTAATTTGTATGTTAGACCCTAATGTCTATTGAAATCTGTTTTATTAATAGCTATACTCCATTTGCTAATGGCCCCAATGATACTCCTGAAGAGATACTGCTACGTATAGGCAATGGCAAGTTCTCATTGACTGGTGGAAACTGGGACAATATTTCAGATGGAGCAAAGGTATAAATCATAAATATCTTTGGTTTTGTTGCATCCTTGTTAAATTGCTGAAATCTTTAAGTTATAGCCTAGTCTGTATTTGCAGAGTATCTGATGGTGTTATATGTCAGTATTTGTTTTTAAGTCAGCTCACATTTATATGTGTATTGAACAAGATGAATTTTTTCTGCAATGCTTCTGGGTGATATTTCTCTCTTATCAGTTCATATGTGTTCAAGAAATATAAACTATTTTCAGTATTAACGAAAGCTAAAAATATAAATCGACTGGGGAAAAATACATATTTAAAGCCAACTAGAACTGATTTCGGCATTTAGTGTATTTTTGCACCTCATTTCTTCTTTAGCACAGACATTGACTCATGATTATGCAGGCAGTTTTTAATGTTAACTTATTCTTTGAGAATATATAAACTTTTTATCAGTAATGCCTAGATATTTATTATTGATAACTTAGACCTGTCCAATGGAAATATAATGTAAGCCACATATGTATTTTAAAAATTTCTGGTAGCTCCACAAACAAGTGAAACCATATGACAATTGATGCTCTCTGCTTGACTTAATTCACTCAGCATAATCTCTTCCTGTCCTGTCCATGTTGCTACAAAAGTTGGGTATTCGTCCTTTCTGATGGAGGCATAATAGCATGGAGGACATGGGAAGATAGAGAGGAGAAGGGAATTGGGGGAAATTGGAAGGGGAGGTGAACCATGAGAGACTATGGACTCTGAAAAACAATCTAAGGGTTTTGAAGGGGCAGGGGTTGGGAGGTCAGGGTACCAGGTGGTGGATATTATAGAGGTCACAGATTGCATGGAGCACTGGCTGTGGTGCAAAAATAATGAATACTGTTATACTGAAAATAAATTTTAAAAAATTTTAAAAAAATTTCTGGTAGCCACAATAAAAAGATAAAAAAAACCACAGTTGAAATTAATTTTTTGAAGATTTTTATTTACTTATTTGACAGAGAGAGAGAGATCACAAGTAGGCAGAGAGGCAGGCAGAGTGAGATGAGGAAGCAGGCTCCCTGCTGAGCAGAGAGCCTGATGTGAGGCTCAATCCCAGGACCCTGAGATCATGACCTGAGCCGAAGGCAGAGGCTTTACCCACTGAGCCATCCAGGCACCCCATGGTGAAATTAATTTTAAGACTGTTTTATTTAACCTGGTATATCCATAATATATCATTTCAATATCTAACCACTATAAAAAATTAGTAAGTTATTTTATATTCTTTTTTTATACTAAGTCTTCAGAACCTGGTGTGTAGTTTATACTTAGAAGCCATGTAAATTTGGACTACCCACATGTTTAAAAAATATTTTTCTTTGTCATTATTTTTTTTATTTGTGTGTAGTTGACACACAATGTTACATTAGTTTCAGGTATGCAGCATAGGATTCAATAAGTTTCTACATTATGCTATACTCATCACAAGTTGTACTACCCACATTTTTTTAAACTTATTTTTTATTTTCAGCATAACAGTATTCATTATTTTTGCACCACACCCAGTGCTCCATGCAATCCGTGACCTCTATAATACCCACCACCTGGTACTCCGACCTCCCACCTCCCGCCCCTTCAAAACCCTCAGATTGTTTTTCAGAGTCCATAGTCTCTCATGGTTCACCTCCCCTTCCAATTTCCCCCAACTCCCTTCTCCTCTCTATCTCCCCATGTCCTCCATGCTATTTGTTATGCTCCACAATAAGTGAAACCATATGATAATTGACTCTCTCTGCTTGACTTATTTCACTCAGCATAATTTCTTCCAGTCCCGTCCATGTTGCTACAAAAGTTGGGTATTCGTCCTTTCTGATGGAGGCATAATACTCCATAGTGTATATGGACCACATTTTCCTTAAGGATTAATAGCCAATTGGCTAGTGGCTGCTGTAGTAGGCAGTAGAGTTTCAATGTAACTGACCTTATTTAATTTAGGGAAAAATACATTGATCAAACCTTGACTATGAACTCTTAACATTAATAATTTAAAAATTTTGAGTTTTAAGACCAATCCAAAGGTCGTCAGCATGTGGCTTATAGGGTCCTGAAGCTTTTAAGCTGCAGTTTGAAGTAGAAAACAATTTAAGACTAAAGGAATTGCTTATATTTAATATTTGCTGATTATAAAACATAACTGTCTCAAGAATAGTAGCTTATCTGTAGAGTACATTATGGAGTAAATCTCATATTGTAATTGTTATAGAGTAAGTAAATCAGGGATTTTATTGTAATTGCCTTTTTTTTTGGTAGGAAATAAATGACATTTTATTAATACACAGAAGAAATACATCTTTCTGATAATTACAGTATTTTATCTACTAACCCAAACGCCCCTTTCTTCATACTAGTAGATCTTTGGAAACCAAATTAAATGTGGTAAGCATAGTTCTGGAAAACAAGAACATGTATAAATTGTAGAAATTCTGTTGAGTCTTCTTTAGTGTACATTTTTCATAGGAACTACAATGTTTCAGCTGGATTATGCCTTTCTAAGGACAGTTATATGGGTACTAATTATAATTTTCCAACCATGCATTTTCAGTGTTGTTGGGTCAGCTTTTTCTTATTATTTCATCATTTCTTGTTTATTATAACAGATGTTTAATAACAATATTTTTATGAATCCAACTTCCTTTTTTTTTCCCAATTTATTTATTTTCAGAAAAACAGTAATTGCCTTTTAAACATTAGAAAAAACACAGAAGGGATTCTGTTTGGATCTTGGCTATGACACAAATGTACTGTGTGGTATAGTGGAGAAAACACCTGATTGGAAGCCAAGAATACTATTAGTTTTTGATCTGTTGACTAGCTGCTTCAGTTTTCTCATCCATAAAGTTTGGGGACTGAATTCTCCAAAATTCCATTTCTTTGCAGCTTGTTTTATTTATAATTTGTCATATTTCTCCATGTAAACTGATTAAAACTATTAGTATTATTCATTAAATACATGTATGTTCTAGTCAACCAGTTTGTGTGTCAGAAAATGCATTACAGAAATGCATTACATGCATTACAAGGAGTAATTCCAATGTTTAAAGCTATAGATATGATCCTCTTGCATTTCTTTTAAAAAAAAATAACTAAGCAGTGAATGTAATCCTGAAATAAAGATTCATATGACAATTATGCTTAGATTTCAGTTTTCCATGTTCCATGTGTTTTATGTTTGGGTCTATCTAGTGCTTAAGAAGTAATAATACAAGGGCACCTGGGTGACTCATTCTGTTAAGCGTCTGCCTTTGGCTCAGGTCATGGTCCCAGGGTCCTGGAATACAGCCCCACATTGGACTCCCTGCTCAGTGGGAAGCCTGCTTCTCCCTCTCTCACTCCCCCTTTAAAAAAAATAATAATACATATTAAAGTTAAGTTTTGTTCTCACCTCCTCTTTTAATGTGATATTCTGGAGTAACTAACACAGGAAAAGATATTGGGGGATATTGAAATATTTTACAAGGTCTTTCATGTATTCCCTTTTTATGGATCAAGTCACTTTAGTTCTATCTTTGAAACTTCTGAAAATGGTGGCAAATGCTGAGCAAAGAACTATGTGAACCTTCTAAAAAAACCCTATATCTTGTACATTTTAACAGTTTGATTTATCTTTGTTTGTTTTGAATTAGTGATAAAGGTTGATATTAGTGATAAAAGTTGCCCATAACTCCTTAAACTAGTACACCTCAGTTGTGGGAGTTGTGGCATCTGCTATCATCTTTTTTCTTTTTCTTTTTTTTTAATTTAAATTCAGTTAGCCAGCATGTAGTTGGCATCATTAGTTTTTGGTGTAGTGTTCAGTGATTCATTAGTTGCATATAACACCCCGTGCTCATCACATTATGTGCCCTCCTTAATGTCCATCACCCAGTTACTCCATCCCCCGACCCACCTACCTTTCCACAACCTACCTTTCCACAACCTTCAGTTTTTATTTCCCCAGAGTTAAGAGTCTCATGATTTGGCTTGCTATCATCTCTTGACAGTTTCTTTACTTAATTGCAGTTCATTGCAAGCTACTTTTTTTTCCTTTAAATGCTCTGGCTATTGGTGAATAGATGACTCTGTCTGCCTCCTGTCCATGCAGAGTTCATAAACTTTGTTCATTCAGTTAAATGGGGCGGGGGGTGGGGGTTGAAGTGTGATAGCTTTGTATGCTTTATTGCTACAACAGTTTCAGCTAAGTCCTCGCCTCCAAACTGCAGGCTTCAAGAACACTGGCATTTTACTGCTTCCCTTTTGTGAAACAGGGAAGACAACTATCTTGTAAACAAAGCAAAGATAGAAGAGGCAAGAGTAATTAAAATCCCATGGTGTCACCTCATGTAAACACAGTAATACCTGATTAATTAGAAAACTGTTCTATCTAAATTTTCTAATATTTTAAGTTAACAATGTGATACTTATTTCAAGTACATAGACCTTTAACCAACAAAGAACTGACCAGTAGAATTTCTTTTTTTTTAAGATTTTATTTATTTATTTGACAGACAGAGATCACAAGTAGGCAGAGAGGCAGGCAGAGAGAGGGAGGGAAGTGGGTTCCCCATTGAGCGGAGAGCCTGATGCAGGGCTTGATCCCAGGACCCTGGGATTGTGACCTGAGCTGAAGGCAGAGGCTTTAACCCACTGAGCCACCCAGGCGCCCCGACCAGTAGAATTTCTTATGCAACAACTATTTATGACCTCTTCCCTTGCCTCCTATAAAAAAAGTAACTCCTACTTCTCTTCTACTGTGTTCCCATTACTATGTTGTATGTACTTTATTAGAGCACTTAACACGTTCTCCTTTGTTTCTATCTGTGTGCATTTTTATTCTCCCTCCTCAGTGTTTAAATGTCATACTCATTTTTACATTTCCTAACACACTTAGCATAATAAATACTTAATTGAATACTTTTTCAAAAACTAATCTTTTCTTCAGGTACATCTTCCATTGTTAATTTACACAGTAAGATTTTTCTGTCCATATACAAAGATAAATATTGTCCTATTATGAATGACTGTAAATTTTCTGTAAGTGGCCAAGTTTTACATAAATATTTATTTTTCATTTTGGCTTGAATGTTCTTTAAGTATAAGAGCCTTTGTGTATGTATTTATAAGTAATAGACTTCTGGATCTGGAAGGGACCTGGTACATCATTGTGTAGTTAGATAAACCAAGATGTGTAGAATTTATCTTACCCATGATCACAAACCAACAAATGAGAGAGCTCTAGTTGATTTTCAGTCCAGCATTCTTTTCATTCTACTACACATTAGAGATTTTCTAGAGAAAGAAAGGCTTTATTAGCTTGCCTTATGTGAGGAGAATGAAAGAGAGGTCTATAAATCTTTAATAGTAACAGCAAAGGGGGCACCTGGGTGGCTCAGTGGGTTAAGCCTCTGCTGTCAGCTCAGGTCATGATCTCGGGGTCCTAGGATTGAGCCCTGCATGGGGCTCTCTGCTCAGTGGGGAGCCTGCTTCCCCCTCTCTCTCTGTCTGCCTCTCTGCCTACTTGTGATCTCTCTCCCTGTCAAATAAATAAATCTTTAAAAAATAAAATAAATAATAACAGCAAAGGTGTTCTTTTTTTTTTTCTAAAGATTTTATTTATTTATTTGACAGGCAGAGATTACAAGTAGGCTGAGAGGCAGGCAGAGAGAGAGAGAGAGGAGGAAGCAGGCTCCCTGCTGAGCAGAGAGCCTGATATGGGGCTCGATCCCAGGACCCTGGGATCATAACCCGAGCCGAAGGCAGAGGCTTTAACCCACTGAGCCACCCAGGCGCCCCAGCAAAGGTGTTCTTATTCACACAGTTCTTTTACATAATATGAAATTTAAGTATACTAAAACTTACCTTTACCTGATCTGTATTGCAGAACAGTTTAACACTTAAAAAAATTATAATGAAATTCTTCTAGAACTTCTAGTACCATAGCTTTTATTTTGCTTTATTTTTTTGCCAAGCATATTTCTTTATTTTTTAAAATTTTTTTATATTTTTTAGATTTATTTTCAGCGTAACAGTATTCATTGTTTTTTGCACCACACCCAGTGCTCCATGCAATCCGTGCCCTCTCCAATACCCACCACCTGGTTCCCCCAACCTCCCACCCCCTGCCCCTTCAAAACCCTCGGATTGTTTTTCAGAGTCCATAGTCTCTCATGGTTCACCTCCCCTTCCAATTTCCCTCAACTCCCTTCTCCTCTCCATCTCCCCTTGTCCTCCATGTTATTTGTTATGCTCCACAAATAAGTGAAACCATATGGTAATTGACTCTCTCTGCTTGACTTATTTCACTCAGCATAAGTTTTAAGTCCAGGATAGTTAACAGTGTTATCTTAGTTTCAGGTGTACAATATAGTGCTTCAGCACTGCTATACATCATTACTCAGTGTTCATCATTATATGTGTACTTTTAAGGCCTGTTTCACCCATCACCCAACTCATTTCCACTCTGATATACTTTGTTTTAAAGGAGTACCTTCAGTTACTTTTTTTTTCAACAAAAACATTTTTTACTTGACACATACTTCACCATAAGTTGTTCTAAAAGATACGGATAAAACCTTCCATCTAAGAAAAGTAGAATACACATTTTCTTCAAGTACAGAAGAAACTCCTGGTTAAATCACATAAAGAGAGACAGAACAAATATAAATTTAAGATGGCTGAAATCTTACCAAGTATATTCTAACCACAATGGTACAAAACTAAAGATCAACAATAAAACCAAGCTGGAAAATCTACAATGTAAATATTAAATATTTAATATTGTAAATATTAAATAACACACTACTGCACAAGCAATGGTATATTAAGAAATAAAACAGAAAATCATATTTCTTTAAACAAAAGAAAAAGAAAACACAATATTCCAAACTTGTGGGATGTAGCAAAAGAAGATATTAGAGTAAAATTTCTTCTATAAATGCTTGTATTAAGTAAAGTTCAGCTCTGCCCAAGGACCAAACATTGCCCACTACACACAAGGAGAGACTCTTCAGATGACTGGCCTGAAGGATAAAACAGCCAGAACAGAGCAGCACTGTCCCTGCAACACACACTAGAGACACTCTCTGCAGCACCTATATGACCCCTTGGACACTATATGACCTCTTCAGTGTAAAGCTAATCTCAGGAGCAGGACACATAACAGACTCTTCTAACACACAGAAGAAGACAGAGATTTAGACAAGATGCCAAGACAGAGGAATTCATCTCAAATGAAACAAGATAAGGTCACAGCCAGATATCGAAGCAAAACTGATATAAGTAATATGCCCAATGGAGAATTTAAAGCAACAATCATAAAGATACTTGCTAAGTTTGAGAAAAGAATGTAAGACTTCAGGGAGACCCTTACTAGAGAGATAAAAGAGATTAAAAAAATGAAAAATGCTATAAATGATACTTGAAACAGACTGGATGCAATGAATACAATGAAGGAAGAGGCAGAGGAATAAAAAGTGATACAGAAGAAAAAGTAGTGGAAAATAATGAAGCTGAGCAAAAGAGAGAACCAAGAATTGTGGAACACGGGAATAGACTTAGGGACCTCACTGACTCCATCAAATATAATAACGCTCATATTATAGGAGTCCCAGAAGAAGAAGAGAGAGAAAAGGGGACAGAAAATTTATTTCATTAATAATAGCTTAGAACTTCCCTAATCTGGGGAAGAAAATAGACATCCAGATCTAAGAGGCACAGAAATCCCATCAAAATCAACAAAAGCAGACCAAGACCAAGGCATACATGCTTAAATTTCCAAAATAAAGAAACAAAGAAAAAAAATCCTAAAGGCAGAAGGCAGAAATCCCTAACTTACAAAGGAAGGCACTACAGGTTAGCCGCAGATCTTTCAATGGAAAGTTGGTAAGCAAAATAAATTCATGTGCTGAATGATAGAAATCTGCAGGCAAGAATACTATCTTCAGCAAGGCTATCATTCAGAATAGAAGGAGAGATAGTTTCCCAGACAAACAAAAATGAAAGGAGTTTGTGACTACTAAACCAGCCCTCCAAAAGATACTAAAGGGGACTCTGCGTGGAAGGGAAGGATCAGAAGTGAAAAAGACTTGGCAGGATCAGAGAAAATCTCCAGAAACAATGATGAAACAAGTGATAAAATGGCACTAAATACATATCTATCAATAATTACTTTGTAAATAGATCAAATGCTCCAACCAAAAGACATAGGGTATCAGAATGGATTAAAAAAAAGGCGGGTGGTGCCTGAGTGGCTCAGTGGGTTAAGCCTCTGCTTTCAGTTCAGGCCATGATCTCAGGGTCCTGGGATCGAGCCCCACATCGGGCTCTCTGCTCAGCGGGGAGCCTGCTTCCTCCTCTCTCTCTGCCTGCCTCTCTGCCTACTTGTGATCTCTGTCTGTCAAATAAATAAAATCTTTAAAAAAAATCATAACCTTACACCTAAAGGAGTTAGAGAAAGAACAAGAAAAAAGCCTTAGCCAGAAGAAGATGGGAAATAATAAAAATTAGAGCAGAAATAAATCATATAGAAATGAAAAACAAACAAAAAACAAACAATAGCACAGATTAATGAAATCAGGACCTGATTCTTTGAAAAAAGTAATGAAATTGGAAAAAACCCCTAGCCAGACTTAACAAAAAGAGAAGAGGAAGGGCCCAAATGAATAAACTCACAAATGAGAGAGGAGTAATAACAACCAACACCACAGAAATACAAACAATTTAAGAGAAGAGTATGAAAAATTGTATGCCAAAAAATTGGACAACCTGGAAGAAATGGATGGATAAATTCCTGGAAAAATAAACTACCAAAACTGAAACAGGAAGAAATAGAAAACTTAAAGAGACTGATAAGCAGCAAAGAAATTCAGGCAGTAATCAAAAATCTCCCAACACAAGTCCTAGACTAGGGGAATTTCACATGAATTGTACCAAAAATTTAAAGAAGAGGTAATACCTTTTCCTCTCAAACTATTCCAAAAGTTAGAAATGGAATGAAAATTTGACAAATGCGTTCTATGAAGCCAGCATTACCCTGACACCAGTACCAGATAATCACTCCACTAAAAAAAGAAAACTATAGGCCAGTATCCCTGATGAAAATGTATGCAAAAATTGCAAACAAAATGCTAGCAAATCAAATCCAATAGTACATTAAAAGAATCATGCCTCATGATCAAATGGGACTTTTTTCCTGGGTTGTAAGCATGGTTCAGTATTCACAAATCAATCAATATGAGACACCACATTAATAAAAGAAAGGATAAGATCCATATGATCCTTTCAGTAGGTGCAGAAAAAAAATTTGACAAAGTAGAACATCCATTCATGATTAAAACCCTCAACAAAGTAGGTTTCAATTTCTTTCATCAGTGTTTCATAGTTTTCAGAGTGCAGGTTTTTCACTTCTTTGGTTAGGTTTATTCCCAGGTATCTTATGGCTTTTGGTGAAATTGTAAATGGAATCAACTCCTTGATTTTACTTCTGTTATTTCATTATTTGTGTATAGAAAAGCAACAGTTTTCTCTCTGTTGATTTGTATTTTGTGAATATACATAATTGGTCATTTCTAGCAATTTTTTGGTGGAGTCTTTTAGGCTTTCTATATATAGTATTATGTCATCAGCAATTAGTGAAAGTTTGACTCCTTCCTTGCAGATCTGGATGATTTACATTTCATTTTTTTCCTTACTCCTGTGGCTAGGACTTCAGTAACTGTTAAATAGCAGTGGTGAGAGTGGACGTCCCTGTGTTGTCCTGTCTGTAGAGTAACAACTTGGAATTTTTCCCCATTGAGGATGATACTAGCTGTGCATTTTTCATATGTAACCTTTATTGGGTTTGGTGCTGGGAAATTAAAAAAAAAACTTTATTGGATTTGGTATGTTCTGTCTAACCCTACTTTCTTGAAGGTTTTTATCAGGAATGGATGTTGCACTTTGCCAGATGCTTTTTATGCATCTACTGAAATGATCATGTGGTTCTTAGGCTTTCTTTTTATTAATGTGGTATAGCATATTGATTGATTTGAGAATATTGAACCATCCATACAACCCAGGGACAAATCCCACTTGGTCATGTTGTGTGTTCTTTTTAATGTGCTGCTGAATTTGGTTAGCAACTATTTTGTTGAGAATTTTTGCATGTATGGTCATCAATGATAGCAGCCTGTATTTTCTTTCCTTGTAGTGCTTTCATGTGGGTTTAATATTGGGTACTGCTGTCCTCATAAAACAAGTTTAGGAATGTTTCCTCCTCTTCAGTTTTTATAAGAGTTTTAGAAGGGTAAGCTTAATTTTCTTAAGTGTTCACTTAATTTTCTTAAGTGTTCAGTATATTCACCAGTGAAGCCATCTGTTTGGGATATTCTTGATGACTGCTTCATCTTCTTACACATTACCTGGTCTTCTTTTTCTTCACTTTTGGTAGGATATGTATACCTAGGAATATATGCATTTCTTTTAGGTCATCCAGTTTGTTGACATAAATTTTCGTAGTACTCTCATGATCCTTTTTATTTCTCTGGCATCATTTGTAATGTCTCCTCTTTAATTTTGTATTTAATTTGAGTCTTCTTTTTTTCTTAGTCTACCTAAAAAGTTTGTCAGTTTTTTTTATCTTTTCAAAAAGCCAGCTCTTTGTTCTCTGGATCTCTTCTGTTGTTTTTCTGCTCTTTATTTCATTGATTTCTGCTTTGTTATGTCCTTCCTCCTGCTTTGGGGCTTTGTTTTTCTTTTTTTCTAGTTCCTTGAAGTATAATGTTGAGTTGTTTGAGAGCTTTCTTGTTTCCTTTTTCTTTTTTTTTTTCTTTTTTTTTTGAGATTTTTTTTTCTTACTGTAGGCATTCATTGCTATAAACTTTCCTTCTTAGACCTGTTTTTGCTGCATTCCATAAGTTTTGGCATATTTTATTTCTGTCTTGGTTTATTTTAATTTACCACTTGATCTTTTTCTTTGACCCTTTGGTTGTTCAGGAGTTCTGTTGTCTTGTTATTTGATTTTTTTTTAAAAAAGATTTTTGCTTATTTATTTGACAGAGAGAGAGTACAAGTAGGCAGAGCAGCAGATGGAGGGAGAAGAAGAAGCAGGCTCTCCTCCAGCAGGGAACCCGATGTGGGGCTTGATCCCAGGACCCTGGGATCTTGACACGAGCCGAAGGCAGCCGCTTAACGAACTGAGCCACATAGGCGCCCAGATTTTTTTTTCTGACAAGAAATATTCTATCATTCTGATCTCTTTTTTCACTATATGTAACTTTTTTTTTTAATCTCGATTTGCTTTTAAAGTTTTCTCTGCCTTGGATTTTGAGAAACAAGGTTTGGTGTCCTTGATATAATTTTCTTTATTTTTCTTGTACTTGGGCCTCACTGAGCTTTTTAGATCTATGGGCTTATGGTTTTTGTAAAATTTGGAAATATTATTCTCTCACATAGTTTTTCTTCCTTTCTTTCCTTTTGGGACATCTATTGCATTTATGTATTATGCTGCTTGAAGTTATCTCACAGCTCTTTTCTTTTGTTTGTTTTATGCTGACTTCCTTTTTGATAGTATCTATTGCTATGTCTTTATCAGTCTTTTTGCCTACCATATCAAATTTTCATTCATTTTATTTTTTTGTCTCACATTTTAGCTTTTATCTCTAGAAATTTGATTTGTGGCTTTTTATATCTTCTATGGCTCTATTTTTTAATATATGGAATGGAGTTATAATAACTGTTTTACTGTCCTTATCTGCTAATTCTAACATATGTATCAATTATGGGCCAATTTTGATTGGTTGGTTTCTTCTCATATGTTATTTTTCTTCTCTTTTGTATGCCTGACAATTTTTGATAACAAGTCAGACATAGTGAATTTTACCTTAATGCATGCTGGACACTTTTGTATTCTTATACAGATTCTTCAGCTTTATTCTGGGGCACAATTAAGTTAGGTGAAACAATTTGATAATTTGGGCTCTCCCTTTTAATCTTTCTTAGGCAGGACCAGAACAGTGTTTAGAGCTACACAGTACTCAGGCAAGTTACTTCCAAGTACTCTACCAAATACTCCATGAATTAGGAGATTTTTCCAGTCTGGCTTGTGAGAACTGGTAATATTGTCAGCCCTGATGAGTTCTGATTTCCCTCTAATCCTTTCAAATAGTTTTTCCCACAGATGTTGGTTTATCAATAATCTGCTGAATAATTGAGGAAAACCTTCTACAGGTCTCTGTAGTATTTTCTCTGCTCCTTTCACCACTCTAGTAGTCCATCCTGCTAACTCTGCCTTGGTCTTCCCTGACTCTTAGTTCTGTCTCAACCACTCAAGGAAGCTACCAGGCACTGCCTGGGTTTCTCTTACCTATACAAAAGCCTGAAAACACTCTAGGTAGTAAGTATGGGCAATCATAAGGCTTACTTGATTTGTTTCCCATCCCTTAGGGATCACTTGTCTGTGTTGCTTAATATCTGATCTCTGAAAAACAGTTTATGGGGTGCGTATGTGTGCGTGGTGTGTGTATGTGTGTTTCTTGGGGAGTGTTGTTTCAAACAGGTGAGTGAATACAGCCTCTAGTATTCTATTTTGGCTAGAGGTAGAAGTCCTTGGACTATTGAGCTTTTATCACTTTTTATGAATATCAGTTAGGTCTGTTTTATTGAAGTAATTCAATGTTGTTTTCTAAATTACTTCCCCATTCATTTTTTTTATATTTGTCCTTTTTCCAGTAGGTTTTTTTATTGTTTTATTCTCCTACATACTTTGATTATTCTTCAATTTCTGATGTTACTACATAGAGTCTTTAGTGTCACTGCTTATGCTGTTGATGAAACATTCACAAATGATGACTTTTTTTAGATGATGCTTGTTAAGGAGAGTTTATTTTTCTTTTTCTAAAAGATGCTTGGTAGAGATAGTTTCTATTTAAAATTGTGTTTTATTATCAAGTTGTATTATACTTACAGCTTGTTATCGTAAGAGATAAAGTAAGTATATTTACAGTTAGTCTGCAAGAAACTTATGATACTCTGACCACTAGAATGCTAGCAGTCAGCTGCCAACCTCGGATTTATGTTTGCTCTTTTTAGTGTTTTATACCTAAACCCTCAGCTATTGAGTGTATTAACAACATGGGACCTTCCCTTCTACGTTGTATGAGTCTATACATACCCGTGTATTTTAGGGCCTAGCTTACCAGCAAAGATCAATGCCTCTCTTCTCCTTGACTATTCAGCACATTCCAGGATAACCCTTGCTACTTTACATTTTCTTCCTCCCTCACTAACCACATTCCAGTTCCACAGATTTAGTATCTTCTGATTTAGAAATGACAGCTAAGAGTTTACCATATATCGAAACTCTGTTTGAAGATTCTGACAGTTAACTATGCAAAGTATAAGTGTGGTTTTCCCTGCATGTACATCAAACAAAACAGATCACAAAGCTGCTGATGCTTTCATATATCAAGAAAATGTGAAATAATATATTTTACTAGGGCGCCTGGGTGGCTCAGTGGGTTAAGCCGCTGCCTTTGGCTCAGGTCGTGATCTCGGGGTCCTGGGATCGAGTCCCGCATCGGGCTCTCTGCTCGGCTGGGAGACTGCTTCCCTCTCTCTCTCTCTGCCTGCCTCTCCGTCTACTTGTGATTTCTCTCTGTCAAATAAATAAATAAAGTCTTAAAAAAAATAATATATTTTACTAAAACCTTTGCTGGCATATGGTTTCATATATGTCTATATATGTATTTTTCATTTTAATTTAGGATTTGCTCTCCCATATGCTACATATGGACCCACATCAGCGGTACACTACAGAACAAGTATTAAAACACTCGTGGATAACCCACAGAGACCGCTTGCTGAATGATCAGCCAAATAGAAATGATACATCAGATGTCATTAAGGTAAAACAAACATACTTTTATGCATCTCCTAAATACTTAATAAAGCCTGCATGCCATTCACTGACACACATATAATTACCTTAAATACTTTTCTTTTTCAAAGATATATTCATAGATTTGTTTTTATTTTTGTTTTTAGATAACCAGCATGGATTTTTTTTTAAGATTTTATTTATATAGATGACAGAGATCACAAGTAGGTAGAGAGGCTGGCGGAGGCAGGGGTGGAAGCAGGCTCACTGATGAGCAGAGAGCCCAATGCCGGACTCAATCCCAGGACCCTGAGATCATGACCTGAGCTGAAGGCAGAAGGCTTTAACCCACTGAGTCACCCAGGCGCCCCCACCATGGATTCTTGTTACTCTTCTTCTCTACCTACTGCCTTTCTCTTGATAAATAAAAAAACTTTTTTATTGTATTTGACTTGCTCTTGAGACACTGGGACTAGAAGTGTACTAAGTGCAAGTTTCATATGGAAAGAAAATATTGTTATTGGTTCCTAAATTAATAACCATTGGCACAGGTTTCCATATTTATAGACACTGAACCTTTTTAAGATTTTAGTATTTTATGCATTTATCTGTTGATACATACTTAGGTTCTTTCCCTGTCTCGGCTGTTATGAATAAGGCTGCACTGAAAAGGGGAGCACAGAGATCTCTTTGAGGATAAATGACTAGTGCTGGACATATATACAGTGGGATATTATTCAACTTTAAAAAAGGAGATCCTGCCATTTGCAACACCATGGATGGCCCTGGAAGACATGGAAAATGAAATAAGCCAGACACAGAAAGAAAAAATATATATATATAATCTCTCTTAAATGTGGAATTTTTAAAAAGTTAAATATATAAAAGCAGACAGTAGAAGAGTGGTTACCAGGGGCAGGGAAGAGGGAAAAATGGTGATATATTGGTCAAAGTTCAAAGTTGTAGTTATGTAGGATGAATAAGTATAGGTATCTAATGTGCAGCATGATGACAATAGTTAATAATACTATATTAAATACTGGAAATTTGACAGAGTAGATTTCACATGCTTTTATCACAAAAAATGAAAACTATGTTAAGATACATTAGTTGACTATAATAACCACTGGACTATGGATATGTACATCACATTATGTTCCATGTCTTAAGTATAAAACTTCTATTAAAAATAAAATTCTTAAAATGTTTTAAACAAATTATATGCATGATGAAAGACTGACAGAAAGAATACATTTTAATGTTTTAAAAATATGTAAGAAGTATAATCACTGAAATAAAAAAAATACACAAGTAAGCAGGTAGTAATTCATGAAGGGAACATTAATGCATAGATCAAGTATATGCAGTCATTTTCCTCAGAAATAAAGTTGTATTCTAGTTAAATCTCTCATGATATAATATGGAATTTGGGGGCACCTGGGTGACTCAGTTGTTAAGCGTTTGCCTTCGGCTCAGGTCCTGATCCCAGGGTCCTGGGATGGAGCCCCACATCGGGCTCCCTGCTCTGTGGGAAGCCTACTTCTCCCTCTCCCACTCCCCCTGCTTGTGTTCCTCTTGACTATTTCCGTCAAATAAATAAAATCTTTATAAACAAATAGTAATATGGAATTTTTTACATCCAAATATTGTTATTCGATTTGTCTTATTTCTCATTATTTTAGGGAGCAGTGGTCACCACATATTCTGCCCTGACTCACAAGACCTTTCAACCAGTCCTTGAGCCTGTTGCTGCTTCAAACTTAGCTCAACGACGGAGCATGAAAAAACGAACATCAACTGGCCTGTAAGATTTCTAGTTGTTCCTCAGCCGTCCTGGATAAAGTAAAAATTAACTGTGGCTTTTTTCCTAATCTTATATCAAAAGCATCATATTCTGCTACATAACTTGAATATTCTGTTTAAACCTCCTCTTTTAGGGAGATTAAAAAAAAAAAAACACAGGTCCACAGTAGACATACAATATTGTTTTGTAGTAGTGCCCAAGTGTTTAAGTATATAATTGGTGTCTACAAAGTCTAACAATTTTTCTGCACACTAACTTGTAAAGTTCCTTTCAAATAAAGTTACTTTGTTAGTTTTCTGGTCTCATAAAATAATGATTTGGGGAATCATTACCAATAATCAGGATGCAAATATAATAGCATAATGCCAAGCAATGCCAATTATTTTTTAACACCAGATCCTGAAGAATAGGCTTTTTAAAAAAGAAAAACAAACGAGAAGTGTATTGTATAAGCTTGTTATTGTGTACAACCAAAGGACTACATTCATTTGTGCTAATATATGAACTCCTGATATGGTTGGTGCCAAAGTTTTTACAGAACTAATTCACAAATTATGTGTGCAGACAGGCCTGTATATTGCCCATAAATGTCCTTATCTAGAAATAGTGGTTTCTATAAGTCCTCTGTAAATATGACATCTAAGGGAATTTTAGTGCAATTGAGGAATTTTTTAGACAAAGGCTTTATGTTGGTGTTGTAATCTACTAAGTGGGTTATAGTTAAGCCTTTGAAAATAAAATACATGTGTTGCTACTACCTTCGTGACACATGGGCTGGGTTTCAAGTTAATCAGTTGGATTTAATCATCTGTCCCTTTTATAATACGCTACACTGTTGTTTTTTGGACTTCCAAAATTGAATTACAATATAGCATATTAATTTACCTTGAATTCTATGGCAATATAGTTTAAACTTTATTGTAGTGGACTTAGCACACATGATACAGCAAAATGCATTTCAGTAAAGTTTAGACAATGCTACAAAGAGATAAACTGACATTTTGAAAAGGAAGCAATATTAATGATTAACACAAAATCTAAACACATTTTTAATCGTATTTATAAAAAAAAGTCTGACAGATTCGCTCTTGTTATTAAATTTATGACTCAGAACCACTGGGTAATATATATTGTTTTCTCTAAATGATGGAATTTTAAAGAATCTTTTCATGTTGTTGAAGAAAATACCATTACTACTACTATTACTACTACTACTGACAGAAATTCATGAATGTAAACTGGAGGATATTACAGTTTTGTTTAGCGAATATAAGTGAACTATTTGTATGTGCTAAATGTACTATCTGCTGTGTGTTTTATTTTGTTTAATTCAGAGAGAAAGTTAATTACTGAGCACTGAAGTATACAATTCAGGCTAGAAAACTTGTAACTTCAGTGTTCAATAAAGAAACTATACGTATTCTCTTCAAAATGCAAGTGATATATATTCCATGTACAAAAATCTGTTTATTGAGTGTGATGTATAAAAGTATATACCCTCAATTTGAAATGTCTTCTTGCAATAATTGAAAGACATTAAAAAAAACATCTAATGCCACATGGAAACAGTACTTAGAAATAGACTGGTATCATATCTTGTGGATTTTTATTTCCCAGTTTGGCCTTTTCTTTCCTCATTTTGCTTTATTACTAGAAGTACTTGCATGTCACAATTTGTGTCCATATCATCTGACTTACTTTCCTCTTGTCATCTTGTTTGTGCTGTTATGCTTCTTCTTATCAGAATTAATATGACAAACTAAGAGGTATGATTTTGGTGTTGAACTTTTCAGAACAGAGATACTATTTCCATGTAAGCTTTTCTAGTAATAGCATTAGGGTAAGTGAAATTGGAAAGTGAAAAATTATCACAAAATAACTTTCAGTCTTTCCATAATCAGTAGTTTTTAAAAATAGCTGATGTATACCTAATGTTTCAATGAGGTTACTGAAGGGTAATATCATATAGTTCATTCATGAAAGGAACATGGAATTAAGCAATGAACAACTTGATTCTTCATTGCTCAGTGAGGACTGACAAATTATAAAAGACACAGATATGCTCATGTATTTTCCCAGTAATTGCATAAATGATTTCTGCTGGAAAGCTCAAAGTAGGTTAAAAACAGTCATAGGGACAACCCTATTATAAGGAAGTCTTCAAACCATATACCCTCATTTTGTAGAAGGAATCCATGTGGGGATGCCTCATCATGTCCGTTTTGGCTAGAGCAAAAAATGCAGATATGAATGGGAGCTTTTTGGGTGGGGCTTCTATAAATGCTTAACCACTGGAACAAATCCTTTCTATAAAATTTGAAGATATTATGGTTTTTAATGGAGTCATAAATAATTAATTTGCATTGCTTTTCTTTCTAGTTGATGGTTCTTGCTAGTATTTAATGATAGCACAATTTGGAGTTTTTATTGTTCTGGAAGGAAGAGGATATTATATTTTTTTTCCTCAAAGGGAAAACACCAGCTTTGCCCAGATAGACTAATACTAAATTTATTATCCTAAAGCACATATTATCATGAATAAAGGCAGGAAACCATTGGTAAGATAATTAAGATGTAGGGGTGGTGATTTTGTGGAGGAAAATTATTTCAGTTATTTCATGAAAATCAACCTTGAGCCTATTTTGTTAGACCCAGAAATGCCTAAGCTTTAATTTTTGTAATTTGTTGCCATCGGTAATTACAAATGGTAAAACATTTTGATAGACCCCTGGTTAACCCAAAGGGATTTCTTATGTGTAGGCAACGCACAAACTTAAGAACAGATGCTTGGTGTTTCCAACATCTCCTCACCAGAGCATCATGTTAAGATAGTACTGTCCGTAGAAGGTCACTCATACTGATTGAATAGTATTTTCCTGATAGTATGAGGCCCTTCATATATGAAAAAGGAAGACTTCTTAACTTGGCCTTAAGATCAACTAGAAAGTTTAGGATTTAAACTAGGCAAAGTGTGTCTGTGGCATTCTGTATATTCTCTTTCCCTGGCTTTCCAGTCCCCACATGCTGTCCTACTCGTGGACCTCAGAGAGGACTCCATGATTAAAGCTTAGTCCAGAAGAATTCTCTGCCCCAAAGCACCTCACACCCTTCCCCTTCCTCAAATCAGAACTTCCATTCTCACAGAGCAGCTGTATTCAGCTAAAAGGATAAAAGGAGAGTGATGTCATTTAAGTTCTCCCTTTTTTTTTTTTTTTTTTTTTTTTTGGTCAGTAGCTAATAAATAATTGGCATTTTTCAAGGAAGATGTCCATTAATCTAATGAATTTCCACTTGCTGGATTTTTAGGCAATCTAACCAGACGAGAACAACCCTATCAGTTATTATCAGGGAAAATATTTCTGGACAAGGAATTTATGCAGTATGCCCCAGGATCAGATTATCTCATAAACTGCTGCATTGGTGCACTGCTTCATCCTTTCTACTCCTGGATATACCTTTTTTCCTCCAAGAAACTTCCAAGCTCTTTAATCACAATGAACTTATGTGATAGAATGGTGTGCAGGGAGATAGTTGTCAAGTGCGTATTTGTCTGCATTCTTATTCCTCTTAGTACGTAGCCTGTAATGTAAGGAATCTCCAGCTCTACCAGCCTCTCTTCCTCTATTCCTATCGTCCTGCTACACAAGAACATGGAGCAGCTGAATGCAAGCCACCAGTAGAGTCCAAGTCTGCAGACCCTCTGTCTACATTTCAGGACACAGAGAGCCTCAGTCCTCCCACATGAATGCAAGCTGTATTAACTCAACTGCAGTTAAACTCCTTTAGAACAGTTTCTTAGATTTCAAAACTTACTAGGTATGTTTGGTGTGTATCTCAATACAATGATTGCTGAAATTAGCACCACTCAGGAGTGTGCTGTCCACCCTCCTGTCCAGAGTGCAGGCCACTGATGGACTGTTTTATTCATAACAATACAGTGAAGTCATCTGAATAAAATGATAATGCTTGATCACCTCAAATTCAGTTTAGTTGCTAATACTTGAATGTATGTTAGTCCTAAATTTTAAGAATAAGTTTCTTTGAAATGTGAAGAAAAATACAAAGGGAAAGTATTTTGAAAATACAGAAATTCAAGTTTGTTTGCATATATTCCACAAATTATGTACCTTTTGATCAACCAGCAAGAAATCTTAGCTAAATGCTTATAAATAAACATCTCTATGACTGGCAAGGTAGGATATGTTCTATATTCACATTTCTAAACCTTGGACAATAGGACTTCTTTGGATTACTGTTTAGCTTTCAAACTATTTGTCTAATTATGTGAACTAATTTACTCTTCAAAGGGTATTAAACATCTAATTTTATGTAGAACAGTTCCTAGAGAACATACTAAGTGCTTTAGTTTATTAATAAATTGTCATAATGTGACCAAATGGATTTATTTGCTTTTTTCTTTCCTAACAAACTAGTATTACTCAGATCACATTTTAGTTCTCTTTTCAAATTCACTCTGAAATTGATACCACTAATAGCAAAAAATGTAAGTTTGTCTTTGAGTATAATAAAATCATTTGTAACATCACAAAAGCATTCTAGCAAAAAAATCCATTTTAAAAGTTATATAAGAAAACTTAATTATCCAAATGCCAGCATGGTTTGGAAATGAGAATTTATTTTGCATCAAATTCCACAGTACAAAAAAAGAGAGTGTGGTTTTTCTGTATTTGATTAAATAAAAAAACAAAACAGCAATTACTGTTGGTAGTTGTGAGTTATATAAGGTTTATGCGGAAAGAATAAAGTTTGGGGCTATCCTTAACAATAAAAAATTGCCTTGCCAGCACTTCCCATATACTTTGGGATTCCTAAACTTAATTTCTGATATAGAAAACATATTTACTGGCATTTTATTACACTTCTCAAGGCAGAAATTGTGTTAAGTGGAAATTGTGTGTACTTAAAAACTTAAAAGTTGCAATTAAAAAAAAAAGGTCCCAGTTGTTCAGATAACTGTATTTTCTTTCTCTGGCTACATTATGGAATTTATACCATCATTTATTTTATAAATGTTTTATTTAAAGCACTATTTCTTTTGACATTATCGTTTTCATTGTACTTTTTTCCCTGTAAGACCAAACCTCGTAGTGCATTTTACAGTGTTTCTTTCCCTCACAGTGCTGCTAAAGAAATGGCTATCATTTTGAACTTACAACATGCCAAAGATGGACATAGAAATTATATTTATTTTTGTTCTTGTTAAAACTCTGTGAGCAACATTTATCACAATATCATGTTAAATTACTGGCATTCTCTGGGCACTAAATAAAAAGGCTGCAACTTTCTAACATTTTACAGTTTACCTTGCTTGATCATTTATAGATGTAAAACTGTGCTTTTATAAACATATAATAGCTATTCGCAGGTTTCATTAAAAGCTGTTAACTATTGTTTAGGAGCCAATTGTAGAAGTTTTTCAAGATATTTGTTTATGAATTTACCTTGATATTTCCTGAACTGTAATATTTCCCACTTTAGTATTATTCTTTTCATGTTTATAAGGCAAGGTAATTTGTGAAAATGACGATGAAAACTTACAGTATTTGTAGGACTTATCAGAAGAATGCATTTCTCTGCAAGTTAGTTGAGGTGACAACCTTTTCTACAGTACAACAAATTAAAACCTTAGTCTCTGGGTATTAGAAAAATTACTTGATACTTGGTATCAAGTAGAATAACATAAATTCTTCCCCCCCAAAAGTCATACATTTCTAGGCCATGTTAGGTTGTACCAGCTATGCATACACATATAGAAATGATTTTGTATGAGGTTCAAAATGCTTTTGGATCACCCTGGCAATCAAAATCTCTGTACCACTTATATTTTTCTAAATTTCTTAAAGGTAGGCAGGATAGACCCTAGGGCAACTTTGGAAAGTCTGCAATAATGGCTTTCCCATTGGCCACCTCCTTTGCATCTATCTTCTGCTTTTGCTTCTTTCATCCCTCCCATCCCTCCAGCCCCTTAGTAAAATATGTGATAACCACATATACATCGTTATACTTTAAGCAGCTTATTCTTCCTAAAATATTACTTCTTTCTGCATTCTCCTTTTAAGCATTAGCTACCAAGATAAAAAAAAAAAAATGTGATTTCTGGTCTGTGTGGCCCTGAAATAATTCAGACTTACCAGGCTAAAACTTATTTAATCTTCTTAAGTTGATCTGGAGAGTACCTTAAGGAGTAGAATAAGCAGACCACATTTTGTTTCTCCCATGATTCCCCAGTGTCCTTCTATTTTCTTGGAGACACTGAAAATATTAGAAGAGCTCATTTTCAATGGCTTTTCTAAACTGTGCCTATAACCTCGAGAGGTCTCCACTCCTTTAAACCCTGTGCCCTTGGCTACTAGAAGTATCTTCATAGGAACTCCAATCTGTATACACATGGCCAGAGTCAGCCCTGCCCTTCCCCTCCCCTCCCCTTACTTTATTTCCTTTCCTTTCTTGCCTCCCTCCCTCCCTTTCTTCCTTTCTCCCTTCCTTCCTTCCTTCCTTTCTCTCTTTCTTTCCTTCCTTCCTTTCTTTCTTTCATTCTTCTCTCTTTCCTTTTCCTTTCTTCCATTCATCCTTCCATTCTTCCTTCCTTTCCCCTCCCTTCCCTCCCCTCCCCTACCTTTTCTTTATTTCCTTTCTTTCATTACCTTTCTTTATTTCCTCTCCTGAGAATTGGCCAGCATTCTGCAGCAATTCCGGCCACACTCATGCCCCTTTTGACAATGCTTTCTGGCTAGTTGCCTGTTCGCTACCTTCCAGGAACTCCAGCCAGGGACACAGGGCTCCTCCAAGGGCCCCAGCTGAGGGGAGCTTTAAGGGGCCAGAGTGGAGGGAGGGACTCCTGCAGAAGATCACTCTCCCTATTGGTGGCCTGACAGGGCACAAAAGGTGGGTGTAACTTCCGGTGGACATGCAGCTTTCTTCCACTCTGAGGGTTCCACACAGCTCCAAGTAACACAGTTAATATGTGGGTTGTAAGCAGACTTCTGGGGTTTAGCTTCGGGGATCCCGCTCTGAATGGCATGGGGGACAGGTCACTGGGGACAGAAGCCTGAGAACCCAACCTAGATTTTGGGTTAGGGCCTAGGGGTGATGAAGTTCTAGAACATAGGTGAGGTTCAGAGGGTAAGGTCCGGAGCAGATGACCAATTCTTGAGACATCTTTGGTGCAAAATGGTGGTTTATTAAAGCTTGGGGACAGGACCCGTGGGCAGGAAGAGCTGTTGCCCTAATATCCTGAGGAGTGGCTGATTATATACACAGGAGTTGGGTAGGTGAGGACAAAGGGGGTGTTCAGAAGGGCTGTCATGGTAAAGAAGACTGTCAGAATACTGGAGGCCTGGTTATTGTCAAGCCAAGGCTGTTTTTCCCTCTAATGAGGCACTAACTTGAAGACAGTTGAGAGTTTCCTGGTTGGAATGTCACATTCCTCCTATCACACACCCTTGTCAATGAGCTTTAGGTTTAGAAGAAATTTAACTTTATTTACATTTCCTTCCCCCTCAGCCCCCTTCAGTTTTATGGAGGGGAGGGCGTTGTTAGGGCTTTAGGAACCGAGTTACTTGTCTCTGGAAGTTAGGCTATTGATAAGATAGCTTCTTTGTTGTAAATCACTAGGACATTTGTAAACCAAGGGAGACTCCTGTCTTGCAGGATTGTGATCTCTACAAGTTAACTATTTGTTTTTCTTTTAGGGCAGCCAGGAGTGCCTGAGGGATGTCACACATGTTACTGAGGTGTGGGGGTGAGAGGGGGTGTAAGGTGCCAGCTTTTGCTTTGTCCTCAGCCAGCCTTTTGCTTCCTCATCAGTGGCATGGCAGCACCTATCTGCCCATACTGAGGTGGGTTCTCCAGGGGGCTGATTTGAGGGCAGGGGTCAGGGAGTGCATCAGACACCCAGATGGCTGTCAAACAGCCACTGAAACTGGAAGTGGCCTCAGGGGGTATGCAGGGTTCTCCCCCTGGGAGGGTTCTGCGGCTGCTCCAAAGGGCAGTTTCCTTCTGGGTGGCAATTGGAGTCCTGTGGTATGCAGCAGAGGTCCCCAGTCTGGTGGGCATAGGGGCCAGGCTTCTGGGGACAGAAGCCTGTATCCCATCCTAGGGTTAGGGTTAGGGCCTAAGGACATGGCAGGCCCAATCTGCCAGCACTTAGACAGTCTCTCTGGGGCCCATGTTCCGGGGGGGGGGGGGCAGGTGGCATGTCAGAACCAGGGTTCATGGCCTGGGGTGCCACCCAATGTTGGGGTGACCTTCGGGGGGGGTGCAGGTTTCTCCGGCTCAAAGGGTTGTGTGCAGCTCCAAATGGGACAGTTTCATCCAGGGTGGCAGACAGACTCCTGGCCCGGGGCTCAGAGGTTCCCAATCAGGAGGGCTTGGGGCCAGGACTCTGGGGACAGAAGCCTGATAACCCAGCCTAGGGTTAGAGTTAGGTCCAAGGGGCATGGCAGAGCGGATATGCATGCATTGAGACTAGCACCCCAGAAGGCTGAATGGAGGGAGTGCTTGGCCACTCGTGGGCCTGGCTTTTAGACCACTTTCAAGCACGGCTCCGACCACCACCACTCAAGACCTCAAGCCAGTTCCTAGAGGATCCGCTGAAAGCCTGGGCAGGCAGAAGGGAGTTGGCTGGGTTTCCAACCAATTCTCACCAGGTTTCTGCCCAAATCAAGATCTATTTGAGGGACATGTGGCTCCCGTAAAGGCCCCACCTGAGGGGAGCTTTCTGAGGGCAGAGATGACAGTAGACTCTGGCTGACCATCACTCTCCATGTTGCTGGCCTGTTGGTGCTCCGAAGGTGGGGATAGCCTCTGGGGAAAGGGGGGTTGTCATACAACCATTTCCGGCTCTCAGTGTTCTGTGCAGCACCAAATGGGACAGTTTCTATGTGGGTGATAAGCAGACCTCTGGGGATTGGCTTTGGGGTCCGCACCCACACTCCAAAGGCCAAATGGGACACGCCCTAGAAATAAAAGCCTGAGAACCCAAACTGGGTTTCCACTAAGGGCCTAAGGGCATGCCAGCACGAATCTATAGATACTGAGGTGTTATACCCTGTGGGGCTGAGTTGAGCTTCGGAAAATTGACCAGACCCACCCGGCCAACTCCCTTCCGGCCCCCGGGCATTCAGCGGAGCCCTCTGGGCCTGCCTCGAAGTCCCAAGTGGTCATAATCTTAGCTCTGCAAGAAAGCGCTATAAAACCAGGCACACTCGAGGCCAATTCCTAACTCTTCAAAGCCTTAAGGTGTGCTGGTCTCAATGCAGGCAGATCAAGCCTGCCATGCGCCTAGGCCCTGCCCTAATCCTAGGTTACATAATCAGGCTTCCATCCCAGAGGCCTGACCTCCAAACCCTCCAGATTGGGGACCAGTGAGTCACACCGCAGGACTCTCCTTGCCACCCAGAACGAAACTGTGCCTTTTGGAGCTGCGCACAACCCTCACAGCTAGAGAAAGCTGCATGCAGCCCCCAGAGGCCACCCACACTTTCGTCGCCCCAGCAAGCCACCGACATGGAGAGTGACAGTCAGCCAGAGTCCCTCCCACACCTCTGACCTCAGAAAGCTCCCCTCAGATGGGACCCTCAGGGAACCACGTGTTCCTGACCCTAGTTCCCCTATGGTGGCAACACACACCTAGCCAGAAACAGGTCTGTACAGGGGGCACCAGTGTGGCCCAAATCTTGGCACATCGCCTGCCAATTCTCACGAGCTTTTGAAAGGCCTAGACAAACCTCACCCCACCCGAAACTTGTTTACGCCGGAAAGTGTTATCAACCAGCTTCTTCTGCTTCTGTAAAAGTGCTTGCTCAACATGCGGGCTAACTAGCTACTTTCGCTTCTGTTTGAATGCTTGCTTAATGCGCGCGTGGGCTCCCAACACCAATCAACCAACACCAGGTGTGATTTTTTTAACTTGTTTGTACCCCACCCAAAAACTTGTTTGTACCTGCTTATAAAAACCCCGCACTTACTCTGCTTGGGACCTCTCAGCATCACCGGCAACGAGTGCGTGGAGGTCCGGGTTCGAACTCGTAATAAACGACCTTTGCTGTTTGGCTTTGACTTGAGTCTCTGGTGGTCTTTTAAGATGGGTGTACAACGCATCCGGCATTATATTTGGGGGCTCTCCCGAGATACCCCCCTTCAGGACCACCAGACAATCGGTCAACAGGTCGTCGGGAGCCGATCGGTAAGAGAGCCGGCTTTGTCTCTACATTTTGTCTTTTGTGAGTCTTGTTCCTGTGTTCTGTTTTTGCATTCTGTCTTCCCTGCATTTTGTATCTGGGTTCGAGTCCCAGACTGAGGACTGGCAAATACGCCCTGGCGGACGCGCTATAGGGCTGCCAATGGGCCGACGGAGACGTCCCTCGTTGCCCATCAGGGGTCTCTCAGGGATTGTGGGTTAGAGTCCCACCCCAAAGGGCCCATCAGGGGTCTCTCAGGGATCGTGGGTTAGAGTCCCACCCCAGGGAGACCATCAGAGGTGTGAACTATGATAAATGCTATCGTGTCTGTAGATTTTCGACCCGTTTGATTCTGAAGAGTGCTTGACTGTGTGAATGTGTCTGTATGGCTCCACCGCTTCGGCTACGGAGTCTGAGTGGGCTGCACCCTGTGTCTCGCGGGGCGTCACATGGCATATTGGTCATCTACTCCACGGAGTAGCCTGGTCCGGGGATTATACGGATAGACCTTAGCTAAGATGCTCCTAAGTTCCCGCGAGGGATGCGAGCAGGACAGCATCTGAAAGATTCCCCTCTCCTTGTCTGCGACAACCAGGAGGGGGAGCAGCGGCGCTGCCGCCTCCTCCTCCTGGCTAGATGGGAGGGAAACCCAGAACTCTCTGTTTAAAAGGACAAAGTTTTCTTAGATTAATTGATCTGCTGTTAAGAAAATGTAAATGGTTTTCTCTTTGCCTGCCCAGAAAAACCAGTTTCTATGTTTTGTTTTATCAGGTGTTTAACATCCCTAATTATATTTAGGCATGTGTTTTAAAACCTTCTAAGGTTTTAGCAATTGTTGACAAGATTTAGACCAATGATAAACCTTGGGTTAGATTTGGGTAAATGCTATAGCTACTCTAAAGGTTCAATCAGTACATTTACTAGAGTTCAATGTTTTTTTTTTTTTTTTAAAGATTTTATTTATTTATTTGTCAGAGAGAGAGGAGCGAGAGTGAGCACAGGCAGACAGAGAGGTAGGCAGAGGGAGAAGCAGGCTCCCTGCCAGGCAAGGAGCCCGATGCGGGACTCGATCCCAGGACGCTGGGATCATGACCTGAGCTGAAGGCAGCTGCTCAACCAACTGCGCCACCCAGGCGTCCCGAGTTCAATGTTTTCTTAAGAGTCATCACTTGATATTTAACCATATCTATTCTGAGTTTTGTCATTTGTAATTGTTTTGATTCTCTTGTAAGACGAGTTCCGCCTTAAAGGAAATTCATATGGGAAGAATTTCGGGACAAATACAGGTCTTTGATATGTTAAATCATGGGAACTAAAATGGGTAAAAATTTACAAAAGTAAAAGCTGCATTCGGACTAAATCAGAATTAGTAATATGGGACTAAGTGAACTAAAAGATTATAGTGTTGTGTCTCTTAATGTTTTGTCTTATTGCTGGTTCTCCAATGTTTGCTCCTCCAGACTAGGGAAACTTTTTCCTAAGTTATCTGTAACTTATAGAGATGTAAAAGTACTCATTTGTAAATGAATCAAGGCATTCAACTTTTCTCTCTATCTAAACCCTCTGAAGAAAAAAAGGTCTCAGTAAGTATTCTTTCTTCCTTGGCAATCAGTCATTTGCATAAGTTCAATAAGAATCTGTTCTCCTTGTAACAGAACCAGCAGGCAGGAGGAGGGGGCACATCCACACCTCCCGGATTCCACCGTTGCGCTACCCCTGAGGCTAACAGGACCCCCTGATGACACTGGTAACCCTAGACTCCAGTATTGGCCTTTTTCCACTAGTGATCTGTATAATTGGAAAGCTCAAAATGCCCGCTTCTCTGATAACCCCCGAGACTTAATTGCCTTTTGGACAGTGTAACGTTTACCGATCCGCCCACCTGGGACGACTGTCAGCAACTTCTCCGGATCCTGTTCACCATGGAGGAAGGAGAAAGAATCCAGGTGGAAGCCAGAAGGCTGGTCCCAGGAGACGATGGCCAGCCCACTGTCAACCCTGACCTGATTTACGCTGCTTTTCCTCTCACCAGACCCCAACAGGATGGCTGGGACTACAACGCGGCAGAAGGTAGGGGAGGACTGCTCATTTATCGCCAGACTCTAATGGCGGGTCTCTGGGCTGCTACTCACAAGCCCACTACTTTGGCCAAGGTATATGCAGTAATGCAAGGTAAGACAGAGTCCAGTGGCATTTCTAGAAAGGTTGATGGAAGCCTTTAGGCAGTTTACCCCCATGGACTCTGAAGCTCCTGAGAATCAGGCAGCAGTGGTATGTCCTTTGTGAACCAGGCAGCCCCAGACATTAAGAAAAAATTACAGAAATTAGAGGACTTAGAAAGGAAACAGATCCAGGATCTACTTAGGATCGCCCAGAAGGTTTTTAACAATCTAGAGGCACCGGGAGAAAGGCAGTTAAAGGCCATGGAAAAGATGACAAAAGTCTTGGCGGCAGTAGTACAGCAGGACAGCCCCCCCATGCGCAAAGGCCGATCCCCTCCACACCCCTTATGGCAGGACTTAGAGCCGGGGCATAGCCAAGGGGATCTTGACCCAACACCTGAGTCCATGGCGACGGCCAGTGGCTTATCTGTCTAAGAAGCTGGATTCAGTAGCAGCTGGATGGCCACCATGCCTCCGGATGATAGCAGCTACTGCCTTGATGGTAAAGGAACTATGGGACAGGAGCTACGGGTTACTACCCCACATTCCATCGAGGGCGTCCTCAAGCAGCCACCTGACAGCTGGCTCAGCAATGCCAGACTCACTATCAGGGACTGTTGCTTAACCCTCTCAGAAGTATTTTCATGCCACCAACCGCGCTTAATCCCAAGTCACTTCTGCCCGACCCCGACCAGGGCGCACCGCTCCACGACTGCACCGAGATTTTGGCCGGAGTGAGAGAAGACTTGAAGGACCAGCCGCTACCAGATGCAGACATCGTGTGGTTTACTGATGGCAGCAGCTTCGTCCACCAAGGACAAAGGTACGCAGGGGCCGCGGTGACATCTGAAACAGAAGTTATTTGGGCGGAGGCATTGCCTCCGGGCACCTCAGCACAGAGGGCTGAGTTAATCTCCCTGACCCAGGCCCTAAAGTTGGGGCAGGACCTCCGGATGACGGTATACACAGACAGTCGATATGCCTTTGCCACGGCCCACATTCATGGAGCAATTTACAGAGAGAGGGGGTTGCTCACTGCTGAAGGGAAAGACATTAAAAACAGGGACAAGGGGCGCCTGGGTGGCTCAGTTGGTTGAGCAACTGTCTTCGGCTCAGGTCACGGTCCTGGAGTCCCAGGATCGAGTCCCACATCGGGCTCCCAGCTCCATGGGGAGTCTGCTTCTCCCTCTGACCTTCTTGCCTCTCATGTTCTCTTTCACTGTCTCTCTCTCAAAATAAATAATAAAATAAAATCTAAAAAAAAAAAAAAAGAAACAGGCATGAAATTTTGGCCCTGCTAACAGCCATCTAGGCTCCCAAGAAGCTAGCCATAGTACACTGCCCCGGCCATCAAAAACCAAACGATCTGGTCTCCCAGGGAAACAACTTTGCTGACCAAACTGCTCTCCAGATAGCCCACAGAACCATTCCAGTGTTGCCAATACAGCTGCCCTACCCGGGGCCCCGAGAACTGCCACCTCGCCCCAAGTACTCTGAGGAGGACATCACCTGGATGAGTAAAAGATGGTTGGTGGCGGGACTCTAAAGGCAATATCATCCTCCCTGAGGCCTTGGGACAGGCAGTCTTAGAGCGGATTCATCACACTACCCATTTGGACTCCAGAAGGCTCCAGAACGCTTGCCCACATCCTGCTGTGATTGCATCCCGAGAAAGGGGAACCCTGCCGGGGGCCTACTGGGAGACAGATTTTACAGAGGTAAAGCCTGCAAAATATGGCTATAAGTATTTACTGGTGTTTATAGATACCTTTTCAGGTTGGACTGAGGCTTTCCCAACCAAGCATGAAACAGTGCAAGTTGTAGCAAAGAAACTACTCGAGGATATCTTGCCCAGGTATGGCTTTCCTGTTATGATGGGATCAGATAATGGGCCAGCCTTCATTTCTAAGGTAAGTCAGGGCCTGGCTTCCGTACTTGGGTTTAATTGGAAATTACATTGTGCATATAGACCCCAGAGCTCAGGACGGGTAGAGAGGATGAATAGAACCTTAAAAAAGAGACCCTTGCTAAATTGACTGGCGCTAACTGGGTGGCTCTACTCCCTTACACTCTGTATCGGTCCTGCAGCGGGTCCACAAAAGAATTTGGCCTAAACTGAAGGATTTATATGAGACAGGCCCACCGCCCAAATCCCACCAACACCGCCGGGGGGATTGGGTCCTCGTCATGTGACACCGGCCTGAGACTCTCGAGCCCAGGTGGAAAGGACCTTACCAGATCATCCTGATCACCCCCACAGCTGTTAAAGTGGACAGCATAGCCGCCTGGATCCACCATGCTCATGTCAAACCAGTCGACCCCCTGTCAGATCTCATCAGGAAACCTGACCAGGACGTCAGTTGGACAGTGGACCGCAGTAAGGACAATCCTCTAAAACTAACCCTGCACCGAAAACCTGACCCCCGCTTTCCCAATAATTAATATGAAACTCTCTCTCTTGGTCCTGATGCTTACATTCCTACCGTAGTGCGGGACCTCCAGTCCTCACATGCCACTTAACCTAACATGGATAGTCTATAATATGGTTAACGGAGAGATTCTAAACTCTACCAGTAAAGCTGCTCCCCGGGGGACATGGTTTCCCTCCTTAACCTTTGACTTAGCTAAACTCCTCCACCTAACCTGGGATGAAAACTTCATAAGTAAACATCACTTTTATGTTTGTCCCGGCCATACATAAGTGAGAGCATGGAAATGTAGGGGAGCCCCTAATTTTTATTGCTCGTCATGGAACTGTGTCTCCACAGGGCACATTTGGTGGAACCCACCTGATAAAAACACCTCATAACAGCCAAAAGACACCCCCACCCGCCTAACCCAACTAGTTCAGTATGCCTTTCAAGTCCTAAACTGTACTAATCCTAGTGCCACAGAGTCCTGCTGGTTGTGTTATGAAACATCACCCCCCGCCCTTTTATGAGGGCTTGGCCACTGCTGGAAGTTATAATAGCTCCAGTTCACCTTCTGTGTGTCGTTGGTCTAACTCCCAACCATCGGCTAACTATAACGGCCATAAACGGACAAGGGACTTGTATAGGACAGGTCCCACTGGAACATTCCCACATCTGCAACCAGACTATAGCCATAAATGACACAGAAAAATATCTAATACCACCCCAAAATACCTGGTGGGCTGTGCCTCTGGACTTACCCCATGTATCCATCTGTCAGCACTGAACCGAACTAAAGACTATTGTGTTCTGGTGCATCTTGTACCTCGCTTAATCTACCACCCCTTTGAGGATGTGATTTCATACTGGGAGGGAGGACCACACAGGGTTAAGAGAGAACCTGTAAGCTTGACTCTTGCACTCATTCTGGGGCTGGGACTAGGAACTGCCGGGGTAGCTACCGGAACCTCAGCCTTAATCTCACAACACCACCATCAGGGCCTGTGAGAAGCCATAGATGCAGATATACAGGAGCTAGAATTATCCATCTCAAAGTTGTAAGAGTCAATCAGCTCGTTAGCTGAAGTAGTCCTACAAAACAGACGGGGGTTAGATCTCCTACTCTTCCAACAGGGGGGCCTCTGTGTTGCCCTTAAGGAGAAATGTTGTTTCTATGATAATCACTCAGGAGTAGTCAAAGATTCTATGGCTAAGGTGAGAGAAGGGTTGGCAAAGCGGAAAAAGGAGCGAGAGGCAACACAGGGCTTATTCCAGTCCTGGTTTGCCTCGTCCCCTTGGCTAACGACCTTAATCTCTTCCTTGCTGGGACCCATCTGTATCTTACTCCTCCTGTTAACTTTTGGACCATGCATTTTAAACCGCCTGGTAACTTTTTTCAATCAACGCCTCCAGACAGTGCAAACTCTTGTCTTAAAACAGCAATACCAGCCCCTAGACTTACACGACAACGACTGCACTCATGACCACGGAGGATCCAAGATTGGCTCCTCAGGTACTTGAGAGGGAGAAATGAAAGGCCTGGACAAACCTCACCCCACCCGAAACTTGTTTACGCCCGAAAGTGTTATCATCAGCTACTTCTGCTTCTGTAAAAGTGCTTGCTCAACGCGCGGGCTGACTAGCTACTTTCGCTTCTGTTTGAATGCTGCTTAGTGCTCGCGTGGGCTCCCAACACCAGTCAGCCAACACCAGGTATGATTTTTTTAACTTGTTTGTACCCCACCCAAAAACTTGTTTGTACCTGCTTATAAAAACCCTGCACTTACTCTGCTCGGGACCTCTCAGCATCACCGGCAATGAGTGCGCGGAGGTCTGGGTTCGAACTCGTAATAAAGGACCCTTGCTGTTTGGCTTTGACTTGAGTCTCTGGTGGTCTTTTAAGGTGGGCGTACAACGCATCCGGCATTACACTTTGTTCCCAAATAGAGATGGATTTGGGCAGAAAGCTCCTGAGAATTGGCCGGAAACATCGGCAAAGCCCGGCGGGGCTGCACGGACACTCAGCGGAGCCCCCTGGGACTGGTTCAAGGTCCCGCGTGGTCGTGGTCTGACCCCACAAGAAAGCAATCTCAAAGCCAGGCACAGGCGTAGCCAAACCCTCCCCTTTCTCAGACTTCCAATGTGTCGGTCTCAATGCAGGCAGATCAAGACTGACAGGCCCCTAGGCCCCGCCCTAAGCCTAGGTTGCATTATCAGGCTTCCTTACCCAGAGTTCTGGCCCCCAAGCCCTCCAGACTAGAAAGCCCTGAGTCACAGGCCAGGACTCTGCCTGCCATCCAGGAGGAACCTGTGCCTTTTGGATCTGCTCAGAAACACAGGAGTGGGAGAAAGAGGCGAGGCCCACCACCACCTGCCCGAGATGCCCCCATCTTCTACCTGCCAACTGGTCCACAGCACTGACAGTGACGCTCTGCTCGGGTCCCTTCTTCATCTCTGTGCTCAGAAAACTCCCCTCAACTGGGGCCCTCCCTGAGCAACCTGTTCCAGACACCAGTTCCCCAATGGTTCCAACACACACCTAGCCAGCAAGGGCTCTTGACAGGGGGCGCCAGTGTGGCCCGAATCATGGCGCATCACCCGCCAATTCGCAGCAGCATGGTGCCCCAATCGATCTCTATTGGGGCACCAAGCTCGTGATTATTGGCCGGAACTCCCCACCAAATCGCGTCCAGGTGCCCGGACTTTCAGCAGAGCCCCTTGGGCCTGGCTGGAGGTCCCACGTGGTCCCCGTCCGAACCGCACAAGAAAGCGATCTCAAAGCCAGGCACACGCATGGCCAAACCCTCCCTTTTCTCAGCTCTCCGGTGTGCTGGTCTCAGTGCAGGCTCATCAGCCTGCCAGTCCCCTAGGCTCTGCCCTAACCCTAGGTTGCATTATCAGGCTTCATTCCCCAGAGGCCTGGCCCACAAACCCTCCAGCCTGGGGAGCCCTGAGTCAAACGCCAGGACTCTGCTTGCCATCCAGGAAGAGCCTGTGCCTTTTGGAGCTGCGGGGAAACCTGGGACTGGGAGAAAGAGGCATGGCCCGCCCCCACCTCCCCAAGGCCACCTCCATCTTCTTCGTCCCACCAGGCCCACAGCACGGACAGTGACGCTCCTGCGGGGTCCCTCCCTCATCTCTGCCCTCAGAAAGCTCCCCTCAACTGGGGCCCTCACGGGAGCCGCATGGCCCTCGAAGGGGTTCCTGGAGGTTGGCAACATGCACCTAGCCAGCATGCGCTCTCCCCAGGAGACACGAGTGTGGCCTTAATCACTGCACTTCGCTGGCCAAATCTCACCAGCTCTCTGCCCAAATCCATCTCCATTTGGGCAGAAGGCTTGTGAGAATTGGCCCGAAACCACCGGCCAACACCCATCCATCTGCGCAGGCTTTCAGGGAGCCCCCTGAAGTGGCTTGAGGTCCCACAGGTTCGCGGTCGGAGCCCTGCGTGAAAGCAGGGTACAAGTCAGGCACACACGTGTCCAAACCCGTTCTCTACTCAGCCTTCTGGCTTGCCATGCTCAGCTCAGTCAGATCCGCTCTGCCATGCCCCTTGGCCCGAACCCTAACCCTGGTTTGGGATATCAGTCTTCCGGGCACAGAGCCTTGGCCCCCAAATCCTCCGGACTGGGGACCTCGGAAACACATGCCAGGACTGTGCTTGACACCCAAGAGGAAACCCTCTCCTGTTTGGAGCTGCATGTCATGCTCAGATTGGGAGATACCTTCATGCCCCCAAAAGGTCACCCCCACCTTTGGCAGCACCCCTGGCCAGGAGGCTGTGGCCCAATGGACCACCTGCACCCTGCCCTCCAATCGGGCCCCCAGGGAGATTGCCTCAGCGCTGCCAGAATGGGCCTGCCATGCACCTAGTCCCTAACACTAAATCTAGGATGAGACACAGGCTCTCATCCCCAGAAGACTATTCCCCAAGCCTTCAGGACTGGGGACGTGTCAGCTACACCCCCAGACTCCGCTTGCCCCCCAGGAGGACATGGTGCCTTTTGGGCCTGTGGAGAAATCTCAGGGCAGGGGAAATCTGCATACCCCCTGAGACCACCCCCTCAGGTTCAGGGGATTCTTGGCAACCACCAAAGTGTCTGAGGCACTGCCTGACTCCCGCACTCAACTCAGCCCCCCAGGGAGCAAGCCTCAGTACCAGCAGATTGACGGTGTCATGGCCCTAGACCCCAACGGGAAACCCAGGCTAGGATCTCAGCCTTCTGTCCCCAGGGGCCTGATGCCGGAGCTCTGCCGAGTGTGGACCCCGAAACCCAACTCCACAGGTATTCTTGCCAACGACATGGAAACTGTGTCATTGGGAGCTGCACAGAGCCCTCAGACCAGAAGAAAGCTACATGTAGCCCCCAGAGGCCACCCCCCCTTTGGTCACCCCAGCATGCCACCGACACGGAGAGTGAAGTTCAGCCCGAGTCCCCCTCACATCTCTGGCCCTCCTAAATCTCCCCTCGACTGGGGTCGTCACGGAGCCATGTGTCCCTGACACCAGTTCCCGGATGGTTGCAACACACAGGTAGCCAGAAAGGTCTCTTGACAGAAGGCGCCCCTGTGTCCTGAATCTTGGCCCATCGCCAGCGAATTCTCTGGAGCATTGTGCCCCTATCCAGATCCATTTGGGCCCAAAGCTCGTGAGAATTGGCCAGAACACCCTGGCCAGCTTGCGTCCAGCTGCGCGGACTCTCAGCAGAGCCCCTGGGCCTGACTAGAGGTCCGCCATGGGCTGGATCGGAACCCAACAAGAAAGCGATATTGAAGCCATGCCCACATGAGACCAAACCCTCCTTGTCCTCAGCCTTCTGGTGTGCCGGTCTCATTGCAGGCTGATCAAGTCCACCAGGCCCCTAGGCCCTTCCCTAAGCCTAGGTCGCCTTTTAAGGTTTACTTCCCCAGAGGCATGGCCCACAAACCCTCCAGCCGGGGGAGCGCTGAGACCCATGCCAGGACTCTGCTTGCCATCCAGGGGGAACCTGTGGCTTTTGGAGCTGCGGGGAAACCTGGGACTGGGAGAAAGAGGCGTGGCCTACCCCCACCTCCCTGAGGCCACCTCCATCTTCTTCCACCCACCAGGCCCAGAGCATGGACAGTGATGCTCCTGCAGGGTCCCTCCCTCATCTCTGCCCTCAGAAAGCTCCGCTCAAGTGGGGCCCTCCTGGGAGCCGCTTGGCCCTCGAAGGGGTTCCTGGAGGATGGCAGGCAACATGCATGAAAGTCTTGGCCAACTGCATTTTGGCTGGGCAGGCTTTTAGCGGAGCCCCCTGGAAGTGGCCTGAGGTCTCGCGGGTGTTCAGCGTCCCATGAGAAAGCAGTGTACAAGCCAGGCACACACATGTCCAAACCCGCCCTCTCCTCAGCCTTCTTCTTGGCGTGCTCAGCGCGATTGATCCAGTCTGCCATGGCTCTTGACCTTGAATTCCTAATCCTGTTTTGGGACAGCAGGTTTTGAGCACAGAGCCTTGAGCCCCTCACCTAAGGAATGGGACCTCAGAAACACACACCAGGACTACGCCTGGCACCCGGGAGGAAACCGTCTCCTGTTTGGAGCTGCGTGTCTCCCTCAGACCAGAAGATTCCTTCTTAACCCCACAAGGTCACCCCTGCATTGGGCGGCACCCCTGGGCATGAACCCGCGGTCTGATGGGCCGCCTGTTCCCCGACCACCCCTTCGGCCCCCAGGGAGAGTGACTGCTTGCTGGCAGATTGGGCCTGCCGGGTCTCTACTCCCTAACCCCAAGGCTAAGATGGGATCCAGACTTCCGTCCCCAGAAGCCTGGCCCAGCCCTCACTCTGGGGACCTCTAGGCTACAACCCAGGACTCCGCTTGCCACCCAGGGGGAAGTGGTGCCATTGGGAGCTTCGCATTACCCTCAGCCCACGAGAATCTTTCTTGAACCCGTAAGGCCTCTGCCACCTTGGGGACGCACCCCTGGACACGAAGCCGGTGTCTGATGGGCCTCCTGCCCCTCGCCCTCCACTGTGGGCCCCAGGGAGATTGCCTCAGCGCTGGCAGATTGTGCCCGCCATGCTCCAAAGCCCTAACCCTAAATCTAGGATGGGATTGTTGTGCCAAAATTCTGATTGTTGTGCCCCCCAAAGACGACCACCAGAGTCCAGAATCAAAGCCAAACAGCAAGGGTCGTTTATTACGAGTTCGAACCTGGACTTGCGCGCACTGGTGCCGGTGACGCTAAGAGGTCCTGAGCTCAGGATCACAGCACTTTTTATACTCTATTTTGGGGAGGCAGGGACTTAGCATACATCATAGTATCTCGCAAGAAATCACTACATACCGCGGGAAAATCAAACAGCAACTCTAATATGACTGGCGGGCTACAGAGCGGGAAAAGGCTGGGAACAGATTATTGGTTAGATCAAAGGGCTGTCATTCTTCACACTGCTTAGTTGGTGCTGCTAGGGTATGTGCCCCCTCAGGATTGGCCGGGGTCTCTCTGTCTAGCCGCGGGATGCCAGACCGTTATTATCTCCCATACCCAAAGCTGGGTGGGGCATTCGGAGGCAGTCACTTTGTCATGTACAATTCTGGGTGGGGGTTTCTCTGCCACCAGATGGCTGTTATCTCTTGGCCCAGAGCCGGGTGGGGGTCAGGGAGCGGTCACTCTGCTAGGTTCGATATGCGGGGGGGTTGTGTGGTTACAGAGCGCCTATAGGAAGTTTGCTGGTAATTTTCTATCTCCTCATGGGTTAGCAAGTGAAGGTACAGAAGCAGAAATAGCAGTTATGGTTATAATTTAGGCATCTCATTCCCCTCTTTCAGTTGGACATGTTATAGTCAATCTTGACTTTACGTGCTTGATTCTGCTACCTTTGGATCAATAGGTTGGTACTGAGTTCTAAGAACCATGAGCTGTACTGTGTTGATCCTATCCTTAACAAAAGTAACTAACCTATTAATAATACAGGGTCCTATGGTTAAGGCAAACAGAATTATAACCAAGGGACCCGCTAGGGCTTTCAGCAGGGTCGTCAGCCATGGGGAGAAGTTGTACCAAGATTCAAACCAGCTCTGCTTGGAATCATATTCTCTTTTTCTCTTCTCTAGGCCTTCTCTAACTTTGGCCATGTTGTCCTTTACTATTACTGAATGATCTACATAGAAGCAACATTCTTCTCCTAGCGCTAGGCAGAATCCTCCCTGTTGCAGGAACAAAAGATCTAGGCCCCGTCCGTTTTGGAGGACTACCTCTGACAGGGAGGTTAAGGAGGTTTGTAAGTAGGTGATGGACTCCTCTAATCTTATGATATCCTCATCAATGGCCATTCTTAAATCATGATAACTTTTCTGTTTTTCTTGCGCAGCTACGCCTGTTCCAAGCCCCACCAGGCTAGCTCCTAGTAGGAGACTTAGGGTGACAGCAGTTATGGGTTCCCTTTTTGCCCTGGGACCGAGACTGTCTACAGGTCATATTTGTCTCCAGTTTTTTTGCCAGTGATCAAGGAATTCTGGATTCTGGTGGTAGCTTATGGTAGGGACTAGTCGTACTAATACACAGGAGTCCTCTAGATTTTTCATGGCTGTTAGGTGTACACAGGGGGTCAGTCCCGCCTTGGAACAGGCCCACCAGGCATCTTGAGGGGGCAACAAGTACCCAGTCCCTTTTGGTTTTTCACTAGTGTTACAGAGGGGGGGCCATCTCCTCATCTAGATCTCTGAAACTAAAACATTTCCCCGTCCCGGTCACCTTAGTGAGAGTGAGTCCAACCTTTGATTTCCATCTACAGGATCCTGTCTGTTCTGACATGGTTATATTGTCTTTAACAGCAATGCCTTCATAATACGGGGGTATAATACCATAGCAAAGCCAACAGGATTCTGTTTTGGTTGGTTGGGTCTGATTCAGTACTAGAAAAGATTTCTGCATTAACTTGACAAGGGGGTTCCCCTGGTGGGGCAGTTAGGTGGATGCCCGCGTGGGTGAGTCTAGCCCTGGTGCCAGCGAGGCCTGGCTGGGAATACCGGCAGGGCTGCTGGGATGGCTCGAGGTATGGTTCAAAGGGGTAGTGGGGATTGGTTTGGGCGCCAAAGTAGCTTTGAAAGCTGGTTCATTTGGCTTTAGGGAAGAATTAGGGCCTACTGCCATTTCTGGTACTGACTTAATTCTTAGTTTCAGCTGGAACGTTAGTCCAGGGTCAATACCAGGCGTATGAAGTCTTAAACCCCAAGTCCTTCCTCTGGGCCAGTCTGAGAATTCCCTTCCCTTCTGAGTGAACCAAATTGTCAGAGGATTACATTGGAAGTTTTTGCATTTTCCTTTCAGGATCTTTGTACAATCTTTTTCTAAGGGATTATCTACCTTCTGTCGAGTTACTGCTATGAGGTCCCATTTCGAGGAAGGGTGCCAATAGGCATGCCCTGAAGTCTCACACCCACAGTCCCTACAGAAGTAGTCACCTCCCCCCCCCACATCTTTTCTCTTCGCTTTTCGACCTCCATTCCTGAAGGCACACATAGAGGGGCCACTTCTGTAACAAATATCTTCTCATGGGCATCCCACAACCCCCCCATCGTTGGTAACCCAATGCTCCATCCAGCCCATAAACCTGGCAATAAGTTTTTTTGTGGTAACAGTTAGCCAAGCCTCCACATTCAAGGGGCATAATGGGGTTATAGTGATTGTGGATATCCCATGTTCCCATTGCTAGGGTTCAGAGATCCACAGTCAAATATGGCCACCAAGTTCCCACTGATGCTTCCTTGGTAGCTAGAACTATGGTGTCACCCCAATTAGGGGTGATTTCCCAAGACAGCCGAAATGGTTGGTGGGGGTTCTGGGGTACTATAGCTACAGGGATACCTATAAATGTATGGGCACAAGCTAAAAACAGCAAAAACATAGAAACCATAGTCACGGTCTTACTTTTTGGCGGCGCAGTTTAAGTTTTAAGAGATCGTCCTTGGTCCGGTCAATTGTCCAGGCTGCCTCTCCTGTTGAGGGCTCGATGAGGTCTGGGTATGGGTCCACCGGCTTGGCGTGGGTATAGTGGATCCAAGTAGCCACTCCGTCCACCTTGAAGGTTGTGGATGTCGTCAGTATGACTTGGAACGGCCCCTTCCACCTGGGTTCCAGGTTCCCCTGTCGGTGGCACTTCACAAGAACCCAGTCCCCAGGCTGGTGCTGGTGGGGAGTCGGTGGAAGTCCCATCTCATATAGCTCTCTCAATTTTGGCCAGACCTCGTCTTGAACTTTCTGCAGAGCTTGCAACGAAAACGAAAGTTCAAAATCATCATCTTTTTCATGTTTAACTAACTTTTCTCTCAGGTTAGGAATTATAGGCGGTGGCCTGCCATGCATTATTTCATAAGGGGTAAGGCCCAGTTTGTAGGGGGAATTACGAACTTTGAACAGAGCGTAGGGGAGAAGGGCTACCCAATTTGCGCCAGTCTCCATGGTCAATTTGGTCAGGTTCTCCTTTAATGTTCAATTCATCCTTTCTACCTGTCCTGAGCTTTGGGGTCTATAGGCACAATGCAATTTCCAATCTGCCCCCAGAATAGAAGCCAGTCCCTGACTTACCTTTGAAACGAAGGCCGGTCCATTGTCAGATCCTATCACGACTGGGAAGCCATACCTGGGTAGAATTTCCTCTAAAATTTTCTTAGCCACAATCTGCACCGTCTCACCCTTTGTGGGGAAGGCCTCAGTCCATCCTGAGAAGGTGTCTACAAAGACTAACAGACTAAAAGACTAAAATATATCCATATTTTCCAGGCTTTACCTCAGTAAAATCAACCTCCCAATAGGTTCCCGCCTGTCTCCTTTCTGCCTTGTCCCTGCATTCTAGGGATTGTTACCTGCATTGTTAAGCTGGCAGACTACTCAACTTTCCACAATCTGATCAATCATATCTGAAACTTTTCTAATTCTCAGCCCTGTTTGTCTTACTAGGTCCTGCATTCTTCTTGTACCTAAGTGGGTACAGCGGTGAATCCGTTCCAGCACCCGCCTGCCCAGTCTTTCAGGAAGCACGATGTTGCATTTGGAGTCTCTCCACCAGCCATCAAGGATCTGGGTCATAGGGAGTGTTCTTATCCACTGGAGATCTTCTTCAGAGTATTCTGGTGCTGGAGGCAGGTCCCAAGGTCCTGGGTCGGGCAGCTGCATAACTAGCGACCATGTCGAGGCCCGAGCTATTTTCTTAGCCATCTGGTCATCCAGGTTGTTGCCACGGGAGACCAGGTTCATTGATTTCTGGTGTCCAGGGCAGTGGACAATTGCTAGTTTCTTGGGTTCCCAAAGGGCGGCTAGCAAGGCTAAGATTTCCTCCTTGTTTTTAATGTCCTTCCCCTCTGCTGTGCGAAGCCCTCTCTCTATATATATTGCCCCATGCACATGAGCGGTGGCAAAAGCATAGTGGCTGTCAGTATACAGTCAGCTTTGGATCTTTTCCATCTTTAGGGCCTGGGTCAGGGCTATTAGTTCTGCCCTCTGGGCTGAAGTTCCTGGAGGCAGAGGCTCTGCCCATGCTACTTCAGTCTCTGACACCACAGCTGCCCCCGCGTACCTCTGACCTTGATGGACGAAACTGCTCCCATCAGTAAACCACACGATGTCTGCATCCGGCAGCGGCTGGTCCTTCAAATCTTCTCTCGCTCCATGCACTTGGGCCAAAATCTTGGTGCAGTCGTGGAGTGGTGCGCCCAGGTCGGGGTCGGGCAGAAGTGACGCGGGATTAAGGGTGGTTGGTGGCATGAAAATAATTCTGAGAGGGTTAAGCAACAGTCCCTGATAGTGAGTCTGGCATTGCTGAGCCAGCAGTCAGGCGGCCGCTTGAGGACGCTTTCGATGGCATGTGGGGTAGTAACCCGTAGCTCCTGTCCCATAGTTAGTTTATCAGCGTCCTTTACCATCAAGGCAGTAGCTGCTATCATCCGGAGGCATGGTGGCCATCCAGCTGCTACTGAATCCAGCTTCTTAGACAGATAAGCCACTGGCCGCTGCCATGGTCCCAGGTGTTGGGTCAAGACCACCTTGGCTATGCCCCGGCTCTTGTCCACAAACAACTGGAAGAGCTTAGAGATGTCAGGGAGTCCCGGGGGGGGGGTGCTGACAATAGGGCAGTCTTAATCTGTTGGAAGGCCTGTTCAGCCTCCTCCGTCCAACAAAAGGGTTGCTGGTCCTTGGGAGCCTGATACAAAGGCTTGGCTAGCTCTGCAAAGCCTGGTATCCACAACCTACAGAACCCAACCGACCATAGGAACTCTCTCACTTGCCATTGTGATTGTGGCTGGGGAATGCAGAGGACTGTCTCCTTCCGAGCAGAAGTCAGCCACCTTTGCCCCACTTTCAGTAAGTATCCCAAATAGGTTACCTCTGATTTGCAGACCTGAGCCTTTTTTGCCGACGCCCGATAGCCTAAGTCTCCTAGGGCTCACAGGAGGTCCTCAGTTCCCTGGATACAGGCCTCGGGGGTCAGGGAAGCTATTAAAAGATCATCAACATACTGCAATAGAGTTAGGTTAAAGTGCTATTGTCTGTACTCACTCAGGTCTTCATGAAGGGCTTCGTTGAACAGAGTAGGAGAGTTTTTAAATCCTTGTGGTAGTCTGGTCCATGTCAGTTGGCCATTTATGCCCCTTTCCGGATCAATCCATTTAAATGCAAAGAGTTCCTGACTTTTTGGGGCTAAAGGTAAACTGAAGAAGGCATCTTTTACGTCCAGAACAGTATACCATTATTTCCCTGGGTCCAGGGTACTTAGGAGGGTATAAGGATAGGGTACAGTTGGGTGTATGTCCATTACCCGCTTGTTAACCTCCCTCAAGTTCTGTACCGGCCTATATTCGCCGCTATGGGGCTTACGTACTGGCAGCAGCGGGGTATTCCATGCTGAGTGACAGGAGCACAGGACCCCCTGGTCTAGGAGGCGCCAGATATGGGGAGTGATTCCCTTTCATGCTTCCAAGGGCATGGGGTATTGCCATACTCGGACAGGGTCAACTCCAGGTTTAGTTTCTATGTAAAGAGCTGGGCGGTGCTTAGCCAGTCCCATTCCTCCAGTTTCTGCCCATGCTTGTGGGAAGCTCTGGAGCCAAGAGTCCATATCCTGGTTAGGAGGGGCAGGCTCCTGGTAGAGTCTATACTCATCATCCAAGGTCAGGGTCAAGAGAGATATTGCTTTATTTTGGGAGTCTGTCACTTTGGGCCCATTTGGTGAGAAGTGGATTTGGGCTCCCATTTTTGTCAATAGGTCCCTTCCTAACAGGGGGCATGGACTTTCAGGAATGACCAAAAAAGAGTGGGTCACTTTTCCTGTCCCCAAATCCACAGTCCTTTTTGTTGTCCAATGATATCTTTTTACCCCTGTAGCCACCTGCACCCACGAGGTATGGGTGGACATTTTACCTTTGGTCTCTGTCAATACTGAGTGTTGAGCCCCTGTGTCAACAAGGAACTGAACTGGAGTCCCCTCCACTTGTAGGGTTACCCTAGGTTCGGGGAGGGGTCTGAACCCCGACTCCCCTAGTCCTCCGAGTCTCGGGTGACCAGCACCTCAGAGGAAGACCTGGGGTGCCATTGTTGTGACTTTTTGCCCCGTTTATTTGGGCAATCTCTGGCCCAATGGCCCAACTGCCTACAACAGGCACATTGATCCTTGCATAAGTCCCGCCTTAAGGGGTGTGGAGAGGATCTGTCTTCACGCAGTGGGGGGCTGTCCTGCTGTACTACTGCCGCCAAGACTTTAGTCTTTTCCCTGACCTTTAACTGCTTTACTTCTGGTGCTTCTCGATTATTAAAAACCTTCTAGGCGATCCTAAGTAGATCCTGGATCTGTTTCCCTTCTAAGTCCTCTAATTTCTGTAATTTTTTCTTAATGTCTGGGGCTGCCTGGTTCACAAAGGACATAATCACTGCTGCCTGATTCTCAGGTGCCTCAGGGTCCATGGGGGTAAACTGCCTAAAGGCTTCCATTAATCTCTCTAGATACCCTGCTGGACTTTCTGTTTTTCCCTGTAATACAGTATATACCTTGGCCAAATTAGTGGGCTTGCGAGCAGCGGCCCGGAGACCCACCATTAGAGTCTGGCGATAAATTTGTAGCCTTCCCCTACCTTCTGCCATGTTGTAGTTCCAGCCATCCTGTGGGGGTCTGGTGAGAGGAAAAGCAGCATTAATCAGGTCAGGGTTGACAGTGGGCTGGCTATTGTCTCCTGGAACCAGCCTTCTGGCTTCCTCCTGGACTCTTTCTCCTTCCTCCATGGTGAACAGGATTTGGAGAAGTTGCTGACAGTGGTCCCAGGTGGGCTGATGGGTAAACATTACACTGTCCAAAAGAGCAATTAAATCTCAGGGGTTATCAGAGAAGTGGGCATTTTGAGCTTTCCAGTTATACAAATCACTAGTGGAAAAAGGCCAATACTGAAGTCTAGGGTTACCAGTGTCATCAGGGGGTCCTATTTCCCTCAGGGGCAGCGCGATGGTGGAATCAGGGAGGTGTGGGTTTGCCTCCCATTGAGTGCGCCCCCTCGTCCTGCCCGCTGGTCCTTCATAGTGAGTTTCACTATCAGCAGCACCAGAGGCGGCTGCCGCCTCCTGTTCTTCCTGCACCACAGGAGGGGGCACCGGAGGTGCCTGGGGATTAGCGGGTGGCGGGAGGTAGGGTGGAGGATCCAGGGACAGAAGATCCTGACTATCCGATAACACGGGCGCAGATGGTAGCTTTAGCTTAGAGGGGTTGGTGGCCTTGGTGGCCAGTATTTTACATATTGCCAGAGACAAGAAAGGGGCCAACCAAGAGAGTGGATTTTCAACAAGGTCCTGCCATACCAAGATATAGGGGATCTGACCTGGGTGTCCTTCTCGGCCCGGGAGGTAGATTTTGGATTTTACCTTGGCGATAACAGGGAGGCAGAATGTGCCCTCCGGAGGCCATCCCACATCAAAGGCGGGCCATTCGGAATGGCAAAAGGTAATCAGTTTACTCCTTTGAATATCCAAGCTAAGGTTATGACTTCTCTTTTTAACATCCTTAAAATTGCTAATTAGAAGGGTTAAGGAGGTACTCTGGTTTTGCCCCATTTGAGCAGGGAGTTCCCAGATCAAGAAAATGGTTAAAATGAGGAGAAAGACACCTAGAAAGGGCAAAGAACGACAGAGGCACAGGTGCAAGGGTTGTAAGATAAACGAACAGGTGAGAAATTCAAAAGGGCGGGGTGAGGATGAGCGCTCTCAGTCTACTAGCCCAAAGGGATGGAGGATAACCTTCAGGGAGCTGGAGGTGGGGGCCAGGCGAGTTTCGTCCTTGGATGGCAGGAGTAGAAATCCTACTTCTTCGTTTGCCAGGGTGAATCTACAAGTGAAACAGGTTAGGAATCGCAGGTGCAGGGGACACAGAACACAAAGACACAATTTGTAGGCGCACTTCAGGCCGCTCCGCGGCTGATCAAATGGGCCGGGTAATCAGCCCTAGGCATACTTCCAGCCGCCCCGCGGCTACCCAAAGGGGCTGAATAAACAGCCCCCAGCGCGCTTCCAGCCACTCCACGACTACCCAAAGGGGCTGAATAAACAGCCCCTGACCGAGGTCCGGAGGACGTCTCCTACCGGCCCACTGGCAGACCTATAGCGCGTCCACCAGGACTACTTGCCAGTTCCAACCTCTGACTTTCCGGAAACAGCTTCAGGTTATGGATCCAAGAATGACAGACAACAGGGAGACAGAGCCGGCTCACTTACTGATTGGTTTTCAGCGACCCATTGACTTGGAGTCTGATGGCTCTGGGGGGGGGGGCTATCCCGGACGAGCCCCCATATGTTGTGCCCAAATTCTGAGACCCCCCAAAGATGACCACCAGAGTCCAGAATCAAAGCCAAACAGCAAGGGTCGTTTATTACGAGCTCGAACCCGGACCTCCGTGCACTCGTTGCCGGTGATGCTAAAAGTTCCTGAGATCCGGATCACAGCACTTTTTATACTCTATTTTGGGGAGGCAGGGACTTAGCATACATCATAGTATCTCGCAAGAAATCACTACATACCGCGGGAAAATCAAACAGCAACTCTCTAATATGACTGGCGGGCTACAGAGCGGGAAAAGGCCGGGAACAGATTATTGGTTAGGTCAAAGGGCTGTCATTCTTCACACTGCTTAGTTGGCACTGCTAGGGTGTGTGTCCCCTCAGGATTGGCCAGGGTCTCTCTGTCTAGCCATGGGGTGCCAGATCGTTATTATCTCCCGTACCCAAAGCTGGGTGGGGGGTCCAGGGGCAGTCACTTTGTCACGTACAATTCTGGGTGGGGGTTTCTCTGGCGCCAGATGGCTGTTATCTCTCGGCCCAGAGCCAGGTGGGGGTTTTGGAGAGGCCACTCTGCTAGGTTTGATTCTGGGCGGGGGTTGTGTGGTTACAGAGTGCCTAGAGAAAGTTTGCTGGTAATTTTCCATCTCCTCATGGGTTAGCAAGCGAAGGTACAGAAGCAGAAATAGCGGTTATGGTTATAATTTAGGCATCTTAGGATACAGGCTTCCCTCCCCGGAAGTTTGGTCCCCAAGCCCTCATGACTGGGGTGGGGGGAAACTGCCAGCTACACCCCCGGGCCCCACTTGGCCCCCAGGAGGAAAGGGTGCCTTTTGGGCCTGCGCAGAAACCTCCAAGTGGGAGAAATCTGCAAGGCCCCGAGGCCACACCCTCAGCTCTCTAGGCCTCCTGGTAACCGCCAAGGTGTCTGAGGCACTGCCTGACCATGGCCCTCAATTCAGCTCCCCAGGGAGCGCCTAGGCACCGGCTGATCGGTGCTATCGTGTCCCTAGGCCTGAACCCGAAACCCAGGCTGTGTCCTCAGGCTTCTGACCCAGGGGTCTGACGCCCGAGCTCTGCCGAGTGTGGACCCCGAAGCCCAACCCCACAGGTCGTCGTGGCAGCCACGTGGAAGCTGTGCCATTTGGAGCTGCGCAAAGCCCTCAGAGTGGGAGAAAGCTGCACGTGTCCTCCAGAGGCCACCCCTACCTTGGTCACCCCAGCATGCCACCGACATGGAGAGTGACGGTCAGCCTGAGTTCGTCTCACATCTCTGGCCCTCCACAATCACCTCTCAGCTGGGCTCCTTGCTGAGCCACGTGTCCCTGACCTCAGTTCCTGAATGGTCGCAAAACACAGGTAGCCAGAAAGGTCTCTTGTCAGGCGGGTGCCCATGGGTCCCGAATCCTGGCACATCGCCAGCGAATTCTCAGGAGCATTGTGCCCCTATCCAGATCCATTTGTGCACAAAGCTCGTGAGAATTGGCTGGAACCCCATGGCCAGCTCGCGTCCAGCTGCACAGACTCTCAGCGGAGCCCCTGGGCCTGGCTCGAGGTCGCGCGTGGGCCCTGTCTGAACCTCGCAAGAAAGCGATATTTAAGCCATGCCCACGTGAGACCAAACCCTCTTTGTCCTCAGCCCTCCAGTATGCCGGTCTCATTGCAGGCCAATCAAGTCCACCAGGCCCCCAGGCCCTGTCCTAAGCCTAGGTTGCCTTTTCAGGTTTCCTTCCTCAGAGGCCTGGCCCACAAACCCTCCAGCCGGGGGAGCCCTGAGACCCACGCCAGGACTCTGCTTACCATCCAAGGGGAACCTGTGGCTTTTGGAGCTGCGTGGAAACCTGGGACTGGGAGAAAGAGGTGTGGCCTGCCCCCACCTCCCTGAGGCCACCTCCATCTTCTTCCACCCACCAGGCCCAGAGCACAGACAGTGACCCTCCTGCAGGGTCCCTCCCTCATCTCTGACCTCAGAAAGCTCTGCTCAACTGGGGCTCTCCAGGGAGGCACTTGGCCCTGGAAGGGGTTCCTGGAGGATGGCAGGCAACATGCACCTAGCCAGAAAGCACTCTCCCCAGGGGATGGGCATGTGGCCTGAATCACTGTGCATGGCCGGCCCATTCTCACCAGCTTTCTGCGCAAATCCATCTCCGTTTGAGCAGAAGGCCGGTGAGGATTGGCCGGAAAGCCAAGGCCAACTGCATTCTGGCTGGGCGGGCTTTTAGCGGAGCCCCCTGGAAGTGGCCTGAGGTCCCGCGGGGGTGGTGTTCAGCACCCTGCAAGAAAGCAGTGTACAAGCCAGGTGCACGCCTGTCCAAACCCGCCCTCTACTCAGCCTTCTGGCTTGCCATGCTCAGCGCCTGTCGATCCAGTCTGACCCTGAACCCTAACCCTGGTTTGGGACATCAGGTTCCAAGCACAGAACCTTGGGCCCCTCACCCTAAGCACTGGGGACCTCAGAAGCACACACCAGGACTGCGCCTGCCACCCAGGAGGAAATCCTCTCCTGTTTGGAGCTGCGCGTCTCCTTCAGACCGGGAGATTCCTTCTGGCCCCCACAAGGTCACCCCCGCATTCGGCGGCACCCCTGGGCATGAACCCACGGTCTGATGGGCCGGCTGTCCCCCTACCACCCCTTTGGCCCCCAGGGAGACTGCCTGCGCGCTGGCAGATTGGGCCTATTGGGCCTCTAGTCCCTAAGCCCAAGCCTAAGATGGGATACAGACTTCCGTCCCCAGAAGCCTGGCCCCAGCCCTCACTCTGGGGACCTCTAGGCTACTCCCCAGGACTCTGCTTGCCACCCAGGGGGAAGTGGTGTCATTGGGAGCTTCGCGTTACCCTCAGCCCGGGAGAAACCTTCATGAATCCACAAGGTCCCCCCCATCTTGGGTGGCACTTCTGGCCACGAAACCAGGTTCATATTGGCTGCTTGCCCCCCCTGCCCTCCACCCGGTCCCCAGGGAGATTGCCTCAGCGCTGGCAGATTATGCCTGCCATTCTCCAAAGCCCTAACCCTAAATCTAGGATGGGATACATGCTTCCATCCCCAGAAGCCTGTTTCCCAAGCCCTCAGGACTGGGGACCTGTTAGCTACACCCCAGGATGCCGCTTTCTCCCCAGGAGGAAATGGTGCCTTTTGGGACTGCGCAAAAGCCTTGGAGTGGGAGAAATCTCATGGCACCTGCGGCCACCCCCTCAGGTTCAGTGGCCTGTTGGCTACCACCAAGGTGTCTGAGGCACTGCCTAACCACGACACTCAACTCAGCTCTCCTGGGAGCGTGCCTAAGCACTGGCTGCTCAGTACTAACATGTCCCTAGGCCCAAACCGGAAACCCAGGCTGGGTCCTCAGGCTTCTGACCCAGGGGACTGATGTCTGAGCTCTGTCGAGTGTGGGCCCCAAATCCCAAATCCAGAGGTCTTCTTGCCAGCCACGTGGAAACAGTGCCATTTGGAACTGCGCAGATCCCTCCGAGAGGGAGAAAGCTACATGCATGCAGAAAGCTGCCGCCCCCAGAGGCCACCCCCACCTTGGTAGCCCCAGTATGCCACTGCCACGGAGTGTGACGGTCAGCCCGAGTCCCTCCCACATCTCTGCCCTCAGAAAGGTCCCCTTACCTGGGGCTCTCACGGAGTCACGTGTTCCCAACCCCAGTTCTCCGATAGTCACAGCACACACCTAGCCAGAAAGGGCTCTCGACAGGGGCCACCAGTGTGGCCCGAATCATGGGGCTTCGCCAGCAAATTTCACGAGCTTTGTGCCCTGATCGAGATTGATTTCGACACAAAGCGCCTGAGAATTGGCTGGAACCCACTGGCCAGCTCCCTCTGGCTGGGTGGCCTTTTAGTGGAGCCCCCTGGAAGTGGCCTGAAGTCCTGCGGGGTCGTGATCGGAGCCCTGGGAGTAAGCAGTGTACAAGCCAGGCACATGCATGCCCAAACCCGCCCTCTACTCAGCCTTCTGGCTTGCTGTGCCCAGCGCCGGCAGATCCACTCTGCCATGCTCCTTGGCCTGAACCCTTAGTGGTTTGGTTTATCAGCTTTCTGGGCACAGAGCCTTGGCCCCCAAACCCTCTGGACTGGGTACTTCTGAAACACACACCAGGACTGCGCCTGCCACACAGGAGGAAACTCTCTGTGTTTGCAGCTGCGTGTCTCCTTCAGACCGGGAGATACCTTCATGCCCCCACAGGGTCACCTGCACATGGCACCCCTGGGCATGGATCCGGGAACTAATGGGCTGCCTGCCCCCCAACCTCAACACAGGCCTCCAGGGAGACTGCCTCTGCACTGGCAGATTGGGCCTGCTGTGCTCCTAGGCCCTAACCCGAACCCTAGGATGGGATACAGGTTTCTGTCCCCAGAAACCTGGCCACCACGCTCTCCCTCTGGGGACCTAGAGACTACACCCCAGGACTCGCTTGCCACCCAGGGGGAAGTGGTGCCATTGGGAGCTTCACGTAACACTCAGCCCGAGAGAAACCTTCATGAACCCACAGGGTCACTCCCACATTGTGCGGCACTTGTGGCCTTGAAACCGGGGTCCGATAGGTTGCTTGGCCCTCGGCCTCCACTCTGGCCCCCAGGGAGATGGCCTCAGCGCTGGCAGATTGGGCCTGCCATGCTCCAAGGCCATAACCCTAAATCTAGGATGGGATACAGGCTTCCATCCCCAGAAGCCTGGTCCCCAAGCCCTCAGGACTGGGGATGGGTTAGCTACACCCCATGACTCCCCTTGCCTCCCAGGAGGAAATAGTGCCTTTTGGGCCTGCGCAGAAGCCTCGGAGCGGGAGAAATCTGTATGCCACCTGAGGCCACCCCCTCAGGTTCAGCGGCCTCTTGGCAAGCACCAAGGTGTCTGAGGCACTGCCTGACCCCCACCCTCAACTCAGCCCCTCAGGGAGCACGCTCAGTACCAGCAGATCAGTGATGCCATGACCCTAGGCCCGAACCCGAAACCCAGGCTGGGTTCTCAGCCTTCTGTCCCCAGGACCCTGACGCCCAAGCTCTGCCGAGTGTGGACCCAGAAGCCCAACCCCACAGGTCTACTTGCCAGCCACATGGAAAGTGTGCCATTTGGCACTGTGCAGAACCCTCAGAGTGGGAGAAAGCTGCATGCAGCCCCCAGAGGCTGCCCCCACCTATGTCAACCCAGCATGCCACCGACATGGAGAGTGACTTTCGGCCCAAGTCCCTCCCACATCTCTGCCCTCAGAAAGCTCCTCTCAGCTGGGGCCCTCCTGGAGCCACGTGTTCCGGACCCCGGTTCCCCAATGGTTGCAACACACACCTAGCCAGCAAGGGCTCTCAACAGGGGATGCCAGTGTGGCCCAAATCATGGCACCCCGCTGTCCAATTCGCAGGAGCATCAAGATCAATTGGGGCACAAAGCTCGTGAATATTGGACGGAATCCCCCGCCAACTCGCGTCCAGGTGCCCGGACTTTCAGCGGAGGGCCTTGGGCCTGGCTCAAAGTCTCGCTTGGTCATGGTCCAAATCGCACAAGAAAGTGATGTCAAAGCCAGGCACACACATGGCCAAACCCTCCCTGTTCTCAGCTTTCCGTTGTGCGGTCTCAATGCAGGCCAATCAACCCTGCCAGTCCCCTAGGCCCTGCCCTAATCCTAGGTTGCATTATCAGGCTTCATTCCCCAGAGGCCTGGCCCACAAACCCTCCAGCCTGGGGAGCCCTAAGTCACACGCCAGGACTCTGCTTGCCATCCAGGAAGAATGTGTGCCTTTTGGAGCTGCGGGGAAACCTGGGACCAGAGAAAGAGGCGTTTCCCGCCCCCACCTCTCCGAGGCCACCTCCATCTTCTTCGTCCCACCAGGCCCACAGCTCAGACTGTGAGGCTCCTGCGGGGTACCTCCCTCATCTCTGCCCTCAGACAGCTCCCCTCATCTGGGGCCCTTATGAGAGCCGCATGGCCCTCGAAGGGGTTCCTGTAGGGTGGCAGGCAACATGCACCTAGCCAGAAAGCACTCTCCCCAGGGGACGCGTGTGTGGCCCGAATCGCTGCACATCGCAGGCCAATTCTCACTAGCTTTCTGCCCAAATCCATCTCCATTTGGGCAGAAAGCTGGTGAGAATTGGCCCGAAACCCCGGGAAATACCCATCCGGCTGCGCAGGCTTTCAGCGGAGCCCCACGAAGTGGCCTGAGGTCCCGCGGAGTCCTTGTAGGTACCCTGCAAGAAAGCAGTGTACAAGCCAGGCACACACGTACCCAAACCCGCTGTCTACTCAGCCTTCTGGCTGGCCACGCTCAATGCAGGCAGATCCGCTCTGCCATGCCCCTTGGCCCGAACCCTAACCCTGGTTTGGGATATCAGTCTTCCCGGCACAGAGCCTTGGCCCCCAAATCCTCCGGACTGGGGACCTCTGAAACACACACCAGGACTGCGCTTGACACCCAGGAGGAAACCCTCCTGTTTGGAGCTGCACGTCACCCTCAGATCAGGAGATAATTTCATGCCCCAACAAGGTCACCCCCACCTTGGGCGGCACTCCTGGCCAGGAAGCTGGGGCCCAATGGACCATCTTCGCCCCGCCCTCTAATCGGGCCCCCAGGGAGATTGCCTCAGCGCTGGCAGATTGGGCCTGCCATGCACCTAGTCCCTAACCCTAAATCTAGTATGGAACACGGGCTTCAATCCCCAGAAGCCTGTTCCCCAAGTCCTCAGGACTGGGGATGTGTCAGCTACATCCCCGGACTCTGCTTGCCCCCCAGGAGAAAATGGTGCCTTTTGGGCCTGCGCAGAAGTCTGGAAGCGGGAGGCCACCCCCTCAGGTTCAGGGGACTCTTGGCAACCACCAAAGTGTCTGTGGCACTGCTTGACCCCTCCCTCAATTCAGTCCCCCAGGGAGCAAGCCTCAGTACTGGCAGATTGGTGCTGCCATGGCCCTTGGCCCCAACCTGAAACCCAGGCTGGGATCTCAGGCTTCTGTCCCCAGGGGCCTGACCCCCGAGCTCTGCCGTGTGTGGACCCCGAAGCCCAACCCCTGAAGTCTTCTTGCCAGCGACATGGAAACTGCCATCTGGAGCTGTACAGAACCCTCAGAGCGGGAGAAAGCTGCATGCTGCCCCCAGAGGCCACTCCCACCTTGGTCGCCCCAGCATGCCACCAACACGGAGAGTGCCGGTCAGCCCGAGTCCCTCCCACATCTCTGCTCTCAGAAAGCTCCCCTTAGCTGGGGCCCTTATGGAGTCACGTGTTCCGGACCCCAGTTCTCAGATGATCGCAAAACACACCTAGCCAGAAAGGGGTCTCCACAGGGGATGCCAGTGTGGACCAAATCATGGCAAGTGCCCCGATCCAGATCAATTTGGGTACAAAGCTCATGAAAATTGGCTGGAACCCCCTGCCAACTCGCGTCCTGCTGCAGGGACTTTCATCGGAGCCCCCTGGGCCTGGCTCGAGGTCCCGCATGGGCCCGGTCTGAACCGCACTAGAAAGCGATCTCAAACCCAGGCACACGCGTGGCCAAACCCTCTCTCTTCTCAGCCTTCTGGTGTGCCTGTCTCAGCGTAGGCGCATCAAGCCTGCCATGCCCCTAGGCCCTCTCAGAAGCCTAGGTTGCCTTATAAGGTTTCCTGCCCCATAGGCCTGGCTCATAAACCCTCCAGCCGGGGGAGCCCTGAGTCACAGGCCAGGACTCTGCTTGCCATCCAGGAGGAACCTGTGCCTTTTGTAGCTGCGTGGAAATCTTGAACTGTGAGAAAGAGGTGTGGCCTTCCCCCATTCCCTGAGACCACCTCCACCGTCTTTGTCCCACCAGGCCCAGAGCACGGACCTTACGCTCCTCTGGGGTCCCTCCCTCATCTCTGCCCTCAGAAAGTTTCCACAACTGGGGCCATCACGGGAGCCGCCTAGCCCTCAAAGGGGTCCTGGAGGATGACAATATGCACCTAGGTAGAAAGCGCTCTCCCCAGGGGCCACAACTGTGGTCCGAATCGCTGCACATTGCCGGCCTGTTCTCACCAGCATTCTGCAAAATCCATCTTGATAACTGCAGAAGGCTGGTCAGAATTGGCTGGAACCCCCCTGTGAACTCCCTTCTGGCTTGCAGGCTTTCAGCAGAGCCCCCTGGAAGTGGCCTGAGGTCCCGCGGGGTCGTGGTTGGAGCCCTGTGAGTAAGCAGTGTACAAGCCAGGCACACGCATGTCCAAACCCGCCCTCTACTCAACCTTTTTTGTTGCCATGCTCAACGCAGGCAGATCTGCTCTGCTATGCCTCTTGGCCCAAACCCTAACCCTGGTTTGGGATATCAGCCTTCTGTGCACAAAGCCTTGGCCCCCAAACCCTCTGGACTAGGGACCTCTGAAACACGCCAGGACTGCGCCTTCCTCCCAGTAGGAAACCCTCTCCTGTTTGGACCTGCATGTCACCCTCAGACTGGGAGATACCTTCATGCCCCCACAAGGTTACTGTCACTTTGGGCGGCACCCCTGGCCATGAACCCAGGGCCCCCTGACCTCCACTGCGGCTCCCAGGGATACTGAATCTGTGCTGGCATATTGGGCCTGCCGTGCCTGTCGTGTACCTAGGCCCTATCTCGAGCCCTAGGATGGGATACAGGCTTCCGTTCCCAGAAGGCTGGCCCCCAAGCCCTCACTCTGGGGACCTCTAGGCTACACCCCAGGACTCTGCTTGCCACCCAGTGGGAAGTGGTACCGTTGGGAGCTTCACGTAACCCTCATCCCGGGAGAAACCTTCATGAACCCACAAGGTCACGCCCACCTTGGGTGGCAGCCCTGGCCATGAAGCCTGGAACAGATGGACCTCCTGTCCCCGCCCTCCACTCTGGCCCCCAGGGAGATTGCCTCAGCGGTGGCAGATTGGGCCTGCCATGCTCCTAGGCACTAACTCTAAATCTAGGATGGAATACAGGCTTCCATCCCCAGAAGCCTGGTCCCCAAGTCCTCAGGATGGGTACAGGTCAGCTACAACCCAGGACTGTGCTTGCCTGCCAGGAGGAAACAGAGCCTTTTAGGCCTGTGCAGAAGCTTTGGAACAGGAGAAATCTTCATACACCCTGTGGCCACCCCCTCAGCTTCAGCGGCCTCTTGGCAACCACCAAGGTATCTGAGGCACTGCCTGACCCCTGCCCTCATCTCAGCCCCCAAGGGTATGGCCTCACTGCTGGCATATCGGTGCTGCCATGGCCCTAGGCCCGAACCTGAAACCCAGGCTGGGTTCTCAGGCTTCTGTCCCCAGGGGCCTGATGCCCGAACTCTGCCGTGTGTGGGCCCTGAAGCCCAACCCCAGAGGTCTTCTTGCCAGCCACATGGAAAATGTGCCATTTGGAGCTACACAGAACCCTCAGAGCAGGAGAAAGCTCCATGACGCCCAGAGACCACCCCCACCTTTATCGCCCCAGCATGCCACTGACACAAAGAGTGACGGTCAGCTGGAGCCCCTTCCACATCTCTGCCCTCAGAAAGCTCCCCTCTGCTGGGGCCCTCATGGAGCCACGTGTCCCGACCCCAGTTCCCCGATGGTCAAAACACACACCTAGCCAGAAAGGGCTCTCAACAGGGGGCTCCAGTGTGTCCCGAATCTTGGCGTATCCCTGGCCAATTCTCACGAGCTTTGTGTCCCAATCGAAGTTGATTGGGCACAAAGCTCGTGAGAATTGGCCGAAGCCCCCCACCAACTCGGGTCCAGCTGCTCAGATTTTCAGCGTTGCCCCCTGGGCCTGGCTTGAGGTCCTGAGTGGTCCCAGTCCAAGCTGCACAAGAAAGCGATCTCAAAGCCAGGCACATGGGGGGCCAAACCCTCCCTCTTCTCAGCCTTCTGATGTGCGGTTCTCAATGCAGGCAGATCAAGCCTGCTAGACCCCTAGGCCCTGCCCTAAGCCTAGGTTGCATTATCAGGCTTCCTTCCTCATAAGCCTGGCTTCCAAGCCCTCCAGACTGGGGACAACTGAGTCACACCCCAGGACTCTGCTTGCCATTCAGGAGGAACCTGTGCCTTTTGGAGCGGCATGGAAACCTAAGAGTGGGAGAAAGAGAGGTGCCCTGCCCCCTGGCCACCTCCATCTTCTTTCCCCACCAGGCCAGCAAAATGGACAGTGATGTTCCGCTGGGGTCCCTTCCTCATCTCTGCCCTCAGAAAGCTCCCCTCAGCTGGGGCCTTCACGGGAACCGCATGTCCATCAAAGGGGTTCCTGACTGTCACAATATGTGCCTAGCCAGACAGAGCTATTCCCTGGGAGCACGAGTGTGGCCCGAATCACTGCACATCACCGGCCAATTCTCATCAGCTCTCTGCCCAAATCGATCTTGATTTGGGCAGAGAGCTGGTGAGAATTGGCTGGAACCTCCCGGCCAACTGCCTTCTGGTTGTGTGGGCTTTCAGTGGAGCCTCCTGGAACTGGCCTGAGGTCCCACATGGTCACGGTCCAAGCTCTGCAAGAAAGCAGTGTACAAGCCAGGCACATGCATGGCCAATCCCTCCTTCTACTCAGCCTTCTGTCTTGTTGTTCTCAGAGCAGGCAGATCCGCACTGCCATGAACCTTGGCCTGAACCCTAACCCTGATTTGGGATATCAGCCTTCTGTCCAAAGAGGCCTGGCCCCCAACCCCTACGGACTGAGAACCTCTGAAACACATGCCAGGACTGTGCCTGCCACCCAGGAGGAAACCCTCCCATTTGGAGCTGCATGGAACCCTCAGACCGGGAGAATGCTGCATACCCCTCTAAGTCCAACTCCAGTTTCAGTTGCTCCTTTGTAACAACCTCTTTTTCTGAGCCACATCCTGACCCCTGTTCTCAACTCTGGTCCCCTCAAGCCCATATTTGTACCAGCATATTGGAATTGCTATGCCCTTAAGCCCTTAGCTTAGCCTTAGTTTGTTTGTACAGGCTTCCATCTTAAAGTCCTAGCCCTTTGGTTTCACAGATTGAATTCCCCTCAGTGACACCCCCAGACTCTGCCCAACACTCGGGAGGAAAATGTGCTGTGTGGAGCTGCGCAGAGCCCTCAGAAGGGCAGAAACTTCATGCCCCCCAACACTAACCCCAAATATATATTTATAACTTTTTGCTTTGGTTTTGGTTGCCATTTTGGGATGTAGGGTCTTCAATCAGGAACAAATGGATTACCCTGCTTTTTCTACCTGGCAAGATTATTCTCTCCACTCCTCCTTTCCTTTGGTTTTCTTTTGGTTTTGTTCACATTTCTGTTGTGCTTTCCATCAGCTCTTTTTTTGTCTATTGTATATTTTGCTTGGATCATATTTGATATTTTGGCATCTGCTCACTCGCTCACCCATCTTTCTCTGGGCAAAATGATTAGAAGTAGGAAGTCACAAAAAAAGAAGGAAGCAGAGGCAATATTCTCTGACATAGAGTTAATCCAAATGGATATAAATAAGATGTCAGAGATGGAATTTACAACAAGAATTATAAACTTCATAGCTCGGATTGGAAGCTTAAATGACAACAGAGAATCTCTAAAAGCAGAAATGACGTCCAATTATGCTGAACTTCAAAATGCTCTAACCGAGATGCAGTGGAAATTGGATGTTCTAATAGCAATGGAGAATGAGGTGGAAGAGAGAATACATGATCTAGAAGACAAGCTGATGGAAAGGAAGGAAGTTGAGGAAAAGAGAGAATTACAAATTTGAGCCCATGAATAAAGGCTTTAAGAATTTAATGATGTCCTGAAAAGAAAAAAAAGTCCATATTATTGGTGTTCCTGAGGGAGAAAAGAGAGAGAGAGGGAACCAGAAGGTATATTTCAGCAAATGATAGCTGAAAACTTTCCTTATCTGTGGAAGGAAACAAGCATTCATATCCAACAGGCAAAGGGGACCCCTTCCCAAAATCAACAAAAATAGATCAACACCCCGACATATAGTAGTGAGGTTTGCAAATGTTAGAGTGAAAGAGACCATCCTGACAGCAGCTTGGGACAGGAGGTTCCTTACATAAAGAGGGAGGAGCATCAGAATAATATCAGACTTATCTACAGAAACCTGGTTGGCCAGGAAGGACTGGCGTGATATATTCATGGTACTAAACGAGAAGAGAATGCAGCCAAGCATTCTTTATCCAGCTAGGCTGTCATTCAAAATAGAAGGAGAGATAAAGAGCTTCCAGGATAGACAGAAACTGAAAGAATATGTGACCACCAACATAGCTCTGCAAAAAATATTAAGGTGTATACTATAAACAAAGATAGGCCGTCAATGGTAACATAGATAAGAAAGAAGCAGTGACAATCTTCAGAAACAGGGACTTTACAGGTCATATGGTGGCACTAAATTCATATCTTTCAATAGTTTCTCTGGTAAATGGGCTGAATGCTTCAATCAAAAGACACAGGGTATCAGATTGGATAAAATAGCAAGACCCATCGGGGCACCTGGGTGGCTCAGTGGGTTAAAGCCTCTGCCTTCGGCTCAGCCCAGGACCTTGGGATCAAGCCCCACATCAGGTTCTCTGCTCAGCAGGGATCCTGCTTCCCCCCTCTCTCTGCCTGCCTCTCTGCCTACTTGTGATCTCTGTCTGTCAAATAAATTTAAAAAAAAATAGCAAGACCCATCTATCTGCTGTCTACAAGAGACTCATTTTAGACCTAAAGATACCTCCAGACTGAAATTGAGGGGATAGAGAACAATTTACCATGCTAATAGATCTCAAAAGAAAGCTGGAGTAGCAATCCTCATATCTGAAAATTTAGATTTTAATCCAAAGACTGTAGTAAGAGATGTAGAGGTCCACTCTATCATATCAAAGGGTCTATCCAACAAGATGATCTAACAATCATAAATATGTATGCCCTCAACATGATGTAATGCCAATTATATCAACTAATTAATAACCAAAGTAAAAAAAAACACACTGATAATAACATATTAGTAGAAGGGGACTTCAATATCCTACTCACACCAATGGGCAGATCATCTAAGCTGAAAATCAACAAAGAAACAAAGGCTTTGAATGACACACTGGAGCAGATTTACTTCACAGATATACACAGAACATTCCATCCTAAAACAATAGAATACTCATTCTTCTCAAGTGCACATGGAATGTTCTCCAGAATAGATCACATGCTGGGTCACAAGTCAGACCTTGACTGATACCAAAGATTGATATTATTCCCTGCATATTTTCAGACCACAACATTTTGAAACTTGAACTCAATCACAAGAAGAAATTTGGAAGGAACTCAAACACTTGGTGGTTAAAGAGCATCCTTCTAATGAATGAATGTGTCATCCAGGAAATTAAAGAAGAATTTAAACAATTCATGAAAACTAATGAGAATAAAAACATATAGTTTCAAAATCTCTGGGATACAGCAAAGATGGCCCTAATAATGAAGTACATTGAGATACAAGCCTCTCTCAAAAGAAAAATTAGAAAAATCCCCAATATACAAGCTAAACATACATCTAAAGGACATAGAGAAAGAACAGCAAATAAAGCCTAAACCAAGCAGGAGAAGAGAAATAATAAAGGTCAGGACAGAAACTAATGAAACAGAAACTAGAAAAATAGTAGAACAGATCAACAAAACAAGAAGCTGGTTCTTTGAAAGAATAAGATCAACATACCTCCTGCCAGACTTATCCAAAAGAGAAGGGGGTGGGTGCCTGGTTGGCTCAGTCAGTTAAGCATCTGCTTCTGGATCAGGTAATGATCCTGGATCAATCCCTGGGATTAAGCCCCCTACCAGCTCCCTGTTCAGCAGGAAGTCTGATTCTCCCTCTCCCTCTGGCCCTCCCCCTGCTCACATGCTCTCTCTCTAAAATAAATAAATAAAATCTTAAAAAAAATGTTTATAAATATAATTCACAATGAAAGGGTTATTTGGTTTATGAATTATACTACATTTTTATTATGTAAAGTATGCTTAATATTTCAACATGAGTTGTGAAACAGCCACTGAAATGAAGTGAAGAGTCTGGTATATTGATAACTACTCAGGACTCTTTGAAATGGAATAGGATACAAATAAATGCTCTGGACTGTTGGGGATTTCAGAGCCAAGAACAGTGTGTGCAGTTTTGAAAATAAAGTGAGCTTCCTCTGCATATATCTAAGTGGTTATTTTTTGATCAGATGATTCGTATTTTCGTGACATTCTCTATGATCGTTAAGAATCATTGTACAGTTTTAAAGTTGTACAATCGGTAATCAATACATTTATTATGAAAATGAATTTGTTACTTTCAAACCATAGCGACATAAAAGGCCTGGGGTTGTTAGGACCCCTAGTGGAGATAGATAAGAGTGCCACTAAGACTAATGAAGAAATTAAAGACAGCACTATTTTAAAAATTGAACTGGACGGCATCATGCTAAGTGAAATAAGTCACAGGAAAAAAAAATACTGTATGATAGCACTTCTATGTAGAATCTACAAAACTCCCCCAAATCATGGAAGAATAAATTCAGACTTGGGGTTACCAGAAGCAGAGGGTGGAAGGAGAGGATACTAGAAAAAGGTGGTCAAAATGTACAAAAGTGCTAGAGAGGTAATGTGCAACTTGATGGCTATAGCTATCACTGTTGTATTATATATAGGAATAATGTATATAGGAAGAGTTCTCATCAGAGGGGTAGTTTTTCCTTTTTTAATTATTTCTTTTCTTTTTACTGTATCTATTTGAGAAGGTAGGAGGTAGCTGAACCTATTGTGCTAAACATGTCACAATATATGTAATTCGAACCACCTTAAATGTATGCAGTGGTATATGTCAGTTATTTTTCAATAAAATTAGAGGAAAACGTACACAGTACTGGAAGGAGACCTCACAGATGTGTAACTGTGTTTTGCAAGAGTCAGTACACGTTAGGAATCCTAACAGAAGGGTTTGCTAGGAGGAGACATTCAAAAGATGAAGGACCCTAAGAAACTCATGATGATTAAGGCTGTCTCAGTGAAGGAGCAACTGGAATTTCATTTGTTTGCAAATGTTCGAGAACTCTAGTAGAGGCAGCACAAGTTTTGAGAAATTGCCTTATGTAGAGACATTGCTAATTGAATGAAGGCAAAAATAACACACTCTCCATAATTTCCTGGGGGTAAGACTATGCACAACAGACACCATCCAGCTTCCCACAAGTCTAAACCAGGTTGCAGAAAAATGAGTAGGTAGGGCCAATTTGGTCCAACAGGTGGATTTATGCACTGGCAACTGGGGGACATGTGGAAAGAGACCACCAGAAATGACACCTGAAAGTGGAAATTTCTGGGGGCACCTGGGTTGCTCAGTTAAGTGTCTGCTCTGACTTTGGCTCAGGTTATGATCCTGGGCTCCTGGGATCGAGCCCTACATTGGGCTCCCTGTTCAGCGGGAAGACTGCTTCTCCCTGTCCCACTCCCGCTGCTTGTGTTCCCTCTCTCACTGTATCTCTCTCTGTCAAATAAATAAAATCTTAAAAAAAAAAAGAAAGTGCACTTTCCTTTATTGTCTTAAATGCAAAACAAACAAACAAACAAAAACACCTGTTGAGATTTAGAAAATTAGACTAACAAAACCAGAATAGACAAAAAGGAGAGTTATTGATATGTGAACACGTTGTGACAGAGGTGACACCTAGATTGCAAGGGAAAAACATTATTTGTCATTTACTGGTGTTTGGTTCCCTGGATATCCATATAGAAAAAAAATAAGTGAATCCTGACTTCTATTTTGCACATACATAAAAGTCTACCCCAAGTGGATTAACTAAGCATAAATTTATGAACTTACAGGTTGGCAATGAGCTTGTAGAATACATATACCAATAGCTGTTTCAATGTCAACTTCTCTACTAAATCTATTATCTGCATCACTTTTAGGACTGTTTTTATTGATTGATTTTTCTCTTCACTGTGGGTTGTATTTTACTACTTCTTTGCATGCCTGGTACTTTTTTTTTTTTTTAAAGTATAGCTGATACACTAGGTTACATTGATTTCAGTTATACAACTTAGTGATTTGACAAGTTTATACATTTTGCCATGTTCACTAGAAGTATAACTATCATCTGCCCCATTCATTAGTTGACTATTACTATTGACTGTATTCCCAATGCTGCACCTTTTATTCTAATAACTTATTTATTTCATACCTTGAAGCCTGTATCTCTCTCTCCTTTCACCCATTTTGCCCAACCCTCCACCCCCCTCCACTCTGGCAACTGTTTGTTAGTTCTCTGTATTTATAGGTCTGATTCTGCTTTTTGTTTATTCATTTGTTTTTCTTTTTTTCCCCTTAGATTCCCTTTATAAGTGGAATCATATGGTGTTTGTCTTTCTCAGTCTGACATATTTCACTTAGTAAAATACCCTCTAGGTTCATCCATGTTTTTTCAAAAGGCAAGATCACATACTTTTTTTCTTGACTGTATAATATTTTACCATTTTGTGTGTATGTGTACATGTGTGTCGCATTTTACTTATCCATTTGTCTATTGGTGAATTCAGGTTTTCTGTTATCTTGGCTATTGTCAAAAATGCTATAAAAACATAGGGGTGCATATCTTTTTTTGAATTAGTGTTTTCAGTTTTTTGGGTAAATATTCAATAGTGGAATTATTGGATCATATGCTAGATCTGTTTATAATTTTTGAAGAAACCTCCATACTGTTTTTCAGAGTGGTTGTACCTTATACATTCTTTTATTTTAACCATTCTAACCGGCACAGGTGATATTTCATGGTGGTTTTTATTTGCATTTCCCTAATAATTAGTAATGATGCACATCTTTCTATGTGTCTGTTGGCCATCTGTATGTCTTTTATGGGAAAAAATGTCTATTTAGGTCTTCCATCGATTTTCAAATAAATTTTTACTTGGGGTTTTCCCTTGTTGTTCAGTTGTATACTTTATTTATTTATTTTGGATAATAAATGAATATATAATTTACCCATGAATATATAATTTACAAATATCTTCTCTCATTCAGTACATTGTCTTTTTGTTTTATTGATGGTTTCCTTTGCTGTGTTGAAGATTTTGATTTTGATGTAGTCCCAATAGTTTATTTTTGGTTTTATTTACCTTGCCTTAGGGGACATACTTAGACAAATGTTGCTACAGCCAATGTTAGAGTATTTATGGTTTGTGCTCTCTTCTAGGATTTTTATGGTTTCAGGCCTCACATTTAAGTCTTTAATCCATTTTGAGTTTATTTTTTGTATACTGTTAGAAAGGAGTCCAGTTTCATTCTTTTATATGTAGTTGTCCAGTTTTCCCAGCACTATTTATTGAAAAGACTATCTTTTCTGCATGGTATAGTCTTGTCTCCTTCATCATAGATTAATTGACGTTATAATCATGGGTTTATTTCTGGGGTCCTTATTCTGTTATATGGATCTATGTGTCTGTTTTTATTAGAGTACCATACTATTTTGATTACAAGAGTTTTGTGGTATATCTTGAAATCTGATAATGTGATACTTCCAGCTTTGTTCTTTCTCAGGATTGCTTTGGCTATTCAGGGTCTTCTGTGGTTCCATACAAATTTTAGTATTATTTTCTCTAGCTATGTGAAAACTGCTATTGGTATTTTGAAAAGGATTGCTTTGAAAATGTAGATTACTTGGGTAATATGGACATGTTAACAATATGTATTCTTCCAATCCATTAGCATGGACTATCTTTCCATTTGCATTTAATTTTCAATTTCTTTCATTAGCATTTTATAATTTTCAGAGTACTGATCTTTCACCTTTGGTTAAGTTTATTCCTAGGGATTATATTTTTTGTACAATTATAAATGGCATCATTTTGTTAAATTTCTGTTTCTGCTACTTGATTATTTGTGTATAGAAAAGTTATTGATTTCTGGGTATCAATTTTGTATCCTTCTGGTTTATTGAATTCATTTATTAGTTCCAGTAGTTTTTTGTGAAGTCTTTAGGATTTTCTATGTAGAATATCATGTCATCTGAAAAGAGTGAGAGTTTAACTTCTTCTTTACCAACATGGATGCCTCTTATTTCTTTTTCTTGTCTACTTGCTTCTAGCACTATGCTGAATAAAGATAGCAAGAGTGGATATCCTTGTCTTGTTTCTGAACTTAGAAGAAAATCTCTGTTTTTTTACCATTGAGTATGATGCTAGCTATGGGTTTTTCATATATGGTCTTTATTGAGAAAATTTTTTCTCTCACTCCACTTTGTTGAGAGTTTTTATTGTGAATAGATGCTGAATGTCAATTTTTTTCTCTTCTTTGTAAAAAAGTTTTTTTATTTAAAATCCAGCTATTTAACACACAGTATATTAGCTTCATGTGTACTACAGTGATTCAACACTTCTATACAATATCCAGTGCTCATCACAGCAAATGCACTCCTTAATTCCCATAACCAATTGAACCCACCTCCCCACCCATCTCCCCTCTAGTGACTATCAGTTTGTTCTCTATAGTTAAGAGAGTGTTTCTTGGTTTGGTTCTCTCTCTCGTTTTCCTCTTTGTTTTAATTCTTAAATACCATATATGAGTGAAATCATATGGTATTTATCTTTCTTTGACAGACTTATTTTGCTTAGCATAATACTCTCTAGCTCCAGTCACATTACTGCAAAAGGCAAGATTGAATTCTTTTTAATGGCTGAGTAATATTCCATTATATATATAAAATATTATTTGTTCTTTGGTGTTTTATATTTTTTAGACTTTATTTAAATTCAAGTTGGTTAACATATAGTGTATTATTAGATTCAGGGCTTAGGATTTAGATTAATCAGTTGCAAATAACACTCAATGCTTATTACATCAAATGCCTTCCTTAATGCCCATCACCCAATTACTCCATTCCCTTACCCAACCCCCTTCTAGCCACCTTCAGTTTATTCCCTACAGTTAAGAGTTTCTTGTGATTTGCCTCCCTCTCCTTTTTAACCTTATTTTGTTTTTCCTTCCCTTCCCTGTGTTTATCAATTCTGTTTCTTAAATTTCACATAAGAGTGAAATCATATGGTAATTGTCTTTCTCTGATTAACTTATTTCACTTAGCGTATTACATTGTAGTTCCATCCATGTTGTTGTAAATGACAAGATTTCATTCTTTTTGATGGCTGAGTAATATTCCACTATATATATTTATTTATTATATATATATATATATATATATATATATGAATGTGTATGCATACACACACACATGTCACATCTTCTTTATCCATTTCTAGTCCATAGACATCAGGGCTCTTTCTATATTTTGACTATTATGGACATTGCTGCTATAAACATGGGTTTGCATGTGCAACTTCAGATCACTATTTTTGTATCCTTTGGGTAAATACCTAGAAGAGCACATAATGTAATGAGCACTAGGTATTAAATAAGACTGATGAATCACTGACCTCTACCTCTGAAACTATATGTTATTCATTGAATTATATGTTAATTAATTGAATTCAAATTGTCATCATGCACTGAAATAATGCTCTCAGACACCAATGTGAGCAGTCGTTGAGGGCTGTCTCTGCAAGGGAGAGTAGCAGCAGTTGAGTTATGCACATAGCTTTTATTTTGTATTGTTTTATCAGAAAACCGAGGAAAGCTGTATCATAGCATGGGGAAGAAATACAAAGAGATGGCAATTATCTTGAAGCTGAAAAGCAGGCCTGCGCCCTCCCCTACACTCAGGCTTGGAGGGAGGCAGTCAGGGGATAAGGGAGTACTAGGATGTTTGTGCTAGTAATCGCCGAAGGCAGGAAGGGGAGTGGAGGTTTACTTTCTTTCATGGCTCCTAATCTATGCCCTGCCCCAGGAGATGATGGGATCCTGTTTGTACCAGGCTATTGTGTTCAGTAGCCCAAGACCCGGAATGATGCTGACATTTCAGCTGCTTCCACAATCACCCTTTAGGGTTTACAATATATTTTCTAAGAATAACTCTACAGGTCCCCCTTTTTGTTTATTGGGATTTGTAGGTGGGCTATTAAAAGGGATGGAGATGATCTGTGTGCTCACTACAAGTGTGTATAGGGTCCTACAGGCAGAACTGCAGTAATGGTTTGCCTTGATGACTATGATGAAAAAGAAAACCATCAAAAATGGTACAGCCATGTAAAACTAAGAGGTGTGATTGAGAAAAACAGTTTCTTGGCTTGAGCCAGGTAGTAATGTCATTTAGAGTATTAATGGCAGCTTGCTGACTTTCTTGTTGGAGTTCCTATATTTGTAAATTTTGCCATGTCTTACATAAACACCCCAGGAGGTAACTAAAACATTACCCATAATTACCTAGAGGTGAAGGAGGACAAAGGGGGGTGGATGGGAAGGCCTATTAAACTACAACTGTTATAATAGCTCTTTTTTTTAAAGACTTTATTTATTTGACAGAGAGAGATCACAAGTAGGCAGAGAGGCAGGCAGAGAGAGAGGAAGGGAAGCAGGCTCCCCGCTGAGCAGAGAGCCCGATGCAGGAATCAATCCCAGGACCCTGAGATCATGACCTGGGCCGAAGGAAGAGGCTTAACCCACTGAGCCACCCAGGTGCCCCTATAATAGCTTTTTTTTTTAAAAAAAGATTTTTATTTATTTATTTGACAGAGAGAGATCACAAGTAGGCAGAGAGGCAGGCAGAGAGAGAGGAAGGGAAGCAGGCTCCCTGCTGAGCAGAGAGTCCAACTCGGGGCTCGATCCCAGGACCCTAGGATCATGACCTGAGCCAAAGGCAGAGGCTTAACCCACTGAGTCACCCAGGCACCCCTATAATAGCTCTTTTGACAAAAATCTATCCATAGCCTTTTTAAGATTAATTGTCAATGACAAATACAAAGCTTAAAAATCTTCTACACAAATATTAGTAAAAAAAAAAAAGTCATTGGAGCAGGTAAATTTAACTTGTTCCATCTGCTGGAGACACAATTTGAATTCAACTTTTTAAAATATGTATAAACTAATTTTGTATTGTATCTGATTCATGACAAAATTTTTTGAATAGAAGCTATAAGGTCACTGTGTCTGTGTCTATATTTATATATGTCTATGGCTATATGTCATGTATATGTGATTTTTCTCTACCTCTGAATGGTGTTGCCAAAATTAATTTATATTAAAAGCTTTATTAAATTGGCTTAAGAAAAATAAGTGCTTATCAACTTAAATATTTCTAATCTCTAAGAAATATATTAGAAACTGATCCAGTGATTTTCGAGTGTACTTGATGTAGGATAACTTTCAATAAATAAAAGATAGTTTAGTTTGTTGGTTTAATTAAAATGGCTTCAGAGTTATCAGTGATGTGTCCATGGTCAAAGGAGTGAGACTGATACAAAGTGAAGGTCAAGAAAAGCTTTATTTTGTGCCAAGCATCAAGAATCAAACCGACTGTTCAGGGCCATCTCTTACAGAGAGGGCGACCCCTCCCAACCTTACAGACTAACTTATAAAGGGCAATGGCCATGTGGTTGAGCCTGGCCACACACAGGTGGCCAATGAGATTGCAACACACAGAGAAAGCTGCACAGTCATTCTAGGTCACACATGGGTGGACAATTGAATTACAATTCACCCTATAGTAGATATTCAATTAGCCTATCATCTTGGTCAGAAAAGGCAGGGTCCACAGACCTTGGTAGCTAGGGAGACAGTATGCGTGCCCCCACAGATTGGATGTCTCCACCTGGCCTGACTCGTCCTTGTATTTGGGCTCTGTTACCTGGTACTGGTCAACCATATTTTACTAGTTTCCCAGACTTGCTTTTAATTAAGTCCCCTTGGGGGGAGGGCGGCAGGGTCAGTTTAAGTTTTACTGCATAAAGAACAAAATGGCTGTTCAACCGAGATGGAGCCGCTCTGACTACATAGGCCCTTACAATCAGCATTAAACGTAAAATAGACACACAATTTATATTCCACCTGAGTTTATTAGTCAAATAAGCTTATTTTATCAGTTACAAAGTTTGTCATGATGACTAGCTATATTAATGTCTTATGACATTTTGATAACTAATATAAATTTAATTGTTAAGAATCAATAAATTAAATTCAAATGAGGTAAATTTTTTTTAAATTTCTTATTTCTTTTCAGTGTAACAGTATTCATTATTTTGGCACCACACCCAGTGCTCCATGCAATTCGTGCCCTCTCTAATACCCACCACCTGGTTCCCCCAACCTCCCACCCCCCGCCCCTTCAAAATCCTCAGCTTGTATGTCAGAGTCCATGGTCTCTCACGGTTCACCTCCCCTTCCAATTTCCCTCAACTCCCTTCTCCTCTCCATCTCCACTTGTCTTCCATGGTATTTGTTATGCTCCACAAATAAGTGAAACCATATGATAATTGACTGTCTCTGCTTGACTTATTTCACTCAGCATAATCTCTTCCAGTCCCGTCCATGTTGCTACAAAAGTTGGGTATTCATCCTTTCTAATGGAGGCATAATACTCCGTAGTGTATATGGACCATAACTTCCTTTCCATTTGTCTGTTGAAGGGCATCTTGGTTCTTTCGACAGTTTGGCGACTGTGGCCATTCCTTCCATAAACATTGGGGTACAGATGGCCCTTCTTTTCACGACATCTGTATCTTTGGGGTAAATACCCAGGAGTGCAATGGCAGGGTCATAGGGAAGTTCTATTTTTAATTTCTTGAGGAATCTCCACACAGTTCTCCAAAGAGGCTGCACCAACTTGCATTCCCACCAACAGTGTCATGGAGTTTCTCTTTCTCCACATCCCCTCCAATACATGTTGTTTCTTGTCTTGCTAATTTTGGCATTCCAACTGGTGTAAGGTGATATCTCAATGTGGTTTTAATTTGAATCTCCCTGATGGCTAGTGATGATGAACATTTTTTCATGTGTCTGATTTCCATTTGTATATCTTCATTGGAGATGTGTCTGTTCATATCTTCTGCCCATTTTTTGGTATGATTATCTGTTTTGTGTGTGTTGAGTTTGAGGAGTTCTTTATAGATCCTGGATATCAGCCTTTTGTCTATACTGTCATTTGCAAATATCTTCTCCCATTCCTTGGGTTGCCTGTTTCTTTTGTTGACTGTTTCCTTTGCTGTGCAGAAGCTTTTGAGCAGTGTTCTGTAGTTCCTCGAGTACAGATCCTTTACCTCTTTGGTTAGGTTTATTCCCAGGTATCTTATGGTTCTTGGTGCTATAATAAATGGAATCTATTCTCTAATTTCCCTTTCTGTATTTTCATTGTTAGTGTATAAGAAAACCACTGATTTCTGTACATTGACTTTGTATCCTTCCATGTTACTTAATTGCTGTATGAATGCTAGTAGTTTGGGGGTGGTGTCTTTTGGGTTTTCCATATAAAGAATCATGTCATCTGCAAAGAGAGAGAGTTTGACTTCTTCACTGCCAATTTGGATACCTTTTATTTCTATTTGTTGTCTGATTGCTGTCGCTAGGACTTCTAATACTATGTTGGACAAGATTGGTGAGAGTGGGCATCCTTGTCTTGTTCCTGATCTCAATGGGAAGGCTGAAAGCTTTTTCCCACTGAGAATGATATTTGCTGTGGATCTTTCATAGATAGATTTGATGAAGTTCAGGAATGTTCCTTCTATCCCTATACTTTGAAGTGTTTTAATCAGGAACGGATGCTGGATTTTGTCAAATGCTTTTTCTGCATCCATTGAGAGGACCCTGTGCTTCTTCTCTCTTCTCTTATTGATTTGTTCTATCACATGGATTGATTTGTAAATATTGAACCTTCCTTGTAACCCAGGGATGAATCCCACCTGATCATGGTGGATAATCTTTTTAATGTGCTGTTGGATCTCATTAGTTAGGATCTTGTTGAGAATCAATATCAATCTTAGTGCTGTTGGTCTGAAATTCTCCTTTATGGTAGGGTCTTTGCCTGGTTTGGGGATCAGGGTAATGCTGGCTTCATAGAAAGAGTCTGGAAATTTTCCTTCTGCTTCAATTTTCTGAAACAGCTACAGGAGAATAGGTGTTATTTCTTCTTTGAAAGTTTGGTAGAATTCCCCAGGGAATCCATCAGGTCCTGGGCTCTTGTTTTTTGGGAGGTCTTTGATCACTGCTTCAATCTCGTTATTAGATATCGGTCTATTCAGGTTGTTGATTTCTACCTGGTTCAATGATGGTAGTTTATATTTTTCCAGGAATGTATCCATTTCATCTAGATTGCTAAGCTTATTGTCATATAGCTGTTGATAATAACTTCTGATGATTGTTTCTACTTCCTTGGTGTTAGTTGTGATCTCTCCCTTTTCATTCATAATTTTATGAATTTGGTCTTTCTCTCTTTTCTTTTGGATTAGTGTGGCCAGTGGCTTATCGATCTTATTGATTCTTTCAAAAAACCAACTTCTAGTTTCATTGATACGTTCTACTGTATCTCTGGTTTCTCCCTCATTGATCTCAGCTCTAATCTTGATGATTTCCCTTCTTATGTGTGGAGTTGGTTTGATTTGTTGTTGATCCTCCAGTTCTTTAAGGTGTAGAGACAGCTGATGTGTTCTAGATTTTTCAAATTTTTTGAGCGAGGCTTGGATGGCTATGTGTTTTCCCCTTAGGACCGCCTTTGCCGTATCCCATAGGTTTTGGACCGAAGTGTCTTCATTCTCATTGGTTTCCATGAATTGTTTCAGTTCTTCTTTGATCTCCTGGTTGATCCAAGCATTCTTAAGCAAGGTGGTCTTTAGCTTCCAGGTGTTTGAGTTCCTTCGGAACTTTTCCTTGTGATTGAGCTCCAGTTTCAAAGCATTGTGATCTGAGAATATGCAGGGAATAATCTCAGTCTTTTGGTATTGGTTGAGTCCTGATTTGTGACCCAGTATGTGGTCTATTCTGGAGAAGGTTCCATGTGCACTTGAGAAGAATGAGTATTCTGTTGTTTTAGGGTGGAATGTTCTGTATATATATATGAGGTCCATCTGGTCCAATGTGTCATTCAATGCTCTTGTTTCTTTATTGATTTTCTGCTTCGATGATCTGTCTAATTCTGAAAGAGGCGTGTTAAGATCTCCTACTATTAGTGTATTCATATCACTATGACTCTTTATCTTGATTAACAGTTTTCTTAAGTAATTGGCTGCTTCCATATTGGGAGCATAGATATTTACAATTGTTAGATCATCTTGGTGGATAGTCCCTTTAAGGATTATGTAGTGTCCTTCTGTATCTCTGACTACAGTCTTTAGTTTGAAGTCCAATTTATCTGATATGAGAATCGCTACCCCAGCCTTCTTTTGAGGCCCATTGGCATGAAAGATGCTGCTCCATCCCTTCACTTTCAGTCTGCGTGTATCTTTAGGTTCAAAATGGGTCTCTTGTAGACAACATATGGATGGGTCCTGTCGTTTTATCCAATCTGCAACCCTGTGCCGTTTTATGGGTGCATTTAGGCCGTTCACATTGAGAGTGATTATTGATAGATACGTTTTTATTGTCATCATGTTACCTTTGAAGTCTTACTTTCTGTAGACTGTCTCTATATTTCTGTTCAATGCTACTCTTGGGATTTTTCCTCTTTTATAGAACCTCCCTTAATATTTCCTGCAGTGTCGGCTTGGTGGTTGCATAATCTTTTAAGCCTTGCCTGTTTTGAAAACTCTTTATCTCTCCATCCATTTTGAATGTCAGTCTTGATGGATAAAGTATTCTTGGCTGCATGTTTTTCTCATTTAGTGCCCTGAATAAAACTTGCCAGCCTCTTCTGGCTTGCCAGGTCTCTGTGGACAGGTCTGACGTTATTCTGATGGGCTTCCCTCTGTAAGTAAGGAGCCTCTTTGCCCTGGCGGCTTTCAAGAGATTATACCTACAATTATAATTCCTCAATTTGACTATCAGGTGTCGTGATGTTTTTTTGGAATGTATAATCTTGGGTGGAGAGCGTTCAGCCTCTAGTACATGAACGCTGGTTCCATTCACGAGATTGGCAAAATTTTCATGAAGGACTTGTTCCACTATATCTTCTAGACTTCTTTCTTTCTCCTCCCGTTCAGGGATTCCAATAATTCTGACGTTGGAATGCTTCATGGCATCATTTATTTCCCTGATTCTGTTTTTGTGGTTTCTAAGCTGTTTGTTCCAGGCTTCCTCCTGATCCTTTCTCTCTATCTGTTTGTCTTCCAGATCACTAATTCTATCTTCTGTCTCAGTTACCCTAGCTTTGAGAGAGTTTAGATTAGATTGGAATTCATTGAGAGCATTGTGAACCTCCTCCCTGGTAGCTTTAAGCTCCGCCCTAACATTGTGAACATCCTGTCTGGTCGCTTTCAGTTCGGCCCTAATCAATTCTGTTTGGTCATCCATGGCTTTCTCCAACCTAGCTATTTCCTGGATAATTGTTAGCCTGAATTCTCTTTCCGACATATTGTCTATGTTGATATCTGTTAGCTCTGTTGCAGAAGGACCATCCTCTGTATTTTTCTTCTGTTGGGCATTCCTCCTCCTAGTCATTTTGGTGTGAGATGACTTAACAGATGTAGCTGGATGTATCAACTCTGGTGCAGTCAAGGTGCACCCTGGAACACTTCTGAGCAATCAGGATTCTCCACCCAAACCAGCGACAAAAGAAAATAAAAAGAAAAAGAAAAAAAAAGAAAAGATGAAAAAGAAAAAGAAAACAGAGAGAAAGAGAGAGAGAGAGAGACAGGAAAGAAAGGGAAGATGAAAAAGAAGGTTCCGCCCAGATGGGCCCCAAGGTAAGATTTATGAAGTAGACAAAGAAGAAGAGATAAAAAGACTGATACAAGTATATGGCAAGAGAAAAAAAATATATATATGCAAATGAAGAAAGAACCTCGTCAAAAAGAACCACAAGTGTAAAATTTATATGCTATCAGGGCAAACACAAAAAACACAGAAACACTGGTGGAAGAAGATGGGAGAGTTCTTATAAATTCTCAGTGTGTGCGAGGAAGGTTGTTTTGATTCTTCCTGGATGTATCTTGATATCTTTGTTAAAGGACTCAACTTTCCTAATATAAAGGGGATTAGAAATTGGTTTACAAACTATGGAAAGAACCAAGATGCCCTTCAACGGATGAATGGATAAGGAAGATGTGGTCCATATACACTATGGAGTATTATGCCTCCATCAGAAAGGATGAATATCCAACTTTTGTAGCAACATGGACGGGACTGGAAGAGATTATGCTGAGTGAAATCAGTCAAGCAGAGAGAGTCAATTATCATAATGTTTCGCTCATTTGTGGAGCATAGCCAATAGCATGGAGGACGGGGGGGCGTTAGAGAGTAGTAGGGAGTTTGGGTAAATTGGAGGGGGAGGTGAACCATGGGAGACTATGGACTCTGAAAAACAGTCTGAGGGGTTTGAAGTGGCGGGGGGGTGGGGGGTTGGGGTGCCGGGTGGTGTGTATTATAGAGGGCACAGCTTGTATGGAGCACTGGGTGTGGTGAAAAAATAAAGAATACTGGTTTTCTGAAAATAAATAAATTGGGAAAAAAAAAAAAAACCAACCAACCAAACAAACAAAAACTACATACCTCATATCCCTCCCCTCTACTCCACTTCTTTCCATTCTCAACAGCTCCCTCCTGGGCTATTGTCCCAGCATCTGCTGCTTTCAATTTTCTATTCTCCAATCTATCCTCCACATAGCCAACTTCCTGAAACAATAATCTGACCAACTCATGCCTTCAGTGCAAAAAAAGTCGAAACTGCTTATGAAGGAATTCAAGACTCACCATGGTTACAGCCTAAACTAATCCTTCCAGCTTCAGTACCAGTCTTACTCTCTTGTTATCTATTGCGTTAGCCTATTCGCTTTTTTTCTAAGTACCATGCCGTTTATTTTCCACAGTATTTCCAACCCTTTTCTATTTCTACTGTGAATGATGGGGTATGTAAGCACCAGAATCTGGAGTATCGATCATTTTATCACCTTCAAACTATATTTTCTTTCTAAAAAAAGAAAAGAAGATGGGGGTAAGAGAAAAGAAGGACAGAGAAACACCAGCTGGGCCAAACTGCTTGCCATTCCTTAAATATTTTTGCTTTTTCTCAGGCCTCCATACACTAACCCAACAGTTTGGAATGTCCTCTCACCTTGCATACCTGGAATTGTGCATATCCACCTAGGCATTGCCTTGAATGTATGTATTTACTTATTTTCTCTCCCTTTCTTCTTTCAGGATCAAAACCACGTGTTACTTATCTTTGACTTTCTATTGCCTAGCATTGAAGCTGGCTCATAATGAGCAAACAAATATTTGTTGAATCAATCAATACATATAATGGCCCTGACTGTCTAGGCTACTTCTAACAAGATGGATAGATAAACAGACACACAAAAGGATAAAGGAAGAGAAGGAACATGTTCAGAGATGGTTTTTAGAATATGATAATAATTCTATTTCTTGGCCTAGGAGATGGTACAGTGAAGTTCATTTTATTATAGTTTTTTTTTTTTACTCTACTATTTTTTTAATTCATTTTTTATTTTCAGCATAACAGTATTCATTGTTTTTGCACCACACCCAGTGCTCCATGCAATCCAGTGCCCTCTATAATGCCCACTACCTGGTGCCCCGACCTCCCACGCCCTGCCCCTTCAAAACACTCAGATTGTTTTTCAGAGTCCATAGTCTCTCATGCTTCACCTCCCCTTCCAATTTCCCCCAACTCCCTTCTCCTCTATATCTCCCCATGTCCTCCATGCTGTTTGTTGTGCTCCACAAATAAGTGAAACCATACTACTCTAGTATTTTTTGAACATATAGTATTCTACTCTTAACCCCCCCACCACCCCATTTCTCAAATGTAATCAGATAAACAATCCATAATATATACCAAAGTTCTTTAAACATATACTTTTTCTTACTCTTTTATATATGTGTTATATTTCACAATAAAAAATTAAAAATAAAAAAAAATTGGTTTACCTATAGGGGTAGTATTGATTGGGGAAAGGGGATTACTTTAATGTTTAACTCTATATGAATATTAGAGGATAAAAATAAAAAGGAAATAAACTAGACTAAACTAAAAATTTAAAAAAGGAACTCAAAAAATAAAAATGCAAAAGAAAAACATAGGTGTATGTATCAAAAAGTTCAGGTTAGAAAGGTATTATGGAATTTGATGTACTGTACAGCTCGCTGTGATGGTAAATAGGTTAAAAAAATTACCTACGTGTAAAAAAAAAAAAAGAAAGAAAAGATATGAACCGGAATAGTGGAAACGAGTGAACAATACAAGTTTTCCTGTGAAGTAGTGGTTGTTCTCTTGTAGTCCTTTTTTTTTGTTTGTTTTCTTTCTTGGTTTGTTTTCTGGGGCAGGGGCCTGCCACGTGGGTTGTCAGTCAATGATGTTTCCTGAGTTGAGTCCTCCCGCCCCCCTCAAGGGGGTGGGCTCTGGGGAAACTGGTTTTTTTCAGGCTTTTGTTCTCTGGCGATTTTTATGCTTGTTCACTTTTTTTCCTCTCACCTTGACCGCCTTTGATGGTTTTTGTAGTAGTTGAAGAAATCAAACCGCACCCTGATCTCCCTCTCAGAGAGAAGCCTCAGTCTGTGTGCAGAAGCTGAATAAATTCCCCCTTGGCCGCTGGCAGAGCAGGTTCCAAGTTTCAGACCCTGGGGGTGCAGGATCTTTTGCTTGTACCCAAAGCCAAGGCAGTGGCGGCTGTCTGGGAGCTCCCGACCACCAGATAGGTTCCAAGCAGCGATTGCACACTGAGATTTTGCCGCCGGCCTGGGCTGGGAGTGCCCGGCTTGCGTGCACCTCTTTTCAGAGGCGGCTATGGGTCGGGTGCGCGTCTGGGGCACTGAGAATGGGGTGCTGGTCCGTAAGCCCCAGGCTGGGCTTTTGCGCGCCTCTGTCAGGGGAAGAGTTTCGGGCGCGTGGCTTAGGCTTTGAAACAATGGCGCGGGTCAAAGAGCGCCGGCCGGGCCTTTGTAACTCAGGGGAGCGTGAGGGACGTGCCTGCTTATCACAAGTTTTGTGGTAGGGCTAGCGAGCATTCTTCAGACCGGCGGGGCTCCCATCCCCTCACAGGAACTAGAACCCACGCATTCTGGGGCGCGCTGGCAGCTTAGGGACCAAGAGCGGTTTCTCCACCGCACTCTCTCTGCCTCAGCGCCGGGGAGGCTGTCTGGGACTGGGGACTTAAGCCCCTGTCCCTAGCCACCCTGATTCCCACAATTTCCCCCTGCGATCCTTTGCTCTTTTGGAGTGCTTTCAACCAGTCTCCAAGTTAATGCTGGTCCCCAGACGCAGGGCACTCTCGCTTGTATTGGGGTATTACTTTCCAACCGGTGGCCACTGGTGGCTCCCTCCCCCTTTTGTTTATCTTCCGATATCAGTCCGCTGTTCCCATTCTGCTTTCCCTGCCCACTGGTGTCTTCTGCCCCTGTAGAGATCCAGATGTGTATAATTCTGATCTCAGGCTGATTTCATGGGCGATCGGAGTTCTTTGGTAGGTAATCAGCTCACTTTGGGGTACCGGCTGAAAAGGCGCCTCTTCTTACTCCCCCGCCATCTTGTCCCGAGCTCTCTTTATAGATTTTCTGCTTCGATGATCTATTTCTGAGAGAGGCATGTGAAGATCTCCTACTATTAATGTATTCATATCAATATGACTCTTTATCTTGATTAATAGTTTTCTTATGTAATTGGCTGCTCCCATATTGGGGGCATATATATTTACAATTGTTATATCATCTTGGTGGATAGTCCCTTTAAGAATTATGTAGTGTCCCTCTGTATCTCTGACTACAGTCTTTAGTTTAAAATCTAATTTATCTGATATGAGAATCACTACCCCGGCCTTCTTTTTTTTTTTTTTTTTTAAGATTTTATTTATTTATTTGACAGACAGAGATCACAAGTAGGTAGAGAGGAAGGCAGAGAGAGAGAGAGAGAGAGAGAGGAGGAAGCAGGCTCTCTGCTGAGCAGAGAGCCCGATGCGGGACTCAATCCCAGGACCCTGAGATCATGAACTGAGCCGAAGACAGAGGCTTAACCCACTGAACCACCCAGGCGCCCCTACCCCGGCCTTATTTTGAGGCCCATTGGCATGAAAGATGCTTCTCCATCCCTTCACTTTCAGTCTGGGTGTATCTTTAGGTTCAAAATGGGTCTCTTGTAGACAACATATGGATGGGTCCTGTCGTTTTATCCAATCTGCAACCCTGTGTCATTTTATGTGTGCATTTAGGCCATTCACATTGTGTTGGAGGCTATAGCATGGTTGGAGTCGAGGATCAAACCAGGCCCTGACTTGTGTCTCCTTCAAAGTCCGGACACCTTGACAAGGTTAAGGATGGGAAAGTTGAGTAACACTGAGAAAAGGGTCTGTGCTGTGTCTTGTGCTCACCTACGTGACTTCCCACACACTTCCCCTACCGAAGGGAACAATGTGGCCAGGGTCATGAATTCTTAGTTGGTCCTTGTTGTTCTCTACCTCCCATAACCCACTCCCTGGTTGATTCTCTTGCTAATGGCTTTAGCCAAAACTACCTGGTATCATGAGGTTTGCTTGTAGTTAATGTAAACTTGTTATAGAACTTGTGATCATCTGACTAGGTACTGATGTATTACTCTTCCTATTGTGGTCTGCCTTATAAATGCTTGTAAGATGTAGAATAAAATTGGCACTGTTGGACATCATCTTCAGTGTCACTCCTGCCCCCACCTCTTTGTCTCTTAATTTCTTTTCACCATCCTCTTAGCCCTCATGTTTTCCTGGTCGATTTGTCGCACTGGCGGTGACAAGTGGCACCCAAACAGGGACCATGAGACATTTCAAGGGAGTGCACGGGTACAGATAAGTGTACAAGATTCAGTAAGAGGAGCCCGGGCCGGCGGGTGACAGCAGGAGTAAAATAACATGGGACAGTCTCATCCTGTGCATCAGGAGGATCTTTTTGTTACAGTATTGCAAGCCCTCTTAAAGCAGAAGGGGTCTAGGCATTCAAAGAAGGTTTTACAGCAATTTTTTGGTGTGGTGTCTGATCTTTGTCCTTGGTTCCCTAAAGGGGGAATGGTAAACTTACAAATTTGGCAGAAAGTAGGGCAAGAGATTAAAAATCATTTGAATGTTAGAGGATCATGTGCTTGCCATGAAGGAACCATGAAAGTTTGGGAAGATATTCGAGAGACTTTAGATCCGCAACATTCTATATAATTAACCTCTATAGCTTCTCATGATTCTCTTTGTAATTTGGCCATAGATGAATTGGAGAATGAGTATGAGCATCTCGGTACAGGTATTTCTTCTGAGTTAATTGCTGGCTTCACCGATTCTCATTCCGATCCTTTTGATACTCCTGGGGATGGAGTGCCTCTGAATGATGGTAAAGAAGTATTTCTTGCCTCTGCTCCTGTAAATCCCAGCCATTCTGTTTGTCAGCTGGTGTATCCCTACTTTGGAAAGAATTTTGAGTCTATTGGGGTTCAAACAACATTTATGACACATAGACGAACTCAGACTGATTACCTTAAGATTTCCGCCTCTAAGGACTCAAGTGTAGGATTTCCAATAATGCAGCACCCTCAATCTGGCGTGCCCTACAGAGATGGGGAGCCTATGCCTAAAAGTATGTTTCCCGTGAGTCCACACTCAATTGTTTATCCAAAACAACTTCCTGAAGGAGCTGAACCACTAAAAATTACACCGCTACAGCGGACACTTTATCAAGCCCAACAAGCTAGAGAGGATACTTCTGCCTTTTCCACTTATCCTGTGACACAACTGCCTGATGGCTGAAGGGCTTATAATACTGCAAATTTTAAAATGCTAAAAGAAATTAAGATGGCCACTTCACAATATGGGCCTACTGCTCCATATACCTTGTCTTTACTGGATAGCATGGGTTTAGAAGCTTTGTGCCCTGGAGATTGGAAAGTCATAGCACAGGCATGTCTGTCAGGAGGAGATTATCTTTTATGGAAGACAGAGTTCTTTGAAAGGGCTAATGAAATGGCTATATATAACAGAACTAATATTCCTATATCCTACGAAATGTTAATAGGAGATGGAGCTTATGTTGAGGTACAACATATGCAAATTGATTATCCTGAAATTGCCTATCAACAAATTTTGCAATGTGCCTTAAAGGCATGGAAGCATCTTCATTCATCAGGAGTGCAAACTGAGGAATTGTCAAAATTCGGCAGGACCCAGATGAACCCTATCAGGATTTTGTAGCCCAGCTTTTAAAGGCTGTTGGTAGAATTGTGGTAGATGGAGAAGCTGGAACTATTATTGTTAAACAATTGGCTTTTGAGAATGCTAATTCTGCCTGTCAAGCTGCTATCCGCCCATGGAAGATAGCAGGATTAGAGGATTATATTCGCTTATGTGCAGAGATCAGATCAACCTATATCCAAGGAGTAACTTTAGCGGCTGTGATGAAGGGTATTTCTCCAACAGAAATGCAAAGACGTATGATTACAAAGGAGCAATTACAAAAACGTCTTTGTTTTCAATGCGAACAACCTGGGCATTTTAAGGCCCAATGCCCACAATTGAGAGGAATTTCTTCAGGAACTTCTTCCTCCTTTAATATCGGAAGAAAGTCCGCTCCCAGTTCCGTATGTCCTCGTTGTCACCGAGGATTTCATTGGGCAAGAGATTGTCAATCTCAAAGAGTCAAATCTGAGAAGCTTGTTCAGGGAAACTGGAATCGGGGCTTGGTGCAGCCCCAACAAACAATAGCAGCAATGTTTCCTCAGTCACCCCTGTCAGGGCCAATACCGCTGACCTCCCAGGCATCGACAGATTATATCGAGGTACCCCCTCCAGTGCAGGATTAGACTTGGCCCCAGATACCCCTGTTTACATGGAAGCTGGGGAACCACCCAAGGCTATTACCACCGGAATCTGGGGACCATTACCTAAAGGGACTTGCGGTTTATTATTAGGGAGATCTAGTTGGACAATGAAAGGATTATCTGTCCATCCTGGGGTGATAGGTGAGGATTACACAGGAGAAATTAAAATTATGGCCACTTTAAAAGAAGGAGTACTTTCGCTACAACCTCGGATTCCTATTGCCTGGTTAATTATTATGCCACGGCTGGAAACCAGTAATCCAGTGGTAAAGGGCAAGCGAGGAACCGGAAGCTTTGGGTCTACTGATGTTTGTTGGGCTCATCTAATTTCTGTGGACAAACTTTATTTGACCTTATTTGTTCAGGGTCGAGCCTTTTCAGGATTGGTGGACACTGGAGCAGATGTTTCAGAAATCGCCTCCCGGCACTGGCCTAAAAACTGGCCTCTTGTAGATTCTGATACTTCTATTAGAGGTGTAGGACAAAACTATGCTCCTAAGCTAAGTGCTAATTTTTTAAAATGGTCCACTGTTGATGGTCATCAAGGAGTATTCCAACCATTTGTGCTACAAATCGATCTTAATTTATGGGAACGTGATGTCTCAACAGATATGGGTATTTCTTTAACAACAGTTCCTATCCCCAGATCTGAGCAACATTCAGTTGTAATGGCCCTTATGGAAAAACATGGGATATATTTCAGGTAAGGGCTTAAGAGAAGATTTAGAGGGAAATCCCCATCTTCTTCATTTACAATCACAACCTTTAGAAGCGGAGTCAGGTTTTCTTCAGGGCCACTGAACTGCCCCCCCCCCACCCCCGCCGCGTGCTGCTTATTGAGTGGAAATCTAATGACCCTGTATGGGTGGATCGGTGGCCCTTATCTTCAAAAAAGCTGGCAGCAGCAGCTACTCTGACAGAAGAGCAGCTGCTTTTGGGTCATTTAAAGGAGTCCTGTAGCCCTTGGACTACTCCTATATTTGTGATAAAGAAGAAGTCAGGAAAATGGAGATTATTACAAGGATCTGAGAGCTGTAAATGTTACCATGAAACCTTTGGGAGCCCTTCAGCCTGGTTTGCCTACACCATCTTCAATATAAATTGATAGTATTAGATCTAAAAGATTGCTTTTTTACTATTCTTCTAGCCCCTCAGGATTGTGAACAGTTCGCTTTTACTTTTCCTAGTACTAATAATCATAAGGAACCTGCTAAGCGATATCAGTGGCAAGTCTTTCCCCAGGGTATGGCTAATAGCCCCACCTTGTGTCAAGAGTTTGTGTCTCGTGCAATTGCCCCGTTTCGAGTACTATTCAAACCAATGGTTTATTGCATACATTATATGGATGTTATTTTATTGGCAGCTACAACAGAAGATATGTTACAAAGTGCTTTTGTCTTTTTAATTAATCAACTACAACAATATAATTTAATTATAGCTCCTGAAAAGGGTCAAAAGATGGAGCTGTTTGAATATTTGGGTTACATCATTGAGAATAAAAGAATTCGCCCTCAAAAAATTTCTTTAAGAACGCAATCTTTATGTACGTTAAATGATTTTCAAAAACCATTAGGAGATATTAACTGGATTAAGCCTTTTCTACATTTAACAGCTGATGATATGAAACCTTTATTCGATATCCTAAAGGGAGACGGTTCTCCTTCCTACCCTCAAACCTTAACTGAGAGCGCTAAGGCAGCATTGCAATTAGTCAATGATAAATAGTCACAAGCGCAACTTTGTCAGTGTGATCCTACCACACCAATATACCTGATATTGTTAATGCCATCAAAATTACCCTTGGCAGTGATATGGCAAACTCAAGGACCTCTGGAATGGATTCATTTAGCATTACATCAATTGCATATTATTACCAGACAGATAGAATTGTTAACTCAATTGATCACTAGGGGCCGCTAGCGAATTGTTCATATCACAGGTAAAGAACCTGATTTTTTAATTTTACCAATGTTAACTATTGATCGTGTGCAGACATTATTCAAATTTAACCTTGATTGGCAGATAGCTCTTTCTAATTACCCCGGACAACTTTGATATCATTTACTGGCAGATAAGTTATTACATTTCTTTTCTACTATTGTAGAAATTATTTATAATAGGAATTATTTCTATTGTAGTAAATGATCCTATTCAGACAAGTCCCCTTGCTTCTGCTATTAATGTTCTTATAGATGCTGATAAAAGAGGATATATTGGCATTTATAAATCTTCTCATTTGGGTCATGAGTCTTTACAAGCATTTTATGCCACTAAGTCTGTACAGAGAGCTGAATTAAAAGCAGTACATTTAGCCCTGGAAAAATTTCTTGAACCATGTAACTTATACAGTGATAGCCATTATGTAGCACATGCTGTTCCGTTGTTACCAACTGCTTATATTCTTACTAATGATAAGGAACTTTTTCATCTTTTTACAAGTATTCAATGTTTGCTGCAAAAAAGAGCTAATCCTATTTATATCGCTCATATTCGAGCACATACTAACTTGCCTGGACCTTTAACTGAGGGCAATGCTATTGCAGATGCATTAACTCACATACAACTGGTGTTAACCACTAAATTTGAGAAAACCGCTCAAAGTCATGCTCGTTTTCATCAAAACGCAGAGGCTTTACGTAAACAATTTCGGGTAACTAGAGAAGAAGCTCAACAAATAGATAAGAGCTGCTCCACTTGCCCTATTCATCATCCCCAGCCAACTTATGCTATGAATCCTCGAGGCTTAATGCCTAATCATTTGTGGCAAATGGATATAACTATTTTTCCATCTTTTGGAAGACTTAAGTATCTCCATGTTTGTATTGATACCTTTTCTGGATTTTTACATGCTATGGCACACTCTGGGGAATGCTTTACTGATGTTCAAAATCATTTGCTTTCAGCATTTGCCACTTTGGGCACCCCAAAAGCAATAAAGACGGATAATGGGACTGCCTATACATCTCAAGCTTTTCAAACCTTTTGTGCCATTTTCGACATAGCACACTCTACAGGCATCCCATATAATTCTCAGGGTCAAGCCATTGTTGAATGCGCAAATACTACTCTTAAATCCTATCTTAAAAAATTAAAAGAGGGGGAGATACTACAGGGAGCAGTGATATACTCTCCTCATATGCACTTAATTTTAACTCTTTATATTTTAAAATTTATTGAATTTTAAATAATTCACGATATAGGTCACATAGCAGGTGAACACTTTTGGCATCCAGATTTTTCTCCTCTTCCTTATGCTAGGTGGAAAGATGATGGGCACTTGGAAGGGTCCTGACCCTGTCCTCCGCAGAGGAGGTTTTGTTTGTGTTTTTCCGCAGGATGAGGACACCCCACGATGGCTGCCAGAGAGATGGTGCCAAATCCTCGCGTCTCCAACAGAGGATGGCTCGCCTCACGTTGAATGGTCAGAACAGACGGAGAAAAAGATGTCTCTCCCCTTACAGCCAGAGGGATGTTTCATGCAGAACTCTGGAAACTGGTTGCTGCCCTGGGACCAATCAGAGTGCAAATAGCCAGGAGTGGTTATACTGCCACAAAAGACTATAATCTGACTTTGTGGGCCTGTATTCCTAGACCTTTTTTACTGGTAGTGGGCTCGGGATTACTAGTTCTCACCTCTTTCCAATGGGGATATCTATTGTATAATATCCATCGTGACCATTGTGTGTTAACAAATTGTCTACCTGTGTCCCTGCCTTCGTCAGGAACAGGTCCCATGATAGTGTTTGTAACTATGCAACTTCCATATGTGCTCCTCCCAGTGGGAATAGAGGATCTCTGGTATGCCAATTATGGGTATCAATTAGCATTAGAACTGCAAGCACAGGTGAAAAGAGTTAAGCGCTTTACAGGGTTACTTATTGCTGGGATAACTGTATTAATTTCTGTAATTGCTATGGCTACTGTCTCTACCATGGCTCTTTCACAATATGTACAAACTGCCACACATGTGAATTCTTTAGCCCAAAATATCTCTCATGCCTTGGCTACTCAGGAGCATATAGACCAAAAAATTTTAAGCTGGTTGGAAGGATTGGAAGAAGCCGTAGAATTTTGGGGGGGACAATTATTGGTGTTAAGAACTCAAATGTCCTTAGTATGTCATGGAGGATTTCAACATATTTGTGTCACTCCTTTGAAAGCCTTGAACTATTCTTGGGATGCTGTTAGACATCATTTGCAAGGAATATGGTTTCAAAGTAATGTAAGTCTAGATCTTGCAGAGTTGCAAAAGGAAATTGCTAATATAGGACATTCACTACTAGATGTACAAAATCCTGCTACTATCGTATCTCAGATTTTGAATGGGTTGCACGGGTTTAATCCTGGAAATATAATAAAAATATTCCTTTTGGATTTTTATCATTATATTCATTGTCTTGGCTATATTGATTGTAGGATGGGGAGTTTCCTTGTTTCATACAGGACAACAATGACTGCATACTCAGACACAAATTCATATGCTTGCTTTATTTAAAAAAGAAGGGGGAGATGTTGGAGGCTACAGCATGGTTGGAGTCGGGGATCAAACCAGGCCCTGACTTGTTTCTCCTTCAAAGTCCAGACACCTTGACAAGGTTAAGGATGGGGAAAGTTGAGTAACACTGAGAAAAGGGTCTGTGCTGTGTGTCGTGCGCTTGCCTAGTGACTTCCCACACACTTCCCCTACCGAAGGGAACAATGTGGCCAGGGTCATGAATTCTTAGTTGGTCCTTGTTGTTCTGTACCTCCCATAACCCACTCCCTGGTTGATTGTCTTGCTAATGGCTTTAGCCAAAACTACCTGGTATCATGAGGTTTGCTTGTAGTTAATGTAAACTTGTTATAGAAACTTGTGATCATCTGACTAGGTACTGATGTATTACTCTTCCTATTGTGGTCTGCCTTATAAATGCTTGTAAGATGTAGAATAAAATTGGCACTGTTGGACATCATCTTCAGTGCTCCTCCTGCCCCCATCTCTTTGTCTCTTAATTTCTTTTCACCATCCTCTTAGCCCTCATGTTTTCCTGGTCGATTTGTCGTGCTGGCCGTGACAACATTGAGAGTGGTTATTGATACATACGTTTTTGTTGACATTGTGTTACCTTTGAAGTCTTTCTTTCTGTAGATAGTCTCTATATTTCTGTTCAATGCTATTCTTAGGATTTTTCCTCTTTTATAGAACCCCCCTTAATATTTCCTGCAGTGTCGGCTTGGTGGTTGCATAGTCTTTTAAGCCTTGCCAGTCTTGGAAACTCTTTATCTCTCCATCCATTTTGAATGTCAGTCTTGCTGGATAAAGTATTCTTGGCTGCATGTTTTTCCCATTTAGTGCCCTGAATATATCTTGCCAGCCCTTTCTGGCTTGCCAGGTCTCTGTGGACAGGTCTGACCTTATTCTGATGTGCTTTCCTCTGTATGTAAGGAGCTTCTTTGTACTAGCTGCTTTCAAGAGGGTATGCCTACAACTATAATTCTTCATTCTTTCTATTAGGTGTCTCAAGGACTTTCGAGAATCTATAATCTTGGGGGGAAACTGTTCTGCCTCTAGGACATGAATGCTGGTTACATTCGTGAGATTGGGAAAATTTTCATGGACAACTTGTTCCACTATATCTTCTAGACTTCTTTCTTTCTCCTCCCATTCAGGGATTCCAATAATTCTGACATTGGAATGTTTCATGGCATCATTTATTTCCCTGATTCTGTTTTCATGGCTTCTAAGCTGTTTGTTCCAGGCTTACTCCTGATCCATTTTCTCTGTTTGTCCTCCAGATCACTAAATCTATCTTCTGTCTCAGTTCCCTAGCTTTTAGAGAATTTAGATTAGATTGGAACTCATTGAGAGCATTTTGAACATCATCCCTGGTGGCTTTCAGTTCTGCCCTAATCAATTCCGTTTGGTCATCCATGGCTTTCTCCAAAGTAGCTATTGCCTGGATAATTGTTAACCTGAATTCCCTTTCTGACATATTGTCTATGTCAATAGCCATTAGCTCTGTTGCAGAAGGTCCATCCTCTGTATTTTTCTTCTGTTGGGCATTCTTCCTCCTAGTCATTTTGGTGAGAGATGGCTGAACGGATGTAGCTGGATGTATCTACCATGTTGCAGTCAAGGTGCACCCTGGAATGCTTTGGAGCAATCAGGATTCCCCACCCAAATAAGAGAAAAAAGAAAAGAGAGAGAGAGAGAGACAGGAAAAAAAGGGAAGATAAAAGAGAAGGCTCAGCCCAAATGGGTCCCAAGGTAAGATTTATGAAGTATACAAACAAAAACAGACAAGCAAAAAGACTGATAAAAATATATGACAAGAGAAAAAAAATATATATAAAAGCAAAAAAAAAAAAAAAAGGAAGAACCTCGTCAAAAAGAACCCCAAGTATAAGATTTATATGCTATCGGGACAAACACAAATACACAGAAACACTGGTGGAAGAAAAAGTTGGGAGAGTGGTTATAAATTCTCAGTGTGGGTGAGGAAGGTTATTTTTATTCTTCCTGGATGTATCTTGATACATTTGTTAAAGGACTCAACTTTCCTAAGATAAAGGGGAATTAAATATTGATTTTCCTATAGAGGTAGCATTGATTGGGGAAAGGGGATTACCTTGAAGCTTAACTCTATATGAATTTTAGAAAATAAAGATAAAAAAATAATAAACTAGACTAAAGTAAACTAAAATTTAAAAAAAAATAAAAAAATAGAAAAGCAAAAGGAAAACGCAGGTGTATGTATTAAAAAGTTCAGTAGAAGGTTATTATGGAATTTAATGTACTGGACATCTCACTGTGATGGTAAATAGGTTAAAAAGTTATCTATATATATTTTAAAAATGAACCACAATAGTGGGAACGAGTTAAAAATAAAAGTTGTATCTATGAAGTAGTGGTGGTTGTTCTTTTGTCCATTTTTTTTTTTCTTTCCTGGTTGGATTTCTGGGGGAAGGGCCTGCCACGTGGGTTTTCAGTCAATGATGTTCCCTGAGTTAAGTCCTCCCACCCCCCCCTCAAGGGGGTGGGCTCTGAGGAAACCAGTTTTTTCAGGCTTTTGTTCCTGGAGGTTTTTATGTTTGTTCATTTGTTTTCTCTTGCCTTGACAGCTTTTGATGGTTTTTGGAGGTTTAGAGGAAAGTAAACTGCACCCTGACCTCCCTCTCAGAGAGAAGCCTCAGTCTGCTCCCCTGTGGGTGCTGCAGAGCCCATATAAATTCCCCCTTGGTCGCTGGCAGAGCAGGTTCTGACTCGGGGTCCCTGGGGATGCAGGATCTCCTGCTAGTACCCAAAACCACTGCAGCGGCGGCTGTCTGGGCAACTCCAGACTGCCAGAGAGGTTCCAAGCAGTGATCGCACACTGAGATTTTCCCACTGGCCCAGGCTGGGAGTGCCTGGTCTTTCTGGGTCTAAGATCCCCGGGCTTGTGAGCACCTCTCTCAGGGGAGGGTGTGGGGCACACACGTCTCAGGCTCTGATAGCAAGGTGCGGCATTCTGCCAGCTGGCATGGGTCCCAGCCCCTCATGGGAGTCAGACCCCACACGTTCTTGGGCATGCTGGTGGCTCAGGGACCAAGATCTAGTTTCTCCGCCGCACTCTCTCTGGCTCAGCACCAGGGAAGGCTGTCCTGGGTCCAGGGATTTAAGCCCCGGTCCCTAACTACCCTGATTCCCACAATTTCCCACCATGATCCTTTGATTTTTTTGAGTGCTTTTAATCAGACTCCAAGTTAATGCTGGTCCCCAGATGCAGGGCACTCTTGTATTGGGGTATTACTTTCCAACCGGTGGCCTCTGGTGGCTCCCTCCCCCTTTTGTTTATCTTCTGATTTCAGTCCTATGTTCCCACTCCACTTTACTTGCCCACTGGCATCTTCTGCTCCTGTAGAGATCCAGACATGTATAATTCTGATCTCAGGCTGATTTCATGGGTGATTGGAGTTCTTTAGTAGGTAATCAGCTCACTTTAGGGTACAGGTTGAAATGGCACCTCCTCCTATTTCCCCGCCATCTTGTCTCCTCCCGAGGTAAAAGTTTTTAAGTGACCTTTTCAACATCAATTATGTTTTGTGATATGTCTACTTTTTAAAAAAGATTTTATTTATGTTCCTGACTGAGATCACAAGAGGCAGAGAGGCAGGCAGAGAGAGAGAGGGAGGAAGCAGGCTCCCTGCTGAGCAGAGAGCCTGATGCGGGGCTCAATCCCAGGACCCTGAGATCATGACCTGAGCCAAAGGCAAAGGCTTTAACACACTGAGCCACCTAGGAGCCCCTGTGATATGTCTACTTAAATAGTTTTGTCACTAGCTAGACCCCAAGACCAGACCTTCACTGCCTGCTTGTACTCATTGGCCTTTGTTCCACTTTTTCCCTTAAGCTCTTCTGATGAAGTTTTAGAATATAGGTGAGGTTTGGTGGGGTGAGGTCCAGAGCCGGTGACCAGGAAAGAATTCTTGAGACATCTTTGGTACAAAATGGTGGTTTATTAAAGCACGGGGACAGGTCCCATGGTCAGAAAGAGCTGCTCTCCCAGGGTTGTGAGGGGTGGCAGGTTATGTACCATGGAGTTGGGGGGAGGTAAGGAAAAAGAACTTTCATATGCTAAAGAGGACCTACAAGATGCAGGATACCAGAGGCCTTGCCATTGCCAAAGTCATTTTGCCCTCCATCAAGGTATTAACATTAAGATGGTTGGGAGATTCCTAAAGAATGTCACATATGTTCCACTCAGGAGTGGGGGTGGGGGAAGGTTGGAGTTTGTCAGCTTTTGCTTTGTCCTCAGCCAGCCTTCTGTTCCCTCATCACTTCTTTCCAGCTTATTTCTTAATTTTTTAAGGTTCATTTTTCTTTCTTTGAGCAAGGGTAGGGGAGAGAGGGAGGGAGAGGGACAAGCAGTGCAACCCCTGAGTGCATCCCCACATGGGGTTCAATCTCACGACCTGAGACAAAACCACTGAGTTACAAGCTCAACCAACTGAGCCATCCAGGCTCCCTTCCAGCTTATCTCATAACCCAAGCAGATGAAAACTGAAATCAACCCTCTAGCAATAGAATTGCCCTGACAAGACCTCTAGCCAACCCATGCCACCCAGACCAGTTTGAGAGTAATCCCCATCTTGGTCCTGCACAGATGGACGATGGAATGACCTCTAGAATAACAATCAACCATCTTCACCTCATTAAAACACTAAAATCTCTGCACAAGTAGGAGCACAAACTCATCCACACAACATACAATATGTGTATAAACATGTTTTGTTAAGGTGGATGCAGAGCCTTATGCCCAGCTTTACATACCATGACAAGGCTTCCTTATCTAACTATTCATCTTAACCCTAAAACAAAAAGAACTCATTCATCCCTTGCTTGGGAATACACGGCTTTGGAAGTTATTCCCCCTTAATTTCTTATTTGCTGCAAATAAAGTTTACTTTATGCCACAACTCTGCCTGGTGTATCTGCGACTGACCAAGGAGAAAACTCATGGTGGTTTGGTTACAGTTTTCCATATCTCTTCAGTATCTTACACCCTTGGGGTTTTTCTAAATCAAGTTAAATGATGGAAATTACTTGATTATCTAGATTATTTTTAAATAAGATAAAATACTGAAACATTAATTACTGAACATAGTTTTATTGACATCCAGGTTATTATAGAGAAATTAAAGATATTTGAGTGTGTTAGAGAATATGTCCAATACTACGTTAAAATTATAGTAAAAACTATAGTAAAAACTCTAGCAATTATGAAATGTATTCATAAATTTGTTAATCTAAAGAAGCTGACATAACAGAGACATCACAGTTTATAAATGATTATGACTTTTTGTTTTAACATTGCTGGTTCTTTAAAACTTGGGGTTTATTTCCAGATTTAGGGAAAGCTCTTCTCTTAAGTTATCTATGACTTGCCACAATTTGGCAGAGTATATCTTTGGGAACAAAATTGAAACAATTTTTTTTGTCCATACTGATACTGATCCCTCTAGAATTTGAACTTTCAGTGAGTGTTCTTATTTTCATGGTAATATGTTATTTGCATGAATTCAATAAGAATATCTCCTTGTAATAAGACATAATTGGAAATATCGACTCTATGACTGAGTCACTGGCTAGAATGTCATATCTGGGAGAAGTAAGCATGGACTCAGATATGACTATAAGGTTGACTTTATGATGCCAATAAAGCCCCTTCGAAAAATTGGCCCAGTACTTTGCTGCCAGGGTTCTCAGCAGCCTTACTAGGTGAATAATAATGGGCATTTATTTCCTGCCAGGCCCAGAAACCTCAGGATATTTTAGGGACCTCAGGAAGCTAGGAACTTACCCAAACCCAGAGATGAGGCAGACAAAGTCTGATAGTAAATATTTGGTTTGTTATTATCAAGAGGTTTTTAAGAGTCCACTCTGACATTCCTTGTGAAAACATCCAGCAAAGCAGACTTAAAAGAACCTATATAGTCAATCACTATTCTTGCTGAAGTTATGTAAATAATCAAGATAAGTTTAATGAAACTAGATTCATTTTGCCAACAAGTCAATCTTACTTTGATTGTCTCTGATTGAAATGTATAGAAGGAAAATAAATTTCAATAAAAAGCTATAGTATATCTTTGTGGATATCAGATTCTATTCCTCTTAACTGTCTTTGAAATTCTGTTGCTTGCCTATAAACTGGACTGGATGGTGAATTATAGTTTTCTGTAGTAGCTGGCTACAAATCTCCAAACTAATGTTTCTAATTTTTCTCCTATCCTTCTGGCTTGGTACTATTAAGAATGTCACCTTTTTCTGGAAGCTATGAAAGCTAAAGTTGGAAAATTAATAGGAACTTCAGAGAAATTGACATGGGGAACAAAGGCAGAAGGAGATGAGGATAAAATTAAATCTTATAACCTGTAGCCCATTGACAAATACTTGAGATAGGCATGTTAAAAGGTTTCTCCAGGATCCTGAGTGTTCTTTAACATATGGAAGTGTTTTTTGAACTTACCTTATCTTTATTTCTCCCAACCCCAAAGCATATAATCAGTTGCTCTTCACAATCCCAGGGCAGCAGGGAGAAGCAGCCAGCAGCAGGAAGCAGTAGGCAGCAGCAGGCAGCAGTGTCTTGCAGCTCTTTCTGCGCATGGGTCTTGTCCCTATGCTTTAGTAAAACCACCATTTTGAACCAATGATGTCTCAAGAATTATTTTTTCGTCATTAGCTCCAGACCCCACCAACAGACAACATTCAAGAAAACTACATTATTTGTTCCCTAATGTGGAACTTCAAGTCTTTTCATCTGGACTCCAAGCTTCTGTGCATACTTGGTGAGTACTCTCCTCTCTCTTACTCACATTTCAGAGTCTTTTCAAGGAGTATGGTCTTCTTGGAACACCTCCATGTCGATTGCTCAGGCTCCAATCCTTTAGCCCATGGCTACTCTATGGGGAAGAGAAAGTCTGCCTTTTGGCTGGAAGTTAGTACTCTGGTTGTAATGGTAATAAGAACCAAAAACTTGGTGCCTTCTCTTTATTCCTGTCCTTATACAAAGTTGTCTATCTTGGGCATGGGACATTGCCTAAGTCACCAGAAATGCTGCCAGTCTTAAGATTCTTGAGTGAGGTTTCCTCCTCATTAGTCTAATGTGATCCCCTTCTCATCTTGGTCTACCTGCTTCTGGCCATGAGACCTCCACCCAGAGCTAACTGAAACTATTACCCAATTGAATTAAAACCCAACCAGGGACCATTTCCTAGAGAAGCTGGCTGTAAAGACTACACATACAGGGATGTCACTCAGACCATGAAGGACTTCTTTCTTTACTATTTAATGTCAAAGTCCCCTACTAACTACTTAAGTTACAAAATTGAGTACTTTCCTTTTGTAAAAATTTTCTAGTGTTTTCCATGGGTTACAAACAGTGGGTTCTTTGTGGCCTTCACAGTAAGGCCTTCAGGAAGACAAACCAAGTCATAATGGGAACTTCGCAGCAAGGAAAACTCAGTCCATATGCTGGAACCCATTATAGTCCATAATGCAATGGGACAAGTGGGGTGTGGTGGGCAGGCCTCCTTCCTACAGGGCCCTTATGACAGTTGGTGATCATACCAATTTTATTCAAGGGGCATCTTGGGTCACTTTGACACCAGGAACCTCTGACGTATCTTGTGCATGGGATCTCACCTGGGAGTCAGGGAGGATTTTCTTGGTAATGGAACTTCTCTCTTCAGTCCCCAAGGACACTCCCTTGGGATGTCTTTTAACCAAATTCAAATCATTTGGATTGAAAAATTAAAAGCTCTGCATGGTCTTAATAGGATCTCTTAGTTGGATCTATTCTGCAGGAAAGAGGGCAAATATACATAGGTACCCAAGGTCCAACCAGGCTTTCAGGGCCTCAAATCAGGACCCAGAACCAAGGGATTCTTGCAGACATGTTTGGTTATAAGCAGACCTTAAACTCCCTCCTGATATACTGCATGATAATTATCTAAGTAGGCCTCCTCCAAATAAACCCAGGTTGCTGGAGGAAACGCAGGCCATGTCTAAGAAAGGGGACTCTGACTCTCTCTCTCTCTCTCATTGTTCTTCCTAATAGACCCAGGTTATTCTAGTGCTATGTGGGGGCTTATCCCTCATTCATTTCCTGGGTTGATGACTATAATTGGTATCTTTGGTTAGTGTACCTCAGGACAGGAACTTTAAGGGACATTCTGGCAAAACTCCCCTTGTTGCAGCGAAAATTCCCTGTCTTCCTCAGCCTGACACGGACTGCCTATTCCCTTTTGTTGGCAGGAAAACATGGCATCTCCTCCTCTGTTGGAGCTGATGAGCTCTAGAATAGGGAACCCTTTCTCTGCCTTCTGGCATCACTTCGCTTCGGTCTCCCCCTCTCCCTCCTCCTGTTTCTTCACCACGTTGTGTGTGGCCTGCATAACTGGCTTGTATAACATCCTTGTTTCCTACAACACCATGGCTCCTCTTTCTTCCCTCACTGTCAAGGAGCAAAGAAGAGCATTTCCTGGACTTAAAACCACTAGCTTGAGATTTCCCCACCAGTGTCCCAGGTAAAAGTTGACAATGGGGAACAAACTGACTTTATTTTTTTATTTTTTTTCAATTTATTTATTTTCAGAAAAAACAGTATTCATAATTTTTTCACCGCACCCAGTGCTCCATGCAATCCGTGCCCTCTATAATACCCACCACCTGGTACCCCAACCTCCCACCCCCCCACCACTTCAAACCCCTCAGATTGTTTTTCAGCGCCCATAGTCTCTCGTGATTCACCTCCCCTTCCAATTAACCCCAACTCCCTTCTCCTCTCTAACACCCCTTGTCCTCCATGATACTTACAAACTGACTTTTAAAAGACAATCCAGGTGGGATATAATTCAGTATTTAAACTGACTTAAGTTTGCTGGTTCAAGGTAGACCTGTCTTTAGAATTATCAGCATTAAATATGAAACTTCTATTCTACCAAGATTTACTAAAGGTCAAATAAGCTTGTGTTATGTGTTGCAAATTGTTAGCAAAAAGATGAATTAAATGATAGTTAATTGTCTCAAGCTTTCATAGGTAATTATTAAGATAGATTTCAAAGTCTTTGGTAACCTTCAACTTTAAAGTTTTGCTTAGATAGTAAATGAAATTGAACTCACTGGGCATCTAGGCTTTTTCCAAATGAGACAAAACATTAAAGTATTGATTGCTGAATATAGGTTTGTGTTTTTGACTTTACACTGCAGAGAAACTAAGGATGATATTTGAATCTGTTAGTAAACCTGCTTTGTGCTTAGTAGATTCATAAGTTTGTCACCCAAAAAATTCTGGTGTTACAGTTCTCACTTACTACTCTTACTACTTTTCACTGGAGACTAAGGTTTCTAAAAGTTGAAGTTCTGCTAAATGTAATTGAGACTGATCGAAATAAAGGATTTAACTCCAAAATGAAAATACCCCTACCAGGTCATATTATGTACTCCCACCGCAGTAAAATTTGGGGATGGGCACTCTTGATGGACTCATACCTAGAATGAAATCCATATCTCCTTTACAAGAAATCAGTGAGCAAAGTAACATGCCTTCTTATTCCTGTGAGCAGTGGAAGACCTCAAATTTCTCTACAAAAGACAGTAAAAGGCTGGAAGAAAATTTCAGTTAACTATCAAGGTCTTTTTATTCAGAATCCTCTTTCTCATTATAACATTAACCTTATTTTTTTTGTCTTTTCTGTGTCTCCCTGCCAAGACTCTTTCACTGCTGTAACTTCCAGCTAAGAGTGTTGCAGGATTTTTTTCTCCATTAGTCTCTGTGGCCCTTGGTCATGCCACTTTGAAGAATGAAGAGGTAGACTAGACAGAGTGGTGAGCAGCAAGGCATGGTTTATTGAGCAATAGCAAAGTGATAATACAAAGCTCCCAAGGTGGGGGGGTGCCCAAAGGGGTTGTCACCAGGGTTTTCAAGTCTAGGGGGGTTTATGGAGTTGTTGGTGGACTGTTTTAATCTGATTAACCCTCCCTGTGCTGTCATTCAATTAGATTTTTGTCACCTATTTGTCATATGGGAAAAGATGGAGTGCTCCTTCCAGGGTAGTATAAAATCATTTTATGGGTGGTTTCTTCTTAGGTCAGGGGTCCCTTGTCTCTGCCTGCCTGCCTGCCAATCATCCTTCACTGATAAATAATCCTTTCTACTCAAGGAGGTTCATATATGTTGTCTACCTTGGACTGGCTGCCTTTACCTTTGGTAACTCCTATATATAAATTCCCCAACCCTGCTTTGCTGCCCACCATTCTTCATCTGGTCTACCTCTTCATCCTTCAAAGTGGTGTGCCCAAGAATTATAGGCAGTAAAGGAGAAGAAATTCTGTTAACAATTGACCATTACTTTCATTTTGTTTCCATAGAATTAACTCTTATTATATACCTGGTGTATGTATTTGTACCATATAAGCCTAACTTTGGAAGCCCACCTGCACTCACTGCCTCCTGAATGAGACATGACCCTTTAACTGAAGTGACCTATATTCAGGACTAAAAGACTTGTTCAGTGAGATATAGAACTATCTAACATCTCAGGTCAGGTTCAAATCTACTTACACCAGATGTCCCAAGATGTTAGGATATTCCATAATATGACCCTGTTAAAATATTCCACAATATAATCCAATCTTTTGACAAATTTCTAGGCCCCCTGAGAATCCTGACCTATTTTCATGACTGGAAACTTGAAGCTTGGGACAATGGCTAAAACGTGGTTTCAGATTATTGCTTATATACTTGTTATAAGATTTGCTGTTGTAATCCTATTTCAATGTGTCCCTTCTTGTTTACAACACACCCTTCCCCTGACTTTTAGCATATCTTCTACTCAGGCCATTAAAAGCCTTAACATTAAATCTGATGCCTCCAGCATTACAAGGTAGATTATAGTGTAAACCTTGACATTGATTTTTCTTTTTTGTGATGCAAGCACCTGAATCAAACTTTGATTGCTGAGGCATGCACTGTAAAGGGACATCTACTTCAAAGATGGCTATCTCAATGAACACATTGCCAGCCGCATGATGTGATTAAGAACAAAGTTGTTTCCCCCTTCCCACCAGCTCCTTTGATTTCCATAACCAGCCATTTGGGCTGTTTGTTTCTCTCTCTCTCTCTCTTCTTTTTTTTTTTTTTTTTTGTCTCTTCACATGCTTTAAATTCCCACTTATTATTTGAATTTACTACTAAAGAGTGAACCTGACAAACCCCAGCACCACCCCCCCTTGAATCCAATTAAAGCAGAACCCCAGGTCTCTGCATGCTCTCTCTGCCCCCTTACAACATTGCTGTGTGGCCCCAGGTGTGTTGTGTAAATTCCAGGATTTGTAATCAATAAATATGTCTCTTTCAAATTTTCTTAGCTATTATTGTTGAGGGCATCTTGCCATCATAATCGCTTAGTTAGTTTGGTCCAGCCACAATATTGGTTGATAACTTGAGACTAGCATTCCTTAGCATATTATTCATAATTGAAAAACAATCTGAGGGGTTTGAAGTGGCGGGGGGGGGTGGGAGGTTGGGGTACCAGGTGGTGGGTATTATAGAGGGCACGGCTTGATGGAGCACTGGGTGTGGTGAAAAAATAATGAATACTGTTTTTCTGAAAATAAATAAATAAATAATAATTTAAAAAAAAAAAGAATAGAGGGTTTTGAAGGGGCGGGGTGGGGGGTTGGGAGGTTGGGGGAGCCAGGCAATGGGTATTAAGGAGGGCACGTATTGCATGGAGCACTGGGTGTGGTGCAAAAACAATGAATTCTGTTATGCTGAAAAGAAAAAAAAAGAATAGAGTGCTCTGGCATATTTCTTTTTTTTTTTCAATTTATTTATTTTTAGAAAAACAGTATTCATTATTTTTTCACCACACCCAGTGCTCCATGCAATCTGTGCCCTCTATAATACCCACCACCTGGTACCCCAACCTCCCACCCCCCCCCCCCGCCACTTCAAACCCCTCAGATTGTTTTTCAGAGTCTGGCATATTTCAAATGGTTCCTTTTCCTCTCTCTTTGCCAGAAGGAGGAAATTATTTTTCTCTAATATTTACTGTGTAAGCCTGATCTATCTCTTGTATTTAAAGCACACAAAATTGTGGGGACTTTTCTACAACTGGTGGTCCTGGAGTTTTTAAATCTCAAAATAGTCCACATTGAACCTCTAGCAATTTATCAGTTACATTTCTAGTTTTTTTTTTCTTTACCCTGGCCCTGTGGTGGTTTCCACTTATGAGTCTCTGCTCTGATAAGTTATTATTTTGTGTATTTTCCTGTAGGTTTCTCCAGTTCTGGGGACAGTTTGCCCTGTGTCCTCACCAATATTAAAGATATTAGAATATTTGATTTTTCAATATTTTCAGCCTTTTAACTTGCTGTTATAATATAGTGGTGGCTTCCAAACTCTTTACATAGAGAACTGGATGATAGGATACTTTTTTAGGCATAGAAACGGGGTTGACAAATTGCACAAACTTCTTGGGTTTTTGGGACTTGTTTTTATATTGTGGGCATATGTGTGAGTTCATTTGAATTAAAGTGTAAAAGGCAAAATGGATAACTCCTAGGACTTTGGTGACCTACCTTTGAATGATATATGAAGGAATGGACACTAAATTTTAAAGAATAATTTTTTGGTAAAAGGAAGAGAAAAAAAAGATAGTTATTTTGGTGTTCTATGTGTCTATATTTCCTCATTCTTAGCTAATATGTGTGGCAACTTGGGATTTCCCCAATACATTCTATCAAGATCACACAGTTAATTTTATTTATTCCTCTTCTATGAAGAGTCTAAATCACACTGCTATAAAGAACAGTAGAAACTGGTAGGATGTCTAGAGAGGTTATAATTATGTGTCCCCCTCTTACCCTTTAAGTCCGCTTCTGTCTATAACCTACATTGATATGACTATTGGGGAAAAAAAAAAAAAACAAAAAAACTCCCACATAAGAGAGTCGCAATCAAGTTCATCAATCACTAGATTAATTGTTAATTTTTTAACCAAGTTTTTAAAATAAACTTTAACTGGTCTAAGCAATCTAGCTTGTTTTGATAGGAAATATACTAAAACAATGATTTTTAAAGTAGAAATAGGAAAGGACACAGACACAAATTTTTTTTCCTTTTTTACCTTTACAAAAGGTATTTTCAAAATTTAATTCCAGTATAATTAACATTTAGTGTTATATTAGTTTCATGTGTACAATATAGTGATTCAACAGTTCCATTCATTACCAGTGGTCATCACAGCATACTCCTTAAAGCCCACCACCATTTCACCCATCCCCCTACCCAGTTCCCTTCTGGTAACCATCAGTTTGTACTCTATACAGTTAAGAAGTCTGTTTCTCCTTTTCTCTCCCCTCTTTCTTTCTCTGTATCTCCCTTGCTTATTTGTTTTTATTTCTTAAATTCAGCATGTGAAAGAAAACAGGGTACATGTCTTTCTCTGACTTATTTCACTTAGCATTATACTCTCTAGCTCCATCCATGTCACTGCAAATAGCAAGATTTCACCATTTTATATGGATAAATCATATTGCATTTCATATATATGCCATTTCTGAGATGCCTGGATGGCTCAATGGGTTAAGCGTCTGCCTTCGGCTCTGGTCATGATCCCAGGGTCTTGGGCTTAAGTCCCACATTGGGTGCCCTGCTTTGTAGGGAGTCTGCTTCTCCCTCTCCCTCTGCCTCTCCCCTACCCAGGTCTTTCTATTTTTCTTTCAAATAAATAAATAAATAAATAAATAAAATCTTTTAAAAAAAATCACTGGTCGATTCACAGACCAGTGTAATAATACACTACATGTTTACAAAAAGGTTAAAAAAGTATTTTAAAAATTCACTGGTCTAGATCTAGAAAGACTTTTATGAGTTAATACTAGATTTGAAAATTCACCAGTAGGAAGGAATCCTGAAAATAGCACCATTTAACTTGTGAACAGAGTTAAGGGTGTTTGAGAATGAGTTTGGGGAACAATAGAGAGATATGAAGACAACTAGGACTGTGGAATCCTGGCAGTAAGTGAGCATCAAATGCCAGTAATTCTTCTCCTTTTGATGCTTTCCTTGCTTGTGGTCTCTCCTGCATAGTCTCTTTCTCTCTGTCAAGTAGGTAAATTTTATATATATATATATATATATATATGTATATATGCATATACATAGCAACATTGTTTACAATAGCCAAATTATGGAAGCAGTCCAAGCGTCCACTGATAGGTGAATGAAGAAATTTTGTGTGTATATATATATACATATACATATGTATATGTAATGTATACATGTAAACATGTATGCATTTCTATATATATGTATACTCTCTATATGTATATATTTACATGTATATGTATATACATATATACATATATGTGTATATGTATATGTATATATGTACATGTATATGTATATACAGATATATAGAGAGTATACATATACGTATATATATATACATATATGTGTATATATATATACAAAATTTCTTCACTCATCTATATACATATATAGAGTATACACATATGTATATATATACATATATATGTGTGTGTGTGTATATATATATATATATATACATACATACACAAAATTTCTCACAGATGGCCTTTATTATGTAGAGGCATGTTTCCCTCTAGACCTACTTTATTGAAGTATTTTTTTTTATCATGGGTGGATGTTGTACTTTCTCAAATGCTTTTTCTATGTATATTGAGAGGATCATGTGGTTTTTATCCTTTCTCTTAGTGATGTGATGTATCACACTGATTGGCAAATATTGAACCATCCATCCATTCTGGGATTAAATCCCACTTGATTGTGGTGAATGATTTTTTTTTTATCATGTTTTGTTAGTCATCATACGATATTATTTTTTTTAAAGATTTTATCTATTTGACAGAGAGAGATTACAAGTAGGCAGAGAGGCAAGCAGAGAGAGAGAGGAGGAAGTAGTCTCCTTGCCGAGCAGAGAGCCCGATGTGGGACTCGATTCCAGGATCCTGAGATCATGACCCGAGCAGAAGGCAGAGGCTTAACCCACTGAGCCACCCAGGTGCCCCCATGATATGAAATTTTTTAATGTATTGTTGGATTCTTTTCGTTAATATTTTTTTGAGGATATTTTTGAATCTATGCTCATCAAAGATCCTGGTCTGTAGTTGTCTTTTTGTAGTATTTTTATATGGTTTTGGTGTCTGGTGTCATAGAATGAATGGAGGTTTTGTTTTCTCTTCTATTTGTTGGAATATTTTGTGAAGAATAAGTATTAACTCTTCTTTAAATATTTGGTAGAATTTCCTTGTGAAACCATTTGCTCCTGTACTTTTTGTTTGTTATGCTTTTGATTACTGATTCAATCTCCTTGGTAGATTGGTCAAATTATGTATTTCTTTTTTTTAAGACTTTATTTATTTGACAGACAGAGATCACAAGTAGGCAGAGAGGCAGGAAGAGAGAGGAGGAAGCAGGCTCCCCACTGAGCAGATAGCCCAATGCAGGGCTATCCCAGGACCCTGGGATCATGACCTGAGCCGAAGGCAGAGGCTTTAACACACTGAGCCACCCAGGTGCCCCCAAATTATGTATTTCTTACTGCTTCAGTTTTGCAGTTAATATGTTTCTAGGAATTTATCCATTTATTCTATGTTGTCCATTTGTTAGCATATAGTTTTTCATAATATTCTCTTATGATTGTTTTATATTTTTGTAGTGTTGTTTGTTAGCTCTCCTTTTTCACTTGTGATTTGGTTTATTTAAGTTATCTTTCTCTTTCTCTCTCTCTCTCCAAGATTTTAGAGGTTTCTCAATTTTGTTGACCTTTTTCATGAACCATCTACTAGTTTCATTGATCTGTTCTCTTATATTTTAGAATTTTTCTTTACCATTTTTCTGCCTTTATTGTTTATTTCCTTCCTTCTGCTGCATTTGGGTTTTGTTTCTGCTTCTTTTTCTAGCCCCTTTAGTTTTATGGTTAGGTTGTTCATTTGAGATTTTTTCTTCTTTCCTTGAGGTAGACCTGTAGTGGTATAAACTCCCCTCTTATAAAAGCTTTTGCTTCATCTGACAGCTTTTGGATCCATTTGTTTCCATGTACTTTTTTTTTTATTTCTTCTTTGATTTCTTGGTTGACCCACTCATTGTTTAGTAGCATTTTTTTTTTTACCTCTACGTATCTGTGCTTATTCCAGATTTTTTCTTGTGCTTTATTTCTAGTTTCATTGTGTTATGGTCAGAAAAGATGCATGGTATGCCTTTTATTTATTTGTTTGTTTATTTTACTTGGTGAGGGCTGTTTTGTGACCTAATATGTGATGCATTCTGGAGAATGTTCCATGTGCACTTGAAAGGAATGTATATTTTGTTGTTTTAGGATGGAATATTCTAAATATATATATTAAATCCCTCTGGTCCAGTGTGTCCTTCACATCTACTCTTTCCTGATTTATTTTCTGCTTGGATGACCTGTCCATCAATGTAGGTGGGATGTTAAGTACCCTACTATTATTGTATCACTATTGTTTATTTCCTTTATGTTTGTTATTAGCTGATTGTTATGAGGGTGCTCCCATTGTTCTATCTTCTTGTTTGATTGTCTCTTTTATTATTATACATTGTTGTTGTTGTTGTTCTTCTTTTTTTTTTACAGAGTTCATTTTGAAGTCTGTTTTATCTGATATATGTACTCAGGCTTTCATCTCACATCCATTTGCATGATAACTGTTTTTCTATTCCTTCACTTTCAATCTGCCTGTGGTTTCTCTAGGTCTGAAATGCATCTCTTGTAGGCAACATATAGATGGATTTTTTTTAACTCACTCTGTCACCTTATGTTATTTGATTAGAGCATTCAGTCCATTTACATTCAAAGCAATTCTTAATAGATATGTATTTATTGCCGTTCTGTTACGTGTTTTGTGATAGTTTTTGTAGCTTTTTTCTGAAGGTTTCTTCTCTTTCTTTCATGGTTTGTCTTCTTTATGATATATGTGGATACCTTACTCTTTATTTTTTGCATATCTACTACTGTTTATTGATTTGTGGTAATTGCTCAGTTTATATATAATATCCTCTGCATATAACTGTTTATTTTAACTGATGACCACTTAATTTTAACTCATTCTTTGCTACTCTCTCCTCCACATATCAGATATTTGATAGTATATTTTACAACATTTTATTTTATGAATACCTTAACAGGTTTTTATAGAAATACTATTTTTTACTTTTTTATTTTTTATGTTTTCATATTCCAGTCAAGGGTCTTTCTTTCTGTTCCAAAGAGTACCCTTTAAGATTTCTTAGAGGGCTGGTTTAGTGGTCATGAACCCCTTTGATTTTTGATTGTCTGTGAAACTCTTTATCTTCCCTTCTATTCTAAATGATTGCTTTGCTGGGTAGAGTATTCTTGGTTGCAGACTTTTCCCATTCAGTGCTTTGAATATATCATACCTTCTGCCTTGGAAAGTTTCTGCTGAAATATCTCAATAGTCTTATGGAATTTCCCTTGTGTTTTACTTTTGTTGTTGTTTCTTGCTGTTTTTATTTATTTTTTGTACCACTGTATTTTGCCAATTTAATTACAATATGTCTTGGTGCAGATCTGCTTTTGTTGTTTCTTGTGGGAGGTTCTCTGTGCCTCCTAGATCTGGATATCTGTTTCCTTCCCCATATTAGGGAGGCTTTCAGCTATTATTTCTTCAAATAAACTTTCTGTCCCTTTTTGTCTCTCTTCTGGAACTCCTATGGTAAAAACATTATTATGTTTGATGGAGTCACTGAGTTCCTTAAGTCTATTTTTGTTTTGAATAATTTTTTTCTTTCTCTTTTTTTTCAGCTTGATTATGTTCCATTACTCTATCTTCTAGGTCATTAATTACTTCGGTTCTTCAAGCCTGCTGTTCATTGCATTAGTGGTGTTTCTTATCTCATTTATTACATTCTTCATCTCTGATTGGTTCTTTTTTAGTCTTGTGTTGAGGGTCTCACTGATATATTCCACTCTTTTCTCAAGTCCAGTGAATATCCTTAGGATCACTGCTTTAAATACTTTATGAGGCATGTTACTTATATCTGTTTCACTTAGATCTCTGCCCATGGCCTTTTCTTGTTCTTTCATTTGGGACAAATTTCTCTGTTTTCTCATTTTGTCTAAATCTCTGAGCTTGTTTCTTTGTATTAGGGAAATCAGTTATGTTTCCTATTCTTCAGGGTAATGGCCTCATGAAGAAGAGTTCCTGTAGTGGCCTGCTGTGCAGTGTCCCTCCCTTGTTCTCCAGGGCCTGGTGCTTCTGGAAATGCCTCCAATGTGTGCTTTCTGGGTTCTCCTGTTTTGTCCTTGCCATGTTATCCTTCAGGCGAGTTATCTGGCTTTGCCTGTTGTAGGCAGTGTTTGGTCCCTGGTCTGAATGTGACACATTTTAACTACATGTCCTCAGGTCTGCTTGTGAAATAATAGTTGTCACAACTGCTGCCAGAATGGAGTCTCTAAAAAACTCCTGGGCTGAGATATATTGTGTTGGTAGGAGTTTTGGAAGAACAAGAGACATAGCTGACTTCTTCTGGCTGAAGGGGCCCACTGAGCTGTGTCCAAGGCAAGCTTAACTGGGAAGGGCGATTCCACCAGAGCACAGGGTAAAGCTTGGCATAAGTATTAGTGAGTGTCATTGCTTTGTTAGTTCCCACAGTTTGACTTGTACTTCTGCTGAGGTGTACAGTAAGGAAATGGTGACTGTTGGTTCTCTTGTTCCTGGAGGGGTAGTGTCTCTGTGAATGCTGCCTCTCTGAAAAAAGCTCTGAGATGAGCAAATGATCTCCTGATTGTGTGTTCCAGATGCTCTTCAGACCACTCTTTCCCACTATATGTCCATGGGGTGTTTGTCCTTCCTTGTCTCCAAGAGCAAATCTAGTGCCCCCTACACTCTATTCCAGCTGAACCCACTGATTTTAAAACTCCAGGCTTTAGGCCCCACTGGTTGCAAGATTACAGGAAATCAGCCTCTCTCACTTTTGAAATCAGTTGCTATGGGAATCCATTTTTTCCAGTTTGCTCCCTTGTGTGCTAGTCTCTCTCTCACCCCTTGTAACATTAGCTCCCCCCACCACAGCAGCCATGATCATCTCCATATTTCCTCGCTTTTTTGATGTGGCTTCTTCTATACTTTTATTTGTAGAATTTGTTCTTCCAGTCTTCAGGTTGGTTTCTGGTATATCTAGGATGGTTTGATAATTATCTAGTTGCATTCATGGGATGAGGTGAGCCTAGGAACCTTCTACTCCACCCCATCTTCCCCTTATACCATCTCAATAAAATGATTTTCCATACTTATTATAAACCATATTAGCTAAGGAAGCCTGTATATCCTATTTCTTGCATCCCAAAATACCCTACCAAGAAGCCAGCACCAAATAGTTCGAGTTTCAGGGTGCCTGGGTGACTCTATTGCTTAAGTATCTGTCTTAAGCTCATGTCATGATCCCAGGTTATTGGGATCAAGACACATATTGTGTTCCCTGCTCAGCTGGAATCCTGCTTCTCCCTCGGCCCTTCCCCCCTGCTTCTCCCTCTGCCCTTCCCCACTGTCTCTCACTCTTCCTCAAGTGAATGAGTAAAATCTTAAAAAACAATACTTAAATAGTTCAGGCTTCATTACATTCCATACATATGAAAATAATTTATTTTCTTTTTACTTTTTAATTTTTAAAAAACTTCCATTTTTTTCCTAATCTATAAATTGATTATGTATAAAATTTCTTTTTACAAAATTGATTTTATTTTAGGCTGCAAAAACTTACTCATTTGTTCATTCATTTTTATCCTTCAAAAAATTAAATGATTGACGTTGCTGTCCTAGAGGGAAGGAGTCTTATTTTATATCTCAGATGTTCTAGTCAATGGCCTCTCCTAAAGTAGGTGCTTAAGACTTGTTTCCTTGATTCATCTGCAGTGGATTCTGGGGAGATCTATGCAAGAGTTAGCAGTTACAATGTTAGAGGAGTACAAAAAGTGGGATTCAATGAAGAAAAACACCATTTTTTTCTTTAAGGGAGAATGGACTAGTAAAGTATCATGTAGTGAACATCCACTGTGAGCAGGTACTTAGGCATGAAGTTATGAGAAACATCTTTTGTCTATTTAATAGATCACTGAGTACCTTGACTCATTATTTTTTAATATAATCATTCTTTTAAAAGTACTGTATCAACTTCACTTGCCCTTGAAACTTAACAAATTGACTGAAGTGTGAACTGATGGCTTTTATGGGTAACATCCTCTTCTTTTTTAAAATTTTTTTTTATTGTGTTAACTTAGTCACCATACAGTATGTCATTAGTTTTTGATGTAGTGTTCCAAGATTCATTGTTTATGTATAACACCCAGTGCTCCATGCAGTACGTGCCCTCCTTAATATCCACAACCAGGCTCACCCATCTCCCCCACCCCTCCCCTCTAAAACCCTCAGTTTGTTTCTTGGAGTTCACAGTCTCTTGTGGTTCATTTCCCTCTCTGATTCCCCCTTCACTTTTCCTTTCCTTCTACATCCCCTTCTTTTTAGTTTAATTATCCTTCCTCCCTTCCAGCTATTTTTGAGCCCATTTTTTTCGGTCAGCTTCCCACTCTTGGCCATAAGATGGTAGCATTCCTTAATGTATTGCAGTGTAGTTCCACTCATGCATTGCCTTCTACAGTTAAATTGGGGGAAAATTATGTTCTGCAACTGCTCCGTCAAGGTTTTTGTTTATTTGTTTGGTCTTATTAAATCAGAAAGGTCCAGGTCCTTAGAATCTGCTTATATTAGGGGACTTTCTAAAATAACTTACAGTTCTGTTCAAAATTGTTGGTCTAGTGTTTTCCTTGAGAGAGGTCGTCATTTTCTAAAATATACTTTTTATTTTGTTATAATTGCTTTTCATAGTGATAAGTGTACTCTTATCCTCAACTATTTTTCTCCCATCCCCCCACCCACCTCCTTTCTGGGAACCATCAGTTTGTTCTCTATCACTCAGAGTCCCATTTCTTGGTTTATTTTTCTCTGTCTCTTTTTCCCTCTGTTCATTTGTTTTGTTTTTCAAATTACACACAAGTAAGATCATATGGTATTTGTCTTTCTCTGATCTACTTTTCCCCTTAGCATTATAATCAATAGTGGGAGAATCTCATTTTATCCTCTTGAATTGTTCCCTACTGGATATAATTATATCTGTTTATTTTAGGATTTTAGGCCTTTTTAAGCTCACCTATTGATTTTCTGTAGGTAATTGGTGGTCAATAATCCAAAGTGACTAAATGCCTAGTTCTAAGATTGGGATGACTACAGTTAATGCAACTCTTCACACGTATGTCGGTAGCAATGAAGCCATTAAACAAAGTTATTAAATTATTTTATTTTCAGGAGAGATATATAATACTATAGATAAAATTTCTGTTAATCATCTAGTATTTGAGTATCCATTCTTCATTCAATAATAATTTGTTTATTTTAGAAATTAATAATATTCTTATTTATTTTAATGCTTACATAATAAAAAATGCATATTTATGGTAAAAAAATAATAAAACATGGAGATGTGTAAAGGAGAAAACGCAAATCTCTTTTACTCAAATTCCAAGCCCCAGAGACATTCACTATTAATAATTTGGCATATATTCTGAGCAAAAAACTATATATGTTGATTTTCTTTGTTCATTATAAAATTAAAACACTCTTATTGGTATGTATTATATGTCTGTATATGAAGTATATAGTTTCACAACTTGCAGTTTTATTTTGAAACCAAAAATCATTTAAGTCCTAATTTGAGCTGAACACTGCAACATGAGAAAACTATGCAGAAATGTATATTCCTAGTTTGTTAAATATGAAAGTCTACATCCCAGGACTAATCCTGTCTTAGAAATTTTTGGGTTGTGCTTATAGTTTGTCTCCTTTGTGTATAAATGTATTTTCCCCCAATGATGTTGGCTTGCTTCATCTCTCTTGGTGTTTCCATTCTGGACTTCCTTTGGTAACTGGGATCACAATCTAATCAGATATCTCAGAATCTTAGTTTTTAGCTTCTCACTTGACTAGGACATTCGTCATGCCAGCCATAGCAATTTATAAAATGGGGAGTTAAGCACTTTCATAAACCATTGCTTTGAGAGGCCTACCTGATAGGTAGAGGTGAAAGGAGAACATAAACTATAAACAGAGACGTGTGTTTCTCTCCAGTTGCTACAAGTAATGGTGGATTTCATCACTTCTTATTTAGAAGTGCACATTACTCTACTATTCATTATTCATGAGAGACTTAAAGGTAAATAAAAATATTCTTGTGTAATTGTAACTGCCGCTCTTTAAAGACAACTGAAGAATCTTTCAGTGGCCATGTGGTCTAAGAAGTAATAATGTTTTTTTGTCGAGTTGAGGGAAATTATAGATATTTCTTCTCAAGCAACTCATTACTGCTAGAAAAGCTATTAATGTTTTCCTTTTGCTACAATTAACAGGCATTGATGTTTCTGACCAAGAGATTAATGTGGCTTGATTTACATTTTATGAAGATCACTCTGGGAGCAATATACAATATGAATTGGATTGGAGCAAAAATAGAGGCAGAAAACTGTCACAAAAGTCAATGAAAAGGTACCTGAAAAATTTTACTAAGACAAAAATGGTAAGAATGAAGATGAAAGAATATCAGAGACATCATGGAGTTATGTTCAACAAAGGAGTGATAACACCAATTCATGCTGTTGACCAAAGAAAAATCTCAACATCATACTTGTCTTTTCTTCTTCTTATCACACCTTGTCAATTATTAAGTTTTTTCACTTTTACCTTTTCAACAATATTTTGAATCCACTAATTTTTAATCTCACTGCATAGTTTATGAATGCTTTCTAAAATGTGTTAAATAGACACACCTACATGAACAGGGGAACTAATTGCAGTTATCTTTATACTTTAACATAAATTGGTGTCAGCTGAATAACTTTAATTCTTTTGTTTGTTTGCTGTAGTTTTTATTCAAATTCCAGTTAGTTAACATACAGTGTAATATTAATTTCAGGTGTAGAACTTAGTAGTAGAAAAACTTTCATTCTAAAATGATTTCTCAACTTGACTTATTTCGCTAAGCATGATACACTCTAGTTCCATCCATGTTGTCGCAAATGGCAAGATTTCGTTTATTTTGATGGCTGCAACTATCATATGATCTCCCTGATATGAGGAAGTGGTGATGCAACATGGGGGCTTAAGTGGGTAGGAGAAGAATCCATGAAACAAGATGGGATAGGGAGGGAGACAAACCATAAGTGACTCTTAATCTCACGAAACAAACTGTGGGTTGCTGGGGGGAGGGGGGTTGGGAGAAGGGGGGTAGGGTTATGGACATTGGGGAGGGTATGTGCTTTTGGGTAAATTGGAGGGGGAGGTGAACCATGAGAGACTATGGACTCTGAAAAACAATCTGAGGGGTTTGAAGTGGCGGGGGGGTGGGAGGTTGGGGTACCAGGTGGTGGGTATTATAGAGGGCACGGCTTGCATGGAGCACTGGGTGTGGTGAAAAAATAATGAATACTGTTTTTCTGAAAATAAATAAATTGGAAAAAAATGATTTCTCAAAAAAATTGCATGGAATTACTACATTTAGCATTCATGGCTATAAACTTCAAAAGTACAGAAATCATTGTTTTCTTTATTGTATCCTCAGTAACTGGTGCTCCATCAATATTGGGTGGATGAAAGGATGGATAGATGGATGAAGAAAGGGTGATGTTGCAGAACTAGTCTCTTTTTATGTGAATTTCTCATCATTGAAATCCAAGATACAAAGTTAGATAAAGATGGATTGCCTGTAGAACCAGGAAATGTTCTCACTTCAGCCATTGAAATCTAGGAGTATTCAATGTGTGTTCTGAGTAATTAGGCATGTTAGTAGAGAACTGATTTAGTTAACACTAGGTCCACATTATTAGATATACACAGTAGTCATAGCAGGCTGGCATCTTTATTCTGGGGAACATTTCTTCAGGAGATCAGCTCTATAGAAACATGTAAGTACATCTATTTATTTTTAGATGTAGGTGTAAATAGGTGTAAGTACACCTATAGGTGTAAGTACATCTATTTATTTTTAGTGGGATGTAATTAATATGCCATAAAAATCACCTTTTAAAACTGTATAATTCAGTGTATTTTTTGTGTATTTGCAAGATTTACAAGCTTAACTGCTGAACTAATCTCAGAATACTCCATCTCCTATCTAAAAACTGCTATTCATTAGTAGTAACTCCTAAGTCTTTTGTCATCACTCCTTTAACCACTAATCTAATTTGACCTCTATGTATTCCCTTATTCTGCACTTTCATATAAATGGAGTCACACAATATGAGGCTTTATGTGTTTGGTTTCATTGACTTAGCATAATGTTTTCAAGATTCTTCCACATGGTAGCATGAATCAGTATTTCATTTTTTCTGTGGCATAGCAATATTCCATTATACGGATATAACACATTGATTTCTGCATTAATCACTTGATGAGTATTTGGTTTGTTTCCAATTTTGACTATTATAAATACTACTGATACGAACATTTCTTTACAATTTTTTCTGTGGTTACATATTTTAATTTCTCATGTGTATATACGTAGGAATGGAATTGTTGGATAATATATATAACTTAATATATTATTATTTGAGGATTTTCCAGGATGTTTTAGAAAGCAGCTGCATCATTTCACATTGCCTTCAATAATTTATGAAGGCTCTGATTTCTCCACATCCTCACCAAAACTTATTATTTCCTGTAATTTTTATTATAGGCATTCAAATGTTGTGAAGTAACATGGAATCAGTTTTTGTTTCCATCTCCTTAATGATTATCATGATATTATTATTTAACATTTGTATATCATCTTTGGAGAAATCTCTGTTTAAATCTTTTGCTCATTTTTAATTTTATTTTGCTTCTTTAATATTGAGTTGTATGTGCTCTTTATCTATTCTAGACACATTTCTTTAATATTATCTTCTCTTGTATGTTGTCATTTCACTTTCTTTTTCTTTTTTTCTCAGTTTTAATGAGTTATAATTGACAGATAAAGTTGTGTATATTTAAAGTGCTTAATGGAATGATTTTTACATGTGTGTACATAGTGATTAATTGCACAGTTAAGTTAATTAACACATCTATCACTTCACATAGTATTTTTATTGTGTGTGTGGTGACAATGTTTAATATCTACTATCTTGGGTTCCCCAGGCCCATGGGTCAGGAGTCAGTGGGAAGAGAGTTTGCATGTGGAACAGCTCCATCTTCCCATACCTGCTTGGTGGGTAGGCTTGAGAAGTTTCCATGCAGCTACCAGTGGTTTGTGGTTCCCTTGGGCATATGATCAGTGCTGGGGTGTTACACTGAGGAAGACTGTGCTTGGAAGGGACCTTGGGCATCACATGCTGTAGAACTCATTTCACAGATTCAAGTAAGGACCTAGAGACCATCACATGTGTCCCTGTATATACATACAATTATTAACTCTTAAAAAAGAAAGGGAGCCTATGGAGATGGCAATGGAGTAGTAGGACCTAGGCTACCTCACCTCAGGAAAACAACTAGTTAATTTTGATATCCCAAATACTCAAGAAGTTGGCCTGAAGATTGACAAAACAAACTCGACAACTAAAGGGAAAGAAGAAGCCACATTGAAGAAGGAGCTATAGACATAACTGGCTTTTCTAACACAGAGAAGAAGGCAGAGACTTAAACACAATGTGGAGACAGAGGAATTTATCCTGAGTGAAAGAAAGAGATAAGGCCATGGCCAGATATCTAAAGTGAAGCAGATAAAAGTAACATTAGTAGTGGAGAATTTAAATCAACAATCATAAGGATCTAACAGGGCTTGAGAAAAAAAAAAAACACAAAAAAACAGAAGACATTAGCAAGAACCTTAACAGACATAAAAGAGTTAAAAAAGAATCAATCAGATAAGAAGAGTGCAGAAAAGCTTGATGCAATGAACAGCACTCTGGAAGAAGCAGAAGAATTAATTAGTAACATAGAAGACAAAATAATGGACAGTATTGAAACCTAACAAAAGAGAGAGCATGGAATTTTTTTAATAGATTTTATTTGTTTATTTGACACAGACAGAGAGATCACAAGTAGGCAGAGAGGCAGGCAGAGAGAGAGAGGGGAAAGCAGGCTCCCTGCCCGATGTGGGGCTCGATCCCAGGACCCTGGGATGATGACCTGAGCCGAAGGCAGAGGCTTAACCCACTGAGCTGCCCAGGCAACCCTGTCTCCTTGATTTAAATGCGCGTTTTCTTCTCCTGGTTAGGAAAGTACTCAGCTATAATTTGCTTAAATATACCTTCCACTCCCCTCTCTCTCTTTCCTCTACCTCTGGGACCACAATAATTCTAATATTGTTTCATTTTATGGTGTTGCTGCTCTCTTGAATTCTCCTCCTTTCATTATCCAGTAATTGTTTATGTCTCTTTTCCTCAGTTTCTTTATTTTCCATAATTTTACCTTCTATATCACTGATTCTTTCTTCTTCCTCATTTATTCTAGTAGTAAAAGCCTCTATTTTTTATTACATCTCATTAATAACCTTTTCAATTTCAACCTGATAAGATTTTAGTTGTTTTGTTTCTCCAGAAAGGGATTCTCTAGTGTATTTTATGGTTTTTTTTAATCTAGCTAGTATTTTTATAATAATTATTCTGAATTCTAGCTCTGATGTTTTACTAATATCCATATTTATTAAGTCTTTGGTAATGAATACTGACTCTTATTATTTTTTTCTGGAAAATCCTCCATCTTGTCATTTTGTCCAGAGATGAATAGGTAAATGAGAAAACAAAATTCAAATGTATCAACCATGACCACAATGATATATACACTAGACAAATCAGAAGAGATCAGAAACCAAAAGAGAAAAGAAAAAGTAAACAAAAAAACAAAAAAACAAAAAAGAGAGAGATAGAGAGAATGTAATCAAACAAGTGGACAGAACAGGATGATAAACTAAATCCGGAGTGTATTTTGATCTGTTTGCTAGAAGACACTAGGTCCCAAAATTGTAAAGAAAGACAAATGTATCTATATCTATATCTATATATGGGAAAATAAAATGAATACATACAATTAAAGGAAGCCAAAATAAAGAATATGTATATAAAATGTAAATGTAAAAATGAAACTTAAAAAAATAATAAAAAAGTGTTGATAAAATAGATAAAATAAGAATCCAGTTGAAAAGAAAAAGGAAATTTTAAGCTGAAGGACTAAAGAATCATGAGAAAAGAACCCTCAAATTCTATATACTACACTCCCCTAACACAGGAGTTTTTCAGTTCTGTGTGATCAGTAAACTTGGTATTAGTCAGATGTTCTTGCTGGTCTTCTGAGAGAGAGGCCTGTTGTGCAGCTTCTCAGATGTCTGCCTAGGCAGATTTACACCACCCTTGCCAGGGGGCCAGGCTCAGTGTAAGTGGCTCCAGGTTGCTTTATGTGGCTGTTGTTCGCTGAAGACTTTTTGTGCCGCCCTAGAGGATGAAAATTAAAATGGCAGCCTCCCAATCTCCAGCTCCAAAACAGAAATATCACAGTCTCTCACCCTCAAAGAAAAGCAGTCAATCACTTTTGTAAGGTCACCAAACTCTCCAGTGTGCACCTGCACCAATCTTCCTGTTGGAAGGAGAAAGGTCTCCCCACAGTTCTGCTGTTTGATGGGTCCCTGCTTGGAGAGCATCCCCTGATTGTACCATGGCTCATGGTTTATGGCAACACTGTGCATAAGTCTACTTCTTGGTTTGCTGATTGTAGCTGACTTCCCTGCTCCAATGCTCAGGAACTCTGCCACATTCAGGCACCCCTGATCTTTTTGTGACTCTGGGGATCTTGAGACCACATTATCCCACCTAGTATTCTATCTCACTTCGCATCTGAGTACCTTTCTGGTAGAGACGTCCCTCAATCTCACCAGAGAAGACTTCCAGAAGTTCAGATTTTGTGCTATGCTGCTATATCACTTTCCAGTAGTAGTTTATGGAGACTTCCTCCCCTCACAATTTATCTTCCAATATATCCCTTAGATTCACTTCTCCTCACCTTGCAAAAAGTGGTTGATTTCCTATTTGTAGAGTTGCAGGAATTCTTTTCTTAGATCTCAGGTTTAGTTCACAGGTGTTCAGAATGATTTGGTAGCTTCTTAGCTGATTCAAGTGACCAAATGAAATGAGGGCCATCTGACATATTCCCTCCTTCTACCTACATTTTAACAGGATTATTATTTTGCGGGTATTGAATTTGATAAGTTCTTTATAAATTTTGGATACTAAGGGGCACCTGGGTGGCTCAGTGTGTTAAAGCCTCTGCCTTCGGCTCAGGTCATGGTCCCAGGGTTCTGGGATCGAGCCCTGCATCGGGCTTTCTGCTCAGCGGGGAGCCTGCTTCCTCCTCTCTCTCTCTCTGCCTGCCTATCTGCCTACTTGTGGTCTCTATCTGTCAAATAAATAAATAAATAAAATCTAAAAAAAATTTTGGATACTAAACCTTTATCAGATATGTCATTTGCAAATATCTTTTTCCATTATTTTGGTTGCCTTTTACTTCTGTTGATTGTTTCTTTTGCTGTGCAGAAGTTTTATATTTTAATGAAGTCCCAGTAGTTTGTCTTTGCTTTTGTTTTCCTTGCCATAGGAAACATCTAAAAAGAAGTTGCTATGGCCATTGTCAAAAAGTTGCTCCTTGTGTTCTCCTCTAGGATTTTATTTTATTTTTTTTTTAAAGATTTTATTTATTTATTTGACAGACAGAGATCACAAGTAAGCAGAGAAGCAGGCAGAGGGAGAGGAGGAAGCAGGCTCCCCGCTGAGCAGAGAGCCCGATGCAGGGCTCGATCCCAGGACCCTGGGATCATGACCTGAGCCGAAGGCAGAGGCTTTAACCCACTGAGCCACCCAGGTGCCCCTCCTCTAGGATTTTGAAGGTTCCCTTTTGCATTTATGTCTTTAAACCACTTTGAATTTATTTTTCTGTATGGTGAAAGGAAGTGGTCCAGTTCTATTCTTTTGTGTGTTGGTGTACAGTTGTCTCAACAACATTGTTGAAGAGACTGCCCCCCCCCATTGGATATTCTTTTCTAGTTTGTTGAAGATTACTTGACCATACACTTGTGTGTTCATTTCTGCATTTTCTCTTCTGCTCCATCGATACATAATTTTTCGTGTCAGTACCAAGCTACTTTGATTACTACAGCTTTGTATTATAATTTGAAATCTGGTATTGTGATGCCTCCAGTTTTGTGTTTCTTTTTCAAGGTTGCTTTATCTATTAAGAGTCTTTTTGTTTCTATACAAAGTTTAGAATTTTTTTCTAGTTTTGTAAAACATGCTATTGTTGTTTGGATAAGGGTTGCATTAAATGTGTAGATTGCTTTGTTTTGTAACAATATTTGTTCTTGTAATCCATGAGCATGGCATGTCTTTCCATTACATTGTGTCATCTTCAATTTATTTTTTCAGTGTTTTATAGTTTTCAGACACAGGTATTTCACCTCTTGGTTTTGTGTATCAGTTTTGTGTATCAGTTCTAGCAATTTTTTTGTGGAGTCTTTTCAGGGTTTCTATTTAGAGTAACATATTATCTGGAAATAAAGTTTGTTGATTTGGAAACATTGTATTTCTTTCTGTTGTCAGATTGCTCTGGCTAGGACTTCCAGTATTATGTTAAATAATGGTGGTGTGAGTGGCTATCCTATATTGAATCTAATCCTAGAGGAAAGTCTCAGTTTTACCCCATTTAGGATAATATTTACTATGAGATTTTCATACGTGGCATTGATGATGTTGAGGTATGTCTCTCTATTCCTACTTTGTTGAGGGTTTTTGTAAACATGAATAGATGTACTTTGTGAAATGCTTTTTCTGCATCTATTGACATAATCATCTTTTAAATCCTTACCTTTATTAATGTGCTATATCACACTGATTCATTTGTGAATACTGAAACATGCTTGCAGTCCAGGATAAATCCCACTTGATCATGGTGAATGATTCTTTTACTGTACTGTTGAATTCAGCTTACTGGTGTTTTATTGAGAATGTTTGCATCCATGTTCATCAGGGATATTGGCTTATAGATCTCTTTTTTAGTGAAGTCTTACCTGGTTTTAGTTTCAGGATAATTCTGGCCTTGTAGAATGAATGTGGAAGTTTTCCTTCCGTTTCTATTTTTTTTTTTGTAATAGTTTTAGAGAAATACATATTTACTCTTCTTTAAATGTTCAGTAAAATTCAACTGTGAAGCCATCTGGTCTTGGGCTTTTGTTTGTTGGAAGATTATTTATGACTGATTCAATTACTTTGCTCATTATCAGTCTGTTTGACGTTTTTTATTTCTTCCTGCTTCTGTTTTGGGAGGTTATATTTCTAGGGATTTATTCATTTCTTCTGGCTGTCCAATTATGTTACATATATTTTTTTCATAGTATTCTCATAATTATTTGTATTTCTGTGGTGTAGGTTTTGACTTTTCTTCTTTTTTTTGTAGTTTTATTTATTTGGTTCATTTCTCTTATCTCTTTGCTAAGTCTGGCTAGGGATTTATCAATCTTATTAATTTTTTTTAAAGAACTAGCTCTTGGTTTCATTGATATGTTTTATTGCCTTTTGGTTTCTAGATCTTTTATTTCTGCTTTCATCTTTATTATTTCACTTCCTTTGCTGCCTTTATGCTTCATTTATTGTTCTTTTTCTAGCTCCTTTAGGAGTAATAATAGGTTATTTATATGAGGTTTTTCTTGCTTTTATGGTACACCTCTTTAGCTCCATACTTCCCTCTTGGGAGCACTGTCATATTTTGATTTTCCTTTGTTTCCACGTATTTTTGAAATTTCTTCTTTGGTTTCCTCATTGACCCATTCAATATTCAGTAGCATGTTGTTTAACCCCCATGTATTTGTGTTCTTTCCAGGTTTTTTTCTTGTATTGACTTTAAGTTTCATAGCATTCATTTGTGAATGAAATGCATACTTTTCAAAGGATCATCTCATAGTTTTATTAATCTTTTTCTATTAATCTTTTTATTATCACATACAAGATCACAAGACTTGTGATCTTGTATGTGATCTATCCTGGAGATTGTCACATGTGCACTTGCAAAGAATGCATATTTTGCTTTAGGATGGAATGTTATGAATATATCTGTTAAGTCCATCTGGTCTAGTGTGTCAGACCCATTTTTTTCTTAGTGATTTTCTGCTCAGATGATCTGTCCATTGATGTAAGTCTGTTGTCAAAGCCCCCTACCCTTATGGTATTATTATCAATGAGTGCCTTTATGTTTGTTATTAAAAGTTATATATTTGGGTCCTCCCATATTCATAACATAAATATTTATAATTATTAGATCTTCTTGTAGTAGATTCCCCTTTATATATATATTTTTTAAATTTATTTTTTATTTATTTTCAGCATAACAGTATTCATTATTTTTGTACCACACCCAGTGCTCCATGCAATCCGTGCCCTCTATAATACCCACCACCTGGTACCCCAACCTCCCACCCCCCGCCCCTTCAAAACCCTCAGATTGTTTTTCAGAGTCCATAGCCTCTCATGGTTCACCTCTGCTTCCAGTAGAGTCCCCTTTAATATGATGTAATGTCCTTCTTCACCTTCACTGTTATAGTCTTCGATCTAAAGTCCAGTTTTTCCTATATATAAATTGCTACTCCAGCTTTTTGACATTCATTTGCATGATAAATGTTTCTCCATCACCTCACTTTCAATCTCTATTTGTGTTCAGGTCTAAAATGAGTCTCTCCAAACCATAAGTGTCTCTTAATCTCACAAAACAAACTGAGGGTTGCTGGGGGGAGGGGGGTTGGGAGAAGGGGGGTGGGGTTATGGACATTGGGGAGGGTATGTGCTTTGGTGAGTGTTGTGAAGTGTGTAAACCTGGCGATTCACAGACCTGTACCCCTAGGGATAAAAATATATGTTTATAAAAAATAAAAAATAAAAATAAAATGAGTCTCTCTTAGCGAGCATAGAGATGGGTCTTTTTTTGTTTTGTTTTGTTTTATCCATTCTAACACTCTATGTCTTTTGATTGGAGCCTTTTGTCCATTTGCATTCAGAGAAATTATTGATAGATGTGTATTTAATGTCATTTTACTACTTCTTTTGTCATTGTTTCCGGAGATTTTGTCTGTTCCTTTATTGGCTTTGTTATTTTTGGTCTTTTCTTTCCACTCAAAGAGTTCCCTTTAATATTTCTTGCTGGGCTGGATTAGTGTTGATAAACATCTTTAGTTTTTTGTCTGGGAAACAGTTCATGTCTCCTATTGCGAAGGTATTGCGAATGATAGCCTTGCTGGATAAAATATTCTTTGCTGCAGATTTTTCTCATCCAACATGTTGAATAGATCATGCCACCTCCTTCTGTCTTGCCAAGTTTCTTGGAGCGATATCCAGCTAGTCTTAGATGACTTCCTTGTAAATTTAGTACTTCTTTTGTCTTTCTGATTTTAAGACTCTTTTGTTTACCACTATATTTTGCAAATTTAATTACAACATTTAATTACAACAAGAAGGTGTTGGCCTTCTTCTGTTGATTTTGATGAGCGTTCTCTGTGTCTCCTGGATCTGGATGTCTGGTTCCTTCCCCAGATTAGGGAAATTTTTAACTCCTATTTCCTCCAATAAATTTTCTTTCCAATTCTGTCTCCTTTCTTCTTCTGGGATTCCTAGTATATGAAATTAATTACATTTGATGGATTCATTGATTTTCTTGTCTACTCTTGTGATCCATAATTCTTTTTTTATCTTTTGTTCAGCTTCATTTTCCATTATTTTGTCTTCTATATTGTTTAGTTCTTCCTTTGCTTCTTCCATAGTTGTGTTCATTGCATCAATCCTGTTCCCAAGTTCAATTACTGTACTTTTCATTTTTGACTGATTTCTTTTTAAATCTTTTATCTTTTCAGGAAGGGCCTCCCTGACATCTTCCATTCTTTTCTCAAGCCCAGTGACATCCTTGTGATTTTTCTTTAAATTATCCACCAGACATGTTCGTTATATCTGTTTCACTTAAGTCTGTGGACATGACCTTATCTTTTGTTTCATTTAGGATGAGTTCCTCCATCTTGATATTTTGATTAAGTCTCCTTCTTATTCTCTTTGTTAGAAAATCCCATTATGTTTGGTGGTCCTGACATTAATGGCTTTATGAAGAAGGGGTCATGTTGTTCGAGGCCTCTTACTACATATGCAACATAAAGGTTGCATTTCTATTGTGTGCTACCTGCAGTCTACTGTTGCATTTTGACTTCTCTGTTTTTCAGGCCAGTATTCTGCAGATACTTTTCTCCTCTTTGATGGGCAGTGTTTGTCCCTTACCAAGAAAGTGGTGAGTTTTAAGTAGGTATGCTCTATTCTGCTTGTGAAATGAGACATGATACTACTTCCACTGTAACTGTAGTCCTGCAGAATTCTCTCATCAGGAGACATAGTGTGGGTAGGGGTTTCTTCTGGTCTTCTGGAGAAAGGGCCCACCATTCTGAAAGTAGGAAAATTTGACCAAGAAGGATAGTACCATACCATTTTCTGCCTAATAATAGTATGGTAAGAGATTTTAAAAATAGGAGGAAAATTGGAAAATTAACAAATACATGGAAACTAAGCAACCCACTCCTGGAACAACCAATGAGTCAAAGGATAAATTAAAGAGGGTATTAAAAATGTATCTTGTGGGGGGGCAAGATGGCGGGAAAATGGGAGGAGGCACCTTTTCAACCTATACCCTAAAGTGAGCTGATTACCTACTAAAGAACTCCGATCACCTATGAAATCAGCCTGAGATCAGAATTATACACATCTGGATCTCTACAGGGGCAGAAGATGCCAGTGGGCAGGTAAAGCAGTGTGGGAACGGCAGACTGATATCAGAAGATAAACAAATGGGGGAGGGAGCCACCAGAGGTGACCGGCTGGAAAGTAATACTCCCAATACAAGCGAGAGTGCCCTGCATCTGGGGACCAGCATTAACTTGGAGACTGGTTGAAAGCACTCCAAAAGAGCAAAGGATCATGGTGGGGGGGGGAATTGTGGGAATCAGGGCGGCTAGGGACAGGGACTTAAGTCCCTGGTCCCAGGACAGCCTCCCCTGGTGCTGAGCCAGAGAGAACGCGGCAGAGAAACCAGGTCTTGGTTCCTAAGCCACCAGCATGCCTGAGAACGCATGTGGTCCGGCTCCTGTGAGGGGATGGGAGCCACGCTGGAGGGCAGAACACACGAGCCCTGCTATAGAGCCCGAGATGCGTGTGCCCCTCATCCTCCCCTGAGAGAGGTACATAGGCCCAGCCAGCGCCCTTTGATATGCGCCATTGTTTTAGAGCCTAAGACTCCCCCCAGAGAGGAGCGCGAAGGCCCAGCCTGGTGATTTTGGACCTGCACCCCGTTCTCAGAGCCTGAGACCCACAAACAACCCACAGCCTCCCCTGAAAGAGGTGCACGCAAGCTGGGTGCTCTTAGACCCAGAAAGACCAGGCACTCGAAGCCCGGGCCAGTGGGAAAATCTAAGTGTGCGATTGCTGCTTGGAACCTCTCTGGCGGTCTGGAACTGCCCAGACAGCCGCCACTGCCATGGCTTTGGGTACAAGCAAAAGATCCTGCATCCCCAGGGACCGTGACTCGGAACCTGCTCTGCCAGCGGCCTAGGGGGAACTTATTTGGGCTCTGCAGCCAGACTGAGGCTTCTCTCCGAGAGGGAGGTCAGGGTGCAGTTTGTTTTCCTCTAAAACTACAATAACCATCAAAAGCAGTCAAGGTGAGAGAAAAAAAAAAATGAACAAACATAAAAACCACCAGAAAACAAAAGCCTGAAAAAACCCAGTTTCCTCAGAGCCCACCCCCTTGAGGGGGGGCGGGAGGACTTAACTCAGGGAACATCATTGACTGAAAACCCACGTGGCAGGCCCCTCCCCCAGAAAACAAACCAAGAAAAAAAAATAAAAAAGGATGACAAGAGAGCAACCACCACTACTTCATAGGAAAACTTTTATTTTTTAATTGTTCCCACTATTCTGGTTCATTTTTTTTAATATAGATAATTTTTTTAACCTATTTACCATCACAGTGAGCTGTCCAGTACATCAAATTCCATACTAACATTCTAACCTGAACTTTTTGATACATACACCTATGTTTTTCTTTTGCATTTCTATTTTTTGAATTTCTTTTTTTTAAATTTTAGTTTAGTTTAGTCTAGTTTATTCCTTTTTATTTTTTTAAAAGATTTTATTTATTTATTTGACAGGCAGAGATCACAAGTAGGCAGAGGGGCAGGCAGAGAGAGAGGAAGAAGCAGGCTCCCTGTTGAGCAGAGAGCCTGATGTGGGGCTCTATCCCAGGACCCTGGGATCATGACCTGAGCCGAAGGCAGCGGCTTTAACCCACTGAGCCACCCAGGCACCCTATTCCTTTTTATTTTTATTTTCTAATGTTTATATAGAGTTCAACTTCAAAGTAATCCCCTTTCCCCAAACAATACTACCCCTAGAGGTAAACCAATTTTTTTAAAAGATTTTATTTATTTATTTGACAGACAGAGATCACAAGGAGGCAGAGCGACAGTCAGAGAGAGAGAGAGAGGAGGAAGCAGGTTCCCTGCTGAGCAGAGACCCTGATGCGAGGCTTGATCCCAGGACCCTGAGATCATGACCTGAGCCCAAGGCAGAGGATTTAACCCACTGAGCCACCCAGGCGCCCCGGTAAATCAATTTTTAATCCCGCTTTATCTTAGGAAAGTTGAGTCCTTTAACAAAGTCCTTTTAACAAAGTCCTTTTAACAAAGATATCAAGATACATCCAGGAAGAATCAAACAACCTTTCTTGCCCACACTGTGAATTTATAACTGTTCTCCCATCTTTTTCTTCCACCAGTGTTTCTGTGTCTTTGTGTTTGCCCTGATAGTATATAAATCTTACACGTGGGGTTCTTTTTGACGAGGTTCTTCCTTTATTTGAATATATATATATATATTTTTCTCTTGTCATCTACTTTTATCAGTCTTTTTGTTTGTCTGTTTTTGTTTGTCTACTTCATAAATCTTACCTTGGGGCCCATTGGGCTGAACCTTCTCTTTCATCTTCCCTTTCTTTCCTGTCTCTCTCTCTCTCTTTGTTTTCTTTTTCTTTTCTTTTGTCTCTCGTTTGGGTGGGGAATCCTGATTGCTCAGAAGTGTTCCAGGGTGCACCTTGACAGCACCACGGTCAATACATCCAGCTACATCTGTTCATTCATCTCTCACCAAAATGACTAGGAAGAGGAATGCCCAACAGAGGAAAAATAGGGAGGATGGACCTTCTGCAACAGAGCTAATGGCTATCAACATAGACAATATGTCGGAAAGAGAATTCAGGCTAACAATTATCCAGGCAAGAGCTAGGTTGGAGAAAGCCATGGATGATCAAACGGAATTGATTAGGGCCGAGCTGAAAGCGATGGGAGATGATGTTCACAATGTTAGGGTGGAGCTTAAAGCTACCAAGGCTGAGGTTCACAATGCTCTCAATGAGTTCCAATCTAATCTAAATTCTCTCAAAGCTAGGGTAACTGAGACAGAAGATATAGAATTAGTGATCTGGAGGACAAAGAGAGAGAGAGAAAGGATCAGGAGGAAGCCTGGAACAAACAGCTTAGAAGGCATGAAACAGAATAAGGGCAATAAATGAGGCCATGAAACGTTCCAACATCAGAATTATTGGAATCCCTGAAGGAGAGGAGAAAGAAAGAAGTCTAGAAGATATAGTGGAACAAGTTCTTCATGAAAATTTTCCCAATCTCACGAATGGAACCAGGGTTCATGTACTAGAGGCTGATCGGTCTCCACCCAATATTATACATTCCAAAAAAAATCACGACACCTGATAGTCAAATTGAGAAATCATAATTGTAGGTATAATCTCTTGAAAGCCGCTAGGACAAAGAGGCTCCTTACTTACAGAGGGAAGCCCATCAGAATAACATCAGACCTGTCCACAGAGACCTGGCAAGCCAGAAAGGGCTGGCAAGATACATTCAGGGCACTAAATGAGAAGAACATGCAGCCAGGAATACTTTATCCAGCAAGACTGACATTCAAAATGGATGGAGAGATAAAGAGTTTCCAAGACTGACAAGGCTTAAAAGACTATGCAACCAACAAGCTGACACTGCAGGAAATATTAAGGGAGGTTCTATAAAGGAGGAAAAATCCTAAGAATACCATTCAACAGAAATAGAGAGACTATCTGCAGAAAGAAAGACTTAAAAGCTAACATGATGTCATTAAAAGCATATCTATCAATAATCACTCTCAATGTGAATGGTCTAAAGGCGCCCATAAAACGGCACAGGGTTGCAGATTGGATAAAATGACAGGACCCATCCATATGTTGTCTACAAGAGACCCATTTTGAACCTAAAGATACACCCAGACTGAAAGTGAAGGGATGGAGAAGCATTTTTCATGCCAATGGGCCTCAAAAGAAGGCTGGAGTAGTGATTCTCATATCAGATAAATTAGATTTTAAACTAAAGACTATAGTCAGAGATACAGAAGGACACTACATAATCCTTAAAGGGACTATCCACCAAGATGATCTAACAATTGTAAATGTCTATGCCCCCAATATGGGTGCAGCCAATTACATAAGAAAACTCTTAATCAAGATAAAGAGTCATATTGATATGAATACACTAATAGTAGGAGATCTTAATATGCCTCTCTCAGAAATAGACAGATCATCAAAGCAGAAAATCAATAAAGAAACAAGAGCATTGAATGACACATTGGACCAGATGGACCTCATAGAGATATACAGAACATTCCACCCTAAAACAACAGAATACTCATTCTTCTCAAGTGCACATGGAACCTTCTCAAGAATAGACCACATACTGGGTCACAAATCAAGACTCAACCGATACCAAAAGACAGATTATTCCCTGCATATTCTCAGATCACAATGCCTTGAAGCTGGAGCTCAATCACAAGGAAAAGTTCTGAAGGTACTCAAACACCTGGAAGCTAAGGACCACCTTGTTTAAGACTGCTTGGATCAACCAGGAGATTAGAGAAGAACTGAAATAATTCATGGAAACCAATGAGAATGAAGACACTTTAGTCCAAAACCTATGGGATACAGCAAAGGCAGTCCTAAGGAGGAAATACATAGCCATTTAAGCCTCCCTCAAAAAAAATTGAAAAATCCAGAACACAGCAGCTGTCTCTACACTTTAAGGTACTGGAGGATCAACAACAAATTAAACCAACTCCACACATAAGAAGGGAAATCATCAAGATTAGAGCTGAGATCAATGAGGGATAAACCAGAGATACAGTAGAACGTATCAATGAAACTAGAAGCTTGTATTTTGAAAGAATCAATAAGATTGATAAACCATTGGCCACACTAATCCAAAAGAAAAGAGAGAAAGTCCAAATTCATAAAATTGTGAATGAAAAGGGAGAGATCACAACTAACACAAAGGAAGTAGAAACAATCATCAGAAGTTATTATCAATAGTTATATGCCAATAAGCTTAGCAACCTAGATGAAATGGATGCATTCCTGGAAAACTATAAACTCCCAAAATTGAACTAGGAAGGAATCGACAACCTGAATAGACCGATATCTAGTAACGAGATTGAAGCAGTGAACAAAAACCTCCCAAAAAACTAGAGCCCAGGACCTGACGGATTCCCTGGGGGAATTCTACCAAACTTTCAAAGAAGAAATAACACCTCTTCTCCTGAAGCTGTTTCAAAAAATGGAAGCAGAAGGAAAACTTCCAGACTCTTTCTATGAAGCCAGCCTTACCCTGATCCCCAATCCAGGCAAGGACCCTACCAAAAAGGAGAATTTCAGACCAATATTACTGATGAATATGGATGCTGAGATTCTGAACAAGATCCTAGCAAACAGGATCCAACAGCACATTAAAAAGATTATCCACCATGACCAGGTGGGATTCATCCCTGAGCTACAAGGTTGGTTCAACATTTTCAAATCAATCAATATGATAGAACAAATTAATATGAGAAGAGAGAAGAACCCCATGGTCCTCTCAATCGATGCAGAAAAAGCATTTGACAAAATCCAGCATCCATTCCTGATTAAAATGCTTCAAGTATAGGGATAGAGGGAACATTCCTGAACTTCATCAAATCTATCTAGGAAAGACCCACAGCAAATATTATCCTCAGTGGGAAAAATACTGCAGCCTTCCCATTGAGATCAGGAACAAGACAAGGATGCCCACTCTCACCACTCTTGTTCAACATAGTATTAGAAGTCCTAACATCAACAATCAGACAACAAAGAGAAATAAAAAGTATCCAAATTGGAAATGAAAAAGTCAAACTCTCTCTCTTCGCAGATGACATGATTTTTTATATGGAAAACCCAAAAGACTCCACCCCCAAACTACTAGAACTCATACAGCAATTCAGCAACGTGGCAGGATACAAAGTCAAGGTACAGAAATCAGTGGCTTTCTTATACACTAACAATGAAAATACAGAAAGGGAAATTAGAGAATCGATTCCATTTACTATAACACCAAGAACCATAAGATCCCTGGGAATAAACCTAACCAAAGAGGTAAAGGATCTGTACTCAAGGAACTACAGAACACTCATGAAAGAAATTGAAGAAGACACAAAAAGATGGAAGACCATTCCATGCTCTTGGATCAGAAGAATAAACATTGTTAAAATGTCTATACTGCCTAGAGCATTCTATACTTTTAATGCCATTCCGATCAAAATTCCACCGGCATTCTTCAAAGAGCTGGAGCAAATAATCCTAAAATTTGTATGGACTCAGAAGAGACCCCGAATCGCTAAGGAAATGTTGAAAAATGTAAATAAAACTGGGGGCATCATGTTAACTGATTTCAAGCTTTATTACAAAGCCATGATCACTAAGACTGCATGGTACTGGCATAAAAACAGACACATAGACCCGTGGAACAGAGTAGAGAGCCCAGATATGGACCCTCAACTCTATGGTCAATTAATCTTCGACAATACAGGAAAAAAATATACAGTGGAAAAAAGACAGTCTCTTCAATAAATGGTGCTGGGAAAACTGGGCAGCTATATGTAGAAGAATGAAACTCGACCATTCTCTTACACTGTACACAAAGATAAACTCAAAATGGATAAAAGACCTCAACATGAGACAGGAATCCATCAGAATCCTAGAGGAGAACATAGGCAGTAATGTCTTCCATATCAGCCACAGCAACTTCTTTCAGGATATATATCCAAAGGAAAAGGAAACAAAATCAAAAATAAACTTTTGGGACTTCATCAAAACCAAAAGCTTCTGCACAGCCAAGGAAACAGTCAAGAAAACAAAGAGGGAACCCACGGAATGGGAGAAGATATTTGCAAATGACAGTACAGACAACCCACGGAATGGGAGAAGATATTTGCAAATGACAGTACAGACAAAAGGTTGATATCCAGGATCTATAATGAACTCCTCAAACTCAACACACACAAAACAGACAATCATATCAAAAAATGGGCAGAAGATATGAACTTACACTTCTCCAGTGAAGGCATACAAATGGCTATCAGACACATGAAAAAATGTTCATCATCACTAGCCCTCAGGGAGATTCAAATTAAAACCACATTGAGATATCACCTTACACCAGTTAGAATGGCCAAAATTAGCAAGACAGGAAACAACATGTGTTGGAGGGAATGTGGAGAAAGGGGAACCCTCTTACACTGTTGGTGGGAATGCAAGTTGGTGCAGCCTCTTTGGAGAACAATGTGGAGATTCCTCAAGAAATTAAAAATAAACTTCCCTATGACCCTGCAATTGCACTCCTGGGTATTTACCCCAAAGATACAGATGTAGTGAAAAGCATGGCCATCTGTACCCCAAAGTTTATAGGAGCAATGGCCACGGTCGCCAAACTGTGGAAAGAACCAAGATGCCCTTCAACGGAGGAATGGATAGGGAAAATGTGGTCCATATAAACTATGGAGTATTATGCCTCCATCAGAAAGGATGAACACCCAACTTTTGTAGCAACTTGGACAGGACAGGAAGAGATTATGCTGAGTGAAATAAGTCAAGCAGAGAGAGTCAGTTATCATATGGTTTCACTTATTTGTGGAGCATAACAAATAGCATGGAGGACATGGGGAGTTAGAGAGGAGAAGGGATTTTGGGGAAATTGGTAGGGGAGGTGAATCATGAGAGACTATGGACTGTGGGAAAAAATATGAGGGGTTTGAAGTGGCGGGGGGGTGGGAGGTTGGGGTACCAGGTGTTGGGTATTATAGAAGGCACGGATTGCATGGAGCACTGGGTGTGGTGCAAAAATAATGAATACTGTTATGCTGAAAATTTAAAAAAAATGTATCTTGACACAAATGAAAATGGAAACACAATATATAAAACTCCATTGGGTATAGCAAAAGCAGTTCCATGAAAGAATTTTACAACTACAGTTGTATACTATAAAAAGATCTTGAAAAGACAACCTCAGGGGGCCTGGGTGGCTCAATGGGTTAAGCCTCGGACTTTGGCTCAGGTCATGATCTCAGGGTCCTGGGATTGAGCCCTGTATCAGGCTCTCTGCTCAGTGAGGAGCCTGTTTATACCGCTCTCTCTTTCTGCCTGCCTCTCTGCCTACTTGTGATCTTTATTTCTATTTTTGTGCCAAATAAAAAAAAAAGAAAATGCAACTTCACTTTACACTTCAAGTATCTAGGAGAAGAAGACCAAACTAAGTCAAAGTTATCAAAAGGCAAGAAATAATGAAAACTAATTTTCATTAGGGTAGAGACAAATTAAAGGATAAGAAAACAATAGAAAAGATTAATAGAACTATGAGATGATCCTTTGAAAAGATATACAAAATTGTGAAGCCATTAGCTAGATTCATGAAGAAAAATGAGAGAAGACCCATATTAATAAGACTTCAAATGAAAGAAAAGACATTACAACTGATCCTCCATAAAAACAAACAAACAAAAAAGAAATGATATAACTTTTAACAGATACACTCTGAAAAATTGTGGAGGCTAAAAAAAATGAAAAAGAATTCAGAAACATAAAAACTACCAAGACCGAATCAGGAAATATATGGAAAATATAATCTCCAAATAATGAGTATGAAGATTGAATCAATAATAAAATATCTCCAAACACAATAAAACTCTGGACTTACCAGATGTAGAAGTGCCAGTTGGCTCTACTGCTAAACTATATAAAATATATATAGAATAATTAACACCAGTCTTTCTCTAACTCTTCCAAAAAAATTAAGGAAAACATCTAAATTCATTTTACGTTCACTAAGTACCCACATAGCAATGACAAATGAAAAGATTAGAAAACCCCCAAAATATATTTTACTATCCCTGGTGAACCTAAATGCAATATTTTTCAACAAAATATTCACAAACTGAATTTAATAACATTTTAAAGGATTATTTACCATGACCAAGTAGAATTTATCCCTAGGATGCAAGAATGGTTCAACATATGAAAATAAAAATATGTGATATACTACTTTAATTAATGATAAAAAAGACATGATCATCTCAATGGATGCAGAAAAAACATTTGATAAGTACCTCATCCTTACATTGCAAAAACTTTCAAAAGCTTATGTTTAGAAGGAACATACTTCCAAGAAATAAAGGTCACAGTGACAAACACAAAACTAAACTCATACTTAGTCACAAAAAGTTGAAAATTTTACCTGTAAAGTCAAGGACAAGACAAACATGCACAGTTTCATCACTCTATTCACTATAGTACTGGAAGTACTAGATGGATCAATCAGGCAATAAAATAAAACAAATGGCTTCAGAATGAGAGTGGGGGATATAAAACTGTCCCTATTTGCAGATAACATGATTTTATATATAGGAAATTCCAAAAACTCCACCACAGACTTCCTATATTTAATCGACAAATTCAGTAAACTTGTAGGACCCCAAATCAACATGTAATAATCAGTGGCAATACAACTATATTTCTGGAAACAAACAAAAAACAAAAACAAAAACAAGTGGTAGAACTTGAGGAAGAAGCTGGAGGAAGAGGACCCTAAGCTCAATTTTTTCCGTGAATACAACTAAAGAATACTTGCAGCAGTGTAAATTACTCAGAAAATGGCCCAAATACTGGAAGAATAAACTCTACAACTAAATTTAGAGAAGAGGCCACATCAAAACTGGTAGGAAAGTAGGAAAGGCAGAGAAGTAGTCAGGAGCTAAACATATTTGTAGGACTATTTGTGGAGAGGGGGATACCATGGGCACAGAAAGAGGAGAGAAACAGAACCTCATACTGGGCCACCTGCAAGAGCAAGGTGAATCCCCATAACATTTGGGTTTGAAAACCAAAGGGTCAATTTTTGTGAATTCTTACAAGCAGTGGAACTTAAAACCTGAAATTAAACAAACAAACAAACAAACAAAAAAATGGCTCACCTCTGGAAGAGGCAGGAGGGCAAGAGAAAACTGAGTCCCTGCCCATAAACAGAGAGCATAACAAACAGCCCATATGGACACAACATATAAGCAGCAATTTGAAAGGTCCCTGAGGCATTTAGAAACAATTGTTATTTATTCATCTTAGAGGCTGTCCCAAATGAACAGAAATCACTAGGGACTTCCTCCTCCAGGAAAAAAAAAACCTTCCCAGGACTCAGCATACACAGGGGGACCTGAAGGACTGGCTATCAAACTTGCTAGCACAGCTGTTCAGCCTCCATATGCTGTGTTTTTGGCAAAACACCCCTCCAGACATTGCCCCTGTCCCAGCATTACAAGGCCATTTACATAGTGCTCAAACCTTGCTAGTACTGCCCTCATGCAACATTGTCCCCTGCAATGAGCTTCTACAGGCCTAAAAGGTCTATTCAGTCTCTGTGCTGCATGGGCCCTCCCCTGATACCAATGCATGGTCTCGGTGCTGTCCTTTGGGAGATCGACACTCACCTATGTGCTCTCAGCCAGGGTGATGCTGCAGGCTTGACAGTATACAAGCAGCCCTTACAGTGGTCAGCATGATTCCAAAGTGATTCCTGCCCTGGAGAGAGGAAAATGTAACCAAACACACCAGTCAGACTGCTGCCAAAATAGTGGCCTGGAGGAAAATAACTAGTCTGACTATGGGGCATGATAAACAACAAAATCTCTCAAGGGACAACACAGGCAAATCACCTATAACACCTGGTGCTACAAAATCTCTGGCAAAAGTCTGGTCTGACTCAACTCAAGTACAAGGCATTGTAATTGGTTTGTAATGCCACAGGGACCAAACAATGCCCACAAGAGACAAAGAGAATCATTGCAAACAACTGGACTGAAAGGTAAAAGTGGCTCAGTTGCAATAGCAGAGCAAACACATCACACATAGGAGACACCTCTGAAGCATCAGGTTCTCATGAACAGAGGACACTACATGGAAGGGGTACTACAGGACCTCGCCTTCATAAGACTGCTATTTCCAGTGCAGGTGATGTAGCTGTCTTTCCTGAATCAGAGAAACAGACACAGAAAGTGAGAGAAAATGAGAAGACAGAGGAATATATCCTGAATGAAAGAACAGGACAAAAACAGAGTAAGAGACCTAAGTGAAATGGTTATAAGTAATAAGACTGATAATGAATTTAAAGTAATGATCATGAAGACACTCACTGGACTTGAAAGGCGAGTGGAAGACATTAGTGAGACCACAGAAAAAGAGATGAGGGATTAAAAAAAAAAAGGGAACCAATCAGGGATGTAGAATAATGAACAAAATTAAAATACACTTGATGAAATAAATCAAGCTAGAGGAAGCAGAGGAAGGAATTAATGATCTGGAAGATAAAACAATGGAAATTAGTCATGGTGAGCAAATGAGAGAAAAATTAACTAATGAAAAGCAAAAGTGGACTTAGGAAACTCAGTCACTACAACAAGTTTAGTAATATTTGCATTATAGGAATCCCAGAAAAAGAAGAAAGAGGGGACAGAAAATTTATTTGAAGAAATAATATCTGAGAACTTGCCTAATATGGGGAAGGAAACAATTATCCAGATCAAGAAGGCACAGACAGCTGCCCAACAAAATCAACCTAAGGAGGTCCACACCAAGTAACACTGTAAATAAAGTGCAAAATGTAGTGATAAGAATAAAAATTTAAAGTGGCAAGGGACAAGAAGACATGCAAGGGTAATACCATAAGGCTATCAACAGAATTTTCAACAGAAGCTTTGTAGACCAGAAGAGAATGGCACGTGCTGAAAGGGAAATTCTTTTCCTTTTTCCCAAGAATACCCTATCCAGGAAACTTACCATTCAGAATAGAAGGGGAGATAGATGTTCTGAGAGAAAAACAGATACAACAAAACAAAACAAAACTTAAAGAGGTCGTGACCACTAATACATCCTAGCAAGAAGTATTAAACTGGATGATTTGATGGATGGGAAAGACAATAAATGATAGTATAAAACAAGAGTGTAACTGCAGAAATCAGTCAAAGGATTCACAGAATAAAAGGATATAAAAGACAACACCATATACTAAAAACATGGGGAGGGGAGAGGAGTAAGGAATGGTTTCAAACTTAAGCAACCAACATAACATAGATTTCTATATACAAAAAATGTTAATAGAAATTAACATTAGAAACCTAATGATAATGACAAATAAAAACCGCTAATAGGTATGCAATGAATGAAGAGAAAATAATCTAAGTATATCAGAAGAGAAATCCAGCAAACCATGAAAGAGAGCAAAAGAAGAAAGGATCAGAGAAAAACTATAGAAACAACAAAATAAGTGATACAGTAGCAATGAATACACACACACACACACACACACAGAATTACTTTGACTATAAATAGACTAAACAATCTAATCAAAAGACACAGTATGACAGAGTGGGGAAAAAAAATAAGACCCATCTATATGTTACCTACCAAAGACCACTTTAGGCCTAAGGACACCTGCACATTGAAAATGAGGGAGGGGGGGTGCCTGGGTGGCTCAGTGGGTTAAAGACTCTGCCTTCGGCTCGGGTCATGAACCCAGGGTCCTGGGATCAAACCACACATTGGGCTCCCTGCTCAGCAGGAAGCCTGCTTCCTCCTCTCTCTCTGCCTGTTTCTCTGCCTACTTGTGATCTCTGTCTGTCATATAAATAAATAAAATATTTAAAAAAAAAAGAAAATGAGGGAAGGAAGAAACATTTGCCATGCAAATGGCTGTTAAAAAACAAATCCAAGGTAGTGATATTTATATTGGACAAAATCAACTTTAAAACAAAGTCCATAAAAAGAAACAAAGAAGGGACACCTGGGTGGCTCAGCTGGTTGAGCAGCTGCCTTTGGCTCAGGTCATGATCCTGGACTTCCGGGATTGAGTCCCTCATCGGGCTCCCAGCTCCTTGGGGAGTCTGCTTCTCCCTCTGACCTTCTCCTCTTTCATGTTCTCTCTTACTCACTCTCTCTCAAATAAATAAATAAAATCTTTAAAAAAAAGAAACAAAGAAGGACACTATATAATAATAAAAGGGGACAATCCAACACGAAAATATCACAATTGTAAATATGTATGCACTGAAGATAAGAATCCAAATACATAAAACTGTGAATAAGAAAAAGGAACTAATTAATAATAATGCAATAGTAGTAGGGGACTTTAAAACCACACTACATCAATGGACAGATCACCTAAGCAGAAAATCAACAAGGAAACAGTTGTTTTAAACGACACACTGGACCAGATGGATTTAACAGATATATTCAGAATATTCCATCCTAAAACAGAATACACATTCTTTGCAAGTGGACATGGAACATCCCTTAGAATAGATCACATATTAGACCACAAAACAAGTCTCAATAAATTAAAAAAGATTGAAGTCATACCATGCACTTTTTCTGACCCCAAAACTATGAAATTAGAAATCAACCACAAGAAAAAAATCTATAAAGACCACAAATACATGCACATTAAATAACATACTACTAAACAATGAATGAGTCAATAAGAAATCAGAGAAGAAATAAAAGATTACATGGAAACAAAGGAAAATGAAAACACAATAGTAAAAAATGTTTGATATATAGTAAAAGTGGTTCTAAGAGGAAAGTTTATAAGAATACAGACTTAACTCAAGAAGCAAAAAAAATTACAAATAAATAACCAAACCTTACTCCTAAAGGAACTAGAAAATGAAGGACAGGCAAAAACCAAACCCAGTAGGAGAAAGGGAATAATTACCATTAGAACAAGACAAGGATGCCCACTTTCACCACTCTTGTTCAACATAGTATTAGAAGTCCTAGCAACAGCAATCAGACAACAGAGAGAAATAAAAGGTATCCAAATTGGTAATGAAGAAGTCAAACTCTCTCTCTTCGCAGATGACATGATTCTTTATATGGAAAACCCAAAAGACTCCACCCCCAAACTACTAGAACTCATACAGCAATTCAGCAACGTGGCAGGATACAAAGTCAATGTACAGAAATCAGTGGCTTTCTTATACACTAACAATGAAAATACAGAAAGGGAAATTAGAGAATCGATTTCATTTACTATAGCACCAAGAACCATAAGATACCTTGGAATAAACCTAACTAAAGAGGTAAAGGATCTGTACTTGAGGAACTATAGAACACTCATGAAAGAAATTGAAGAAGACACAAAAAGATGGAAGACCATTCCATGCTCTTGGATCGGAAGAATAAACATTGTTAAAATGTCTATACTGCCTAGAGCAATCTATACTTTTAATGCCATTCCGATCAAAATTCCACCGGCATTCTTCAAAGAGCTGGAGCACATAATCCTAAAATCTGTATGGAATCAGAAGAGACCCCGAATCGCTAAGGAAATGTTGAAAAACAAAAATAAAGCTGGCGCCATCACCTTACCTGATTTCAAGCTTTATTACAAAGCTGTGATCACCAAGACAGCATGGTACTGGCATAAAAACAGACACATAGACCCGTGGAACACAGTAGAGAGCCCTGATATGGACCCTCAACTCTATGGTCAATTAATCTTTGACAAAACAGGAAAAAATATACAGTGGAAAAAAGACAGTCTCTTCAATAAATGGTGCTGGGAAAACTGGACAGCTATATGTAGAAGAATGAAACTCGACCATTCTCTTACACCGTACACAAAGATCAACTCAAAATGGATAAAAGACCTCAACGTGAGACAGGAATCCATCAGAATCTTAGAGGAGAACATAGGCAGTAATCTCTTTGATATCAGCCACAGCAACTTCTTTCAAGATACGTCTCCAAAGGCAAAGGAAACAAAAGCGAAAATAAACTTCTGGGACTTCATCAAAATCAAAAGCTTCTGCACAGCAAAGGAAACAGTCAACAAAACAAAGAGGCAACCCATGGAATGGGAGAAGATATTTGCAAATGACAGTACAGACAAAAGGTTGATATCCAGGATCTATAATGAACTCCTCAAACTCAACCCACACGAAACAGACAAACACATCAAAAAATGGGCAGAAGATATGAACAGACACTTCTCCAATCAAGACATACAAATGGCTATCAGACACATGAAAAAATGCTCATCATCATTATCCCTCAGGGAGATTCAAATTAAAACCACATTGAGATATCACCTTACACCAGTTAGAATGGCCAAAATTAACAAAACAGGAAACAACATGTGTTGGAGAGGATGTGGAGAAAGGGGAACCCTCTTCCACTGTTGGTGGGAATGCAAGTTGGTGCAGCCTCTTTGGAGAAAAGTGTGGAGATTCCTCAAGAAATTAAAAATAGAGCTTCCCTACGACCCTGCAATTGCACTCCTGGGTATTTACCCCAAAGATACAGATGTCGTGACAAGAAGGGCCATCTGTACCCCAATGTTCATAGCAGCAATGGCCACAGTCGCCAAACTATGGAAAGAACCAAGATGCCCTTCAATGGATGAATGGATAAGGAAGATGTGGTCCATATACACTATGGAGTATTATGCCTCCATCAGAAAGGATGAATACCCAACTTTTGTAGCAACATGGACGGGACTGGAAGAGATTATGCTGAGTGAAATAAGTCAAGCAGAGAGATTCAATTATCATATGGTTTCATTTATTTGTGGAGCATAACAAATAGCATGGAGGACAAGGGGCGTTAGAGAGGAGTAGGGAATTTGGGTAAATTGGAAGGGGAGGTGAACCATGAGAGACTATGGACTCTGAAAAACAGTCTGAGGGGTTTGAAGTGGCGGGGGGGTGGGAGGTTGGGGTACCAGGTGGTGGGTATTATAGAGGGCACGGCTTGCATGGATCACTGGGTGTGGTGAAAAAATAATGAATACTGTTTTTCTGAAAATAAATAAATTGGAAAAAAATGTAAAAAAAATAAAAAAAATAATTACCATTAGAACAGAAATAAACTAAATAAAAACTAAAAAAAGAGGAAAAAAAGAAGAGATCAATGAAGCCAAGAGTTAGTTCATTGAAAAGAAAAAGAAAACTGAAATCAAAGTTAGCCAGATTCATCAAAAGAAAGAGAGGAAGAACGAGAGAGAAAGGACTCAAATAAACCCAAAAAAGAGAAGAAAGAGGAAAAATAACAACTAGCTCCACAGAAATACAAAGGATTGTAGGAGAATATTATGAAGTAGTGCATGGCAACAATTGAACAACCTGGAATAAAAAGGATAAATTCCTAAACATATAATCTCCCAAAACTCAATCAGGAAGAAATAGAAATTTGAACAGTCCAATGACCAATAATAAAATTGAATCAGTAATCTAAAAACACCCAACAAACAAAAGTCCAGGACAAGATGGCTTCACAAGTGAATTCTACCTAACATTTAAAGAAGAGTTAATTTAAGTTCATAAAGTATTTCAAAAAATAGAAGAGGAAGGAAACTTTCCAAATTCATTTAATGAGGCCAGCATTACCATGACAGCAAACCAGATCTTTATCTACCAAAAAAGATGGCTGAAGGCCAATATTTCTTAGGGGCATAGGTGCAAAAATTCTCAACAAAATATTAGCAAAGTGAATCCAACAATACATTAAGAAATATTCATCACAGTCACATGGGATTTATTACTGATTGCAAGGTGATTCAATATTTGAAAATGAATCAATGTGAGGCATCACATTAACAAGAGAAAGGATAAGAACCATATTATCATTTCAATAGATGCAGAAGAAGAATTTGTCAAAGTATAACATTCATTAATGATAAAAATTTTTAATGAATTTAGAGAAAATATATCTCAACACATTAAAGATCATATATAATGAATGCACAGCTATTATCATATTCAATGGAGAAAACCTGAGAGCCTTTATCCTAAAGTTAGGAAAAGGACAAATATATCCTCTCTCACTAATATTATTCAACACAGTACTGGAAGTCTTAGTCACAGCAATCAAATTAGAAAAAAGAATAAAAGGCATTCAAATTGGAAAGAAAGTAGTAAAACTTTCACTATGTTAAAATGACACGACTATATATAGAAAACCCTTAAGACTCCACTAAGAAACTATCGGAACTGATAAATGAAGTCAATAAGGTCTCTGGATACAAAATAAATTTGCAGAAATCTTTTGCATTTTTGAACACTAATAATGAAGCATCAGAAAGATAAATTAAGAAACCAATCACATTTACAATTTCACCAAAGATAGTAAAATACTTAGAAATAAACTTAACCAATGAGGTGAAACACCTGTACTTTGAAAACTAGAACATTGAAGAAAGTGAAAATGACACAAACAAGATATTCTATGCTCATGGTTTGGGAGAACAAATATCATTAAACGTCCAAATTACCCAAATCAATTTACACATTTAATACAATTACTTTCAAAGTACCAACAGCATTTTTCACAGAACTGGAACAAACTATTCTAAAATTTATATGGAACCCCAAATATCCTGAATAGCCAAATCAATCTTGAAAAAGAAAAACAAAGCTGAAGTATCTAAATTTCAGATTTTAGATAGTTGTAGTAATCAAAACAATATGGGACTAGCATGAAAATAGACATATAGGTCAATGGAACAGGATAGAAAGTCCAGATAAAAACCCATGATTATATGGTCAAATAATCATTAGGCAAGGTGGAAAGAAAATGCAATGGAGAAAACACAGTCACTTCAAGAAATGTTGTTGGGTAAACTGGATAGCTGTATGAAAAAATAATAGAAGAACCTGTACTACTTTTTACACCATTCTAAAAATAAACTAAAAATAAATTGAGGATTGAAATGTGATATATGAGGATGCCTGGGTGGCTCAGTGGGTTAAGCCGCTGCCTTTGGCTCAGGTCATGATCTCAGGGTCCTGGGATCGAGTCCTGCATCGGGCTCTCTGATCAGCAGGGAGCCTGCTTCCCTCTCTCTCTCTGCCTGCCCTCTGTCTACTTGTGATCTCTGTCTGTCAAATAAACAAATAAAATTAAAAAAAAAGAAATGTGATATATGAAACCATAAAAATCCTAGAAGAAAGTACAGGCAGTAATTTCTCTGACAATTGGTAATAGATAGCAACATTTTTCTATATGTTTCCTGAGCAAGGGGAAAATACAAAAATAATCTATTAGGACTTCATCAAATTAAAAATCTTCTGTACAGCAAAGGAAACAAGAAACAAAATGAAAAGACAGCATACTGACTGTGATATTTTTGAAAAGACATCAAATAAAGGGTCAATATCTAAAATATATAAAGAACTTCTACAACTGGAAAACAGTATAAAGGTTCCTCAAAAAGTTAAAAATAAAACTACCCTATGATTCATAAATTGCACTATTACATATTTACTCAAAGAATACAAAAATACTAATTCAAAATGATAACATGCACCCCAATATTTATAGCAGCATTATCTACAATAGCAAAATTATGGCGACAGCCCAAGTATTCATCAACCGAGGAAAGGATAAAGAAGATGTGATATATGTATATACACATATGCACATGTATATACACATGTATATGTATACGTATATACACATACATGCATATGCTGCAGCAATACAGAAGATATGCCATATATATATATATATATAGAGAGAGAGAGAGAGAGAGAGAGATAGTAGTAGTCAAAGCAGTTTGGGGATGGCATAAAAATAGATACATAGATCAATGGAACAGGACAGTCCAGATATAAATGCATGATTTGTGTGTTTGTGTGTGTGCATATAACATATATATATATATAATATATTCATTTATTACTTATATTACTCAGCCTTAAAAAAAGGAATGAAATCTTATTGTTTGCAATGATGTGGATAGAGTTAGAAAGTATTGTACTAAGTGAGTTAGAGAGAAAGAAATACCATATGATTTCACTCATATGTGGAATTTCAGAAATAAAACAATTAAGGAAAGGGAAATAAAAAGAGAGACAGAGGCAAACCAAGAAACAGAGTTAATTATAAAGAACGAACTGATGGTTACCAGAGGGCAGGTGGGGGTGGGTGGGGGAGTGATTAAATAAGTGATGGGGATTAAGGAATACACTTATGATGAACACCAGATGTTGTATGAAAATGTTGAATCTCTATATTGTACACCTGAAACTAATATTACACTCTTTGTTAACTGAAATTTAAATAAAAACTTTAAAAAAGTAAAAAAATGAACTCATAAAACTAAAACAAATAATCCAATTGTATATGGAAAGAAATCATGAACAGAACCTACAGAAGGACAGCAGACACATGAAAAGATCCTCAACATCGATCATCATGAGGGAAATACAAATCAAAACCACAATGAGATTGTACATCACACATGTTAGAATGGCTAAAATCAAAACACAAGAAACAAGTGTTGGGGAGGAGGTGGCAATAAATGAACACTTATTTATGTACTGTTGGTGGGAATGAAAACTGGTGCAGCCACTGTGGAAGACAGCATGGAGTTTCCTTAAAAAATTAAAAATAGAACTATCCTATGATTCAGTAATTACACTACTGGGTATTTATCCAAAGAATATGAAAATAGTAATTTGAAGGGATATATGCACCCCTGTGTTTATTTCAGTGTTATTTATATTAACCAAATTACAAAAGCAGCCAAACTGTCCATGGATATAGATCCATGGATAAAGAAGTGGTTTAGATATTCAATGGAGTATTAGTCAGCTATAAAAATGATGAGACCATGTCATATGCAACAACACAGATGGATCTATATAGTTTAATATTAAGGGAAATAAGTCATTTAGTGAAAGACAAATACCATATGATTTTACGTATATGTGGAATTTAAGAAACAAATCACACAGGATGTCTGGTGGCCAGTTAACCTGGTCAGTTAAGCTGCTGCCTTCAGCTCAGGTCATGATCCCAGGGTCCTAGGATTGAGTCCCGCATTGGGCTCCTTGCTCAGCGGGGAGCCTGCTTCTCTCTCTCTGCTTCTGCCTGCCATTCTGTCTGCTTGCGTTCTCTCTCTCACAAGTAAATAAATAAATCTTAAAAAAAAAGAGAAAGAAATAGGGGCACCTGGGTGGCTCAGTGGGTTAAGCCCCTGCCTTCGGCTCAGGTCCTGATCTCAGGGTCCTGGGATCGAGCCCCATATCAGGTTCTCTGCTTAGCGGGGAGCCTGCTTCCCCCTCTATTTCTGCCTGCCTCTCTGCCTACTTGTGAGCTCTCTCTCTGTCAAATAAATAAATAATTTTTTAAAAAGAAAGAAAAAAATCACACAAAGAGAAAGACAAAACAAGCAAAGCAGATTGTTAACTACATCAAACATATTGATGGTTACAAGAGGGGAGGTGGGTGGGTGTGCCTGGGTGAAACAGTTGAAGAGAAGTAAGTGTACATTTCTAATGAACACTTAGTAATGTATAGAATTGCTGTATAACTCTATTGTACAGCTAGAGCTGTACACCTAGAATCTAGCAGTATATGTTAACTATACTGGAATTAAAAAAAAATAAGAGTAACTAGCATATAAAAAACCTAGCCTTAGAATTCTCCCAAATGTCAGGGGAGCTGTTTGAACATTCTCTGCTTGGAGGGGCTGGTGGACACACTTTTGCTGCCCATCCATTTTGAATTGCAGACCCATGCAGGTTTTAGGTGCCTAACTTATATGCTGCCTCAGTGATCTCCAGGCCCCTATGCCACACTAGTCCTAGTTGTCCCACAAATTTTCCCACATGGTTGTGCACACTAGGTCACTCTTACTTGTGCTCATTACACCTCCAGCATTTACACCAAAATGACACAGACACAAAGCACTCCAGAATATTTTAGGCCCACATCGCTTTGTCTTCAGATAGTTTGCTAATACACTTCTGGTACAGAGCATGCTGGAACATCCTGGCTTATATCTGCTTCATATCCAACCACCCTGCCAAAATGCCACCTTCACAGATGGTCCCAGAATACCCCTTCTTGCACTCTACTCATCTCCAATGACCCAGCCAAGGCACCTACTATGTTATGTACCTCAAAAGACACTGGCTTGCAACAAAATCAGTTTCAGCTTTCCCATCAGGTCATTCATAATGTGGAGAACACTGGGGCAAGCCAACTTGCAACCACTTCAGCTTCAGCTGACATGCTAGTGAACATTTTACATAGAGAGCCCAAATACCACACCCACCCATATCCATTGTAGCTTTAGTTATCCCACCAGAGGACCTCTTTTTGGAGGAGGTCTGTACACTTGCTCAGATCCAGCCACTCCACCATTGAGCTCTCTGTACAGAGCCCTGAAACACCCTAGTTTACAGCCATTCTGTTTATCTATTCTGCCAAGGTATTTTCTGTGAGTAGAAATCCAGGCCCCCCAGCTTGTACCCACTTTAGTTTCAACTATTCTGCCAGGTTGCCCTCTGTACAGGGAGTCCAGGAACTTCCTTGTTCACACACAACCACACTCATTTCCATGTCTCATGTCAAGGTACTCCCCACATAAAGAGCACCAAAACATCCTAGATTATACCGAATTCACACAAAACCACACTCATTTCCATGACTCATGTCAAGGTACTCCCCAAATAAAGAACACCAAAACATCCTAGATTATACCAAAGTCAGCTTTAACTACCCTGCCAAATTGCCTTCTTCATGTAAGCCTCCAGACACCCTGGCTTGCAGGTACTTTAGCCTTAGCAGTCCTGCCAGGGAAACTTTTGCATAGAAAACCAAACACCACAAAAAATTATTTCCACTTCATGTTTAGCTAGTCTTCCAGGGCATCCAGTGAGAAGAAGTTCCTGGGGCCCCAGGCCACACCAGCCACAGTTACAACCAGCCAGAAAAAAATCACTAAGAACACACTGTCAACATAGAGGATACCATACCCAAGACAACTTCATAAAAATTAAAAGAAGTATCTGTTCTACCTAATCCATAGAAACAAACACAGAAAGTCAATAAAAATGGAGAGACAGTGGGATATGCTCCAAAATAAGAACTAAGAAAATATATCAAAATATATCAAAAAATAGCCTTCTGGTGGAAATTAACAAGGAATGTGCCCGAAAAGAAATTGACTGGTGTGCTCTACTCTAGGCCGAGCCTGACTGAGACAGCTTATTTGAAGACAGTTCCTCTCCAAGTGGCTATTACCTTCCTCCAAAAGATGAGTGGAACAGCCTAGGCATGTTCCATGTTCTTCTCTTGACAAGTGTAGAAGAACAAGAGAAGGCAAGCCCAATCCAGTGTGTGCCTTGGGGGGACAAGATGGCGGGGGAATAGGAGGAGGCACCTTTTCAGCTGGTACCCCAAAGTGAGCTGATTACCTACCAAAGAACCCCGATCACCCATGAAATCAGCCTGAGATCAGAATTATACACGTCTGGATCTCTACAGGGGCAGAAGACGCTAGTGGGCAGGTAAAGCGGAATGGGAATGGTGGACTGATATCGGAAGATAAACAAAAGGGGAAGGGAGCCACCAGAGGCAACCGGTTGGAAAGTAATACCCCAATACGAGCGAGAGTGCCCTGCATCTGGGGACAAGCATTAACGTGGAGACTGGTTGAAAGCACTCCAAAAGAGCAAAGGATCGCGGGGGGAAATTGTGGGAATCGGGGAGGCTAGGGACAGGGGCTTAAGTCCCCGGTCCCAGACGGCCTCCCCAGCGCGGAGGCAGAGAGAGTGCGACGGAGAAACCAGCTCCTGGTCCCTAAGCCGCCAGCGCGCCCCAGAGCGCATGGGTTCTGGCTCCTGTGAGAGGATGGGAGCCGCGCTGGTCTGCAGAACGCGCGCTAGCCCTACCACAAAGCTCGAGATACGCGCGCACGTCCCTCAAGCTCCCCTGAGTTACAGAGGCCCGGCTGGCGCTCTTTGACCCGCGCCATTGTTTCAAAGCCTAAGCCGCACGCGCGAAACTCTTCCCCTGACAGAGGAGCGCAAAAGCCCAGCCTGCGGCTTATGGACCAGCGCCCCGTTCTCAGTGCCCCAGATGCACGCCCGACCCATAGCCACCTCTGAAAAGAGGTGCACGCAAGCCGGGCACTCACAGCCCAGGCCGGCGGCAAAATCTCAGTGTGTGATCGCTGCTTGGAACCTCTCTGGTGGTCGGGAGCTCCCAGACAGCCGCCACTGCCTTGGCTTTGGGTACAAGCAAAAGATCCTGCGCCCCCAGGGTCTGCAACTTGGAACCTACTCTGCCAGAGGCCAAGGGGGAATTTATTCAGCTTCTGCACACAGACTGAGGCTTCTCTCTGAGAGGGAGATCAGGGTGCGGTTTGATTTCTTCTAATACTACAAAAACCATCAAAGGTGGTCAAGGTGAGAGGAAAAAAAAGTGAACAAGCATAAAAACCGCCAGAGAACAAAAGCCTGAAAAAAACCAGCTTCCCCAGAGCCCACCCCCTTGAGGGGGGCGGAGGGACTCAACACAGGAAACATCATTGACTGACAACCCACGTGGCAGGCCCCTCCCCCAGAAAACAAACCTAGAAAGAAAAAAAAAAAGGGCTACAAGAGAACGACCACTACTTCATAGGAAAACTTGTATTGTTCACTCGTTTCCACTATTCCGGTACATATATATATATTTTTTTACACATAGGTAATTTTTTTAACCTATTTACCATCACAGAGAGCTGTACAGTACATCAAATTCCATAATACCTTTCTAACCTGAACTTTTTGATACATACACCTATGTTTTTCTTTTGCATTTTTATTTTTTGAATTCCTTTTTTTAAAATTTTAGTTTAGTTTAGTCTAGTATATTCCTTTTTATTTTTATCCTCTAATATTCATATAGAGTTAACTTCAAAGTAATCCTCTTTCCCCAATCAATACTACCCCTATAGGTAAACCAATTTTTAATCCCCTTTATCTTAGGAAAGTTGAGTCCTTTAACAAAGATATCAAGATACATGCAGGAAGAATCAAAACAACCTTCCTCGCACACACTGAGAATTTATAAGAACTCTCCCATCATCTTCCACCAGTGTTTCTGTGTTTTTTGTGTTTGTCCTGATAGCATATAAATTTTACACTTGAGGTTCTTTCTTTATTTGCATATATATATATATATATATATATTTTTTTTTCTTTCTCTTGCCATATAATTGTATCAGTCTTTTTATCTCTTCTTGTTTGTCTACTTCATAAATCTTACCTTGGGGCCCATCTGGGCTGAACCTTCTTTTTCATCTTCCCTTTCTTTCCTGTCTCTCTCTCTTTTTTCTTTTTTTTCTTTCTCTTTTTCTTCTTTTCATTCTATTTTCTTTTTCTTTTCTTTTGTCGCTGGTTTGGGTGGAGAATCCTGATTGCTCAGAAGTGTTCCAGGGTGCACCTTGACTGCACCAGAGTTGATACATCCAGCTACATCTGTTAAGTCATCTCACACCAAAATGACTAGGAGGAGGAATGCCCAACAGAAGAAAAATACAGAGGATGGTCCTTCTGCAACAGAGCTAACAGATATCAACATAGACAATATGTCGGAAAGAGAATTCAGGCTAACAATTATCCAGGAAATAGCTAGGTTGGAGAAAGCCATGGATGACCAAACAGAATTGATTAGGGCCGAACTGAAAGCGACCAGACAGGATGTTCACAATGTTAGGGCGGAGCTTAAAGCTACCAGGGAGGAGGTTCACAATGCTGTCAATGAGGTCCAATCTAATCTAAACTCTCTCAAAGCTAGGATAACTGAGACAGAAGATAGAATTAGTGATCTGGAAGACAAACAGATAGAGAGAAAGGATCAGGAGGAAGCCTGGAACAAACAGCTTAGAAACCACAAAAACAGAATCAGGGAAATCAATGATGCCATGAAGCGTTCCAACGTCAGAATTACTGGAATCCCTGAAGGGGAGGAGAAAGAAAGAATTCTAGAAGATATAGTGGAACTAGTCCTTCATGAAAATTTTCTGAATCTCGCGAATGAAACCAGTGTTCATGTACTAGAGGCTGAACGGTCTCCACCCAAGATTATACATTCCAAAAAAACATCACGACACCTGATAGTCAAATTGAAGAATTATAATTGTAGGTATAATCTCTTGAAAGCCGCCAGGGCAAAGAGGCTCCTTACTTACAGAGGGAAGCCCATCAGAATAACGTCAGACCTGTCCACAGAGACCTGGCAAGCCAGAAGAGGCTGGCAAGATATATTCAGGGCACTAAATGAGAAGAACATGCAGCCAAGAATACTTTATCGAGCAAGACTGACATTCAAAATGGATGGAGAGATAAAGAGTTTCCAAGACCGGCAAGGCTTAAAAGACTATGCAACCACCAAGCCGATACTGCAGGAAATATTAAAGGGGGTTCTATAAAAGAGGAAAAATCCCAAGAATAGCATTGAACAGAAATAGAGAGACAGTCTACAGAAAGAAAGACTTCAAAGGTAACTCGATGACAATAAAAACGTATCTATCAATAATCACTCTCAATGTGAATGGCCTAAATGCTCCCATAAAATGGCACAGGGTTGCAGATTGGATAAAACGACAGGACCCATCCATATGCTGTCTACAAGAGACCCATTTTGAACCTAAAGATACATGCAGACTGAAAGTGAAGGGGTGGAGAAGCATCTTTCATGCCAATGGGACTCAAAAGAAGGCTGGGGTAGCGATTCTCATATCAGATAAATTAGACTTCAAACTAAAGACTGTAGTCAGAGATACAGAAGGACACTACATAATCCTTAAAGGGACTATCCACCAAGATGATCTAACAATTGTAAATATCTATGCTCCCAATATGGGAGCAGCCAATTACTTAAGAAAACTGTTAATCAAAATAAAGAGTCATATTGATATGAATACACTAATCGTAGGAGATCTTAACACGCCTCTTTCAGAATTAGACAGATCATCAAAGCAGAAAATCAATAAAGAAACAAGAGCATTGAATGACACATTGGACCAGATGACCTCATAGATATATACAGAATATTCCACACTAAAACAGCAGATACTCATTCTTCTCAAGTGCACACGGAACCTTCTCCAGAATAGACCACATACTGGGTCACAAATCAGGACTCAACCGATACCAAAAGACTGAGATTATTCCCTGCATATTCTCAGATCACAATGCTTTGAAACTGGAGCTCAATCACAAGGAAAAGTTCCGAAGGAACTCAAACATCTGGAAGCTAAAGACCACCTTGCTTAAGAATGCTTGGATCAACCAGGAGATCAAAGAAGAACTGAAACAATTCATGGAAACCAATGAGAATGAAGACACTTCGGTCCAAAACCTATGGGATACAGCAAAGGCGGCCCTAAGGGGAAAATATATAGCCATCCAAGCCTTGCTCAAAAAAATTGAAAAATCCAGAACACACCAGCTGTCTCTACACCTTAAAGAACTGGAGAATCAAAAACAAATCAAACCAACTCCACACATAAGAAGGGAAATCATCAAGATTAGAGCTGAGATCAATGAGGGAGAAACCAGAGATACAGTAGAACGTATCAATGAAACTAGAAGCTGGTTTTTTGAAAGAATCAATAAGATCGATAAGCCACTGGCTACACTAATCCGAAAGAAAAGAGAGAAATCCCAAATTCATAAAATTATGAATGAAAAGGGAGAGATCACAACTAATGCCAAGGAAGTAGAAACAATCATCAGAAGTTATTACGAACAATAAGCCAATAAGCTTAGCAACCTAGATGAAATGGATGCATTCCCGGAAAAATATAAACTACCAAAATTGAACCAGGAAGAAATCGACAACCTGAATAGACCGATATCTAATAACGAGATTGATCAGTGATCAAAAACCTCCCAAAAACAAGAGCCCAGGACCTGATGGATTCCCTGGGGAATTCTACCAAACCTTCCAAGAAGAAATAACACCTATTCTCCTGAAGCTGTTTCAAAAAATCGAAGCAGAAGGAAAACTTCCAGACTCTTTCTATGAAGCCAGCATTACCCTGATCCCCAAACCAGGCAAGTACCCTACCAAAAAGGAGAATTTCAGACCAATATCACTGATGAATATGGATGCTAAGATTCTCAACAAGATCCTAGCCAACAGGATCCAACAGCACATTAAAAAGACTATCCACCATGATCAGGTGGGATTCATCCCTGGGCTACAAGGATGGTTCAACATTTGCAAATCAATCAATGTGATACAACAAATTAATATGAGAAGAGAGAAGAACCGCATGGTCCTCTCAATTGATGCAGAAAAAGCATTTGACAAAATCCAGCATCCGTTCCTGATTAAAACGCTTCAAAGTATAGGGATAGAGGGAACATTCCTGAACCTCATCAAATCTATCTATGAAAGACCCACAGCAAATATCATCCTCAATGGGAAAAAGCTTGCAGCCTTCCCATTGAGATCAGGAACAAGACAAGGATGCCCACTTTCACCACTCTTGTTCAACATAGTATTAGAAGTCCTAACATCAGCAATCAGACAACAAAAAAAATAAAAGGTATCCAAATTGGTAATGAAGAAGTCAAACTCTCTCTCTTCGCAGATGACATGATTCTTTATATGGAAAACCCAAAAGACTCCACCCCCAAACTACTAGAACACATACAGCAATTCAGCAACGTGGCAGGATACAAAGTCAATGTACAGAAATCAGTGGCTTTCTTATACACTAACAATGAAAATACAGAAAGGGAAATTAGAGAATCGATTCCATTTACTATAGCACCAAGAACCATAAGATCCCTGGGAATAAACCTAACCAAAGAGGTAAAGGATCTGTACTTGAGGAACTATAGAACACTCATGAAAGAAATTGAAGAAGACACAAAAAGATGGAAGACCATTCCATGCTCTTGGATCGGAAGAATAAACATTGTTAAAATGTCTATACTGCCTAGAGCAATCTATACTTTTAATGCCATTCCGATCAAAATTCCACCGGCATTCTTCAAAGAGCTGGAGCAAATAATCCTAAAATCTGTATGGAATCAGAAGAGACCCCGAATCGCTAAGGAAATGTTGAAAAACAAAAATAAAGCTGGCGCCATCACCTTACCTGATTTCAAGCTTTATTACAAAGCTGTGATCACCAAGACAGCATGGTACTGGCATAAAAACAGACACCGAGACCCGTGGAACAGAGTAGAGAGCCCTGATATGGACCCTCAACTCTATGTTCAATTAACCTTCAACAAAACAGGAAAAAATATACAGTGGAAAAAAGACAGTCTCTTCAATAAATGGTGCTGGGAAAACTGGACAGCTATATGTAGAAGAATGAAACTCGACCATTCTCTTACACCGTACACAAAGATCAACTCAAAATGGATAAAAGACCTCAACGTGAGACAGGAATCCATCAGAATCCTAGAGGAGAACATAGGCAGTAATCTCTTTGATATCAGCCACAGCAACTTCTTTCAAGATACGTCTCCAAAGGCAAAGGAAACAAAAGCGAAAATAAACTTCTGGGACTTCATCAAAATCAAAAGCTTCTGCACAGCAAAGGAAACAGTCAACAAAACAAAGAGGCAACCCATGGAATGGGAGAAGATATTTGCAAATGACAGTACAGACAAAAGGTTGATATCCAGGATCTATAATGAACTCCTCAAACTCAACACACACGAAACAGGCAAACACATCAAAAAATGGGCAGAAGATATGAACAGACACTTCTCCAATCAAGACATACAAATTGCTATCAGACACATGAATATATGTTCATCATCATTATCCCTCAGGGAGATTCAAATTAAAACCACATTGAGATATCACCTTACACCAGTTAGAATGGCCAAAATTAACAAAACAGGAAACAACATGTGTTGGAGAGGATGTGGAGAAAGGGGAACCCTCTTACACTGTTGGTGGGAATGCAAGTTGGTGCAGCCTCTTTGGAGAACAGTGTGGAGATTCCTCAAGAAATTAAAAATAGAGCTTCTCTATGACCCTGCAATTGCACTCCTGGGTATTTACCTCAAAGATACAGATGTCGTGAAAAGAAGGGCCATCTGTACCCCAATGTTTATAGCAGCAATGGCCACAGTCGCCAAGCTATGGAAAGAACCACGATGCCCTTCAACGGATGAATGGATAAGGAAGATGTGGTCCATATACACTATGGAGTAATATGCCTCCATCAGAAAGGATGAATACTCAACTTTTGTAGCAACATGGACGGGACTGGAAGAGATTATGCTGAGTGAAATAAGTCAAGTAGAGAGAGTCAATTATCATATGGTTTCACTTATTTGTGGACCATAACAAATAGCATGGAGGACAAGGGGCGTTAGAGGAGAAGGGAATTTGGGTAAATTGGAAGGGGAGGTGAACCATGAGAGACTATGGACTCTGAAAAACAATCTGAGGGGTTTGAAGTGGCGGGGGGGGTGGGAGGTTGGGGTACCAGGTAGTGGGTATTATAGAGGGCACGGCTTGCATGGATCACTGGGTGTGGTGAAAAAATAATGAATAATTTTTTTCTGAAAATAAATAAATTAAAAAAAATTAAAGAAAATATATCAAAAAATAAAAAAATCAAAATATATCAAAAATATATTTATATATTTTATAAATCAAAATATATCAATATATCAAAATATATAAAATATATTCATCAAATAAATATGTCAAATATATATCAAATATATATAAATATATATTTATTTATCTATCTATATATATAAAATAACTAAATGAAGAGGATCTAAGCAAAGTTCCTAATAACAATTTACATTAATTATTGCAGTGATGCTCACTGGACTGGAAAGAATGGTGGAATAACTCAATAAGACCTTCAGAAAAGAGACAGACAATATTTATAAAAGAACCCATAATGTTGAAGAATACAGTAACTTAAACAAAAATACACTGGAGGGATTCAACTCCGAATATACAAGTGATCCAGAAGACAAGGGTAACATAAAGTACTGAAGCTGACAGCAGCAACAACAAGAAAGTTAAATGATGGCAGCTTAAAGAATCTCATGGACAGCATCAAGTGAAAAAACATTTGCATTTGTATTTTGAGTTTCCCAGAAGAAGAAAGACAGAAAAGTACAAACCATTTATTTGAAGAAATAAGTGAAAACTTCCCTAACAAAAGGAAGAAAATATACATTCAGGTTCAAAGAAGCACAGGCAGTTTCAAATAAGATGAACTCAAGGAAGACCATGTGATGACACATAATTAAAATGTCAAAGTTTAAAGATGAATAGATAATTTTAAAAGTAGCATGAAAGAAGCAAAACATTACCTACAAGGAAAACCCTTAATACTACCAGAGGATTTTCCAGCAGAAAATTTACAAGCCAGAAGATAGTGGCATGGCATATTCAAAGTGCTGAGAGGAAAAACTCTACAATCAGAAATATTCTACCTGATAAGGTTATCATTCAGATATGAAATAGAGATAAAAAGCTTCCCAGAAAAACACAAATTGTGTTTATCACTTCTAAACCAGCCTTACAAGAGATGTTAAAGGGACTTACTAAGTGGAAATTAAATGGTCATTATTGGAGAAAATAAAACTATGAACAAAATGTTGTTAAAGTATGACAGCATATATATAGAACATGAAGGAGGGAGTAAAAAAAATTCTTAGGGATGTGATTGTACTTAAATTATCAGCTTAATATAGACTGCTATATACTTAGGATGTTATATATGAACCTCTTTGTAACCACAAATCAAAATATATAATAGAAATGCAAAAAAAAAGAGAAAGCCAAACATAACACCACAGAAACTCATCAATCACAAAGAACAAGAAGAAAAAAGGAAGAGAGAGCAACTGCAAAAATAACCAGAAAACAGTTAACAAAATGGCATTAAGTACATACTGATTGATAACTATTTTAAATATAAGTGGCCTAAATGTTCCAATCTCAAGACTTAGGTTGTCAAAATGGATCAAACAATGAGACCAATGTATATGCTGCCTGGAAGAGACTCACCACACATCCAAAGACACATACAGACTAAAAGTGAATCTATAGAAAAGCATATACCATGCATATTGAAATGAAGGAAAAGCCAAAGTAACAATATTTATACCAGAAAAAATAAACCTTAAAATGAAGACTGGAAGAAGAGACAAATGAAGGCATCACATATTGACAAAGGGATCAAACAAAAAGATAAAATAATTTTAAGTCTCTACACACTGAATTATGATGCACTTAAATACATAAAGCAAATATTAATGGACATAAAAAAGACATTGATGGTAATACAATAATGGTGGGGGACTTAAAGGTCTCATTTACATCAATGGATATGTGATCAAGGAAGGAAGTCAATAAAGAAACAGTGTCTGAATTACAAACTAACCAGATGGACATACCAGATATATATGGAACATTCCATCCAACATGAACAGAATACACATTACTTTCAAGTGCATGTGGAAAATTATACAGGCTAGATCACATGTTAGGCCACAAAATAAGTCTTAATAAATTTAAGAAGATTGAATTCACATCATGCCTCTATTTCAGTCCCACTGGTATGAAATCAGAAATCAATCACAAGAAAAAAAAATTGGGAAAAAACCCACAAAGACACAGAGGTTAGACAACATGACACTGAACAACCAATGGCTCATGAAGCAACCAAAGAAAAAATAATAAAAAAAATAGAAGAAGCCAAGTGAAAATAAAAACACAATGATCTAAATAATTGGGTTGCAGCAAAATCAGCTCTAAGAGGGAAATAGCAGTACAGGCTTACCTTAAGAAACAAGAAAAATATGAAATAATCAATCTTCAATCTTCACATAAATGGCATAGGAAAAAGAGAACAAACAAAGCCCAAGGTGAGTAAGAAGTAAATAATAAAAATCAAAGCAGATATAAATAACATAAAGACAAAAGAAAAGACAAAAAAATCAAGGAAGTCAAAAGCTGATTCTTTGAAAAGATAAACAAAATTAATAAACTTTTAGCTAGACTCATCAAGAAAAAAAAAGAAGGACCAAAAAAATAAAATCAGAAACAAAAGGGAATAAGTGACAACTGAAACTACAGAAATACAAAGGAATATAAAACAATACTACAAAAAATTATATGCCAACAAATTGCACAACCTAGAAGAAATTAGTGGATTTCTAGAAAGGTACAATCTTTTGACACTGAATCAAGAAAAATAGAAAATTTCAACAGACAAATTACTAATAATGAAGTTAAAACAACAATCATAAAACAACCAAAAAAGTAAAAATAAAAGTCCAGGACAAGATGGATCCACGAGTGATTTCTGCCAAACATTTAAGGAAGAGTTAATACCTATTCACCCCAATCTATTCCAAAAAACAAAAAAAGAAATGAGCCTTCAAATGCATTTTATGAATCCAGCATTAACCTGTACTAAAACTAGATTAAAGACATGATTAAAAAATCCCACTATGGGCCAATAACTCTGATGGACATAGATCCAAAACTACTCACTAAAATATTAACAAACCAGATTCAACAATACATTAAAGGAATTATATATCATGATGGAGTGGGATTTATTCTGGGTGCACAAGGATGGTGTGATTATTGCAAATTAATCAATCTGATATATCAGATTAAAAAAACAAAGGATTAAAAGCATATCATTTATCAATAATTGTAAAAATACCATTTAAAAAAGTATAGGATCCATTCATGATAAAAGTTCTCAACTCTGTGGGTATAAAGAGACCATACCTCAACATAATTAAAACCATGTATGAAAACCCCACAGCTAACATTATACTCAATGGTAAAAATACTGAGAGCTTTTCCTTTAAGATCAGGAAAATGACAAAGATGTTCACTTTCACTATTTCTTTTCAGCATAGTACTGGAAGTCCTACAGACAGAAATCAGATAAGAAATAGAAATAAAAGCACCCATATTGGTGAAAGATAAGTTAAATCACAACTCTTTATAGATGATAGAATTTATTCTATAAATAGAAAACCCTAAAGCCCAGAGCATAAAAACTACTAGAAATAATAAATGAGTTCAATTGGCTGCAGTATACCATATTAATATCCATAGCCAAAAGCATTTCTATACACCAATAGCAAAGAAGCAGATAGAAAAATTTCAAAAACAACATAATTTACAATTATACCAAAATAACAAGATAGCTAGAAATAAACTTAACCAAAGGAGCAAAAGACATGTAGTTTGAATACTAAAAAACATTGATGAGAGTAATTGAAGATGTCATAAGCAAGTGGAAAGATATTCCGTGTTCACTGATAAGAAGAATCAATAATGTTAAAATGTCCATGTTAAGGAAAACAGTCTGAAGACTCAGCACAATCTCTATCAAAATACCAACATCATTTTTCACGGAATTAAATCAAATAATAGTAAAATTTATATGCCATCAAAAAAATACCTGGCAAAACAATCTTGAGAAATAACAAAGCTGGAGGAATCACAATTCTAGATTTTAATATTTACAATAGAGCTTTAGTAATCAAAACAGCACAAAAATAGACACATAGATAAATAGAACAGAATAGATATCCCAGAATTAAACACAAGTATATAGGTATCTACAACAAATAGGACAATATTATAAAATGGAAAAGACAGTGTATTCAATGAATGGTGCTGAGAAAACTGGAGAGTTAGGTATAAAAGAGTAAAACTGGATCAGTTTCTACCATCACACATGAAAATAAACCCAAAATGGTTCAAAGACCTAAATGTGAGATTCAAAACCATAAAAATCCCAAAAGAGAATACAGGCAATAACTTCTCCAACATAGGTCATAGCAACATTTTTTTCTAGGTATGTCTCCTAAGGCAAGGGAAACAAAAGCAAAAATAAACTATCAAAAGTACATGAAAACAAATCACTTTTGCATGGTGAAAGGAAATCATCAACAAAACAAAAAGGCATAGTACTGAATGGAAGGAAATATTTGCAAATCACTTATTTGAAAAGGGGATAATATCCAAAATATATAAAGAAGTTATAAAATAACACCCCTCAAAACCCCAAATAAGCTGATTAAAAATGGGCAGAGAACCTGAATCAATATTTTTTCAAACAAGACATATATATGATCAACAGACTCATGAAAGGAGGCTCAACATCACTATTCATCAAGGAAATGAAAATCAAAATAGCAAGATGTGAGAACATATTAGAATAGCTAAAATTGGGGTGCCTGGGTATCTCAGTGGTTAAAGCCTCTGCCTTCAGTTCAGGTCATGATCCCAGGGTCCTGGGATAGAGCCCTGCATGAGGCTCTTTGCTCAGCAGGGGGCCTGCCTCCCTTCCTTTCTCTCTGCCTGCCTCTTTGCCTACCTGTGATCTCTGTCTGTCAAATAAAAAATAAAATATTAAAAAAAAGAATAGCTAAAATAATAAGGGCAAGAAATAATAAGTATTGACAGTGTTGTGGAGAAAAGAGAGACTTGTACACTGTTGGTGGAAATAAAAATTGGTATAGGCACTGTGGAAAACAACATGGACGTTCATCAAAAAATTAAATATAGAACCTTATTATCCATTAATTCTACTGCTGAGGTTTTAACCAAAAGAAAACAAAAGCAATAATTCAAAAATATATATGCAAAATATATTTGTTTATTCCAGCATTGTTTATATTAGCCAAGATTTGGAAGCAACCTAAGGGTCCATGGATAGATGATTGGACAAGGAAGATTTGGTATATACATATACATATGGTATATATTCATACATATAAAGTAAAATATTACACAGCCATAAAAAGAGTATGAGATCTTGCCATTTGGGACAATATGTATGGAACTAGGGATTACTGTGCAAAGTGAAATAAGTCAATTAGAGATAGACAAACACCGTATGATTTCACTCATATATGTTATCTAAACAACAAATGAGTAACAGAAACAGTAATCATACCAATAAATAAACAGGGAAAACTGATGTTTGCTAGAAGGGACAATGGAGTGGGATGGGCAAAATGTGTGAAGAGAATTGGGAGATACAGTCTTCCAGTTATGGAACAAATAAGTTATAGTAACAAAAGGTACAACATAAAGAATATAATCAGTGATACTGTAATAGCATTGTATGGTGACAGATGGTAGGTATATTTGTGGTAGCATAGCATAATGTATAAACTTATTGAATCACTGTGTTGTACTCCTCAAACTCCTGTAACATTGAGCCAAGCATACTCAAAAATTTTATTTTATTTTTTAAAATTCAAAAAAAGTTGAAAATAAAAAAAAAGTTGAAAAATGAGGATTTGGCCAATATTGAAAAATATTTATAAATATGGAGTATATGATACTTTTATTTTGGGAATAAAAGGAAATTAAAATGTAATTTGAAAAATATTTATGTTAATAGGTAAAATTGTTGAACAAGATTAACTGCAAACTTACACATCTGTGTTATAAATCATACAAACGAAGAGTGCAACATAGAGAATAGAGTCAATAATATTTTAATAAGTACTTTCTTCATGGGATCTACAGACATTTAATGGAGTGTCTGTACATTGGGGGAAGGAGAATACCTAGATACTTTGATGATTATTGGACACAGTATCTGACTTGAAACTGATGTCCAGAGAACTGATACATCATCATCATGGTATCCTTAATAAAGACTTAGAGACATTATAGGTTGAATTATGTCCCAAAAATTTACATGTTGAAAATCAGAGATTCAGTACATCAGAATATAACCTTGGATGGAGGGTGTTTATGGAGATCATCAAGTTAAAATGAGATCACTGGGATGGATCCTAATCCATTATAATGTGTCTTATAAAAATGGGAAATTTGGACACAGAGACATGTATGGAGGGAGAATAACATATGAATATGAAGACAGCCATCTACAAGCCAAGGAGAGTCCTACTTTCATAGTATTCAGAAAGAACCAGCTCTGTCAACATCTTGATTTTGTTTTTCTAGCCTCTACAACAGTGAAGAGAATAAATTTCTGTAACTCAAGCCACTCAGTTTGTGGTAGCTTAAGTACTTGCTACTTTGCTACGCTACCCTAGAAAACAAGTACATATGAACAGGTAATAGTCTTGGTTATGATTCAGCTTACTACAGGTCTAATGGATCTGGAAAACTCACCCACTGGTCATTTCCTCAGCTTCTAATTGGATCATTTCCAGTTGAAAACTTGCCAGGTGGAGTAACACTCTAGGTATTCCATGGTCTATAGGGTAGGAGCTTTTTTTAACATATAATGTATTATTTGTTTTAGGGGTACAGGACTATGAATTGTCAGTATTACACATTTCACAGCACTCCCCATAGCACATACCCTCCCCAATATCCGTAACCCAGTCACCCCATCCCTCCCATCAGCCTCCCCTCCAGCAACCTTCAGTTTGTTTCCTGAGATTAATAGATTATTATGGTTTGACTCCCTCTCTGGTTTCATCTTGTTTCGTTTTTACCTCCCTTCCCCTATGATCCTCTTTCTTTTTTCTCAAGTTCCTCAGTCAGTGAGATCATATGACAACTGTCTTTCTCTGATTGACTTCTTTTGCGTAGCATAATACCCTCTATTTCCATCCAAGTCATTGGAAATGGCAAAATTTCGTGGTTCTTTTATGGCTACATAGTATTCAAATGTATATATACAACACACCTTCTTTATCCATTCCTCTGTTGATGGACTCTAAACTCTCCATAGTTTGGCTATTGTGGACATTGCTAGTATAAGCATTTGAGAGCATGTACCCCAATAAATCACTGTATTTGTATCTTTAGGGTAAATAATCAGTAGTTCAATTGCTGGGTCACAGGGTAACTCTATTTCCAAATTTTGAGGAACCTCTAAACTTTTCTACACTGGCTGCACTAGCCTGTATTTCCACCAGCAGTTTAGGAGGGTTCGCCTTTCTCTGCATCCTCACCAACACCTGTCATCTCCTGACTGGTTAATTTCAGCCATTCTGACTGGCGTGAGGTGGTATCTTACTGGGGTTTTGACTGATGATGAGTGATGATGAGCACTCTGTGTGTTGGCCATTTAGATGTCTTCTTTGCAGAATGTCTATTCATGTCTTCCGCCCATTTCTTGATTGGATTACTTATTCTTTGGGTGTTGAGTTTGATAAGTTCTTTACAGATTTTGGGTACTAGCCGTTTATCTGATATGTCGTTTGCAAATATCTTCTCCCATTCTGTCAGTTGTCTTTTGGTTTTGTTGACTGTTTCCCTTACTGTGCAAAAGATTTTAATCTTGATGAAGTCCTAATCGCTCATTATTGCCCTTCCTTCCCTTGCCTTTGGTGATGTTTCTAGGAAGAAGCCACTGTGGCTGAGGTCGAAGGGGTTGCTGCCTGTGTTCTCCTCCAGGATTTTGATGGATTCCTGTACCACATGGAGGTCTCTCATCCATTTTGAGTCTATTTTTGTATGTGGTGTAAGGAAATGGTCTGGTTTTATGCTTCTGCATGTGGCTGTCCTATTTTCCCAACACCATTTGCTGAAGAGATTGTCTTTTTTCCATTGGACATGCTTTCCTGCTTTGTGAAAGATTGGTTGACCATAGAATTGAGGGTCCACTTCTGGGATCTCTATCCTGTTCCATTGATCTATGTGTCTGTTTTTGTGCCAGTACCATACTGTCTTGATGATTACCACTTTGTAATAGAGCTTAATGTCTGGAATTGTGATGCCTCCAACTTTGTTTTTTTTCCCCCAACATTCCTCTGGCTATTCAGGGTCTTTTCTGGTTCCATATAAATTTTAGGATTTTTTTATTCCATTTCTTTGGGGAAAAAAAGATGGTTATTTTGATATGGATTGCATTAAATGTGTAGATTGCTCTAGGTAACATAAATATTTTCACAATATTTGTTCTTCCAGTTCATGAGCATGGAACTTTTTTTTCCCATTTCTTTGTGTCTTCCTCAATTTCTTTCATGAGTACTGTATAGTTTTCTGAGTACTGGTTCTTTTCCTCTTGGTTAGATTTATTCCTGGGTATCTTATGGTTTTGGGTGCAATTGTAAATGGTTTTTGATGACTGCTTCAATCTCCTCCCTGGTTATGGGTCTGTTCAGGTTTTCTATTTCTTCCTGGTTCAGTTTTGGTAGTTTGTATGTCTCTAAGAATGTATCCATTTCTTCCAGATTGTCAAATTTGCTGGTGTATAGTGGCTCATAATATGTTCTTAGAATTGTTTGTATTTCTTTGGTGCTGGTTGTGATCTCTTCTCTTTCATTCATGAGTTTATTAATCTGGGTCCTTTCTCTTTTTCTTTTTGGTAAGTCTGGCCAGGGGGTTATCAATCTTATTAATTCTTTCAAAGAACCAGCTCCTAGTTTTGTTGATCTCTTCTGCTGTTCTTTTGGTTTCTATTTCATTGATTTGTCCTCTGATCTTTATTATTTCTCTTCTCCTGCTGGGTTTAGGCTTGATTTGCTGTTCTTTCTCCAGCTCCTTTAGGTGTAGGGTTACCTTTCTTGTTTCTTGAGGAAGGCTTGTATCACTATATACTTTCCTCTCAGGACCGCCTTTGCTGCATCCCAATGATTTTGAACAGTTGTGTTTTCATTTTCATTTGTTTCCATGATTTTTTTTCAATCCTTCTTTAATTTCCTGATTGACCCATTCATTCTTTAGTAGGATGCTCCTTAGCCTCCATGTATTTGGTTATTTCCAAATTTCCTCTTGTGATTGAGTTCTAGTTTCAAAGAATTGTGGTCTGAAAATATGCAGGGAATGACCCCAATCTTTTGGTACTGGTTGAGACCTGATTTGTGACCCAGGATGTGATCTATTTTGGAGAATTTTCCATCCACACTAGAGAAGAATGTGAATTCTGCTGCTTTGGGATGGAATGTTTGGAATATGTCTGTGACGTCCATCTGGGCCAGTATGTCATTTAAAGCCTTTATTTCCTTGTTGATCTTTTGCTTATATGTTCTGTCCATTTCAGTGAGGAGAGTGTTAATGTTCCCTACTATTACTGTATTATGAATGTGTTTCCTTGATTTCTGTTATTAATTGGTTTATATAATTGGCTGCTCCCATATTAAGGGCATAGATGTTTAAAATTCTTAGATCTTGTTGGACAGACCCTTTATGATATAGTGTTCTTCTTCATCTCTTATATTCTTGGCTTAAAATCTAATTTTATGATATAAGGATTCTGATATAAGGATTGCCATCCCAGCTTTCTCTTGATTTCCATTAGCATGGTAAATTATTTTCCACCCCTCATTTTATTTTTAAATATTTATTTATTTACTTGAAGGAGAGAGAGATCGTAAGTAGGCAGAGAGGTAGTCAGAGAGAGAGGAGGAAACAGGCTTCCTGCTGAACAGAGAGCCCGATGCAGGGCTTGATCCCAGGACCCCATGATCATGACCTGAGCCAAAGGCCCAGGCTTAACCCACAGAGCCACCCAGGTGCTCCCACCCCCTCACTTTAAATTTGGAGGTGTCTTTGGGTCTAAAACGAGTTTCTTGCAGACCATATATCGATGGGTTTTGGTTTTTTTTAATCTATTCTGATACCCCATGTCTTTTTTTTTTGTAATTTTATTTATTTTTTTTAGTGTTCCAAGATTCATTGTTTATGCGCCACACCCAATTGTCCATGAAATATGTGCCCTCCTTAATACCCATTACCACGTTTACCCATTTCCTCACTCTGTCCCTTCCAAAACCCTTATTTTGTTTCTCAGAGTCCACAGTCTCTCATGACTCATCTTTCCCTCCGATTTCCCATGACTCACTTCTCTGCAACTTCCAATGGCCATGGTTGCCAAGTTGTGCAAAGAGCCAAGATGCGGGATGCCTGGGTGGCGCAGTTGGTTGGACGACTGCCTCCGGCTCAGGGCGTGATCCTGGAGTCCCGGGATCGAGTCCCACATCAGGCTCCCAGCTCCATGGGGAGTCTGCTTCGCTCTCTGACCTTCTCCTCGCTCATGCTCTCTCACTGTCTCTCTCTTTCAAATAAATAAATAAATAAAATCTTTAAAAAAAAAAAAAAAAAAAAAAAAAAAAAAAGAGCCAAGATGCCCTTCAACAGATGAATGAATAAAGAAGATATGGTCCATATATACAATGGAATATTATGCCTCCGTCAGAAAGGGGGAACACCCAACTTTTGTATCAACATGGATGGGACTGGAGGAGATTATGGTCATTGAAATAAGTTGAGCAGAGAGAGTCAATTTTCATATGGTTTTACCCTCTACCTTTTGTTTGAGGCATTTAGCCCATTTGCATTCTGGGTAACTATTGAAAGATATGAATTAAGTGTCATTGTATTGTCCGTAAGGTGGCAGTTACTGTATATTGTCTTTGTTCCTTTCTGGTCTACTACCTTTAGGCTCTCTTTTTGCTTCGAGGACTGCTTTCAATATTTCCTGTAAGACTGGTTTTGTGCTTGCAAATTCTTCTAGTTTTTGTTTGTCCTGGAAGCTTTTTATCTCTCCTTCTCTTTTCAATAAAAGCCTAGCTAGGATCGTATTCTTGGCTGCATATTTTTCTTGTTTAATGCTCTGAATATATTGTACCGGTCCCTTCTGGTCTGCCAGGTCTCTGTGTATAGGTCTGCTGCCATTTTGTAGTGATTTATAATGCCTTTAAGGAGTTATTGTACATAGGAATGATAGTCCCACTTATATCTCTGCTTAATTTTCGCATGTGGCTACTGAGAAAACTGGATGAATCATGGAGATTGAATATAAACTACTACCAGCTTATCCAGGTGGTATGCCCATTTGCAATTATTCTGCTGGAGATGATAGCATTGATAGATCAACTTAAGACTTGACATACTCTGATTTTGGCAACTAATTATTTTCTATTTAATCAGAAAAGAAAAACAGAAAAGAGTTTTCATTCATATGAGACAGGTAGCAATATTCATTTACGGTTTTGCTCAGAGCTATGTTAAACCTTCTGTTTTTTCTCATATCATAGTCCAAAATATCTGGAAAGCATGGATACCCCATAGAATATTATATCAATGGCAGGATTACAAAAAAAGGTGACTAATGTGGTAGGAGGATTTATTAACGCACGTTTATTTCAGAGGATGGAATTTAAATCCTAGAAATATTCAGGAATTTGCAATTTCACTAAAAATTTTAGTTCACTGGTGAAAGACATGCTGACACATTGTTCCCTCTACAGAAAAAGGAAAAAAAAAGCTCTATCTTGCTTTTATTCTATAGAGAAAGAAATACAATGTTTGGTGGGCTTCTTTGGATTCTGGATGCAACACATTCCATGCCTAAGTATAGTGTTCCATTTGATTTACTAGTTTACACTAAAGGCTGACAGCTTTCAGTGGGACCTTGATCTGAAAAGGGCTTGACAGCAAGTCCAAGTTGGGATGTCAGTAGCCCTGCTGCTTGTGGCACATAACGAAGAAAACACTATGGTATTTGAGTCGTCAGTGGTAGGGACAGGTGCAAGATAGAGCTTATGGCAGGATTCAGTGTGAGAATCTCACTGCAAGTCCCTGGAATTCTGCAGGTCATACCATCTATATGTGAGAATTACATGTCTTTTAGTAGACAGCTCTTGGCATGGTACTGGGCCATGATAGAGACAAAATGCTATATAATGAGACACCAAGAAATTATGAATTCAGAAATGCTAATTATAAGCCAGATTCTGTTGGATCTACTAAATCAAAAAGTCATGCAGGCCTAGTAGCTATCCATCATAAAATGGACATGGTTATTCTGGGATCAAGTTGGGGAATAACCAGAGATTATAAATAAATTGTATGAATACATACAATGAATACATAGACCTCTATGTCATCTAACATACTTGTACCAGCACCTTTCCTCTGCTTGCATGTGAGAATATTTGAATGAGGAGAAAAAGTCTGAATTTGGTTTCTAAATAAGTTGGTTTAGTATGTAAGTTCAATCTACAAATATATGGCACTTACCTTACAGCCACACTCAGGGATAACATTGAAGGAGTATAGCATCCAACCAGACAATTCACTTCACAGTAAAGGAGGTGTGGGAGTGAATTTTTGACCAAGAGATTCACTGATAAGTTACATATTGCACTGTAGTGCACAATAAAGCTCAGAGAGAGCTTGAATGACTTACTGAAGGCACTATAGAGTATTACTTTGGATGCAACACTCTGCAAAATTGAGTGCCATTCTTTAAGATACAGGGTATGCAACTTCTATATAATGTGTCTTGAATAGGAAAAACACACATTCTTAGAAATCAAGGGATATACTCAGGAGTGGTCTCACCATCACTTGCAATGGCTCACTGGGTGTGTGTGTTCTTGTTACATCAGCTCTGGCCAGTGAAGTGTTTTAAGGCCTAATTCCCCCATCCCCACCAAAGGGACATATTGTTGCCTGGAGATACAGTAACAGTCTCATTGAAATACAAGTTATGGCTGCTGCCAGGGAACTTTGAGCCCCTTATGTCTAGGGACCAGCTGTTGTGAAGTTTGGACTCCTTTTGCCTAGAGGTCATCTGTGAAGAACAGTCACAACCTTTAAAGGGTAAATTAGCCTGATGAGCAAGAAGAGGTAAAATTTCTTTGCACAATATAAGAAAAGGGGAATATCTATGGAATCCACACTCTGCTTGGACTCCCATGCCCAATAGAGTACAAAAAGAGCATGATTACTAGGGCCTCAGACCCTTCAGGAATCCTGTTTGAGATCATACCATCAGGTAAGGCAGCAAGACCTATAGAAGCAATAGCTGAGGATGAGGGGAAAGAATGGACAGTGTAGGAGGTCAATCACTTTCGGCCTTAAGATTAACAGCAATGATAAAGGCTATAATTTTTCCACTTCTTTTAAGATTCCCTTAAGGAGAAGTCTGCAGGAACTTTGGAGGGTGGAGTATGGATAGAAAATTGGATCTGCGTTGTGACAGTCATGGGAGTTTGCTGCTTAGATTTCACTTCAAGAAGGATTCTGCTGTGAAGAGTATAGTTGCTTGATATCCTCGAGCTACTGCAAATTTGAGATCCACCAGTGTGTAAGCCAGGGCTACTCTTTCACTGGATTTCTTCCAGCTAATAATTTAGCACTGTGGGCACACTAAGTCCAGAATATCATTTAACAACACAGACCCCTCTAAAGAGCAGTAGCTAAAGAGCAGTATTTGTTCAGGGCTCCTCACTGCACTGGTTTAGACTTTCTCCAAGCATAGTCTGAGGCTCTTCCTTCCCAGTTTTCCTTTATCTTTCTCCTTTAACATGGGTCAGAACCACAAGGTAATCTGAAGTTTCTCCCTCCCTCCTATTTCTCCTTTAGTGTTCACCAGTTTCTTTAATAGGTATTTTACACTTTTCATTATGCCTTAGCTTTTAATTCCTGGAGGATCACTGGAGTTCTTGGGGAGTAGGCAAAAAAGGCATTTTAGGCAGAGGGTGAACTGTGTTGTTGGCATTTATCAACTGCTTTGGATGTATTTTACCAGTAATTACAGATCTATCCTTGCATACTGGTTGAATATCACTATTGGGTCTAAGTTTCTCCCCTGTTTCTCATTTATTTATTTCTCCAACATCACTTGTTATTTATAGGTAATTGTTTTTATTATTTTATTTTGTTTCCCTCCAGAGTTTCTTTAAGCAATGACAGGTAAATGCAGACAGACAGACACACACTCACACACTTAAACACTCAAACACACAAATACACAAATTTTCTTTTCCTGCTTTAAAAATATACCATAGTTCATACAGCATATTCTCTCTTATTCACCTTGATTTTTTCCCCTAAAAATTAAGTCAGAGATCTTTCCATCCCACTACACAGAGAGCTTCTTTATTCCTTTCCTATTCAAATGGCAATCCTCTGCAAAGTATTGTTATATATTCAAACAATCACTTATGGACAAATAATTGGATTGTTTTTAAACTTTTCCTATTTACAATGTTGCAATAAAAAACTTTTATGTGTCACTTAGGACATGTGTAAGATTATCAAATGGGTTAGAAAAACGACACCACTTTAAGAATTAGATCTGAAATCTGAGTAAATGGAAGTCAAGATTATAACAAAAGGCAGAAAGCAGACTGGATCCAATGAAGAAGGTCTTCATATTTATATCTCTCTATAACTCTATCTGTATATTTATCATTACAATGGATTGGATATTTGTGTTTTCCCAAAATTCATATGTTAAAATCCTAATCCACAAGATGATGGTATTAGGGTGAAGCCCAATACCTCCAAAGGTAGGGCCTTTGGGGGATTTTGGGAGAATAGAGTCCTCACAAATGGCATTTGTGCTTTTATAAAAGAGGACCAAGAATTCCCTAGTCACCTTCAACTACGTGTTTGAGGTCTATGAACCAGAAAGTGGGCTTTCACTAGACTCTGAACTTTCTGGTGCCTTGATCTCAGACTACTTAGCCTCCAGAACTGTGAGAAATAAATTTTTGTTTATGCACTACTCAGTTTATGGTACATTTTTTAATTTTAGTCTGAACACAGACTAAGACATCTATGTATCATCTATCACCTATCATCTATCTATCAATCTATCTAATCTATCTACCTATCATCTATTTCTCTGTTTCTCTAACCTATCATTTTTTTCTTTCTACACCCCTTTGCTGCTCTCAGGACTCAATGTGACAAGCATATTCCTGGAAAATGTAAAATGATTGACAAATGTATATTATTCTTTCAGGGTAACTTGTAGCTAATCATTAAATAAAGTGATAAACTAAAGAAAAAGTGTCTAAAAGTAAATTATTACATTTAGAGGTTTGTATATTTATGAAGGAAGTGGGGGTTACTCTACATATAGCTCTCTATTTCTTTAAAGGGTGTTAAAGATCTGGTTCCTTCCCTCCATTCTTTGTTTACTTTTTCTTAATGCTAAGTAAAATATAGATAAAACAAAACATGACAAGGTATCCAAAGGAAGATTGTTAAGTTTTAACATAAACATAGAAATGGTTTCCAAATTAATTTTCAGAACATGGAGTAAAACACTACAGCAATTTGGCTTGAGTAGTTCAAACACTTAATAAATAAAGCATATATCTCTAAAATCACCTCTATAAATTACACGAAAAAAATCAGCTCCTGGTACTCATGAAAGACTTGCTTTTATTATTACAGTTCCACAGAAGTAGAAATGTTCACTTGAGAGTAGCCAGTATTTACTGTGGTAAGGCCATTCTGTGAAACCAAGTGCTCAGTTGTTTTTTAAAGCAGCTTATGAATCCACTTTGCTTCAGGCTGGGAAATAAAGTAAAAAAAAATGTAAAAAAAAAAAAGAAAAGAAAAAGAAAGAAAGGAAGGAAGAAAGAAAAAGGGAAATTTTATGTATCTTAATTATAGAGATTTCCTGGTTTTTGAGATACCACACCAAACCACATAATGTCATGAGTGAAAGGGAACTTTTATAACATTTTTATTTCTTATTAAAAATTCAGGTCATTGGACCCCACCACAGACTTACCAAGTCAAAGCCTGAGATGGAGTCAGTTGAATATGCAATTTGCATATTCAACAACTTCCCTGGGTGATTCTAATGTTCATTAAAAATGAGAAGTACTGAATACTCATTCTGCAACTAGCATTTTTAGAGGAACCAAGTTCTATCAATGTACATTATGTGTCAAAGATCTCACAACTATTTTACTTATTTTTATTTTTTTAATTTTCTTTTTTTCTAAAATATTTATTTATTTTTTAAAAAATTCTTTCCAGTGTTCCAGAATTCATTCCTTATGCACCACACCCAGTGCTCCATGCAATACCCACTTAATACCCTCCTTAATATCCACCACCAGGTTCACCCAACTCCCCACCCCCTCCCATCCAAAACCCTTAGTTTGTTTCTCAGTGTCCATAGTCTCTCATGTTTCATCTCCCTCTCCAATTTCCCTCAACTCACTTCTCCTCTCAACTATTTTAAAGGACTATAATATTTAAAATTGATAATACAAAAACATAGAGTATATTTAAAATAACTGATTGCCATTCCAAATTCTATCACACTAATGTAAGGATATTCATATTTGCATATTACTATTTATCTTTGTACACAAACACTCAGATTTTTGCTTAGTATTTTTTTCTCCTTCAGTCTCTTAACAGTATGGTATGAACATTTCCCTTTAATTATCAAGGTTTTATAATTATCATTTCAGTGAATGCATACTATCATATGTATTATATTTTACTAAACCATTTCTCCTAATTTTATACATTTAGTTTAATTCCAAAGGTTTTCTGTTATAGATAATATTGCAATCAGTTTTTATTCCCAGATTTTGTTTTTTCTTCTGCTAATATTTTTATTACAATTAATTTCAAGCATTGGGATTACTGAGTAAAATAATATTGCCTCATTAAGAACTCTTCCTTCATAGTTCCATATAATTCCAGAAGAAGGTTGAACCAGTTTACATTGTTACTCTTTTTCAGTCAGCAGCGAATAAATGTGCCACCAAAATTACAGCCTCAACAGACCTATGTAAGATATATTTGTAAGATATTTTACATATATAATACACATAAAATTTGTTGTATTTATATATTTTAGGTATATATCATTTTATTTTTATTTAGTTATTAGATGAGAAATAATCTCATAAGGTTGCTTTGATTACTAACCATGGTCAATTTTTAAAAAAGATGTTATTTATTTATTTGACAGAGAGAGATCACAAGTAGGCAGAGAGGCAGGCAGAGAGAGAGGAGGAAGCAGGCTCCCTGCCGAGCAGAGAGCCTGATGTGGGGTTTGATCCCAGGACCCTGAGATCATGACCTGAGCTGAAGGCAGAGGCTGAACCCACTGAGCCACCCAGGCACCCTAACCATGGTTAATTTTTTTTAATAATTTTATTTCTTATACTTATTTTATCCTGTATAAATTATATTTCTATTTCTTGGCCATTTGTTATAAATATATTTTACTCTCAGAAATACGTCATATCACTAACACTCTTGATTCATAGTTCAGTATTTTTTTCTATATACTAAATAATTAGGATGAAGTGTTAACTATATCAAATCTTAAATATAGGTGGGATAACTTTCATTTATATATTTTGATTTAGGAGAAGCACTAGAAATGCCCCCTTTCTAAAGCATTTCACATTACCCCAAATCCAAACATTTGAAATTCATTCATTTATATTTTGGTGCTAAGAATTTTTTTTAAAGATTTTATGTCTTTATTTCTTTACAAGAGAGAGGTGGGAGAAGCAGAGGTAGAGGTACAAGCAGACTCTGGAGTCTGCTACAAGGCTCAATTTCAGGTCTTTGAGTTGAAACCAAGAGTCTGACCCTTAACTGACTGAGCCACCCATGAGCACCTTGGCTTTTAAGTTTGTCAAATACTTCAGTTAAATGGTAGTTAATACTTTAAGGGTAACTGCTGTGGACTGAATATTTATGTTCTCCTAATATTCCTATTTTGAGGCCGTAATCCCCAATGTGATGGTACTTGGAGATAGAGACTTTTAGGGTGCAACTAGGTTGAGATGAGGTCATAAGAGTGGAGCCTGCTTGATGGGATTGTTGCCCTTATAAGGGAATGAAGAGACCAGAACTCTTTCTATGTCATGCAAGAATACATCAAGAAAGCAGTGTCTAAAAGCCAATAAGAGGTTCTTTACCAGAACTCAGCCATGCTTGAACCCTAATTGTGGACTTCCAGTCTACCAAATTGTGAGAAATATGTGATGTCTAAACCACCCAGTCTATGCTATTTGTCACAGCAACTTGAAATAAGACAGTAATAAAAATTAAGCTTGTAATACCATAATAGGAAATTATTTCAAAAATTCAGGGAATAATAAGTAAGTGATAGATTTTTTTCTATACAGGAAAGAGTTTTGAGTTCTGGGAGTTTCCAGAAATTGAAATATTGTCTAAGGAATGGAGATCTTGGATTTTGAGTTTATTCTTGACATCCAAATGTCAACAAGAAGAAATCAAAACTAATGGTGAGCAAGGGAAGATAAGGAGAGTAGCTTCATGTTTGAAGCACAACAAAGCAACAACATATCAACAGTTATACAATAGGCAAAAAAAAATCTTTGAAACTACATTAAAAAATCAAAGGCCTTTTTTCCATTCAATTTATAGTTTAGAATTTTTTAAGAAAGCTTATGTAGAAGCATGAAACCTTCTGCTGCTTTTATACTCTTTACACTTTCATTATGGTTATTATATCAATTGCCAACCCTGTGTCCCTCTCACCATTCACTTTGGATTGGTCCTGGAAAGTCTGTGTTTTGCTTCAGTAATATCATCTTTTAATACCATACTGTTATTTTTATATGTAATGATGCAATTTCATAGAGTGGCTCTCCTATTAACTAGTTAGGTGTTCTTGGATAGAAACTTCCCCACTGTCTTTGTATTTCAAAATATTTCTTATCTTTTATGATCCAGGTCAAATATCACCTTGATAGGTAGCTTTCTGGCAGACAGTTTTCTCACTCTTCGTGAATGAATGAATGAACTGGGCACACTAAAAATTACACTATCCAGTGTCATTTGGATTTTTAAAACTGCCCAGAATTTTTTTTAATTCAGTTCTTTCTAGTTTTCTAAAAAATGTCATACTAATTACTTATGCAATAAGTATTGAGTGCCACCCACTCTTTTCAGGATTTGGGATATATTAGTAAACAAAACAAAGAGTTTTGCCTTTACAGAGATTACATTTCACCAGAGGATATACACAATAAACACAATAAATTATATAATTGAAGGGAGTAAAATCTATAGAAAAAAAGATGAGGTAAGGATTGGAGTGGGGGGGCAGTTTGCTACAATTTTAAATACAGTGGTTGTATTAGCTTCCTTGAGAAATTAACATTTGAGCAAATATTTGAAGGAGAGAATTACCCATAGGCAAATCAAAGTAAATACTATTCTAGGTAGGGGGGTATATCAGGGCAAGAACCTAAATAATATTCCTGGAATGTTCTAGAAACTACAAGATGGCCAAAGAGGTGAGATCAGATTGATGCTGAGGAAAATAAGATGAGATCAGAAAGAGCATCAGGTCAAATTATCTAGGACTTTGTTGGCAATGGAGAGAATTCGACACTTATTCTGAGTGACATGGTGAAATTTCAGAAGTTTTTTTTTTTTTTTGCAAGTTAGTTTGTTTCTCAGGTTTAATTTAGCACTGTCAGTCTTTAACATAATCTTTATTAATTATATTGATTTTCAATAAACTGCATCCATTTAAATGGATAACTTACTGAATATATATAGCCACAATCAAGTTTCAGAACATTTCAGTCACTCCCAAAAGGTGCTATGCATCCCTTCATTGAAAGTGACATAGCAGGAATGACATGATGTGATGTAGTATTTCTATAGGAGATAAAACAGTGGCTGGGACCAAGCTGGTAGCAGTTGATGAGAGGTGGTCATATTTTAGATATATATTTTTTTGAGTCAACCAGATCCAACAAAGGTTGGGAACAAAAAGAAGAGTCTAAGATGTATTTGGTGTATCCTAACCTTATTCTTGATCTTAATGTGTCTTGACATAATGGGAAAGTATGACATTTTCTGTAAGTTTTTGATAGAGAGCTATTATCAAGAGAAGAAAATTCTCTATCCTTTTTTAAAAGTTTTTATTTAAATGACAGCATACAGTATAATATTAGATTCAGGTATAAAATCTAGTGACTCAACACTTCCATACAACACCTGGTATTCATCACAACAAGTTCACCTCCTAATCCCCATTACCTATTTAACACATTCTCCCATTCACCTCTCCTCTGGTAACTGTCAGTTTGTTCTCTACAGTTATAAGTCTGACTCTTGGTTTGCCTCTCTGACAATTTTTCCTCCTTTGCTACTTTGTTTTGTTTCTTAAAATCTAAATGTGTGAAATAATATGGTATTTGTCTTTCACTGACTGGCTTATTTCACTTAGCATAATATATTCTAGCTCCATCCAAGTCATTGGATTTCATTCTATTTTATGGCTGAGTAATATTCCATTTGTGTGTATTCTTTTTTTAGGTCATCATTTTCATCTTAAATAATGTTAAAATTTATAAAATACTTTTCTGAAGACTGACCATTCTAGTTCTCAGGAATAAAATTAATTTAAAAAGAATGTAAAAGTGGAATACTTATGTGATATTTTGAGTATTCCTATTTTCAGGGAAAACTAGTTTCAAGACAATCTATAGGTATCATCATTTTCTGAGGGAAGAGTTTAAGTTCTATGGCAGAAATTGTCATATGTCTGTGTATCTTCATTTAACACAGTGTTTAAAACAGAACATTTTCTCAAGAAATATTTATTGACACAGGAAACAAAAAATAAACATGGATAACTATTGAATACCACAACTTATTCTAAACATAAGATTTCAACCTATAAAATTAAAAAAAATGACTTGTTCTGACAATATCTTAAAGTTAATCACTCAAAAATATTTATTGCTTAATATTTATTTCTTATAATATATGACAATGTTCCGGGCATTATGATAAATAGAAAGGATTTGATCCTTGCCCTTGAGGTGCTTTCAGTCTGGTTAAAGACAATATTAATATCAACTCAACCCATAAATATTAAGTGCTACAGTGTTTATAGGAAAAGTTCAGTTTTGAAGAAAATAACTACAGGGGGGACAAACAATTACTTAAGAAAATGAGAGCAACAGAATTTAATATGTAAAGACAGTAGTAACAGTAGTATTCTTACATTTATATAGTGACTTAGAATTTATAAACCTTTTCACACACTATAATTTGGACTTAAAAACAATTTGTTTTACTGAGTAGGTTAGGTATGATTATTCTTATTTCCAGTTATCTTAATCCAAATTTTAAAAAAAGCTACATAACAGTGAATTCATGTCTCAAATTCATTTTTTCCCTGTTCGCTGCAACTTATATATTGGTTGAATATAGAAGATAGCAGGCAAGAGTATGGATAGGAAAATACACTAAGGATATTGATTTGGAAATACCTATAGCTGTGTGAAAATTGATGCCTTAATAATAGATGGATTCTCTCAAGGACAATATGTAGAGAAGAGGGGGATAACTGAGTCAAGAACTGAACCATAAACAATTTGAGTTGGACATGAGAAAAAGTGCCAGAAATGCATATATATAAATAGAAGTCATAAAAGAAAAGAAAAAAGAAAATCATAGTTGTTGAAATTGAGGGAATTTAAGGGAGGGGAGATACATATCCAATGAATGCAAGATATCAAAAGGGGTTAAGGATGGAAAAAAAGCTATAGTATTTGGTAAAGCGTCATAATAGGGAATCATTGAAAGAATACTTCAGGAGGAAAAAAAACCTAAAGGAATTTTCAAGATGACAGCATAGACAGACCCTAAATTCATCTTGTCCCATGAACACAAAATATGTACAGCTACATATGGAACAATTTTCCCCTGAAAAGCACTGATAACTAGGTAAACGGTGCCTCCAAAACAAGACAAAAGAGACACATCAAGAAGGGTAAGGGACACCTGGGTGGCTCAGTTGGTTAAGCAGCTGCCTTCGGCTCAGGTCATGATCCCAGCGTCCTGGGATTGAGTCCCACATCGGGCTCCTTGCTCGGCAGGGAGCCTGCTTCTCCCTCTGCCTCTGCCTGCCATTCTGTCTGCCTGTGCTCGCTCTCTCTCCCTCTCTCTGACAAATAAATAAATAAATAAATAAATAAAATCTTTAAAAAAAAAAAAAAAGAAGGGTAAGGGAGCAGACAAATGGCTCTTCCCAGGACTCTACCTCACAGATGGTAATAATCAGGATGGTAATAATCAGCAGGAATCAGTATGGAACACTCCTTCGAGGAGTGAAGAGATTATACCTCATCATCAGTAATCCTAACTTTGGGAGCTGGCACCAGAGAGATGATATCTTAAAATTTCTGGTTTTGAAAATCAGTAGAAATTAAAACCAGGAGAATTACAGGAAACAAAGATCCCATTCTTAAAGGACTTGTGTGCAAACCCACTTGTTCTAATATCACCAAAGAAACAGATTGAGAAGTATTTAGGCCATAAGTGACAAAGACCCATTTACTAATTTTAGGCAGCTCCCAAAGAGGCAGAAACCTGTTGGGACTTTATCATGGGGCAGAAGCACTGCAGGATGTCATTTTTTTGCAATCTTACTTTAACTTGCTGTGGAGATAGGCAATGGGAACCATCTTTGATGTTCTTCCTCTAGACTGCTAACACCAGAGGGCTTGTGCTGCCCATCCTGTACTGTGACCAGGATGACTAAGTGCCCCATGTCCCACCAACCATGCAGGGATCCCAAGCTATAATAGGGCCAGGTGAGTGCTCAAGCACTGTCCAATCCATGCAGAGACCAAAGCACAACCAGGCTAAGCAAGTACTCCAAGCCCAGCACTACTTACACAACAACCAAAACAAAATTAAGCTGAAAAAGTACTCACATCCTGCCATCCTAATGAAGTGGAAGGGCCACAACTGGGCTAGCAATTGCCTTGAGCCCTAACCAACCTTTGCACAGACTGATCTACAATCAGTTTGGGCAAATTCCCTTAGACCCACATTCTCTGTGCAGCAAATAAGCCACAACTTGACCAAATGAGTGCTCAAGCCCTACTTAACCAACACAGAGACCAAGCTATGAAGAGATGAGCAAGTGGCTCAAATTATTCTCTCCCTGTGAAGGGGCTGAGCTACAAAATGGTCTAGCAAAGGCTTCAAGCTCCACTATCTCTGTGCAGCTACTGTAACCTCCATGGGTATATGAAACCCACAAGAGGTGCTTGCAGAGTGGGGAGGAGCCAAGATAGTGGAGAAGTAGCAGGCTGAGACTACTTCAGCTAGCAGGAGATCAGCTAGATAGCTTATCTAAAGATTGCAAACACCTGCAAATCCATCGGCAGATCGAAGAGAAGAACAGCAATTCTAGAAACAGAAAAACAACCACTTTCTGGAAGGAACACTACGGAAAACACTCAGGGAACAAAAGCTCCTGAAAGCAAACCTGAGAGGATTACTCAGCCTGGCCCCTGGTAAGGGCGGTGCAATTCTGCCTGGGGCAAAGACACTTGAGAATCACTACAAGAGGCCCCTCCCCCAGAAGATCAAAAAGAAATCCAGCCAAGACCAAGTTCACCTACCAAGGAGTGCAGTTTCAATACCAAGGAGAGCAGCAGAATTCCAGAGGAGGAGAAAACTAACCACGGAACTCATGGCTTTCTCCCTGTGATTTTTTAGTCTTGCAGTTAATTTAATTTTTTTCTTTTTCATTTTTTTTCTCTTCTTCTGCTAAAATTTTTTTAAACTTTTACCCTTTTCTTTTTTAACGTTTTTTAACTAGTTTATCTAATATATATATATATATATATATATATTCTTATTTATACTTTTCTTTATTTGTTTTCTTTTTTTAATTCTTTTTTTTCATTTTTTTTCTTTTTCTTTCTGAACCTCTTTTTATCCCCTTTCTCCCCCCCTCACTATTTGGGATCTCTTCTGATTTGGTTAAAGCATATTTTCCTGGGGTTGTTGCCACCCTTTTAGTATTTTACTTGCTCCTTCATATATTCTTATCTGGACAAAATGACAAGGCGGAAAAACTCACCACAAAAAAAAAAAAAAAAAAGAACAAGAGGCAGTACCGAAGGCTAGGGACCTAATCAATACAGACATTGGTAATATGTCAGATCTAGAGTTCAGAATGACAATTCTCAAGGTTCTAGCCGGGTTCAAAAAAGGCATGGAAGATATTAGAGAAACCCTCTCGGGAGATATAAAAGCCCATTCTAGAGAAATAAAAGAACTAAAATCTAACCAAGTTGAAATCAAAAAAGCTATTAATGAGGTTCAATCAAAAATGGAGGCTCTCACTGCTAGGATAAATGAGACAGAAGAAAGAATTAGCGATATAGAAGACCAAATGGCAGAGAATAAAGAAGCTGAGCAAAAGAGGGACAAACAGCTACTGGACCACGAGGGCAGAATTCGAGAGATAAGTGACACCATAAGATGAAACAACATCAGAATAATTGGGATTCCAGAAGAAGAAGAAAGAGAGAGGGGAGCAGAAGGTATACTGGAGAGAATTATTGGGGAGAATTTCCCCAATATGGCAAAGGGAATGAGAATCAATATTCAGGAGGTTCAGAGAACGCCACTCAAAATCAATAAGAATAGGCCCACAACCCATCACCTAATAGTAAAATTTACAAGCCTTAGTGTCAAAGAGAAAATCCTGAAAGCAGCCCGGGAAAAGAAGTCTGTAACATACAATGGTAAAAATATTAGATTGGCAGCAGATTTATCCACAGAGACCTGGCAGGCCAGAAAGAGCTGGCATGATATATTCAGAGCACTAGACAAGAAAAACATGCAGCCAAGAACACTATATCCAGCTAGGCTATCATTGAAAATAGAAGGAGAGATTAAAAGCTTCCAGGACAAACAAAAAATGAAAGAATTTGCAAACACCAAACCAGCTCTACAGGAAATATTGAAAGGGGTCCTCTAAGCAAAAAGAGAGCCTACAAGTGGTAGATCAGAAAGGAACAGAGACAATATACAGTAAGAGTCACCTTACAGGCACTACAATGGCACTAAATTAATGTCTCTAAATAGTTACCCTGAATGTTAATGGGATAAATGCCCCAATCAAAAGACACAGGGTATCAAAATAAATAAAAAAACAAAACCCATCTATATGTTGCTTACAAGAAACTCATTTTAAGCCCAAAGACACGTCCAGATTTAAAGTGAGGGGGTGGAAAAGAATTTACCATGCTAATGGACATCAGAAGAAAGCAGGAGTGGCAATCCTTATATCAGATCAATTAGATTTTAAGCCAAAGACTATAATAAGAGATGAGGAAGGACACTATATCATACTCAAAGGGTCTGTCCAACAAGAAGATCTAACAATTTTAAATATCTATGCCCCCAACATGGGAGCAGCCAACTATATAAACCAATTAATAACAAAATCAAAGAAACACATCAACAACAATTGAGGGGACTCACAACAGTGAGGGGACTTTAACACTCCCCTCACTCAAATGGAGAGATCATCCAAGCAAAACATCAACAAGGAAATAAAGGCCTTAAATGACACACTGGACCAGATGGACATCACAGATATATTCAGAACATTTCATCCCAAAGCAACAGAATACACATTCTTCTCTAGTGCACATGGAACATTCTCCAGAATAGATCACATCCTCGGTCCTAAATCAGGACTCAACTGGTATCAAAAGATTGGGATCATTCCCTGCATATTTTCAGACCACAATGCTCTGAAGCTAGAACTCAATCACAAGAGGAAGTTTGGAAAGAACCCAAATACATGGAGATTAAACAGCATCCTTCTAAAGAATGAATGGGTCAACCGGGAAATTAAAGAAGAATTGAAAAAAATCATTGAAACAAATGATAATGAAAATACAATGGTTCAAAATCTGTGGGACACAACAAAGGCACTCCTGAGAGGAAAATATATAGCTGTACAAGCCTTTCTCAAGAAACAAGAAAGGTCTCAGGTACACAACCTAACCCTACACCTAAAGGAGCTGGAGAAAGAACAAGAAAGAAACCCTAAGCCCAGCAGGAGAAGAGAAATCATAAAGATCAGAGCAGAAATCAATGAAATAGAAACCAAAAAAATCAATTGAACAAATCAACAAAACTAGGAGGTGGTTCTTTGAAAGAATTAATAAAATTGATAACCCCCTGGCCAGACTTATCAAAAAGAAAAGAGAAAGGACCCAAATAAATAAAATCATGAATGAAAGAGGAGAGATCACAACTAACACCAAAGAAATACAAACTATCATAAGAACATACAATGAGCAACTCTACGCCAACAAATTTGACAATCTGGAAGAAATGGATGCATTCCTAGAAACATATAAACTACCACAACTGAACCAGGAACAAATAGAAAGCCTGAACAGACCCATAACCAGTAAGGAGATTGAAATAGTCATTAAAAACCTCCAAACAAACAAAAGCCCAGAGCCAGACAGCTTCCTGAGGGAATTCTACCAAACATTTAAAGAAGAACTAATTCCTATTCTCCTGAAACTGTTCCAAAAAATAGAAATGGAAGGAAAACTTCCAAACGCATTTTATGAAGCCAGCATCACCTTGATCCCAAAACCAGACAAGGATCCCATCAAAAAAGAGAGCTATAGATGAATATCCTTGATGAACACAGATGCGAAAATTCTCACCAAAATACTATCCAAAAGGATTCAACAGTACATTAAAAGGATTATTCACCACGACCAAGTGGGATTTATTCCAGGGCTGCAACGTTGGTTCAACATCCACAAATCAATCAATGTGATACAACACATCAATAAAAGAAAGAACAAGAACCATATGATACTCTCAATAGATGCTGAATAAGCATTTGACAAAGTACAGCATCCCTTCCTGATCAAAACTCTTCAAAGTGTAGAGATAGAGGGCACATACATCAATATTATTAAAGCCATTTATGAAAAACCCACCGCAAATATCATTCTCAATGGAGAAAAACTGAAAGCTTTTCCACTAAGGTCAGGAACACGGCAGGGATGTCCATTATCACCACTGCTATTCAACATAGTACTAGAAGTCCTAGCCTCAGCACTCAGACAACAAAAGGAAATTTAAAGGCATCCAAATCAGCAAAGAAGTCAAACTATCACTCTTTGCAGATGATATGGTATTATATGTGGAAAACCCAAAAGACTCTACTCCAAAACTGCTAGAACTTGTACAGAAATTCAGTAAAATGTCAGGATATAAAATCAATGCACAGAAATCAGTTTCATTTCTCTACACCAACAACAAGACAGAAGAAAGAGAAATTAAGGAGTCAATACCATTTACAATTGCACCCAAAACCATATGATACCTAGGAATAAACCTAACCAAAGAGGCACAGAATCTATACGCAGAAAACTATAAAGTACTCATGAAAGAAATTGAGGAAGACACAAAGAAATGGAAAAATGTTCCATGCTCCTGGATTGGAAGAATAAATATTGTGAAAATGTCTATGCTACCTAAAGCAATCTATACATTTAATGCAATTCCTATCAAAGTACCATCCATCTTTTTCAAAGAAATGGAACAAATAATTTTAAAATTTATATGGAACCAGAAAAGACCTCGAATAGCCAAAGGGATATTGAAAAAGAAAGCCAAAGTTGGTGGCATCACAATTCCGGACTTCAAGCTCTATTACAAAGCTGTCATCATCAAGACAGCATGGTACTGGCACAAAAACAGAAACATAGATCAATGGAACAGAATAGAAAGCCCAGAAATAGGCCCTCAACTCTATGGTCAACTAATCTTCAACAAAGCAGGAAAGAATGTCCAATGGAAAAAAGACAGCCTCTTCAATAAATGGTGTTGGGAAAATTGGACAGCCACATGCAGAAAAATGAAATTGGACCATTTCCTTACACCACACACAAAAATAGATTCAAAATGGTTGAAGGACCTCAATGTGAGAAAGGAATCCATCAAAATCCTTGAGGAGAACACAGGGAGCAACCTCTTCGACCTCAGCCGCAGCAACATCTTCCTAGGAACAGCGCCAAAGGCAAGGGAAGCAGGGGCAAAAATGAACTATTGGGATTTTATCAAGATCAAAAGCTTTTGCACAGCAAAGGAAACAGTTAACAAAACCAAAAGACAACTGACCGAATGGGAGAAGATATTTGCAAAAGACATATAAGATAAAGGACTAGTGTCCAAAATCTATAAAGAACTTATCAAACTCAACACCCAAAGAACAAATAATCCAATCAAGAAATGGGCAGAGGGCATGAACAGACTTTTCCGCAAAGAAGACATCCAGATGGCCAACAGACACATGAAAAAGTGCTCCATATCACTTGGCATCAGGGAAATACAAATCAAAACCACAATGAGATATCACCTCACACCAGTCAGAATGGCTAAAATCAGTAAGTCAGAAAATGACAGATGCTGGTGAGGATGCAGAGAAAGGGGAACCCTCCTACACTCTTGGTGGGAATGCAAGCTGGTGCAACCACTCTGGAAAACAGCATGGAGGTTCCTCAAAATGTTGAAAATAGAACTGCCCTATGACCCAGCAATTGCACTACTGGGAATTTACCCTAAAGATACAAACGTAGTGATCCAAAGGGGCACGTGCACCCGAATGTTTATAGCAGCAATGTCCACAATAGCCAAACTATGGAAAGAACCTAGATGTCCATCAACAGATGAATGGATAAAGAAAATTTGGTATACATACACAATGGAATACTATGCAGCCATCAAAAGAAATGAAATCTTTCCATTTGCGACAATGTGGATAGAACTAGAGCATATCATGCTTAGCGAAATAAGTCAAGTGGAGAAAGACAGCTATCATATGATCTCCTTGATATGAGGAAGTGGTGATGCAACATGGGGGCTTAAGTGGGTAGGAGAAGAATAAATGAATCAAGATGGAATTGGGAGGGAGACAAACCATAAGTGACTCTTAATATCACAAAACAAACTGAAGGTTGCTGGGGGGAGGGGGGTTGGGTGAAGGGGGGTGGGGTTATGGACATTTGGGAGGATATGTGCTTTGGTGAGTGCTGTGAAGTGTGTAAACCTGGCAATTCACAGACCTGTACCCCTGGGGATAAAAATATATGTTTATTAAAAAAAAATGTGCTTGCAGAGAGTACCTGGCTCTGGTGGCCAAGGGAGATTATACTTCTGGACTATAAAGAACAGCTTCTACACAAGACTTCTTCAATACTGAGCAAGGTAGCCATTTTGCTTAATACAAAACAAACACAGAGAACCAAAATGATGAGACAGAAGAATATGTTCTGAGCCAAAGAATAAGGGAAATACACAAAATAAAATTTTAATGAAATGGAAATAAGCATCCTAACTGATAGAGCATTCAAAGTAATGATCATGAAAATGCTCACTGATCTTGGGAGAAGACTGGAAGAACACAGTGAGAACTTCAACAATGTAATAGAAAATATTTTTTTAAAAAGTACCAAACAAATGATAATTGTACTGAAATATACACTAGAGAATTTTAACAGCACAGTGGATAAAATAGAAGTATGAATTATTGAACTAGAAGACAAAGCAATGGAAAACACAGAGTATGGAAGGAAAAATAAATAAAAGAAGTGATGATATCATAAGGGTCCTCTGAGACAACATCAAATGGACTAGGAGAATAGAAAGAGCCATAGAAATATAAAAGAAATAATGGCTAGAAACGTCTATAATCAAGGCCAAGAAAACACACCTATAGGTCCAGGGAGCCCCAATAAGATGAAACCAAAGAGAAGCACAGGCATATATTTAAAACGATAAAAGTTATTGATAGAGAGATAATTTTTAAAGTAACAAGAGGAAAGCAACTTATTACCTACAAGGGAAACCCCATAAGATTATCAGAATTTTCAACAGAAACGTTATAGGCCAGAAAGAAGTAGTGTGACATATTCAAAGTGCTGATAGAGGAAAACACAAACCAAGAATTACCTATGTAGGAGGGTTACTATTCAAAATTAAAGGATTTACATATTCTTTTCCAGATAAGCAAATGCTAAGGGGGTTTATCACTATTAAATTAGCCTTAAAATAAATGCTAAAGAAACTTCTCTGAGCTAAAAATAACAGACCTAACAAATACTAAGAAAACATAAAAAAATAAAAATCTTACCAGAAAGCATAAATAAAAATATAAGTAATGGATTAACCATTTATAAAGTAAACATGATGGGTAAAAGGCAAAAGTAGTAAAATTAATTAAAAATACAATAACTAGCTAAGGAATGCATAAAATGATGTAATATGTGTCTCCAAAAATGTTTTTGGGTGGAATGAGTAATAATATAAGGCTTTAGAATGTGTACAGAATTTATATCAATTTATTTATTTTTATTTTTTAAAGATTTTATTTATTTATTTGACAGACAAGGATAACAAGTAGGCAGAGAAGCAGTTAGAGAGAGGAGGGGGAAACAGGCTCCCCACTGAGCAGAGAGCCCAATGCAGGGCTTGATCCCAGGACCCTGAGATCATGACTTGAGCTGAAGGCAGAGGCTTAACCCCCTGAGCCACCCAGGAGCTCCCAAATTTATATCAATTTAAAAGAGACTGTAGTATACTCAAGATATTTTATGTAAATCCCACAGTAACAGAAAGCAGAAACAACCACCACAACAAAAACCATTATACTAAATACACAAAAGGCAATGAGAAAGGAATCTTAACATAATACTAAAGAACAACAACAACAAAAAAATCAAACCACAAGAGAGAAAGAGGAGAAGAAAGGAACAGAGAAAGGAACTACAAAAACAGCTAGAAAACAATGAACAAAATGACAGTATTACCAACTAATAATACCTTAGATATAAATAGACTAAATTCTCTAATCGAAAGACATTGGGTGTGCTGGGTGGATAAAAATATATAAAAAATATTCTATATGCTGCTTATAAAGCACTCACCTCCAACCTAAATAAAAAACTAAAATGAAGGATTGGATAAAATGATACAACATGAAAATATAAATGCAAAGAAAACTGGGGTAATAATACTTACGTCAGACCAAAATAAGTTAAAACCTAAACTAACAAAAGACAAAGAAAAGCTTTACATAATGACAAAGGGGTTAATCCAAAATGAAGATATAACATTTGTAAACCTCTTTGAACCCAACATAAGAGTATCTGAATATTTAAGCAAATATTAAGAGAAATAAAGAAATATATAGCAATACGATAATAGTAAATGAATTTAACATCCTACTTTCAGCAATGGATAGATCATTCAGATAGAAATTAAATTAAAAAATAAAATAGCCTCGAACAATACATTAAAGTAGATAGGCTTATTATATACAGAATATTTCATGCAAACCAGCAGGATACACATTATTTTCAAGTGCACATGAAATATTCTTCAGTATCAATCATATTTTAGGTCACAAGGACTCTGAGAAAAGGAGGGTTATAGAGGGGAGGGTTGTTGGTGGATGGGTGAACCTGGTGGTGGGTAATAAGGACCAAACATATTGCATGGAGCACTGGGTGTTATATATAAACAATGTTGGAACACTACATCAAAAACTAATGATGTATGGTATGGTGACTAATATAACTCAATAAAATAAAATTAAAAAATCTCAATAAATTTAAGAAAATTGGAATCAAATCAAGCATCTTTATCAACAACAATGGTTTAAAACTAAAAATTAATTATAAGAAGAAAACTGGACAAAAAAACACAAATACATGGAGACTAAACAACTTGTAATTAAAAAAAAAATGGGTCAGTGAAAAACTTAAAGAGAAAATAAAGAAAATAACCTGAGTCACAAAAAACAATACAAAATTTCAAAATCTTTGGGATATAGCAGTTTAAAGAGAAAGTTCATAACAATACAAGCTTAACCCAAAAAACAAGAAAAATCTCAAATAAAAAAATTAACTTACATTTGAAGGAACTAGAAAAAAAAAAACAGAAAAAACAAACACCAAAGTTAATAGAAGGAAGAAAATAATATCAGAGAAAAGACCTCAACGTGAGACAGGAATCCATCAGAATCCTAGAGGAGAGCATAGGCAGTAATCTCTTCGATATCAGCCACAGCAACTTCTTTCAAGATACGTCTCCAAAGGCAAAGGAAACCAAAGCGAAAATAAACTTTTGGGACTTCATCAAGATCAAAAGCTTCTGCACAGCAAAGGAAACAGTCAAGAAAACAAAGAGGCAACCCACGGAATGGGAGAAGATATTTGCAAATGACAGTACAGATAAAAGGTTGATATCCAGGATCTATAATAAACTCCTCAAATTCAACACACATGAAACAGGCAAACATATCAAAAAATGGGCAGAAGATATGAACAGACACTTCTCCAATCAAGACATACAAATGGCTATCAGACACATGAAAAAATGTTCATCATCATTAGCCCTCAGGGAGATTCAAATTAAAACCACATTGAGATATCACCTTACACCAGTTAGAATGGCCAAAATTAACAAAACAGGAAACAGCATGTGTTGGAGAGGATGTGGAGAAAGGGGAACCCTCTTACACTGTTAGTGGGAATGTAAGTTGGTGCAGCCTCTTTGGAGAACTGTGTGGAGATTCCTCAAGATATTAAAAATAGAGCTTCCCTCTGACCCTGCAATTGCACTCCTGGGTATTTACCCCAAAGATACAGATGTCGTGAAAAGAAGGGCCATCTGTACCCCAATGTTTCTAGCAGCAATGGCCACGGTCGCCAAACTATGGAAAGAACCAAGATGCCCTTCAATGGACGAATGGATAAGGAAGATGTGGTCCATATACACTATGGAGTATTATGCCTCCATCAGAAAGGATGAATACCCAACTTTTGTAGCAACATGGACGGGACTGGAAGAGATTATGCTGAGTGAAATAAGTCAAGCAGAGAGAGCCAATTATCATATGGTTTCTCTTATTTGTGGAGCATAACAAATAGCATGGAGGACAAGGGGCGTTAGAGAGGAGAAGGGAGTTGGGGTAAATTGGATAGGGAGGTGAACCACGAGAGACTCTGGACTCTGAAAAACAATCTGAGGGGTTTGAAGTGGTGGGGGGGTGGGAGGTTGGGGTACCAGGTGGTGGGAATTATAGAGGGCACGGATTGCATGGAGCACTGGGTGTGGTGAAAAAATAATGAATACTGTTTTTCTAAAAATAAATAAATTGGGGAAAAAAATCAATGTCAGAGAAAAAATAAATAAAACAGAGATTAAAAATACGTAGGAAAGCTCAATGGAATTAGGAATGTTTTTTTTGGGAAAAAAAAAAAGAGAACAAAACTGACAAAATTTTAGTTAGACTCATTAAGAAAAAAGTGAGAGACCCCAAATTAAAAAATATCAGTATAAAAGAGAAGATATTACAACAGCTAACACAGAATTAGAAAAAGAAAATAATAAAATACTTTGAATCATTATATGCCAAGAAATTAGACAGCCTAGAAGAAATAGTAAAATTTCTAGAAGTAGGAAATCTCCTGAGACTGAATCATGAGAAAATAGAAAATCTGAGTAGACCAATTATTAGTAATGAAATTGAATCAGTAATTAAAAAAAAAACCCAAGAAACAGGAGTACAGGTCATGATTAATTCTATGGTTAATTCTATCAATGGGTGGTTCAGTTGGTTAAGGGACTGTCTTTGGCTCAGGTCATAATCCTGGAGTCCCGGAATTGAGCTCCACATTGGGCTCTCTGCTCAGCGGGGAGTCCGCTTCTCCATGTCCCTCCCCCTTCTCATCCTCTTTCTCTCATTCTCTCTCTCTGTCAAATAAATAAATTTTTAAAAGTCTTAAAACAAAACAAAACAAATCAAGCAAAAAAGAAACCCCAAAAATGGAATAGAAAAGAACAATGTCAAACTTATTTTAAGAAGCAGATACTACCCTGATACCAAATCCATGGAAACTACAAAAATATACGTATGGCCAGGATCTTTGATGAATATAGATGTAAAAATCTTCAACAACATACGAGCAAATAGAATTAAACATTAAAAGAATACATGATCACGTGAGATTCATTCCAGAGATGCAATGATCATTCATCATATGCAAATCAATCAAAATGATACACCCACATTAAAAAGAACAACAACAACAAAGTATCAAAAAGTATATTATCAGTGGTAGTACCAGAGGAGGAAGATGGCAACCATTTTAGTAGGTACTTGAGGAGCAGGCCACACCAGCCTGTTTCCCACACTGGGAAAGCCAGGAAGTCTCCACAGTGACCACAGGGTTCTCATAGCCAAACAACTTTATGGGGGTGTGGTTCTGGGAGCCCACTCCAGAACAGCTACTAGGTCCTACATTGCCAATCAAATGACTGACAATCTGATCCTTATTCATGACTATATTTTCTCCTGCTGCTTAGGTTCAGCAGCTGATACCTAGGCTGTAGCGGAGTCCTTTCACTTATCAGCTTATTTCCATAGTATGGAGCTGAATGACCCTCTGGTGGTACAAAAGGTAACCAGCCTCTTTAAAGAGATGTGTTTCTCAAACTGAGAAGACCTGATGGTATGAATCATCAAATGTGGGCTGGGGCCCCCTAAAAGAAAGGCAAGTGTACTCAGTGCTCATGGAGGGTATGGTGGTAAGAGTCCTTTGTCACTGGGAGCTCCTATCTTTGTGGCCATGTTGATGCTACCTAATGGGAAAATGTGACCAAGGAAGAGTGTTGGCAATTTATATCAATGCTTTCGCTTTGGCCATGGGATGGGTCAGCTCCAGTGGTGGGGTGATCTGTCTGGCAAACTTTATAGAATCAGAGGTAGAGTAGCAGGTACTTTTGTCACATGTCTTTTTCTGTGACATAATTTCTATGGAAATGATCTTTTTTTTTATTCTTGACAGAATGTTTATTGAATTTTATATAACAATATGTTTTCTTTTATTTTTTTTTCTAGAATTCTAGGAATCAAAGAGGTGGTAAAGTAACAATGGTGAATTTGGGAATATGGTCTCCCAAAAGTAACTGCTGTTTATTGACATAAGATTTCTACTTATACATGGAATCCAAAAAAATAAAACCAGACAATAAAACAAGATAAAAGTGGGCTCATAGGTAGAGAACAAAGTGATAGTTACCAGAAGGGAGGGGGTTGAGGGGTGGATGACATAGTTAAAATGGACCTACCAACGTTCAGTTTTAAAATGATTAAATCATGGGGATGTAATGTGCAGCATAAGGAATATAGTCAAGAACATTTTAATAATTTTGTATGGTAATAGATGGACAGAAGACTTATAGTGGTGATCATATCATAATGTATAAAATTATACATTTTCTAATGTATACAATGACAAAATAACTATGAGGTAAATTTGAAACTAATATATATTGTATTTCAATCATAGTTCAATGAAAAATATAAAATAAAAGGACTAGAGAAAAAGGATAGGAAAAGAGAACTGAAGAGTGATTAGAGCAGTTAATTGCAATTAGAGTAGAAAAACTGTAAATAAAGTGTTTAAAGTTACAAAGATTATTAATAAAGGAACTAAAAACAAAGATAGAACTATATTAGGAAAAGAGGAAGAGAGGTGATGGTGCATACAAAAAAAATATTGACCCATTATGGAAGAATGCCATTAGGAAATGTGTAAAATTGAGAAGTAATGATATAAATGTATTATTTAAAGATATGGAGGTAGCCACCAAACTAAATGCAGAATCACATTAATATGTGCCTATGTTTGTCAGACAATTTTACTGGTACATGGATCTTATCTTCAAATATGGTGCTAGTGCTTTAAATTACAGAAATTGTGGCTTTTGAAAATAGATTAAACCAGTAATGATAGTGACAGAAGAAAAATGACTTCTTATATTGTAAGTATACCTATATATTTTTAAGATTTGTATATTTATTTTAGAGGGCGAGATAGCATGTGCAGAGGGAGAGGGAGAGAGAATCTCAGACTGCACCCTGAACATAGAGCCAGACGCAGGGCTTGATCTTGCTACCCTAAATCATAACCTGAGCCAAAATCAAGAGTCAGATACTTAACCTACTGTGCCACCCAGGTCAACCAAAGGTATACATTGTAACTACAACTAAAATTGTTTTTTACACTTTAAAGATCATAGTGTACTTAAGATTTACATTATTCTTTCCTAAGAAAGATTTCACAAGATAATGGTTTTCATGTGATGCCATTATTATGTCTTGTATTCTAGTAGTTGAGCCACCTCTACTACCTCTTTAGGGGTATTCTACTCCTCTTCCATCCCAACTATGGGCAGACATATGGCCTACTTCTCTTAGCCTCCATTAGAAAACAAAAAACACTTTCCTCTGTGCTATTCACTCCAATTTAAATCTATAGCTCATTTAGCTCAATTCCTCATTTTGGAGATGAAGAAACAGGCCCAGAATAGGAACAGCATTTACTTGTTTTACTGTATCATGGAAACATGTGTTTTAGAAGGAAAAATTCTAAAGAGTTCCCACAGTTCTATAGTTCCTATGTATTTAACTTCATTTTGTGAATTAGCTAATTTGGTATAGACTAAATACTTTGAGGTGGATTCCAGTTTTATAAACAGCATCTTTCATTGAATAGAAACAATGAATAATTTTGTAGCTTCTTTCTTTTTTTTCTGGTTATTTGATTTGACTTCATTTGACTCCTAATTAACTGTAGTAATGAACAATATAATCAATTTAATCAAATGTGTAGTATTGTGTATAATACCATGTAACTTCTGGGTGCTTTGTAAAATATCTGCTGGAAATATCTGCTGGAAAATAAAATAAGCTATCAATTGACTCTTTCTATTGATAACAGGGTGATACTTAACATATTTTGTACTGAATTGGTTTACCTTGTGCTCCTGTTGCCCAAAAGAAATAAAAAAATCTGGAGAGGAGCAAGATGGCAGAGGAATAGGAGACCTAAATTTCATTGGATCCCAGGAACTCAGATACTTATCAAACCATTCGGAATACCTACAAACTCAACAGGAGATCAAAGAAAAGAATAGTAATTCTAGGAACAGAAAAGCAACTACTTTCCGGTAGGTAGGATGTCAGGAGAAGTGAATCCAAGGTGATATATGGGAAGATAGATCATGGGGGAAGGGCCGGCTACCGACAAGTGAGAGAGCAGTGGAGCACAAAATCAGAAATTTCAGAAGTCTGCTCCACTGAGGGATGTCACTCCAGTGGCTAAATGGGGGGGATGCGGGGGTTGGGGTGGAATTCTCTTTGGGTCAGTGTGGTCTCAGGACATATGGGGTCACAGAAAGACAGGGGGTGCCAGAATGTGGTAGAGCTCCCAGGTATCGGAAAGGGGAAGCCAGCTGCAAACATGGAGATGAGTAGGGGCCTCTAAGATTGGGAATGCCATAAACCATGACCCAAGAAAAACTTGTGCCTCTATTTTAAGAGCAGGCACACCACAAGTGGCAGATCTAGGGACACATCCCTTCCTCCACTGGGAGGAGTAATGCAGAAGCACCATGCAGGAATCTGCTGGGTTTGGAGACACCAAACAGGGCTGTGTTCCAGAGACAGAAATGCTCAGTCACAGGCTTGGTGAGCTCAGAGTGTGGGCCAAGGCCATGGAGACAGGCATGATTGATGGCTTTTCTCTGAGGGCTCACTGAAGAGGAGGACCCCTGAGCACTTGGCTCCTCTGGGCCTGGAGATTGGAGGGAACCATCTTCATCCTCATCCTCCAAAGCTGTATGGAAAGCTTTCAGGGAACAAAAGCTACTGAGAGCACCCAAGCAGACTACATAGCCTGACCCCTGTGAAGGGAAGTGCATTTCTGCCTTGGGCAATGACATTTGAAAATCACTGCAAGAGGCCCCTTCCCTAGAAGATCAGCAAGAACATCCAGCCAAGATCAAGCTCACCTATCAATGAGAAATGCAAAACAACAGTGCTAGGGGAATACAGCACATAAAATTCATGGCTTTTCCCTCATGATTCTTTAGTCCTTTAAAGTTAATTTTTTTAAAAAAAATTTTTATTTTTCTCTTGTTCTATTTTTTTTTAAAGATTTTATTTATTTATTTGACAGAGAGAGATCACAGTAGGCAGAGAGGCAGGCAGAGAGAGGGGAAGGGAAGCGGCCCCCTGCTGAGCAGAGAGCCCAATGCAGGCCTCAATCCCAGGACCCTGAGATCATGACCTGAGCCGAAGACAGCGGCTTAACCCACTGAACCACCCAGGCGCCCCTATTTTTTTTTTTAATTTTTCCTCTTTCTTATTATAACCTACTTTAGCTATTTTATCAATACATTAAAAAATCATATTCAAACCATTCATTGTATTTAACCTTATTTTTTGTATACATATAAATTCTTTATTTAAAAATTTGGGGTAGAGTTTCTTCTAAAGGATCAAAATATATCCTAAATCTAGCACATGTCTTTGTTCTAGTTTCCAGCCTGATCACATTTTCTGCTCTTTTTTTCCTATTATCTACCAACTTCTTATCTTACCAATTCCATTTTTAGAATATTTTTAATTTTCACTTTTACAGTCATATTCCATCCCTTCATTGTATGTGTGTATAGGCACACACACACACACATATATATAAATATATATAAATATAAATAAATATATATTATATATAAATTTTTTAAAAATTTTGGGAAGCAGTTTCTTCTAACAGGCCAAAATATACCCAAAATCAACGGTGTGAGTCTCTACTGGTTTGGTAAGTGTATATTTTTCTGGGGTCATTGTTACCCTTTTTGCATTTTGTTCTCTCATTCTTCTATTCTTCTCTGGCTAAAATGACAAGGTAGAAAAACTCTCCCCCCCAAAAAAAAAGAACAAGAGGCAGTACTGATGGCTAGAGAACTAATCAATATGGACACTAGTATGATGTCAGAACTAGAGTTCAGAATGATGCTTATAAAGATGCTAGCTGGGCTTGAAAAAAGCATAGAAGGTACTAGAGAATCCCATTCTGGAGAAATAAAAGAACAAAAATCTAACCAAGTTGAAAAAAAAAACTATTAGTGAGGTGCAATAAAAGACAGAGGCTCTAACTCCTAGGATAAATGAAGCAGAAGAGAGAATTAGTGATATATAAGATCAAATGACAGAGAATAAAGAAGCTGAGAAAAAGAGAGATAACAACTACTTCACCATGAGGGAAGATTTCAAGAGATGAGTGATACCATAGGATGAAAGAATATTAGAATAATTAGGTTGCAGAAGTAGAAGAGAGAGAGACAGAGGCAGAATATATATTGGAGCAAATTATAGCAGAGAATTTCACTAATTTGGCAAAGGGAACAAGCATCAAAATCCAGGAGGCACAAAGAACCCCCATCAAAATAAATAAAAATAGGTTAACAACCAACCTCTAATAGTAAAATGTACAAGTCTCAAAAAGAATGAGAAAATCCTGAAGAAGCTCAGGACAAGAGCTCTGTAACCTACAACAGTTGAAATATTAGATTGGTAGCAGACCTATCCACAGAGACCTAGCAGGCCAGAAAAAAACTGGCATGATATATTCAGAGCACTAAACAAGAAAAATATACAGCCCAGAATACGATCCTAGCTAGGCTCTTATTGAAAAGAGAAGGAGAGATAAAAAGCTTCCAGGACAAACAAAAACTAGAAGAATTTGCAAACACAAAACGAGTCCTACAGGAAATACTGAAAGCAGTCCTTGAAGCAAAATGAGAGCCTAAAGGTAGTAGACCAGAAAGGAACAGAGACAGTATGCAGTAACTGCCACCTTACGGACAATACAATGGCACTAAATTCATATCTTTCAATAGTTACCCTGAATGCAAATGAGCTAAAAGACTCAAACAAAAGACAGTGGGTGAAACCATATGATAATTGACTCTCTCTGCTCAACTTATTTCAATGACCATAATCTCCTCCAGTACCATCCATGTTGATACAAAAGTTGGGTGTTGCTCCTTTCTGATGGAGGCATAATATTCCATTGTATATATGGACCATATCTTCCTTATTCATTCATCTGTTGAAGGGCATTCTTGGCTCTTTGCACAATTTGGCGACTGTGGCCATTGGGAGTTGGAGAGAAGTGAGTCGGGGGAAATCAGAGCGAAAGACGAGCCTTGAGAGACTGTGGACTCTGAGAAACAAAATAAGGGATTTGGAGGGGATGGAGTGGGGGATGGGTGAACCTGGTAGTGGGTATTATGGAGGGCTCATATATCATGGAGAATTGGGTGTGTTGCATAAACAATGACTCTTGGAACACTGAAAAAAATAAAATAAAATTACAAAAAGAAAGACAATATCAGAATGGATTAAAAAAAAAAAAAACAAGACTCATCGATATGTGGTCTGCAAGAAAGACATTTTAAACCCAAAGACACATCCAGATTTAAAGTGAGGGGGTGGAAAATAATTTACCGTGCTAATGGAAATCAAGAGAAAGCTGGGATGGCAATCCTTATATCAGAATCCTTATATCATAAAATTAGATTTTAAGCCAAGAATATAAGAGATGAAGAAGAACACTATATCATAAAGGGTCTGTCCAACAAGATCTAAGAATTTTAAACATCTATGCCCTTAATATGGGAGCAGCCAATTATATAAACCAATTAATAACAGAAATCAAGGAAACACATTCATAATACAGTAATAGTAGGGAACATTAACACTCTCCTCACTGAAATGGACAGAACATATAAGCAAAAGATCAACAAGGAAATAAAGGCTTTAAATGACATACTGGCCCAGATGGACGTCACAGACATATTCCAAACATTCCATCCCAAAGCAGCAGAATTCACATTCTTCTCTAGTGTGGATGGAAAATTCTCCAAAATAGATCACATCCTGGGTCACAAATCAGGTCTCAACCAGTACCAAAAGATTGGGGTCATTCCCTGCATATTTTCAGACCACAATTCTTTGAAACTAGAACTCAATCACAAGAGGAAATTTGGAAATAACCAAATACATGGAGGCTAAGGAGCATCCTACTAAAGAATGAATGGGTCAATCAGGAAATTAAAGAAGGATTGAAAAAAAATCATGGAAACAAATGAAAATGAAAACACAACTGTTCAAAATCATTGGGATGCAGCAAAGGCGGTCCTGAGAGGAAAGTATATAGTGATACAAGCCTTCCTCAAGAAACAAGAAAGGTAACCCAAGGGACGCCTGGGTGGCGCAGTTGGTTAAACGACTGCCTCCAGCTCAGGGCGTGATCCTGGAGTCCCGGGATCGAGTCCCACATCAGGCTCCCAGCTCCATGGGGAGTCTGCTTCTCCCTCTGATCTTCTCCTCGCTCATGCTCTCTCTCACTGTCTCTCTCTCTCAAATAAATAAAATAAAATCTTAAAAAAAAAAAAAAGAAAGGTAACCCTACACCTAAAGGAGCTGGAGAAAGAACAGCAAATCAAGCCTAAACCCAGCAGGAGAAGAGAAATAATAAAGATCAGAGGACAAATCAATGAAATAGAAACCAAAAGAACAGCAGAAGAGATCAACAAAACTAGGAGCTGGTTCTTTGAAAGAATTAATAAGATTGATAACCCCCTGGCCAGACTTACCAAAAAGAAAAAGAGAAAGGACCCAGATTAATAAACTCATGAATGAAAGAGAAGAGATCACAACCAGCACCAAAGAAATACAAACAATTCTAAGAACATATTATGAGCCACTATACACCAGCAAATTTGACAATCTGGAAGAAATGGATACATTCTTAGAGACATACAAACTACCAAAACTGAACCAGGAAGAAATAGAAAACCTGAACAGACCCATAACCAGGGAGGAGATTGAAGCAGTCATCAAAAACCATTTACAATTGCACCCAAAACCATAAGATACCCAGGAATAAATCTAACCAAGAGGAAAAGAACCAGTACTCAGAAAACTATACAGTACTCATGAAAGAAATTGAGGAAGACACAAAGAAATGGGAAAAAAAAGTTCCATGCTCATGAACTGGAAGAACAAATATTGTGAAAATATTTATGTTACCTAGAGCAATCTACACATTTAATGCAATCCATATCAAAATAACCATCTTTTTTTCCCCAAAGAAATGGAATAAAAAAATCCTAAAATTTATATGGAACCAGAAAAGACCCTGAATAGCCAGAGGAATGTTGGGGGAAAAAAAACAAAGTTGGAGGCATCACAATTCCAGACATTAAGCTCTATTACAAAGTGGTAATCATCAAGACAGTATGGTACTGGCACAAAAACAGACACATAGATCAATGGAACAGGATAGAGATCCCAGAAGTGGACCCTCAATTCTATGGTCAACCAATCTTTCACAAAGCAGGAAAGCATGTCCAATGGAAAAAAGACAATCTCTTCAGCAAATGGTGTTGGGAAAATAGGACAGCCACATGCAGAAGCATAAAACCAGACCATTTCCTTACACCACACACAAAAATAGACTCAAAATGGATGAGAGACCTCCATGTGGTACAGGAATCCATCAAAATCCTGGAGGAGAACACAGGCAGCAACCCCTTCGACCTCAGCCACAGTGGCTTCTTCCTAGAAACATCACCAAAGGCAAGGGAAGGAAGGGCAATAATGAGCGATTAGGACTTCATCAAGATTAAAATCTTTTGCACAGTAAGGGAAACAGTCAACAAAACCAAAAGACAACTGACAGAATGGGAGAAGATATTTGCAAACGACATATCAGATAAACGGCTAGTACCCAAAATCTGTAAAGAACTTATCAAACTCAACACCCAAAGAATAAGTAATCCAATCAAGAAATGGGCGGAAGACATGAATAGACATTCTGCAAAGAAGACATCTAAATGGCCAACACACAGAGTGCACATCATCACTCATCATCCGGGAAATACAAGTCAAAACCCCAGTAAGATACCACCTCACGCCAGTCAGAATGGCTGAAATTAACCAGTCAGGAGATGACAGGTGTTGGTGAGGATGCAGAGAAAGGCGAACCCTCCTAAACTGCTGGTGGAAATACAGGCTAGTGCAGCCAGTGTAGAAAAGTTTAGAGGTTCCTCAAAATTTGGAAATAGAGTTACCCTGTGACCCAGCAATTGTACTACTGATTATTTACCCTAAAGATACAAATACAGTGATTTATAGGGGTATATGCTCCCAAATTCTTATAGTAGCAATGTCCACAATAACCAAACTATGGAAAGAGTTTAGTTATCCATCAACAGTGGAATGGATAAAGAAGCAGTGGTGTATATATATTAAAGTGGATACTATGCAGCCATCAAAAAAAAGATGAAATTTTGCCATTTCCAATGACGTGGATGAAAATGGAGGGTATTATGCTAAGAAAAGTAAGTCAATCACAGAAAGACATTTATTATATAATCTCAGTGATACGAGGAATTTGGGAGGTGGGGCGCAGGGTTGTGGGGTAAGAGAGGGAAAAATGGAAGAAGATAGGACCAGGGAGGGAAACAAACCATAAGAGACTCTTGATCTCAGGAAACAAACTAAGCGTTGCTGGAGGGGATAAGGGTTGGAAGGTTAGGGTGGCTAGATGATGCATTGGACAGGGTATGTGTAATGATAATTCTGTGAAATGTGTAAGACTGATAATTCACAGACCTATGCCCATGAAACAAATAATACATTATATGGTAATAAGAAAAAATGCATACATATCATTATTGGAAAAAAATGTCATATGAGTAAATTTCTATGAATATGTACAATACAAACCTAGATATATTACTAAACAATTTACATGCTTCATTTTCTCATAAGAAACATCTTATTAATGTCACTTTTTACATTTGAGGAAAATGATATTCCAAGAGATTAAGAAAGGTCTGCAGAGGTTTTTTCTGCAACTAAAGGTTAGAATAAGAATTAAGATCAAAGCTGTCTGACACCAAAACTGTAGGAAATAACAACTACATTATACAACATTAATGACACTTTCTATTTTTTTTTATTAAATATTTTATTTATTTATTTGACAGAGAGAAATCACAAGTAGATGGAGAGGCAGGCAGAGAGAGAGAGAGAGGAGGAAGCAGGCTCCCTGCTGAGCAGAGAGCCCGATGCGGGACTCGATCCCAGGACCCTGAGATCATGACCTGAGCCGAAGGCAGCAGCTTAACCCACTGAGCCACCCAGGCGCCCGACACTTTCTATTTTTAACTCATTTAGTTATTCTGAGGGAGATTAGGAAATCTTTGCTAACACATTTTAGGACCCTTGAACCTTGATTATCACATAGCTCAGATTTTGGGACTTGATGAAACTTCATTTACTACAGGACTAATTTTAGTTTTGTTTTTGATTTTTTTTTAACCCCTGTTGAAACTTTCTTATGGAGAAGATAATCTTCACCAACGTAGGAAGCTAAGAACAAATAAAATGAATTATAAATATATTTGGCCATATAAAGATTATAAATTTTTGCATTGCAAAAAACAAACAACAAAAAAGCAATAGCTATATGAGTGTTGGGGAAAATACAACACAGAAGAAAAGTGAAGATTAGTATCTATAATAATTATCTATAATATCTATAACAATATAATTTAACATCTGTAATAGAGAATGTTATAAACTGGAAAAATATTAATAACACAAGAAAAGTAGAGACTGAAAAGGCATGCTCCTCAAATTATCAAACTAAAGTGGACAAAGTACATTCCAAATATGTTCAAATTCACTAGTAATCAAAGAAAAGAAAATTAAAGTATCAGTGATGTATTATGCATCCATTAGAATGGTAGAGGAAGAGCTTTAACATCTATTGCTAACTTGTTTCCAGAGAAGTATGTATTATCTTTTTAAAATGAAACTAACAAAACATCACTCTTCTGCTCTTTGCACCACTTCCTCCCCACCATGTTTGTATGTGTGTGTGTATTTCAAGGTTTGATATGATAAAGTGAATGCTAGTGAAAATTAAGGAATGATACATTTTAGGATGTTGCTAAATGTTATCTGGAGAAAAGAAAAGAAGTGGAAATGAATGAGGGTAGAAATTTGGAGTGGGAAGACAAAAAATATTAAAAATTGATGTAAGTAAATCCAGAATGTATGGCATCTTGGCGTGTAAAATTTTGTGTTTGCTTTCATACATAAGTTGGAACTAAAAGCTATAGCTTAGGTATATATCAAGTGAATTATAGAGATAACTAGAATATTGTCAAGAACAGGAGTAAGTTATAAAATACTGCATATTTATGATTTTAGTTTGGTCAAAACAAATTATTTATCTGCTTATATGAACTTGCATATACAAGGAGATTGTGTAAAAAAAATGAGCACAAGGTTGGTAACACTGGTTACCTCAAGAGGATGATGTACAAAGAAATTAGAAGTACAGTAGTGAGCATAGGGTATTATTAATTTTTTACATATTTGTATTATTTTAACTGTTATGAAAAATTTGTATTACTTCTATCAGTAAAATATATATAAAGAAAAATTGATCATAAGAAAGAAATTCAATAAAGAAACATCAGTTTTAAACAACACATTATACCAAATTAACATAACAGATATATACAATGCATTGTAAACAAAAGCAACAAAATATATATCATTTTCATTTGCACATGAAAAATACTCTGAGATAAATCATATGTTAAGTCATAAAAAAGTCTTAAAAATTAAGAAGATTGAAATCATATCAACCATCTTTCTGACCATTATAATATTATAAACAATTTATAAGAAGACAAGTGGAAAATTTATATTATGTGGAGATTTGAAAACATGCTACTAGAAAACCAACGTGTCAAAGAAGAAATCAATAAAGAAATTAAAATGTTACTTGACAAATTAAAATGTAAATGCAACTTGACTAAACTTAGGAAATGCAGAAAAACAAGTCTAAGGGAAAAGTTCATAGTAATCAATGTCTGAGTCAAAAATAATAAAGAAAATAAAAGAGAGATTAATCCCTCAGTAGCTCAGTTGATTAAGGGTTGACTCTTGATTTTGTCTCAGGTAATGATCTCAGGGTTGTGATATTGAGCCCCACGTTGGGGTCCACACTGGGCATGGAGCCTGATTAAGATTCTCTCTCTCCTTCTCCTGTTACTTCCTCCTCCCCATCTAAAAAAGGAATAAAATAAAGAAAGAAAGAAAGAGGAAAAAAGAAAGATAAAAAAAGAAAAGAAAGAAAATCTGAAATAAATTCTACATGTGAAGAAATTAGAAAAAGAACAAATACAACAAAGGCAACCTACAGAATGGGAGAAGATATTTGCAAATGACTTATCAGATAAAGAGCTAGTATCCAAAATCCAAAAAGAACTTATCAAACTCCACACCCCAAAGTAAAAAAAAAAAACAAAAAAAACTAGTCAAGAAATGGGCAGAAGACATGAAGAGACATTGCTCTCCAAAGAAGACATACAAATGGCAAATAGAAGAAAAAATGCTCAACATCACTTGGCATCAGGGGAATACATGTCAAAACCACAATGAGATACCACCTCACATGTCTCAGAATGGCTAAATTTAACAATACAGGAAACAACAGATGTTGGCAAGGGTGCAGAGAAATTACACTATTGGTGGGAATATGAACTGGTGCAGCCACTTTGGGAAATAGTATGGATGTTCTTCAAAAACTTAAAAATAAATAAAACTACCCTACAATGCAGCTATTGCACCACTATGTATTTATCCAAAGGATACAAACATACTGATTAGAAGGGGCACATGCATCCCCAATATTTATAGCAGCAATGTCCACAGTAGCCAAAATATGGAAAGAGCTCAGATATCCATCAGCAGATGAATGGATAAAGATCAGGTGGTATATATCTATATCTATATCTATATCTATATCTATATCTATATATCTATATCTATATCTATATATATATAAATTGCTCTGCCATCAAAAAATGAAGTCTTGTCATTTACAGTGTTGTAGATGGAACTAGAGGAAATTATGTTCAGTGAAATAAGTCAGCCAGAGAAAAACAAATACCATACGATTTCACTCATATGTGGAATTTAGGAAACAAAACAGCTGAACATAGGGGAAGGGAAGGGAGAATAAAATAAAATAAAAACAGAGAGTTAGGTAAACCACAAGAGACTCCTAACTATAGGAAACAAACTGAAGGTTGCTGTGGGGGAGGTGGGTGGGAGGACAGGGTAACTGGGTAATGGGCATTAAGGAGGCACTTGATATAATGAGCACTGAGTGCTATATGCAACTGATGAATCATTAAATTCTATTTCCAGAACTAATAATATGCCATACATTAACTAAATTGGACCAAAATAAAACAAAGAACAACTAAAGCCCAAATTTACTAGAATGAAGGCAATAGCAATGCTCAAAGCAGAAATGAGTGAAATAGAAACTAAAATGATAAATAGAAAAAATCAGTGAAGTTAAGAGCTAGTGCTTTGAGAAGATAAACAAAATTGATAAACCTTTAAATAAACCCACCAAGAAAAAAAAAAGTGTCAGATAAATAAAATCAGAAAGGAAAAAGAAAAGCGGCACACTGTTAAAATAGAAATGCAAATGATCTTGAGAGTACTATGAAGACAAAACTGGTAAATCCTAGCAACTGCTATATTAAAAGGCTAAATTAAAAAGAAATAAAATCATTGAGCATACTCATTACTTGTGAGGAGATAAACTAACCCTAACCTAGCCAGAGCATTTAGGTATGAACAGGAAATAAAAGTCATTCAAATCAGATAATAAGAAGGGAGATTAAGAGGTACAAACTTTAAAAGTGCACCATAGGAAATATAGTCAATAAGATAGTAATAATAATTGGTGACAGATGGTCAGTACACTTGTAGGGAGCACTGAGTAATGTATAGAATTGCAGAAACATTATATTGTACATTTGGAATTTATTTAACACTGTATGCTAATTTAAATTAAAATTTCATCCAAATAAAATGTCCCTCATTTTGGAAAGGGAGAAGTAAAACTATATCTACTTGCAGATAACATGGTATAATACATTAAAAACACTAACTTCACCAAAATCTGTTAGAACCAATAAAAAGCATTCTATAAAGTTGCAGAATATGAAATCCATACATAAAAAGTTATTACTCTTCTACACAGTAAATACTGAACTAGCAGAAACAAAAATGAAGAAATCAATTCCACTTACAGTTGCATCAAAAATAATAAAATATTCAGGTATAAATTTAACCAAGGAGTTGAAAGACATGGGCTTGGAAAACTATAAGACACTGATGAAAGAAATTGAAAAAGACAAATTATAAATAGATATTCCATACTAATGGATTGGAAGAATTAATATTGTTAACGTGTCCATGTTAGCCAAAACAATCTACAGATTTAACACAATCTTTATAAAAATTCCAATGGTATTTTCACAGAAATAGAGCTAACAATCTTAAAATTTGTATAAAATTTTAAAAGATCCTGAAAAGTTAAAGTAATCTTGAGAATAAAAAGAACAAAGCTGGAGGGGGGACAAGGTGGCGGGGAAGTAGGAGGAGGTGCCTTTTCAACCTGTACCCTAAAGTGAGCTGATTATCTACCAAAGAACTCTGATCACCCATGAAATCAGCCTGGGATCAGAACTATACACATCTGGATCTCTACAGGGGCAGAAGACGCCAGTGAGCAGGTAAAGCGGTGTGGGAACGGCAGACTGATATCGGAAGATAAAAAAAAGGGGGAGGGAGCCACCAGAGGCTACCCATTGGAAAGTAATACCCCAACACAAGAGTGCCTTGCATCTGGGGACCAGCATTAACGTGGAGTCTGGTTGAAAGCACTCAAAAAGAGCAAAGGATCACAGGGGGAAATTGTGGGAATCGGGGCAGCTAGGGACAGGGGCTTAAGTCCCCAGTCCCAGGACAGCCTCCCCTGGCACTGAGCCAGAGAGAGTGTGGCGGAGAAACCAGGTCTTGGTCCCTGAGCCTCCAGCGTGCCCGAGAATGCGTGGGTTCTGGCTCCGGTGAGGGGATGGGAGCCACGCCGGATGGCAGAACATGCGAGCCCTGCTACAAAGCCTGAGATACATGCTCGCATCCCTTATACTCCCCTGAGAGAGTTAAAAAGGCCCAGCCGGCGCTCTTTGACCCACGCCATTGTTTCAGAGCCTAAGACGCACGTCCCAATCTCTCCCCTGACAGAGGTGCGCAAAGCCCAGCCTGGTGCTTTTGGACCTGCGCCCCATTCTCAGTGCCTAAGACTCACGCGTGACCCATAGCCACCCCTAAAAGAGGTGCATGCAAGCCGGGCACTCTTAGAACCAAAAAGACCGGGCATTCCCAGCCCAGGCCAGCGGAAAAATCTCAGTGTGTGATTGCTGCTTGGAATCTCTTTGGCAGTCTGGAACTCCCAGACTGCTGCCACTGTGGTTGATTTTGGGTACAAGCAAAAGATCCTGCGTCCCCAGGGACCGTGACTCGGAACCTGCTCTGCCAGCAGCAAAGGGGGAACTCATCTGGGCTCTGCAGCCAGACTGAGGCTTCTCTCTGAGAGGGAGGTCAGGGTGCAGTCTGTTTTCCTCTAAAACCACAAAAACCATCAAAAGCGGTCAAGGTGAGAGAGAAAAAAAAAAAACAAAAACGTGAACAAACATAAAAACCACCAGAGAACAAAAACCTGAAAAAAAAACCACTTTCCTCAGAGCCCACACCCTTGAGGGGGGGCGGGAGGACTTAACTCAGGGAACATCATTGACTGAAAACCCACATGGCAGGCCCCTCCCCCATAAAACAAACCAAGAAAGAAAGAAAAAAAAAAAAGACTGCAAGAGAACAACCACCACTACTTCATAGGACAACTTTTATTTTCAATTCGTTCCCACTATTCTGGTTCATTTTTTTTATATAGATAATTTTTTAACCTATTTACCATCACATTGAGCTGTCCAGTACATCAAATTCCATAATAACCTTCTAACCTGAACTTTTTGAAACATAAACCTATGTTTTTCTTTTACATTTCTATTTTTTTAAATTTTAGTTTACTTTAGTCTAGTTTATTCCTTTTTATTTTTATTTTCTAATATTCATATAGAGTTAAACTTCAAAGTAATCCCCTTTCCCCAATCAATACTACCCCTATAGGTAAACCAATTTTTAATCCCGCTTTATCTTAGGAAAGTTGAGTCCTTTAACAAAGATATCAAGATACATCCAGGAAGAATCAAAACAACCTTCCTCATCCACACTGAGAATTTATAACCACTCTCCCATCTTTTTCTTTGACCACTGTTTCTGTGTTTTTGTATTTGTCCTGAGAGTATATAAATCTTATACTTGGAGTTCTTTTTGATGAGGTTCTTCCTTTATTTGCATATTTTTTTTCTCGTGTCATATACTTTTATTAGTCTTTTTGTTTTTGTTTATATACTTCATAAATCGTACATTGGGGTCCATTTGGGCTGAACCTTCTCTTTCTTTCTTCCCTTTCTTTCCTGTCTCTTTCTCTCTCTCTCTCTTTCTTTTTCTTTTCTTTTGTTTCTTGTTTGGGTGGGGAATCCTGATTGCTCAGAAGTGTTTCAGGGTGCACCTTGACTGCACCATGGTCGATACATCCAGCTACATCTGTTCAGTCATCTCTCACCAAAATGACTATGAGGAAGAATGCCCAACAGAAAAACACAGAGGATGGACCTTCTGGGACAGAGGTAATGGCTATCAACATAGACAGTATGTTGGAAAGAGAATTCAGGCTAACAATTATCCAGGAAATAGCTAGGTTGAAGAAAGCCATGGATGACCAAATGGAAATGATTAAGGCCAAACTGAAAGCAACCAGACAGGATGATCACAGTGTTAGGGATGAGCTGAAAGCTACCAGGGATGAACTTCACAATGCTCTCAATGAGTTCCAATCTAATCTAAATTCTCTCAAAGCTAGGGTAACTGAGACAGAAGATAGAATTAGTGATCTGGAGGACAAACAGAGACAAAGGATCAGGAGGAAGCCTGGAACAAACAGCTTAGAAACCACGAAAACAGAATCAGGGAAATAAATGATGCCATGAAATGTTCCAACGTCAGAATTATTGGAATCCATAAAGGGGAGGAGAAAGAAAGAAGTCTTGAAGATATAGTGGAACAAGTTCTTCATGAAAATTTTCCTAATCTCGCGAATGGAACCAGCATTCATGTACTAGTGGAACAGAGTAGAGAGCCCAGATATGGACCCTCAACTCTATGGGCAAATAATCTTCAACAAAGCAGGAAAAAATATACAGTGGAAAAAAGACAGTCTCTTCAATAAATGATGCTGGGAAAATTGGACAGCTATATGTAGAAGAATGAAACTCGACCATTCTCTTACACTGTACACAACAATAAACTCAAAATGGATAAAAGACCTCAACATGAAACAGGAATCCATCAGAATCCTAGAGGAGAACATAGGCAGTAATCTCTTCGATATCAGCCACAGCAACTTCTTTCAAGATATGTCTCCAAAGGCAAAGGAAACCAAAGCGAAAATAGACTTTTGGGACTTCATCAAAATCAAAAGCTTCTGCACAGCAAAGGAAACAGTCAACAAAACAAAGAGGCAACCCATGGAATGGGAGAAGATATTTGCAAATGACAGTACAGACAAAAGGTTGATATCCAGGATCTATAATGAACTCCTCAAACTCAACACACACAAAACAAACAAGCATATCAAAAAATGGGCAGAAGATATGAACTGACACTTCTCCAATGAAGACATACAAATGGCTATCAGACACATGAAAAAATATTCATCATCACTAGCCCTCAGGGAGATTCAAATTAAAACCACATTGAGATACCACCTTACACCAGTTAGAATGGCCAAAATTAGCAAGACAGGAAACAACATGTGTTGGAGAGGATGTGGAGAAAGGGGAACCCTCTTACACTGTTGGTGGGAATGCAAGTTGGTGCAGCCTCTTTGGAGAACAGTGTGGAGATTCCTTAAGAAATTAAAAATAGAACTTCCCTATGACCCTGCAATTGCACTCCTGGGTATTTACCCCAAAGATACAGATGTCGTGAAAAGAAGGGCCATCTGTACCATAATGTTTATAGCAGCAATGGCCATGGTCGCCAAACTGTGGAAAGAACCAAGATGTCCTTCAACAGATGAATGGATAAGGAAGATGTGTTCCATATACACTATGGAGTATTATGCCTCCATCAGAAAGGATGAATACCCAACTTTTGTAGCAATATGGATGGGACTGGAAGAGATTATGCTGAGTGAAATAAGTCAAGCAGAGAGAGTCAGTTATCATATGGTTTCACTTATTTTTGGAGCATAACAAATAGCATGGAGGACATGGGGAGTTAGAGAGGAGAAGGGAGTTGTGGGAAATTGGAAGGGAAGGTGAACCATGAGAGACTATGGACTCTAAAAAACAATCTGAGGGGTTTGAATTGGCGGGTGGGTGGGAGGTTGGGGGAACCAGGTGGTGGGTATTATAGAGGGCACGGATTGCATGGAGCACTGGGTGTGGTGAAAAAATAATGAATACTGTTATGCTGAAAATAAATAAAAAATAAATTAAAACAAAAAAAGAACAAAGCTGCAAGTCTCATGCTACCTGATTTTAGACTATACCACAAAGCTATAGTAATCATAATAGTATGGTACTGGTCCCAAAACAGACAATATCAATGAAGTAGGATAGAGAGATCAGAAATAAACCCAGACACATATAGTCAATTTAGTTATGACAAAGGAGCCAAGAATATTAAATGAGGAAGTAAGAGTGTTTTCAATAAATGAAGTTGGGAAAACTAGACTGTCACTTGCAAAAGAGTGAAACTGGACCATCTCTTACACCATACACAAACCTTAACTCAAAATGGATTAAAGATTTAAACATAAGACTCTAAACTATAAAACTCTTAAAAGAAAACATAGACAATAAGCTCCATGACATTAATCTTGGTAATATATTTATTTTTTGGATTTGACTCCAAAAGTTATAGAATAATATGTCACAGGAATAAAAGGCACAGCATAAGGAATATAGTCACTTATAGTATAGTAGTGATGTACAGTGATAGTTGGTAGTTACATGAGTGGTGAACATAGAAAAAATGTATAAAATTGTTAAATCACTATGTTGTACACCTGAAACTGATGTAACATTGTGCTGACTACATTCAAATATAGTAGAATCACACCCACATTCCCCCCACACACAATGGAGTATTATTCAGCCATAAAAAGAAAAAATCTTGTACTGTGTATGAAACTTGAAGGAATTATGCTAAATGAAGTATGTCAGAGAGAGACGAATGCTGTCTGATTTCGCTTATATGCAGAAAATAAAAAAAAAAGAATTGATAGAGAGGACAGATTGGTGACTGTAAATTATGTGGAGCCTGGAGAATGGATGAAGTAGGTGAAAACAGTTAACAATTACAAACATCAAGTTACAAAGCAATTAAGTCAAAGGGATGTATGTTCATCATGGCAACTATAGTTATATTGTACAGTATATTTGACAGTGCTAAGAGAGTAGATTTAAAAGTTTTCATCTCAAGAAAACATTTTGTATTATCTACGGTGGTGGGTGTTAATTAGATTTATTGTGATGATCATTTATTAATATATACAATATTGAATAATTATATTGCATATCTGAAACTATTATAATGTTATAAGTCAACTGTATCTAAATAAAATTAAAAAGAAGAAAAACGATAGAATGGGAAGACAAAACTCTAAACATAACACTAGTTTTCTACCTCAGTAAATGGAGTATAAATAACTCTTCAGGGTAAGCTTGGGAATATGGCAGAGTAGGAGGAACCTAAGCTAACTGTGACCCACTGATACACCTAGGTAATAACCACATCAGTGAAACCAACCCAGAAAATGACCTGAAGACTGGCAGAACAGATTCTCCACTGTTAATCAGAGAAAGGAGGCCTCATAGAAAATGGTAAGAGAGGCAGAGACCAACCTGAGAACAAAACTCACAGTGAGTCTAACCACAAATGAGAAAAAATTACAAGCACCAAAAAGGGAAGACAAACAGACCCCACATCAGGCACCCCAGACATGGGAAACATTCACTGGGAGTATGAATCTCCAAAACATTTGACTTTTAAAACCAGTGGGGCTTAAGTTTGGAAGTTGTTACAATCAGTGGGGCTTAAACCTGGATACTTTAAAAATAAGTTGGCTCAGCTGTGTGCAAGCCTGAAGATAATAGGAAACTGAGTCCCTGCCTGTAAAGAAACAAATAATCCTACTGAGATACAGCAAAACAGCAACAATTTGAAATGTGCCTGAGGCATAGGGGAAGGAAACTCATTTATTAATTTCAGAACATACACTAGAGGGGCAGGAATACTAGAAGACTTCTCCAAGAACAAAAGAGGTGGCAGGCAACATTTTCCCCTTTACCCTCAGCCTAGATGCCCAGACACCTGCAGAAACCATGGCAAATATGCCCCCACAAAGCTTGCTAACACTGCACACCCCACTCCTGTGTTCTTCTGTAAATCTGACCAACCTAAACCATCCAATTCAGTCAGAGCCCTTTCAAAGGGGCTCTATCCAGGTCTCATGCTGCAAGCAACCCTGGTAGTGAAGGGCACATAGCTGCTAAATTCATACCCCCTACCCCAGCATTGTCCTGCAAACTTACTATCCAACCCATCCCACTTGGCAAGAGTCCCTGCAAATTAGTGCCTATTTTGTCTCATTCTGGAAGAAGCCCCAGTAATGATCAGCACCATTCCAAAGTGACTCTTGTCTTAAGGATAAGGGAAGGTAACCACACACATTAGTTCTATTGCAGCCCCTGCAATGGGCTGGGGGAAACATCTGATCTGATTGCTAGGCCATCAAGAAAACCTCACAGGGGAAGCTTAAAGAGAGAGCCTCAAAGTCAAACTAGAGGCAAAAATTTGGTCTAATTATAGGCACCAACAAAAGTCTCTCAGGGGAAAATGCAGGAATAACCACCTGCAGTTCAGTGTGACCACAGCCCTGCCTGGCAAAGGGGGTTATAAAACACTTATAAAAACCAATATGGAAGTTAAAGCACAAAACAGTAAAATCAATGTTATGTATAATATTTGTCTTCATAAGGTTCATAAAATAAAAAATGTAAAGCATCACATTATATACATAATACATGAGGGGAAGTAAAAATTTAATGTTTTTAGAATGGGTTCGAACTTAAGCAACCATCAACTTAATATAAACTACTATATTCATAGGATGTTGTATATCAACCTAATGGTAACCACAAATTAAAAACCTGTAAGAGATATCAAAGAGAGAGAGAGAGAGAATCCAAGCATATCATTAAAGAAAACCAGCAAACCACAGAGGAAGAAAGCTAGAGCAGGAAGGAACAGAGAAGAACTACAAAAACAGCTTTGAAGGAAGTAATAAAATGGCAATAAGTACATACTTATCAATAATTACTTTGAATGTAAATGGACTAAATGCTCTAATCCAAACACACAGTGTGACTGAATGGATGAAAAAGCAAAATCAACCTATATGCTATGCTACCTATAAGAGATTTTTTTCAGACTGAAAGATACATTCAGATTGAATGTGAAAGGATAGGAGTCAAGATGTTGGAGTGGTCAGGGGATCCTATGCTTGCCTCATGCCTTGAAAACAGCTAGATAAATATCAACCATTCTGAAGACCCAAGAAATTGATCTGTGGCCTGAGAACAAACTGCACATCTAGAGGGAGAAAAAAGGCCAAACTGTGGAAGGTAGAAGTTTCAGGGAATTGACTTGGGGGAGAAAAGAACTGCAGGTGCTGCTGGGGGGAAGGATCCCTGATCATGGAAAGAGATGACAGAGAAAAAGAAATGGGGGCGGGGAGCAGCATGCAAAGGATTACGCAAGAAAAACTCTTCCTTGAAACCATTGATTGGGAAAAGGAGAGGAGTTGATTATCACAAGTTTTTACAAGCAAAGGAGCTCAAATTTGAAGTTTTAAAAGTGCAGGCCATCACCCATCTCATGTGTGGTGGGTTTAGTGGTGCTTATATGGGGAAGGACAGCAGAGGCCCAGAAGTAGAAAGCATGGTCTGAGGATCTCATGGGCTGCAGAGGGAGAAATATCTCCTTTTCTTAAAGTGCATTTGGGAGACATGGCACTGCTTCTCAGGGATCAAAAGGGACAGGTGAAAAACAATCTGAGGGGTTGGAAGTGGTGGGGGGGGTGGGAGGTTGGGGTACCAGGTGGTGGGTATTATAGAGGGCACGGATTGCATGGAGCACTGGGTGTGGTGAAAAAATAATGAATACTGTTTTTCTGAAAATAAATAAATTGGAAAAAAAAAACCCTTTGTACCCATCTAAACTGTTAGCCTATTAAAGTCACTTTCTTTGGAAAAAAAAAGGGACAGGTGGGCACCACTGAGTGACCACACTTATTAGGACAGCAGCAGAGGCATCTCCTGAAGGAAGCTAACCTGGAAGTCAGCTTCTGGCTGTGTTTCATCATAAATTCCCAGCACTGGCACTATCATGATACTGCTTATCTGGGACAAACCTGCACTAGCAACAACATGGGGAGACCCCCCTCCAGAAGATCAGAAGATCCAGGTCCCTAAAATTTGGAGTTTTTGAAATCCAGCTGTGCACCTGAGATGAAATACAGGAGCTTTGCACCACCAGGGAGGCAGATGGCACAGACACAGGATGAAAGCAGGGTTCTGACAGAAGCCTGGGACACAAGAGGAGGAGATTTTATGCTCTTCTGTGAGGGTTTCCTGAACAGCTGCAGGCTTAAACTCCCCTCTCTGGGGACAAGACAACAGTGTGATGCAATTCCCCATGCCCCATCCATCAGCACCGACTTCAGTGGGCAACACTATGCCCCCTAGTGGAGACCGTAGCCATTTAACTAACCCACACCTCACTTTCCTCTGCAGGTGGATCTTTACTAGGGCAAGTCAGCCTGAGCAGTAGGCTCCTGCCCCAGAAGACCAGCACAAATCCCCACATGCACCAAGTCTATTGATCATAGAGTACTGCAAAGCTTCAGCTCTAATAGAAATAGACTCAGGCTTATTTTAACAAGCAGACAAAAGAAAACCTACTTAAAACAACACATAGTGGACAAGGTCCAAACACTCCCCATAGCTATCAAGGAGAAACTCTCCAGAAGACTGATGTGAGGGAGAGAGAAGCCAAAAAAAAACAAAAAACAAAAAACAAAAAACAAACAAACAAAAAAAACAATAAAGTGCACACTCTGAAAGACTTCATGAAATGCCAGGTCCTGGATACCATATTATGTCTTCTTAATATAGCCATTCTTCACTGGAGTAGAAAATTTAACAAGTTTTCCTAACTCACACACACACACACACACTCACTCACACAGTGACCTAGAAAAAAATGCCAAGACAGAGGAATTTGCCCCAAAAGAAATAACATGAAGAGATCCTGGCCGGGAATCTAATCAAAACAGATATAAATAATATCCCTAAACCAGATTTTAAACAATAGTAATAAGGATAGTCTGGGCTTGAAGAAAGAAGACATGAGAGAATCCCTTCCTGCAGGGATAAAAGAACAAAAACCTAGTCAGACTAAAATAAAAAAATGCTATAATCAAGATGCAACCCCGACTGAATACAATAACAATGAGGATGAATGAAACAGAAGAATAAGTCAGTGATATAGAAGATAAAATTACTGAAAATAAAGCTTAAGAGAAGAGGGAAAGAAAAATATTGGATCAAGAAGACAGACTAAGGGGGGAGGAATCAAGATGGTGGAGAAGTAGCAGGCTGAGATGACATAAGGTAGCAGGAAATCAGTTAGATAACTTATCAAACCATTCCAAACACCTACAAATCCAACAAGAGAGCAAAGAGAAGAGCAACAATTCTAGAAACAGAAAATCAACCATTTTCTGAAAGGTAGGACCTGCAGAGAAGTGAATCCCAAGCGATGGGAAGATAGGCTGCGGGGAGGGGCCGGCTCCCGGCAAGGGGCAGAACAACGGAGCACAGAATCAGGACCTTTAAAAATTTGCTCCACTGAGAGATATCGCTCCAGAGGCTAAACTGGGGTGAAGCCCACGTGGGGACAGCATGGCCTCAGGTCCCGCAGGGTCACAGAAAGATCGGGGGTGTCTGAGTGTCACAGAGCTCACACGTATTAGAGCAGGGAAGCTGGCTACAGAGACAGAGCCAAGGAGTGAGCTCTCAGCTCGGGGTTACCTTGAAACATGATCCATGGCTCAGGCCGGGGCTCTGTGAGTGGGGTCCCCACAAGACCCAGGGAGACCCCAACCTGGAAGAGCTCAGGAATCGGTGCGGTTCGGATACTCCAGGTGGAGCTGTGTGCCAGAGACAGAGACACTTGGTCACAGGCTGGGTGAGCTCAGAGTGCAGCCGGAGGCCAGGGAGATGGGAGTGATTGAGCACTTTTCTCAGAGGGCGCACTGAAGATAGGGGCCCCGAGCTCTCAGCTCCTCTGGACCGGAGATTGGGAGGCTGACATTTTCATTCCCATCCTCTAGAACTCAGGAACCAAGCTCCCGAAAGTGAAACCGAGAGGATTACTTAACCTGGCCCCTGGTAAGGGCAGTGCCATCACGCCTGGGGCAAAGACACTTGAGAATCACTACAACAGGCCCCTCCCCAGAAGATCTATAAGAAATCCAGCCAAGCCCAAGTTCACTTACCAAGGAAAACAGCAGAATTCCAGAGGAGGAGAAAGCAAAGCATGGAATTCATGGCTTTCTCCCTATGAATCATTAGTCTTGCAAAGTTAATTAATTTTTTAAATTTTTATCTTCTGCTAATTTTTTTAACCTTTACCCTTTCCTCTTTTAATGTTTTTAAACTAGTTTATCTTAATATCTTTCATTTAAAAAAAACTGTTGAACCATCATTATTATAGTCATATTTTATCCTTCATTGTATCTAACTTTATTTTTTGTATACACATAAGGTTTTTTCTTCTTAAATAATTGGGGTACAACTTCTTCTAATAGATCAAAATACACCCTAAATCTAGCACTGGGCTTGATCTAGTCTCCAGCCCGAGCAAATTCTCTCCACTTTATTTTTCTTTATTCTCTCAACCAACTTACCTTATCAACTCCTTTGTTAGAAATTTAAAAAAAAAATTCATCTTTATAGTCATATTCCATTCCTTCATTGTGTTTACCCTTATATATGTTTTTCATTCTTTAAAATTTTGGGAGGTAGTTTCTTCTAAGAGACCAAATACTCCCAAAATTAAGTTGGTGACCATGTTCTAGTCACCAGTCATATATATATATATATTTTTCCCTTTATTTGTTTTCTTTTTTTAATTTTTTGTTTCTGAACTTCTTTTTATCCCCTTTCTCTCCCCATGATATGGGGGTCTCTTCTGATTTGGTTAAAGCACATTTTCCTGGGGTTGTTGCCATCCTTTTAGTATTTCATTTGCTCCTTCATATATTATTATCTGGACAAAATGAAGAGGCGGAAAAACTCACCACAAAAAAGAAGAACAAGAAGCAGTACCGAAGGCTAGGGACTTAATCAATACAGACATTGGTAATATGTCAGATCTAGAGTTCAGAATGATGATTCTCAAGGTTCTAGCTGGGCTTGCAAAAGGCATTGAAGATATTAGAGAACCATTGTCTGGAGAAATAAAAGCCCTTTTTGGAGAAATAAAGGAACTAAAATCTAACCAAGTTGAAAGTTAAAAAAAGCTACTAATGAGGTGCAATAAAAAATGGAGGCTCTTACTGCTAGGATAAATGAGGTAGAAGAAAGAATTAGTGATATGAAAGACCAAATGACAGAGAATAAAGAAGCTGAGCAAAAGAGAGACAAACAACTACTGGACCATGAGGGGAGAATACGAGAGAGAAGTGATACCATAAGATGAAACAACATTAGAATAATTGGGATTCCAGAAGAAGAAGAAAGAAAGAGGAGAGCAGAAGGTATATTGGAGAGAATTATTGTAGAGAATTTCCCTAATATGGCAAAGGAAACAAGCATCAAAATCCAGGAGGTGCAGAGAATCCCCATCAAAATCAATAATAGGTCCACACCCCATCACCTAATAGTAAAATTTACAAGTATTAGCGACAAAGAGAAAATCCTGAAAGCAGCCCGGGAAAAGAAGTCTGTAAAATTCAATGGTAAAAATATTAGATTGGCAGCAGACTTACCCACAGAGACCTGACAGGCCAGAAAAAAACTGGCATGATATATTCAGAGCACTAAATGAGAAAAACATGCAACCAAGAATACTATATCCAGCTAGATTATTATTGAAAATAGAAGGATAGATAAAAAGCTACCAGGACAAATAAAATCTGAAAGAATTTGCAAACACCAAACCAGCTCTACAGGAAATATTGAAAGGGTCCTCTAAGCAAAGAGAGACCCTAAAAGTAGAAGATCAGAAAGGAACAGAGACAATATACAGTAACAGTCACCTTACAGACAATAGAATGGCACTAAATTCATATATCTCAGTAATTACCCTGAATGTAAATGGACTAAATGCCCCAATAAAAAGACACAGGGTATCAAAATGGATATTTAAAAAAACCATCAATATGCTGCCTATAAGAAACTCATTTAGACCCAAAGAAACCTCCAGATTTAAAGTGAGGGAGTGGAGAACAATTTACCATGCTAATGGACATCCAAAGAAAGCTGGGGTGGCAATCCTTATATCAGATCAATTAGATTTTAAGCTGAAGACTAGAGTAAGAGATGAGGAAAGGCACTATATTGTACTCAAAGGGTCTGTCCAACAAGAAGATCTAACAATTTTAAATATCTTAGCCCCTAATGTGGGAGCAGCCAACTATATAAACCAATTAATAACAAAATCAAAGAAACACATCAACAATAATACAATAATAGTAGGGAATTTTAACTCTCCCCTCACTGAAATGGACAGATCATCCAAGCAAAAGATCAACAAGGAAATAAAGGCCTTAAATGACACTGGACCAGACGGACATCACAGATATATTCAGAATATTCCATCCCAAAGCAACAGAACACACATTCTTCCCTAGTGCCCATGGAATAATCTCCAGAATAGATCACATCCTGCATCATAAATCATGTATCAACCAGTATCAAAAGATTGGGATAATTCCCTGCATATTTTCAGACCACAGTGCTTTGAAACTAGAACTCAATAACAAGAGGAAATTTGGAAAGAACCCAAATACATGGAGACTAAAGAGCATCCTTCTAAAGAATGAATGGGTCAACCAGGAAATTAAAGAAGAATTGAAAAAAAAATTCATGGAAACAAATGATAATGAAAACACAATGGTTCAAAATCTCTGGGACACAGCAAAGGCAGTCCTGAGAGGAAAATATATAGTGGCACAAGCCTTTCTCAAGAAACAAGAAAGGCCTCAAATACACAACCTAACCCTACACCTAAAGGAGATGGAGAAAGAACAACAAGGAAAGCCTAAGCCCAGCAGGAGAAGAGAAATCATAAAGATCAGAGCAGAAATCAATGAAATAGAAACCAAAAAGATCAATAGAACAAATCAACCAAACTAGGAGCTTGTTCTTTGAAAGAATTAATAAGATGGATAAAACCCTAGCCAGACTTATCAAAAAGAAAAGAGAAAGGACCCAAATAAATAAAATCATGAATGAAAGAGGAGAGATCACAACTAACACCAAAGAAATACAAACAATTATAAGAACGTACTATGAGCAACTCTACGCCAACAAGTTTGACAATCTGGAAAAAATGGATGCATTCCTAGAGACATATGAACTACCACAACTGAACCAGGAAGAAAACCTGAACAGACTCCTAACCAGTAAGAAGACTGAAATAGTCATCAACAATCTCCAAGCAAACAAAAGCCCAGGGCCAGACGGTTTCCCAGGGGAATTCTACTAAACACCTAAAGAAGAACTAATTCCTATTCTCCTGAAACTGTTCCAAAAAATACAAATGGAAGGAAAACTTCCAAACTCATTTTATGAGGCCAGCATCACCTTGATCCCAAAACCAGACAAAGACCCGTCAAGAAGGAGAATTACAGACCAATGTCCTATGTTGATGAACATAGACGCAAAAATTCTCACCAAAATACTAGCCAATAGGATTCAACAGTACATTAAAAGGATTATTCACTACAACCAAATGGGATTTATTCCAGGGCTGCAAGGTTGGTTCAACATCTGCAAATCAATCAATGTGATACAATACATTAATTAAAGAAAGAACAAGAACCCTATGATACTCTCAACAGATGCTGAAAAAGTATTTGATGAAGTACAGCATCCCTTCCTGATCAAAACTCTTCAAAGTGTAGGGATAGAGGGCACATACCTCAATATTATCAAAGCCATCTATGAAAAACCAACTGCAAATATCATTCTCAATGGAGAAAAACAGAGCTTTTCCACTAAGGTCAGGAACACGGCAGGGATGTCTATTATCACCACTGGTACTCAACATAGCACTAGAAGTCCTAGCCTCAGCAATCAGACAACAAAAAGAAATTAAAGGCATCCAATTCGGCAAAGAAGAAGTCAAACTATCACTCTTCGCAGATGATATGATACTGTATATAGAAAACACAAAAGACTCCACTCCAAATCTGCTAGAACTTTTACCGCAATACAGTAAAGTTTCAGGATATAAAATCAATGCACACAAATCAGTTGCATTTTTTTACACCAACAGCAAGACAGAAGAAAGAGAAATTAAGGAGTCAATCCCAATTACAATTGCACCCAAAACCATAAGATACCTAGGAATAAACCTAACCAAAGAGGGAAAGAATCTATACTCAGAAAAGTATAATGTACTCATGAAAGAAACTGAGGAAGACACAAAGAAATGGAAAAATGTTCCATGCTCATGGATTGGAAGAACAAATATTGTGAAAATGTCTATGCTACCTAAATCTATCTATACATTTAATGCAATCCCTATCAAAATCCCATCCATTTTTTTCAAAGAAATGGAACAAATAGTCCTAAAATTTATATGGAACCAGAAAAGACCTCGAATAGCCAAAGGAATATTGAAAAAGAAAGCCAAAGTTGGTGGCATCATAATTCCAGACTTCAAGATCTATTACAAAGCTGTCATCATCAAGACAGTATGGTACTGGCACAAAAGCAGACACATAGATTAATGGAACAGAATAGAAAGCCCAGAAATAGACCCTCAACTCTATGGTCAACTCATCTTTGACAAAGCAGGAAAGAATGTCCAATGGAAAAAAGACAGCCTCTTCAACAAATGGTGTTGGGAAAATTGGATGGCCACATGCAGAAAAGTGAAATTGGACCATTTCCTTATACCAAATATGAAAATAGACTACAAATGAATGAAGGACCTCAGTGTGAGAAAGGAATCCATCAAAATCCTTGAGGAGAACACACGCAGCAACCTCTTCGACCTCAGCCACAGCAATGTCTTCCTAGGAACAATGCCAAAGGCAAGGGAAGCAAGGGCAAAAATGAACCTGGGACTTCATCAAGATCAAAAGCTTTTTCACAGCAAAGGAAACAGTTAACAAAACCAAAAGACAACTGACAGAATGGGAGAAGATATTTGCAAATGATATATCAGATAAAGGGCTAGTATACAAAATCTACAAAGAACTTATCAAACTCAACACCCAAAGAACAAATAATCCAATCAAGAAATGGGCAGAGGACACGAACAGACATTTCTGCAAAGAAGACATCCAGATGGCCAACAGACACAGGAGAAAATGTGCCACATCACTCGGCATCAGGGAAATACAAATCAAAACCACAATGAGATACCACCTCACACCAGTCAGAATGGCTAAAATTAACAAGTCAGGAAATGACAGATGCTCGTGAGGGTGCGGAGAAAGGGGAACCCTCCTACGCTGTTGGTGAGAATGCAAATTGGTGCAACCACTCTGGAAAACAGCATGGCGTTTCCTCAAAAAGGTGAAAATAGAGCTACCTTATGACACAGCAATTGCACTACTGGGTATTTACCCTAAAGATACAAACAGTGATCCGAAGGGGCACGTGCACCTGAATATTTATAGAGCAATGTCCACAATAGTCAAATTATGGAAAGAACTTAGATGGCCATCAACAGATGAATGGATAAAGAAGAAGTGGTATATATATATATATATATATATATATGAATACTATGCTGCCATCAAAAGAAATGAAATCATGCCATTTGCAACAATGTGGATGGAACTAGAGGGTATTATGCTTAGCAAAATAAGTCAATTGGAGAAAGACAACTATCATATGATCTCCCTGATATGAGGAAGTGGAGATCAATGGGGGGAGGTTTAAGGGGGTAGGAGAAGAATAAATGAAACAAGATGGGATCGGGAGGATGACAAACCAAAAAAGACTCTTAATGTCACAAAACAAACTGAGGGGGGATGGGGAGAAGGGTGTAGGGAGAGGGTGGTGGGGTTATGAACATTGGGGAGGATATGTGCTATGGTGAGTGCTGTGGAGTGTGTAAACCTGGTGATTCACAGATCTGTACCCCTGGGGCTAATAATTCACTATATGTTTAGAAAATGTCTCTCTTGCCCAGAGCAATTTGCACTTTCACTGTCATCATTATTAAAATACCATTGGCATTTTTCAAAGAGCTGGAAGAAAAAAATTCTAAAATTTGTATGGAACCAGAAAAGACCTTGAATTGCCAAGGGAATGATGAAAAGGAAAAACAGAGTTGGGGGCATCACATTGCCTGAATTCAAGCTGTATTATAAAGCTGTGATCACCATGACAGCATGGTATTCACAAAAAACAAAAACATAGACCAATGGAACAGAATAGAGACTCCACAAATGGACCCTGAACTTTATGGTCATTAATCATCGACAAATCAGGAAAAAAATATCCAATTGAAAAAAAGACAGTTTCTTCAATAAATAGTGCTGGGAAAATTGGACAGCTACATATGGAAGAATGAAAATGGACAATTTCTTTGTACCATACACAAAGATATAGTGTAAATGGATGAAAGACCTCAGCATGAGACAGGAATCTGTCAAAATCCTAGAGGAGAACATAGGCAGTAACCTCTTTGACATTAATTAGCCAAGATAACTTCTTTCAAGACATGTCTCCAAAGGTCAAGGACAATAGAAGCAAAAATGAACTTTTGGGACATCAAACATGTCAAAAGCTTCTGCACAGCAAAGGAAACAGTCAACAAAGCAAAGAGGTAATCATGAAATGAGAGAAGATATTTGCAAATGACATTACAGATAAAGGGCTGGTATCCAAGATCTGTAAAGAACTTCTCAAACTCAACTCCCCAAAAACAAATAATTAAGTAAAAAAATGGGCAGAAGACATGCAGACACTTCTCCAAAGAAGAAATACAAATGGCTAACAGACACATGAAAAAATATTCGACATCATTAGCCATCAGGGAAATTAAAATCAAAACCATATTGAGATATCACCTTACACCAGTTAGAATGACAACAATGAAAAAGGCAAGAAATAATACATGTTGGAGAGGTTGTGGAGAAAGGGAAACCTTCTTACACTGTTGGTGGGAATGAAAGTTGGTGCAGCCGCTTGGGAAAACAATGTGGAGGTTCCTCAAATAATTAAAAATAGAGCTACCCTATGACCCAGCAATTAGACTACTGAATATTTACTCCAATGATACAGATATAGTTAAAAGAAGGGGCACAGTATGGAAAGAACCAAGATGCCCTTCAAAGGATGAATGGATAAGGAAGATGTGGTCCATATACACGATGGAGTATTATGCCTCCATCAGAAAGGATGAATACCCAACTTTTGTAGCAACATGGATGGGACTGGAAGAGATTATGCTGAGTGAAATAAGTCAAGCAGAGAGAGTCAATTATCATATGGTTTCACTTATTTGTGGATCATAACAAATAGCATGGAGGACAAGGGGCGTTAGAGAGGAGTAGGGAATTTGGGTAAATTGGAAGGGGAGGTGAACTATGAGAGACTATGGACTCTGAAAAACAGTCTGAGGGGTTTGAAGTGGCGGTGGGGTGGGAGGTTGGGGTACCAGGTGGTGGGTATTATAGAGGGCACGGCTTGCATGGAGCACTGGGTGTGGTGAAAAAATAATGAATACTGTTTTTCTGAAAATAAATAAATTGGAAAAAAAAGAATATTCTCCTTTAACACCCTTAAAAAAAAAGAAGGGGCACATGCACCCAAGTGTTCATAGCTCCGGTATCCACAATAGCCAAACTGTGGATGGAGTCAATATGCTCTTCAACAGATGAATGGATAAAGAAGATATGGTCCATATATACAATGGACTGTTACTTTGTCATCAGAAAGGATGAATACCCACAATTTGTGTCACAAGGATTGAACTGGAGTATATTAGGTTAAGTGAAATAAGTCAAGCAGAGAAATACAATTATTTTATGGTTTCACCGATTTGTGGAACATAAGGAATAGCATGGAGGACATTAGGAGAAAGAAGGGAAAAATGAAGGGTGGGGGAATCAGAGGGGTAGAGGAATCATAAGAGACTATGGACTCCAGGAAACAAACTGAGGGTTTTAGAGGGGAGGGGCTATGGGGGACTGGGCTAGCCCAGTGATAGGTATTAAAGAGGGTATGTATTGCATGGAGCACTGGGTGTCATATGCAAACAATGAAACATGGAGCACTACATCAAAAACTAATGATATACTCTATGGTGACTAACATAACATAATAAAAAAATTAAAGGAAATAAATTACTGGTACTATAACAAAATGCAAAATTTTTACACAATGAAGGGAAACATCAACAAAAAATATACCCTGCCAAATGAAGGAAGATATTTCAAATCTTATATCTGAAAAAGCATTAATATGCAAAATATGTAAACAACTTATACAACTCAACATAAAAAAATGCAATTAAAAATGGGCAGAAGACATACATATTTTTCAAGCACAACTTATAGATGGTAAAAAGAAACATATAACCATGCTCAACATCACTAATCATAGGGGAAATGCAAATCAATAGTGAGATATCATTGCATGCCTGTCAGAATGCCTAAAATAAAAAAGATAAGAAATAAAAAATGGTGAAGTGATGATATGGAGAAAAATGAATCTTTGTGCCCTGTGTGTAGGAATGTGAATTGTTGCATCTGCCATGGAAAACAATAGTGATATTTCTCAAAAAATTAAAAATATAATTACCATAATCCACCAAGGAAAAAACACTAATTTAAGGGATATATGTACCTCAATGTTTACTGCAGCATTGTTTACATTATTGGAGATATGGTATCATCCCAAGTGTCCTTTGATTGAAGAATGAATAAAAAAGAGCTGGTATATTTGTACAATGGAATAGTATTCAGCCATAAAAAAGAAATGAATTTTTCCTGTTTGTAACAAGGATGGATCTAGAGCACATAATGTTAAATGAAATAAGTCAATCAGAGAAACACAAATACTGTATGTTTCACTCATATGTGAAATTTTAAAAAGAAACAGAAAAAAATCGACAAAACAGACCCTTAAATATAGAGAATAAGCTGGTAGTTTTCAGAGAGGAAGTGGGGGCATGGGAGAAATAAGTGAGGGGAATTAAGAGTACACTTATCTTGATGATTAATGAGAAATATATAGAATTTTTAAGTCATATTGTATATCTGGAACTAATATAACCCTGTGTATTAATTATACTTATATTATTTTTTTTAAAATTCAAGGTTCTGAATCATGGCATGACTTACTAACATAATTTCAAAAGTGAATTCTTTTAATCCAGGAGTATAAACAGAGGTGACCCTAAAACATGGCATTAGCCTTATGATTCTGCTATAAGAATCATTGAGATTCAAGAAGGGTAAGACTATGGTTCTTTCAGGCCTTACTTACTAAAAGAGACCTAAGACCCATTAACACAGTTTGCTCATAAATTCCCCAGACAGAACTGAAAAAAAAAAGTATCTTTTTGAGACTTCCACTTACAGTGCATTGTTCCCTTTTGTGGCTCATAACTCCCTTTTAATATGCTTTGTTTTTGTTCATTTTGTGGGAGTAGAACTGCTTGGAAAAACAGATGTCAGAAAGTCCATTAGTGTCATATGACTTGCAGCTCTTTAAAGAGACCATATTCATAACCAACCAAGTATATTCCATGTGCTGTTTTTGGAACTGTCAATACAGGAATGAAAAAAACCAAATAAGACTCACTGCCTATTTGCAGCTTAAATTCTCACTGTGAATATAATTAATAAATAAATGAATAAATATGTAGTTTTAGATAAAGATGCTATATATGAAGATAGATAAATAGGGTTCAAGGTTAGGAGACTGACAGGACACTTGTTGGGGAAGGAGATAACATAGGATATGGTAATCAGGGAAGGCTTCTATGAAGAGATAACATTTAGCCAAAATAGTGAATGATGAGAATGTTTAGTCACCCATAATGCAGAGGAACATTCCAAGCAGAGGAAACAGCATAATGCTTTGGCAAAAATATCAATCAATCAATCTTGGTGCATATGAGAAACAAAAAGACAAAAAACAAACAAAAATTCATGCTAGTTTGGCTAAATTATATAAGAAATATGAAAAAATACAGAATAAGAGTGGAAATAGGTAGGGCCTAGATAATGTTGGCATTGAAAACCAAGGTAGGAAGTTTGAGCTTTATTCTGAATGTAATGGGAAACTACTGGAGTGTTTGAAGCAGGAGAGAATAGAGATAGCAAGACTATTTAGGCACTCTTACAGTATTTCAGGAAAGATACTGATTGAAACTATTTAAGTAGTAGTAGTTAAGATGCAGAGACCTGGACTGATATAGGATATATTTTGGATGTAAGGTAGAGAAGTTTTACTGACTGATCATATGTAGGGGATGAGGAAATGAATGGAATCACAGATGATATCCAGGTTTTAAAAGATCAAGTGGGTGGATGGTAGCACTATTTACTAAGATAGAAAAGACTGGGGAGGTATAGATTTTGGAATAGGTTGAGAGTTGTTATGTTAATTTTGAGATGCCTAATAGAATTCACACTGAAAATTTCAAGTAGTTGGTTAATATAAGAACTTGTATTTCAATGGAAAGACCATAGGCAAAACATAGATGGTATTTAAAGCCATTGGATTAGATGGATTTACCAAGAGAGGGCTATAGATAGAAAAGGTCAGGAACAAAGTCAAACATGAAGAAGAGGGGGATAAAATAAAGGTGACAAAAACTACCAGTAAGTAGGAAGGAAACAGGCTAGTAGAGTCCTAGAAATCAAGTAAAGTACATATTTTTAGAAAGAGAGAGAGATTATTTTAAATGATGTTGGATTGTAGAATCAGATGAGAGAGGAGAAATCAATGGATGCAGTTATGAGAAGGTATTAGGTAAATCTTGAAAAAAGCACTTTCAGTAAAGTGATAGAGATGGAAAGTGATAGAGATGGTAGCTATGCTTATGGAAGCTAATTAAAGAGACTTAATCTGGATGTATACAAGCCCATAACATACCATGAAATGTTTTCTTTTACAATTAAAATAAATCTGTGTCCCCAACTTGTTTTCTTGTATTTTACTTATTTTTCATAAACACTTCTCAGGGAAAAGGATCCAGCTACATGCGGGTCTTTCTTTTCATTTGCCTTAAAATTTATCCACCAATATATTCTCATTTCTTGTAAATATTGTTGCCCAAATGGTCACTCGCCCGTTGATTCAGCCTGTAAAACTTAGCATTTAACAAAGAAGTCATTAATCAGCTTTGAGTCTTCAAAACTGACTTTTTGAGTCTGCTTGGAGAAAAACAGACTTAAAGTCCAGACTTTCCAACAGAAGTGAAAAAAAAAAGGTATCTAAATAAAAACAGGAAAATATATGAAGAGAAAAATAGAGATATATACATAAACTTTTATTATAAACCAAGGATAGAAAAAAAACTTGGAATAAAAAGTAAAGAGAGATCTTCATGAGACTAGAAGAGGAAGTAGAAGCCCCTTGAGAGAAAACAAGCATAGGAGAACAGGGAGGACGTGGAGGAAGGGAGGAATTTAATTTACACAAGAAGCTCAAGGTTAAGACTCAGCAGTATCTATGGAAGCTCTGAATTTAGCAGAACATTGGGCATCAGTCCTGTCATGCTGAGAATTGACAATAAACACTGTAAAAGCAGAGGACCCAGAAACCATGCAAATGAATTATTTCTCAAGGTCAGAGAGAGCCTGCAAGGGTGGAGAACATGGGGAACACGAGACCCTACATTCAAACTGATATGTCTACTTATTCCCCTTAGAGCCAGATTTTGGAAGAAGGGGGATGAAAGAAAAGATCTGGAGAAAAGAAAAGAAACTAAATTTACAGAGCATTTACTCCCAAAGAGAGCAAATTAACCTGAAAGAGACGAAAGGGATCTAGTTATCCTTGGCAAGTTAATTTATTTCCCTGATTATCAGTAAGAATGATGACTTATAAATAAATTTAATTCAGATACAGATTAAATTATTTGATTTGCATATTTGAATCCACACATGTTATGTTTTTACTGTGCCGTGTCTGGCTTTTGGTTGAGTTTTTACTATATTTATCAACTGCTTAGGAAATGTCTTTCTATTTCCTTAAAATCTGCCCCTATAGAAGTTTTAACCAATTTTCATTTTTTATTCCTTCTTAAGAACATGTAACCACTCTTGTAATTGTATTCTCTTTACAAATAATTTTAAATGTTTTCTTAGATGCAAGCCAGTTCTCTGTTACAGTCTAAATATTCTTAACTTTTTGACATTTATTTTCCAACTCTTTTGAGTCCTTTTGAAGTATTCTTTCTTATCCATTAGTCCTTAACTTATAAATATTTGAGTAAAAGTGAACTACTCTTAAGGAAAATATAAATTCAACCCTTTAAAATATTTTTCATTTTAGTCCATTTTTTTTCTAAAATAAAACACAGTAAACATACCAAAGGAGCATATCTTGGTTTTAGAGGAGCAGCAGGCATCTTGCTCTGACAGAGACGTTTGATCTTGGGTGATGGTAACAAAGGCTCACAAGGAGGTAGTGGTGGTCTTTCTCTTGATGGAGGGACTCTACCTATACCTGTTTTTTTCCCTTTTTCTTTGAATGTAGTCTTTTTGAATGACATTTTGGATTCTCTCTTTAGTTCCAATTTTTCCTTCTTTGAATCTGTAGATGCAGTATCTGATTCGTTAGCAAGTCTCTTTTTAGCCCCAAGTTTATACACTGACTCTTCAGATTCAGCATCTGAACTTTTTAATGTCTCGGGCTTCTTTGAGTGTTTCCTGGAAAATTCATCAGATTCTGCATCAGTAGACTCTATGACCTTCTTTGCATCTTGTTTTTGGGAATCTTTCTTTGAGTCTTTCTTAGTCTTCTTTGAATCATATTTATCCTTCAGATATTTATCCCAGTCAGATTCAGTTTCAGTAGACTCTTCAGACTTCATTGCAAACTTATTTTTGTCATCTTTCTTTGAATTTCTCTTTTCCTTTTTTTCATCTTTTTTACCTTTTTTTGAATACCATTCAGATTCAGAATCGGCATCAGTAGACACTACATCCTTCTTGGCATCCTTTTTCTTGTCCTCTTTTTTTGAATCTTTCTTATCCTTCTTTTCATCTTTCTTCCAATTCTTTGTCTCCAATTCAGAATCACTTTCAGCATCAGTAGACACTGCATCCTTCTTTTTCTTGTCACTTTTCTTTGGATCTTTCTTAGCCTTTGCATCTTTCTTTGCATCCTTTGAGTCTGTAGAATCTTCATCAGTCGTCTCTGTGTCTTTTTTTGCATCCTTTTTCTTGTCACCTTTCTTTGAATCTTTCTTAGCCTTCTTTGAACCTTTCTTTGCATCCATTGAGTCTACAGATTCAGCATCAGAGCTTTTCTTTGCATCCTTTTTTGTGTCCTTCTTTGAAGTCTTCTTTGAATTATTCTGAGAGTCATTCTTTAACCACATATCACATTTCATGGATTCAGCACCAGACTCCTCCAAATACAGTATGAAACCCATACTTGAACTATTGTTTGAACAAATATGTGCTTTGGCATCAGAATTGTTCTTTGAGTCCTTAGAATGCTTCTTTGCACATGTGCATTTGTTATCTGTCTCTTTGGAATTCTTTGAATCTCTCTTACCTTTTTTTTGATACATTGAGACTGTCTTAAAATCAATGGATTCTGGATTTATTTCTAATTTGGACTTTGAATCCTTAGATAGCTCACTGTTATATGATGATTTTGATGGAGTTTTAGCTGCTCGATTTCCTCTTTTAGGTTTCTCATCATTTACCATTTTAGATTCTGTAGTTTTTTCTTGTGGGCCTTTGTTTTTCTTGGAATTTCTCTGCAAAGTTCTTCCTTTTTTGTCATCTTTGGACTTTTTAGGTTCTCCATTTTCATAATGGGCTTTAAGAGTATAAGGGTTTCTGAATGGAGCCTGTCTCCTGACAGTTAAGTAAACAGATGGCCTTTGGAAATTTTTTTTTAAAGAATGCCTTATCCTTATATGAGCTGGCTTCTGAACTTCCTCTAATTTTCTTTTGTCATGTCCCTGAAAAGATTATTTAGAATAATGATAAACATTTTAAAATAAGTTATATCTTGTTAATAGTGAAACATGAAAATTGTCTAGTTTTTCATTAACCATCTACTTAAAATGGAAAAAAAAAGTTGCAACATTCTGTGTGTGTTGCATATGTGAGATAACTCCACGTTAGAAACCAAATGACTTCAAACCTTAGGATATTCTCAATGACTTATACAGAGATTGGAGCAAGCCCACAGTGATCCATGATATTTAAGGGCCCATCCTTACCATTGATAGTGCGTTACTATTGATAGTGGGAGAGATCTTTTAAAACATATTGGGTACCTTTCATCCCCAAGTTAGCTCGGAAATAAGCTGACTCCCTTGCAGTTTGTCATGAATGCTTAAAGCCTTAGCTTGATTTTTACTCCTGCTTTCAACATCTCTGATGAAATCAAGCCTGTGAGAGCCCTGGTATGAACTATTTCCCAAAACAAGGACACAAATTAAACAAATATCTGATCCTATTAATTTGTGTAGCAGTAATGTAATTTTTTTAAGTCTCAATCCCAAATCCGTCAAATCTGGTTCAATCTGGTTCTCAAAGTGAAAACATACACCAATTTTGCATTTATCTTTTATAGTCCTTTAACTATTTAGTAGGGACATCACCAGTCAATGAAATGGTCATATATAATTAAAGGAGGACAATGAAGAGTAGCAGGAAACCTGGACCACTACAGATGTAATGAACAGCACCTGAATAAATGCACTGACTGTAACTCTGCTTTGGGTGATGCTTTTGAAACACATTTTGATATTACCATGGGTGATATCAGACTTCACTTAAATTATAATAGTTAAAATAATATGAAGAGTAAGAATGGGAAAAGAGAAAGATTTGATGTTTCCTTTCAAACATCTCCATCATCTTCTCTTTTTGTAAGCTAGTTTTTCCTTTTCCTTATTAATAATATAATGGCACTTTATAAAAGAGGTAGAAAGCTTGAATGTCCCAGTATCTAGTATCCTGAGTGCCAGATTAAAGAAAATGGAGGGGCCCTGAAACTTCATCAACATTGGCTCATATTCTAAGATTCAGTTTAGATGTTTGTGCAGCTAGTAAATATTTCCTGAGAGATCCCACTAGCAGCAGCATTAGGTTCTGTAGCTTACATAGCCTCCTAACTTTATAATGCCTTTGAAAAGGAGGATTAAGTAAAGGTGAAATAAATAAAAATTTATCTGAAACAGACGGAGGTAATCTGTACCAGTAATTATAAATTTAAAAATTGCTTCCAAAAAGAAATAAAATTCAAATTACATATTTTAATTTATATTTGTATATTATATGATCTTAGATTTAGTTAAAAATGACATTTTCAATACTTACAGGAACTGAGATTTGTGATCCTGAAGGTCTTGATCTTCTTTTTCTACCTGGCTGGAGTGGTTTGGGAAATGTCAAAGTAAAATAATCTTGATTCCATAATTTTCCACTTGATTCATTGACTAAAATGAGTGAGGACAATGAATAATTCACAGTTAATTGATTTTAATCAGCACTGAAATATTCTTGAGTAAGAAATATATTATTTAAGATGAGTTATAGCTTAAAAGATAGCTTTTCCCTCTGGACTGTATAGTTTTTGCATATCAATTAGGGAAAATAAAAGATGATTTCTCCATTTAGCACTAAAGTTTAAAATTAAATTTTAAACTTTATTTTAAAATAAAGTTAAAAAAACCTTATTTTCTAGATTAAACTAGTTTTCACAATTTTCACTTAAAGCATAGTGGTTGAAATAATACAAACAGTAGGAATGGAAAATAGAGAAAGATTTGATATTTCCTTTCATATATCTCCATCATCTTCTCTAGTTTGGCTTTTCTTTATATCACTCTGGTTATGTTGCAGACAGTATGTCTCCTATAGTCCCTATAGTTGCACAATGCAGAGCACAAAATAGTCAGTAAAGTCTTTATTGATTAAATATAATAATTTATTTTAGTGCTCGACCTTAATGATATCCAAGCTACAGAATTCAGGGTTACAAACCTAAATCCTGATTTTAGTTCATGATCAGTACATTCATAGGCAGTACATTCAAATGTTTAAAGAACTATTATATGAAAGTGTAGTAGCAATAGTAATAACAGAATAGCTGAAACGGCTAACATTTATATACTGCTAATTATTTGTCAGACTGTTTTAAGCACATTTAATTATCAAAACAGCCCTTTGAATTAGATATAATTTATAATTGTTTCCATTTTATAAATTACAAAAGTGAAGGACTGAGAGAAGTTAAATTGCTTGCCAAAAATCATAAAGTGGAAGAGCTGAGATTCAAAGACCTATAGTTTGTCTCAGAGTCCATGCTCTTAATCACAGTGTTAGAGAATTCTATTTATTTCCCTAAGAATTGGACTAGGTCCAGTGGGTTAGAGTTGTATCAGTGCAGGCAGATATCAGCTCAATATACAGGGAGAACTTTCCCTAAGTTGTAGCTGTTCAACAAATTGAAATGTCCACTTTCATCATTTTGACTATTTTTTCTGTACTCTGGGTTTTATAATTGTGAATTTTAAACAAAAGGAAAACTTACACAATTACGGTTGGTTTTTATAATGAGGAAGAATAAACTATTTACTTTAAAATAGCTAGTACGGGGGCGCCTGGGTGGCTCAGTGGGTGAATCCTCTGCCTTCAGCTCAGGTCATGATCCCAGGGTCCTGGGATCAAGTCCCGCATCAGGCCTTCTGCTCAGCAGGGCACCTGCCTCCTCCTCCCTCTCTGCCTCCATCTCTGCCTGCCTCTCTGCCTACTTGTGATCTCTGTTTGTCAAACTGCCTGCCTCTCTGCCTACTTGTGATCTCTGTAAAATAAATAAATAAAATCTTAAAAAAAATAATAAAATAGCTAGTACAAACCCACACCAAGGTCAGAAATATTTTAAACACACACACATTCCCACACACATTCCCACACACATACACATATACACATAATATATAGGCTACACATAATATATATATATATATAATATATAGGCTACACATAATATATAGCCTATATATAATATAGGCTCTTTTATTTTTTTAAATATAGGCTCTTTTAAATATTAAGAAAAAATCAGTGTGCTTTATGTTTTATAACATTGAATTGAAGATACTAGTCATTTGTCCCTAAAATAATTTTAAATACAATCTAAATAATATTGTACTTTAAAGATTCAAATCTTACTTGGTATGGAATTATCATTTGTTCTGATGTTCACTTCTTGCCTGTTAAAAAAAAAAGCTTCAATTAAACTTGTGCTATAGTTAATAATAACTAATAATAATAGTATGTCAATGATACAATAATATTACTTGTAATATGATATGGTATGATTATAATACAATATAATATAATACAATACAATACAATATAATATACCAGTGAGAATGCCTGGTATCAAAAAACAAAAAAATAAGTGTCTGTGAGGATGTGGAGAAAGGAAACATTTGTGCTTTGTTGGTAGGAATGCAAACTGCTGCAGCTACTGTGGAAAACAACATAGAGTTTCCTTCAAAAACTAAAAATAGAAGTACCAAATGATGCAGTAATTCCACTTTTGGGTGTTTACTTGAGGAAAACAAAACATTAATTTAAAAAGCCACATGAGGGGTGCCTGGGTGGCTCAGTGGGTTAAGCCTCTGCCTTCGGCTCAGGTCATGATCCCAGGGTCCTGGGATCGAGCCCCACGTCAGGCTCTCTGCTCAGCAGGGATCCTGCTTCTCCCTCTTCCTCTGCCTGCCTCTCTGCCTGCTTGTGATCTCTCTCTCTATCAAATAAATAAATAAAATATTTTTTTTAAAAAAAAGCTTTATGAACCACTATATTTACTGCAACATTATTTATGATAGCTAAGATACAGAAGCAACCCAACTGTCCATCCATAGATGAATGGCTAAAGATGTAATATAGGGGTGCCTGGGTGGCTCAATGGGTTAAGTCTCTGCCTTCAGCTCAGGTTGTGATCTCAGGGTCCTGGGATCGAGCCCCACATCGGGCTCTCTGCTCAGCAGGGAGTCTGCTTCCCCCTCCCCCCGTCTGCCTCTCTGCCTACTTGTGGTCTCTGTCAAATAAATAAAATCTAAAAAAAAAAAAAGATGTAATATATATGTATATATATACATATATTGAGAAATATGTATGAATAGAAGTATATGTATATATGAATACAATATGAATATATGAATGTAAATATAAAAATTTACATATAAACATATATAAAATATTTCTCAACCATAAAAAATAATTAAATATTCCCATTTGCAGCAACATGGATGGGCTTAAAAGGCATTATACAAAGTAAAATAAGTCAGATAAAGAAACAAAAAAAATGCTATATGATTTTATTTATGTGTGGAATCAAGAAAAAACAATGTATATATAAACAAAAATAAAACGGACTCTTAAGTACAGAGAACAAGCTGGTGGTTGCCAGAGAAGAGGGTGGCAGGATGCCAAAATAGGTAAAGAGGATTAAGAGTTATAAAATTTCCATTATAAAATAAGTAACAGGGATGAAATGTATAGCACAGGGAATATAACGAATATTTATTAATGTATGCTGACAGATAACTGCACTAACTGTGGTGAGCACTGCATAATATATAAAATTGTTGAATCACTATGTTCTATATCTGGAACTAATATAATATTGTATGTCAACTATACTTCAATAAAAAAATTAACATAAATTTTAAAACATGATAAAATATTATATATCTCTTATGTAATAAATAAACAATTGTACTATAAACACTGATAAATATATAACAAAAGTAATTTAAATTTGCACTATTGCTAATAATAATAATAAAAATATTGTTATAAGCCTTCAATTGTAACGCTTTGAAGAATTTTTTTAGTGTAGTTGATACAATGTTACATTAGTTTCAGCTGTACAATATAGCGATTTCACAAATTTATACATTATGTTATGTTCACAAGTGTAGCCCTCACCTGTCCCAATACATTGCTGTTAACAATGTAACTATTATCATCATGCTATGATGACTGTCAACTATCAGTTCCCTGCATTTATAGGTCTGATTCTTCTTCTTGTTTGTGAATTTATTTTTTGAGATTCCACTTATAAGTGAAATTATATGATATTTGACTTTCCCAGCCTGATTTATTTCATGTATCATAACACTCTTAAGGTCCATCCATGCTGTCTAAAATGGCAAGGTCTCATCCTTTCCTACTGTTGTATAATATTCCTGGTAAAAGGTATTTAGATGTTTTCCTCCTTTTTTTATTTTTTAGAATATTTTGAGGAGAATAGTATTAAATCTTCTTCAAAGGTTTGGTGTAATTCACCTGTGAAGCCATCTGGCCCAGGACTTTTATTTTTTGGCAGTTTTTTGGATTACTGATTCAACTTCATTACTAGTAATTGGTCTGTTCAGATTTTCTATTTCTTCCTGATTCAGATTTCAAAGATTGTTTGTTTCTAGGAATTTTTCCATGTCTTCTACATTGTCTAATTTGTTGATACTTAAATTTTTATAGTATTCAATTATAATTCTTTAATTTCTCTTGTGTCACTTGCTACTTCTCTCTCATTTCTTATTTTATTTATTTGGGTACTTTCTCTCTCTCTCTCTCTCTCTCTTTTCTTGATGAGTCTGGCTAAGGATTTATCAATTTTGTTTATCCTTTTAAAGAAACAGGCCTTGGTTTCATTAATTTTTTTCATTTTCTTTTTTTTTCTTTTTAGTTTCTATGCTATTTAGTTCCTCTGACCATTGTTATTTCCTTCCTTTTACTCACCTTGGGATTTTTGTTTGTTTGTTTTCCTAGCTCCTTTATATGTAAGGTTTAACTGTTTATGTGAACCTTTTCTTGTTTGTTTAGATAGGTCTGTATCCCAATATATTTCCTACTTAGAAGTGATTTTACTGTGTCCCACAGATTATGTGTTTTCATTTTCATTTTTCTCCATTTACTTACTTTTTATTTCTTCCTTGACTGTTTAACTTATTGGTTCTTTAGTGTCATGTTGTTTAATCTCCATGTTTGTTGTCTATTCTAGTCTTTTCTCTTGTGATAGATTTCTAGTTTCATGCTGTTGTGATTGGAAAAGATGCATGGTATTATTTCAATCTTCTTATATTTATTGAGGCTTGTTTTGTGTCCTAACATGCGACCCACTCTGGAGAACATTCCATGCACACTTGAAAATAATGGATATTCTATTGTTTTTGGATGGAATGTTCTGTATATACCTCTTATGATGATCTTGCCCAATGTGTCATTCAAAGACATTATTTCTTTGTTGATTTTCTGCCCAGGTGATCATCCATTGATATAAGTGGGGTGTAAAGTATCTTACTATAATGCATTGTCATCAATTTTTCCTTTTATTTTTGTTAATATTTATTTTATGTATTTAGGTCCTTCACTGTTGGGTCTGTAGATTTTATAATTGTTGTAGCCTTCTGTTGGAGTATCATTATTTAAAGTTTTCCTTTTGTCTCTTGTAAACAGTCTTTGTTTTAAAGTCTATTTTTCAATAAGCAAATAAATAAAGTCTATTTTTTCTGATTTCTGTATCACTACCTTGTCTTTTGTTTCCATTTGCTTAGTATGTGTGTTTTTTTAATCCCTTCACATTCAGTCTCTTTATCTATAGGTCTGAAGTCTGTCTCTTGTCAGCAGCATATATAGATGTTAGGTTTATTTTTATCCATTCCACCATCCTATGTCTTTGATTAAATAATTTAAGTCATTTAATTTTAAAGTAATTCTTGACATGTACTTATTTTCATTTTGTTAATTGTTTTCTGGTTCTTTTTGCAATTCTTCTTTTTTCCTTTCTTCTTCTCTTGTTTTCTTTCTTTTTTATTCCTAGTATTTATAGTCTCACATTTGTCTTCCATTCTCTTTGTTTTTTATATATCTATCATAGGTTTTGGGTTTGTGTTTGTTATGAGGTTCATATAAAAAATCCTATGTAAATAGCAATCTATATTAATTTTGTTGTTATTTAAGTTCAAAGACTTTTAAAAACTAATTTATTTTTCTCTTTTCCCTTCTTTTTTACTCCTTCTTCCATGTTTTATATATATGTACATGGTCATATATATAATAATAATTTATATATTATTTATATACAAATATATATACTCAAGTCTTTTTTTATGTTTTTATTAGTAATTTTCTTATGTCTAATTAGGGTCACTTTTTTTTCACTTTAAAGTCCCTTTATCATTTTTTTAATATAACTGGTTTATTTGTGATAAACCCTTTAATTTTTGTGGAAATTCTTTATCTCTCCATCAAATCTGAATAATCTTGTCAGGTAGAATATCCTTGGTTGTAGGTATTTCCTCTCAGCCTTTTGAATATGTCATTGCATTTCTTCTAGGCCTGCAAAGATTCTGCTGAAGCCTTGTGTTTTCCCTTGTCGGTAACTTTTCGCTTCTCTCTTACTGTTTTAAGGTTCTCTATCTTTAACTTTTGACATTTTAATTATTTTGTCATGGGTGTGGACATTTTTGGGGTCATCTTGTGTGGAATTCTCAGTGTTTCTTGGATTGGGTGTCTATTTCCTTCCCTGTATTAGGGAATGTTTCAGTATTTCTTCAAATACTTTTTTCCTATCCTTTTCTCTCTCTTCTTCTTCTGGGGTTTCTATAAGGTGAGAATTTATTTCCTTGATGTTGCCTAAGAGTTACTTTAACCTATTCTCAAATTACATTTTTCTTTCTCTTCTGGTCCTTTAGTTTGAGTATTTTACATTGCCCTGCCTTCCAGATCATTGATATATTCTTCTATATCTGCTGATCTGCTGCTGAGACCCAGGACTCATTGAAGTGGCAGACCAGTTTGGGTGCTCAGACTGCACTGGTCTGTGCTTTCAAAGTAAAGGAAGAGTTTAGATTATGCATGTTCATCCCTACCATCTGGAAAGCATTCCAACAGCTCTCCTACCATTTGGCAGCATTCTCAGGCTAACTTTTTTCTATTATAGTTGCCCATTTGAACTGCAGCTTCTAAAGAAAGAAAAAAATAGTAAAAGAAAAAAATAAAAATTTTGAAGAATACAAAAAAGAACAAAAAGAAAACAGGACAAAAAAAAAATGTGGCTGATTTGCCATGCCCCAGCATGACTAGGGCTGTGTTGGCTTGTATACACTGAACCAGCTGAGATTGTAAGCTCACTGTGTGGGAATGGACTTTATTCCAGTCTGGGAGTTTAATGTGGGGGTGGGAGAACATTTCCACAGCTTCTGTGGACCCTTTTAAACAGCAGCATTTTTCTTGTGCCCCGGCTCAACTAAAAGTGGTGTGAGCTTGTGAACCCTGAGCTCACTGAAGTTACAAGCTTGTTGTGTCAACCACACCAACTAGTTATGGAGTCTGGACCCTTCCTTGGTATGGGCTTTTAAGGTGGAGTGCAAAAATAAACTGTGTTGTTCTCTAGTCCCTCTGACTTGGAGAACATTCCTGCAGCTCCTTTGCCATTTGGTGGAGTTCTAGTGTAGTCACTTTTATATACTGGTTGCTCACTTACTTTCTTTATTTCTTTTTTTTTTAGCAGCTCCAGATACTGCTGATTTTTTTTAAAGATTTTATTTATTTGTCAGAGAGAGAGAGAGAGAGAGTGCACACAAGCAGGCAGAGGCAGAGAGAGAAGCAGACTCCCCGCTGAGCAAGGAGCCTGATGTGGGACTTGATCCCAGGACCCTGGGATCATAACTTGAGCTGAAGGCAGCAGCTTAACCAACTGAGCCATCCAGGTGTCCCTTTTTAAAATTTAAATTCAGTTTAGTTGGGGCACCTGGGTGGCTCAGTGGGTTAAGTCTCTGCCTTCGGCTCAGGCCATGATCTCAGGGCTCTGGAATCGAGCCCCGCATTGGGCTCTCTGCTCGGGAGGGAGCCTGCTTCCTCCTCTCTCTCTGCCTGCCTTTCTGCCTGCCTCTCTGCCTACTTGTGATCTCTATCTGTCAAATAAATAAATAAAATCTTTAAAAAAATTCAGTTTAGTTAACATACAGTATTAAAGTATTATTATTTTCAGGGGTAAAATTTAGTAATTCATCAGTTGCCTATAACACCCAGTGCTTATGATATCAAGTGCCCATCACCCAATCAGCCCTTAGTTTTTCTTCAGGAGTAATTGTTCTATAAATAAGTGTAATTTGGTGTTTTCCATGGAGGAGGTGAGTTCAGGGTGTTCCTATATCTCCATCTTGGGCTGCAACCAACACTTTGAGAAATGTTATGCATTCACTGACCTGGTCCATTTTTTAAGAATGTCTACTTATAAATCACACACAGTTCCCCAACCCTAAGTGAAATTATTTTTAAAAAGGTATATTTTTCACCAGAAACTTAAAGAAAAATAAACCACGGATCAAAAGCTACAATAAAAACACAAATTTGACAAAATCTAAAATTAATTAAATTTTTATAGAATAAATCAAACCAGCTCCCTCATCCTCTAATGAAAGTGTCTAAACAAGTAGAAACTCACTTATTTTCTACACATACTAAATAAGTTTTGAAAAAAATGAAACACAACAACTTTTTAATGTTCTCAGAACTTAAAACATATAATGATATCTGAAAAGGTCACAGATAAGTGTTGATATGGATTTTTAATTGTTTCTACACATAGGAAAAATTACTGTATAATATTTTCCATTCAAAAAGTACCCATTGAATTAGGCAATAATCATGATGTTTACTGAGGATATGGTGTATTTTGCTTTAAAAATTTTACATCATTACTAGTTTTCAGGGACAATGAGTTGTGACCATTGGTAATTCTGAGATTGTACTCATATACACATATATCTTGGAACTTTATTTTTTAACTGATTTTAATTATCAAGTTAGTAAATGTAACTTTTTATTTTTATGAGTAACTACTTAATTTAACTTGTATTTATATTTGTGTCAAATCTATGTTCATTTCCTAAGTAAAGCTCTAGTATCCAGCATAAAGCCTAGTCCATACTCATCACTTATTTTTTTCTCCAAAGACATACAAATGGCTAAAGATACATTAAATTACTACCAACTTACTTAGGAAACATTTTGGATACATTAGTTTAAAAAAAATCTAATCCAGTTGTTCTTAACTAGATGTGAACATCAAAAATAAAAATAAATGTGAACATGCCTTACAAATGCTCTTAGACCCTTGAAGCAGAATTTCTGGGTGTGGCTTAATGAAGTCTGTATTTTAAAACTCTCCTAGGTGGGGTGCCTGTGTGACTCAGTTGGTTAAACATCTGATTTTTAGTTTCGGCTCAAGTCATGATTTCCCTCAAGGTCTGGGGATAAGGTTTGTACTCAGTAGGAGTGTGCTTCAGATTCTCTGTCGTTCTCCCTCTATCACTGATAGAAGAATTTAAAATAATGGTCATAAAGATAATCACTGTATTTGAGTAAAGAATTGAGGACACCTCAATGATACCCTCAACACAGAGAAAGAAAACATAAAAGGAACCAATCAGAGATGAAGTACTCAATAACTGAAATTATAAACACACAAGATGCAATACATCACAGATAAAAGTAAGCAGTAGATCAGTGACTTGTAAGAGTAATGACAAAGCAATCAAGCAAAACAGGAGACAGAGAGAAAAAAAATTATTAAGGTAACATCATCAGCTATAATAAAACTATTAAGAAACATCATCATCATCAGCTAAAATAAAATTTGCATTATAGGGATCCCAGAAGGAGAAGAGAGAAAAGGGGGTATAAAACTTATTGGGGGCAGTCCACAAAAAGACTCATAGTAATTAAAATTACAAAAAAAGTATAGATTAATAGAGAATTTTTATTTATTTTTTAAAAATTTTTATTTATTTATTTGACACACAGAGATAAAGAGAGAGCAAGAGAGAGCACAAACACGGTGAGCTGCAGGCAGAGGGAGAGAAAGAAGCTGGCACCCTGCTCAGCAAAGTCCCCCCAACAAGGTACTTGACCCTAGGATCATGACCTGAGCTGAAGGCAGATGCTTAACTGACTGAGCCACCCAGGCACCCCAAGAAAGAATTTTTAAAGCAGCAAGAGAAATCAGTTACAAAGGAACCCATAAGGCTATCTGGATTTTTCAGCAGAAACTTTGTAGACCAGAAGAAAGTGACATGATATATTCACAATAATGAAAAGGGGGGAAACAAAAACAAAACCAAGACAAAACCTGAAATCAAGAATAGCCTATCAGCAAGACTGTCTTTTAAAATAGGAGGACACTGGGGCGCCTGGGTGGCTCAGTGGGTTGAGGCCTCTGCTTTCGGCTCAGGTCATCATCCCAAGGTCCTGGGATCGAGCTCCACATCAGGCTCTCTGCTCAGCAGGGATCCTGCTTCCTCCTCTCTCTCTGCCTGCCTCTCTGCCTACTTGTGATCTCTGTCTGTCAAATAAATAAATAAAATCTTTAAAAAAAATAAAATAGGACAGATATTTTCTCAGAGAAATTAAAGTTAAGAAATTCATGACAAACCAGTGATACAATAAATATTAAAATGGTAAAGAAAGACCATAAGCAGGAGTAAAAATGTAGGAAGGACAAAAGCAGTAAAATTAAGCATATCTATAAAAATCAGTCCTGGGATTTACAAAATAAAAGAATGTGAAGTATGACACCATAGACCAAAAACATAAGGGGGAAAGGAATAAAGAATAGGTACAAATTAAAGTGACTATCACCTTAATATAGACTGCTATGTGCATAAGATGTTATATGATAATCTACTTGTAATAGTAACAGATATTAAAAAATACAGAAAAAAAGAATACAAATATATCAATAAAGCCAACAAACAGTGAGAGGAGAGGGAAAATAAAGGAACAAAGAACTACAAAAACAACCATAAAACAAATAACAGAATGTCAGTAAGTACATACCTAACAATAATTAGTTTGAATCTTAATGAACTAAACACTGCATCCAAAGGCATAGGGTGAAGAATGGGTAAAACAGCAAGACCCATCTATAGTCTGCCTACAAGAAACTCATTTCAGACCTGAAGACACACAGAGATTGAAAGTGAAAAGATGGAAAAACATTTATCATGCATATGGAAGTGAAAAGGACACCAGGGTAGGATTACTTATATCAGACAAAATATACTTTATTTTTTTTCCAATTTATTTATTTTCAGAAAAACAGTATTCATTATTTTTTCACCACACCCAGTGCTCCATGCAAGCTGTGCCCTCTATAATACCCACCACCTGGTACCCCAACCTCCCACCCCCCTGCCACTTCAAACCCCTCAGATTGTTTTTCAGAGTCCATAGTCTCTCATGGTTCATCTCCCCTTCCAATTTACCCAAAAGCACATACCCTCCCCAATGTCCATAACCCTACCCCCCTTCTCCCAACCCCCCTCCCCCCAGCAACCCACAGTTTGTTTCGTGAGATTAAGAGTCACTTATGGTTTGTATCAGACAAAATATACTTTAAAACAAACACTGTAAAAAAAAAAAAACAAACACTGTAATAAGACACAAAGAAGGACATGACATAATCATTAAAGGAACAATCGACCAAGAAGATATCACAATGTAACTATTTATGCACCCAACATGGAAGTACCAAATAAATAAAACAGCTAATAACATACATAAAGGAATTAATTGGTAATAACACAGTAATAGTAGGGGAATTTAACACCCTACTTTCTCCAATGGTTATATTATCCAAACAGAAAATAAGCAGGGAAACAGTGACTTTGAATGACACATTCGATCAGATAGATATAATAGATATATTTAGAATATTCCATCCTAAATCATCATAGTACCTATGCTTTTCAAGTGCACATGGGAGTATTCTCCAAAACAGATCACATATTAGACCACAAAATATGTCTCAATAAACTCAAAAAGATTGAATTCATACAATGCAGCGTTCTAACCACAATGCTGTGACACTAGAAATCAACCACAAAAAAATAATCTGAAAAGAACAAAAATACGTAGTGGTTAAATAATATGCTACTAAACAACGAATGGATCAACCAGAAAATCAAAGAGGATATCAGAAAACCCATGGGGTCAAAAGAAAAACATAGCATAATGATCAAAAATCTTAGGGATGCAGCAAATGTTGTAAGAAGGAAGTTCACAGCAATACAAGCTTAACCCAAATAGCAACAATAACAACAACAAAAATCTAAAATAAACTACTTGACTTGCACCCAAAGGAGCTAGTAAATGAAGAAAAAACAAAATGCAAAAGCAAATAACAAAAATCAAAGCAATAATAAATTAAATAGAAACTAAAAAATAATAGCAATTAATGAAGCCAGGACCTGGTTCCTTGAAAATGTCAACAAAATTGATACAATCTTAGCCACATTCATAAAAAACAGACAGAGAATTCAAATAAATTAAGAAATGAAAGAGACGAAATAATAATTAGCATGACAGAAATAGAAAGGAGTGTAAAATAATACTATGAAAAAAAATGCCAACCAATTGGAAAACCTGGAAGAAATATATTCCTAGAAACATATAATCTCCCAGAACTGAACAAAGAAGAAATAGAAAATTTGAACAGACTGATTAGCAGCAATGAAACTGAATCAATAATAATAATAATAATAATTTCCCAACAAATTCAAGTCCAGGACCAGATGGTTTCACAGGTGAATTCTACCAAACATGTGAAGAGATAATACCTATACTTCTCAAATTGCTCTAACAAGTAGAGGATGGAAAGATTCTCAAACCATTGTATGACAGCAGCATTACCCTGATACCAAAACCAGATAAAGACTGAGGGAGAGACACAGAGGGAGAGAGAGAGCTATAGGATGGTATCTCTGATTAACTCTGAACTTAGATGCAAAAATATACTAGTAAACTGAAACAAAAAAATACATTTAAAAAAGCATCACAATTAAGTGACATTTATTCCCAAGATGAAATGGTGGTTCAATGTTTACAAATTTACCAATGTGATAGATCATATAAGAGAAAAAAATTAAAAATCACATGATTATTTCAATAGATGCAAAAAAAATTTGACAAATTGCAGCATCAATTCATGGTAAAAATCCTTAGCAAAGTAGATTTAGAGGGAACATACCTCAACATAATGAAGGCCATATATGGAAAACACACAGCTAACATCTTATTCATTGGGAAAAAGTCGGAGAATTTCCCTAAGACAAGACAAGCCCACTCTTAACACTTTTATTCAACACAGTATTGGAAGTGCGACCTACAGCAATCATAAAGAGAAAAAAATAAAAGACAACTAAATCACTAAGGGTGAAGTAAAGTTCTTACTATTTGCAGATGACATGATACTACATACAGAAAACCCTAAAGACTCCATTAAAAAAAAAAAAGCTACTAGTTTTGCTAAACTACTTGTATTGCTAAACAAATAGATAAGATCACAGGATACAAAATGAATACAAACAAATCCATTGCTTTTCTATATACTAATGATAAAATAGCAGAAAGTGAACTTAAGAAAATAACCCCATTTACAATTGAACCTAAAATAATAAAATGTCTAGGAATAAACTTAACCAACGAGATGAAAGACCTGAACTCTTAAAACTATAAAACTTTGATGAAAGAAAGTGAAAACAATGTGAATGAAAAGATATTCCATGCTCACAGATTGGAAGAGCAAATATTGTTAAAATGACCATACTACACAAAGCAACTACAGGTTTAATGCAACCCTTACCAAAATACTAACTGCAGTTTCCACAGTACTAGAATAAATAATTTTAACAGTAATATGAAAACAACAACAAAAAAGACTTAGAATAGCCAAATATATCTTGAAAAAGAATGAAACAGGAAGTATTAGAGTCCTAGCTTTCAGGATATGCAGCCAAGCTGTATATATAATCCCCAGAAATAAACTAATGATTATATGGTCAATTAATCTATGACAAATGTGGTGAGTATATGCAATAGAAAAAATTCTCTTCAAAAAATGGTGTTAGGAAAATGGGGTGGCTGAATGAAAGAGAAAAAATGAAACTGAACCACTTTTTCACATCATACACAAAAATAAAATCCAACTGGAATAAAATCTAAATGTAGGACCTGAAGCCATAAAACTCCTAGATGAGGACACAGGCAGTAATTTCTCTGACATTGGCCATACAATGTTTTGCTATATATTACTCCTGAGGCAAGGAAAACAAAAGCAAAAATAAACTTTTGGGACCACATCAAAACAAAAACAAAAACAAAACTTCTGCACAACAAAAGAAGCACCAAAAATTAATCTAAAATACAACTTACTGAACAGGAGAAGATATTTGGAAATGACATATCTGATTAAGGTTTAGTATCAAAAATACATAAAAACTTATAAAACTCAATCCCTCAAAAAATTCCAGTAATAAATGGGCAGAAGATATGAACAGACATATCTCCCCAGAAGACATCCTTATGATTAACAGATATAAAAATATGTTTGGAGGGGGACAAGATGGCGGGGTACTAGGAAGAGGCGTCTTTTCAGCTGGTACCCCAAAGTGAGCTGATTACCTACCAAAGAACTCTGATCACCCATGAAATCAGCCTGAGATCAGAATTATACACGTCTGGACCTCTACAGGGGCAGAAGACGCCAGTGAGCAGGTAAAGCGGAATGGGAACAGCGGACTGATATCGGAAGATAAAAGGGGGAGGGAGCCACCAGAGGCGACCGGTGGGAAAGTCATACCCCGATACGAGCGAGAGCGCCCTGCGTCTGGGGACCAGCATTAACTCGGAGACTGGTTGAAAGCACTCCAAAAGAGCAAAGGATCGCGGGGGCGGCTAGGGACAGGGGCTTGAGTCCCCGGTCCCAGACGGCCTCCCCGGCGCGGAGACAGAGAGAGTGCGGCGGAGAAACCGGCTCCTGGTCCCTAAGCCGCCAGCGTGCCCCAGAGCGCGGGGTTCCGGCTCCTGTGAGGGGATGGGAGCCGGTCTGCAGAACGCGCGCTAGCCCTACCACAAAGCTTGAGATGCGCGTGCACGTCGCTCCAGCTCTCCTGGGTTTCTAAGGCCCTGGGGCGCTTCTTGACCCGGGCCATTGTTTCAAAGTCTAAGCCGCGCGCCCGCGAAACTCTTCCCCGGACAGAGGCGCGCAAAAGCCCAGCCTGCGGCTTACGGACCAGCGCCCCGTTCTCAGTGCCCCAGACGCGCGCCCGACCCACAGCCGCCTCTGAAAAGAGGTGCGCGCAAGCCGGGCACTCCCAGCCCCGGCCAGCGGCAAAATCTCAGTGTGCGATCGCTGCTTGGAACCTCTCTGGCGGTCAGGAGCTCCCAGACAGCCGCCAATGCCTTGGCTTTGGGGACGAGCAAGAGATCCTGCGCACCCAGGGTCTCCAACTTGGAACCTGCACTGCCAGCGTCCAAGGGGGAATTTATTCAGCTTCTGCACCCAGACTGAGGCTTCTGAGACGGAGATCAGGAAGTGCTCCAGGGTGCACCTTGACTGCACCAGAGTTGATACATCCAGCTACATCTGTTCAGTCTTCTCCCACCAAAATGACTAGGAGGAGGAATGCCCAACAGAAGAAAAATACAGAGGATGGACCTTCTGCAACAGAGCTAACGGCTATCAACATAGACAATATGTCGGAAAGAGAATTCAGGCTAACAATTATCCAGGCAATAGCTAGGTTGGAGAAAGCCATGGATGACCAAACAGAATTGATTAGAGCCGAACTGAAAGCGACCAGACAGGATGTTCACAATGTTAGGGCGGAGCTTAAAGCTACCAGGGAGGAGGTCCACAATGCTCTCAATGAGTTCCAATCCAATCTAAACTCTCTCAAAGCTAGGGTAACTGAGACAGAAGATAGAATTAGTGATCTGGAAGACAAACAGATAGAGAGAAAGGATCAGGAGGAAGCCTGGAACAAACAGCTTAGATCCCACGAAAGCAGAATTAGGGAAATAAGTGATGCCATGAAGCGTTCCAACGTCAGAATTATTGGAATTCCCGAAGGGGAGGAGAAAGAAAGAAGTCTAGAAGATGTCGTGGAACAAGTCCTTCATGAAAACTTTCTGAATCTCGCGAATGAAACCAGCGTTCATGTACTAGAGGCTGAACGGTCTCCACCCAAGATTATACACTCCAAAAAAACATCACGACACCTGATAGTCAAATTGAGAAATTATAATTGTAGGTATAATCTCTTGAAAGCCGCCAGGGCAAAGAGGCTCCTTACTTACAGAGGGAAGCCCATCAGAATAACGTCAGACCTGTCCACAGAGACCTGGCAAGCCAGAAGAGGCTGGCAAGATATATTCAGGGCACTAAATGAGAAGAACATGCAGCCAAGAATACTTTATCCAGCAAGACTGACATTCAAAATGGATGGAGAGATAAAGAGTTTCCAAGACCGGCAAGACTTAAAAGACTATGCAACCACCAAGCCGATACTGCAGGAAATATTAAGGGGGGTTCTATAAAAGAGGAAAAATCCCAAGAATAGCATTGAACAGAAATATAGAGACAGTCTACAGGAAGAAAGACTTCAAAGGTAACTCGATGTCAATAAAAACGTATCTATCAATAATCACTCTCAATGTGAATGGCCTAAATGCACCCATAAAACGGCACAGGGTTGCAGATTGGATAAAACGACAGGACCCATCCATATGCTGTCTACAAGAGACCCATTTTGAACCTAAAGATACACGCAGACTGAAAGTGAAGGGGTGGAGAAGCATCTTTCATGCCAATGGGACTCAAAAGAAGGCTGGGGTAGCGATTCTCATATCAGATAAATTAGACTTCAAACTAAAGACTGTAGTCAGAGATACAGAAGGACACTACATAATCCTTAAAGGGACTATCCACCAAGATGATCTAACAATTGTAAATATCTATGCTCCCAATATGGGAGCAGCCAATTACTTAAGAAAACTGTTAATCAAGATAAAGAGTCATATTGATATGAATACACTAATCGTAGGTGATCTTAACACGCCTCTTTCAGAATTAGACAGATCATCGAAGCAGAAAATCAATAAAGAAACAAGAGCATTGAATGACACATTGGACCAGATGGACCTCATAGATATATACAGAACATTCCACCCTAAAACAGCAGAATACTCATTCTTCTCAAGTGCACACGGAACCTTCTCCAGAATAGACCACATACTGGGTCACAAATCAGGACTCAGCCGATACCAAAAGACTGAGATTATTCCCTGCATATTCTCAGATCACAATGCTTTGAAACTGGAGCTCAATCACAAGGAAAAGTTCCGAAGGAACTCAAACACCTGGAAGCTAAAGACCACCTTGCTTAAGAATGCTTGGATCAACCAGGAGATCAAAGAAGAACTGAAACAATTCATGGAAACCAATGAGAATGAAGACACTTCGGTCCAAAACCTATGGGATACAGCAAAGGCGGTCCTAAGGGGAAAATATATAGCCATCCAAGCCTTGCTCAAAAAAATTGAAAAATCCAGAACACACCAGCTGTCTTTACACCTTAAAGAACTGGAGGATCAACAACAAATCAAACCAACTCCACACATAAGAAGGGAAATCATCAAGATTAGAGCTGAGATCAATGAGGGAGAAACCAGAGATACAGTAGAACGTATCAATGAAACTAGAAGCTGGTTTTTTGAAAGAATCAATAAGATCGATAAGCCACTGGCTACACTAATCCAAAAGAAAAGAGAGAAATCCCAAATTCATAAAATTATGAATGAAAGGGGAGAGATCACAACTAACACCAAGGAAGTAGAAACAATCATCAGAAGTTACTACGAACAGTTATATGCCAATAAGCTTAGCAACCTAGATGAAATGGATGCATTCCTGGAAAAATATAAACTACCAAAATTGAACCAGGAAGAAATCGACAACCTGAATAGACCGATATCTAATAACGAGATTGAAGCAGTGATCAAAAATCTCCCAAAAAACAAGAGCCCAGGACCTGACGGATTCCCTGGGGAATTCTACCAAACCTTCCAAGAAGAAATAACACCTATTCTCCTGAAGCTGTTTCAAAAAATTGAAGCAGAAGGAAAACTTCCAGACTCTTTCTATGAAGCCAGCATTACCCTGATCCCCAAACCAGGCAAGGACCATACCAAAAAGGAGAATTTCAGACCAATATCACTGATGAATATGGATGCTAAGATTCTCAACAAGATCCTAGCCAACAGGATCCAACAACACATTAAAAAGATTATCCACCATGATCAGGTGGGATTCATCCCTGGGCTACAAGGATGGTTCAACATTCGTAAATCAATCAATGTGATACAACAAATTAATATGAGAAGAGAGAAGAACCACATGGTCCTCTCAATTGATGCAGAAAAAGCATTTGACAAAATCCAACATCCGTTCCTGATTAAAACACTTCAAAGTATAGGGATAGAGGGAACATTCCTGAACCTCATCAAATCTATCTATGAAAGACCCACAGCAAATATCATCCTCAATGGGAAAAAGCTTGCAGCCTTCCCGTTGAGATCAGGAACAAGACAAGGATGCCCACTTTCACCACTCTTGTTCAACATAGTATTAGAAGTCCTAGCAACAGCAATCAGACAACAGAGAGAAATAAAAGGTATCCAAATTGGTAATGAAGAAGTCAAACTCTCTCTCTTCGCAGATGACATGATTCTTTATATGGAAAACCCAAAAGACTCCACCCCCAAACTACTAGAACTCATACAACAATTCAGCAGCGTGGCAGGATACAAAGTCAATGTGCAGAAATCAGTGGCTTTCTTATACACTAACAAGGAAAATACAGAAAGGGAAATTAGAGAATCGATTCCATTTACTATAGCACCAAGAACCATAAGATACCTGGGAATAAACCTAACTAAAGAGGTAAAGGATCTATACTTGAGGAACTATAGAACACTCATGAAAGAAATTGAAGAAGACACAAAAAGATGGAAGACCATTCCATGCTCTTGGATCGGAAGAATAAACATCGTTAAAATGTCTATACTGCCTAGAGCAATCTATACTTTTAATGCCATTCCGATCAAAATTCCACCGGCATTCTTCAAAGAGCTGGAGCAAATAATCCAAAAATTTGTATGGAATCAGAAGAGACCCCGAATCGCTAAGGAAACGTTGAAAAACAAAAATAAAGCTGGCGGCATCACCTTACCTGATTTCAAGCTTTATTACAAAGCTGTGATCACCAAGACAGCATGGTACTGGCATAAAAACAGACACATAGACCAGTGGAACAGAGTAGAGAGCCCTGATATGGACCCTCAACTCTATGGTCAATTAATCTTCGACAAAACAGGAAAAAATATACAGTGGAAAAAAGACAGTCTCTTCAATAAATGGTGCTGGGAAAGCTGGACAGCTATATGTAGAAGAATGAAACTCGACCATTCTCTTACACCGTACACAAAGATCAACTCAAAATGGATAAAAGACCTCAACGTGAGACAGGAATCTATCAGAATCTTAGAGGAGAACATAGGCAGTAATCTCTTCGATATCAGCCACAGCAACTTCTTTCAAGATACGTCTCCAAAGGCAAAGGAAACAAAAGCGAAAATAGACTTCTGGGACTTCATCAAAATCAAAAGCTTCTGCACAGCAAAGGAAACAGTCAAAAAAACAAAGAGGCAACCCACGGAATGGGAGAAGATATTTGCAAATGACAGTACAGACAAAAGGTTGATATCCAGGATCTATAATGAACTCCTCAAACTCAACCCACACGAAACAGACAAACACATCAAAAAATGGGCAGAAGATATGAACAGACACTTCTCCAATCAAGAAATACAAATGGCTATCAGACACATGAAAAAATGCTCATCATCATTAGCCCTCAGGGAGATTCAAATTAAAACCACATTGAGATATCACCTTACACCAGTTAGAATGGCCAAAATTAACAAAACAGGAAACAACATGTGTTGGAGAGGATGTGGAGAAAGGGGAACCCTCTTACACTGTTGGTGGGAATGCAAGTTGGTGCAGCCTCTTTGGAGAACAGTGTGGAGATTCCTCAAGAAATTAAAAATAGAGCTTCCCTACGACCCTGCAATTGCACTCCTGGGTATTTACCCCAAAGATACAGATGTCGTGAAAAGAAGGGCCATCTGTACCCCAATGTTTATAGCAGCAATGGCCACGGTCGCCAAACTATGGAAAGAACCAAGATGCCCTTCAACGGATGAATGGATAAGGAAGATGTGGTCCATATACACTATGGAGTATTATGCCTCCATCAGAAAGGACGAATATCCAACTTTTGTAGCAACATGGACGGGACTGGAAGAGATTATGCTGAGTGAAATCAGTCAAGCAGACAGAGTCAATTATCATATGGTTTCACTCATTTGTGGAGCATAACCAATAGCATGGAGGACAAGGGGCGTTAGAGAGTAGTAGGGAATTTGGGTAAATTGGAAGGGGAGGTGAACCATGAGAGACTATGGACTCTGAAAAACAGTCTGAGGGGTTTGAAGTGGCGGGGGGGTGGGAGGTTGGGGTACCAGGTGGTGGGTATTATAGAGGGCACAGCTTGCATGGAGCACTGGGTGTGGTGAAAAAATAATGAATACTGTTTTTCTGAAAATAAATAAATTGGGGAAAAAAAAAACAGATATAAAAATATGTTCAACAATACTCATCATAAGGGAAATACAAATCAAAATCCCAGTGAGGAGTACCTTGGAGGCTCAGTCAATTAGGTGTCTGTCTCTTGTTTTCATCTCCAGTTATGATTTCAGGGTCATGAAATTGAATTCCCACATTGAGCTCCGAACTCAGTGGGTAGTCTGGTTGAGATTCACTCTCTCCCTCTCTCTCCCCACTCTCTCTCACTCTCTCTCTAAAATAAATAAGAATCTTAAAATAAAACCACAGTGAGATATCACCTCATTCCTATATTTATAGCTAAAATCAAAAACACAAAAATAAAATTGTGTTGGTGAAGATGTGGAGAAAAAGGAACCCTAATATACAGTTTTTGGTAATAAAAACTGGTGCAGCCACCGAGGAGGATTGCATGGGGGATCATCCAAAAATTAAGAATAAAATTACCATTTGATCCAGTAAATCTATTAATGGTTATTTTGCCAAAGAATATAAAAACACTAATCTCCCCCCCCAAAAAAAAAAGTCAAAGAAAAACACATAAAGATTTTTTTTCACTTTATTTTTTTAAGATTTTATTTTTATTTATTTGAGAAAGAGAGAGTGCATAAGAGGGGATAAAGTCAGAAGGAGAAGCAGACTCCCTGTCAAGCAAGGAGTCCGATGTGGGACTCGATCCTGGTCTTCTGGGATCATTACCTGAGCCGAAGACACTGGCTTAACCAACTGAGCCACGCAGGTGCCCTATTTCATTTTTTAATGTGTTATTTTAGTCACCATAAAATATATCATTAGTTTTTGATGCAGTGTTCCAATATTCATGGTTACATAAAAGATTATTATTTTAAATTTTTTTAAGATTTTATTTTATTTATTTGAGAGAGAGAGAGAGAGAGAGAGAGAGAGCATGAAAGGAGAGAGGTCAGTGGGAGAAGCAGACACCCTGTGAAGGAAGGAGTCAGATGTGGGACTCGATATGGGACTCCACAATCATGACTTGAGCTGAAGGGAGTTGCTTAACCAACTGAGCCACCCAGGCATCCAAAGATTATTTTTTTAATGGAGAATAGACACTGTGCACACAGTAATGGGTGAAAGTTAACTTGAACATAAATAAAGATAAGTGAAACATCTTATAATCTTAAATGGGTCATCCCATAGGAAAATATAGCAATTCTAAATTTTCATGTATTCACTTTTGTAGCTGTAAAATACATAGGCAAAAATTTATACAACTAAAAGCAATAAAGAAACTCACAATACAATTGGAAACTTTAGTACACTTAGTAACTGACAGAGCAATTAGATAAAATATATTAGTAGAGGTATAGAAAATTTGGAGAACATTATTAACAAAACGACCCAATTTGAAGATACTACACCAAACAATTGCACAATACACATTATTTTTAAGTTCACATTGAATGTTTAACAAAAGTGATCATAGACTGGGCCATAAATTAAATTTTAACAAGTATCAAAATACTGAAATTATATGGCATTATATTTGGTGACTGCAACTGAATAAAGCTAGAAATCAACAACAAAAAGAAAATTTTGAAAAATCTAAACATTTGGAAATTAACAATACAATCTATGGGTTACAGAGTCAATTACAATGTAAATTAGAAAATATTTTAACTATTAGTTGTACATCATTAAGAAAACTATGATAATGAAATATAGACAGATGCAAAGAACTCCCAAGAATTTGATAGTTTAAAATTCATATATTACAAGTTGAAAATAAATGGTTTATGTATTTATCTCAAGGAGCTATAAACCAAACAACAAATTGAAGTCAATGTATGCAAGAGAAAAAAAAAAACGTAAAGACAACAGATGTGAAAAGAAAGCAAATTTTTATGCACATAAATTTAAAAATTTAGTTGAAATAAGAAAATCCCTTCTGTTAAAGCTGAAACAGAAATTTTGAGTTACTGTATGTATACTAAAGCTGTTAACTTGATAATTTAAAAAAACTTACCAACATAGAGATTTCCAGGTCTGGATGTCATTGATCAATTCTCCCAAAAACCTAAGGAAGAAATAACAATTATTTACAAACTCTTCCAAAGTCTAAGAAAAAGGAAACACTTATCAACTTGTTCTTTGAAAACAGTGTAAACTAAAAAACAAACAACTACAAAAAAACACCAGAACCTCACAAGTTGATTTAAAAAACAGACCCTCACAAGATGATTAATAAAAAATAAAACTATAGCCCTATATCTTTTATAAACATAGATTCCAAAATGCTTAAACATTTTATCAGATTCAATATATAGGAAGCATATTATATCACAACCAAATGAGTCTTATTTCTAGTTAGTTTAACATTTGACTTTCATCACTTTAACTCATTAGAATAAAGGATAGAAAATCACTCAACCATTTCAGTATACAGAAAAATCTTTAAAAATATCTGATGTTGATTTACAGTTAAATTTTTATCAAAGAATAAATGAAAGGAAACTTTAAACTGATAAAAGAAATCTACAGAAATCTAGAACTAATGTATGAGCTGAGGAATAAGAAGGATGTCCATAGTTCAACTACAATTTGACATTATACTAGAAGTCCTAATCTGTGCAATAAATCAAGGAAAATTAAATTAAAAATAATATAATTTTAGGGGGGAGGAGTCAAGATGGCGGAGAAGTAGCAGGCTGAGACTACTTCAGCTAGCAGGAGATCAGCTAGAGAGCTTATCTAAAGATTGCAAACACCTGCAAATCCATCGGCAGATCGAAGAGAAGAACAGCAATTCTAGAAACAGAAAAACAACCACTTTCTGAAAGGTAGGACTGGCGGAGAAGTGAATCCAGAGCGACAGGAAGATAGACCCCTGGGGGAGGGGCCGGCTCCCGGCAAGCGGCGGAGCAACGGAGCACAAAATCAGGACTTTTAAAAGTCTGTACCGCTGAGGGACATCGCTCCAGAGGCTAAACCGGGGCGAAGCCCACGCGGGGTCGGCGTGGCCTCAGGTCTCGCAGGGTCACAGAAGGATCGTGGGTGTCTGAGTGTTGCAGAGCTTGCAGATATTGAACAGGAAAGCCAGCTACAGAGACAGAGCCGACAGTAAGCTCACAGCTCGGTGTTGCCTTGAACTGGTCGCAGGCTCGGTGAGCTCGGCGTGCGGCCGGAGGTTAGGCAGACGGGAGTTACTAGGAGCTGTTCCCTGAGGGCGCACTGGGGAGTGGGGCCCCGGGCTCTCGGCTCCTCCAGGCCAGAGACCAGGAGGCCGCCATTTGTATTCCTGTCCTCCGGAACTCTACAAAAAGCGCTCAGGGAACAAAAGCTCCTGAAAGCAAAGCCGAGCGGATCACACAGCCCGGCCCCTGGTAAGGGCGGTGCAATTCCGCCTGGGGCAAAGACACTTGAGAATCACTACAACAGGCCCCTCCACCAGAAGATCAACAAGAAATCCAGGCAAGACCAAGTTCACCTACCAAGGAGTGCAGTTTCAATACCAAGGAGAGCAGCAGAATTCCAGAGGAGGAGAAAACAAACCACGGAACTCATGGCTTTCTCCCTGTGATTTTTTAGTCTTGCAGTTAATTTAATTTTTTTCTTTTTCATTTTTTTTTCTCTTCTTCTGCTAAATTTTTTTAAACTTTTACCCTTTTCTTTTTTAACGTTTTTTAACTAGTTTATCTAATATATATATATTTTTTTTCTTTTTTATACTTTTCTTTATTCGTTTTCTTTTTTTTAATTCTTTTTTTTCTTTCTTTATTTTTGAACCTCTTTTTATCCCCAAATCAGAAGAGATCCCAATCTCTTCAATCTCTTTTTTTAATTCTTTTTTAAATTCTTGATTGAATTTTTAATTCAATCTCTTTTTTTCATTCTTTTTTTTCTTTCTTTCTTTTTGAACCTCTTTTTATCCCCAAATCAGAAGAGATCCCAATCAGAAGAGATTGGGAGATCCCAATCAGAGGAGATCCCAATCAGAGGAGATCCCTCACCCAATCATGAGGGGGGAGAAATCCCCCCCCCCTCACGATTTGGGATCTCTTCTGATTTGGTTAAAGCAATTTTCCTGGGACTGTTGCCACCCTTTTAGTATTTTACTTGCTCCTTCATATACTCTTAGCTGGACAAAATGACAAGGCGGAAAATTCACAACAACAACAAAAAAAAACAAGAGGCAGTACCGAAGGCTAGGGACCTAATCAATACAGACATTGGTAATATGTCAGATCTAGAGTTCAAAATGACAATTCTCAAGGTTCTAGCCGGGTTTGAAAAAGGCATGGAAGATATTAGAGAAACCCTCTCCAGAGATATAAAAGCCCTTTCTGGAGAAATAAAAGAACTAAAATCTAACCAAGTTGAAATAAAAAAAGCTATTAATGAGGTTCAATAAAAAATGGAGGCTCTCACTGCTAGGATAAATGAGGCAGAAGAAAGAATTAGCGATATAGAAGACCAAATGACAGAGAATAAAGAAGCTGAGCAAAAGAGGGACAAACAGCTACTGGACGATGAGGGGAGAATTCAAGAGATAAGTGACACCATAAGACAAAACAACATTAGAATAATTGGGACTCCAGAAGAAGAAAGAGAGAGGGGAGCAGAAGATATACTGGAGAGAAATATTGGGGAGAATTTCCCCAATATGGCAAAGGGAACGAGCATCAAAATTCAGGAGGTTCAGAGAACACCCCTCAAAATCAATAAGAATAGGCCCACACCCCATCACCTAATAGTCAAATTTACAAGCCTTAGTGACCAAGAGAAAATCCTGAAAGCAGCCTGGGAAAAGAAGTCTGTAACATACAATGGTAAAGGTATTAGATTGGCAGCTGACTTATCCACAGAGACCTGGCAGGCCAGAAAGAGCTGGCATGATATTTTCAGAGCACTAGACGAGAAAAACATGCAACCAAGAATACTATATCCAGCTAGGCTATCATTGAAAATAGAAGGAGAGATTAAAGCTTCCAGGACAAACAGAAACTGAAAGAATTTGCAAACACCAAACCAGCTCTACAGGAAATACTGAAAGGGGTCCTCTAAGCAAAGAGAGAGCCTACAAGTGGTAGATCAGAAAGGAACAGAGACAATATACAGTAACAGTCACCTTACAGGCAATACAATGGCACTAAAATCATATCTCTCAATAGTTACCCTGAATGTTAATGGGCTAAATGCCCCAATCAAAAGATACAGGGTATCAGAATGGATAAAAAAAACAAAACCCATCTATATGTTGCCTACAAGAAACTCATTTTAAGCCCGAAGACACCTCCAGATTTAAAGAGAGGGGGTGGAAAAGAATTTACCATGCTAATGGACATCAGAAGAAAGCAGGAGTGGCAATCCTTATATCAGATCAATTAGATTTTAAGCCAAAGACTATAATAAGAGATGAGGAAGGACACTATATCATACTCAAAGGGTCTGTCCAACAAGAAGATCTAACAATTTTAAATATCTATGCCCCCAACGTGGGAGCAGCCAACTATATAAACCAATTAATAACAAAATCAAAGAAACACATCAACAATAATACAATAATAGTAGGGGACTTTAACACTCGCCTCACTGAAATGGACAGATCATCCAAGCAAAAGATCAACAGGGAAATAAAGGCCTTAAATGATACACTGGAGTAGATGGGCATCACAGATATATTCAGAACATTTCATCCCAAAGCAACAGAATACACATTCTTCTCTAGTGCACATGGAACATTCTCCAGAATAGATCACATCCTCGGTCCTAAATCAGGACTCAACTGGTATCAAAAGATTGGGATCATCCCCCTGCATATTTTCAGACCACAATGCTCTGAAGCTAAAACTCAACCACAAGAGGAAGTTTGGAAAGAACCCAAATACATGGAGACTAAATAGCATCCTTCTAAAGAATGAATGGGTCAACCGGGAAATTAAAGAAGAATTGAAAAAAATCATGGAAACAAATGATAATGAAAATACAACGGTTCAAAATCTGTGGGACACAACAAAGGAAGTACTGAGAGGAAAATATATAGCGGTACAAGCTTTTCTCAAGAAACAAGAAAGGTCTCAGGTACACAACCTAACCCTACACCTAAAGGAGCTGGAGAAAGAACAAGAAAGAAACCCTAAGCCCAGAAGGAGAAGAGAAATCATAAAGAACAGAGCAGAAATCAATGAAATAGAAACCAAAAAGATCAATAGAACAAATCAACGAAACTAGGAGGTGGTTCTTTGAAAGAATTAATAAAATTGATAAACCCATGGCCAGACTTATCAAAAAGAAAAGAGAAAGGACACAAATAAATAAAATCATGAATAAAAGAGGAGAGACCACAACTAACACCAAAGAAATACAAACTATTATAAGAACATACTATGAGCAACTCTACTCCAACAAATTTGACAATCTGGAAGAAATGGATGCATTCCTAGAAACATATAAACTACCAAAATTGAACCAGGAAGAAATAGAAAGCCTGTACAGACCCATAACCAGTAAGGAGATTGAAACAGTCATTAAAAATCTCCAAACAAACAAAAGCCCAGGGCCAGACGGCTTCCCGGGGGAATTCTACCAAACATTTAAAGAAGAATTAATTCCTATTCTCCTGAAACTGTTCCAAAAAATAGAAATGGAAGGAAAACTTCCAAACTCATTTTATGAGGCCAGCATCACCTTGATCTCAAAACCAGACAAGGATCCCATCAAAAAAGAGAGCTATAGATGAATATCCTTAATGAACACAGATGCGAAAATTCTCACCAAAATACTAGCCAATAGGATTCAACAGTACATTAAAAGGATTATTCACCACGACCAAGTGGGATTTACCCAGGGCTGCAAGGTTGGTTCAACATCCGCAAATCAGTCAATGTGATACAACACATCAATAAAAGAAAGAACAAGAACCATATGATACTCTCAGTAGACGCTGAAAAATCATTTGACAAAGTACAGCATCCCTTCCTGATCAAAACTCTTCAAAGTGTAGGGATAGAGGGCACATACCTCAATATTATCAAAGCCATTTATGAAAAACCCACTGCAAATATCATTCTCAATGGAGAAAAACTGAAAGCTTTTCCACTAAGGTCAGGAACACGGCAGGGATGTCCATTATCACCACTGCTATTCAGCATAGTACTAGAAGTCCTAGCCTCAGCACTCAGACAACAAAAGGATATTAAAGGCATCCAAATCTGCAAAGAAGTCAAATTATCACTCTTCGCAGATGATATGATACTATGTGGAAAACCCAAAAGAATCAACTCCCAAACTGCTAGGACTTGTACAGGAATACAGTAAAGTTTCCGGATATAAGATCAATGCACAGAAATCAGTTGCATTTCTCTACACCAACAACAAGACAGAAGAAAGAGAAATTAAGGAGTCAATCCCATTTACAATTGCACCTCAAACCATAAGATACCTAGGAATAAACCTAACCAAAGAGGCTAAGAATCTATACTCAGAAAACTATAAAGTACTCATGAAAGAAATTGGGGAAGACACAAAGAAATGGAAAAATGTTCCATGCTCCTGGATTGGAAGAATAAATATTGTGAAAATGTCTATGCTACCTAAAGCAATCTACACATTTAATGCAATTCCTATCAAAGTACCATCCATCTTTTTCAAAGAAATGGAACAAATAATTCTAAAATTTATATGGAACCAGAAAAGACCTCGAATAGCCAAAGGGATATTGAAAAAGAAAGCCAAAGTTGGTGGCATCACAATTCCGGACTTCAAGCTCTATTACAAAGCTGTCATCATCAAGACAGCATGGTACTGGCACAAAAACAGACACATAGACCAATGGAACAGAATAGAGAGCCCAGAAATTGACCCTCAACTCTATGGTCAACTAATCTTTGACAAAGCAGGAAAGAATGTCCAATGGAAAAAAGACAGCCTCTTCAATAAATGGTGTTGGGAAAATTGGACAGCCACGTGCAGAAAAATGAAATTGGACCATTTCCTTACACAAAAATAGACTCAAAATGGATTAAAATAGACTCATTTCCTTACACAAAAATAGACTCAAAATGGATTAAGGACCTCAATGTGAGAAAGGAATCCATCAAAATCCTTGAGGAGAACACAGTCAGCAACCTCTTTGACCTCAGCCGCAGCAACATCTTCCTAGGAACATCGCCAAGTCAAGGGAAGCAAAGGCAAAAATGAACTATTGGGATTTCCTCAAGATCAAAAGCTTTTGCACAGCAAAGGAAACAGTTAACAAAATCAAAAGACAACTGACAGAATGGGAGAAGATATTTGCAAATGGCATAGCAGATAAAGGACTAGTGTCCTAAATTGATAAAGAACTTAACAAACTCAACACCCAAAGAACAAATAATCCAATCAAGAAATGGGTTGAGGACATGAACAGACGTTTCTGCAAAGAAGACATCCAGATGGCCTACAGACACATGAAAAAGTGCTCCATATCACTCGGCATCAGGGAAATACAAATCAAAACCACAATGAGATATCACCTCACACCAGTCAGAATGGCTAAAATCAACAAGTCAGGAAATGACAAATGCTGGCGAGGATGCAGAGAAAGGGGAACCCTCCTACACTGTTGGTGGGAATGCAAGCTGGTGCAACCATCTGGAAAACAGCATGGAGGTTCCTCAAAATGTTGAAAATAGAACTGCCCTATGACCCAGCAATTGCACTACTGGGTATTTACCCTAAAGATACAAACGTAGTGATCCAAAGGGGCACGTGCACCCGAATGTTTATAGCAGCAATGTCCACAATAGCCAAACTATGGAAAGAACCTAGATGTCCATCAACAGATGAATGGATCAAGAAGATGTGGTATATATACACAATGGAATACTATGCAGCCATCAAAAGAAACAAAGTCTTGCCATTTGCGACAACGTGGATGGAACTAGAGCATATCATGCTTAGCGAAATAAGTCAAGTGGAGAAAGACAACTATCATATGATTTCCCTGATATGAGGAAGTGGTGATGCAACATGGGGGCTTAAGTGGGTAGGAGAAGAATCCATGAAACAAGATGGGATTGGGAGGGAGACAAACCATAAGTGACTCTTAATCTCACGAAACAAACTGTGGGTTGCTGGGGGGAGGGGGGTTGGGAGAAGGGAGGTAGGGAGAAGGGGGGTAGGGTTATGGACATTGGGGAGGGTATGTGCTTTTGGGTAAATTGGAAGGGGAGGTGAACCATGAGAGACTATGGACTCTGAAAAACAATCTGAGGGGTTTGAAGTGGCGGGGGGGTGGGAGGTTGGGGTACCAGGTGGTGGTATTATAGAGGGCACGGCTTGCATGGAGCACTGGGTGTGGTGAAAAAATAATGAATACTGTTTTTCTGAAAATAAATAAATTGGAAAAAAAATCAATGAACTAGGAAATGGGTTTATAGCAGCTGAACTGGAACAAAAAAGAGTAAGAAAAAAAGAAAAAACAAAAAAACAGAGAACATAAAGGACACATGCAACAATTTAAAAAGGTCTAACATATGTCTGACCTGAGTCCCAGAAAGAGAGAGGAGCAAAAATGGGAAAGAAACAATACTTGAATATATAACAACCAAGAATTTTTCAAAACTGACAAGATACGAAGCCTATTTTAATTCCTTTAAACAGCAAACAGAATACATACACCACAATATTAAACTAGATACACCACAGTAAATCTCTGAAAACCAAATAAAAAAGAAAATTCTAAAGGAGTCAGAAAGGAAAAAAAAAAAACCCTCCAAAACAATACCTCCAAAGGAATTACAGTATGACCAAAAACCTGCTGCTAAATGGAAATACAGAAGCCAAAAGACAAGACATTTGCTAAGAGGAAAATAACTGTCAATCTAGAATTCTATCCAACAAAAACAAAGACAAAATTCTGTACCCTTTAAAAATATTTTCAAACAAAACCTAAGAGAATTCATTGCCAAGAGACACAATAAAATAAATATTTAAGGAAAAAAATAATGTAATTTTAATTTATTTTTCCTTGCTTTATTGCATAGATTAGGACTTCTAGTATAATGTCAAATTGTAGTTGAATTATTTTTAATTTATTTTTCCTTGCTTTATTGCATAGATTAAGACTTCTAGTATAATGTCAAATTGTAGTTGAACTATTGACATCCTTCTAAAATATACTATTTGGAAGTGTATTTTAATCAGTATTAAACAATAGAGGAGCACCAGCATTACTTAATCAGTTAGTATAAAAAGAAATAAAATTGTTATTTTTGCAGGCAGCAGGGCCATTTACACAGAAAATCCAAAATGTTTCAAATGCACAACAGAATTAATAAATGAATTTAGAGAAATTGTCAGATACAAAGTCTAGCTACAAAAATCAGTTATATTTCTATACACAGCAATACAATTAGAAAATAATTTACTAATACCACTTACATGATAATATCATGAAGACCAAATTCTTAGGAACAAACCTAAAAATATAACAGTATAATGTCTACACTGAAGGGTGGAAACCAATATTAATTTAAATTAAAGTAGACATCAATAAATGGATCTATATACCATGTTTAGGAATTGGAAGACAGAATACTATATGTATAACATTTCTTCCCACATTGATACATTGATTCAACGCAATCTCAAAAACAGTTTTTGACATTTTTGATAGGTGATACTTGATTTGAAATTTTACATGGACATGAAAAATCCAAGAATATCCAAGATAATTTGAAAAAATGGAGAGATATACATTACCAATATCAATATATCAACTTATGATACAAATACAACAGTTAAGACAATGTAATGTTGGCACAAAAACAAATAACCAATGGAACAGAATAGAAAATACAAAAAGGATACCTATAAAGATATGGTCACATGAATTATCCCAAAGTTCTTATGCATTAGGGAAAGAGAGTTTTCAACAAATGGTACTGATCAGTTTGGTATTTACCTTTTCTTTTTAATATTTAATTTATTTATTTGACAGAGATAGTGAGAGAAGGAACACAAGCAAAAGGAGACAGAGAGGGACAATGACCAGCTCTATACCAGGATGCCGGGATTGTGGCCTGAGCAAAGGCAAAAACTTAATGACTTAGCCACAAAGGCTTCCCATTATTTGTTATTTTCAAGAAGAAAAAAATGTAATTCTTGATCCTTTTCTTACATTACTAACCCAAATCAGCCCTAGATGTATTATAGACAAAGATGAAAAGTAAAACAAAATGCTTTCAGGTGGTAATTTTAATGTTAGTGGAGTAAATATTTCTTAAACAAGACACAAAAACTATAATCATAAAGGAATAGAATAACATGCTAGGTTTCTTTTATTCAGTGATGATGGACTATACCACACTTCCTTTTTTCCAAAAATGGAGATGTGAAAGAAAACAAAACAAAATAGTATGAAAGACATATTTCTTCTTTGAACCTCATAATAAAATAGTTTGAAAAAATGATAGAGTCATAGCAATAGTAAGAACGATAGCTAATGGTTATTGTGCTTTTGTAGAGTTTTCTTTTTTAAAGAGATTTATTTATTTTTAGAGAGAGAGAAAATGGGAGAGGGGCAAAGAGAGGGGGAGAGAAACAGATTCCCTGCTGAGGAAGGTGAATTTCAAATGTTAAACTGACTTGAAATAAGACTTATTTGGTTGTGCTATAATATGCTTTCCATGTATTGAATTTGATAAAATGCTTAAGCATTTTGGAATTTATGTTTATGAAAGACATAGGACTATTATTTTATTTTCTATTAAGCACCTTGTGAGATTTTTAAATTAAGGTTACTCTGTTCTAGTAGAACAAGTTGATAAATATTTATTTTTTTCCAGACTTTGGAAGACTTTGTAAATAATTGCTATTTCTTCCTTTGCTTTTTGGAAGAATTGATCAATGAAGACACTCAGGCCTGGAATTCCCTGTTCTTTGTTCTGAAGTGAAATCCTGCTCTCAAAATTCTTTATTCTTTCTTCATTTACATATCCCTTACTTCAAATCTTATTTTTAAATAAATATAACCTATTCTTCTTGTTTTTTTTTTCTTTACTTTTATTTAATTCATTACTGTTCTTGAAACTATATTACCTGATGATGGAATGAGTCAATTCTCCAAATTTGAATAAGAAATATGATGTGGTTTTCGTTCAATTATTCATTCAAAAAATAAATATTGAATACTTTGAAAGCCTGATGAATGACCTCACAAAATGTCCATATCTGAACCCCTGGGACTTGGGAATATTATCTTATATGGAGAAAGGAACTTCACATATATGGTTAAGAATTATGAAATCATTACATTTTTATGGATTAATCAGAAAAGCACTAAATTTATTCTCCAGTGCTCTTATAAGATAAAAACAAGAAATTTGGAGAAGATAAAGCAATCTGATGATGAAAATAGAGATTGGAATTATTCAGTTTGTAGAATTGGTGAAGGGACACAAGCCAAAGAATTCAGGTGGTCACTAGATACTAAAACTATGCAAGAAAATTTTTTTTCTCTTCAGAACCATTAGAAAAAACCAACTTTGCTGACACCTTGATTTTAGCCTAGTAACACTGGTCTGAGACTTATGACCTCCAGAACTGTAAGCAGATAAGTTTGTGTGTTTTTTTTCCCACTGAGTTTGTGGTATTTTTCTACAGCAATAATAAATAATTAATACAAATTTTTGTACCACTATTGGGTGCTCCTGTAACAAATACCTAATGTGACCCATGGATCCACTAATTAATCTTAGTAAATTTCAGGAATGGAGATGAGATTAAACAAGAAGGACATGTGTTGGAGCAACTTGTGTAATGGTATAAATTCTCACAATATACACAAGAATCCCATATATTTTAAAAGAATGTTATGTAAGCAGAACTGTTTCCAATTGGACCTAAAAGGACAGGGATAGAAAAAAGAAAGAAGACCATTAAACTGCTAAAATTCATAGACAGGAAGAAGACCAAGAAAGCTAGTTACAAACACCTGCTACCTTTCAAGGAAAAGGAAAAAATTACTCTGAGGGCAAAGCTGAAGGTACAGAGGGTGGAGCATCAAGTCCCAGTGAATTATTCCCAAACCCAAAAACTGAACGGTGTTTGTCCTGCTGGGTTTAAAAATTGCTTAGGGTAAAAATCCTTTGTATAACTTCCTTTGTTCTTTTCTTTTAATCCTTTTTTTTCAAACCTTTTTTTTAAATTCTGTTGTTAGCCACCATAAAATACATTATTAGTTTTTGATGCAGTGTTCCAAGATTCATTGTTTATGTACAATACCCGGTGCTCTATGCAATCCATGTCCTCCTTAATACCCACCACCAGGCTCACCCAACCCCCTAACCTCCTCCACTCCAAAACCCTCAGTTTGTTTCTCAGGATCCACAGTCTCACATGGTTCATCTCCCTCTCTGATTTCCCACAACTCACTTTTCCTTTCCTTCTCCTAATGTCCTTCCTGTTATTACTTATGCTCCACAAGTGAGTGAAATCATACGATAATTGACTTTCTCTACTTGACTTATTTCACTCAGCATAATCTCCTCTGGTCCCTCCCATATTAATGCAAAAGTTGCATATTCATCCTTTCTGATAGAGGCTAATATTCCTTGTATATATGGACCATATCTTCTTTATCTATTCATTTGTTGAAGGGCATCTTGGCTCTTTCCACAGGTTAGTAATTGTGGCCATTGCTGCTATGAACATTGAGGTACATATGGGTATTCTTTTCACTACATCCTACATCTTTGGGGTAAATACCCAGTAGTGCAACTGCTGGATCACAGGGAAGCTCTATTTTTAATTTCTTAAGGGATCTCTACAGTGTTTTCCAAACTGGCTGCACCAACGTACATTCCCACCACCAGTGTAAGAGGGTTCTGCTTTTTCCAAATTGTCTCCAACACTTGTTGTTTACTGTCTTGCTAATTTTGGCCATTCTAACTGGGGTAAGGTGGTGTCTCAATGTGATTTGGATTTGAATTTCCCTGACGGCTAATGACGATGAACATTTTTTCATGTGTCTGTTAGCCATTTGTATGTTTTCTTTGGAGAAGTGTTTGCTCATGTCTTCTGCCCATTTTTTATGTAATTATCTGTTTTTGGGTATTGAGTTTGAGGAGTTCTTTATAGGTCTTGGATATCAGTTCTTTGTCTGTGTGTCATTTGTGAATAACTTCTCCCATTCTGTGGGTTGCCTTTTTGCTTTGTTGACTGTTTCTTTTGCTGTGCAGAAGCTTTTAATCTTGTTGAAGTACCCAAAGTTCATTTTTGCTTTTGTTTCCCTAGCCTATAGAGACATGTCTTCAAAGAAGTTGCTGTGACTGATGTTAGAGAAGTTACTGCCAATGTTCTCCTCCAGAATTTTGATAGATTCCTGTCTCACATTGAGTTATTTCATCCGTTTCAAATTTATCTTTGTGTATGGTGTAAGAGAATGGTCGAGTTTCATTCTTCTATACATAGCTGTCCAATTTTCCCAGCACCATTTATTGAAGATAATTTTTTCCACTGCATATTTTTTGTCCTGCTTTGTGAAAGATTACTTGACCATAGAGTTGTGTGTCCATACCTGGGCTTTCTACACTGTTCCACAGGTCTATGTGTCTGTTTTTGTGCCAGTACCATGCTGTTTTGGTTTTGAAGGAATTCAAACACTTGGAAGCTAAAAACCATCCTGATCAAGAATGTGTGACTCAGACAACTAGGTCAAGATGGCAGAGAAGTAGCAGGCTGAGACTACATCAGGTAGCAGGAGATCAGCTAGATAGCTTATCAAACCATTGCAAACACCTACAAATCCAACGCGAGATTGAAGAGAAGAAGAACAGCAATTCTAGAAACAGAAAATCGACCACTTTCTGAAAGTTTATCTAATAATCTATATATTTCTTTTTTATATTTTTTCTTTATTTGTTTTCTTTTTTTTATTTTATTTTTTTTCTGAACTTCTTTTTATCCCCTTTCTCCCTCTGATGATTTGGGGTCTCTTCTGATTTGGTTAAAGCGCATTTTCCTGGGTCTTTGCCACCCTTTTAGTATTTTACTTGCTTCTTCATATAGTCTTATCTGGACAAAATGACAAGGTAGAAAAATTCACCACAAAAAAAAAAGAACAAGAGGCAGTACTAGAGGCTAGGGACCTAATCAATATAGACATTGGTAATATGTCAGATATAGAGTATAGAATGACAGATCATCCAAGCAAAAGATCAACAACGAAATAAAGGCCTTAAATGACACACTGGAACAGACAGACATCACAGACATATTCAGAACATTTCATCCCAAAGCAACAGAATACACATACTTCTCTAGTGCACATGGAACATTCTCCAGAATAGATCACATCCTCGGTCTTAAATCAGGTCTCAACCAGTATCAAAAGATTGGGATCATTCCCTGCATATTGTCAGACCACAATGCTCTGAAGCTAGAACTCAACTACAAGAGAAAGTTTAGAAAGAACCCAAATACATGGAGACTAAAGAGCATCCTTCTAAAGAATGAATTGATCAACCAGGAAATTAAAGAAGAATTGAACAAGTAAATCATGGAAACAAATGATAATGAAAACACATTGGTTCAAAATCTCTGGGACACAGCAAAGGCAGTCCTGAGAGGAAAATATATAGTGGCACAAGCCTTTCTTAAGAAAGAAGAAAGGTCTCAAATACACAACCTAACCCTACACCTAAAGGAAATGGAGAAAGAACAACAAGGAAAGCCTAAAACCAGCAGGAGAAGAGAAATCATAAAGATCAGAGCAGAAATCAATGAAATAGAAACCAAAAAGATCAATAGAACAAATCAACCAAACTAGGAGCTGATTCTTTGAAAGAATTAATAAGATGGATAAAACCCTAGCCAGACTTATCAAAAAGAAAAGAGAAAGGACCCAAATAAATAAAATCATGAATGAAAGAGGAGAGATCACAACTAACACCAAAGAAATACAAACAATTATAAGAACATACTATGAGCAACTCTATGCCAACAAATTTGACAATCTGGAAGAAATGGATGCATTCCTAGAGATATATAAACTACCACAACTGAACCAGGAGGAAATAGAAAACCTAAACAGTCCCATAACCAGTAAGAAGATTGAAATAGTCATCAACAATCTCCAAGCAAACAAAAGCCCAGGGCCAGATGACTTCCCAGGGGAATTCTACTAAACGTTTAAAGAAGAACTAATTCCTATTCTCCTGAAGCTGTTCCCAAAAAATGCAAATGGAAGGAAAACTTCCAAACTCATTTTACGAGGCCAGCATCACCTTGATCCCAAAACCAGACAAAGATATCATCAAAAAAGAGAATTACAGACTAATATCCTTAATGAACACAGATGCGAAAATTCTCACCAAAATACTAGCCAATAGGATTCGACAGTACATTAAAAGGATTATTCACCACGACCAAGTGGGATTTATTCCAGGGCTGCAAGGTTGGTTCAACATCCACAAATCAATCAATGTGATACAACACATCAATAAAAGAAAGAACAAGAACCATATGATACTCTCAATAGATGCTGAAAAAGCATTTGACAAAGTACAGCATCCCTTCCTGATCAAAACTCTAAAAAGTGTAGGGATAGAGGGCACATAGCTCAATATTATCAAAGCCATCTATGGAAAAACCCACCGCAAATATCATTCTCAATGGAAAAAAACTGAGAGCTTTCCTGCTAAGGTCGGGAACACGGCAGGGATGTCCATTTTGACCACTGCTATTCAACACAGTACCAGAAGTCCTAGCCTCAGCAATCAGACAACAAAAGGAAATTAAAGGCATCCAAATCAGCAAAGAAGAAGTCAAACTATCACTCTTCGCAGATGATATGATATTATATGTGGAAAACCCAAAAAACTCCACTCCAAAACTGCTAGAACTTATACAGGAATTTAGTAAAGTGTCAGGATATAAAATCAATGCACAGAAGTCAGTTGCATTTCTCTACAGTAACAACAAGACAGAAGAAAGAGAAATTAGAGAGTCAATCCCATTTACAATTGCACCCAAAACTATAAGATACCTAGGAATAAACCTACCAAAGAGGCTAAGAATCTACACTCAGAAAACTATAAAGTACTCATGAATGAAATTGAGAAAGACACAAAGAAATGGATAAATGTTCCATGCTCCTGGATTGGAAGAACAAATATTGTGAAAATGTCTATGCTACCTAAAGCAATCTACACATTTAATGCAATTCCTATCAAAATCTCATCCATTTTTCACCACTCTTGTTCAACATAGTATTAGAAATCCTAGCAACAGCAATCAGTCAACAAAGAGAAATAAAAGGTATCCAAATTGGCAATGAAGAATTCAAACTCTCTCTCTTCGCAGATGACATGATTCTTTATATGGAAAACACAAAAGACTCCACCCCCAAACTACTAGAACTCATACAGCAATTCAGCAACGTGGCAGGATACAAAGTCAATGTGCAGAAATCAGTGGCTTTCTTATACACTAACAATGAAAATACAGAAAGGGAAATTAGAGAATCGATTCCATTTACTATAGCACCAAGAACCATAAGATCCCTGGGAATAAACCTAACCAAAGACGTAAAGGATCTGTACTTGAGGAACTACAGAACACTCATGAATGAAACTGAAGAAGACACAAAAAGATGGAAGACCATTCCATGCTCTTGGATCGGAAGAATAAACATTGTTAAAATGAGTATACTGCCTAGAGCATTCTATACTTTTAATGCCATTCCGATAAAAGTTCCACCAGTATTCTTCAAAGAGCTGGAGCAAATAATCCTAAAATTTGTATGGAATCAGAAGAGACCCCGAATTGCTAAGGAAATGTTGAAAAACAAAAAATAAAGCTGGGGGCATCACGTTACCTGATTTCAAGCTTTACTACAAATCTGTGATCACCAAGACAGCATGGTACTGGCATAAAAACAGACACATAGACCAGTGGAACAGAGTAGAGAGCCCAGACAGACCCTCAACTCTATGGTCAATTAATGTTTTACAAAACAGGAAAAACTATACTGTGGAAAAAAGACAGTCTCTTCAATAAATGGTGCTGGGAAAACTGGACAGCTATATGTAGAAGAATGAAACTCGACCATTCTCTTACACCGTACACAAAGATAAACTCAAAATGGATAAAAGACCTCAACATGAGACAGGAATCCATCAGAATCCTGGAGGGGAACATAGGCAGTAACCTCTTCGATATCAGCCACAACAACTTCTTTCAAGATATGTCTCCAAAGGCAAAGGAAACCAAAGCGAAAATAAACTTTCGGGACTTCATCAAAATCAAAAGCTTCTGCACAGCAAAGGAAACAGTCAAAAAAACAAAGAGGCAACCCACAGAATGGGGGAAGATATTTGCAAATGACAGTACAGACAAAAGGTTGATATCCAGGATCTATAATGAGCTCCTCAAACTCAACACATTTTTTTTCAAAGAAATGGAACAAATAATCCTAAAATTTATATGGAACCAGAAAAGACCTCGAATAGCCAAAGGAATATTGAAAAAGAAAGCCAAAGTTGGTGGCATCACAATTCTGGACTTCAAGCTCTATTACAAACCTGTCATCATCAAGACAGCATGGTGGCACAAAAACAATGGAACAGAATAGAGAGCCCAGAAATAGACCATCAACTCTATGGTCAACTAATCTTTGACAAAGCAGGAAAGAATGTCCAATAGAAAAAAGACAGCCTCTTCAATAAATGGTGTTGGGAAAATTGGATGGCCACATGCAGAAAAGTGAAATTGGACCATTTCCTTACACCACACACGAAAATAAACTCAAAATGGATGAAGGACCTCAATGTGAGAAAGGAATCCTTCAAAATCCTTGAGGAGAACACAGGCAGCAACTTCTTCGACCTCAACCACAGCAACGTCTTCCTAGAAACATCGCCAAAGGCAAGGGAAGCAAGGGCAAAAATGAACTATTGGGATTTCATCAGGATCAAAACTTTTGCACAGCAAAGGAAACAGTTAACAAAACCAAAAGACAACTGACAGAATGGGAGAAGATATTTGCAAATGACATATCAGATAAAGGGCTATTATCCAAAATCTACAAAGAACTTATCAAACTCAACACCCAAAGAACAAATAATCCAGTCAAGAAATGGGCAGAGGACGTGAACAGAGGTTTCTGCAAAGAAGACATCCAGATGGCCAACAGACACATGAAAAAGTGCTCCACATCACAGCGCATCAGGGAAATACAAACCAAAACCACAATGAGGTATCACCTCACACTACTCAGAATGGGGAAATAATTAAGATTAGAGCAGAGATCAAAGAGTTAGAAACTAGAGATACAGTAGAGCACATGAACAAAACTAGAAGCTGGTTATTTGAAAGAATTAATAAGGTCGATAAATCACTGGCCAAACTAATCCAAAATAAAAGAAAGAGGACCCAATGTAATAAAATTATGAATGAAAGGGGAGAGATCATGACTAACACCAAGGAAGTAGAAACAATCATCAGAAATTATTATCAACAGTTATATGCCAATAAGTTAAGCAGTCTAGAAGAAATAGATGCATTCCTGGAAACCTATAAACTTCCAATATTGAAACAGGAAGGAATTGACAACCTGAATAGACTAATATCTAGTAATGAGATTAAAGCAGTGATCAAAAATCTCCCCCAAAACAAGAGCCCAGAACCTGGCAGAGTCTCTGAGGAATTCTGCCAAAGATTCAAAGAATAAATGATACCTATTCTTCTGATGATCTTTCAAAAGATAGAAACAGAAGGAAAACATCCAGACTCTTTCTATGATGCCAGCATTACCCTGATCCCCAAACGAGGCAAAGACCCCACCAAAAAGGAGAATTTCATACCAATATCCCTGATGAATATGGATGCCATGATTGTCAACATGATTCTAGCTAATAGGACCCAACAGTTCATTAAAAAGATTATCCACCACGACCAGGTGGGATTTATCCATGGGATGCAATGGCAGTTCAAAATTCACAAATCAATCAGTGCGACAGAACATATCATTAAGAGAAGAGAGAAGAACCACATGGTCCTCTCAATTGATGCAGAAAAAGCACTTGACAAAGTACAGCATCTATTCCTCATAAAAACTCTTCAAAGTATAGGGATAAAGGGAACATTCCTCAACTTCATAAAATCTATCTATAAAAAACCCACAATGGGGAAAAGCTGATAGCTTTCCCTTTGGGATCAGGAACAGGACAAGGATGCCCACTCTCACCACTGTTGTTCAACATAGTACTAGAAATCTTAGCAACAGCAATCAGACAACAGAAAGCAATAAAAAGTATTCAAATTGGTAAAGAATTCAAACTCTCTTTCTTCGCAGACGACAAGATATTTTAATGGAAATCTCAGAGACTCCACCCCCAAACTACTAAAACTCATACTGCAGTTCAGTAATGTGGCAGGATACAGAATTAATGTACACAAACCAGTTGCTTTCTTATGCATTAATAATGAAAATACAGAAAGGGGAATTAGATAATCGATTCCATTTACTATAGCACCAAAAACCACAAGATACCTGGGAATAAGCCTAACCAAAGAGGTAAAGGATCTGTACTTGAGGAACTAAAAAACACTCATGAAAGAAATTGAGGAAAACACACAAAAAATTCTATTTTTTGAACATTCTATGTTCATTGTTCAGAAGAATAAACATTGTGAAAATGTTTATATTGCCCAGAGCAATCGACACTTTCAGTGCCATCCTGATCAAAATTACACTGGCATTTTTTTCAAATTTTTGGATCAAACAATCCTAAAATTTGTATGGAACCAGAAGAGACCCTGAATTGCTAAGGAGATATTGAAAAAGAGAAACAAAAGAGAGGGCATCACATTTCCTGATTTCAAGCTTTACTACAAAGCTGTGATCACCAAGAGAGCATGGTACTGGTACAAAAGCAGACACATAGACCAGTGGAACAGAGTAGAGAGTCCAGATATGGACCTACAACTCCATGGTCAAATAATATTCAGCAAAGCAGGAAGAAATATACCATAGAGAAGATAAAAACAGTCTCTTCACTCCTGAGTATTTACCCCAAGGATACAGATGTCGTGAAAAGAAGGGCCATCTGTTCCCCAATGTTTATAGCAGCAATGGCCATGGTCGCCAAACTGTGGAAAGAACCAAGATGCCCTTCAACAGACGAATGGATAAGGAAGATGTGGTCCATATACACTATGGAGTATTATGCCTCCATCAGAAAGGACGAATACCCAACTTTTGTAGCAACATGGAAGGGACTGGAAGAGATTATGCTGAGTGAAATAAGTCAAGCAGATAGAGTCAATTATCATATGGTTTCACTTATTTGGGGAGCATAACAAATATCATGGAGGACAAGGGGTGTTAGAGAGGAGAAGGTAGTTGGGGTAAATTGGAAGGGGTGGTGAACCATGAGAGACTATGGACTCTGAAAAACAATCTGAGGGGTTTGAAGTGGCGGGGGGGTGGGAGGTTGGGGTACCAGGTGGTGGGTATTATAGAGGGCACAGATTGCAGGGAGCACTGGGTGTGGTGAAAAAATAATGAATACTGTTTTTCTGAAAATAAATAAATTGAAAAAAATTTAAAAAAGATAAATACAGGAAAATAAAACCAGTATCTTCAATAACTGCTGCTGGAAAAATGGGGCAGCTATGTATAGAAGAATGAAACGTGACCTTTCTCTTACACCATACACAAAGATAACCTCAAAATGGATAAAAGACCTTAACATGAGGCAGGAATCTCAAAATCCTAGAGGAGAACATAGGCAGTAACCTCTTTGACACCTGCCTCAGCAACTTCTTTCAAGATACATCTCCAAAGGCAAAGGGAAGAAAAGTGAAAATCAACTTTTGGGACTTCATCAAGATCAAAAGCTTCTGCACAGCAAAGGAAACAATCAACAAAACAAAGAGGCAACCCACAGAATGGGAGAAGTTATTCACAAATGACACTATAGACAAAGGCTTGATATCCAAGACCTATGAAGAACTCAACACCCAAAAAACAGATAATTGCGTCAAAAAATGGACAGAAAGCATGAACAGACACTTCTCCAAAGAAGACATACAAATGACTAACACCCGTTGGATCAATGAAGAAATGAAAACAGACATAAAAAATAACTTTGACACAAATGGAAATGGAAACATACCAAAACCTACAGGATGTTCCAAAAGCAGTTCTAAGAATCAAATTTAACACAATAAATAATTACATTAATAAAAAAAGAATGATCTAAGACAAACAATCTAACAACATCTCAAGGAACTAGAAAAAGAATGAACTATGTTCCAAGTTATATTAAAGGAAACATAAAGACTAGAGCAGAAATAAATTAAAGACTAGGAAAACAATGGAAAATATCAATAAAACTAAGAACTTATTTTTTGAAAAGATAAAATTAACAAAACTTTAGCTAGACTAACTGCGAAAACAAGGAATTTTCAAATAAATTTTATTATTAATGAAATAGGAGCTATTCCAACTGATACCACAGAAATATAAAGGGGCATAACAAGACTACTATGAACAAGTGTATGCCAACAATTTAAAAATATGGAAGTGCCTAAATTTTTAGAAACACAGAACCCATCAAGAGTGAATCTTTAAAAAAAAAAGAAAGAAAGAAAATAGAGAAAATTTAAATTGACACATAATAAGAACAAAGACTAGAGCAATAAAAAAAAAAACTCCCATCAAAGAAATGCCCAGTAACAAATGATTCCCCTGATGAATTGTGCCAAACATTTATTTTTTAAAATATTTTATTTATTTATCTGAGAGAGAGTGAGAATGGGAGAGCACAAAGCAAGGGGAGCAGCAGAGGGAAAGGGAAAGGGAGAGGCAGAAGCAGGTTCCCAGCTGAGCAAGGATCATACCTTAGCCAAAGGCAGGTGCTTAACCAACTGAACCACCTGTTGTTCCTATACCAAATATTTAAATAATTAATCCAACCCTTCTGAAACATTTCAAAAATCCAGAGGTGACAACATTACTGATGCAAGAGCAGAAGGCCAACTGAGGACAGAGCACAAGCTAATACCAGGCAAACTTCCCCTACTACCACCCCAGTGGGATATGTGTGACTTTCCTCTAGGAAGTTCTCAACTGCCTTAATGTTAATGCCTTGCTAGAGGGAAAAACAACCTTAATTTGACAATGGCAAGGCCTCCAGTATCTCACAGGACCTCTTTAGCATATGAAAGTTTCTTTGAAAATCTCCCTTTTTTAGAGCACCTGACTGTCTCAGTCAGTCAGAGCACCTGACTCTTGACCTCGGGGTTGTGAGTTCAAGCCCCAACTGGATGTAGAGATTACTTAAAAAGTAAAAACTCTTAAAAAAAGAAAGTAATAAAAAGTTCCCTTTTTCATTACTTCCACTAACCCTATAGTATATAATCAATTGCTCTTCACAACCCCAGTGAAGCTCTTTCTGCCCAAGAGTCCTATCCCCATTCTTTAATAAAACCACTGTTTTGCACAAAAGATGTCTCAAGAATTCTTTCTTGGTCCTTAGCTCCAGACCTCACTCCACCAAACCTCACCTACATTCTAAAAATATATCAATTATCAACAGCATATTAAAATGATTATACACCACGAAGAAGTGGGATTCATCTTTGGGATGTAAAGACATTAAATAAACCCAAATTAATACATACAACAAGCCAAATAAATAGAATGAAAGAAAAATCATATAATCTCAATAGATGCAGAAAAATGCATTTAACAAAATACAATATCCTTTCATATAAAAACTCTCAACAAATTTGTTATTAACGAAATGTAGCCCAATGTAGTATAAGTTATATATGACAAACCCATATCTTAAATCATGCATAATGTTGAAATATTACAAGCTTTCTCCATAATCAGAAATAAAACAAGTGTGCTCAGTCTTGCTGTCCCTATTCAAAATAGTACTGGAAGTCCTAGCCAGAGCAACTAGTCTAAAAATAAATAAATAAAAAAGAACCAAATCAAGAAATAAAGTTATTTGTTTGTGGATATATGATTTTATAGAAAGAAAAATCTTAGTGACTCCATAAAATACTGTTGGAGCTAATCAACAGATTTAGTATAGATGCAGGATTCAGATCAACTTACAGAAGTCTGTTGTATTTCTATGCACAAAAAAAAAAAAAAGAAAAAAGAATGTCTGATATATAATGAAAAGAATCTAGGAGAAGGAGAGGAGAAATAGCAGCATAGTAGGAAGATCCAAAGGTCATCTCCTCCCAGGAACACTACTAGAATAACTATCAGATCTTCCAAAATACCTCAGAAATCAACCTGAAGACTGACATAATAAACTCCACAACTATAGGAAGAGAAGAAGCCACATTTAAGAAAAGAGGAAGTGCAGAGATGTGGTTTAAGGGAGAAAGGGATCATGGCTGCCACAGAAGGGAAGGAGCTGTGGTCACAGAGAAAGATGAGAGAGAGAGAGAGAGGAGCACAGAAGGGGAAGCACAAGGAAAATGGATCCCCAAAGCAATGATTGGTTTGAAAAATGAGAGGGGCTCAATTTTCTGAATTCTTACAAGTGTAAAACATTCATATCATAGGAGCCTCAGGAGAAGCACAGAGAGAAAAGAAGGCAGAAAATTTATTTGAACAAATTATAACTGAAAACTTTCTTAATCTTCAGAAGGAAATAGTCATTCAGATACAGGATGCACAGAGAACTCCCATCAGAATCAACAAAAGGAGGCCAACACCAAGATATATTGAAATTAACTTTGCAAAATATAGTGATAGAGATGGTGCCTGAGAAGCTCAGATGGTTAAGCATCTGCCTTCAGCTTGGGTCGTGATCTCAGGGTCCTGGGATCAAGTCCCACATTGGGTTCCTTGCTCCTCTGGAAGCCTGCTCCTCCCTCTGCCTCTCTCTTTCCATCTTATATGAATAAATAAAATATTTTTTAAGAAAATATAGTGAAAAGAAAAATCATAAAACAGCAAGACAGAAAAAAGTCCTTATTTTACAAGAGAAGACACATTAAGTTAGCTGGAGATTTCTCAACAGAGATTTTGTAAATCATAAGGGAGTGGCATGATACATTCAAATTGTTGAATGGGGAAAATCTGGAACCAAGTATAAATAGCAAGTCTATTATTCAGAATATAAAGAATTTCCCAGACAAACAAGAACTGAAGGATTTTGTGATACTGAACCAGTACTGAAAGAAATATTAAAGGGGACTTTTGAAGAAAAGGAAAGACGAAAAGTGACAAAGACAAGAATAAATCACAGAAAATACCCAGAAACAATGACAAAGCAAATAATTCAAGTGCACTAAATACCTATCTATCAATAATGACTTTGAAAAAGAAAAAAAATGACTTTGAATGCGAATGGACTTATACTCCAATTCAAGGAAATAGGGTGTCAGAATGGAAAAAAAAAAAAAAAAGAATGGATGAACAAAACCCATTTATAGTCTGCCTACAGCTGACTCATGTTAGACTTAAAGACACCTTCACATTGAAAGGGAGGGGATGGTGAAACACTTATCATGCAAATGGATATCAAAATAAAGCCAGAGTAGCAATACTTATATCACCAAAACTAGATGTTAAAGCAAAGACCGCAACAAGCGATAAAGAAGGTCAGTATATCATAATAAAGAGGACAATCCAACAAGAAGATATAACAATTGTAAATGTGCACCCAACATGAGAGCACCCAAATATATAAAACAACTAATAACTAATGTAAGGAAACTAATTGATAATAATACAGTAATAGTAGAGGATTTTAACACCTCACTGACATCAACAGACAGATCATGTAAAACAGAAAATCAACAAATAATGGCTTTGAGTAACAGTGGACCAGATGGAGTTCACAGATATAATCACAACATTTCAAATATATGGAGGATAAACAACATGCTACTAAATTATGAATGGGTCAGCCAGGAAGTCATAGAAAAAGTTAAAAAAAATACATGGAAACAAATGAAAATGAAAACATGACATTCCAAACGTTTGGAATGCAGCAAACGTGGTTTTGGAAAGGATATGGTTTGCCCCAAGCAACAAGAAATTTCTCAAATAAAAAAAAAACTAACCAAAAAACAAAACAAAACAAAATAAAACAAAACAAAAAACCTAACCTTACAGGTGGTAAAAAAGAACAACAAAGAGTAATGCCAGCAGAACGAAGTAAATGATGAATATTAAAGAAATAAATGTCATAGAAACTAAATATAAATAAACAAATCACACACACGCACACACACACACACACATACACACACACACACATCAATTAAACCAGAAGAAGCTTCTTTGAAAACAATGAATAAAATTGTTATACCTCTAGACAGACTTTTCAAAAACAGAAAGAAGCTAAATAAATAAAATCAGGGGGGCCTGGGTGGCTCAGTGGGTTAAAGTCTCTGCCTTTGGCTTAGGTTATGATCCCAGGGTGGGATCAAGCCCCACATCAGGCTCTCTGCCCAGTGGGGAGCCTGCTTCCTCCTCTCTCTCTGCCTGCCTCTCTGCCTACTTGTGATCTCTGTCTGTCAAATAAATAAATGAAATCTTTAAATAAATAATAAAATCACAAAGAGAAGAGAAACAACAACCAACACACAGAAATACAAAAAATATAATGAAATATTATGAAAAACTATGCAAACAAATTGGAAAACCTGGAAGAAATGGATAAATGGGTAGAAACATATAACCTACCAAAACTGAAAACAGGAGGAAAAAGAAAACTTGCAAAGACCAATAAGCAGCAAAAAATTAATTCAGGAATCAAAAACTCCAAACATACAAAAATTTCAGAACCATGTGACTTCTATACGCAACTTTTACCAATCATTTAAAGAAGAGTTAATACTTACTCTTTTCAAACTATTCCAAAAAGTAGGAAAGGAAGAAAAACTTCCAAATTTATTCTATGAAGCCAGCATTATACTGCTACAAAAACCTGAGAAAGACCTTTGAAAAAGAGAACTACACACCAATATCTCTGAGGGACACAGATGCAAAAATTCTCAATAAAATACTAGGAACACTACATCAAAAACAAGTGATGTACTGTATAAAATACTAGGAAAACAAATCCAACATTGCATTTTAAAAATCACTTACCATGATCAAGAGGGATTTATTCACTGGTTGTCAGTTTGCTTCAATATTTTCATTTTTTAAAGATTTTATTTATTTATTTGACAGAGAGAGAGCACACGTAGGCAGAGTGGCAGGCAGAGAAAGAGGGGAAGCAGGCTCTCTGCTGAGTAGAGAGCCAGATGCCGGGCTCAATCCCAGGACCCTGAGATTATGACCAGAGTGGAAGACAGAGGCTTAACCCACTGAGCCACCCAGGCACCCCTGTTCCAATATTTACAAATCAGTCAATGTTATAAACCACATTAATTGGTGCCTGTGTGGTGGAGTCAGTTAAGCATCTCACTCTTAATTTCAACTCAGGTCATGATCTCAGTGTCGTGAAAGTGAGCCCAGTGTTGGGCCCTGTGCTCAGTGTGCAGAGTATGCTTGAGATTCACTCTCTCTCCTCCCCTGGTGCCCCTATACTCCTCCTCTCTTTGCCCTCTCTTAAAAAAAACACACATCAATAAAAGAAAGGATAAAAACCATATTACCTTTTGAATAGATGCTGAAAAAAATTCCAAAAAATGTAACACTGTTTCAGAACAAAAGTCTCCGACAAAGTAGTTTTAGAGGGAACATACCTCTCATAATAATGGCCATTTATGAAAAACCCACAGCTGATATCATCCTTAATGGGGATAAACTGAGAGCTTTACCTCTATGGTCAAGAATAAGACAGGGATATCCACTCACACAACTGTATCCGAACAAAGTAATGAAAGTCCTAATTATAGCAATTAGACAACAAAAAGAAACACAAGGCATCCAAATTAGCAAGGAAGTAAAAGTTTCATAATTTGCAGATGGCATATAGAAAACCCAAAGGACTCCATCAAAAACTTGCTAGGAATCATACACAAATTCAGTACAATCAGAAGATAAAGATCACCATACAGAAATCTGTAGCATTTCTATATACCAAAAATGAAGCAGCAGAACATTAAATTAAGGAATAAATCCCACTTGCAAATGCACCAAAAATGATAAGATACCTAGGAATAAACCTAACCAAAGAGATGGAAGTACTGTACTTTTGAAACTATAAAACACTGGTCCAAGAAATTGAAGACAACACAAAGGATTGGAAAGATATTCTTTGCTTGTGGATGGGAAGAACCAATGTTTTTAAAATATCTCTAATGCCCAGAACAATCTATAGGTTTAATGCAATTCCTATCAAAATACCAACAGCATTTTTCACCGAACTACAAAAAACAACCATAAAATTTGTATAGAAACACAACTGACCCTGAATAGCCAAATGATACTGAAAACAAAAAGCAAAGCTGGAGGCATCAAAGTTCCAGATTTCAAATTATATTACAAAGCTGTAGTTATCAATGAAGTATGGTACTGCCACAAAAATATACACATAGATCAATAGCATGGAAGAGAAAACCCAAATAAACCCACAACTATAGGGACAATTACCCCTCAACAAAGCAAGAAAGAATATCCAATGGGAAAAAGACATTCTCTTCAAACAAGTGTTGGGTAAACAGGACAGCAACATGCAAAGGAATGAAACTGCACCACTTTCTTACACCATACACAAAAATAAATTAAAAATGGATAAAAGATTTAAATATGAGACTTGAAACCATCAAAATCCTGGAGAAGAACAAAATCAGTAACCTGTTTGGCATTAACCATAGCAACTTCTTACTAGATATGTCTCCTGAGGGAAGCGAAACAAAAGCAAAAATAAAGTACTGGGACTTCAGGAAACTTAAAAGCTTCTGCACAGCAAAATAAATAATCAACAAAACTAAAACACAGCTATGGGATGGGAGAAAATAGTTGAAAATTATGTATTTTTTAAAAAATTCAAATTAAACTTAGTTAACATATACTGTATTATTAGTTTCAGAAGTAGAATTTAGTGATTCATCAGTTGCATAAAACACCCAGTGCTCATTATATCAAGTGCCCTCCTTAATGCCCATCACCCAGTTGCCCCATCCTTCCACCCATATCCCCTCCAGTGACCCTCAATTCACTTACTATAATTAAGAGTCTCTTATGGATATCTGACACAGTATTGGTATTGAAAATATATAAAGAACTTATAAAACTTAACACTTCAAAAATGAATAATCTAATTAAAAAATGGGCAGAAGACTTGAATAGACATTTTACTAAGGAAGACATACATGTGGTCAAAAGACACACGAAAAGATGTCAAGATCACTTATCATCAGGGAAATAGAAATCAAAACTCTAATGAGATATAACCTCACACCTATCAGAATGGTTTAAATCAGCAACACAAGAAACAAGTTTGACAAAGTTGTGGAGAAAGGAGAACACTCTTACATTGTTGGTGGGAATGCAAACTGGTGCTGCCCCTATGAAAAACACCATGGAGTTTCCTCAAAAGTTAAAAGTAGAACTACCCTATGATCTAGCAATTGCACTACTAGGTATTTACCCAAAGAATGGAGAAATGCTAATTCAAAGGGATTGATGTACCCCTATGTTCATAGCAGCATTTTGTACAAAGGCTAAATTATGAAAGCAGTGTAAGGGACTATCAATATATGAATGAATAAAAAAGTTTCATATATAGTGGAATCTTATTCAGCCATAAAAAAGCATGACTATTTCCATTGTTATGATATGGTTGGAACTAGAGAATATTATGTTAAGCAAAATATGTCAGTCAGAGAAAGACAAATACTATATGATTTCACTCATGTGGAATTTAAGAAATAAAACAAATGAGCAAAGGAAAAAAAGAAAGGTGAACCAAGAAACATACTCTTAATTATAGACAAAAAATAATGGTTACCAGAGCAGAGGTGGGCAAGAAGAAGGATTAAATAGGTGATAGGGATTAAGAAGGGCAGTTTTTGGGATGTAAGTGTTGAACCAATAAATTTTATACATGAAATTTATATTATTATATTATATTATATTATATATTAACTAACTGGAATTTAAGTAAAAATTAAAAAAATAAAAGTAAACAATCTAATTCAGAATACTTAAAAAGCATAAAATTCTTACAATCCAAAGAAGTTAAATATTTGTACATTGAAAAATTTCAGTTATTGATGAAAGAAAATGAAGACACAAGTAACTGGAAAGATAACCCATGTTCAGGGTTCAGTAGAATAATACTGTTAAAGTGCCAATACTACCAAATCCATCTATAGATTAAATGCAATCCTGATCAAAATTCCAATAGAATTTTTCCACAGAAATAGAACTAACAATCCTAAAATTTGTATGGATGCACAAAAGACTATGAATAGCCAAAAGAGTCTTGAGAAAGAGGGATAATGCTGGAGCTATTACTTCCTGATTGCAAACTAGAATACAAAGGTATAGTAATTAAAACAGTATGGTATTGGAATAAAAACAGTAACATAGACCTATGGAATGTAATGAAGAGCAGAGAAATAAATCCATGCACTTGTAATCAACTAATCCTTTATGAGGGCACAAATGGATCATCTCTTCAATAAACAGTTCTGGGGAAAGTGGATATCCATATACAAAGCGATAAAAGTGGAACCCCATCTCACACAAATCACAAAAATTAACTTGAAATGGGTTAAAAACTTAAACATAAGAACTGAAACTTTTCAACTCATAGAAGAAAACATAGGAAGAAAGATCTTTGATATGCCCTTGACATTATTATTTTTTGGATATGCCAACAAAAGTTAAGGCAACAAAAGCAAATATAAATATGTAGGACTATATAAAACTTAGCTTCTGCACGGCAAATGAACAATTGATAATATTGAAAAGCAGCATGTTGAAAGGAAGAAAATATTTGCAAACCAATTATCTGATAAGGGCTTAATATCCATAATATTTAGGTAACTGACACAAATCAATATTAAAATAGTAAATTTATTAAAAAATAGACAAATTGCCTGAATAGACCTTTTTTAAAGAAGGCATATAAATGGTCAACAGGTATATAAAGAGATGCACCAAATGTATACGCAAAAAAAAACCCCAAAAAACAAAAATAAAATGAAACTACATCACATTGAAAGCTTCTGCACATCAAAAGGAAAAAGAATCATTGAAATAAAAAGGCAGCATATGGAATGGGACAAAATATTTGGAAACTGTCTATAAGAGGTTAATACACAAAATATATGAGGAACTCTTAACAACTCAGTAGAAAAATTAATAAAGTAATCTGAATTTTAAAATATATAGAGAAAGAAAAAAAGTGGCAAACCATAAAATCTCTTAACTGTAGGGAACAAACTGAGGATTGCTGGAGTGGAGATGGGCAGCATCAGTTAAATGGGTGATGGGTATTAAGGAGGGCACTTGTGATGAGTACTGGGTATTTATGTAAGTGACAAATAACTAAATTCTACACCCAAACTAGTATTGTACAGTATGTTAACTAACTGGCATTTAAATAAAAACCTGGGGGCGCCTGGGTGGCTCAGTGGGTTAAGCCGCTGCCTTCGGCTCAGGTCGTGATCTCAGAAACCTGGGATCGAGCCCCGCATCGGGCTCCCTGCTCAGTGGAGAGCCTGCTTCCCACCACCCCCCCCCCGTCCTGCCTCTCTGCCTACTTGTGATCCCTCTCTCTGTCAAATAAATAAATATTATAAATAAATAAATAGATAAATACCTGAAACTAAACTAAAATGTGCTGAGAAACTTAATAGACATTTTCCCAAGGGAGAGATACAAATGGCCAACAGGTACATGAGGAGATGCTCAGCAAACTTTAATTATCAAGGTAGTCCATATCAAAACTAGAATGAGATGTCACTTCACACCTGTTAAAGTGGCTTTTATCAAAAAAGGGAAGAACCACGTGGTGGTTAGGTCATGAAGAGAAGGGAACCTTTGAACACTCTAGACACAAAGGGAAATTGGTACAGTCATTATGGACAATAGGATGAAGTTCTTCAATAATTAAAAATAGAACTGCCATATGATACAGCAACCCCACTTCTGGGTATATACTGAAAGAAATCAAACCACTCTATCAAAGATATAGATAGATGATAGATGATAGATTATAGATGATAGATAGATAGATAATAGATAGATGGTAGAAAGAAAGATAGGTAGATATATAGATAGAGTTCAGCCATGAGAAAAAAGGAAGTCCTATCATTTATGACAAAAAAGATGGACTCTGAAGGTATTATTTTATGTAAAATAAATTAGACATAAATACAATAATCTATAATCTCATTCATATGTGAATTGTAAAGAAGCTGAATTCCTAGAAACTGTACAGTGGTGATTGCCTGGGGCTGGCGGGTAGGAGAAATACAGAGATGTTCAAAGTGTACAAACTTCCAGTTATAAGATGAATATATAGTAGGGATCTAATGCATAGTGCAGTGACCATAGTTAACAATGCTTTATTATATACTTGAAATTTGATAAAAGAGTAGACCTCAAATGTTCTCAATACCACCACAACAAAAAATTTTCAAAAGTAATTACATGATGTGATGCAGGTGTTAACTAAACTTACCATGGTCATAATTTTGCAATTCATCAGAGTAGCAAATCATCACATCACATTGTACACCTCAAACATACACAATTATATGTCAATTATGTTTCAATAAAGCTATAGAGGAAAGATAAAGAATGAGGATACAGAAGATAACTTAATTATAAGAGTCATATCCTTAAGTAGTGAAGAACATCCAATGCCTAGTGCTGCGTGTTGAATTGTGTCACCCATAAAGATATATTCAAGTCCTATCATTTGGTACCTGTGAAACTGACCTTATTTGGAAACAGGGTCTTTGCAGATGTAATATAGTTTAGATGAGGTCATACTGGATTAGGGTGGGCTCCCACACAACAACTAGTGTTTTTATGAGAAGAAAGAAATTTGGATACAGACACACACAATCAGGGAGAGTGTGCCATGTAGTGGTGGAGACAGAGATTGGGGTGCTGTATCTACAATCCAGAGAATGCCAATGATTACCAGAAACTGCCAGAAGCTAGGAGAATCATGGGACAAATTCTTAGATCCTTAATAAGTACCCATACTGCTAACATCTTGATTTTGGACTTTCATCTCCCAGAAATCTGAGACAATAAATGTCTAATGTTTTAAGCTAGCAAGTTTATGGTAATTTGTTTCAGTAGCCACAGGAAACTAATACATCTTAAGTTATACTTAGATGTGAGCAAGAGGAGGGTATCTACTCCAATAGGAGGAAGGAAGGAAAAAAAATTTTTAAAGATACATATAGACTAGGATATTTAGTTGTGGCAATGGTGAAAATGTCCCCTATTTGTCTCTATTAGCCAAAGTAGGTTGGAAAAATCTATTGTAAATTTAAGAGAAAAAATGTAAGAAATGGTCATCTTAAAAGAGAGATTTGAACAGATGAGAGAAGTTTAATAACATTTCTGGGTATCATTAATGGTCTACTTGCAGTTTGACATTATAAATTAAATTGAAGCCAACTGTCATGGCTACACGGTTTTCCTCAACCATATTCAGCTTGCAAAGGTACTACTGAGGAGTAATAGGGGAGTTGGATTTATCTAAAATTAGGGTTTTTTAAAAATTTAATTTCTTTATTTGTTAGAGATCACAAGTAGGCAGAAAGGCAGGCAGAGAGAGAGAGAGAGAGAGAGAGAGAGAGAGAGAAGCCGACACCCCAATGAGCAGAGAGCCCAATGTGGGGCTCGATCCCAGGTCCCTGAGATCATGACCTGAGCCAAAGGCAGAGGCCCAGCCCACTGAGCCAACCAGGCGCCTCTGAAATTAGGGTTTTATCAAAGAAATGTTAAAAGGAGAGTGAGTAAAGGGGATTGAAGATGTATGCAGGAATTTATTTCTATCAGTTCACCATGAGCCTCTAAGAACCTAAGATAGCTAACGATCTATAAAGGGTAAGAACGTAAGTAAAGCCATGGGGAAAGGACTGATCAACAATAGCTTGAAGGCAATAAAATCAATTGTAGGTCTTATAGGGGTAGAAGAATTGTTGGATTCTTCAACAAAGTTGAAAAAGTGTGGATATTAGAGGTACCTGAAGCAGTGGTTGGAAAATGAAATGTTTGAATTTAAAAATTTGAAGGGATATGAATAAGAGTGGGCCACTGAAATTAGATGGAAGGCAAGATAGTTTCAGAAAGTAAAGTCAAGTAATTGAGATGTTAGGATATAAGAATGATTATCTACATCTTAAAATCACTAGGGAAAGGCAGAGGGCCAGATAGAAAATCATGGCAAAATAAATGGAATGACCTGGGAGTTACTAGATGAATAGAACAAGGAAAAGTCACAGATGATATCATCATGAGATTCAAAACTGGCTATTTTTAGGGAGTAAGGATATAGAATGAGTTGGAAATGCCACTGAGAACACAAACGTACATTTACTGCACCTCTGGGTCCAGTGGTAGGAAGGGATGTAGAAAGGAAAACATCTACTCAAGAGGGCCTCAGGAAATGCAGTGTATTTGAGAAACAGCCAAGTTTCAGAGAGCAAGAAAGTGTGGAAATATTCAGATATGAAGCAGAGGAGGATACAGAAGATTTTGCTGATGACAGTTTGTTTCAGACATAATGCCCAATGGTGATGTAATCCTGAAGCCTTTATGATGTAAGAGGAAAGTGGAGACGGAGGCAGCATCAAACTAGAAATATATTTCTAAAAGCACTAGGAGCTCAATTTCAATTTCTAGATTAAGTGATTATTTTCCTTTCCTTCACAGTGTATTGAAATTTCTGATTTTAAAAGTAACACATACTCATTGAAAAACATTGAAACATCACAAAAATGTATCATTTAAAAAGGAAATATCCCTTTAGGGGTTGTTTTGGTGTTTTTTTTCCTTTTATTTTGTTTTGTTTTTGTTTTTGTTTTTAGAATTTTAATTTCTGAGTTAAAGATTCTCTAAGTTTTCTTTAATAAATAAGTTTGTACCACTTTTCATATATGTATTGGCCATTCACATTTTTTTCTATAAAATACCTGTTTATAACTTTCAACTGTTTTTATGTCATCTTAAGTATATCTTTATTACTGATTTTTATCTGCTTTTTCTATCAGATTGAAATTTCCATTTATTTTAGATAAAAAATGGTTGAGTATGATAATCTCTTCTGTTCAACTTAATACACATGGTTATTAGCTGGTGGCTCCAAATCAATATGGTCTATATTATCCTCATTTTTGTATTATTTCAGCAATATTCTTTCAGAGGATATCAACTTTTAAAGACCAACATTGAAAGACTGTAGCCACTAAAGCCTGCAGAAATACTATTGTTTAGTTTCATATTAATAATATTCATCATCCACTTAATGACTCCTTTTAAAAGTCAACTCACTATACTTTATTTTATTGGAAATGATACTAAGCCTTCCTTTTTATCAGAGCAAAGGAATGGTCTAATTTTCCTTTTACATAAAATTAAGTATATCAAAGCTGTATAATAAAGTCTTAACTACATTTTATCCAGCTTTCCATTTTAAATGTCTTCATACACAGTAATTACGTCCCTTCTTCTTAAAATAGGATGTGATTATAAACACATACACACACAATGGTTAAGACCATGGAAGTATTTCATGAAAAAGCCTGAAGTAGCTAAATCTCAATTCAAAACATGCAAGATATTGCTGAAAATTTCATACTTCTGCTTAAAATTTTAATCTACAAATAAAATTTCCATGAAAGAAACATTATTTACATTTAAAAATATAAGTATGTTGCTAAGTTGAGCATGTTAGTCATTAAAAATACTGAAAAAGTATTAAACAAAGTACTTACAATCTTGGAAGAGACATTTCCCCTGCGTACATGTTGCCAGGACTTTAGCATTGTAATTTCAGTGGTAAAGTTGAGTGATGACATCATAAAGACAGTGGAAATAACAGGAAGTTGAAGGTAAAAGACAGAGTAACTATCCTTTACAGTGTATAGATGCTTCTGATATCCATTTTTAAATTGCACTATTTTACAGTTTGAACTGAGAGAATCAGTCATTTTTTTTCATTTTTTCATTGATTGAATCTATTGGGTTGTTTAATAAATATCTAATTATTTGATATCAGACTATTTCAATACTAGTTTTGAACATACATATGTGTAGATGTGTGCAAAAAAGGGCTATATGGACCGAAAGGAATATAAAAGAATATAAACATTCCTCTATAAAGAGCAGCTTTAATCCTGTACATTTCCTTCACATTCAGACTTCTCCCCCTAAAAATATATATGTTCACAATAACCATTTTTCTTCCCCTCCTGTAGTTGAGATAGCAGGACATTTGCCAGAACCACAGGGAACAATCTCTACCTATGGTATTAGGACAATGTGCCCTACCCCACAAACTCCGCTGAAAGGGCCTGCCCCTCCCAGAGGAACTTACTTGTAAACCCCTGGATATAGGGGCAGGCCAGGCTGGATGGAGACATCCAATCAGTGAGGCGCACATATATTTACTGAGGTGAGTTGAAATCCCATTGGCCGGGATTGTGGGCCGTGTGTGGGCCGGGCTCAACCACCTCTATAAAGGTTAGTTTGTGAGGCTGGGCAGGTAGGAGTAGGAGGAGTAGTAGGAGTAATTAGAGCCATCAGAGCCGTTAGAGCCATCAGAGCTGGGAGAGCCATTAGTTGGGAGAGTCCTTAGGACAGCCATCAGGATAGCCGCGGTAGTGATAGTTGTTGGGAACCGCGCCGCCCCTACCGCCCGGGAGCAGCCCAGCTGCCAGCGGCCTCACCCCCTGGAGCCGCGGCCTCGCCAAGTGGCGTCATTCTGGGGAGCAGCTTCATTCCCGGAGTGGCTTCCTCGATGTGAGGCCTCCTTGGTAAGCGGCCTAGTCAGGAGCAGCATCGTCTGGGGAGAGGCTGTTATGCCCAAATTCCAAGCCCCCCCCCCAAGACGACCATCAGAGTCCAGAGTCAAAGCCAAACAGCAAGGGTCATTTATAATGAGTTCAAACCCGGACCTCCGCACACTTGTTGCCGGTGATGCTAAGAGGCCCTGAGCTCAGGATCACAACACCTTTTATACACTATTTTTGGGGAGGCAGGGACTTAGCATACATCATAGTATCTTGCTAACAAATTGCTACATACCGTGGGAAAATAAAAAAGCAACTCTATAATATGACTGGGGTGCTACAGAGCGGGAAAAGGGCTGGGAACAGATTATTGGTTAGGTCAAAGGGCTGTCATTCTTCAAACTGCTGAGTTGGCACTGCTAGGGTATGTGTCACGTCAGGATTGACTGGGGTCTTCCTGTCAAGCCATGCGTGCCAGATGGTTGTTATCTCTTGGCCCAGAGCCGGATGGGGGGCCAGGGAGCAGCCATTCTGTTACATTCAATTCTGGGTGGGGGATGTGTGGTTACAGAGTGTCTATAGAAAGTCTGCTGGTATTTTTCCATCTCCTCATGGGTTAGCAAGCGAAGAAGGTACAGAAGCAGAAATAGCGGTTAGGTGTATAGTGGTCATAATTTTATTCCCTATGCATCCCAAGGCCTCGTCTGGAGCAGCCCCATCAGGAACAGCCTCATCCAGAGTGGCCATGTTGGGAGTGGCCTTGTCGGGGTCGTCGTCATCGCCTCTCATTCCTTTGATCATGGACCCTAACAACCTTTTCATAAGAGATGGCTCTTACCAGTCAGTTTGGTTTCTGATGCTTGGCACAGAATAAAGCTTTGCTTGACTTTCACTTTGCGTCAGTCTCGTTCCTTTGATCATGGACCCTAAAATTGGAGGGGGCACCTGGATCAAACTATGAGAACTGAGCCAGTATCAGAATTTCTGGGAAAAGCCTCTGAAGGTATTGGGATTGTGTCTGTCTGTCTGGTTGTGGAGCTCCGGGGTATAGCCCACCGGGGAGAAGCTGGATGTGGCCATGCTCCCCAGGGCTGGAGTGGATGTGGGGATGCCCCATCCCTCTGCTGATAGTTCGAGAGGGGGCTTAAGTTACCCTGGGTGGTTGGGGAGGTTCAAGTTCCCCTAGATGGTTGGGGGGTTCGAGTCCCCCTAGATGGTTGGGGGGTTCGAGTCCCCCTGGGTGGTTGGGGAGTTCGAGTCCCCCTAGACAGTTGAGGGGTTCGAATCTCCCTAGGCGGTCAGGGAATAAAGAAAGCCCCCACCAGTGGCAGGTTCTGGGTAAGAATCGGTGGGACGACAGTTGTCTTTGCCTGGTTCTTTTGTTGTCTGTTGTGTGGTTTGTTGTGTTTGCAGGGGACCAAGAAAGTCCCCACCAGCAGCAGGCTCTGGATGGGGATCGCTGGGTCTGCGGTTGTCTTTGCCTTGTTTTTTTTTTTTTTTTTTTTTTTTTTGTTGTTGTTGTTGTCTATTGTGCTATTTGTTGTATTTGGAGAAATGGGACAAACGGGGAGTAAGGGACCTGTGACACCCCTAGGTCTTGTTCTTGAACATTTCAAGGATTTTCAAGGTAAAGCCACTCAGTCAGGTGACAAGGTTTACCCGGGAAAACTAAAAACACTCTGCCAATTAGAGTGGCCCACTTTCTCCACAGGGTGGTCCCTGGAAGGAACGTTTGCCTTGACTCAGATCTATTCTACCCTGAGTGAGGTCTTTGATCAACATGGAGACCAAATACTGTACATTGTGGCCTGGCGATATCTGGTAGAAGAGCTGCCGTCATGGCTCATGTCCCACCTTCCCCCTGCTAACGAAACCATCTCTCTCCCTTTAAGGCAGGCCAGAGTACCAAAACAAGAATAGACAGATGAGGGGAAACCAGGGAAGAAGACTGTTCTACCTCCATTGGATATGGAGGATGTGGAATTCCCACCCCCCCTTATTTGTCCTCTAAATCTGACTCTCGGTCCCGAAATGCCTTTGCCAGTCCACCTCATACACGGTCGAGGTCCACCTATTAGACCACCAAGCAGAGAGACCATCCTGATCCTTCCCCTTTCCTCTATCTCCCTCTGCCTCTCTTTACCTCACCGGTACTGTTCGCGCCAATGCTGCCTCTTCGTGAAGTTGCTCTACCAGACAGGAGAGGGTGGCCCCACCTAAGCTATATCCCTTTCTCTTCTTCTAACATCTATAACTGGAAGACCCAACAAAAATCCTTTTCTGTCCACCCTCAGGATTTAATTAGCTTCTTGGAGACTGTCTTTCTTACTCATCAACCTACCTGGGTGGATATTCAAAAGCTCCTTGTGGCTCTCTTTAACGGGGAAGAGCGGGATCGCATCATGTGAGAAACCCATAAGGTGATAAGCGAGAGACTTGGCAGGGACCTCGATCCCCACCGAACAGAGGACTACTGCCCAAGGGAACCCCCCGACTGGGATCCAAACTCTGATGGAGGTAAGGAGAGCTTACGTTTCTACTGCCAGGCTCTACTGGGAGGCCTCCGTGCAGCTGCAAGGAGACCCATAAATTTATCTAAAATTAGTACAGTGACTCAAGGTAAGAATGAGTATTCAGGAGCTTTCCTAGAAAGGCTAATTGAAGCCTATAAAATGTATAGCCCCATCGACCCTGAGGCACCCAAAAATCAGAGGGCAATGAATCTTGCATTTGTCAGTCAGTCAGCCCCAGATATAAGGAGGAAACTTCAGAAAATTGAAGGATTTGAAGGGAAGAATCTGACTGAGTTAGTGGTAATAGCAAAAAAGGTGTTTAACAACAGGGATGTGCAAGAAGATGAAAAACAGACAAAAAAACTTGTTAAGGTTTTGGCATTGCATGAGGCAGGGAGGAGACGGGTAGGGGATAGTAAATGGAAGGAAAAGCCTAATCACAGAGAAGGCTGGCGGGAAGACTTAGATTCAGATCAGTGTGCTTACTGTAAGGAAAAAGGACATTGGGCCAGGGAGTCCCCCAAAAGGAAGGCAGCAATGCTTGCCACCAGAGACTGAAGGGGCCATGGTTCAGAGTCCCTCCCTGAACCTCGGAAAAAAAATTAAAGTGGAGGGGAAATCAGTTGATTTTTTGGTGGACACAGGAGCCCAATTTTCATCATTACTTAAACCTATGGGAAAACTATCTGTAGAGGAAGTTTGGGTACAAGGAGCAAATGGCACAGAGAGACATAAATGGACAACAGAAAGGACTCTAAATTTGGCCTCAGGAGTAGTTAAACATCGATTTTTGGTCCTCCCTAATGCCCCATATAACTTGATGGGAAGAGATCTCCTCCACAAGTTAAGAGCTGGCATTCAGTTCTCAGAAGGAGACATGACTATAACCTTGAGACAACCCACTGTACAAGTACTTATGGCAGCAGTAGATGAATACCTCTTTTACAAGCCAGTCGCAGAACCAGAGGAGACAAAGGGGGGGGAGCCTTCTCCAAATCCTACAGGATGAGTTTCCTGAGGTCTGGGCAGAAGGGAAAACCCCCTGGCTTGGCCAAGGTACAACCTCCAGTGAAGGTACAATTAAAGGTGTCAGCTATGGCTATTCACGTTTGGCAGTACCCCCTTCCCCAAGAAGCAAAGGAAAGGATCAGAAAACACATTAACCGCCTCCGAGGAGACGGGATCCTAGTTCCTTGCAAATCTCCATGGAACACCCCTTTCCTATCTGTCAAAAAGGCCAAGACTGGGGAGTACCGACCCATCCAGGCTTGCAGGAAGTTAATAAATGGGCTGAATATATTCACCAATGGTGCATAACCCCTATACCCTACTCTCCCTCCTGGGCCCCAAAAGAACTGTGTATACCATCTTAGATCTCAAGGATGCATTTTTCTGAGGGAATCTCAGCCCCTTTTTGCTTTTGAGTGGTCCGCCCCACAGAAAGGGTTTCAAGGCCAGCTCACCTGGACAAGACTTCCCCAAGGATTCAAGAATTCACCCACCATTTTCGATGAGGCTCTACACGAGGATTTGCGTGAGTACATAACCTCCAACCCAGGAGTCACTCTGTTACAGTACGTTGATGACTTGCTAGTAGCTGCTGAGGACTATGAGTCATGTTTATGGGGGACAAGAGCTCTCTTACAGACTCTGCAGAAAAAAGGGTGTTGGGTGTCAGCGAAGAAAGCATAGCTCTGTCAGAGCCATGCCACTTATCTAGGCATTGATCTCCATGAGGTAGTGCGTTCACTGTCTGAGTCCAGGAAACAGGTGATCACCCGACACCCCCCCCACCATGTCCCGACAAGTGAGGGAATTTCTTGGGACGGTGGGCTACTGTAGGCTGTGGATACTGCGGTTTGCAGAGATTGCCCGACCTCTCTATGAACTGGCAAAAGGAGGGCTCACTATGATAGAGTGGACAGCTGAGGCAGAAGGAGAATTTCGGGAATTACAAACAGCCTTACTGAGTGCCCCAGCATTGGCCATACCAGATGTTACCAAGCCCTTCCAATTGTATGTGGATGAAAAAGCAGGGGTGGCCAAAGGAGTTTTAATCAGACTCTGGGGCCTTGGCAAAGGCCAGTAGCCTATCTTAGCAAGAAACTGGATCCAGTAGAAGCTGGGTTCCCCCTTGCCTCCACATAATTGCTGCAATGGGCCTCCTGGTCAAGGATCCAAGTAAATTGATTTTGGGTCAAAATCTCATTATAACCACCAGACACGCTATTGAGGGCCTTCTCCAGACTCCATCAGACTGATGGATGATGAATGCCCAAATGACGGGGTATCGGGCCCTTCTCCTCAATGAACCGAGAGTGACCTTCCGGTCCCCGGCGGTGCTAAATCCAGCCACACTGCTGCCAGAGGAGCTGGCTGACCATCCACATGACTGTGGGGAGGTACTAACCCAAGTCACAGGAATAAGGCCGGATCTCAGAGACATTCCCCTCCCGAATGCCGAGATGATTCTGTTCACAGATGGGAGTAGCTACATGGTCAATGGAAAGAGGTATGCATGGGCTGCGGTGGTTTCTCCTGAGCAGAAACTCTGGAGAGCAGCCCCATGGAATTTCGGCACAAAAAGCGGAACTGATTGCACTCACTAAGGCATTGCAGATGGCCAAAGTTAAAACCGCCAACATCTCTACAGACAGCAGGTATGCCTTTGCTACTCTCCATATACATGGGGCTATTTATAAAGAAAGGGGCCTATTAACAGCAGAAGGAAAATGAATTAAAAACAGAGGAGAAATATTGGCTCTCCTCCAGGCTATTTGGGACCCAAAAGAGGTGGCTGTTATGCATTGCCCAGGACACCAAAAGGGGACTGATCTGATTTCAAAAGGAAACCACTTAGCAGATCAAGCCACAAAGCAAGCAGCCCAAGAAACAGTGCAAGAACTGGTTACACTCCCGGCTCCAGCCCTACCAGAAAAACTGAACTATTCAGAAGAAGATTTAAAGTATTTACAGAAATGGGTTAAATTGGACTATGAAGGGGACTGGGCTAAGACTAAAGCAGGAAAAATAATTCTTCCTCGAAGACTAGGTAAGAAGTTAGTAGACCAGATACATCAGGGTACTCATTTGGGGATACGCAAACTCAAGGACCTTATAGGCAAGCAATTCCAGGTTTCTAAATTAGGGCGTATGGTTCAGGATGTAGTTGATAGATGTGCTCAATGCCAGACAGTTAATGTGGGAAGAACTAAAATGGGAAGAGGGAAAAGAGAAAGAGGCAAGGAACCATGAATTTATTGGGAAATCGATTTTACAGAAATGAAACCTGGAAAATATGGCACAAGTATATGTTAGTTTTTGTAGATACATTTTCAGGCTGGGTAGAGGCTTTTTCCACCAAACATGAGATGGCAGGAGTGGTAGCCAAAAAGATACTAGAAGAAATAATTCCTAGGTTTGGGCTGCCTCTCGTGATTGGGTCAGACAATGGCCCTGCATTTGTGAGTTCAGTCTCACAGGCATTGGCCAAGGCCGTGGGCACTAATTGGAAACTACATTGTGCCTATCAGCCTCAGAGTTCTGGGCAAGTAGAGAGAATGAACGGGACTCTTAAAGAGACCTTGACAAAACTAATTCTGGAGACTGGCAGTGGATGGGTGGATCTCCTTCCTTTCGCCCTCCTCAGGGCATGATGTACACCCTATTTAAACAAGGTGATCCCATTTGAAATAATGTTTGGGAGACGCCCCCTCCCCCTGCTCTGTCCTCGGCTACAGGAGGTTGCCCTAGCAGAAATGACTGATCAGTCTGTACTCCAATCACTGCAGGCATTACAGTCTGTCTTAAAAAAAGCCCATGCAGGGGCGCCTGGGTGGCTCAGTGGGTTAAGCCTCTGCCTTCGGCCCAGGTCATGATCTCAGGGTTCTGGGATCGAGCCCCGCATCGGGCTCTCTGCTCGGCAAGGGAACCTGCTTCTCTCTCTCTGCCTGCCTCTCTGCCTACTTGTGATCTCTCTCTGTCAAATAAATAAATAAAATCTAAAAAAAAAATCCCATGCAGAGATCCAGACTGCCCACACTGGGATGGGGACAGAGGTGGAACCACATCCTTACCAACCCGGGGACTTGGTTTGGATACATCGCTATCAAGTGGGGAACTTGGAGCCTCACTGGAAGGGACCATTTACTGTTATCCTGACCACACCCATGGCAGTAAAAGTAGAAGGCATTAGGGCCTGGGTTCATGTGGGTCACATCAAACCAGTCGAGAGTAAGGATGCCCCCCAGAGATGGAAGCTGCAGCCACAGACCCCGCTGACCATGGACTAAAGCTAAGACTAAAAAACTGTGAGTTTATTGTTGCTCCTATTGTTACCTGTTTATGTAAAGTATAGGTGGGAACTTAGATGAACGGAATTAGGAAAAATGTAAAAGGTTATACAAAGCATTGAATGGCTAACTTATCAGTCGACTGTGTACTACTGTTACTTTTTGGTCCCTGTATTATAAACGCCCTAATGTCATTTGTACCAAAGAAAATTAGAGCAACAAAAATGTTAGTCTTACATGCTCAATATAACCCCCTTACAACAAAAGAACATAGAACTGGCAGAAAAGTCAAGGATTTGACTAATTTCCAAAGAAAGAGCGGCAATGTAAGGGTCTGCCCCTCCCAGAGGAACTTAGTTGTAAACCCCAGATATAGGGGCTGGCCAGGCTGGATGGAGACATCCAATCAGTGGAGCGTGCATATATTTACTGAGGTGAGTTGAAATCCCATTGGCCACCTGTGTGTGGGCCGGGCTCAACCACCTCTATAAAGGTTAGCTTGTGAGGCTGGGCAGGTAGGAGTAGGAGGAGTAGGAGGAGTAGTTAGAGCTGTTAGGACATTAGAGCCGTCAGAGCAGTTAGAGCCGTGAGAGCCTTGAGAGCTGTGGGAGCTGTGAGAGTCATTAGGGAGAGCTGTTAGAGCCGTCAGAGCCGTTAGAGCCATTAGTTGGGAGAGCCTTTAGGATAGCCGTCAGGATAGCCGCGGTAGTGATAGTTGTTGGGAACCGTACTGCCCCTACCACCAGGGAGTGGCTCTGCCTCCAGCAGCCTCACCACCCAGAGGCGCGGCCTCGCTGCTCTGAGCCGTGGCCTTGCCAAGCGGCCTTGCAGGAGCAGCGTCATTCGGGGAGCAGCTACATTCTGGGAGCGGCTTCCTCAATATGAGGCCTCCTTGGTGAGCGGCCTAGTGAGGAGCTGCATCGTCTGGGGAGGGGCCTCGTCTGGAGCAGCCCTGTCAGGGAATAGCCTTGTCCAGAGCGGCCTAGGCCGGGGAGTGGCCCTCTCAGGAACGGCCTCGTCCAGAGCAGCCACATTGGGAGCGGCTTTGTCAGGGTCGTCATCATTGCCTCTCGTTCCTTTGATCATGGACCCTAACAACCTTTACGTAAGAGATGGCCCTTACCAGTCAGTTTGGTTTCTGATGCTTGGCACAAAATAAAGCTTTGCTTGACTTTCGCTTTGCATCAGTCCCATTCCTTTGATCATGGACCCTAACATCTGCTGTGGGTCCACCCAATCTAACTTGTCCCACTGGACAGGTATTGTTCCAAAGCAGCTCCTTCAAAGACACGCCCTGAAAGCAACCACAACAGTGAATGACACTACTCCAAAGTGATTCCTGGGGAGAGAAGATAACCATATACTCAGTGTTACAACAGTCTCAGTAGCCAAATTCTATAATGGGCAGCACAGAGAGTTCCCTGCCAACCCAAAGAGGACTGGAGGCAAGCATCTGGTTTCACAGCCAAACCTTCCTACCAATGAAAGCCTCTTAGAACACAATGCAGGAAGAATATTTTGCAGGTCAGTGCAACTGTAGCCCTAATACACAAAATTGGGGCAAGCATTCACCCCGCCAGCCCTGCCCAGCAATGAAAACCTCTAAGGGGACAAGGCAAAGAGAATATCCTGAAGGCTACTGTTACTGTAGACTAGGGCAGGCATCTGGACTGAATGTTGATTCCACCCAACTATAAGCCTGCAGCAGCTCCAGACTAAACCCTCAACAGCATTACAGAAACCAAATCCTGTCTGGTGGACCTACAATGGCAAACTGGGTCACTGCAGTCAACTAGACTAAAGTCAAATGAGGCTCAGCCACAAAAGGAAGACATAAGCAACACATATAGGTGACAACCCTGAAGCACCTGGTTCTGACTAACAGAGGATATAGCACTGCAGGGCACCACAGGTCCCCTTCTTCCCCTTCTTCATAAAGCCACTACTTTCAAGATCAGGAGACATAGCTGACTTTCCTAACACATAGAAAGAAACATGGATCATTAGACAAAATGAGGTGATAGAAAAATATGTCTGAAATGAAAGACCAGGGGAAAAAAAAACACAGCAAAAGAGGTAAACTAAATGGAGATATACAATATGCCTGATACAGAAATCAAGGTAATGGTTATAAAATATTCAGGGGACCTGAGAGAAGAGTGGAGGGTTTCATTGATAACTTCAACAAAGAGATAGAAAATATAAGAAAGAATCCATGAGAGATAAATAACTCAATAATTAAACATTTAAAAAAATACACTGGAGTGAATCAAGAGGAGTTTAGAGGAAGCAGAAGAACAGGTCAATGATCTGAAAGATATGATAGTGGAAAGCAATAAAGTTGAAAAACAAAGGAAAAAAATATTTAAAAATGAGAATAGGTTAAGAGAACTCAGTGACATACTCAAGTGTAATAACATTTGCATCATAGAGATCCCAGAAGAAGAAAGAGGGAAGGATACAAATATTAGGAGAAATAGCAGCTGAAAACATTCTTAATCTGAGGAAACTAACAGATATATGGATTTAGGGGTCACAGAAAACCCTCAACAAACTCAACCCAAGAAGACCAACACTAAGATACATAATAATTTAAATGGTAAAAGTAGAGACAGAGAATTTTAAAAGCATAAAAAAAAAGATTACACACAAGGGAAGCTACATAAGGCTATCAACTGATCTTTCAGTGCTTTTCAAGCCAGAAGGGTTTGAAATGATAACATTCAAAGTTCTTAAAAGCAAAAACCTACAACAAAAAATGCTCTACCTGGCAAAGTTACCATTCAGAAAGAGAGAGAGATAAATTTTTACAGAAAATAGAAGTCAAGGAAGCTATCATCACTAAACCAGTTAAAAGAACTTCTTTAAGTGAAAGGAAAAGGCTATAATTAGACATAAGAAAATTATTAGTAAAAAAATGTAAAATGTGACAACATATACATGAAACATGTAGTAGTTAACTTAAAAAAAGGCATTTTAAAAATGCGTTTGAACTTAAACAACCATCAACTTAATATATAGTACTATATACTTAGGGTGTTATATATAAAACTCATGGTAACCCCAAAGCCAAAATATATAATAGATACACAAAAAAAATAAGAAGAAAGAAGGCCACACATAAGACTGCAGAAATCCATCAATTACAAAGAAAGAAAAAAAAGGGAATAAGAAAGGAACAAAAAAGAAACACACACACACACAGATAGAGAGAGAGAGAGAGAAAGAGAGAAAACAAATTAAAAAGGGAAATACATATATACATATCAATAATTATTTAAATGTAAATGTTCTAACCAAAGACATAAAGTGGAGTATTGGTACAAGATGGCAAAGTAAGAAGACACTGAACTCACATATCCATGGAATACAACAAATTACATCTACTAACAGAAAAATTCCTCCTGAAAAAGAACAGGGGGCTTACAGAACAGCTTCTGAACAACCAAAGATAGAAGGAATAGCAAGAAGGATGGAGACACTCTAACAAATAGAACCACCATCCCTGATTCTGAAAATGGCAGTGGGGATGGATAGTGTTAAAGGGCTGAGAACAGATTCATCTGTCCTTGGGCACAGAAAAAGGCCACAATTTAAAAGAGAATTTAGCATATAAGACAGAAAACACTAGAACTCTGTCAAGCAGTAGAGGAGCTGAGGGAATGATCTCCAGGTCAGAGGGATTGGATAACAACACAATTTGTATTCCCACTCAATCTTCAAAACCTAGTCTGGAAAACGGTCCAGGCACCATAATGGGTCTGGTCATCACAGAGAGCTTGCAATCTCAGAAAGCCCAGGGTCCACAAACCCACACCAGCCTCCCTCACACTGGAACCTGGCAGGGAAAAGACACAGTTCAAAAAGATCAAGGAGCTTTGGGAAAGCTTTCTATCCTTCCAACATAAAAAAAAAACCTAAACAGGTTCTGGCTCAGAGAACCCAAAGTCACAAGCTCTGAGCTTGTGACTTTAGGAAACCCAAGGTCTGGAATCCCATGGCTTCTGTGGTGCTAGGGTAGAGAAAATGAGCCACCTTTTAATTTTAATTGTTTAATTAAAATTTATTTATTTATTTATTTATTATTTACTTATTTTAATATGTCTTGTTTTTTAAAATTTTCATTCTTTTTGTTTTTTTCTTTTCCTTTTTCCTTTTCTTTCTTTTTTCTTTTATTTCCTTCTATTCTTTCCCCCTATTATTATAATTATTATATGCAATTGTAGCTCTAAGCAGCAAGCAAAATTCACCAAGCACACAGTTTGCATAGTGGGCACCATACACAAGATCATTCCTTCAAGTTTGGGATGAGTAACCTTTCCAGTAACCTACAGAAACAACGTCAACCAGTTGGAGAGATAAAAGAACATGCCCCAAAGGAAAGAATAATGAAAAAAAAAACTAAATAAAACAGAGATAAACAATACAACTGATAAAATTTTAAAATTAATGATCATAAAGACACTAACCAGGCTGTGGAAAAAAGTGGAATATCTCAGTGAGAACTTCCATAAAGATACAGAAAATATTAAAGATAACCATTCAAAGTTTAAGAATACAATAACTGAAATAACAGCCACAGTGGAGGGAACCAACACTAGATTAGAGGACACAGAAGCATGTATCAGTAAGCTGGAAGACAGAGTAATGGAAAACACACAAGCTGAACACTAAAGAAGAGAAAAGGTTTTTTAAAAAATGAGGATAGATGAAGAGAATTCTTGGACAATATCAAGTGAACAAACATTTGCATTATAAGGGTCCCAAAAAAAGAAGAGATAAATGGATAGATAATTTACTTGAAGTAAAAATAATTGAAAAATTCCCTAACACGGAGAAGGAAATAGACAACTGATTCTAAGAGGCACAGGAAGTTTCAAAGAAGATGAACTCAAGGAAGTCCCCACCATGGCACATAATAATTAAAATGTCAACCTTTTAATGTAAAGACAGCATCTTTAAAAGAGCAAGGGAAAAACAAAAAGTTACCTACAGGGGAAACCCTATAAGACTATCAGTTGATTTTCAGATGAAACTTCACAAGCCATAAGAGGTTGAAACAATACAATCAAAGGAAAGGGGGAAAAAAAAAACTACAACCAAAAATACCACACCCAAAAATATAATAATTCAGATTTGCAGGAAAATAGCCTGTTCTCAGGAAAAATGAGATAAAGGAGTTTATCACCACTAAACCAGCCTTTCAAGAAGTTTTAAAAGGACTTCCTTAAGTTTAAAAAACAATGACCAAAATTAGACATAAGAAATGTACACATTAAAAGATGTAAAGTAGGACAATATACACATGAAATGCGGATAAAAGAGATGAAGGTAAGAGAAGGAAGAAAAGAAAAAGAAAGAACTTTAAAAAAATACTTGAACTTTGGGGCACCTTGGTGGCTCAGTGGGTTAAAGCCTCTGCCTTCAGCTCAGGTCATGATCCCAGCATCCTGGGATGGAGCCCCACATCGGGGCTCTGTGTGCAGCGGGGAGCCTGCTTCCCCCCACCCCGCCTGCTTCTCTGCCTACTTGTGATCTCTCTCTCTCTCTCTGTCAAGTAATTAAATAAAATCTTTATTAAAAAAAAACCTGAACTTAAATGACCATCAATTAATACAGATTGCTATTTACTTAGGATGTCATAAATTAACTTCCTGGTAACCACAAACCCCAAACCTATAATGGATACACAAAATATAAAGAGCAATAAAGCCAAACATAACAATACAGAAACTTATCAAACACAAAGAAAGAGTGCAAGAGAAGAAAGGAGGAAAAAATAACAACAACAAAAAAGCCCAAAGAACAATTTTTTAAATGGCCATCAGTACATACTTGTCAATAATTACTTTAAATGTAAATGACCTAACTGCTCCAATCAAACAATATAAGGTGGCAGAATGACTGAAAAAACAGGAACTATCTATATGCTGCCTACAAGAGACTCATATCAGATCTAAAGCTACAAACGAACTTCAAGCAAAGAGATAGAAAAATATGCACCATGCAAATACAAGGAAAACAAACCAGGGTTGCAACATTTATATCAGACAAAATGGATATTTTTTCTTTCTTTTTTATAAGAGAGAGAGGGGGAAGCAGGCTCACTGTTGAGCAGGCTCCCTGCTGAGCAGGCTCTCCACTGAGCAGAGAGCCTGATGTGGGGCTGGATCCCAGGAACCTGGGATCATAACCTGAGCTGAAGGCAGAGGCTTTAACCCACGGAGCCATCCAGGCACCCCCAGACAATATAGATTTTAAAACAGACTATATAATAAGAGAAAGGAAAGGGAATTACATGATGATAACGGAATAAATCCAATTAAAGGATATAACAATTTTAAGTATTTATGCAACCAACACTGGATCATCTAAAGACAATAAAGCAAATAGTAATGAGCATAGAGGTCTTAATCATAATATAGTAATAGTAGATGACTTTAACACCCCACTTAAACCAATGAAGAGATCATTCAGTTAGAAAATCAGTAAGAAAACAATACACATAACACATCTATACAGAACATTCCATCCCAAAACAACACAATACACATTCTTTTCAAGAGCACATGGAAATTATGTAGAATAGATCACATATTAGACCATAAGAAGTCTCAATAAATTTAAGAAGATTGAAATTATATTATAATTCTTTTCCAAACACAATGGTATGAAACTAAATCAAAAGACAAAAACTGGGGGGGGGGAAACACCCACAAACACATGGAGACCAACATGATACTAAACAATAAATTGTTCACTGAAGAAATCAAAGAAGAAATTTTTAAAATTTTATTTATTTATTTGACAGAGGGAGAGAGAGAGATCACAAGTAGGCAGAGAGGCAGGCAGAGAGAGAGAGAGGAGGCAGCAGGCTCCCTGCTGAGCAGAGAGCCCGATGCGGGACTCGATCCCAGGACTCTGGGATCGTGACCTGAGCCGAAGGCAGCGGCTTAACCCACTGAGCTACCCAGGTGCCCCAATGAAGAAATTTTTTAAAAAATGTGAAGACAAATGAAAATGTCAACGTAATGATCCAAAATCTTTGGGACATGGGGAAAGTCATTCTAATAGGGAAGTATATAGCAAGACAAGCCTGCTTCAAGAAACAAGAAAAAGCTCAAATAATGTGGCATTGCATCTGAAGTAACTAGAAAAAGAACAAAGCCCAAGCTGAATAGGAGAAAAGTAATAATAAAGATCTGAACAGAAATAAGTGATACAGAAAGTAAAACAAAACAAAGACAAAACAAAAAGCTATAGATAATAACAATGAAACCAAGAGCTGGTTCTTTGAAAAGTTAACTAAGTTGGCACACCCTTAGAAAGATTAATCAAGGAAAAAAAATAAAGACCCATATAATGAAGAATGAGAAATGACCCATATAAATAAAATCAGAATTGAGAGGGAAGATACGATTTCACTCATATGTGGATTAAAAAAAAGAATGAATAAACAAATGAAAACAGAATCAGATTTATAAATACAGAGAACAAACCGATGGTTGCCAGATGGTAGGAGTATGAGGAGAGGGAAAAGTGGGTGAAGGGCAGTGAGAGATACAGGCTTTCAGTTATGGGATGAGTAAATTATGGGAGTAAAAGGCCCACTGTAAGTAATATAAATCATTGATACTTTAATAATGATGTTTGAATACAGGTGGTAACTGCACTTATACTTTAAATTGAGATTACATTGACTCTACCAATTTGGTAGAATAAATATCCTAACAACATTAAGTTGTCTGATCTATGACCACAAACTATATTTTCATTTATTTAAGGTTTTCTAAATTTTTCTCAGCCGTGTTCTCTAGTCATCATTATATTAGTCATGAATATTTTTCATCAAATTTTATCCTTCAGCATTTCATATTTTTGAAATTATTGAAATATTGAAAGCAATATTTTTTAAAAGTTTTGTATTTTTTGGAATAAATGTCTATTTCCTCAGAGATTAATAAGTACACCAACCCCAACTTAAATTTATTTCACAGAATATCTATTGTAAAAACAATACATACCAAACAACATGTTAGCTAGCCAGAGAGGTGTGGGAAAGTGGGGAAAACATCTGAAGGAGCAATTGGGTTAACAATAATACCTTTAACCTTTTCTTTCACAAGTGTGACTAATTTTTCCAGCCAGGAACCATTTGGTGGATTTTTTTCACCCTAGAAATCTCACACCCAAGAATATATTTGAGTAGTATGGATATCTTAACAATATTTATTTTCCTAGTTCATGGGCATGGAATGTCTTTCCATTTGTTTGTGTCATCTTCAGTTATTTTCACCAATGTTTTACAGTTTTCAGAGTACAGGTCTTTCACCTCCTTGGCGAAGTTTATTCCTAGGTATTTCATTCTTTTTGGTGCAACTGTAAATAGGAAAATTGTCTTAATTTCTCCTTCTGGTATTTAATTATTAGTGTATAGAAATACAACAGATTTCTGTATATTTACTTTGCATCTTGTGACTTTGCTGAATTCATTTATCAGTTCAAGTAGTTTATGGTGAAAACTTTATGGTTTTCTATATATAGTATCATGTTATCTGCAAATAGTGAAAGTTATGCTTCTTTATTACCAATTTGAATGCCTTTTATTCCTTTTTTTTCTTTTCTGATTGCTGTAGCTAGGACTTCCAGTACCATGTTAAATAAAAGTGGTGAGTGGACATTCTTGTCTTGTTCCTAACCTTAGAGATCCATTTTACTAAAAGTAATCTACAGATTTCATATAATCCCTATAAAATACCAACAACATTATTCACAGAGCTAGAATAAATAATCCTAAAATTTGTGTGGTACTGGAAGAAATCATGGAGAGCCATAGCATTCTTGAAAAAGAACAAAACTGAAAGTATCACAATCCCAGATTTCAAGATACACTATAAAAATGAGGTAATCGGGGCACCTGGGTGGCTCAGTGGGTTAAAGCCTCTGCCTTCAGCTCAGGTCACGATCCCACAGTCCTGGGATCGAGCCCCGCATGGGGCTCTCTGCCTTCTTGTAATCTCTGTCTGTCAAATAAATAAATAAAATCTTTAAAAAAAATGAGGTAATCAAAAGAGTGTGGTACTACCACAAAAATGGACATGTAGCTAAATGGAATTGAATAGAGTTGAGAAATAAACCCATGACTATATGGTCAATTAATACAATGAAGGAGTCAAAAATATGCAATGGGGAAAAGGCAGTCTATTCAACGAATGGTTTCAGAAAAACTAAACATGTAAATCAATGAAAAGTTCACTTAAATGCACAATATATAAAAGTAAACTCAAAATGGACTAAAGACCTAAATGCCTTTAATCATAAAATTCTTAGAAGAAAACATAGGTATTAATCTCTTTGATGTCCCCTGAAGGAAGATTTTTCTAGATATGTCTCCTGAGGCAAGGGAAAGAAAAGCAGAAATAAACTATTGGGACTACATCAAACTAAAAAGATTTTCCAGAGCAAAGGAAACCACCAGAAAAATAACAATAACAACAGCAACAACAAAGACAACTTACTGAATGGGAGAAGATATTTGAAAATGATGAGTTTGATAAGGGGTTAATAGGCAAAATATAGAAATAATTTATACAGCTCAAAACACACACACACACAAAACTTCAGCTTGAAGATTTTCTTCCTCTGTCCCTTCTTTGCTCAGTCATACTCTCTGTGAAGTAAATAAAATAAATACATATTTCTAAAAAGAGTAATTGGACGTTAACTTTTATCAGAAGTATTAGATATAGAAGATCGTAGGAGATAAACTCCCTTAGATTTCCACATATCAGCTATTTTAACAGGTGTGAATTCAAGTGGTCAGCAGTTGTTTCTACATCTGCATTTCCAGAAGTGTCTTTCTTTCTTTTTTTTCTTTTCCCTCTGAAACTGGAAATCATAAATCAAGTTCTTTTTTTTTAAGATTTATTCATATATTTTAGAGAGAGAGCATGTGAGCCGGGGAAGGACATGGGGAATGGGAGAAGGAGAGAAGCAGACTCTGCTGCGTGTGGAGCCTGACTCAGGTCTGGCTCCCACAACCCTGAGATCATTACCTGAGCCAAAATCAAGAGTCATATGCTCAACTGACTGAGCCACTCAGGTGCCACAAGTTTTTCTTAAACCAGCTGTTTCCAAGTTTTATTGGTATCTAGTCCACATTTAATTTAGGTATTATGTAGCACATTTCATTGCTGTTCATACCACACACAACCCTCAACATGTTTTTTCCTATCTAGTTCTATCAGCTGAACTTATTGGTCACAAGATTGTGTTATCACATTTAAACGTTAAGGTGGGGGCACCTGGGTGGTTCAGTGGGTTAAGCCTCTGCCTTCAGCTCAGGTCATGGTCTCAAGGTCCAGGGATCAAGCCCCACATCAGGCTATCTGCTCGGCGGGGAGCCTGCTTCCCCCTCTCTCCCTGCCTGCCTCTCTGCCTACTTGTAATCTCTCTCTCTCTCTCTCTGTCAAATAAATAAATAAAATGCTTTAAATAAAAAAAAAGGTTAAGGTGGAGGACACTCAAAATTCTTAGCCATATTTTAGGTGATATACCAAATGCAGCTTTGTAATAAAAAAAATGTTTCTGTAATTCTCAACTTCTTTGGAAGGTGCATTTAAATCTGACTATGAAACTTCTATGAGTTTCTCTTGAACAACATTTAAAAGTTTTTCTTATGGGGCGCCTGGGTGGCTCAGTGTGTTAAGCTGCTGCCTTCGGCTCAGGTCATGATCTCAGGGTCCTGTGATCGAGTCCCGCATCGGGCTCTCTGCTCAGCAGGGAGCCTGCTTCCCTTCCTCTCTCTCTGCCTGCCTCTCTGCCTACTTGTGATCTATGTCAAATAAATAAATAAAATCTTTAAAAAAAAGTTTTCCTTATTATGTTATATTAGTCATCATAGGGTACATTACTAATTTTTGATGTAGTGTTCCATGGTTCATTGTTTGCAATAACACCCAGTGTTCCATGCAGTACGTGCCCTCCTTAACACCCATCACTGTGCCCATCCTTCCACCCTAATCCCCTCTAAAACCCTCAGTTTGATTCCCAAAGCCCATAGTCTTTCATGGTTCATCTTGCTCTCTGCCTTGCCTCTTCATTTTTTCCTTCCTTCTTGATCAACACTTACTTAAAAATGTATGTATAAGCATTAGACTTCCAGAACTCATTCATATAACATAACTGAAACTTTGTACCCTTTGATCAATATCTTTTTATTTCCTTTCCTCCCGAACTCTGGAAATAGCCATTCTACTCTCTCCTATGAGTTTGACTATTTTTTATTTCATATGTAATTAAGATCATGGAGAATTTTCTCTTTGTGTCTCATTTATTTCAACTAGCATAGTGATGAGAACTAATACAATAATATATACTTGAAATTTGCTGAGAATAGATCATAAATTTTCTCACCACACAAGCATGCACCCATACACATTCACACACACAAGTAACTATGTAGAGGTGATGGATAGTTAATCTGCTTGATAATAGTGATCTTTTCACAATGTATGCCTATATCAAAACACAAGTTGTACACCTTAGTATATGTGCTGCCGAAGTGAGCACCAAGTTGTACACCTTAAATATACACAATATTATACATCAAGTATATCTCAAAGTTATTTTTTAAATCAAAGCTCTAAAGAAAAATAAGTTATATTTTAAAATTCAAACTGGAAAATACAAGAAAGATCTATAGATTGTATCAATGTCAATGCCTTGGTTGTGACACTATTCTATAGTTTTACAAGATGTTACCATTGAGTGAAACTGGGTAAAGGGCATACAGTATTTCCTTGTGTTATATAGCTCCATTACAGTAAATCTGTAATTACTTAAAGAAAAATTCCTATTAAATATGTATATAGGCTTTAGGACAAAAATTGTTACCAGAGATTAAGAATATGTTATAATGACAAAATGTTGAATACATGAAGAATTCACAAAAATTATAAGCATATATGCACCTAATGACAGAGCCCCAGAATGAACAAAGCATACACTAACATAATTAAAGGGAGAAACAGACAATCTAACAATAATCATTATAGACTTCCAACTTCAATAATGGATAGAGTGACTAAACAAATCATCAGCATGTAACTAGAAGACTGAACAACTTTATAAACCAAATAGACCTAAAATATAATTAAATAATATTTTACATGACAATAGCAGAATACACATTCTTCTCAGGTATACACGGAACATTCTTTTGAATAAACCACAGATAGATTATAAATAAGTTAGAATAAAAGAAAAGGATTGCAAAAATACAAAATATGCTCTCCATGTACAATGGAATGAAATTAGAATTCAATACCAGAAGGGAAACTAGAACACTCAGAAATATGTGGAAACTAAAAACATATTTCTAAATAATCAGTGGGCCTAAAAAGAGCTCAAGAGGGGCACCTGGGTGGCTCAGTCAGTTAAGTGTCTTCCTTCAGCTCAGGTCATGATCTCAGGGTGCTGGAATTGAGCCTCACATCAGGTTCCCTGCTCATCAAAAAGTCTACTTCTTCCTCTCCCTTTAATGCTACCCCACTCATGATCTCACTCACAAATAAATAAATAAATAAATAAACCTTTTAAAAAAAGAACTCAAGAAAAACATCAAAAAATACTTTGAGATGAATGAAAATGAAAATACAACATGTCAAGATATACAGGATTTGATGAAAACGGGAAAAATTTATAGCCTTAAATTCTTACATTAAAAAAAGAAGGATCTCAAATCAAAAATCCAACTTCATACTCCAAGAAAATAGGAAAATAATATCAAGGTATTGCCTAAATCTAGCAGAAAAAAAGAAGTTTGGGAGTAAGTAAAGCAGATAATAAAAAAGGTAATACATTAAATCAATGAAACCAAAAATTGCTTATTTGATGACATCAATAAATTAACAGAAGTTTAGCTCAACCGGCCAAGGGAAAAAAAATTCAGAAAAATCAAGTTTCTGAAATCACAAAGGAAAGAGGAGACATTACTCTGAAACCTAACCAAAAAAAAAAAAAGAAAGAAAAAAAAGAAAAAGAAATAACAATTGAATGTTAGCAATTTAAATAAAGAATATGAAATAGAAAAATTTCCAGGAAGACACATCTGCTGAAACTGACTCAAAAATGAATCATAATTATAATATATCTATAATAAATGGAGACTGAACAGTAATAAAAAATTCAGAAAAAAGTCCTGGGAGCATATGACTCACTGATGAACTCTACCAAACATTTTAAGACTTAACAACAATCCTTTATGAACTTCCAAAAATTACCGGAAGTGGGAGTACTTCCCAACTCATTTTCTAAGACCAATATTACACTGACAACAAAAGACATCATAAGAAAAAATCTACAACCAAGACCCTTTGTAAATCGATTTTTTAAAAAGCCTCAGAAGAATACTAACAGATCAAATCCATTGACAAATAAAAGAGAATATATATGATCACCAAATGGGGTTCATCACGGAGATGTAAGATTGAATAAATATATGAAAATCAATCAATGTAATACACAACTTTCACAGAATAAAAAATAAAAACCACATCATCATTCCCATAGACACACAAAATACATTTGACAAGATCCAACACCCTTTAAGATAAACATTCACCAAACTAAAAATAAAAAGGAACTTCTTTAAATTTGCTAAAGAACATTTAAACGAATGCCACAGCTAACATAATACTTAATGTGAAAGAGTGAAAATTTTTACTGTAAGATTAGGAAAAGGCATGTATGTCCTGTCAGTGTTTTTTATTTTTTATTTTTTTTATTTTTTTATTTTTTACCAAAGCAGAAAAGAAAGTTTACTGAAAACAGATATATAATGTATTAGGCTATAGAGTTCCTATAACCCCCCTTATATTCCACCTTCCCAACACAGATTTTCTTATTGTGAACATCTTACATTAGTGTGATACACTTGTTACAATTAATCAGCCAATATGTATAAATTATTATTAATGAAAATCTATAGTTTACATTAGAATCCACTCCTTGTCTTGCACATTCTGTGTGTTTTAACAGATGTATGATATAGGGGCGCCTGGGTGGCTTAGTCTGTTAAGTGTCTAACTCTTTTTTTTTTCCAATTTATTTATTTTTAGAAAAACAGTATTCATTATTTTTTCACCACACCCAGTGCTCCATGCAAGCCATGCCCTCTATAATACCCACCCCCTGGTACCCCAACCTCCCACCCCCCCTGCCACTTCAAACCCCTCAGACTGTTTTTCAGAGTCCATAGTCTCTCATGGTTCACCTCCCCTTCCAATTTACCCAAATTCCCTACTCCTCTCTAACGCCCCTTGTCCTCCATGCTATTTGTTATGCTCCACAAATAAGTGAGACCATATGATAATTGACTCTCTCTGCTTGACTGATTTCACTCAGCATAATCTCTTCCAGTCCCATCCATGTTGCTACAAAAGTTGGGTATTCATCCTTTCTGATGGAGGCATAATACTCCATAGTGTATATGGACCACATCTTCCTTATCCATTCATCCGTTGAAGGGCATCTTGGTTCTTTCCATAGTTTGGCAACTGTGGCCATTGCTGCTATAAACATTGGGGTACAGATGGCCCTTCTTTTCACGACATCTGTATCTTTGGGGTAAATACCCAGGAGTGCAATTGCAGGGTCATAGGGAAGCTCTATTTTTAATTTCTTGAGGAATCTCCACACTGTTCTCCAAAGAGGCTGCACCAACTTGCATTCCCACCAACAGTGTAAGAGGGTTCCCCTTTCTCCACATCCTCTCCAACACATGTTGTTTCCTGTTTTGTCCTGTCAGTTTTATCCAATGTTATACTGGAGATTGTAGTCTGGGAAATTAAGCAAGCAAACACAAAAAGCATTCAGCATGTACATTAAAAAGTACAATGATCTTTATTTGCAGATGACATGATCTTGTATGTAGAAAATCCTAAAGAATCCACAAAAAAAACCCAACACAAACTATTAGAGCTAAAGTATTCAAAATACAAGATTAATATAAAAAAGCAACTGTATTTCTATATAATTGTAACTAAAATATAAAAATAAAATTTAAAAATCAATTCCATTCAAGAAAAACAATGAAATATTTAGTAAAACTATAAAACTCTAAGAAGAAAGCATTGACATAATTATTTGTGACATTGGATTGTGCAAATATTTCTTAGCTATGACAACAAAAGTTCAAGCCAAGCACAAAGAGATAGATAAAAAAGACTACATAAATTTAAATACGTGTTTGCTTAAAAGGATGTTTTGTTAAAGTGAAGCCAACCTACACCATGAGAAAAAGTATTTATAAATCATATATCTCATAGTAGTTTATTATACAGAATGTATAACAAACTCTTACAACTCAATCATAAAAAGATAATATAATTCAAACAAGAAGGGTCTCAACAGACCTTTTTTTTTTCCAATTTATTTATTTTCAGAAAAACAGTATTCATTATTTTTTCACCACACCCAGTGCTCCATGCAAGCTGTGCCCTCTATAATACCCACGACCTGGTACCCCAACCTCCCACACCCCCGCCACTTCAAACCCCTCAGACGGTTTTTCAGAGTCCATAGTCTCTCATGGTTCATCTCCCCTTCCAATTTACCCAAAAGCACATACCCTCCCCAATGTCCATAACCTTTCCCCCTTCTCCCAACCCCCCTCCCCCCAGCAACCCACAGTTTGTTTCGTGAGATTAAGAGTCACTTATGGTTTTTCTCCCTCCCTATCCCATCTTGTTTCATGGATTCTTCTCCTACCCACTTAAGCCCCCATGTTGCATCACCACTCCCTCATATCAGGGAGATCATATGATAGTTGTCTTTCTCCGCTTGACTTATTTCGCTAAGCATGATACGCTCTAGTTCCATCCATGTTGTCGCAAATGGCAAGATTTCGTTTCTTTTGATGGCTGCATAGTATTCCATTGTGTATATATACCACATCTTCTTGATCCATTCATCTGTTGATGGACATCTAGGTTCTTTCCATAGTTTGGCTATTGTGGACATTGATGCTATAAACATTCGGGTGCACGTGCCCCTTTGGATCACTACGTTTGTATCTTTAGGGTAAATTCCCAGTAGTGCAATTGCTGGGTCATAGGGCAGTTCTATTTTCAACATTTTGAGGAATCTCCATGCTGTTTTCCAGAGTGGTTGCACCAGCTTGCATTCCCACCAACAGTGTAGGAGGGTTCCCCTTTCTCCGCATCCTCGCCAGCATCTGTCATTTCCTGACTTGTTGATTTTAGCCATTCTGACTGGTGTGAGGTGATATCTCATTGTGGTTTTGATTTGTATTTCCCTGATGCCGAGTGATATGGAGCACTTTATCATGTGTCTGTTGGCCATCTGGATGTCTTCTTGGCAGAAACGTCTGTTCATGTCCTCTGCCCATTTCTTGATTGGATTATTTGTTCTTTGGGTGTTGAGTTTGTTAAGTTCTTTATAGATTTTGGACACTAGTCCTTTATCTGATATGTCATTTGCAAATATCTTCTCCCATTCTGTCAGTTGTCTTTTGGTTTTGTTAACTGTTTCCTTTGCTGTGCAAAAGCTTTTGATTTTGATGAAATCCCAAAAGTTCATTTTTGCCCTTGCTTCCCTTGCCTTTGGCGATGTTCCTAGGAAGATGTTGCTGCGGCTGAGGTCGAAGAGGTTGCTGCCTGTGTTCTCCTCAAGGATTTTGATGGATTCCTTTCTCACATTGAGGTCCTTAATCCATTTTGAATCTATTTTTGTGTGTGGTGTAAGGAAATGGTCCAATTTCATTTTTCTGCACGTGGCTGTCCAATTTTCCCAACACCTTTTATTGAAGAGGCTGTCTTTTTTCCATTGGACATTCTTTCCTGCTTTGTCGAAGATTAGTTGACCATAGAGTTGAGGGTCTATTTCTGGGCTCTCTATTCTGTTCCATTGGTCTATGTGTCTGTTTTTGTGCCAGTACCATGCTGTCTTGATGATGACAGCTTTGTAATAAAGCTTGAAGTCCGGAATTGTGATGCCACCAACTTTGGCTTTGTTTTTCAATATCCCTTTGGCTATTCGAGGTCTTTTCTGGTTCCATATAAATTTTAAAATTATTTGTTCCATTTCTTTGAAAAAGATGGATGGTACTTTGATAGGAATTGCATTAAATGTGTAGATTGCTTTAGGTGGCATAGACATTTTCACAATATTTATTCTTCCAATCCAGGAGCATGGAACATTTTTCCATTTCTTTGTGTCTTCCTCAATTTCTTTCATGAGTACTTTATAGTTTTCTGAGTATAGATTCTTAGCCTCTTTGGTTAGGTTTATTCCTAGGTATCTTATGGTTTGGGGTGCAATTGTAAATGGGATTGACTCCTTAGTTTCTCTTTCTTCTGTCTTGTTGTTGGTGTAGAGAAGTGCAACTGATTTCTTCAACAGACCTTTTTGTAAAGAAGATCTACAAGTGGCCAAGAAGCACATAAAAAATGCCCAATATTATGTCATTAAGGAAACACAAATCAATACCACAAAAAGATGTTACTTCACACCCACTAGGATGGCCATAATAAAAAAACAAACAACAGAGAAGTTAAAACAAAAAGTGAATGTTGGCAAGGATGCAGAGAAATAAGAGCACTTGCACATTGGTGGTGGAAGGGTAAAGTGATGTTACTGTAGAAAAAAGTTTAGTGGTTTCTTAAAAAATTAAGTAAAGTTGCCACATAACCCAGGAAGTAACTCCACCCCTAGGGATATGCACAAGAGGATTAGGCATGCTTACACATATTTTAAGAATGTACATAACATTATTATTTATAATATTCATTATGCAAAACAACCCAAATGTTTATCAATGGATGAATGGGTATATAAATAATAGTATACCCACACAATGGAATATTGCTTAACAGAGAGATGAATATTGATGTATGCTACATCATAGATGGAACTTGGAAACATTATTCTTAGTAAAACAAACAAGCATAAAACAGGTACAATAGTTTATACTGTCTGATTCTGTTTATATGAAATGTCCAAAATAAGTAAATTTATTGAGATAGAAAGTAAATTAGTAGTTATCATGGGGTAGGAGAATGAAGGATGGGAAGCTACTGATAATTGGTACAGAGTTTCTTTTCAGAGTGATTAAAAAGTCTGAAATTATATAGAAGTGATTGTTACACAATTTTGTGAATTATGTACTTTAAAATGGTGAATTTTATGGTGTATATATTATACCCCAATAAAGAAATGTGTATTAGAAACAGAAAATGTCAGCATAAGTTAAGATCCACTACTAGTCCATGCTCAAAGTAAAACAAAATAAAACAACAACAACAAAAACATTGAATGCCTTTTCTCTAAGTATATGTATATCTACAATTTATGCCCTTATCTACTTTCACATTCCACAGAAGGTTTGAGATGGTTTACAATAATGACATAATAGAATGAATATTTAAAATAAAAAGACTGAAAAACATAAAGAAGAAGAAGATTTATTTCTGAAATTTGTAGCAATCAAGAAAAAAGGAAATATCAAAGGCTATTATAATTATATCTAATATAAGGAAGCATACCACTCATTAGAAACAAGAAATTTTTCCCGAGTCCTCCTAAGAGGAGTGATGGATCCTTATATTTAGGTCACATGTTGCAATAGACAACTTACACTGATTTTCACTCAAGTTGCAGATTTTTCAAATAACTATGCCTTGCATTGATCCTTGATAAAGGTAATTTTAATAGACAAAATCAGAAAAGTATATGAGTGGGTACTAAGCAGAAAACCAATTAAATTGGGAAATATTGTCCATACAGAAAATGTTAGGTTAGGTAATTGTGTTTATATAGCTGAGGTGTGTACATCCTGGAATGCCTGTCAGTTTGTTCTTCCAGGCCCACTAGAACACTGGGGCATTGGCTTACTATTCATCCATTGCCCAAAGACTATACTAAGGAAAATAAGGCTCTGAACAAAGCAGACCTCCTGCCTTTGGGAAGTGTCAGTTACAAGCTGCAAATTTGTCACAGAAAAGACAAAGGAACCACTTCTCTTGCATTAACCCTAAGTTTTCATAATCTAGAAGAAAGAGATCTACAAAGCCCTGTCTATGCGTAAATCTGAGTTCTTTAAAATTTTTTCTTGGAAGGAGGAGAGATAGCTGAATTCAGGTTTATATGACTTTTTTTTTTCTGAAGTTAAACTGACTTACTACTGAAGTGGCTTTTACACTAGCTTTCTGAAGTAATCTTCTACTGACTTCCTTCTCCTGTGACCACTTGGATTATCTGTTCCCCAGGTAACATCTAGATGTTGCATAAAATAAACATAATGCATAGATATTTACTTCTGAAGACTGCTGCTCCTAAAAATCAAGGTAACCACATTGTTCCAGAAGTTTTCTGTAGAGTGGTCACTGAGGAAGACTTAGTAGTCTATTGAGAAGTAGACTTGGCCATCATTCTCCTTAATTGCTCAGGTCGGTGGGTTCTTGTGGAAATCTGATGACCTTTCTCCATGGGATGACATTAATATGAAATATTTCTTTTCAGAGTGCCTGGCTGGCTCAGTCAGAAGAGCATGTGAATTTTGATCTTGAGGTTATGAGTTCAAGCCCCATGTTGGGTATAGAGATTACTAAAAGAAAAAAAAAATCTTCTGAGGCTGGGATGAGAACTTTGTTGGAGGTCTACTTCTAGGAGGGCCTTTGCAGAGCTAATAAGGGAAGATGGCTTTAAGGTTCCTAATTTTTAATGGGTAACTAATACTTCTTAACTTATGCTAAAACTCTCTGTATTCCATTTGAGAGACCTTAAATGAAACCATGTCAGTGAAGTCGCTGAAATACAGAATACTAAAATAAAAATAGATAAACAATTAAAAAAATAAACAGTAAGCATTAAAAAGTATGGTCCCAAATTCAAATCCAATTCCTTGTGGTATACTGTAAATGAAATAGCACAGATTTGAAATCAAAATAGTTGGGTTTGAGTCCAAAGTTCATATAATTTTACAATTAAAACCATGGTGTCTCTGACACCTGTTCATGAGGATACAGAGAAAAGGGAGCCCTCTTATGCTGTTGGTGGGAATGGAAACTTTTGTGGCCACTCTGGAAAACAGTATGGAGGTTCCTCAAAAAGTTAAATATAGAATGACCCTATGACCAGCAATTGCAATACTAGGTACTTATCCAAAGGATACAAAAATCTTAACTCAAAGGGGCACATGCACTCCAGTGTTTATAACAACAATGTCCATAACAAGCAAAATATGCAAAATATGGAAAGAGCCTAGATGTCTATCCATGGATAAAGAAGATGTGATATATATATAAATACATATATGAATATATACATATATACATATAGCTCAGCCATCAAAAATAATGAAATCTTGCCATTTGCAATGACATGGATGGAACTAAAGGATATTATTCTAAGCAAAGTAAATCAGTCAGAGAAAGACAAATACCATAGATTTCACTCATATGTGGAATTTAAGAAACAAATCTGCTGAACAAAGGGGAAGAGAAAAAAAATAAAATAGGATAAAAACAGAGAGGGAGACAAACCATAAGAGATTCTTAACTGTAGTGAACAAAGTGAAGGTTGCTGAAGAGGAGATGGGTAGGGGATGGGGTAATGGGGTGATGGGCAATAAGAAGGACACTTGATGTAATGAGCACCGGGTGTTATATGCAACTGATGAAACACTAAATTCTACCCCCAAATTAATAACACACTATATGTTAACTAGCTTGTGTTTAAATAAAACAAAAACAAACAAACAAACCATGGTGTTTTTATGAAATAGAACAGTGACATCTACCTAATAAAGTTGTTTTGAAGGCAGAAGGTAGTATTGCAATAAAGACCTGAATGTTGAAGTCCAGAAAATTCTAAACAACTTCAGTTATTTTCTATCTTTCCAATCCAGCCCCAGGAAGCCAGGCAAACCAGCTCCTGTCCACACAGGGTTTTGCTGTTGTTGTTGTTGTTGTTTCTGCAGCGGTGTACCTGAAGAGAAGCAAGGATAGTCAGTGTGTGTTCCAACCATTGAGTGATCAAAAGATTATCTGAGATTCACCAACTTAATATCCTTTGATCTAGATCATTCCTTTCTGAAATGTTCTTAAAGAACACGTGTTCAAACTTTGTGCTTGTTCCCCAAACTGCTTCCAATCCACTCCCAACTGCTCCCTCTCAAGTCTTTTCAGGAAAAGATTCACTGATAATTTAAGTGGTTCCTGATTAGGAACTGGAAATATAACCTATCTGGATTATTTGTACTTCCACAATGGACAATATAAGACCCTCTTAATAACACACACAAACACACATGTGTACACCTCAAAACTTTCAACATTTAATAGAACAACATATAGGGGCACCTGGGTGGCTCAGTGGGTTAAAGCCTCTGCCTCCAGCTCAGGTCATGATACCGGGGTCCTGGGATCGAGCCCCGCATCTGGCTCTCTGCTCCGCGGAGAGCCTGCTTCCTCCTCTCTCTCTGCCTGCCTCTCTGCCTACTTGTGATCTCTGTCTGTCAGATAAATAAATAAAATCTTTAGAATGACATATAATAAGGTGCATAAGTATCCGTAAGTATATGAAATGTTATAAATGTCTACCTGCATTGCTGCTTTAGAAATGTACCTAACATCTGATAGAAAATAATTTCTAATTTGAGTGCTACCTTGAAGAATCACGCTTGAATAACTCAGAAGTGATTTAATCTATAGTATATTCAATGTTTTGCTGTCAAATGTATCCCTCCCTCCTCTCCTAAGGAATAGTGGGGATTCAAACTACACACTTGTTTGTTCACTGGACTTCTGCTGTTAAAAAATGTCATTTCTGGGGTGCCTGGGTGGCTCAGTGGGTTAACCCACTGCCTTCAACTCAGGTCATGATCTCAGGGTCCTGGGATCGAGTCCCACATCAGGCTCTCTGCTCAGCAGGGAGCCTGCTTCCTCCTCTCTCTTTCTGCCTGCCTCTCTGCCTACTTGTGATCTCTCTCTGTCAAATAAATAAATAAAATCTTTAAAAAAATGTCATTCCCCCTGTGCATAGATTTTACATGGTCCATAGAAGAATATAGCCATAGGAATGTCATTCCCAGAGCAACCAGCACTTGAGATCTAATGTAGCATTTGTATATTTTAATTTGTTTCTTATAATGCTCTGATTTTTTTTAGGAGAAAAAAGGATTTAATTGATATGCGTGGTTCATTACATGTTAATTATACCTCAATAAAGTTAGAGAAAAAGATTCTACTGATCTGCAGCCCAAATCATGTTACATATACAGCAAATGCCATGTGCTTGATCAGAGTGGTTTCCCATTGTGGTTTTCACTTCTTGAGGTGGTCGGACTCAGGAAAATTCTGGCTACCTTTTTCTTTCTGATCCTTTTTAAGACATTTAATTTCAACAATTTTGCTTTTTTTTTTTTTTTAAATAAGCATGTACAGCAAAAACACTTTAGAACTAAACCAAGTAATCAATACTAGGAATAAAAACATGCATTTCAAGTGTGTAAAATCTTTCTTCATGTCTAAAAATAAACTATAATTCTTTTATTTATTTATTTATTTATTTGATTTCTGTGTTTGATTTTTTTATTTCTTTTCTGCGTAAGAGTATTCATTGTTTTTGCACCACACCCAGTGCTCCATGCAATCTGTGCCCTCTCCAATACCCACCACCTGGTTCCCCCAACCTCCCCCCCCCGCCCCTTCAAAACCCTCAGATTATTTTTCAGAGTCCATAGTCTCTCATGGTTCACCTCCCCTTCCAATTTCCCTCAACTCCCTTCTCTCCATCTCCCCTTGTCCTCCATGCTATTTGTTATTCTCCACAAATAAGTGAAACCATATGATAATTGACTCTCCCTGCTTGACTTAATTCACTCATAATGCTCTGATTTTTGTCACTCACTTCCAACTTTAATAATACTTCAGGGTTAATACAAACTATTTCTGGAATTGCTTCAATATAGTTGTTTTTATCTCTTTATAGAATTAGAGCAACAGTTATTTTTGCTTAAAATGGGAGTGTTAAATTTTAGAAACATGCAAGTAAGTTTTGCTTTAAATTTCCTCAAGGTGTGTATGTGTATATATGGATATACATATACACATATTGTTCATTCACTTTTAAGTAAGCTGAAAACTTAGGGTCCACATAATTATGAACTTTTAATTTGACTATTTTAGTTTTCCAGCGCTTTTGTAACAATGTACCATACATTGGTTGACTTAAATAACAGAAATTTATTGTCTCACATTTATGGGGACTAAAAGTCTGAACTTAAGTTTTTAGCGGAGTCAGTTCCTTCTGAGGATTGTCATGGAAGAATTTGTTCCAGACCTCTCTCTTTGGCTTGACAATGGCTGTCTATATATGGCCTCCCTGTGCACAAGTCTGTCTCCAAATATTCCCTTGGATTAGGGACAACTCTAATGGCTTCATTAACTTGGTGAAGACCTTATTTCCAAACAAGGTTATATATGGGGTTCTAGGCATTAGAACTTCAATAAATATATCTTAGTTGTACACAATTCAACCCATAACATTGACTGAGAACTTATTTATAAATAAAAAGTTTATCCTTTAAAGATATGCTTTTATTACAATGTTTTTAAGCAACATTGAATAAACAATCAGCCAGATTGTCTGTTTAACTTAACTATGAGTTCTGTGTTTTTCTCTTATGAGCTAGAGATTATGAACTTATTCTGCTAACCAATGTTTTCCAAACAGTAAATATTCAATAAGTATTTGGTGAAGGAACAAAAGCATCATATTCCAAAGGAAGTAAATAGTGACATCATGAGCCTTCTTGATTTGTTTTATTTCTTTAGATCCTGACAACATGGTTGTTCATATGGGAATTTAAGAAAGAGATAATATTCAATTACTGGAAGCCCTATTTGGAATATTGTTTTCCCAAAGAGTTTCCTAATGTAAAGCTTAAAGCAATGAGCTAAGTAGCTTTCCTATGGGGTGCTCTTATCCTCAGAAATCTACATATGTGGTTAAATGGAATTTTGAAATGCTTTATTTTAGCTCCTTTCTTGGTTTTGTCTTTCACTAAAAGTTGAGGAAACAATGTAGGAGGGTCTTGAATGGGACTTCTGGAGAAGAAGTTGGCAATTTAACTGAAAAACAAAACAAAACAAAACAAAACAAACAAATGAGGCAGATTTTGAAGAAGGTAGACAAGAGCTCACTCTTTTATGAGTCAGAGACAATTTGAAGATAGCAGCTCACTTTCAATCAATTAATGCTTCATTCTGACTGAGATAGAGCCTAATAGTCATTCATACCTCCCTGTGAAATACTTTAAAATTACTTAATTAATACATTCAAAGGGAAGGGAAGTGCAGTGATCTTTCTTACTATAGCTTCTCCTTGCCTGTTTCTAGAAAATGGAATATCCTTTGGCAATGCTGAGACATATGTTTTCCTGCAGACCTGACTGATTTTGAAGAGAATTAGTAGATCTATTCTGCATATTTTAAAGAGAATCTCTTTTTTTAAGGTCTGTCTTTATTTGAAGTAAGATTATTATATCACCAAAATTATATATATTAATTTACAATTAAATATATATGGTATATATCCAATTCTGGGTGGGGGTTACTCTGGTGTCAGATGGCTGTTATCTCTCAGCCCAGAGCCAAGTGGGGGGGGTCCAGGAGCAGCCATTCTGTCAGGTTCAATTCTGGGTGGGGGATGTGTGGTTACAGAGTGTCCATAGAAAGTCTGCTGGTATTTTTCCATCTCCTTGTGGGTTAGCAAGGAAGGTACAGAAGCAGAAATAGCGGTAATGGTTATAATTTAGGCATCTCAAGATCTCCTCTACAGGAAACAAAGCAAATGAACCTAGGATACCTTCATTGCTCATACCTAGGCCTTCATTGCTCTACACCAGGACCCCAGATGAAGGGGCTTTTGCAGAATGTGTTTGCCTGAGTCAGCTAGTAAACTTCCTCCTGACATACTGGATGATAATTACTTCAATAAGCCTTCTAGCAAACCCAGTTTGCTGGGCCATCCCTAGCAAAGGTGACTCTGACCTTATTTCTCTCTGTTTCTCCTAACAGATGTGGGAGCTTCTCCCTCACTCACTTCCCATGTTAATGGCTATAACTGGAGCCAATTGGGGTTAGTCTAACTAGAGACAGAGACCGTAAGGAATATTCCCAAGCAGCTGCCAAAACTCTCTTTGTTTCGGGGAAGTTACCCTGTCTTCTCTGGCCCGACTTGGACTGTTTAACCCCTCCCCTCTTGCTGGTGGGAAAGCATGGCCTCTGCTCCTCTGTTGGGGCTGATGAGCTCTAAAACCAGGAATCCTTTTCTCTGCCTCCTCCTCCTAAATCTGTTGGTAAACATGTTTTGCACTTAACTGATTCATAAATTTGCCATCTGAAGTGCCTGGCAGCACTGTGTTTCTTCTGTTTCCACCTTCTCCTGTTTCTGTACCAACGTGTGTGCAGCCTGCATGACTAGCCTCTAGACCATGCACCACGGCTCCTTCTCTCTTCACTGTCAAGGAGCAAGAAGAGCAGCCCCTGGACCTAACACCCCCACTCCAGATCTTCCCACGCATGTCTCAGGTAAACATTCAAAGTGGAGTGGGCCCAGGTGGAACGTAAATCAGTAGTGGAACTAAGTTAAGTTTGTTGGTTTAATTAAGATAAGACGTGTCTTTTAAGTTAGTCAGCAGTAAATGTGAAACTTTGAAGTTTACTGAAGGTCAAATAAGCTTGTGTTATTTGTTAAAATCTGTTAGCAAAGAAATGACTAAACTGATGGTTAATTGTCTGTCTTAAAGTTTTAATGGGTAATTGCTTAAGTAACTTTCAAAGTCTTTGGTAACCTGGAAGTTTAAAGTTTTGGTTGGATGACAAATGAAATTAAATTATGGACATCTAGGCCTTAACCAAACAGGATATAATGCTAAGTCATTAATTACTGGATGTAGGTTTGTGCTTTTGACTTCTTACTGCAAAGAAACTAAGTATTTAAATCTGTTGGTAAACATGTTTTGCACTTAACTGATTCATAAATTTGCCATCTGAAGAATTCTGTTGTAACAGTTCACATTGGTTAATAACTAAATGTGTTTCTAAGAGTATAGAATTCTGCTTAGTGTAACTAAGACTGATGGAAATAAGAGAAACAACTCTGTATGTAGGAAAGTAAATGATATGTAAGAAAGATTTAAAGAATGGGAATACATTTTGTTGAGGGTAAGAGAAGGTAATTTTGATGAGGGAGCAGGAGGCTGGCTGAGGACAGAGTAGAAGCTGGCGCCTTGCACCCCCTCTTCACCCGCTCCCCTCCATATGTGTAGCATTCCTCAGGCACCCCTGACCGCCATAAAACGATAAATAGTTAACTTGCAGGGATCACAATCCTGCAGAACAGGAATCTCCCTTGCTCTACAGGTATCCTAGAGATCTAAACAGGGAGGTTACCTTATCAATAGCACAAATTTCCAGAAGCAAATAATTCTCATTTCCTGAAGCCCTAATGTCCCCCTCCCCACTATAAACTGGAGGAGACTGAGGTAGAAGGGAATGTAAATGACAGCAGGATCATAATACCCCACTAAGAATCTCCCAACTATCTTGATGTTAATGCCTGACCTAAAAACGACATTGGTCAAGCCATAAGGGCAAGGACTTCCCCTGGCACCTTGTAGGCCCATCTTAGCACGTGAGAGCTCTGTCGAAATCTCCCATCGCAGCTGCATCTCCGCCTGCCCATGGGTCCTGTCCCTGTGCTCTAATAAACCACCTTTTTGCACCAGCGACGACTTAAGAATTCTTTCTTTAGCCGTCGGCTCCGAACCTCACCCCACTGAACCTGACTTAGATTCTGGGACTTCATCAATTTTTTCTTAAATGAGATGGTTGTTTGGAAGGAAATGACTTGGGACAAAACCTGAATGCAACGGAAAGTTGTAGAAGGTTTGTGAAGGGAAATCTTCAGAAAAGGAAATTTAGCTATGGTCAAGATGGACGAAGATTGAAATGAATGGGTTTTAAGGTACATTGGTATAAGACTGAAATTGTCTCTGTTCAAAAGGACCAAGATTAATTGATCTGCTGTTATGAAAATGTAAATGGTTTTCTCTTTGCCTGCCCAGAAAACCCAGTTTCTATGTTTTGTTTTATCACGTGTTTAACATCCCTAATTATATTTGGCATGTGCTTTAAAACTTTATAAGATTTTAGCAAATGTTGACAATATTTAAGTTGTAAATCACTTTAACTCAGGCTTTTCCTTGGTATACTAAGTTACTCATGAAGTACTACTGAACCAATGATAACCCTTGGGTTACATTTGGGAAAATGCTATAACTATTCTAGAGATTCTATGCATTTCCTAAAGTTTTAATGTTTTGAGAGATCATCACTTGATATTGTAATTATGGAAATGTTATGTGTCACAGAAATAATAACCTGATTTCCTTGCCAGCTAAATTGTAAACACTCCTTGTCAGCTCTAACCATATCCATTCTGAGATTTGTCATTTATAATTATTTTAATTCTCTTGTAAAATGAGTTTTATCTTCAAGGAGATTCACATAAAGGACTTTCAGGACAAATACAGATATTTGATATACTTGAAAATCCTAAAACTGAGATGGGTAAGAATTTCCAGAACTAACTAAATCTGCATTCACCAGATTCAGTAACATGGGACTAAATGTACTAAAAGATTATAGTGTTGTGTCTCTTAATGTTTTGTCTTATTTTAGATATTGCTGGTTCTCTAATATTTGCTCTTCCAGACTAGGGATACTTTTTCTTAAGTTATCTGTAACTTACAGAGATGTAAAAGTATTGATTTGCAAACAAATTAAAGCATTCAACTCTTCTCTATCTGAACCCTCTGAAAATCAAAAGATCTTAGTAAGTATTCTTTCTTCCATGGCAATCAGTCATTTGCATTGAGTTCAATAAGAATCTGTTCTCCTTGGGCGCCTGGGTGGCTCAGTGGGTTAAGCCGCTGCCTTCGGCTCAGGTCATGATCTCAGGGTCCTGGGATCGAGTCCCGCATCGGGCTTTCTGCTCAGCAGGGGCCTGCTTCCCTTCCCCTCTCTCTGCCTGCCTCTCTGCCTACTGTGATCTCTCTCTGTCAAATAAATAAATAAAATCTTAAAAAAAAAAGATTAAAAAAAAAAAAGAATCTGTTCTCCTTGTAACAGGACACCATTGGAAACATGGTTTTTTTTTTTTTTTTTTTTTTTTTTTTTTTTTTTTTTTTTTTACCAAGGCTTTGACTGGAATGTCATATTTGAGAAAGACATGCATAGACTCAGATATGACCAGATAGCTTTAAGGAACTAAGGTTGGCTTTATGAAACCTGGAGCCATAAAGGCCTTTGGAACTGTTGGCCTGATACCTTGCTTACAGAGTTCCCAGCAACCTCACCAGGTGAGTAAAGAATGTCACTTCCTGGCAGGATACTTGGGGAACCTCAGGAAGAATTTACCCAAATCGACAGGCATTGCAAGCATGCCTGATGGCAAGTATGTGGCTTGGCTTCTGGACCAGATAGGCTACTAAAAGTTCAACCTAGAGGTTTCTTATAAGAAGTTCCAGCAAAAGAAGGGCCATCTGTACCCCAATGTTTATAGCAGCAATGGCCATGGTCGCCAAACTATGGAAAGAACCAAGATGCCCTTCAACGGATGAATGGATAAGGAAGATGTGGTCCATATACACTATGGAGTATTATGCCTCCATCAGAAAGGATGAATACCCAACTTTTGTAGCAACATGGACGGGACTGGAAGAGATTATGCTGAGTGAAATAAGTCAAGCAGAGAGAGTCAATTATCATATGGTTTCACTTATTTGTGGAGCATAACAAATAGCATGGAGGACAAGGGGTGTTAGAGAGGAGAAGGGAGTTGGGGGAAATTGGAAGGGGAGGTGAACCATGAGAGACTATGGACTCTGAAAAACAATCTGAGGGGTTTGAAGTGGTGGGGGGGTGGGAGGTTGGGGTACCAGGTGGTGGGTATTATAGAGGGCATGGATTGCATGGAGCACTGGGTGTGGTGAAAAAATAATGAATACTGTTTTTCTGAAAATAAATAAATTGAAAAAATTCAAAAAAAAGTTCCAGCAAAGCAGATTCTAAAAGATCTATATGAACACTCAACTGTTCTTGCTGAACTTATGTAAATAATAGGCCAAGTTTGTTAAAACTGGACTTGTTTCTCAAGTGAATTAGTCCTGATTTGGCTATCTCTGGAAATGAGGGTTATTTTAGAGAGAAAAATTATGTTTTAGTAGCACACCTTTGTGGATGTTAGATCCATAAATACGATCTAGATTTGATCGTCTTTAAATGTTTATTTACCTAAGCTAAACAATTTGAGATAAACTCCAGAGAAGTTGCACAATAGCTTCTTTAGTTGATCTTATTATTTTGTGGGGATATTAGTAGAACCCCATGGCACAGGATTAAAAAACTGGAAAATGGGATTGATTACCCTACAATTTTATAACTTAACTATCACCTTGTGTGTGGCTGGAATAATGAAATTGCCTAAAAGCCAGCATACCGCACTCCATAGGATTAACTATGGACTTGTGGAGATAATGGATGACCCCACTTTTGGATTTGATGATGCATGGGGTACTCCCCTTATCTCTTGACAAGTTTTCTCCCACTTGACAGTGATCCTCTGTAATCAGGATATTGTTAAGGCTGGACCACTCAAAGGGTTTCTTAATGGTTTCATCCCTTAGTCATATTTATCCTAGAAGGCATCTCTGTTGAGGTATAAGTCCTCATAAAAGAGCCTCAAAGCTCACTATGGGACAGTCCCTGACTGTAATGACTTCACATCAGGTCCAGATTTGTCTTAGAAGCTAAAGACCACCAATGGATGATGGAGGCCAACTTATTAAATACTGGGCCACACTTACAGATATGCCAGAAACAATACTTAAAACTTGTCAAACTTTAAACCTAGTTACCCATATGCCTGAACCTGACCATTGTGCTTCTTTCTCTGTAGAGCAAAAATGTTCAGAGGTTATTGATCTTGCTTACTCTATTGGCCAGAGTTAAGATGCCCCTGTTAAAAATACGAATGACAGTTGGTTTACTGATGACAATATTTTTCATAGAAAGAATAAGAAAAGCGAGGTATGCTGTAGTTCTCACTAGCACTTTGCAATTGCCAAAACCTAAAAATAAACATTAACACTGACTCCAAATATGCCTTCCTGATACTACCTGCTCATGGAACTATTTGGAAGGAAAGGGGATTGCTGTCAAGCCATAACTCCCCAATCAAATATGGGCCTAAGTTATAAGACCCGCCTTATGACTATACTAAGGATGGTGTATATCAAATCTGAGATACATATTTGTGGCTCACACCCATGATTGGACAGCTCAGTCAAAAGGCAGTTTTCTGCTAGGAACAAAGAAATCAAACATATGATACTTGGGCAAATAACACACGACATCTAGGATGGCTATCATTAGAAATGTGTTCCCAAGTAATAGTACTCCAGGCTACTGACTGGTTTGCTACTGATTGGGTAAGGCGACCCGGCATTAGACGGTCAGCTCCAAATGGAACCCACTGGATATGTGGAACTAACCTATGGCCCTGCCTTCCTCCAGGGTGTATAGGTAACTGTAACTTAGGATTTGCCTGGATTCATGGGCACATTACTAAAACCATCACCACTCCAGCTAATCTCCCCAGTTTAAAGCAAAGATGGATAGGATCTGTTTTTAAATGGTATGATCACTTAGCATCCATTTTTCTTCAATCTGCAGGACTAGAAGATGTCATGTGGCATGTAGAAGTCCTTAATAAATATACTACAAAGGCACTCAATGATTTACTAAGTAGCATCTCCCTACTTAATATAGAAATCTCACAGATACACGACGCAGTCCTATGAAATAGGATGGCCTTAGATATCCTGACAGCAGCACAGGGTGGCACATGCAAAATTATCAAAACAGAATGTTGTGTATACATCCCAGACTATCACAAAAATGTCACAGGACTAATAAAATATATGAATACCCAGATTAAGGCTCTACAAGATCCTTCTCTTTCTCAGTGAATGGTTTAAGTTCCTGGTTTGAAGGAGGACTAGGGCCAACAATTAAAAATCTCTTTCCTGGGATTCTCATTCTTATAGCCTTATTAATCTTAATATGTTGCTTTGTTCAATGTTTCTCTACTTGGTGCCGAGACTCCATTGCTGCAATGACTTCATGACGACAGATGATCCTGACAACGCACAGAGACACTTCTTCACTGTCAGCCTTGGATTCAGCAGCCTCCACCTTTCATAACTCCCCTATATGTTCCTCAACTGATCAATGTTGACCCGAGTAGGTAGGGACAGCTTTATGCTCCTATTCAGCAGGAAGAAGTTACAGAAGATGAGACCTTCCACCTTCAATCACCTTAAAGATTTAAGGGTCAAAATTGTTCAGGGGGGAATGATGAGGGAGCAGGAGGCTGACTGAGGACAAAGCAAAAGCTGGCCCCTTGCATCCCCTCTCTACCCGCTCCCCTCAATAATGTGTGTGACATTCCTCAGGCACCCCTGACTGCCATAAGCGAGAAACAAATAGTTAACTTGCAGAGCTCACAATCCTGCAAGACAGAGTCTCCCTTGGTTTACAAATGTCCTAGAGATCTACAAACAAAGAAGTTACCTTATCAATAGCACAAATCTCCAAAGGCAAATAACTGAGTTCCTCAGCTCTAAATAAAGTTAAATTTCTTCTAAACCCAAATCTCACTAACAAAGACAATTGATAGCAGAAATGTGAATGGCTTGCCAAAAGACAACACTGATCAAGCCACAAGGCCTCGAGTATCCAGACACCTTGAGGGCCTTTTGATTATATGAAAACTCCATTGAAACCTCCCTTCCCCTCACCTTCCCCCAACTGCAAGATACACAACCTGCCATCGCTCACAACCCTGGGCAGCAGCTCTTCCTGCCCACTGATCCTCTCCCTGTGCTTTAATAACCCACCACTTTGCACCAAAGATGTCTCAAGAATTCTTTCTTGGTCATCGGCTCCGGACCTCAGCCCACCGAACCTCACCTAGGTTCTAGAACTTCATCAACTTTTCTATAAATATAAACTCTTTCTAGTTAGATTTTGAAGATGTTGAACAACAATAAGTTCAAGATTATACTCTGTGATGAGAACCTGATGTGCAAGGATAGCATGTGGCTGATTATATGCAGGTCCATGTATCTTAAATATTGGTGGCCATTTACTCTGTTATGGACCATTTTTGTTACCGAGATCACTTTGTGTATAGTCCAAGAAAAATCAGTGCAGTGTCATGGTTAAGCATCTGAACTCTTTTTTTTTTCCCCCATGGAGCCAGGATGAAGACCTGGCTAATTAGTCCAATGCTTCTTATTTTTCTTTTAAAGATTTTATTTATTTATCTGACAGAGAGATCGAGACAGCACCAGCAGGGGGGACAATGGGAAGAGAGAGGGAGAAGCAGACTCCCTGCCCGAGCAGGGAGCCAGATGCGGAGCTCAATCCCAGGACCATGGGATCACAACCCAAGCCGAAGGCAGATGCCTAACCATCTGAGCCACCCAGGCGCCCCAAGCATCTTAACTTTTGATCCAATCATATCTGACTTCAAGCCGCTTAAGTGGTTATGTGACCTGGATAAGTTATTAACCTCTTTAAATTTTCTTCCTCACTGTTAAAATAGTGATAATGTAAGTGATAACACAAGATTATTTAAATATGAAGAATATAAAATGTTCAGCAGAGTTCTTAGCATAAGTAGGTCTCAGTCATTGTGAACATGCAATAATAATAGTAATAATAATAATACTACTAATAAAAGAAATTATAGGTACTTAAAATGGTAATGGTATAAATATTTTTTCTAATGTCCAAAATGTAGGATTATTGGTTATCCTTTCAAAATTCTGCACACATTTTATTTATTATAACTAGAATTAGGCTTGGGAAAAAAATAGAAAAAGGAGATTTACCTTCAGCTTCCCAGCCTCCCACTTCCTAGTTCCTATATTTTGTGACCTTTCTTGGCTCCACTAGGAAAAGGCAAAAAAACTCATTCACACTGGGGTATTAGTGAATCATTGTGGCAATACAGAATGGTGATTTTTTTTTTTTTAGCCAAAGAGACACAAGTTCTTAGCCTTATTTTTGTTTTTTAAGCCCCAAGTTTTTCATCTAGTAAACAAAAACAGTAACTCCTCATAAGGTTACTGAAAGAATTACAGGTAATAAATGTGAAAGTATTAACACAGGGTGCCGCATATAAAGTGTTTAATAAATGGTAGTTATTATGGACATTGTTATTACTCTGTTATAATATGTTTCCTTGAAAACTGGCAACCTGAACTTGAGACCCAGCTGTTACCCTAACTCATGGTGAGTTCTTGGATGATATATAAAAGTGGTTGGTAAATTAGAAGAATTGTACAAATAGAAATAGTAGTAGTAGTAGTAATTGGTAATAGTAATAGTAGCAACAGCAGCAACAATAGCATTTAGTAAAATGTGAGTGAATAGGAAAATCAGCACCTACAATGTGACAAACACTATATAAATTATCTTATTGATGTTCACATAAGTTACAATAACTAACGTTAAGATGATTTACTATATATATGTTGTGAAACCCCACACAGTGTCTACTACTCAGCCTCAGGACTCAAACTTAGATTAAATGGCACTCTTTCCCTTTCTTCTTTTTCCTTGCTTTTATGAGGCTTCAGGATGCTACATGGGGCCTAGTTTCTGTTCCTTTAGAGGATAATACCTACCATTCTACTCACTGGGGTGCCTTTCTTTTCTCTTTTCTTCAGCCTAACTCTAAAGTGGAATTCATATTTGAGTCAGTAGAGTTTGAGAAGACAAGTTGTGGTAACAATTTGAAGAAGCTGAATTTCACCCCAGAACAGAGTTGATCCTGGTCTACGCAGCCAGATTCTAAGAGGAGGAATACCTTATAATCTATAAGGTGAGAAGATAGATATAAGATTCTTCTCTCCTATATTCATTACCTGCACTATGAACTTAGAGATGCTGAGTGTAGAAAAAATGGTGCAGGAAAGATTCCCATTTTTTATGGTATATTCTGCTCTTCCAGCTCCCTTTTTCTTGCGGCATGATGGAACAGTGCATGGCTTTTTTTCTTTAATATTTTTTACTATAATTCACACTTAGAAAAGCATTGAGATAACAAAAAGGAAATAATTGTGAAGAAATGTATTGAGTTTGTTTTTATTGCTGTATAACAAATCACCACAACCTTAGTATCTTAAACAACATCCACTTATTACTTACAGATTCTGTAAATTAGACTGCTGGGTAGACATTAAGCTCTAAGTACAGGCTGAATTCAAGGTGTTTTCAAGACTGAGTTATTGTATGGGGGATTCAGTTCTCTTATGGGGAAAAGTCCACTTCCAAGTTCATTCTTGTTGTTTAAAGGATTTATTTCCTTGCAGTATTAATACTGGTTTCTATTTGTTTGCTGGCTGTTAGCCAGGGACTACTCTTGGTTCTTGGAGGCCAACCACATTCTTTGGTATGTAGGCCCCTCAGTCTTTCTACCATAAATGTTAACAAATTCTTGTAAACATTTTTCCTACTTAGTACTGCTACTACTACTACTACTACTACTACTACTACTCTTTCTCCTCTATCTCCTCATACTACTAGTAATAGCAACAATATTTTTGAGTATTTATTATGGGTTCAGGTACTGCTATAAGCACTTTGCATTTAATAAACATTTCTTTTTTAAGAATTTATTTATTTATTTGACAGAGAGAGACAGAGAGTGCACAACCAGGAATGGTAGGTAGAGGGAGAGAGAGAGAAGCAAGTTCCCCACTGAGCAGGGAGCCAAATGCGGGACTTGATCCCAGGACCCTGGGATTGTGGCATGAGCTGAAGACAGACGCTCAACCACTAAACCATCCAGGTGCCCTGATACTTTTTCTTTAATACGATTTATTTAGCTTTAAGTTTATGTCATTCAAATTTTAGTAATGGATATGTTTAACATCTAGTTAACAAAATATCTGAAAATTAGAAATTGGTTATTTGTGCATAGGTGTGATCCAGCTACAACACCTCCAGGCAGATTTTATACTCTCCTTTTTATAAATGGAGGTACTTAGACTCAGACAAGTTAAGTAATATGACCTGTGGCCCAGGCCACACAGCTAGTAAATGGCAGACCTGGGATTTGAACACAAAATTTTAGCTCCAAAACCCATGCTTTTAATCACCTGCTTCCTCTGATATGTTAAGTTGCATGATAATTTCTACCTTGATTTTCAAATGTGAAAATGTAACTTGCCAACATTGTGGCCCCCTGTCTTTATCAAGAATCTGATGTAAACTGGTTAGCCTACAGATGCAATTCTTGAAGAATATCAGATACCCTCTTTCCTCCAAGTGGGTAATTTGCTTACACTAGGTCTTTGTTAAGTTCACAATAATACTCTCTAGGAATTTACCAATTTAAAATATAAATTTAAAACATCAATTTCTTTATTTGTAAATGGTAGATAACAATGCTAAGTTCAGAGTGAACCTTGTTTCTTAAACAGTACATAAAGACCCACTAAGTTCCATATACATTTTGTACATTGTATCAGAGAGTCAAATATTATATCCTCATTTAAAGAGCAGATAATTCAGGATCTTCCTTAATGGCAACCAATGAGCAAAATGAGCAAACTAGGGGTCAAACTTAGATATATTTAACTCTAAAGCTCATGTTCTTCTCACATTATAGAATTAGGGATGTGAAATCTTCCTCTCAGCAAATTTTTCTGTAAGAAATATTATAAGGAAAAATGATGTAAGCCTTCCTGCAAGGCTTAAAATTTTCTGCAAATACAAACTGTGCCTAGAGAGGGAGCTGGTCCTTTGGTTAAACATAAGCACTGGTCTACTCCAGTCTGACTCATTATTCAAACCACTTCTTTCTGCTGGCAAACTGATCATTAGCCTCAAGAAAGGGAAATGTAGATCAGACTCTTCTTTTGTTGCAGAGTGACCCAGAATATGTATTATTCATACTTATCTCCCCAACACATTTGGTCCCTTGAGAGGAAGCAACCATTTTTTCATTTTTTTCAAAGTTTTATTTAAATTCCAGTTAATGTACAGTACAATATTACTTTAAGGTATATAATTAAGTGATAAAACACTTACATACAATACCCAGTGCTCAAGACAATGTTACTCCTTAATCCCCATCACTTATTTAAGCCATTCCCCACTGATCACATTTCTGGTAACCATCAGTTTGTTCTCTATAGTTAAGAGTGTGTCTTGGTTTGCCTCTCTTTTTCTTTGTTCTCCTTTGCTCATCTGTTTTGTTTCTGAAATCCCACATATGAACAAAATCATGATATCTATCTTTCTCTGACTGCCTGATGTCACTTAGCATAATACTTTCTGGGGACACCTGGGTGGCTCAAATCGTTGAATGTCCAACTTTTTATTTTGGCTCCAGTCCTGATCCCTGGGACATGAGACAAAACACTCAGCATGAAGTCTGCTTGAGATTTACTCTCCCTCTCCCACTTGGGGCTCAATCTCATGACCTCGAGAGAATGACCTGAACTCAAATCAAGAGATGGATATTTAACCAGCTGAGTAACCCAGGCATTCCCCTCTCCCAACACAATTTTTTGATGAGACTGTCTTTTTCCCTTTGGATATTCTTTCTTGCTTTATCAAAGATTAGTTGACCATATTGTTGTGGTTCCAGTTCTGGGTTTTTAATTCTGTTCCATGGATCTATGTGTCTGTTTTCATGTTAGTACCATACTGTCTTGACCACTACAGCCCTGTAATATATCTTAAAGTCCAGAATTGTGATGCTTTAAGTTTGCTTTTCTTTTTTAACATTCTTTTGGCTATATGGGGTCTTTTGTGGTTACATACAATGTTTAGGATTGTTTTCTCAAGCTCTGTGAAAAATTCTGGTGATACTTTGATAAGGATTATATTAAATGTATACATTGTTTTGGGTAGCATAGACATTTAAGCACTCTTTATTCTTCCAATCCATGAGCATGAAATATCTTTCCATTATGTCCTCTTCAATATCTTTCACTAGTGTTTTATAGTTTTCAGAGTACAGATCTTTAACCACTTTGCTTAGCCTTATTCCTAGGTATCATGGACTTTGGTACAACTGTTAAGGTTGATTTAAAGGGTTGATTCCTGGAGAACAAGATGGCGGGGGAGTAGGAGGAGGCGCCTTTTTCAGCCTGTACCCCAAAGTGAGCTGATTACCTACCAAAGAACTCCGATCACCCATGAAATCAGCCTGAGATCAGAATTATACACGTCTGGATCTCTACAGGGGCAGAAGACGCCAGTGGGCAGGTAAAGCGGTGTGGGAACGGTGGACTGATATGGGAAGATAAACAAAAGGGGGAGGGAGCCACCAGAGATGACTGGTTGGAAAGTAATAATCCAATACGAGCGAGAGTGCCCTGTGTCTGGGGACCAGCATTAACCTGGAGACTGGTTGAAAGCACTCCAAAACAGCAAAGGATCGCAGGGGGAAATTGTGGGAATCGGGGTGGCAAGGGACTGGGGCTTAAGTCCCCGGTCCCAGGAGAGCCTCCCTGGTGCTGAGCCAGAGAAAGTGTGGCAGAGAAACCAGGTCTTGGTCCCTAAGCCGCCAGCACGCCCAAGAATGCATGGGTTCTGGCTCCGGTGAGGGGATGGGAGCCAAGCTTGGTGGCAGAATGCACGAACCCTACTACAAAGCATGAGATATGCGCGCACATCCCTCATGCTCCCCTGAGAGAGTCACAAAGGCCCGGCTGGCGCTCTTTGACCCGCGCCATTGTTTCAGAGCCTAAGCTGCGCTCTCCAAACTCTCTCCCCTGACAGAGGTGCACAAAAGCCCAGCCTGGTGCTTTTGGACCCGCGCCCCTTTCTCAGTGCCTGAGACGCTCGCGCGACCCATAGCTGCCCCTGAAAGAGGTGCGCACAAGCCGGGTGGGCACTCTTAGACCCAGCAAGACCAGGCACTCCCAGCCTAAGCCAGAGGCAAAATCTCAGTGTGTGATCGCTGCTTGGAACCTCTCTGGCAGTCGGGAGCTCCCAGACAGCCGCCGCTGCCTTGGCTTTGGGTACAAGCAAAATATCCTGCATCCCCAGGGTCTGCAACTTGGCACCTGCTCTTCCAGTGGCCAAGGGGGAACTTATTTAGGCTCTGCACCCAGAATGAGGCCTCTCCCTGAGAGGGAGATCAGGGTGCGGTTTGTTATCCTCTAAAACTACAAAAACCATCAAAAGCAGTCAAGGTGAGAGAAAAAAAAAGTGAACAAACATAAAAACCGCCAGAGAACAAAAGCCTGAAAAAAGCCAGTTTCCTCAGAGACCACCCCCTTGAGGGGAGCAGGAAGACTTAACTAAGGAAACATCATTGACTGACAACCCACGTGGCAGGCCCCTCACCCAGAAAACAAACCAAGAAAGAAAAAAAAAAAAAAGAGGAAAACAAAGGGACTACAAGAGAACAACCACTACTTCATAGGAAAACTTTTATTGTTCACTCGTTCCCACTATTCTGGTTCATTTTTTTTTTTACACATAAGTAATTTTTTAACCATTTACAATCACAGCGAGCTGTACAGTACATCAAATTCCATAATACCCTTCTAACCTGAACTTTTTGATACATACACCTATGTTTTTCTTTTGCATTTTGATTTTTTGAATTCCTTTTATTTAATTTTAGTTTAGTTTAGTCTAGTTTATTCCTTTATTCTTATCCTCTAATATTCATATAGAGTTAAACTTCAAAGTAATCCCCTTTCCTCAATCAATACTACCCCTATAGGTAAACCAATTTTTAATCCCCTTTATCTTAGGAAAGTTGAGTCCTTTAACAAAGATATCAAGATACATCCAGGAAAAATCAAAACAACCTTCCTCACACACACTGAGAATTTATAAGAACTCTCCCATCTTCTTCTTTCACCAGTGTTTCAGTGTTTTTGTGTTTTTGTGTTTGTCATATAAATCTTACACTTGTGGTTCTTTTTGACGAGGTTCTTCCTTTATTTGCATATATATTTTTTCTCTTGTCATATACTTATATCAGTCTTTTTGTTTGTCTGTTTTTGTTTGTCTACTTCATAAATCTTACCTTGGGGCCCATCTGAGCTGAACCTTCTCTTTCATCTTCCCTTTCATTCCTGTCTCTCTCTCTCTCTTTTCTTTTCTTTTCTTTTTCTTTTTCTTCTCTTTTGTCTCTCATTTGGGTGGGGAATCCTGATTGCTCAGAAGTGTTCCAGGGTGCACCTTGACTGCACCACAGTTGATACATCCAGCTACATCTGTTCAGTCATTTCCCACCAAAATGACTAGGAGGAGGAATGCCCAACAGAAGAAAAATACAGAGGATGGACCTTCTGCAACAGAGCTAACGGAGATCAGCATAGACAATATGTCGGAAAGAGAATTTAGGCTAACAAGTATCCAGGCAATAGCTAGGTTGGAGAAAGCCATGGATGACCAAACAATTGATTAGGGCCGAAATGAAAGCGACCAGACAGGATGTTCACAATGATAGGGCAGAGCTTAAAGCTACCAGGGAGGAGGTTCACAATGCTCTCAATGAGTTCCAATATAATCTAAACTCTCTCAAAGCTAGGGTAACTGAGACAGAAGATAGAATTAGTGATCTGGAAGACAAACAGATAGACAGAAAGGATCAGGAGGAAGCATGGAACAAACAGCTTAGAAACCACAAAAACAGAATCAGGGAAATCAATGATGCCATGAAGCGTTCCAACGTCAGAATTACTGGAATCCCTGAAGGGCAGGAGAAAGAAAAAAGTCTAGAAGATATAGTGGAACAAGTCCTGAAAATTTTCCCAATCTCGCGAATGGAACCAGTGTTCATGTACTAAAGGCTGAACGGTCTCCACCCAAGGTTATACATTCCAAAAAATCATCACGACACCAGATAGTCAAATTGAGGAATTATAATTGTAGGTATAATCTCTTGAAAGCCGCCAGGGCAAAGAGGCTCCTTACTTACAGAGGGAAACCCATCAGAATAACAACAGACCTGTCCACAGAGACCTGGCAAGTCAGAAAAGGCTGGCAAGATATATTCAGGGCACTAAATGAGAAGAACATGCAGCCAAGAATACTTTACCCAGCAAGACTGACATTCAAAATGGATGGAGAGATAAAGAGTTTCCAAGACCGGCAAGGCTTAAAAGACTATGCAACCACCAAGTCGACACTGCAGGAAATATTAAGGGGGGGTTCTATAAAAGAGGAAAAATCCTAAGAATAGCATTGAACAGAAATATAAAGACAGTCTACAGAAAGAAAGACTTCAAAGGTAACGAGATGTCAATAAAAACGTATCTATCAATAATCACTCTAAATATGAATGGCCTAAATGTGCCCATAAAATGGCACAGGATTGCAGATTGGATAAAACGACAGGACCCATCCCTATGTTGTCTACAAGAGACCCATTTTGAACCTAAACATACACCCAGAATGAAAGTGAAGGGATGGAGAAGCATGTTTCATGCCAATGGGCCTCAAAAGAAGGCTGGGGTAGTGATTCTCATATCAGATATTAAGAAGGACACTACATAATCCTTAAACGGACTATCCACCAAGATGAACTAACAATTGTAAATATTTATGCTCCCAATATGGGAGCAGCCAATTACTTAAGAAAACTGTTAATCAAAATAAAGAGTCATACTGATATGAATACACTAATCGCAGGAGATCTTAACATGCCTCTCTCAGAAATAGACAGATCATCGAAGCAGAAAATCAATAAAGAAACAAGAGCATTGAATGACACACTGGACCAGATGGACCTCATAGATATATACAGAATATTCCACCCTAAAACAACAGAATACTCCTTCTTCTCAAGTGCACACGGAACCTTCTCCTGAATAGACCACATACTGGGTCCCAAATCAGGAATCAACCAATCCCAAAAGACTGAGATAATTCCCTGCATATTCTCAGATCACAGTGCTTTGAAACTGGAGATCAATCACAAGGAAAAGTTCTGAAGGAACTCAAACACCCGGAAGCTAAAGACCACCTTGTTTAAGACTGCTTGGATCAGGGGCGCCTGGGTGGCTCAGTGGGTTGAGCCGCTGCCTTCGGCTCAGGTCGTGATCTCAGGGTTCTGGGATCGAGTCCCGCATCGGGCTCTCTGCTCAGCAGGGAGCCTGCTTCCCTCTCTCTCTCTGCCTGCCTCTCCATCTACTTGTGATTTCTCTCTGTCAAATAAATAAATAAAATCTTTAAAAAAAAAAAGACTGCTTGGATCAACCAGGTGATTAGAGAAGAACTGAAACAATTCATGAAAACCAATGAGAATGAAGACACGATGGTCCCAAACCTATGGGATACAGCAAAAGCAGTCCTAAGGGGGAAATACATAGCCATCCAAGCCTCCCTCAAAAAAACTGAAAAATAAGAACACAGCAGCTGTCTCTACACCTTAAAGAACTGGAGAATCAACAATAAATCAAACCAACTCCACACATAAGAAGGGAAATTATCAAGATTAGAGCTGAGATCAATGAGGTAGAAACCAGAGATACAGTAGAACGTATCAATGAAACTAGAAGCTGGATTTTTGAAAGAATCAATAAGATCAATAAACCACTGGCCACACTAATCCAAACGAAAAGAGAGAAAGACCAAATTCATAAAACTGTGAATGAAAAGGGAGAGATCACAATGAGCACCAAGGAAGTAGAAACAATCATCAGAAGTTATCAACAGTTATATGCCAACAAGCTTAGCAACCTAGATGAAATGGATGCATTCCTGGAAACTATAAACTCCCAAAATTGAACCAGGAAGAAATCGACAACCTGAATAGACCGATATCTAGTAATGAAATTGAAGCGGTGATCAAAAACCTCCCAAGAAACAAGAGCCCAGGAGTTCACTATAGATCCTGGATATCAACCTTTTGTCTGTACTGTCATTTGCAAATATCTTCTCCCATTCCGTGGGTTGCCTCTTTGTTTTTTTGACTGTTTCCTTTGCTGTGCAGAAGTTTTTCATTTTGATGAAGTCCCAGAAGTTTATTTTCGCTTTTGTTTCCTTTGCCTTTGGAGACATATCTTGAAAGAAGTTGCTGTGGCTGATATCAAAGAGATTACTGCCTATGTTCTCCTCTAGGATTCTGATGGATTCCTGTCTCACATTGAGTTCTTTTATCCATTTTGAGTTTATCTTTGTGTACGGTGTAAGAGAATTGTCGAGTTTCATTCTCCTACATATAACTGTCCAGTTTTCCCAGCACCATTTATTGAAGAGACTCTCTTTTTTCCACTGTATATTTTTCCCGTTTTGTCAAAAATTAATAGACCATAGAGTTGAGGGTCCATATCTGGGCTCTCTACTGTGTTCCACTGGTCTATGGGTCTGTTTTTATGCCAGTACCATGCTGTCTTGGTGATCACAGCTTTGTAATAAAGCTTGAAATCAGGTAAGGTGATGCCGCCAGCTTTATTTTTGTTTTTCAACATTTCCTTAGCGATTCGGGGTCTCTTCTGATTCCATACAAATTTTAGGATTATTTGCTCCAGCTCTTTGAAGAATACTGGTGGAACTTTTATCGGAATGGCATTAAAAGTATAGATTGCTCTAGGCAGTATAGACATTTTAACAATGTTTATTCTTCCGATCCAAGAGCATGGAATGGTCTTCATCTATATGTGTCTTCTTCAATTTCTTTCAAGAGTGTTCTGTAGTTCCTCGAGTACAGATCCTTTACCTCTTTGGTTAGGTTTATTCCGAGGTATCTTATGGTTCTTGGTGCTATAGTAAATGGAATCGATTCTCTAATTTCCCTTTCTGTATTTTCTTTGTTAGTGTATAAGAAAAGTTGATATCCAGGATCTATAATGAACTCCTCAAACTCAACACACACGAAACAGGCAAACACATCAAAAAAATGGGCAGAAGATATGAACAGACACGTCTCCAATCAAGACATACAAATGGCTATCAGACACATGAAAAAATGTTCATCATCATTAGCCCTCAGGGAGATTCAAATTAAAACCACATGGAGATATCACCTTACACCAGTTAGAATGGCCAAAATTAACAAAACAGGAAACAACATGTGTTGGAGAGGATATGGAGAAAGGGGCACCCTCTTACACTGTTGGTTGGAATGCAAGTGGTGCAGCCTCTTTGGAGAACAGTGTGGAGATTCCTCAAGAATTAAAAATAGAGCTTCCCTATGACCCTGCAATTGCACTCCTGGGTATTTACCCCAAAGATACAGATGTCGTGAAAAGAAGGGCCATCTGTACCCCAAAGTTTGTAGCAGCAATGGCCACGGTCACCAAACTGTGGAAAGAACCAAGATGCCCTTCAATGGATGAATGGATAAGGAAGATGTGGTCCATATACACTATGGAGTATTATGCCTCCATCAGAAAGGATGAATACCCAACTTTTGTAGCAACATGGAAGGGACTGGAAGAGATTATGCTGAGTGAAATAAGTCAAGCAGAGAGAGTCAATTATCATATGGTTTCACTTATTTGTGGAGCATAACAAATATCATGGAGGACAAGGGGCGTTAGAGAGGAGTAGGGAATTTCGGTAAATTGGAAGGGGAGGTGAACCACGAGAGACTGTGGACTCTGAAAAACAATCTGAGGGGTTTGAAGTGGCGGGGGGGGTGTGAGGTTGGGGTACCAGGTGGTGGGTATTATAGAGGGCATGGATTGCATGGAGCACTGGGTGTGGTGAAAAAATAATGAATAATGTTTTTCTGAAAATAAATAAATTGAAAACAAAACAAAACAAGAGCCCAGGAACTGATGGATTCCCTGGGGAATTCTACCAAACTTTCAAAGAAGAAATAACACCTATTCTCCTAAAGCTGTTTCAAAAATTGAAGCAGAAGGAAAACTACTAGAACTCATACAGCAATTCAGCAACGTGGCAGGATACAAAGTTAATGTGCAAAAATCAGTTGTTTTTTTATACACTAACAATGAAAATACAGAAAGGGAAATTAGAGAATCAATTCCATTTACTATAGCACCAAGAACCATAAGATCCCTGGGAATAAACCTAACCAAAGAGGTAAAGGACCTGTACTCCAGGAACTACAGAACACTCATGAAAGAAATTGAAGAAGACACAAAAAGATGGAAGACCATTCCATGTTCTTGGGTAGGAGGAATAAATATTGTTAAAATGTCTATACTGCCTAGAGCAATCTACACTTTTAATGCTATTCTGATCAAAATTCCACCAGTATTCTTCAAAGTGTTGGATCAAATAATCCTATAATTTGTATGGAATCAGAAGAGACCCCGAATTGCCAAGGAAATGTTGAAAAACAAAAATAAAACTGGGGGCATCATGTTACCTGATTTCAAGCTTACTACTAAGCTGTGATCACCAAGACAGCATGGTACTGGCATAAAAACAGACACATACACCAGTGGAACACAGTAGAGAGCCCAGATATGGACCCTCAACTCTATTGTCAATTAATCTTTGACAAAACAGGAAAAAATATACAGTGGAAAAAAGACAGTCTCTTCAATAAATGGTGCTGGGAAAACTGGGCAACTATATGTAGAAGAATGAAACTCGACCATTCTCTTACACCGTACACAAAGATTAACTCAAAATGGATAAAAGACCTCAATGTGAGACAGGAATCCATCAGAATCCTAGAGGAGAACATAGGCAGTAATCTCTTTGATATCAGCCACAGCAACTTCTTTCAAGATATGTCTCCAAAGGCAAAGGAAACAAAAGTGAAGATGAACTTTTGGGACTTCATCAAGATCAAAAGCTTCTGCACAGCCACAGAAACAGTCAAGAAAACAAAGAGGCCACCCACAGAATGGGAGAAGATATTTGCAAATGACAGTACAGACAAAAGGGTGATATCCAGGATCTATAATGAACTCCTCAAACTCAACACACACAAAACAAACAAGCATATCAAAAATGGGCAGAAGATATGGACAGACACTTCTCCAATCAAGACATACAAATGGCTATCAGACACATGAAAAAATGTTCATCATCACTAGCCATCAGGGAGATTCAAATTAAAACTACATTGAGATATCACCTTACACCAGTTAGAATGGCCAAAATTAGCAAGACAGCATGTGTTGGAGAGGATGTGGAGAAAGGGGAACCCTCCTATACTCTTGGTGGGAATGCAAGTTGGTGCAGCCTCTTTGGAGAACAGTGTGGAGATTCCTCAAGAAATTAAAAATAGAGCTTCCCTATGACCCTGCCATTGCACTCCTGGGTATTTACCCCAAAGACACAGATGTCGTGAAAAGAAGGGCCATCTGTACCCCAAAGTTTGTAGCAGCAATGGCCACGGTCACCAAACTGTGGAAAGAACCAAGATGCCCTTCAATGGATGAATGGATAAGGAAGATGTGGTCCATATACACTATGGAGTATTATGCCTCCATCAGAAAGGATGAATACCCAACTTTTGTAGCAACATGGACGGGACTGGAGGAGATTATGCTGAGTGAAATCAGTCAAGCAGAGAGAGTCAATTATCATATGGTTTCACTTATTTGTGGAGCATAACAAATAGCATGGAGGACAAGGGGCGTTAGAGAGGAGTAGGGAATTTGGGTAAATTGGAAGGGGAGGTGAATCATGAGAGATTATGGACTCTGAAGAATAATCGAGGGGTTTGAAGTGGCGGGGGTTGGGAGGTTGGGGTACCAGGTGGTGGGTATTATAGAGGGCACGGCTTGCATGGAGAACTGGGTGTAGTGAAAGAATAATGAATACTGTTTTTCTGAAAATCAATTAATTAATAAATCAAAAAAATTAAAATATATAAATAAATAAATAAATAAAAGGTTGATTCCTTGGTTTCTTCTTTCTGCTTCTTAATTATTGGGACAATAATTAGCAATGCAAGAGATTTCAGTATGCTCATTTTGTATCCTGATAATTTATTGAATTACTGTATCAGTTCTACCAATTTTTGGGTGGAGTCTTTCAAGTTGTTTATATGGAGTGTCATATCATTTGCATATAGTGAAAGTAGATTTTTTTTCCTTGCCTAATTGGATGCCTTTTATTACTTTGTTTTGTCTGATTGCTGAGACTAGGACTTCCAGTACTATGTTAAATTACAGTGGTGAGAGTGTACATTTTCCCTGTCTTGTTCCTGACCATAGAAGAAAAGGTCTCAATTTATCCCCATTAAGGATGGTCTTTGTTTTGAGTTTTTCATATATGGCCTTTATTATGTTGAAGTATGTTCCCTCTCAACCAACTTTGTTGAGGATTTTTTATCATGAATGGATGTTGTACTTTGTCAACTACTTTTTCTTTATCTATTGAGAAGTTCATACGTTTCTTAACCTTTCTTTTATTAATGTAGTGCAACGAGTTGGTTGATTTGCAAATAGTGAACTGCCCTGGCATCTCAGGAAAAAATCCCACTTGATCATGATGAATGATTCGATTAGCATACTGTTGGGTTCAGTTTGTTAGTATTTTTTTGAGAAATTTTACAACCGTGTTCAGAAGTGATATTGGCCTATAGTTATCTTTTTTAGTGGGGTCTTTGTCTGGGTTAGGAATCAGGATAATGCTGGTTTCAGAGAACAAGTTTGTAAATTTTCCTTCCTTTTCAATTTGTTGGAATAGTTTGAGAAGAGTAAATATAAATTCTTATTTAAATATTTGGTAAAATTCTTCTGTGAAACCCTGTGGCCTTAAACATTTGTTTTGTTTTGTTTTGTTTTTTGGGGGGGGAGATTTCTGATTACTGATTCAATTTCTTTGCTGATATCAGTCTGTTTAAGTTTTGTATTTCCTTCTGTTTCAGTTTTGATATTTACATGTTTTTAGAAATTTATCCTTTTCTTCCACGTTGTCAGATTTGGTGGCATATAATTTTCATAATATGTCTTTACTTGTTTCTATTTCCATCATGTTGGTTGTTATCTCTACTCTCTCATTTATGACTTTATTTGTTTAGGTCTTCTCTATCTATTTTTTATAAGTATGCTTAGGAGACTATCAAGTTTCTTAATTCTTTCAAAGAAGCAACAACAGCAATAGATCAGCAGAACAGATCAATGAAACTAAGACGTGGTTCTTTGAAAATTAATGAAATCAGTAAACCCCTAGCCAGACTTGCAAAAGTTCTCAAAAAATTCTAGAAAATCAAATCCAACAGTACATTAAAGATTGTTCATTATGCTGAGTGAAATAAGTCAAGCAGAGAGAGTCAATTATCATATGGTTTCACTTATTTGTGGAGCATAACAAATAGCATGGAGGACAAGGGGCGTTAGAGAGGAGTAGGGAATTTGGGTAAATTGAAAGGGGAAGGTGAACCATGAGAGACTATGGACTCTGAAAAACAATCTGAGGGGTTTGAAGTGGCGGGGTGGTGGGAGGTTGGGGTACCAGGTGGTGGGTATTATAGAGGGCATGGCTTGCATGGAGCACTGGGTGTGGTGAAAAAATAATGAATAATGTTTTTCTGAAAATAAATAAATTGAAAAAAATTGTTCATCATGATCAAGTGGGACTTATTTTTAAAATATTTTATTTATTTATTTGGCAGAGATAGATCACAAGCAGGGGAGGAGCAGACAGAAGGAGAGGGAGAAGCAGTCTCCCCACTGAACAGGAAGCTGGATGCAGGGCTCAATCCCAGGACCCTGAGTCAAAGGCAGATGTTTAGCCAATTTAGCCACCTAGGTGCCCCACAAGTGGGATTTATTGGTTCTGTTGTCTTTTCTCCCAATCATTATTTTATTTATTTGGGTCCGTTCTATTTTCTTTCTAATAATTCTGGCTAAGGGCTTATCAATTTTATTAATTCTTTCAAACAAACAAACAACTGGTAAAATGGATTAATTAATCTAGGAACTGGTTCTTTAAAAATTAATAAAATCAATAAACCCTTAGGCAAACTTTCAAAAATCCTTAGCAAACTACTATAAAATTGAATCCAATGTACATAAAAGCATTATTTAGCATAATCAAGTAGGATTTTTTCCCCTCTGGGGCTGCAGCAGTTGGTTCAATATTCACAAATCAATCAACATGGTATACCACATCAACAAAAGAAAGGATAAGAGCCATATGATTCTCTCAATAGATATAGAAAATAATATCATTTGACAAAATACAGCATCGATTCTTGAAAAAAAAAAAACCTTCCAACAAAGTAGGGATAGAGGGAACATAACCTGACATCATAAAGCCATATATGAGAGATCCACAACTGAGATGATTCTCAGTGGGGAAAAACTGAGAGCTTTAACTCTATGGTCTGGCGCAAGGCAGAAATATTTACTGTCTCCACTACTGTTTAACATAGTACTGAAAGTCTTAGTCTCAGCAATAAGAAAACAAAACAAAGCAAAAAAAATAAGTAAAAGTCATGTAAATGGGCAAGGGAGAGGCCAAACTTTTACTATTTGCAGACATGATGCTCTATGTAGAAGATCCAAAAGACTGCATCAAGAAATTGTTAGGACTCACACATAAATTCAGCAAAGTTGTAGGATACAAAATCAAGATACAGAAATTTGTTGCATTTCTATACACCAAAAATGAAGCAGCAGAAAAATAAATCAAGGAATCAATCCCATTTATAATTGCACCAAATATATAAGATATCTAGGAATAAACCTCACCAAAGAGGTGAAGGATCTGTACTCTGAAAACTGTACAACATTTATGAAGGAAATAGAGGATGACACAAAGAAATGAGGAAAAATTCCGTACTCGTGGATTGGACAAAGATTTTTAAAATGTCTATAGCACCCAAAGCATTGTACATATTTAGTGTAACCCCTACCACAATACTAAGTGCATTTTTCACAGACCTAGAAGAAACAGTCCTAAAATTTGTATGGAATCACAAAAGACCCTGAGTGGCCAAAGCAATCCTGAAAAAGTAAAACACAGCTGGAGGTATCACAGTTCTGGACTTCAAACTCTATTACAAAACTGTATTCATCAAGATAGTATAGTACTAGCACAAAAACAGACACATAGATTCATGGAACAGAATAGTGAAACTGGAAATGGACCCTTAACTCTATGTCAACTAATCTACCTGTGGATGAATGGATAAAGAAGATGTGACGTATATGTATCAATATTATTCAGCCATTAAAAAAATGAGATGCTGCCATTTGCAATGATGTGGATGGAACTACAGGGTATTGTGCTAAGCAAAATAAGTCAGAGAAATATAATTATCATATGATCTCACTAATACGTGGAATTTAAGAAACAAGGCAGAAGATCATAAAGGGTGAGAGGAAAAAAAATGAAACAAGATGAAACCAAAGAGGGAGACAAAACATAGGAGACTCCCAGGGTTACTGCAAGAGGAGTAGGGGATGGGGTACCTGGATAATGGACATTGAGGAGGATATATGTTGTAATGAGCACTGGATATTATATAAGAATGATGAATCACCAACCTGTGTCCCTGAAACAAATAATACATTATATGTTAATTAATTGAATTAAAAAAAAAGAACAGAGAACCCAAAAATTGGCCCACAATTATATGGTCAATAAACCTTCCACAAAGCAGGAAAGAATATCCAATGGAAGAAAGGCAGTCTCATCAACAAATGATGTTGGGAAAACTGGACAGCGACATGCATAAAAATGAAACTGGACAACTTTCTTTCACCATACACAAAAATAAATTTTAAATGGATGAAAGATCAAATTATGGAAAGTGCTGAAATTTACACTGACTGTTTAATGGATAAAGAAGTGGCATAATAGAAGAGTTAAGATGGTGGTATAGTAGAGGGACCCTGAACTTGCCTCATCCTTCAAATATAGCTAGATCAACATTCAACTATTTCGAACAACTGGGAAAATGATCTGAGGATTGAGGAAATAATCTGCATAATTGGAGGGAGAGAATGTAGCCAATGTGAGGTTCTGAGCCCTGAATTGGAGGTGAGGAAAGTCATGTGGCCATGAAGGGAAGGGAATCCTTTTTGTGGAGCAAAGTCAGGAACAAGAGGAAAGTGGGAAAGAATCCAAGAGGGTAGGGACAATACAGTTAGCTGTGGTTAGGGGATCCCCTGAGTCACACAGGTAGAGATTACTCCCCTTCCTGGACGGCATTTGAAAAAGTGTATTTTGCTTCTCCAAAGACAAAAGTCCAGCTGAGAGCAATTGAGCAGTGTTCAACAGCAGAGTCAGAGGTGTGCGCAGAGGTAAGAAAACCTCTTAACATCTTTTCTTCAATGTGAGCCACAAAAAGCTTTAACCTCTCTGTGTGTGTCACTGTGACAGCTTTTCTGGGACAGAATAGTGTAGGGGACTGAATCACACGCAGACGGCCAATAACCTATTTCCAGCTTTTCACTGAGCTTAACAATAAACTCTATCCTCTGTATACCCACTGTGTGACTGTTTTTTTTGTGGGGGGGATGGGACAGTTCTTGGCATGCACCAGCGTCTCCTCCAGGATACAGGAGTGGATCCCCAACTTGCCAGACCATTTAAAACTTGGTGTTTGCAATCCCAGCCACCAGCCAGAGATAAAATTCAGGAGATCTGTGGGTCTGGATATGCCAACGGCCGGCACACAGAAAGGTTAAGGGAAGGGGACTGACAAAACCCTTGAACACATGGGGTTGTTCACCTTTTTTTTTTTTTTTTTGTAGTTTCAATTTTTTTATTTTTTATGTTGATGATGGTGATGATGATGATCAGTTAGCCACCATATAGTACATTGGTTGCTCACACTTTTTTAATAGGACCCCCTGAACAACGGTGGCTGGGAGTTCTGCTCCCTAGGGACAAGAGGGTAGGGTGATGCCATATTCTTCCTCCTCCAACACCCCTTTCTGTGCCCCCCACCCACCCAACAGCACTTTTGGAATTCAGAGAGAAACACAGCGCCTCCAGTGGAGGCTGGCATCCACTACACTAAGCCCCATCCCCCTTGCACCTGGTTCAAGCATCTTTTCGGGGGCAAGTCAGCTTCTGAACCAGCCTAGCAGGACTCTCCCTCAGAAAAACAAACCCCCACATGCACCAAATCTACCGAGTAAAGAAAGCTCTAAAATAACAGCTTCCTGTGGAAATAGGACAGGCTTGTTTCATTTTTTTTGTTCTCTTGATATTTAAAAATATTTTAATTAAAAAAATTTCTATTTCTAATATTTATTCATTATCCTTTATTATATATAATAAACATTATATATAAAATATAATAGATAATATATAAATATATAATAATATATTAGACTAGGGGCGCCTGGGTGGCTCAGTGGGTTAAGCCGCTGCCTTCGGCTCAGGTCATGATCTCGGGGTCCTGGGATTGAGTCCCGCATCGGGCTCTCTGCTCAGCGTGGAGCCTGCTTCCTCCTCCTTCTCTCTCTACCTGCCTCTCTGCCTACTTGTAATCTCTCTCTGTCAAATAAATAAATAAAATCTAAAAAAAAAAATTAAAAAAATAATATATTAGACTATATATATTATTTTCTCTATCTTTTTTATCAGGCGTATAGTCTTTTTTTCATATGTTGTTTTGTTTGTTACCTTCTCTTATTTTTCAGATGAGGGTACTTAATTTTTTCTCTCTTCATTCCTTACTCTTTTTTTTGTCTTTCTTATTTTTTTAGACTCGGGCTTATAGTTTATTGTTTGTCTGTCTGTTTCTTCACATTTTGGTTCCTTTTTCTTTTCTCTTATTTTGGATCAGACTTTTTGGTTTTTGTTTGATTGTGTTTCTTTTAGTTTTTTCTTCTTTCTTCATAGCTTTATCTTGACAAACAAATCAAAGTGCATGTACTTAGAGGTACAAACACTCCCCACTACAAGCAAGAATGAACTCTGTAGAAGAAGGAACAGTGGGAAAGAACAGCCAAAACACAACAACAGAGTGTACACAGCATACACCAGAAACACTTCCTGAAGTTGTTGTCACAGCTGGGTTTTTCTTTTCTTTCTTTCTTTCTTTTTCTTTCCTCCTTCCTTTTCTGGGCAAAATGACTAGACAGAAAAATTTACCCCAAAAGGACAGGAGGTAATACCACCAGGAATTTTTTAAAAATAAATAAATAAACAATATAGATATAAGTAAAATGTCTGAACTAGAGTTTAGATCAACAATTATAAAGATACTAGCTTAGTTTGAAAAAAGCATAAAAGAAACTGGAGAACACCTTACAGTAGAAATAAATCCATAGTTATATGGTCAATTAATTTAGCAAAAGAAACAAGAATATAGAATGATAAAAAGAAAGTCTTTTCATCAAATGGTGTTGGGAAAACTTAACAACCACATACTTTCTAACACCATACACAGAAATAAATTCAAAATGGATTAAAGACCTAAATGTGACACCTGAAACTATAAAAATCCTAAAAGAGAGCACTGGCAATAATTTCTCTGACATTAACCAAAGCAACATTTTTTCTAAATATAGATCTCCTAAGGAAAGGGAAACAAAAGCAAAATTGAATTATTATAACTATATCAAAATAAAAAGTTTTGTACAGCAAACCACCAACAAAACAAAAAGAAAACTTACTTAATGGTAGAAGGTATGTGCAAATGATATATCCTACAAGGGGTCAGTCTCCATAATATATAAAGAACTCATACAACTCAAGACCAAAAAAACTAAATAATCTGATTAAAAAGGGAAAAGGTCCTGAATAGACATTTTTCCAAAGAAGACATACAGATGACTAACTGACACATGAAAAGTTTATCCATGTCAGTCATTGTCATCAGGGAAATGCAAATCAAAACCACAATGAGATAGCACCTCACATGAATTAGAATGGCTAAAGTCAAAATTATAATAATAAGTGTTGATGAAGATGTGGACAAAAAATAACCCTTGGGTACTCTTGGTGGGAATGTAAATTGGTATAGTTGTTGTGGAAAATACTATGGAGATTCCTCAAAAAATTAAAAAAAAATAAAAATACCATATGATCCAATAATGCCACTATTTGGGTATTTATGTCCCCAAATACAAAAACTTAATGCAAAAACATATATGCAACCCCAAGTTTATTGTAGCATTATTTACAATAGTTAAGATATAGAAGCAACCTAAGTGTTCATCCATAGTTGAAAAGATAAAGAAGAAATAGTATAGAGCCCAGCTTCATGACGGCTCTAAGTACCCCATGGACCTCAGGCACCCAGCATGTGCCAGCCCTATTGCCATGATGCCCAAGAGAAAGTTCAGCTCCACTGAAGGGGTGGTGAAGAAGGAGCCCAAGAGGAGATTGGTGAAGTTGTTAGTCAAATGTTCTCCTGCAAAAGTGGAAACAAAGAAGTCAGAGAAAGTGGCAGGAAGGAATAAATCTTCAGGCAACAAAGAAAGTGGAAACAAATGGAGATGGGGGACCAGAGGGAAAACAGGCTGAAGTGGCTAACCAAGAAATGAAAGAAGACTTACTTGCAGGAAAAGGAGAAACTGAAGGGGAGGAGAGAATAGCCTCTAATGAAGCAGGAGAGAAAGAAGGCAAGTCTGATGAATATTATATACTATGTCTCATCAGTGGTCTTTGTCTTCTCTCTTGTACAATCCAGAGGAATATTTTTATCAACTGTTTTGTAAATGCAAGTTTCTTATTAGCTCTAGAAAAATTTTTGAGGAGAGAATCCACCTTTTGCCCTTTTTTAGGTATAATTTTTTTGAATATTTTATTTTATTTCACTTTTTTAAAAATTTCTTTTCAGTGTAACAGTATTCATTGTTTTTGCACCACACCCAGTGCTCAATGAAATCCATGTCCTCTCTAATACCCACCACCTGGTTCCCCCAACCTCCCACCACCCCCCCGCCCCTTCAAAACCCTCAGATTGTTTTTCAGAGTCCATAGTCACTCATGGTTTACCTCCCCTTCCAATTTCCCTCATCTCCCTTCTCCTCTCCATCTCCCCTTGTCCTCCATGCTATTTGTTATGCTCCACAAATAAGTGAAACCATATGATAATTGACTCGTGTATATGGACCACATCTTCCTTATCCATTCATCCATTGAAGGGCATCTTGGTTCTTTCCATAGTTTGGCGACCATGGCCATTGCTGCTATAAACTTTGGGGTACAGATGGCCCTTCTTTTCACTACATAGGTATAATTTTTTAAGAGGTGAAATAACTTACTGGTTGTTTATTTTTTGTTACAACCAGAAAATAGTGGCATATTGGATATGGGAGGCTTTGATTGTCTTGAGTGTCAGCTTAACATTTCATAGATGAGTTAGTATTTATATCCTGTAATACAAATCATATTAAATGGCAATTTGAAGTCGGTTGTGCATTTAATATATCTTGAACATTTTAAATTACTTCTGTTCCCATGTTATTTTGGTGGAATTGTTTTACTCCTTGATCTTTACTTTCCCTGGCTGAATTTTGTACACTATGTAACATCTTGGTCATGGTGATCCAGTTTTCCTAGTAACTTTATTAATGTGGTGTACAATATTGAAAATTTGAGTATATACTCTATATTATATTAATTATTAATTAATTGGACTCAACAACATAAGAGTGTATCAACATTTGAAGATATTTTTTAGTTGATATATTGTTAATGAAAATTTATCTCCAAATTTTAAGGCAGAAGTTGACTAGAATGACTTTACAACTGATTTTTTTTAGATTTTCAGTAAATATGTTAAGAATTGTGTACAAATTGAAATTTTTGTATTAGTCCTCAAAACAACCAATAAAAACTCAATAATGAAAAAAAAAGAAGTGGCATGTATACCCAGTGAAATATTAATGACCCCAAAAGAATGAAATCTTGTCATTTGCAACAACATGGGTAGGTCTAGAGAATATTATGCTAAGTGAAATATGTCAAATGCCATATGATTTTACTCATAAGTTGATTTAAAAAAAACACAACAAATGAATAAACAATAAAAGCAGAATTGGAGGCCCATGGGTGGCTCAGTCAATGAGCACCCAACTCTTGGTTTCAGCTCAGGTGATGACCTTGTGGGTGTGGGATCAGGCCTCAGGTTGGTCTCTGCACTCAGCACAGAACATGATTCAGATTTTCCCCTCCCTCTCACTTTCCCTTTCTTTCTCTTTCTTTCAAATAAACACATAAATACATAAACAAACAAACAAACAAAAATATTTTTTAAAAAAACAGAGTCAGATTTATAAATATGGACAATAAACTGACAGATGTCAGAGGAGAAGGGGTGGAGGTAGGGCAAAAGGGGCAAAGGGAAGTGGTAGATACAGGGTTCCAGTTATGGAATGAATAAGTCATGGGAGTAAAAGTCCCAACATAATTAATATGGTCAATGGTACTGTAATAGTGATGTATCCATACAGATGGTGGCTACATTTGTAGTGAACATACTATAATGTATAAACTTGTTGAATCCTTATGTTGTATACCCAAAACTAATGTAACATTGTGTGTCAGCTATACTAAATAATAATCATTTAAAAAGCAGAAAAGAGAACATAGAAATAAACTCTCATATATATGTGGCCAAATAATTGTCATCAAGACAGACAAGACAATTCCATTGATGAAAAGACACTTTTTTTTTCAACAAAAGGTGCTAGGAAAACTGGATATACACATGCAAAATAATAAGGTTGTACTCATGACCTCACCATATACAAAAGTTAACTCAAATTAATCAAAGACATATACATAAGAAAAAATTTGTAAAACTCTTAAAAGAAAATGTATGGGGAAAGCTTTGAAAGAATGGACTTGGCAATGATTTCTTAAATATGGAAACCAAAATCATAGGCAACAAAAGAAAAAGAGATAAATTGTACTTCATCAAAATGAAATACTATGTGCATCAAAGAACACTATCATGAGAATAGGAGAAAATGTTTCCAAATTGTTTTGATAAGGGTTAATATTTGGAATGTATTTTATAGTATTTAAGGTATGGGAACAACCTTAAACATTGATGGATAAATAGATAAAGAAGACGTCACACACACACACACACACACACGCACACACACTGCAATATTACTCTGCAATAGAAAGAATGCAGTCTGGCTATTTGCAACAGCATGGATGGACCTTGAGGGTATTATGCTACCTGAAATAAATCATGCTAAGAAAGACAGACATCATATAACATTACTTACATGTGCAACCTAAAACAATAAATAAATTAAAAGTGGAATCATGTCTATAAATACAGAGAACAAATTGATGGATGCCAGATATAACGGTGGTATGGGATAGGCAAAAATTGGAGATACAGATTTCTGGTTATGGAATAAATAAACCATGAGAATAAAAGGTGCAAAATAAGGAATATGGTCATTGAGATTGTCATAGCATTGTATGGTGACAGATGGTAACTGCACTTTTGGTGAGCATAGCATAATGTATAAACTTGTTGAATCACTATTTTGTACACCAGACACTAATACAATAATGTTTGTCAACTATGGTAAAAAATTAAACAAAACACATATCATCAACAAAAGATAAGAATATTCCTCTAATGATTCAGCTCAAAGGCCTGGAATTTTGTTATCTGTGTGATAGAAAAAAAAATTCAAATGACATTTTTGAGGAACTAAACAAGCTACAAGAAAACAAAGAAAAACAATTCAGCACAATTCGGGAAACATAACAAGACCAAATTGTTAAGTTTAAAAACATGGAAATCATTAAAAAACAAAATCCAAAACTGAAGATTTCGTTAAATGAAAAAGTCCAATAGATAAAAGCTACAGTACTGCAACTGAAACAATAAGTTATGCAAAGTACAAGAACTTTTACACAACTCAGAAGAATAACAAAAAAATAATGAATAAGAGAAAGAAAGGCTATCATCAATGACAGTCATAAAAACAAACATTTTTAGAATAATTAAAGTTCCAAAACTAGTAAAGAGGAAAAAATGAGCGCAAAGTTTATTTTAGGGAATAATACCTGAGAACATCCCAGAAGTGGGGGGGAAAGACTTCAACATCTGAATTCATGAAGCTGAAAGATCACCTCATCGTTTCAATGAAAATTTATCTTCTATAAGATACATTACAACAAATTGTTGAAAATTGAATACAAAGAAAAAAGACTAATCTATAGAAAGCCCCATTAGGCTCAATAATTTTCTCTGCAAAAACTGTACAGAACAAGAGAGAGAGAGGAGTTCCACATCCAAAATATTAAAGAACAGGGCGCCTGGGTGACTCAGTGGGTTAAGCCTCTGCCTTTGGCAAGGGTCATGATCTCAGAGTCCTGGGATCAAGCCCCACATTGGGCTCTCTGCTCAGCGAGGAGTTTGCTTACCCCACCCCCTCTGCCTGCCTCTCTGCCTACTTGTGATCTCTCTCGCTCTCTCTGTCAAATAAATAAATAAATAAACAATCTTTTTAAAAAAAATTAAAGAAAAAGTTTGCCAGACAAGGAACTCTATATGCCAAAACTAACTTTCAGATATGGAGGAGAAATAAATACTTTACCAGAAAAACAAAAACTTTGGGAATTCATCACTATTAGAACTGCAATGCAAACAAACAAACAAACAAAAAACAAAAACAAAAGAAAAACTCAGATCTTTTTTCTTTTTCTTTCAGTGTTTCAAGATTCATTGTTTATGAACCACAGCCAATGCTCCATGCAATACGTGCCCTCCTTAATATGCACCACCAGGCTCACCAATTTCCCCAACCCCCTCCCCTCCAAAACCCTCAGGTTGTTTCTCAGAGTCCACAGTCTCTCATGGTTGTCTCCCCCTCTAATTTCCCCCAACTCACTTCTCTCCATCTCCCCATGTCCTCCGTGTTATTCCTTATGATCCACAAGTAAGTGAAATCGTATAATTGACTTTGTCTGCTTGACTGATTTCACTAGCATAATCTCCTTCAGTCCCATCCATGTTGATGCAAAAGTTGGGTATTCATCCTTTCTGATGGAGGCATAATATTCCATTATATATATGGACCACATCTTCTTTTTCCATTAGTCTGTTGAAGTGCATCTTGGCTCTTTCCACAGTTTGGTGATTGTGGCCATTGCTGCTATGAACATTGTGGTACAGATGGCCCTTCTTTTCACTACATCTGTATCTTCAGGGTAAATACCCAGTAGTGCAATTGCAGGGTCATAGGGAAGGTCTATTTTTAATTTCTTAAGGAATCTCCACACTGTATTCCAAAGAAGTGGCTGCACCAACTTGCATTCCCACCAACAGTTTAAGAAGGTTCCCCTTCTCCTCATCCTCTCTAGCACTTGTTGTTTCCCGTCTTTTTAATCTTGGACATTTCTAATAGGGGTAAGTTGTTATCTCAGTGTGATTTTGATTTGAATTTCCCTGATGGCTAATGATGATGAACATTTTTTCATGTGTCTGTTAGCCATTTGTATGTCTTCTTTGGAGAAATGTTTGTTCGTGTCTTCTGCCCATTTTTTTGTCATGATTATTTTTTGGGGTGTTGAGCTTGAGGAGTTCTTTATAGATTTAAAAAATTTATTTATTTAAATACAATTTAGCTGACATAAAGCACATTATTAGTGTCTGGGGTTGAATTTAGTGCTCATTAGTTGCATATAACGCCCAGTGTTTATTAGATCAAGTGCCCTCCTTAATGCCCATCTCCCAATTATCTAATACACCATCCACCTCTCCTCCAGCAACCCTTAGTTTGTTTCCTGTAGTTAAGAGTCTCTTATGGTTTGCCTCCCTTTCTGTTTTCATCTTATTTTGTTTTTTTCCTTTCCTTCCCCTGTGTTCACCTGCTTTGTTTCTTAAATTCCAAATCTGAGTGAAGTCATATGGTATTTGTCTTTCTCTGACTTATTTTGCTTAGCATAATACCATTTAGTTTCAATCACATCATTGTAAATGACAAGAGTTCATTCTTCTTGATGGTTAAATAATATTCCATTGTATATATATACATCTTCTTTATCCATGGACTGTTGATGAACATCTGGGCTCTTTCCATATTTTGGCTATTGTGGGCATTGCTGTTATAAACGTTGGAATTCAGGTGCTCCTTCATATCACTATTTTTGTATACTTTGGATCAATACCTAGTAGTGCAATTGCTGGGTCAAAGGGTAGTTCTAATTTTAACATTGCGAGAAACCTCCATACTGTTAAACAGAGTGGCTACACCAGTTTGCATTCCCACCAACAGTGTAAGAGTGTTCCCCTTTTGCTGCATTCTTGCCAACATATGTTGTTTCCTGAGTTATTAATGTTAGTCATTCTGACCAGTGTGAATTGGTGTCTCAGTGTGGTTTTGATTTGTATTTCTTTCATGCTGAGGGATATTGAGCACTTTTTCATGTCTCTGTTAGCCATTTTTATGTCTTCATTAGAGAAATATCTATTCATGTCTTCTGCCCATTTTTTGAATGGATTTTTTTGTTTTGTTTTATTTTTTGGGTGTTGAGTTTGATTAAGTTCTTTTTTAATATCTTCCATTCCACAGTTTGACTTTTAGTTTTGTTGACAGTCTTCTTTGCTGTGCAAAAGCATTTTTCCTGATGAAGCCCCAATAGTTCATATTTACTTTTGTCTTCCTTGCCTCTGGAGACATGTCTAGGAAGAAGTTAATGCAGCTGAGGATAAAGATGTTCCTGCCTATGTTCTACTCTAGGCTTTTGATAGATTTCTGTCTCACATTTAGGTCTTTCATTTTTTTTTTCTGTGATTTGTGAATTCTTTATTTTGGCTAATATTGACTGCCTTCATTACTACCACAGATTTATTATAGCTCAGGGGAATTATTCACTAGATATTCTGTTGTCATTAAACACCAAAAATCAGGAGGAGACTGGAGGGCTTTTAGAAAGGGGTAAGAAGAAGGGGGAAAGAAACTCAAGGGAGAACACAAGGTCCTGCCCAGCCTAGTTGTCAGGAAATGAGTCACCACATCAGATCTAACTGAAATGCCAGCCTTTCTGAAAGGCTTTCAGGAAAAAGAGGTGTTAACAATTATTCACCAGACAAAAGAAAAGGTCAATGAATGTTTCTAGAAAAGATCTCAGCATGAAAGACCCAACTAAGGAAATGTTATACATAGCACCATGACAGAGCTGGGATCAAGGCATCAATTAAGATTCTACTGTGCTCTGCCCATTTCTTGATTGGATTATGTGCTTTTGGGTAAATTGGAAGGGGAGGTGAACCATGAGAGACTATGGACTCTGAAAAACAATCTGAGGGGTTTGAAGTGGCAGGGGCGTGGGAGGTTGGGGTACCAGGTGGTGGGTATTATAGAGGGCACAGCTTGCATGGAGCACTGGGTGTGGTGAAAAAATAATGAATACTGTTTTTCTGAAAATAAATAAATTGGAAAAAAAAAGATTCTACTGTGGACACAGAAATCTCTAGGCGCTAGCTCTCACTCACAGATGTACATGATGTTTTATGGCATAAAGATGTTGTAGAAGGTTCTCACGTAGATATCATCGGGAGGAGGCTTCTTCTTGCTGTCAGGTTCCAGAAATTTCTTAATTGTAGGGATATTACTTATTTTCACCGTGAACTCCTGGAGATGAGGAAATGCAGACAGGATATTGGGGATTTTCTCTTCTAGAGCCAAAATGGTTTGTAGTAGAATCACATCTGCAAGGCTCAGCTGGTTACCAATGAGAAACCTCTGACCATGATCTCTTAAAACCTTTTCAAACACAGGAAAGTATATAATTATAGCCTTTTGGACCATGTTAACCACTTCCTTTTGTTGGTTATCTGGTTTTAGAAAAGGATGCATGATAATCAGTTCCAGTAGATCTAGTGTTCCCTCCACCTACATGTCAATCAGGGTTCTCTCCTTGAGGTCCTTGCCTAAGAGGTGGTGTTTATCTGCTATGCAGTGAAGGATGCTTCCGGTCTGCACCAACTTCATCCCGTCAATTTCAACCATTGGCACTTGTTGGAACAGCAGGTGGTTACCATCCTGCAACTTCTGCAACCGTTCTTTTGTTTCTAAGAATTCTTCATCAAACTCAATTCCAGTGGCAGCTAAAACCCATCTTACGGATTCCATCTGGCCGCTTCCATTAGGGTAGTGGAGTTTGGGCTTTGCTGCCATGATGGCCTTTCAGGCTGAAGTCCGCTCGGAGCACACGGAGCTGCACCTCTTTCATTAATTTTGAGTGTGTGTGTGTGTGTGTGTGTGTGTGGTGTAAGACAGTGGTTCAGTGTCATTCTTTTGCATGTGGCTGTCCAATTTTCCCCACACCACTTGTTGAAAACACTGTTTTTTCAATTTGGTATTCTTTATTGCTTTGTTGAAGATTGGTTGACCATAGGGTCCATTTCTGGGTTCTCTATTCTGTTCCTTTGATCTATGTGTCTGTTTTTGTGCCAGTACCACACTGTCTTGATGATTATAGCTTTCTAATACAGCTTGAAGTCTAGAAATGTCAAGTCACCCACTTTGGTTTTCTTTTTCAATATTACTTTGGATATTCAGGGTCTTTTCTGGATCCACACAAATTTTAGAAATGTTTATTACAGCTCTGAAAAATGCTGGTGGTATTTTGATAGGAATTGCATTGAACATGTAGACTGCTTTAGATAGCATAGATATTTTAACAATATCTGTTCTTCCAAATCTTTAGTAATAGAATGTTCTTCTATTTCTCTTTGTCATCCTCAATTTCTTTCATAAATGTTGTACAATTTTAAAAATACAATTTTTTTAACTCTTTGATTAGGTTTCTTCCAAAGTATCTTATAGTTTTGGTGCAATTGTAATTGCTATTGATTTCTTGATTTCTCTTTCTTTTGCTTCATTGTTAGTGTATACAAATGCAACAGACTTCTGAGCCTTGATTTTATATCCTGTGACTTTCTGAATTTGTCTTTCAGGTATAGAAATTTTTTGATGGAGTCTTTCAGGTTTTCTACATGTAGTATCATGTCATCTACAAAAATTGAAAGTTTAACTTCTTCTTTGCTGATTTGGATGCATTTATTTCTTCTTCTTGTTTGACTGCTGAGGCTAGGACTTCCAGTACTATGACAACAGTGAGGAGCGTGGACATCCCTCTCATGTTCCTGACCTTGGGGGAAAGGCTCTCAATTTTTCCCCATTGATGGTGATGTATGCTGTAGGTCTTTCTTAGGTGGTTTTTATGATGTAGAGGTGTGTTTCCTCTATCCCTACATTGTGGAGAGGTTTTATCAAAAAAAAGAATACTGTATTTTGACAAATGCTTTTTGTGAATCTATTTAGAGGATATGGTTCTTTTTTTTAAGATTTTATTTATTTACCCAACACACACAGAGAGAGATCACAAGTAGGCAGAGAGGCAGGGAGAGAAAGAGGGGGAAGCAGGCTCCCTGCTGAACAGAGAGCCTGACGTCGGGCTCGATCCCAGAAACCTAAGATCAGGACCCGAGCCAAAGGCAGAGGCTTTAACCCACTGCGCCACCCAGGCACTCTGATGATATGGTTCTTATCCTTTGTTTTATTAATGTGAGGTATCATGTTGACTGATTTGGGGATGTTGAATCACCCTTGAAGCTGAGGAATAAATCCCACTTGGTCATAATAATCCTTTGAATGTACTATTGTATCCTATTAGATAGTATCTTTGTGAGAATTTTGGCATCCATGCTCATCAGGGATATTAATCTGTAATTCTCCTTTATAGTGGTGTCTTTGTCTGGTTTTGGATTCCAGGTAATACTGGCCTCATAGAATGAGTTTGGATATTTTCCTTCCTTTTTTTTTTTTTTTTTTTTTTGAAACAGTTCCAGAAGAATAGGAACTTCCTTAAATATTTTGTAGAATTCCCCTGGGAAGCCATCCAGTCCCGGATTCTGGTTTGTTGAAAGATTTTTGATTAATGATTTAATTCCTTTGCTGATTATGAGTCTCTTTAAATTCTCTATTTCTTCCTGTTTAGTTTTGGCAGTTTGTATTTTTCTAGGAATTTATCTATTTCTTCCAGGTTGCCTCATTCGTTGGCCTTATATTTGCTCATAATATTCTCTTACAACTGTTTGTATTTCTTTGGTGTTGGTTGTGATCTCTGCCCTTTTATTCATGATTTTATTTATTTGAGTGCTTTCTCTTCCTTTCTTTTTTTATAAGTCAGGCTAGGGATTTATCAGTCTTGTGAGTTCTTTCAAGGAACTAGTTCCTAGTTTTATTGCTCTTTTCTATTTTTTAAAATTTCTACTTCATTGATTTCTGCCCTAATATTTATTATTTCCCTTATCCTGCTAGATTTAGGCTTTATTTGCTTTCTATTTCCAGGTATTTCAGGTGTCAAGTTAGGTTGTGCATTTGAAACTTTTCTTGTTTCTTGAGGAAGGCCTGTATTACAAAATACTTCCCTTTTAGGACCACCTTTGCTACCTCCCATAAGTTTAGAACTCTCGTGTTTTCATTTTCATTTGTTTCCATGTGTGTTTTTCCCCCATTTTATTTTATTTATTTTTAATTTTTTATAAACATATAATATATTTTTCTTTAATTTCCTGGTTGACCCATTCATTCTTTAGTATTATGCTTTTTAACCTCCATGTATTTGTGGTCCTTCCAATATTTTTCCCGTGATTGACTTCAAGTTTTAAGGCATTGTGACCTTAAAATATGCATGGTATGTCCTCAGTCTTTTTGTACTGTTGAGGCCTGATTTGTGTGGCAGTTTGTGATCTGTTAAGGAGAATGCCCCATGTGCAGTAGAGAATATTATATATTCTGCTGCTTTAGGATGAAATGCTCTGAATATATCTGTTAAGTCCATCTGGTCCAGTATGTCATTGATCTTATTTCCTTATTGTTTCCTTATTGATCTTCTGCTTAGATGATCTGTCCATTGTTATGTCTGGGGTGTTAAAGCCCCTTACTCTTATTGTAATGGTATCAACAAGTTTCCATACTTTTGTTATTAATTTATTTATATAGTTGGCTGCTCCCATGTTAGGGGCATAAATATTTACAATTGGTAGATATTCTTGCTGGATAGGCTCCTTTATTATGATATAGTGTCTTTCATCTCTTATTAGGGACTTTTGTTTAAAATCTAGTTTTTCTGATATAAGGTTGGCTATTCCACCTATCTTTTGATGTCCATTAGCATGATAAACACTGTTCCACCCCTTAACTTTCAATCTGGAGCTGTCCTTGTGTCTAAAATGGTCTCTTGTAAGCAACATATTGATGGGTCTTTTTTTTTAATTGTTTATTCTAATACCCTGTATTTTGATTGGAACATTTAGTCCATTTAAATTCAGAATAATTAAATGGTATGAATTTAGTGCCATTATATTACCTTTAAAGTCAATGTTCTTTTACATTCTCTGTTCCTTTCTGGTCCTTGTGACTTTTGGTCTCTCTTTCCATTCAATGGATACCCTTTAATATTTCTTGGAGCACTGGTTTCATGTTCCCAAATTCCTTTAGTTTTTGTTTGTCTTGGAAACTGTTTATCGTTCCTTCTATTCTAAATGACAGACTCACTGGATAAAGTTTTGAATGCATGTTTTTTTTTTCCCATATAGCACCTTTAATATATAATGCCAGTCCTTTCTGGCTTGCCAGGTCTCTGTAGACAGGTCTGCTGCCAGCCATATGTGTCCACTTTGTAGGTGAACAACCTCTTGTCCTGAACCCTTAGAAATTTTCAAGCTTCATCATAATATCTCATGGTTTGGCATATTTTACGTTGATTGTAAGGGTGTTCTCTCTGCCTCCTGGATTTGGATGCTTTTTTTTATTCTGCAGATTAGGGAAAGCTCTTAGTAATAATTTGTTCAATTAATACTTCTTCCCTTTCTCTTCTTCTATGGGAGTCCTATAATATGAATGTATCTCTTTTTCATTTAATCACTGAATTCCCTAAGTCTACCTTCTTGATCTAACAGTTTTCTTTTCCTTTTCTCTCCAGCTTCATTATATTCCATAATTTTATCTTCAACATTATTGATTCATTCATCCTCGTTTTCATGACCTCCATTTGGGACTGTCTCAGTAGTAGCATTTTTAATTTGCCTGATTAGATTTTAGTTCTTTTATCTCTATATTAAGGGATTCTCTAGTGTCTTCAATATTTTCTTCATGCCCAGCTAATATCTTCATAGTTGTTATTTTAAATTCTAGTCCAGTCACCAACCTTATATACACATTGATTAAATCCCTGGCTGTGAATATTACCTCCTGCTCTTTCATTTGGAGTAAATTTCTCCATCTAGTCATTTTATTCATAAAAGAGAGAAGAAAGGAAAAGAGAAAAAGCCACAAAAACAAAAATAACAATAACAAAACAAAACAAGATCCTGGGTGTGTTTTTGTCTGCTTCTTAAAGAAACTAGATCCTGATATTGGGACAAGATGGCAGAGAAGTAGGAGATCCTGTTTCAACTGGTACCCTAAAGTGAGCTAATTATCTAACAGAACACTCTGAAAACACATGAAATTAGCCTGAGATGTAGAATTATGCAATTCTGTATCTCTATGGGAGCAGAAGACACCAGCGGAGAGGTAAAGTGGAGTCAGAACACTCAGACTGATATCAGAGGATAAACAGAAGGGGGAGGGAGCCAACAGAAGTGACCCATTGGAAAGTAATACCCCAATACAAAAGTGCCCTGTGATTGGGGACCAGCATTAACTTGGAGTCTGGTTAAAAGCACTCAAAAAGAGCAAAAGGTCTCAAGGGGAAACTGGTGGAATCAGGCGGCCACAGGCATGGGCATAAGCACATGGACCCAGGATGGCCACTGCTGGCGACCACCCATGCCAGAGAGAGTGCGGCAGAGCCTCCAGTTCCTGGTCCCTGAGCCCCCAGGGTTGCACGGCTTACACCACTGCTCTGGGGGTGCACTCCTGCCCTCACATGGGAGATTCTGGTATGGGTGTCAGCCTTCACTCTCTGGAACTACAGCCTTTTGCATTCTGCAAGCACTGTGAGACTGGCATCTGATCCACTCCCCGCCCGCGCCTGAGAAAGCTCTGTGCAGGCACTAGCTGGTGGTCTCAAGAACCAGCCGAGGGTCTGGACTCTCCCAGCCTGGGCCTGAAAAACTCAGTGCGATCTCTGCTTGGGATCCCTTGGAGGCCACCTGCACAACCATGAGGTCTGGACACCAGATAGCAGTCCCAGCAAAGGCAGCCACCGGAAGTGGGCTCTCTGGACCAATATTGCTCACAATTTTAGTGGCACAGGAGTGCACAGAGAAGTGGGCACTTTGGGAGACCACTGAGACAGAGGCTGGAGATGTGCACTGCCTGTGGGAGGTTGCAGAGTTCAGTGGAATTTCCAGAGGAGAGTCTGTGTGTTCTGGACCATACAGAGGGGAGCAGACTGAGGCTTCTCTCTCTAAGGTGGAGGTCTGGGTGCAGTTTGCTTTCCACTTAACTTCTGAAAAGCCATAAAAAGCCGCCAAAGAACAAAACCCTCCAGAGAACAAAAGTCTGAAAAACCGGTTTCCAAAGAGCCCAGCCCCTTGACTGGGGACATGAGTACTCAACCCAAGCAAGAAGGACTGGAAAACAATGCAGCAGGCCCCTCCACAAGAGGGAGAGCCAAAACAATGAGAAGACAACCACCACAGGGTCACCATAAAGCTGTAAAACCCCAACATCAGGGGAAAACAATATATTAAGCTCATGGTATTGCCCTAAAACCTTTATAGACACAATTTTTAATTTTAATTTGTTCTCACTATTCTTGTTCTTTTTAATTATTTTAACCTACATAGCATTACAACTAAAGGTTTAATACAACATATTCCATAATAACTTTTTTTTTTAGAAGCCCACAGCGGAGTTTATTTTTATTTTTATTTTTTTTCCAATTTATTTATTTTCAGAAAAACAGTATTCATTATTTTTTCACCACACCCAGTGCTCCATGCAAGCCATGCCCTCTATAATACCCACCACCTGGTACCCCAACCTCCCATCCCACCGCCACTTCAAACCCCTCAGACTGTTTTTCAGAGTCCATAGTCTCTCATGGTTCACCTCCCCTTCCAATTTACCCAAATTCCCTACTCCTCTCTAACGCCCCTTGTCCTCCATGCTATTTGTTATGCTCCACAAATAAGTGAAACCATATGATAATTGACTCTCTCTGCTTGACTTATTTCACTCAGCATAATCTCTTCCAGTCCCGTCCATGTTGCTACAAAAGTTGGGTATTCATCCTTTCTGATGGAGGCATAATACTCCATAGTGTATATGGACCACATCTTCCTTATCCATTCATCCGTTGAAGGGCATCTTGGTTCTTTCCATAGTTTGGCGACTGTGGCCATTGCTGCTATGAACATTGGGGTACAGATGGCCTTCTTTTCACGACATCTGTGTCTTTGGGGAAAATACCCAGGAGTGCAATTGCAGGGTCATAGGGAAGCTCTATTTTTAATTTCTTGAGGAATCTCCACACTGTTCTCCAAAGAGGCTGCACCAACTTGCATTCCCACCAACAGTGTAAGAGGGTTCCCCTTTCTCCACATCCTCTCCAACACATGCTGTTTCCTGTTTTGTTAATTTTGGCCATTCTAACTGGTGTAAGGTGATATCTCAATGTGGTTTTAATTTGAATCTCCCTGAGGGCTAATGATGATGAGCATTTTTTCATGTGTCTGATAGCCATTTGTATGTCTTGATTGGAGAAGTGTCTGTTCATATCTTCTGCCCATTTTTTGATGTGTTTGTCTGTTTCGTGTGTGTTGAGTTTGAGGAGTTCATTATAGATCCTGGATATCAACCTTTTGTCTGTACTGTCATTTGCAAATATCTTCTCCCATTCCGTGGGTTGCCTCTTTGTTTTTTTGACTGTTTCCTTTGCTGTGCAGAAGCTTTTGATTTTGATGAAGTCCCAGAAGTTTATTTTCGCTTTTGTTTCCTTTGCCTTTGGAGACATATCTTGAAAGAAGTTGCTGTGGCTGATATCAAAGAGATTACTGCCTATGTTCTCCTCTAAGATTCTGATGGATTCCTGTCTCACGTTGAGGTCTTTTATCCATTTTGAGTTTATCTTTGTGTACGGTGTAAGAGAATGGTCGAGTTTCATTCTTCTACATATAGCTGCCCAGTTTTCCCAGCACCATTTATTGAAGAGACTGTCTTTTTTCCACTGTATATTTTTTCCTGTTTTGTCGAAGATTAATTGACCATAGAGTTGAGGGTCCATATCAGGGCTCTCTACTCTGTTCCACTGGTCTATGTGTCTGTTTTTATGCCAGTACCATGCTGTCTTGGTGATCACAGCTTTGTAATAAAGCTTGAAATCAGGTAAGGTGATGCCGCCAGCTTTATTTTTGTTTTTCAACATTTCCTTAGCGATTCGGGGTCTCTTCGGATTCCATACAAATTTTAGGATTATTTGCTCAAGCTCTTTGAAGAATGCCGGTGGAATTTTGATCGGAACGGCATTAAAAGTATAGATTGCTCTAGGCAGTATAGACATTTTAACAATGTTTATTCTTCCGATCCAAGAGCATGGAATGGTCTTCCATCTTTTTGTGTCTTCTTCAATTTCTTTCATGAGTGTTCTGTAGTTCCTCAAGTACAGATACTTTACCTCTTTAGTTAGGTTTATTCCAAGGTACCTTATGGTTCTTGGTGCTATAGTAAATGGAATTGATTCTCTAATTTCCCTTTCTGTATTTTCATTGTTAGTGTATAAGAAAGCCACTGATTTCTGCACATTGACTTTGTATCCTTCCACGTTGCTGAATTGCTGTATGAGTTCTAGTAGTTTGGGGGTGGAGTCTTTTGGGTTTTCCATATAAAGAATCATGTCATCTGCGGAGAGAGAGAGTTTGACTTCTTCATTACCAATTTGGATACCTTTTATTTCTCTCTGTTTTCTGATTGCTGTTGCTAGGACTTCTAATACTATGTTGAACAAGAGTGGTGAAAGTGGGCATCCTTGTCTTGTTCCTGATCTCAATGGGAAGGCTGCAAGCTTTTTCCTATTGAGGATGATATTTGCTGTGGGTCTTTCATAGATAGATTTGATGAGGTTCAGGAATGTTCCCTTTATCCCTATACTTTGAAGCATTTTAATCAGGAACAGATGTTGGATTTTGTCAAATCCTTTTTCTGCATCAATTGAGAGGACCATGTGGTTCTTCTCTCTTCTCATATTAATTTGTTGTATCACATTGATTGATTTGCGAATGTTGAACCATCCTTGTAGCCCAGGGATGAATCCCACCTGATCATGGTGGATAATCTTTTAAATATGCTGTTGGATCCTGTTGGCTAGGATCTTGTTGAGAATCTTAGCATCCATATTCATCAGTGATATTGGTCTGAAATTCTCCTTTTTGGTAGGGTCCTTGCCTGGTTTGGGGATCAGGGTAATGCTGCCTTCATAGAAAGAGTCTGGAAGTTTTCCTTCTGCTTCAATTTTTTGAAACAGCTTCAGGAGAATAGGTCTTATTTCTTCTTTGAAGGTTTGGTAGAATTCCCCAGGGAATCCGTCAGGTCCTGGGCTCTTGTTTTTTGGGAGGTTTTTGATCACTGATTCAATCTCGTTATTAGATATCGGTCTCCTGAATAGACCGATACATAATAACTTTTTAACCTGAACTTTTTCATACATGTACCTGTGTTTTTCTTTTTCTTTTCTATTTTTTAAAAATATACATATAGATATAAGCTTCAAGGTAATCTTCTTTCCCTAATCAATACTACCCCTATATATAAACCAGTTTCAATCTCCCTTTAAAGTTAAAGTTGAGTCCTTTAACAAAAATATCAAGATATACAATATCAAGAATCAGTATAACTTTCCTCACCCACATTGAGAATTTATAACCACCCTCCCATCTTTTTCTTCTGTCAATGTTTCTGTGTATTTATTTTTGTTCTGGTATTATATAGATCGTATCCTTATGGTTCATTTTGGCTGGGTTCTCTTTTTTTTTTTTTTTCCTTGTCATTTATTTTTGTTGGTCTTTTTCTTTGTTTGTATACCTTATAAATTTTACTTTGGGGGCTCATTCTGGCTGGGTCTTCCCTTTTCTCTCTCTCTCTCTTTCTCTGTTTCTTTTTCTTTTTTCTTTCTTTTTGTTGGTGACTTCTGATTGCTCCGAAGTGTTCCAGGGTGCACGTTGCTGGGATCTTGGTTGATGTATTCAGCTATACATCCCCTCAACTACATCTGACCAAAATGATTAAGAGGGGGAACACCCAACAGATAAAAAATTCAGAGAATGTGCCCTCTCCATCAGCACTATTGTATATGGACATAAACAGTATGTCAGAAAGGGAATTCAGGGTAGCAATTATCCAGGCAAAGGCTAGGTTGGAGAAAACCATCAGTGACAACATAGAATCTCTAAGGGCAGAAGTAAAATCCACCTGGGAAGAAGTTAAAAATGCCATCAGTGAGATCCAATCTAATCTAAATACTCTAACAGCTAGGGTAACTGAGGCAGAAGACAGACATAATGATCTAGAGGACAGACTGATAGAGAAAAGAAGATCAGGAGGAGTCATGGAAGAAATAGCTTAGAAGCCATGAAAGCATAATTAAGGAAATAAATGACACCTTGAAACATTCCAAGGTCAGAATTATTGGGATCCCTGAGGGGGTACAGAAAGAGAGACTACTAAGAGATATAGTTGAACAAATTATGGATGAAAATTTTCCCAGTCTGGGGAATGGAACCACTGTTCATGTCCTAGAGGCATAAAGAACACCCCCCCCCCAAGATCAATGAATCTAAAAAGACCTCAAGGCACTTGATTGTCAGACTGACGAATCATAATTTTACACAAGCCCATCTGAGGACAACTAGGAGGAAGAAATTCCTTACATACAGAGAAGCGTCCATCAGAATAACATCAGACCTGTCCACAGAAACCTGGCAAGCCAGAAAAGTCTGGAAAAACATATTCAGGGCACTAAATGGGAATAACATGCATCCAAGAATACTTTATCTAGCAAGGTTGACATTTAAAATGGGTGGAGAGCTAAAGAGCTTCCAAGACCATCAAGATTTAAAAGAGGATATGACCACCAAGCTGGCACTACAAGAAATATTAAGGTGGCTCTTTAAAAGCAGAAAAACCCAAGAGTGACATAGAACTGAAATTTACAGAGACAATCTATAGAAACAAAGACTTCACAGGCAACAAGATGTCAATAAAAACGTATTTTTCAATAACCACTTTGAACGTGAATGGCCTAAATGCTCTCATAAAATGGCACAGGGTTGCAGATTGGATAAAATGATAGGACACATCCATACGTTGCCTACAAGAGACCCATTTGGAACCTATAGATACATCCAGACTAAAAGTGAAGGGATGGAGAAGCAACTTTCATGCCAATGTGCCTCAAAAGAAAGCTGGGGTAGCAATTCTCATATCGGATGAATTAGGTTTTAACTAAAGACTATAGTCAGAGATACAAAAGGACACTACATCATTCTTAAAGGGTCTATCCACCAAGAAGATCTAACAATTATAAGATATTTATGCCCCCAATACAAAAGGAGCCAACTACATAAGCCTACTGTTAATCAAGATAAAGCCTCATATTGATATGAAAACATTAATTGTAGGGAACCTTAACACGCCACTCTCAGTAATAGACAGATCATCCAAGCAGAAAATCAATAAAGAAACAAGAGCATTGAATGAGACTTTGGACCAGATGGACCTCATAGATATATACAGAACATTCCACCCTAAAACAAGAGAATACTCATTCTTCTCAAGTGCACTTGGAACTTTCTCTAGAATAGACTACCTACTGGGTCACAAATCAGGACTCAGCTGATACCAAAATGTTGAGATTATTCCCTGCATATTCTCAGACCACAATGGTTTGAAACTGGAACTCAACCACAAGAAAAAGTTTGGAAGGAATTCAAACACTTGAAAGCTAAAGACCATCCTGATTAAGAATGTTTGGATCAACCAGGAAATCAAAGAAGAACTTAAACAATTTATGGAAACCAATGAGAATGAAGACACATCAGTCCAAAACCTATGGGGTATGGCAAAGGCACTCCTAAGGGAGAAATGCATAGCCATCTAAGCCTCACTCAAAAAAAAAAATAAATAAAATCCAGAATGTACCAGCTCCCTTTATACCTTAAAGAACTGGAGAATTAACAACAAATTAAGCCAACCCCATGCACAAGAAGGGAAATAATCAATATTAGAGCAGAGACCAATGAGATAGAAACTAGAGATATAGTAGAACACATCAGTGAAACTAGAAGGTTTTTTTAAACTCCTTTTCAGCATTCCAGAATTCATTGCTTATGCACCACACCCAGTGTTCCAGCAATACATGTCCTCCATAATACCCACCACCAGACTCACACAACCTCCCACCCCCCCTCCCCTCCAAAACCCTCAGGTTGTTTCTCAGAGTCCACAGTCTCTCATGGTTCGTATCCCCCTCCAATTTCCCCCAACTCACTTCTCCTTTCCATCTCCCCATTTCCTATGTGTTATTCCTTATGCTCCACAGATAAGCAAAACCATGTGATAATTGACTGTTTGACTTATTTCACTCAGCATAATCTCCTCCAATGCCGTCCATATTGATACAAAAGTTGGGTATTCCTTCATTCTGACGGCAGCATAATACTCCTTAGTATATATGGACCACATCTTCTTTATCCATTTGTCTGTTGAAAGGCACCTTGGTGTCTTTTAATGTCTTCTGCCCATTTTTTGACATGATTATCTGTTTTGTGTGTGTTGAGCTTGAGGAATTCTTTAGAGATCTTGGGTATGAGCCCTTTGTCTGTACTGTCATTTGTGAATACCTTCTCTCATTCCATGAGTGCCTCTTTATTTTGTTGACTATTTCCTTTGCTGTGCAGAAGCTTTTGATCTTGATGAAGTCCCAAAAGTTCATTTTCGCTTTTGATTCCTTTGCCTTTGGAGTCATATCTTGAAAGAAGTTGCTGTGGCTGATGTCCAACAGGTTACTGCATATGTTCTTCTCTAGGATTTTGAGATACTCCTGTCTCACATTGAGGTCTTTTATCCATTTTGAGTTTATCTTTGTGTATTGTGTAAGAGAATGGTGGAGTTTCATTCTTCTACACATGGCTGTCCAATTTTCCCATAGAAACTGTTTTTTTTAAAGATTTTATTTATTTATTTGAGAGAGAGAGACAGTGAGAGAGAGCATGAGCGAAGAGAAGGTCAGAGAGCGAAGCAGACTCCCCATGGAGCTGGGAGCCCAATGTGGGACTTGATCCCGGGACTCCAGGATCACGCCCTGAGCCGAAGGCAGTCGTCCAACCAACTGAACCACCCAGGCGTCCCTAGAAACTGTTTTTTAAAGAATCATAAGATTGTTAAGCTACTGGCCTAACTAATCCAAAATAAAAGAGAGAGGACCCAAATTAATAAAATTATGAATGAAAGGGGAGAGATCACGATTAACACCAAAGAGACAGAAATAATCACCAGAAATTACTATCAACAGCTACATGCCAATAAGTTAAGCAGCCTAGAAGAAATGGATGCATCCCTGGAAACCTATAGACTTCCAAAACAGAATCAGGAAGAAATTGACAACTGGAATACACCAATATCTAGTAACGAGATTGAAGCAGTGATAAAAAACCTCCCAAAAAAGAAGAGCTCATGACCTGACAGATTCCCTGGAGAATTCTACCAAAAATTCAAAGAATAAATAATACCTATTCTCCTGAATCTCTTTCAAAAAATAGAAACAGAAGGAAAACCTCCAGACTCTTTCTGTGAAGCCAGCATTACCTTGATCCCCAAACCAGACAAAGACCCCACCAAAAAGGAGAATTTCATACCAATATCCCTGATGAATATGGATGCCATGATTCTCAATGTGATCCTAGCCTATAGGACCTAATAGTTCATTAAAAAGATTATTCACCATGACCAGGTGGGATTTATCCATGGGATGCAGGGATGGTTCAACATTCAGAGATCGATCAGTGTGACAGAACAACTCAATAAGAGAAGAGAGAAGAACCACATGGTCCTCTAAGTTGATGCAGAAAAAACATTTGACAAGATACAGCATCCGTTCCAGATTAAAACTCTTCAATATATAGGGATAAAGGGAATATTCTCAACTTCATAAAATCTATCTATGAAAAAAGTGACAGTGAATATCATTCTCAATGGGGAAAAGCTAACAGCCTTCCCTTTGAGATTAGGAACACGAAAATGATGCCCACTCTTGCCACTCTTGTTCAACATGGTACTAGAAGTTCTAGCAACAGCAATCAGACAACAAAAAGAAATTAAAGTATTCAAATTGGCAAAGAGGGTATCAGACTCTCTCTCTTCACAGAAGTCATGATACTTTATATGGAAAACCCAAAAGACTCCACCCCCAAACTACTAGAACTCATACTGCAATTCAGTAATGTGGTGGGATACAAAATGAATGTATAAAAATCAGTTGCTTTCTTATATACTAACAATGAAAATACAGAAAGGGAAATGAGAGAATCAATTCCATTTACTATAGCACCAAGAACCATAAGATACCTGGGAATAAGCCTAACCAAAGAGGTAAAGGATCTGTACTCAAGAAAATATAAAACATTCATGAAAGAAACTGAGGAAGGCACAATAAGATGGAAGAGCATTCCATGCTCATGGATCAGAAAAATAAACTTTGTTTAGATGTCTATACTGCCTAGAGTAATCTATACTTTCAATGCCATCCTTATCAAAATTCCATCAGCATTTTTCCAAGAGCTGGAACAAACAATCCTAAAATTTGTATGGAACCAGAAGAGACCCCTTAATTGCTAAGGAAATGTTGAAAAAGAAATACAAAACTGGGGGCATCAAGTTGCCTGATTTCTAGCTTTACTACAAAGCCGTGATCACCAAGACAACATAGTACTGGCACAAAAACGGACACATAGACTAGTGGGACAGAGTAGACAGCTTATATATAGACTCCCAATGCTATGGTCAAATAATCTCTGACAAATCAGGGAAAATTATAGAGTGGAAAAAAGACAGTCTCTCCAATAAATGGTGCTGGGAAAATTGGACAGCTATGTATAGAAGAATGAAACTCAACCATTCTGTTATACCATACACAAAGATAAACTCGAAATGCATAAATGACCTCAATGTGAGGCAGGAATCTATCAAAATCCTAGAGGAGAACATAGGCAGTAACCTATGGCAGAAACAGTCAACAAAACAAAGAAGCAACCCATGGAATGAGTGAAGATATTAGCAAATGACACTATAGACAAAGGGCTGATATCCATGATCTAAAGAACTCCTCAAGCTCAACACACACAAAACAGATAATCATGTCAAAAATAGGCAGAAGACATGAACAGAGACTTCTCCAAAGAAACATACAAATGGCTAACAGACACATGAAAAAATGTTCATCATCACTAGCCATCAGGGAGATTCAAATCAAAATCACATTGAGATACATTACACCAGTTAGAATAGCCAAAATAAACAAGACAGTAAACAAGTGTTGGAGAGGATGTGGAGAAAGGGAAACCTTTTTTTTTTAAAGATTTTTATTTATTTACTTGACAGACAGAGATCACAAGTAGGCAGAGAGGCAGGGAGAGAGAGAGGAGGGAAAGCAGGCTCCCCGCTGAGCAGAGAGCCCGATGTGGGGCTTGATCCCAGGACCCTCAGATCATGACCTGAGCGGAAGAAAGGAAAACCTTTTTCCACTGTTGGTGGGAATGCAAGTTGGTGCAGCCACTTCTTTGGAAAGCAGTGTGGAGATTCCTTAAGAAATTAAAAATAGAACTTCCTTATGACCCTGAAATTGCACTACTGGGTATTTACCCCAAAGATAAAGATGTAGTGAAAAGAAGGGCCATCTGTACCCCAGTGTTCATAACAGCAACGGCCATGGTTGCCACACTGGGAAAGAACCAAGATGCCCTTCAACGGATGAATGGATAAGGAAGAGGTGGTCCATATATACAATGGAGTATTATGCCTCCATCAGAAAGGATGGATACCCAGCTTTTGTATCAACATGGATGGTACTGGAGGAGATTATGCTGAGTGAAATAAGTCAAGCAGAGAGAGTCAATTATCATATGGTTTCACTTACTTATGAATCATAAGGAATAACACTGAGGACATTGGGAGATGGAGAAAAGTGAGTTGGGGAAGTCAGAGGGGGAGATTAAACCATGAGAAACCGTGGACTCTGAGAAACAAACTGAGCGTTTTGGGGGGGAGGGGGTTGGGGTTGGGTGAGTCTTGTGGTGGGTATTAAGGAGGGCATGTATTGCATGGAGCTTTGGGTGTGATGCATAAACAATGATTTTTGGAACACTGAAAAAAAAAAACTTAGTTCCCACACACACACACACACACACACACACGACAATGAAAGGAAACAAAATATAAAATTAAATAATATATAAAATAATATATAATGTATATATAATAAAATTAACAAGAATGGAAAATGGAAAAATATGAATATAACTGAAAAAATAATACAAATCTAAAGAATAAAAATATGAAGAATACTATGTACTGTTTTCCCCAAGAAGCTGAACCTTTGCAGCCCTCTGTGATCAATACTTGATTTGAGTGAGTTGTTTATTCTGGTCTTCTGGGGGAGTGGCCTGTTAAGCTGATTCTCAGGTAGACTTGACTTGGTGGAAATTTGCCTCCAGTGCACAGGGAGGCTGGGCTCGGTGTAAACAGGTCTGATTTCCACTAGATGGCACTGTTTCGCTCCCTGTAGGTCTTCAGCACTGATGGGCAGGAGGAATACGGTGGAATATGGCATCCTGCTGTCTAGCCCTGGAGCTGAAAATTAATGCTCCCCACTCTTTAGTGAGCATTAACAGAAGAGCAGTCAGTTTCTTTGTCTTCCCAGTTTTCATCAAAGCTCTGTGTTCCCCCTGCCCATGTCTGAGCCTTTTTATTTCAGGCACATGATTGAGTTTCAAAACTCAAACTTTTAGGAACTTCCAAGTTCTTCCTCCTGTAGTGGGGTTATCTTGCCACACTTTTGCTTTTTGCTACACCTGTCCTAGTAAAGCCCTTACATGACTCAGCAGTGGTTTACAGTTTATGACAACACAGATTAGAAAGCCAGCACCTAGACTCACTGTTCTTTTTTTTTTTTTTTAAGATTTTATTTATTTATTTGACAGACAGGGATCACAAGTATGCAGAGAGGCAGGCAGAGACAGAGAGGAGGAAGCAGGCTCCCTGCTGAGCAGAGAGCCTGATGTGGGGCTAGATCCCAGGACCCTGAGATCATGACCTGAGCTAAAGGCAGAGGCTTAACCCACTGAGCCACCCAGGTGCCCCCTAGACTCACTGATCATAGCCAGCTTCCATGCTTTTATATCTGGGAACCCTGCAGAATGGCACTTAGGTGCCATCTGTTCTTGCAACCCCAGGGACCCTCAGGCCACACTATCACACCTGAGATTTTGCCCTGCCTCACCACCTGAGCATGTTTAAGCCAGGCATATCCCCCAATGTAATAGATTTCTTTTTTTAAAAAAAGATTTTATTTATTTTTTTGATAGATAGAGATCACAAGTAGGCAGAGAGGCAGGCAGAGAGGAGGAAGCAGGCTCCCCACTGAGAAGAGAGCCCAGATGGGAGGCTCGATCCCAGGATCATGACCTGAGCTGAAGGCAGAGGCTTTAACCCACTGAGCCACCCAGGTGCCCCCAGTGTAGTAGATTTCTAAATGTTCTGATTTTGCTCTCTGCTGCTTATAACACTTTGCAGTAGCCTTCTTTTTTTTTAAGATTTTATTTATTTATTTGACAGAGAGAGAGAGAGAGAGAGATCACAAGTAGGCAGAGAGCTAGAAGGCAGTAGCCTTCTTAAGCAGGCTCCCTCCCTGACACTGTATCCTCAGCTGTATCACACTGGATTCAAGTCTCCATACCTCCTACCTTCCAACTGGTGATTGTTTTTCAATTTGGAGAATTAAAGCATTTGTTTTCTCAGACCACAATTTGATTTCGCAGGTGTTCAGAATGATTTGATAAATATCTACTTGTATTCAAGGGATGAGACAAACTTTGGGTCCACCAGTCCTCTGCCATCTTAATGCCTCCCCCTGAAATGAGATCTTAAAGCAGAAATGAGAAAATATTAATCAGTTATGTGGAAACCTATGAAAGTACACAATACACTGGTAAATGTGAGTATACAATAAGCTTTAGACAACAGTGCTAATCACTTAATAATAGTATAAATATTAAAGGAAAATAATATAAATAATAATTATAGCAACCACAATTTATTAATAAATATGTAATATAAAAAAGGTACTATAATATCAAAAATATGAGAAATGGTTAAGTTAAATGTTGGAGTTTTTGTATGCAACGGAAGTTAATTTGCCATCAGCTTTAAAAAGACTGTTTTATTTATATTCTGGGCAAGCCTCCTGACGACAACAACAAAAATACATAGATCCATGTAGGATTAAAAAAAGTGGTGGTATAAACATTGGAGTGCATGTATGACCCTGAATTTGTATTTTTGTACTATTTAGGTAAATACCTAGTAGTCTAATTGCAGGATGATAGGGCTGTTCCATTTTTAACATAACTGAAGAAGCTCCATATTGTTTTCCAGAGTGACTGCACCAGTTCCCATTCCCACCAACAGTGTGCATCCTTGCCATCACCTGCTGTTTTTGTGTTATTGATTTTAGTCATTCTGACAGCTGTAAGGTGATATCTCATTGTAGATTTGATTTGCATTTCCCTGATGATCAATGACTTTGAGCAATTTTTTTGTGTGTCTGTTGGTCATCTGTAGGTCTTTGGAAAAAAACTTATTCATGTCTTCTGCCCATTTTAATCGGATTATTCATTTATGGGGTCTTGATTTTCATCAGTTTTTACATATTTTGGACACTAAACCCTTATCAGGTATGTTATTTGCAAATATCTTCCCTCATTTAAAAAGCCTACTTTTACTTTTCTTGATTGTTTCCTTCACTATGCAGAGGAACAAAATTTTTATTTTGATGTAGCCCATGTAGTTTATTTCTGCTTTTGTTTCCCTTGCCTAAGGGAGATAGATCTAGTAAGAAGTTGCTATGACTAATGTCAAAGGGGTTACTAACACTGTTCTACTCTAAGATTTTTATGGTTTCAGGTCCCACATTGAAGAATTTAATCCATTTTGTGGGCACCTGGGTGGCTCAGCAGGTTAAGGCCTCTGCCTTCAGCTCAGGTCATGATCCTGGGCTTCTGGGATCAAGTCCCGCTTCTGGCTCTCTGCTCAGCAGGGAGCCTGCTTCCTCCTCTCTCTCTCCCTGCCTCTCTGCCTACTTGTGATCTCTGTCTGTCAAATAAATAAATAAAATCTTAAAAAAAGAATTTAATCCATTTTGAATTTATTTTACTACATAATGTAAGAAAATGGTCCAGTTTCATTCTTTTACATGTTGCTGTTCAGTTTTCCACACACAATTTGTTGAAGAGACTGTCTTTTTCCCACTAGATATTCTTCTCTGTGTTGTCAAAGATTAATTTGGGTTCCTGTCTGGGTTTTCTCTTCTGTCCAGCGGATCCAGGTTTCTATTTTTCTGCCAGAATCAGACTGTTTTGATTAATACAGCTTAGTAATATAACTGCAGTATGGAATTGTGATGCCTTAAGCTTTGATTTTCTTTTTAAAATTTGCTTTGGCTATTCTGGGTTTTTGTCCTAGCTCTGTGGAAAATCCTGGTGTTATTTTGATAATGATTTCATTGAATATGCAGATTGCTTAGGGTGGTATAGACATTTTAACAATATTTGTTCTTTCATTCATGAGCATGGAATGTCTTCCCATTTCTTTGTTTCATCTTCAATTTTTTCATCAATGTTTTATACTTTTCAGAGTACAAGACTTTCTTTTCTTTGGTTAGGTTTATTCCTAGGTATCTTATGGGTTTGGGTGCAATTGTAAATGTGATTGATTCCTTAATTTCTCTTTTGCCTAGGTGCCTGGGTGGCTCTGTCGGTTAAGCATCTGCCTTTGGTTCAGGTCATAATTCCAGGGTCCAGGGATCAAGCCCTTGGTTGGGCTCTCTTCTCTGTGAGGAGCCTGCTTCTCCCTCTGCCTCTGTCCCAGCCGCCCCCATGAATAAATAAATAAAACCTTTAAGATTTTTTTTTTCTCTTTCTCCTGCTTCATTATCAGTGTTAAGAAATGCAACAGATCTCTGGATGTTCATTTTACATACTGGAATTTCATTTAATTCTTTTATGACTTTCAGAAAAATTTTTTGAAGCCTTTTGGATTATCTATATATAGTATAGTATGTCATATACAAATAGTGAAAGTTTTACTTCTTCCTTGCTGATTTGGATGCCGTGTATTTTTGTTATCTAATTGCTGTGGATAGGACTTTCAGTACTATTTGAATAGAAGTGGTGTAAGTGGACAACCTTGCCTCCTAACTGACTTTAGAGGAAAAGCTCTCAATTTTTCCCCATCCAAGATGATTAGTTTTGTTTTTATATTAAAGACTCTATTATGTTGAGGTATGTTCCTCTAAACCTACTTTGTTGAAGGTTTTATCATGAATGGCTGTTTCCTTTGTCAAATTATTTTTCTGGATATGTTGAAAGGATCATATGGTTTTTATCCTTTCTTTTATTAATGTGATGTATCACATTGATAGATCTGTGAATGTTAAAAAATAATTGCAACCACAGAATAATTCCCAATTATTCCTGGTGAATTTTTTTAAAAATGTATTGCTGGATTCAGTTTGCTAGAAATTTATTGAGGTCATTTGCATCATTTTCTATAGGGGTATTGCCCTGATTTGTCTTTTTTAGTTGTGTCTTTATCCAGTATTGGTATCAAGATAAGGGTGGCCTCATTAAACAAATTTGAAGCTGTCCTTCCTTTTTTGAAAAAAAATAATTTTGAATAGTTCAGAAGGATAAATATCAACTCTTCTTTAAATGTTAGGTAGAATTCACCTCAGAATCCCTCTGCTCCTGGACTTGTTTTTGTTGGGAGTTTTTGTTATTGTTGTTGTTGTTTTGTTTTGTTTTTTAAATACTGGCTCAAGTTTTTTGCTATTTGTCTGTTCCAATTTTCTATTTCTTCTGATTTCAACTTTGATTGTTTTTATGTTTCTAGTAATTATCCATTTCTTCTGTTTGTTATTGGCATATGGATTTTTCATAATGTTCTCTTATGATTCTTTGTATTTCTGTTGTGTTGGTTGTTATTTCTCTTTTCTCATTTCTGAATTTATTTACTTGAATCCTTTCGCTTTCTTGATAATTCTGGCTGGAGGTTTCTTTTTTTTTTTTTTTTAATTTCATCAAAGAACCAGCTCTGGGTTTCATTTATCTGCTATATTGGTTTTATAGTCTCTATATCATTTTTTCCTCCTCTTATTTTTATTTCTGTCCTTCTGCTGGCTTTCAGTGTTGTTTGTTGCTCTTTCTCTAGCTCCTGTAAGTGTAAGGTAATGTTGTCTATTTGAGATTTTTTCTTGCTTTACGTGGTAGGCTTGTACCGATACAAACATCCCTCTTTGAATTGTTTTCTCTGTATCCCAAAGGATTTGGATTATTTTGTTTTCATTTTCATTTGTTTTCATGTATTTTTTTTGAAATTTCTGCATTGATTTCCTGGTTAACACATTAATTGTTTAGTACCATGTTATTTAACCTCCATGTATTTGTGGTCTTTCCAGATGTTTTCTTGTGGTTGACTTCTAGTTTCATAAGAAAAGTTGCATGGTATTACTTCAATCTTCTTAAATTTGTTAAGATTTGCTTTGTGGACTAACATGTTATCTATTGTGGTGATTGTTCCATGTGGACCTGCAAAGAAAGTGTACTCTGGTATTTGAGGATGGAATGTTCTGAATATAACTGTTGAAACTATCTGCTCCAGTATGTCATTCAAAGCCATTATTTCCTTGTTCATTTTTTGTTTATATAATCTGTGTATTGATGTAAGGATGCTGTTAAAGTCACCTTCCATTATTGTATTATTATAAATTAGTTCCCTTATATTTGTTATTAATTGTGATATGTATTTGAGTGCTCTTATGTTAGCTACGTAAGTTTCCAATTGACATATCTTCTTGTTGGACTGTCCCCTTTATTATAATGTATTTTCCTTATTTGTCACTTGTTACAGTCTTTGTTTTAAAGTCTACTTCGTCCAGATGGAAGGCAGTTAAGAGGACAGAGAAGTCAGGGGCCTAAGCTTGTCTTGTCATTCAAATACAGCTAGATATTTATCAAATCATTCTGAACACCTGAGAAATCAGAGGGTTGAGAGAACAAAAATGAATTCTACAAATAGAAAAGTGACCACCATTTGGGAAGTAAGAGGTACAAAATGTTTTCATAGGGGAGATATAGGTGTGGTTATGGCAGCAGGGAGAGAGCCCACTTACAGAGACTACCACAAGTATTATAAGCAATGGAGTGCAAAACCTGAATTTACATAAGTCTGCTACCACGAGGGATGTGCCTGTCTTAAAGGTGTTCAGGTAGCAAAGTGGAGAGGAATCCCAGGAGTGACAGGGCTCTATGATTATCCCCTGGGTAGCAAGAAGAATAGGTGGCACCAATGTACTGTGTTTTTTTCAGGTGTAGGAGCTAAGAAATCCGCTAAGAACAAGAGGTCTTGGTTCAGGCTTTATGTTCTGTTTTGCCATAAATTCCTAACTGCTGAACAGTCATGTGCCCACTTTCCTGAGTCTGTCTAGCAAAGGACAAAAACATGGTGAGACCCTCCCCCAGAGGAACAGCATGGGTCTGGGCCATAGGAGTCTCTTAAACTTGGAGTTCTGAAGCTAAGTTGTGCACCTGAGATAAAAAACATAGGACACAGGCAGGGTGAACACAGGGTTTAGATCCAAACAGAGGACAAAACAAGGGTTATTGAGTGATTGATTGCTCTTCTGTGAGGGCTCACTGAATAGTGAGGATGTGAACTTCCAGCTCTGGGGCTAGAGAGCAGGGCTCTGCCATATTCACCCACCATCAACATGGAAAGTTTTCAGGACACAGTACAATACCACCTAGTGGAGGTGGGAGCCTCTTATACTAAGCCCCATGCTTTGTGCCCTAGAAACCCGTTTTCCCTAAAACGAGGGAACCTGAGAATTGACATAGCAGTTCCTCCCCAGAAGACCAGCACAAACAACTTACTCACACCAAATCTACTGATTGTAGAGAACTGCAAAGCTCCAGCTCTAGGGGAAAAAGAATCTTCCTTTTAGTTTGTATTCTTTTCTTAATTTTTTTCATTTGTTTTCTATTTTTTCAACTCTGTGTCTTATTTTCTATTATTATTATTTTTAATTTTTATGTTTATATATTGTTTCATATATCTTTTATTTCCTTTATCTCTCTCTTTCTCCCTTTTTCATTTTGGAATTTCGATTCTTTTAACTAGCAAAACCACACCCAGGATTTAGTTTTTGGTTTTCTGTTTTATTTGTTCTTTTTTTGTTATTGTTATTGTTTATTGTTTTTTCTTTTATGGATAAAATGAATAAATGGAGAAATTCAACCCAAAAGAAAGTGCAGCAAGTAGAATTCACAGCCAGGGATTTAATCAATACAGATATTAGTAAGGCATCTGAACAAGAATTTAAAACAATAATTATAAGCATATTATCTGGACTTGACAAAAGTATACAAAAGACTTAGAGAGTCCCTTACTGTAGAGATAAAAGAAATAATATCTAGTCAGAATGAAATTAAAAATGCCTTACCAAGATGCAATCCCAAGTAAAGGCAAGAAAGATGAAGATGGATGAAACAGAGGAGCAAGTCAGTGATATAGAAGATCAAATTATGGAAAATAATGAAGCTGGAAAGAAAAGGGGAAGGAAGGCATTGGAACACAAAGGTAGACTTAGGTAATTCAGACTATTAAAATGGAATAACATTCATATCATAGGAGTCCCAGATGATGAACAGAAAGAAAAGGGACCCAAAGGTTTATTTGAAGAAATTATAGCTGAAAACACCCCTAAACTGGGGAAGGACACAGGCATAAAAATCCAAGAGGCACAGAGAGCTCATTAAATTCATCAGAAGCTGACCACTGCCAAAGTATATCATGGTCAAATTTATAAAACTCAAAGACAAAGAATCCCAAAAGAGGCAAGAGAAAAGTCCTTAACCTACAAGACAAGATACATGAGGTTCACCGCAGATCTCTCCGCAGAAAAGTTGCAGGCCAGAAAACAGTAGAAGCAAATATTTAATGTGCTAAATGGAAAAATATGCAGCCAATAATTATTTTCAACAAGGCTTTCATTCAGAATAGAAGAGATAAAGAATTTCCCAGACAAACAAGATGGTAATGACCACTAAACCAACCTAGCAAGATATTTTAAGGGGGAATCTTTGAGTCAGGGAAAAAAAAGGACCAAAACCAACAAAGACTGGAAAGAACCAGAGAAAATTACCAGGAGCACCAATTCTACAGGTAACATGTCACTAAATCCATATCTTTCAGTAATAACACTGATGTAAATGGAATAAAACCTCCAGTAAAAAGACATAGGGCATCAAAATGGGTTAACAAAACAAAGCAAAACAAGATCCACCTGTATCTTCTGTATCCTGCCTAAAAGGACTCATTTTAGACTAAACACACCTGCATATTGAAAGTGAAGGGATGAAGAACCATCTATCATGCTAATTGATGTCAAAACAAAGCCAGAAGAGCCATACTTATATCAGACAAGCTAGATTTTAAAACAAAGACTGTAACAAGAGAAGAAGGGAATTATAACATAATTAAGGTGTCTGTCCATCAAGAAGATCTAACAATTGTAAATATTTATGGCCCCAAATTGGAAGCACCCAAATATATAAATCAATTAATAATAAACATAAAGAAACACATTGATAAAATACAAAAATATTAGGGGAATTTAACACCTTGCAATGGACAGATCATCTAAGCACAAAATAAATAAGAAAACAGGTATTGCATGGATCACTGGGTGTTGTACATAAACAGTGTATCTTGGAACACTGCATCAAAAACCAATGATGTATTTTATGGTGATTAACACAATACAATAAAAAAAGAGAGAGAGAAAACAATGGCTTTCAATGAAAACTGGAGCACATGGACTTGAAGTCAACTACAGGAAGAAAATTTGGAGCAACCTCAAATGTATGGAGGCTTAAGATGATCCTACTAAAAAATGAATGGGTTTACCAGGAAATTAAAGAAGAAACAAAAAATACACATGGAAACGAATGAAAATGAAAACAAGACAGTTCAAAACTTTTGGGATGCAGCGATGTCAGTCCTACAAAGGAAGTATATTGTAATACAGCCCTGCCTGCAGAAGTAAGAAAAGTCTCAAATATAAAACCTAATCTTACACCTAATGGGGCTTGAAAAGTAATAGGAAATAAAGCCTAAAACCAGCAGAAGGGGAATAATAAAGACTGGAGTAAAAATAAATGATATAGAAACAAACAAACAAAACCAGTAGAATGAATTAACAAAACTGAGAATTGGGTCTTTGAAATGATAAAATTAATAAATCTGTAGACAGATTTATGAAAAAGAAAAGAGAAAGAATCAAATAGATAAAATCATGAATGACAGAAGAGATACTACAACCAACACCACAGAAATACAAACAAGTATAAGAAAATAATATGAACAATTATATGCCAACAAACTGGGCAGTCTTAAAGAGATGATCAAATCCTAGAAACATACAAACTACCAAAGCTGAAATAGGAAGAGATAGAAAATTTTAGAACACCCATAACCAGCAAAGAAAATGAATAAGTAACCAAAAATTTCCCAACAAACTAAAGTCTATGGCCAGATGACTTATCAGTGTAATTTTGCCAGACATTAAAAGAAAAATTACTATGTACTCTTCTCAAACTGTTCTCAAAAAAGTAGAAATGGAAGGAAAACTTCCAAACCCATTCTACAAAACCAGCCTTATATAAATTCCTAAACTAGAGACCCCACTAAAAAGAAGAATTACAGACCAGTATCTCTGGAACATGGATGCAAAAATTCTCAATAAAATACAAACAAAGCGAATTTAATAGTACATTAAACAAATTATTCACCACAATCAAACAGAACTTTTTCCTGGGCTCCAGGGCTGATTCAATGTTCATAATTAATCAACATGATACACCACATTAAGGATAAGAACTGTATGATCCTGTCAATAGATGAAGAAAAACATTTGATAAAACACAGTATCATTTCTTGAGAAGAATCCTGAGCAAAATATGAATAGATGAAACATATATCAACTTCATAAAGACCATATATGAAAGATCCACAGCTTATCCTCAATGGGAAAAAAAACATGTCCTTTCCCCTACAGTCAGGAAGAAGACAAAGATGTTTACTCTCACTATTATTATTTAACATAGTGCTGGAAGTCTTAGCCTCACCAATCAGACAACAAAAGAAATAAAAGATATCCAAATTGGCAAGGAAGAAGTCAAACTTTCACTATTTGCAGATGACCTGATAAACTATGTAGGAAACCCAAAAGATGCCCCCCCCCCACAAAATTGCTGTAACTAATATATGAATTCAACAAAGTTGCAGAATATAAAATCAATGTGCAGAAATATGTTCACTTCTATACACCAATAACAAAGTAGCAGAAGAAGAAATCAAGGAATCAATCCTATTTCCAATTGCACCAAAACCAATAAGATACCTAAGAATAAACCTAACCAAAGAGGTTAAAGATCTGTACTCTGAAAACTATAGAACTCTTATGAATGAAATTGAAGAGCACCCAAAGAAATGGAGAAGCATTCCCTGATCATGCATTGGAAGAAAAAGTATTGTGTAAATATCTATACTAGCCAAAACAACCCATGAATTTAATGCTCTCCCCATCAAAATACAACCAGCATTTTTCACAGAGCTAGAACAAACAATCCTAAAATTTGTATGGAACTACAAAAAATCCCGGATAGTCAGAGCAACTTGAAAAAGGACAAAGCTGGAAGCATCACCATTCCATTCTTCAAGTTATATTATTAAACTGTATTGGTCAAGACAGTATGGTACTTAGACAAAAACAGACACATAGATCAATAGAACAAAATAGAAAACCCAGAAATGAACCCACAATTATATGGTCAATTAATCTTCAAAAAACAGGAAAAAATATCCGATGAAGAAAAGACAGGCTCTTCAACAAGTAGTGTTGAGAAAACTGGACAGAAACAGGCAGAAGAATGAAACTGAATCACTTTCTTAAACCATACACAAAAATAAAAATGGTTTAAAGACCTAAATGTGAGACCAAGAAAAAAAAATCAAAATGGTAGAGAAGAACACAGGCAGTACCTTCTGTGACATTGGCTATAGAAACTTCTTATTAGATATATCCTGAGTTTAGGGAAACAGAAGTAAAAATGAACTATTGAGGGACGCCTGGGTGGCTCAGTTGGTTAAGCAGCTGCCTTCAGCTCAGGTCATGATCCCAGTGTCCTGGGATCGAGTCCCACATCGGGCTCCTTGCTCGGCGGGGAGCCTGCTTCTCCCTCTGCCTCTGCTTCTGCCTGCCACTCTGTCTGCCTGTGCTCGCTCTCTCCCTCTCTCTCTCTGATAGATAAATAAAAAAAAATCTATAAAAAAATGAACTATTGAGACTTTACCAAGATAAAAATCTCCTGCACAGTGAAAGACAAAACAAAACTAAAAGGTCACCTATGGAATGGGAGAAGATATTTGCAAATGACATATCTGATGAAGGGTTAGTATCTAAAATCTATAAAGAACTTATCAAACTCAATACCCCCCCAAAAGAAATAATATAATTGAAAAAAGGACAGAAGACAGGAATAGACATTTTTCCAAAGAGGATGTACAGAACAGGAAACAACAAGTGTTGGCCAAGATGCTGAGAAAGGTGAACCCTCTTACACTGTTGGTGGGAGTGCAAACTTGTGCATCCAGTCTTGTGAAAAATCCCAAGAATAGCATTGAACAGAAATATAGAGACAGTCTACAGAAAGAAAGACTTCAAAGGTAACTCGATGGCAATAAAAACGTATCTATCAATAATCACTCTCAATGTAAATGGCCTAAATGCACCCATAAAATGGCACAGGGTTGCAGATTGGATAAAACGACAGGACCCATCCATATGTTGTCTACAAGAGACCCATTTTGAACCTAAAGATACACGCAGACTGAAAGTGAAGGGATGGAGAAGCATCTTTCATGCCAATGGGCCTCAAAAGAAGGCTGGGGTAGCGATTCTAATATAAGATAATTTGGACTTCAAACTAAAGACTGTAGTCAGAGATACAGAAGGACACTACATAATCCTTAAAGGGACTATCCACCAAGATAACCTAACAATTGTAAATATCTATGTTCCCAATACAGGAGCAGCCAATTACTTAAGAAAACTGTTAATCCAGATAAAGAGTCATATTGATATGACTACACGAATCGTAGGAGATCTTAACACGCCTCTTTCAGAATTAGATAGATCATTGAAGCAGAAAATCAATAAAGAAACAAGAGCACTGAATGACACATTGGACCAGATGGACCTCATAGATATATACAGAACATTCCACCCTAAAACAACAGAATACTCATTCTTCTCAGGTGCACACGGAACCTTCTCCAGAATTGACCACATACTGGGTCACAAATCAGGACTCAACTGATACCAAAAGACTGAGATAATTCCCTGCATATTCTCAGATCACAATGCTTTGAAACTGGATCTCAATCACAAGGAAAAGTTCAGAAGGAACTCAAACACCTGGAATCTAAAGACCACCTTGCTTAAGAATGCTTGGATCAACCAGGAGATCAAAGAAGAACTGAAACAATTCATGGAAACCAATGAGAATGAAGACACTTCGGTCCAAAACCTATGGGATACGGCAAAGGCGGTCCTAAGGGGAAAATACATAGCCATCCAAGCCTCCCTCAAAAAAATTGAAAAATCTAGAACACAACAGCTGTCTCTACACCTTAAAGAACTGGAGAATCAAAAACAAATCAAACCAACTCCATACATTAGAAGGGAAATCATCAAGATTAGAGCTGAGATCAATGAGGTAGAAATCAGAGATACAGTAGAACGTATCAATGAAACTAGAAGCTGGTTTTTTGAAAGAATCAATAGGATCGATAAACCATTGGCCACACTAATCCAAAAGAAAAGAGAGAAAGCCCAAATTCATAAAACTGTGAATGAACAGGGAGAGATCACAACTAACACCAAGGAAGTAGAAACAATCATCAGAAGTTATTATCAACAGTTATATGCCAATAACCTTAGCAACCTAGATGAAATGGATGCATTCCTGGATAAATATAAACTACCAACATTGAACCAGGAAGAAATCGACAACCTGAATATACCGATATCTAATAACGAGATTGAAGCAGTGATCAAAAACCTCCCAAAAAACAAGAGCCCAAGACCTGATGGATTTTCTGGGGAATTCTACCAAACCTTCAAAGAAGAAATAACACCTATTCTCCTGAAGCTGTTTCAAAAAACTGAAGCAGAAGGAAAACTTCCAGACTCTTTCTATGAAGCCAGCATTACCCTGATCCCCAAAGCAGGCAAAGACCCTACAAAAAAGGAGAATTTCAGACCAATATCACTGATGAATATGGATGCTAAGATTCTCAACAAGATCCTAGCCAACAGGATCCAACAGCACATTAAAAAGATTATCCACCATGATCAGGTGGGATTCATCCCTGGGCTACAAGGATGGTTCAACATTTGCAAATCAATAAATGTGATACAACAAATTAATATGAGAAGAGAGAAGAACCACATGGTCCTCTCAATTGATGCAGAAAAAGCATTTGACAAAATCCAGCATCCGTTCCTGATTAAAACGCTTCAAAGTATAGGGATAGAGGGAACATTCCTGAACTTCATCAAATCTATCTATGAAAGACCCACAGCAAATATCATCCTCAATGGGAAAAAGCTTGCAGCCTTCCCGTTGAGATCAGGAACAAGACAAGGATGCCCACTTTCACCACTCTTGTTCAACATAGTATTAGAAGTCCTAGCAACAGCAATCAGACAACAGAGAGAAATAAAAGATATCCAAATTGGTAATGAAGAAGTCAAACTCTCTCTCTTTTCGCAGATGACATAATTCTTTATATGGAAATCCCAAAAGACTCCACCCCCAAACTACTAGAACTCATACAGCAATTCAGCAACATGGCAGGATACAAAGTCAATGTGCAGAAATCAGTGGCTTTCTTATACACTAACAATGAAATACAGAAAGGGAAATTAGAGAATCAATTCCATTTACTATAGCACCAAGAACCATAAGATATCTGGGAATAAACCTAACCAAAGAGGTAAAGGATCTGTACTCGAGGAACTACGGAACACTCATGAAAGAAATTGAAGAAGACACAAATAGATGGAAGACCATTCCATGCTCTTGGATCGGAAGAATAAACATTGTTAAAATGTCTATACTGCCTAGAGCATTCTATACTTTTAATGCCATTCCGATCAAAATTCCACCGGCATTCTTCAAATAGCTGGAGCAAATAATCCTAAAATTTGTATAGAATCAGAAGAGACCCCGAATCGCTAAGGAAATGTTGAAAAACAAAAATAAAGCTGGCGGCATCACCTTACCTGATTTCAAACTTTATTACAAAGCTGTGATCACCAAGACAGCATGGTACTGGCATAAAAACAGACACATAGACCAGTGGAACAGAGTAGAGAGCCCTGATATGGACCCTCTACTCTATGGTCAATTAATCTTCGACAAAACAGGAAAAAATATACAATGGAAAAAAGACAGTGGTGCTGGGAAAACTGGACAGCTATATGTAGGAGAATGAAACTCGACCATTCTCTTACACCGTACACAAAGATCAACTCAAAATGGATAAAAGACCTCAACGTGAGACAGGAATCCATCAGAATCCTAGAGGAGAGCATAGGCAGTAATCTCTTTGATATCAGCCACAGCAACTTCTTTCAAGATATGTCTCAAAAGGCAAAGGAAACAAAAGCGAAAATAAACTTTTGGGACTTCATCAAAACCAAAAGCTTCTGCACAGCAAAGGAAACAATAAAAAAAAAAACAAAGATACAACCCACGGAATGGGAGAAGATATTTGCAAATGACAGTACAGATGAAAGGTTGATATCCAGGATCTATAATGAACTCCTCAAACTCAACACACACGAAACAGGCAAACATATCAAAAAATGGGCAGAAGATATGAACAGACACTTCTCCAATCAAGACATACAAATGGCTGTCAGACGCATAAAAAAATGTTCATCATCATTAGCCCTCAGGGAGATTCAAATTAAAACCACATTGAGATATCACCTTACACCAGTTAGAATGGCCAAAATTAACAAAACAGGAAACAGCATGTGTTGGAGAGGATGTGGAGAAAGGGGAACCCTCTTACACTGTTGGTGGGAATGCAAGTTGGTGCAGCCTCTTTGGAGATCTGTGTGGAGATTCCTCAAGAAATTAAAAATAGAGCTTCCCTCCGACCCTGCAATTGAACTCCTGGGTATTTACCCCAAAGACACAGATGTCGTGAAAAGAAGGGCCATCTGTACCCCAATGTTTATAGCAGCAATGGCCACAGTTGCCAAACTATGGAAAGAACCAAGATGCCCTTCAACAGACGAATGGATAAGGAAGATGTGGTCCATATACACTATGGAGTATTATGCCTCCATCAGAAAGGATGAATACCCAACTTTTGTAGCAACATGGATGGGACTGGAAGAGATTATGCTGAGTGAAATAAGTCAAGCAGAGAGAGTCAATTATTATATGGTTTCACTTAGTTGTGGAGCATAACAAATAGCATGGAGGAAAAGGGGTGTTAGAGAGGAGAATGGAGTTGGTGTAAATTGGATAGGGAGGTGAACCACGAGAGACTGTGGACTCTGAAAAACAATCTGAGGGGTTTGAAGTGGCGGGGGGTGGGAGGTTGGGGTACCAGGTGGTGGGTATTATAGAGGGCACAGATTGCATGGAGCACTGGGTGTGGTGAAAAAATAATGAATACTGTTTTTCTAAAAATAAATAAATTGAAAAAAAATTTTAAAGGTTTATTTATTTATTTGTTTATTTATTTGACAGACAGAGATCACAAACAAGTAGGCAGAGAGGCAGGCAGAGAGAGAGAGAGAGAGAGAGGAGGAAACAGGCTCCCCGCTTAGCAGAGAGCCTGATGCAGGGTTTGATCCCAGGACCCTGGGATCATGACCTGAGCAGAAGGCAGAGGCTTTAACCCACTGAACCACCCAGGTGCCCCTACACTCAAATTTTTTAAAGTATCAATAAAAAAGGAAGTATTAGGCTTTAGAATTATTCTTATTTTAATTTAATTTTATTATTATTAGGTTTTATTTGTTTGTTTTAGAGAGACAGAGAGAGAGAGCAGAAGGGAGGGGCAGAAAGAGAGGGAGAAGGAGAATCTCAAGACCCTGAGATCATGACCTGACCCAAAATCAAGAGTCAGGTGCCTATTAGCCAATTGAGTTACAAAGGAGTGCCTAGAATTTGGTTTTAATTAAAGATTATTATTTAAGGGAAATTTTCTCTTTGGTAATAGTCAATGCAATGTTTAATGAATTTTCTCCCATACATGCAGGATATTCATTATACAAAGCAGAATATTGTTTAAATTTTTTAAAAAATCTCTTATTAATCTTTCTCTTCAATGATTCTTTCTTCTTTACATGGAAATTGTTCATGGCTATTTCCCTGTTACTACAAATTCTGGACATTATACATTGACAGAAATCTACGGCCCAAAGGATTTCATCTCCATAAATTTAATAAATATAATTCTGCTTCTTAGTGGAGTTATCTAGTCCCTATCCCCTCATAAAGCACCATGACAATTGTTCTTTTACTGAAAAATCTACTTTCACTGGACATAGAGTATTAGCATCTTTAAGTAGAAAAAAGCACATAAGCCTCCATGGCTACTACTATCTCTCCCAGTGTAAGAATCCTCCTTACAGAATGACAAAAAATTTTCTGGCCTGTGCTTGAACACCTCAGTGACTACTAGTTCACTCATTCCATTGCAGTCTTTCCATCAATCAAGTATTTACTGTACATCAGCTCTTGAAAGAGCACCAGGTGAGTAAAAGCTTATCAGATTGGCATGTATGCCACTTTCATGCAACTGTGAGTAGGATTGATGGTATTTCAAATACAAACAGTGTGCTTGTGGAGCTGTTGTAGGAGAGACTCAATCACAATGAAACTGAGAATGAAATTTGGGCTAGCCTTTTGAAGGAGGTGAGATTGAGATGGTGTATTTGTGACAAGAAACAAAGACACATTTAATTAACTAAAGAATAAGGGGGTGATGATTGCATGTGGGCTAAAATGAAGTCGTCAGAACAGAAACAGCTCTAGGATCTAGCTACTATTTTAAATTCTCTAAGAGTCAGGTGGTCCTAGTTTCTTATGGTGTATCTCTTCTCAGCATAAATGGTATTTTTTGTTTCCATACCAAGCAACTAATTTAGCTTCAGCTTATTTTCTACCCACACCTAACATCATCTTACATATGGCTCATCATGACCACTGCTGTTTATTTCTTTCTCCATTATCACTTTACTCCTTCTTAAAATTCTTTTCAAAATTTTTAGTGTAAATTATTAAGAAAAAGAAAATCAGATTTGGGTTCAGTTTTTATCTGTGACAGGACATATAACAGATAAGTTGGAAGCCAGATTGGATGTTCTATAGTATAATAGATGCCTAATCATTATCCAAACACTTATGCTCTGGTGTGGGGTGGAGGGGAATAGGACCAATTGATATAAAATAAAGTGGTGGCTATGGAATGGTCAACACCACCTTAAAATGTAGATGTGTGAAAATCGGGCAATTAAAGGGTTTTTTTAAATTATTATTCAGTGAAATACAGTAGAAAATATAACTGGAGATTAAAATTGATACCAAACTGTAATGATTCTTAAATTCTAATCTAAGAAACATAGACTTTTTCTCTATATATCAAAGGAAATTTTCAAAGATTTTGGTGTAGAGGAGTCATAAGAAGAATAATCAATTTTTGTATAGCATATAACTATGCTGCAGGGACCATTCTACATGCTTTATAAGCAGTAATTCTCAAATATCATTAGGCCTGTGTTAAAGGAAGTTAGCTCTGGCTGCAACAAGGTATGGCTTTGAAGAAATGACTACAGATCAGAATGGGAAGGATGGCGGCTGCAGATTAGAAAACTGTTACACTATTTTTGAACACTAAGAAATGTGAGTACTTAACAGGGCACTAGGAAAACAGTAATGGGGTGAATATAAAAAACTTTCATATTTAAACATGATAGATTGTTAATTGACTTTATGTAAATAAATAATGGAAGATGTCACTATGGTATTGATCTTTCTTTTTTAAAAAGATTTTATTTATTTATTTGACAGAGAAAGACACAGCAGGAGAGTGAATACAAGCAGAAGGAGTGGGAGGGGGAGAAGCAGGCTTCCCACTCAGTAGGGAGCCCATTATGGGGCTTGATCCCAGGATGCTGGGATCATGATCTGAGCTGAAGGCAGACAGTTAATGACTGAGCCACCCAGGCACCCTAGGGTACTGATCTTAAGAGGCTTCACCTGGAAAAAATTGTGATATTACTAAGGAAACAAGAAGATGTAAAAAGAAGAATACATTTGCAAGGATGAGTTTGTTTGAAGTGTTTATGCTACATGAGGTGGAAAGGTTTACATAAAGAAGTCTGATATTTGGGGCAAAGGTGACAGAAAAATTTGAAAGTCATCCCTCATTGCCAAATGAGAGCTTGCAGTGTGGGATAAGAAATTGTTATTAGAGATGGTTATAGAATCATGGCCCTCTGAAACTAGAAAAGACATTAATGATCGTGCGTTCCAAAATTCTAATTTTGAAGAAATTAAATCGAGAGATAAATGAGTTGCCCAAGGTCAAAGAATAATAAATTATTGACAGAGCTGACACTGGTTCCCAGATACACTGAAAAAGAAGAACCAGAGAAGTCCAATATCACAGATAAGTAAGGACAGGATTAATTACCAGGATACTGAGAAAAGTTCAAAAAAACTTCAGCTTGATGAAGCTTCAGAAAAGACCATCGAATTAGGCAAATAGGAGTATACTCTTGTTCTTTTTGCCATTTTATATAATTTGCCTTATTTTATTTTATTGATTATTTTTCTCTATTAGGCAGCATGAATTAAATGCCAAAAGCATAGAATACTCATACTGAGTTGCGGCCTTAGTAATTATATCTCTGTGAGGACTTTGGCAGGTCACTTGACTTCTCCATCTCTGAGTTTTCTAATCTGTCATTTGTGGATATTGCCTTCATTGCTTGTTAAGAAGCAATTGTTGGGAATGTTGTGGAAAAAGGTGAAGATGACATTATATAAAAGTATTTAAAAGTGTTTTGGTAAGTAAAACAATATTTGCAAAAACAAATTGTTATGTTAATACCAAATGGTATAGGGGGAAGTATGGCCTTCTGAACCACATAGATTTTACTTCGGATATCAATTATCTATATCTAGTACAAATTACCTAATTTTTGTAGGTTTTAGTTTCCTTGTTCGCATGAAGAAGGTAATAATATATTTACTTTTTTTTCAGTTTTTGTAAGGATTAAACAAATATATATAATGAAGTACCAGGTACATAATAAGCATTTCATAAGTCTATATTTTTTCCTTTTCTTTCCACACCAAGGTGTTTTGTTTACATGTGATAACTTCATGTCAAATACACTAACAATGATCCCTTTTGGAAAGTAGAATAATCAAAGGGACCAATATATCCTGTATTCTAATAAACAGTCCAATAAATAGGTTAAATACAGCTAACTTACTTGGCACAAGTTAAGAGTAAAGCTGTTTCAAAATGTGTTTAATCACCAGAGAGTAGACACTGCACTTTCTGATGCATTTTTGACCACCTATCTGCATATTCTTAGATTCAATACACTTTCCTCTGTACTGAAGTAAACATAACACAGGACATACTATCAGAAAGCCTGTATTTGAATCTTCATTTTGCCAGTTAACTATTGGACTACCCTGGAAAAGCCATGAAGACTTTCTCAAGCTTATTTTTCTTATCTGAGAGATTAGGACAGTGCCTCTTTCTCTCTACTTGTAGAGTTGTATAGAAAGTATAAAAAAATATATGTGGATGTGCCTTTGTAAAGTGGAAAATGTCACAATATGAAATGACATTATTATTCAGGGGCATTTATAATGTTTTGAGGTACTTCTTATCCTGAAGATATAAGTAATCTGGATTATCTGAAGCTCATGTTTTGAGGATGCAATTGGGTAAAATCAGAATCAGCCTTTATACAGTGAAAGCTTATGTGTGCCACAGTGAGGCTATGGAATTCCAGCATATTATTGCCACCTTTTCCTTATTTTTCCCACTGGTTATAAACATTGCTTCCTGAGAATACTAACAGACCCTGACAGTCACAGTGTCTAATTTTTCTTCAGTTATTTGTCTTGTGAACTACCCACCCTCATGTTTAAATAGAAATGATCACTTCTCTTTCCCTGATTTCCAAAGTTGATGCACATTGTTTCACAAAAACTAAAAGTCATAGATAACATCAATAATTATATTTTCCATTTATATTTCTGACTTTTGAGACAAGGAAGATATATTAAAAGAATAGAGATTTTTGTTAAAAGAGAATTTCAAATGATTCCTTTATAATTTAATTTTTATGATAAGTAAAACTCTTCTTTTTTATCTTTCTAAAGGAAGTAGTTTCTTTGTTGTCACTAAGCAGTAGAACAGATATTCATTTTCCCTCATAATCTCTTTCCTTGATATGATTTTTTCTTCCCTTAGGAGAAAAAAAAAGAATTATATTACAAAACTATCTATAAAAGAAATTACCTTCCATTTACCCCCACAAGATCATTTTGTGAAGTATGGCCTACCATTTCTCTGACCTCATTCTAACTTGCCCAAATTATTGTGCAAAATAATATGTATATTGAAGAACTATCTAAAAAAATCACTATATAGTACAACACCACATTCACAATTACTTCAGTTTTATCTTTGTTTTATTTTTTAAAATAATTTTACTGTAAAAGTAATTTCTACTCATATTCTGAAGATCAAACCATTAAGAAAGATATGAAAGTATAGCAAATAAAACAAGGTAATAATTTTTGGTGATTGTTTCTATTTCCTTCGTGTTAGTTCTGATCGCTCCCTTTTCATTCATAATTTTTTTAATTTGGGTCTTCTCTCTTTTCTTTTGGATTAGTTTGGCCAGTGGTTTATCAATCTTATTCATTCTTTCAAAAAACCAGCTTCTAGTTTTGTTGATGTGTTCTACTGTATCTCTAGATCCTATCTCATTGATCTCTGCTCTGATCTTGATTATTTACCTTCTTGTGTGTGGGGTTGGCTTAATTTTTTGTTAATTCTCCAGTTCCTTAAGGTATAAAGAGAGCTGGTATATTCTGGATTTTTCAGTATTTTGAGGGAGGCTTGGATGGCTATGTATTTCCCCCTTAGGACTGCCTTTGCTGTATCCCATAGGTTTTGGACTGATGTGTCTTCATTCTCATTGGTTTCCATACATTGTTTAAGGTCTTCTTTGATTTCCTGGTTGAGCCAAACTTTCTTAATCAGGATGGTCTTTAGCTTTCAAGTGTTTGAATTCCTTCCAAACTTTTTCTTGTGGATGAGTTCCAGTTTCAAACCATTGTGGTCTGAGAATATGCAGAGTATAATCTCAACATTTTGGGATCAGTTGAGTCCTGATTTGTGACCCAGTAGGTAGTCTATTCTAGAGAAAGTTCCAAGTGTGCTTGAGAAGGATGAGTATTCTCTTGTTTTAGGGTGGAATGTTCTGTATATATCTGTGAAGAGCATTGATCCAAAGTGTCATTCAATGCTCTTGTTTCTTTATTGGTTTTCTGCTTGGATGATCTGTCTATTTTGTTTTTATCATTTTATTTATTTATCTATCTATTTATTTATTATTTTCAGCATAACAGTAGTCATTATTTTTGCACCACACCCAGTGCGCCATGCAATACGTGCCCTCCATAACACCCACCACCTGGTACCCCAACCTCCCACCCCTCCACCACTTCAAATCCCTCAAATTGTTTTTCAGAGTCCATAGTCTCTTATGGTTCAACACCCCCTCCAATTTCCCCCAACTCGCTTCTCTTCTCTAACTCCCATGTCCTCCATGCTATTTGTTATGCTCCACAAATAAGTGAAACCATAGGATAATTGACTCTCTGTGCTTGACTTATTTCACTCAGCATAATCTCTTCCAGTCCCGTCCATGTTGCTACAGAAGTTGGGTATTCATCCTTTCTGATGGAGGCATAATACTCCGTAGTGAATATGGACCACATTTTCCTAATCCATTCATCCGTTGAAGGGCATCTTGGTTCTTTCCACAGTTTGGCAACCATGGCCATTGCTGCTATAAACTTTGGGGTACAGATGGCCCTTCTTTTCACTACATCTGTATCTTTGGGGAAAATACCCAGTAGTGCAATTGTATGGTCATAGGAAAGCTCTATTTTTAATTTCTTGAGGAATCTCCACACTGTTCTCCAAAGAGGCTGTACCAACTTGCATTCCCACCAACAGTATAGGAGGGTTCTCCTTTCTCCACATCCCCTCCAACACATGTGGTTTCCTGTCTTGCTAATTTTGGCCATTCTAACTGGTGTAAGGTGGTATCTCAATGTGGTTTTCATTTGAATCTCCCTGATGGCTAGTGATGATGAACATTTTCTCATGTGTCTGATAGCGATTTGTATGTCTTCATTGGAGAAGTGTCTGTTCATATCTTCTGCCCAGTTTTTGATATGATTGTCTGTGTTGTGTGTGTTGAGTTTGAGGAGTTCATTATAGATCCTGGATATCAAACTTTTGTTTGTACTGTCATTTGCAAATATCTTCTCCCATTCCATGGGTTGTATCTTTGTTTTTTTTTTGGTTTTTTTTTTTTTTGACTGTTTCCTTCGCTGTGCAGAAGCTTTTGATTTTGATGAAGCCCCAAAAGTTTATTTTCACTTTTATTTCCTTTGCCTTTGGAGACATGTCATGAAAGAAGTTGCTGTGGCTGATACCGAAGACATTACTGCCTATGTTCTCCTCTAGGTTTCTGATGGATTCCTGTCTCACGTTGAGGTCTTTTATCCATTTTGAGTTTATCTTTGTGTACGGTGTAAGAGAATGGTCGAGTTTCATTCTTCTACATATAGCTGTCCCGTTTTCGCATCACCATTTATTGAAGAGACTGTCTTTTTTCCACTGTATATTTTTTTCCTGTTTTGTCGAAGATTATTTGCCCATAGAGTAGAGGGTGCATATATGGGCTCTCTACTCTGTTCCACTAGTCTGTGTGTCTGTTTTTATGCCAGTACCATGCTGTCTTGGTGATCACAGCTTTGTGTTAAAGCTTGAAATCAGGTAACATGATGCCCCCAGTTTTATTTTTGTTTTTCAACATTTCCTTAGTGATTCGGGGTCTCTTCTGACTCCATACAAATTTTTAGATTATTTGCTCCAGCTCTTTGAAGAATACTGGTAGAATTTTGATCGGAATGGCATTTAAAGTATAGATTGCTCTAGGCAGTATAGTCATTTTAACAATGTTTATTCTTCCGATCCAAGAGCATGGAATGGACTTCCATATTTTTGTGTCTTCTTCAATTTCTTTCATGAGTGTTCCAAGGTTCCTCGAGTACAGATCCTTTACCTCTTTGGTTAGGTTTATTCCCAAGTATCTTATGGTTCTTGGTGCTATAGTAAATGGAATTGATTCTCTAATTTCCCTTTCTGTATTTTCATTGTTAATGTATAAGAAAGCCACTGATTTCTGCACATTGACTTTGTATCCTGCCACGTTGCTGAATTGCTATATGAGTTCTAGTAGTTTGGGTGTGGAGTCTTTCGTGTTTTCCATATAAAGAATCATGCCATCTGCGAAGAGAGAGAGTTTGACTTCTTCATTGCCAATTTGGGTACCTTTTATTTCTCTTTGTTGTCTGATTGCTGTTTCTAGGACTTCTAATACTATGTTGAACAAGAGTGGTGAGAGTGGGCATCCTTGTCATGTTCCTGATCTCAACAGGAAGGCTGCAAGCTTTTTCCCATGAGGATGATATTTGCTGTGGGTCTTTCATAGATAGATTTGATGAAGTTCAGGAATGTCCCCTCTATCCCTATACTTTGAAGCGTTTTAATCAAGAACAGATGCTGGATTTTGTCAAATGCTATTTCTGCATCCATTGAGAGGACAACGTGGTTCTTCTCTCTTCTCATATTAATTTGTTCTATCACACTGATTGATTTGCGAATGTTGAACCATCCTTGTAGCCCAGGGATGAATCACACCTGGTCATGGTGGATATTCTTTTCAATGTGCTGTTGGATCCTGTTTGCTAGGATCTTGTTGAGAATCTTAACATCCATATTCATCAGTGATATTGGTCTGAAATTCTCCTTTTTGGTAGGGTCTTTGCCTGGTTTGGGGATCAGGGTAATGCTGACTTCCTAGAAAGAGTTTGGAAGTTTTCCTTCTGCTTCAATTTTTTGAAACAGCTTCAGGAGAATAGGTGTAATTTTTTCTTTGAAAGTTTGTTAGAATTCCCCATGGAATCCGTCAGGTCCTGGGCTCTTGTTTTTTGGGAGGTTTTTGATCACTGCTTCAATCTCGTTACTAGATATCGGTCTATTCAGGTTGTCAATTTCTTCCTGGTTCAGTTTTGGGAGTTTATAGTTTTCCAGGAATGCATCCATTTCATCTAGGTTGCTAAGCTTATTTGCATATAACTGTTGATAATAACTTCTGATGATTGTTTCTACGTGTTAGAAACACATTGGTGTTAGTTGTGTTAGTTAATTGGTGTTAGTTGTGATCTCTCCCTTTTCATTCATAATTTTATGAACTTGGGCTTTCTCTCTTTTCTTTTGGATTAGTGTGGCCAGTGGTTTATTGATCTTGTTGATTCTTTCAAAAAAACCAGCTTCTAGTTTCATTGATATGTTCTACTGTATCTCTGGTTTCTACCTCATTGATCTCTGCTCTAATCTTGATTATTTCCCTTCTTATGTGTGGAGTTGGTTTGATTTGTTGTTGATTCTCCAGTTCTTTAAGGTGTAGAGACAGCTGGTGCGTTCTGGATTTTTCAATTTTTTTTGAAGGATGCTTGGATGGCTATGTATTTCCCCCCTAGGACCGCCTTTGCTGTATCCCATAGGTTTTGGACCAAAGTGTCTTCATTCTCACTGGTTTCCATGAATTGTTTCAGTTCGTCTTTGATCTTCTGGTGGTCGTTAAAGGTGGTCTTTAGCTTCCAGGTGTTTGAGTTCCTTCTGAACTTTTCCTTGTGATTGAGCTCCAGTGTCAAAGCATTGTGATCTGAGAATGTGCAGGGAATAATCTCGGTCTTTTGGTATCGGTTGAGTCCTGATTTGTGACCCAGTGTGTGGTCTATTCTTGAGAAGGTTCCATGTGCACTTGAGAAGAATGAATATTCTGTTGTTTTAGGGTGGAATGTTCTGTATATATCTATGAGGTCCATCTGGTCCAATGTGTCATTCAATGCTCTTGTTTCTTTATTGATTTTCTGCTCCGGTGATCTGTCTGTTTCAGAGAGAGGCATGTTAAGATCCCCTACTATTAGTATATTCATATCACTATGACTCTTTATCTTGATTAACAGTTTTCTTAAGTAATTGGCTGCTCTCATATTGGAGGTATAGATATTTAACAATTGTGAGATCATCTTGGTGGATAGTCCCTTTAAGGATTATTTAGTGTCCTTCTGTATCTCTGACTACAGTCTTTAGTTTGAAATCTCATCCATCTGATATGAGAATCGCTACCGCAGTCTTCTTTTGAGGCCCCCTGGCATAAAAAATGCTTCTCCATCCCTTCATTTTCAGTCTGGGTGTATCTTTAGGTTCAGTATCGGTCTCTTGTATGCAACATATGGATGGGTCCTGTTGTTTTTTCCAATCTGCAACCCTGTGCCATGTTTTAGGTGCATTTAGGCCATTCACATTGAGAGTGATTATTGATAGATATGTTTTTATTGACATCATGTTACCTTTGAAGTCTTTCTTTCTGTAGATTGTCTCTATATTTCTGTTCAGTGCTATTCTTAGGAATTTTCCTCTTTTATAGAACCCCCCCTTAATATTTCCTGCAGTGTCAACTTGGTGGTTGCATAGTCTTTTAAGCCTTGCTGGTCTTGGAAACTCTTTATCTCTCCATCCATTTTGAATGTCAGTCTTGCTGGATAAAGTATTCTTGGCTGAATGTTCTTCTCATTTAATGCCCTGAATATATCTGCCAGCCCTTTCTGGCTTGGCAGTTCTCTGTGGACAGGTCTGACGTTTCTGATGGCTTTCCTCTGTAAGTAAGGAGCCTCTTTGTCCTAGCGGCTTTCAAGAGATTATACCTACAATTATGATTCCTCAATTTGACTATCAGGTGTTTTGATTTTTTTTTTTGGAATGTATAATCTTGGGTGGAGACTTATCAGCCTCTAGTACATGAACGCTGGTTCCATTCGCGAGATTGGGAAAATCTTCGTGAAGAACTTGTTCCACTATGTCTTCTAGACTTCTTTCTTTCTCCTCCCCTTCAGGGATTCCAATAATTCTGATGTTGGAACGTTTCATGGCATCATTTATTTCCCTGATTCTGTTTTCGTGATTTCTAAGCTGTTTTTTCCAGGCTTCCTCCTGATCCTTTCTCTCTATCTGTTTGTCCTCCAGATCACTAATTCTATCTTCTGTCTCAGTTACCCTAGCTTTGAGAGAATTTAGATTAGATTGGAACTAATTGAGAGCATTGTAAACCTCAGCCCTGGTAGCTTTAAGCTCCACCCTAACATTGTGTACATCATCTCTTATCGCTTTCAGCTCAACTCTAATCAATTCCGCTTGGTCATCCATGGCTTTCTCCAACCTAGCTATTGCCTGGATAATTGTTAGCCTGAATTCTCTTTCCGACATATTGTCTATGTTGATAGCCATTAGTTCTGTTGCAGAAGTTTCATCTTCTGTATTTTTTTTTCTGTTGGGCATTGCTCCTCCTAGTCATTTTGGTGAGAGATGACTGAAAAGATGTAGCTGGATGTATTGACCATGGTGCAGTCAAGGTGCACCCTGGAACACTTCTGAGCAATCAGGATTCCCCACCCAAACGAGAGACAAAAGAAAACAAAAAGAGAGAGAGAGACAGGAAAGAAAGGGAAGGTGAATGAGAAGGTTCAACCCAAATGGGCCCCAAGGTAAGATTTATGAAGTAGACAAACAAAAACAGATAAACAAAAAGACTGATAAAAGTATATGACAAAAAACCAATATATATATATATATATATATATATATATATATATATATATATATATGCAAATAAAGGAAGAACCTCGTCAAATAGAACCCCACATGTAAGACTTACATACTATCAGGACAAACACAAAAACACAGAAACACTGGTGCATGAAAAAGATGGTAGAGTGGTTATAAATTCTCAGTGTGGGCAAGGAAAGTTGTTTTGATTCTTCCTGGATGTATCTTGATATCTTTGTTAAAGGGCTCAACTTTCCTAAGATAAAGGGGGATTAAAAATTGGTTTACCTATAGGGTTAGTATTGATTGGGGAAAGGGGATTACTTTGAAGTTTAACTCTATATGAATATTAGAAAATATAAATAAAAAGAAATAAACTAGACTAAATTAAACTAAAATTAAAAAAAGATATTAAAAAAGATTAAAAAATAGAAATGCAAAAGAAAAACATAGGTGTATGTATCAAAAAGTTCAGTTTAGAAGGTTATTATGGAATTTGATGTACTGGACAGCTCACTGTGATGGTAAATAGGTTAAAAAATTATCTATATAAAAAAATTTCACATTGAGAGTGATTATTGATAGATACATTTTTATTGACATTGTGTTACCTTTGAAGTCTTTCTTTCTGTAAATTGTCTCTATATTTCTGTTCAATGCTTTTCTTAGGATTTTTCCTCTTTTATAGAACCCTGTTAATATTTCTTGCAGTGTCGGCTTGGTGGTTGCATAGTCTTTTAAGCCTTGCCGGTCTTGGAAACTCTTTATCTCTCCAACCATTTTGAATGTCAGTCTTGCTGGATAAAGTATTCTTGGCTGCATGTTCTTCTCACTTAGGGACCCAAATACATCTTGCTAGTCCTTTCTGGCTTGCCAGGTTTCTGTGGACAGGTCTGCCATTATTCTGTTGGGCCTTCCTCTGTACATAAGGAGCAATTCAAAGTATAGGGATAGAGGAAACATTCCTCAACTTCATAAAATATATCTATGAAAAAAACACAGCAAATATCATACTCAATGGAAAAAGCTGACAGGCTTCCATTTGAGATCAGAAACATGACAAGGATGCCCACTCTTTCCACTCTTGTTCTAGCACCACATAGTACTAGAAGTCCTAGCAACAGCAATCAGACAACAAAGAGAAATAAAAGGTATTTGAGTTGGCAGTGAAGAAGCTAAACTCTCTCTCTTTGCAGATGACATGATAATTTATGGGAAAGCCAAAAGACTCCACCCCCAAACTACTAGAACTCATACTGCAATTCAGTAATGTGGCAGGATACAGAATTAATGTACACAAATCAGTTGCTTTCTTATGCATTAATAATTAAAATATAGAAAGGGGAATTAGATAGTCGATTCCATTTACTATAGGACCAAAAACCATAAGATACCTGGGAATAAACCTAACCAAATAGGTAAAGGATCTGTACTTGAGGAACTACGGAACACTCATGAAAGATATTGAAGAAGACACAAAAAGGTGGAAGAGCATTCCATACTCATGTATCAGAAGAATAAACATTGTTAAAATGTCTATACTATCTAGAACAATCTATACTTTCAATCTCATTCCAATCAAAATTCCATCAGCATTTTTCAAAGATCTGGAGCAAACAATCCTAAAATTTGTATGGAACCAGAAGAGACCCAAATTGCTAAGGAAATGTGGAAATAGAAAAACAAAACTGGGGGCATCACGTTGCCTGATTTCAAGCTTTACTGCAAAACTGTGATCAGCAAGACAGCATGGTACCAGCAAAAAAACAGACACATAGACTAATGGAACAGAGTAGAGAGCCCAGATATGGACCCTCAACTTTATGGTCAAATAATATTTGACAAAGCAGGAAAGAATATACAATGGAAAGAAGATAGTCTCTTCAATAAATGGTGCTGGGAAAATTGGACAGCTATGTACAGAAGAATGAAACTCAACCATCGTCTGATATCATACACAAAGATAAACTCGAAATCTATAAAGGAATCTATAAAAATCCTAGAGGAGAACATAGGCAGTAACCTCTTCGACATTGGCCAAAGCAACTTCTTTCAAGACACATCTCCAAAGACAAAGGAAACAAAAGGGAAAATTAACATTTGGGACTTCATTAAGATCAAAAGCTTCTGCACAGCATAGGAAACAGTCAACAAAACAAAGAGACAACCCATGGAATGGGGAGAAGATATTCGCCAATGACACTACAGACAAAGGGCTGATATCGAAGATCCATAAAGAACTTCTCAAACTCCACACACATGAAAAATATAATCATGTCAACAAATGGGCAGAAGATGTGAATAGACACTTCTCCAATGAAGAGATAGAAATCGTTAACAGACACATGAAAAAGTGTTCAACATCCTTAGCTGTCAGTAAGATTCAAATCAAACCACATTTACACCAGTTAGAATGGCCAAAATTTACAAGACAGTAAACAACATGTGTTGGAGAGGATGTAGAGAAAGGGGAGCCCTCTTACACTGTTCGTAGGAATGGAAGTTGATGCAGCCACTTTGGAAAAGAGTGTGGAGATTTCTTAAAAATTAAATGTAGAGCTACCCTATGACCCAGCAATTGCACAACTGGGTATTTACTCCAAAGATACAGATGTAGTGAAAAGAAGGGCTATATGTACTCCAATGTACATAGCAGCAATGGCCAGAGTTGCCAAACTGTGGAAGGAGCCAGGATGCCTTTCAATGGACGAATGGATAAAGAAGATGTGGTCCATATGTACAATGAAGTATTATGCCTCCGTCAGAAAGGATGGATACCCAGCTTTTGTATCAACATGGAAAGGACTGGAAGAGATTATGCTAAGTAAAATAAGTCAAGCAGAAAGAGTCAATTATCATATGTTTTTGCTTATTTGTGGAGCATAAGGAATAACACGGAGGACATGCAGAGATGGAGAGGAGTGAGTTGGGGGAAATTGGAGAGAGAGACAAACTATGAGAGTCTATGCACTCTGGGAAACAAACTGAGGGTTTTGGAGAGGAGGGGGGTGGGGGGTTTTGTGAGCCTGTTGGTGGGTATTATGGAGGGCACATATTGCATGGAGAACTGGATGTGGTGCATAAACAATGAGTTCTGGAACACTGAAAAGAAATTTAAAAAGACAAAAACAAGAAAATAAAAATAATCTATAATCACTCACTGTTTATATTTTTTGAATTTTTTTTTGTTTTGTTTTTTTGTTTTGTTTTTAGATATTGTCTGTAAGAAAAAAAAATGTCATGGAATCTTAACCTCAGACAAGACTATTCTGCAAACACTATAAAATAAGACAAAGCAAGGGAATTTCATAATTTTGTCTAAGCACAGAGAAAAACAGGTTTGCCCTACCAGACACAAAATATCAAGCATGTTCTCTCTCTGCCAAAATGAATGACTGCTACTTTATTCCCAGTTCCAGCTTTTTCTTTATGCTCGTCTCTCTCTTCCTTAACACATAAGATTTGCTGTGATGCCCAATCATAGAATCCCTCTTACTCTGCTTTCTGCCAGCATTTAATCTGGAACAAACTTCTTTATATGCTCTTCCAAATTAACCAACCAGAACCCAAACCTTAGAATTTGGTCTTTATAATAGTATCTTACTGAGACACCCCATACTCCCCCATGGTGTATGTTTTTTTCTTGTTGTAGTGAGAAATAAATCTAATGTTTTTAATTATAGATGTGTATATTAATCACATGTATCTGATTCTTTGACATCTAGGGCCTTGCTAGAGGGACTGCTCTTAGCACTGTTAACCAATTTCTAGAGATAGTTAACAATTCATTTGTGACTATGCCTTTCATATTCAAACCAACCAATCTAGAAACCCTACCTCAACCACCTCCTTTATAGGCTTTCATACTCTGGGCCTCTTTTCAGTCACTGTGATCACCTCAAGGGTAAGTACCAGACAACTAGGGGAGCCCATATGCCCATTAAAATTATTCTAATCCTTAACCTGCTTACCCTGTCTTGCCCATTCCTTCCCCAAGAAACCATAATAAAGGTTCTTGCCTAAGTCCCCATCCCCATCTCTATCTTCTGACTGATACTGGTGCCTCTTTAGGTACCTCTCATGATGTACCATTACTATTTCCAGGAATTTATAAGTATAAAAACTTCTTCATTCATGACAATCATTTCTGTGTCTGCATACCTCGCTATTCTTGATTAAAACAAATCTCAAGTATATTTTAAAACAGCATGTCCCTTTAACTGAAGAAGAATATATATTTTTTTCTTCAAATTTTTATTAAATTCTAGTTAGTAAACACATAGTACAATATTGGTTTCGGGGTAAAATTCAGTGATTTGTCATTTATATACAACATCCAATGCTCATCATAATAAGTGCCCTTTGTAATACCCATCAACAATTTGGCTCACATCCCCCCACTCCCTCCATCAACCCTCAGTTTGTTCTCTCTAGTTAAGAGTCTCATATGGTTTGTTTCTCTCTTTCACTCTCTCATTCTCTCTTTCATGGTGATATATACTTTCTCTTTCATTTTTCTCTATCCAGTGTCCTTCCTCAGGTGTCAAGGTAAACCTGGAAGAAATCATGGTTGCAACACCAGGGGCTGTGCTTAGTTGGCTAGATTGAAACTCCTGGTAGCTAAAAATATATTTGGCTAGGTGTGTCAAAACCAAGCTAATAAAAGGAGCCAAAGTCAGTCTCAGAAGGGCAATGTCAAGATTAGAAATAAGGAGAAAGTGTTAGAGACAGAACACTCATTAGGTTTAGAAACTGACTGAGAAAAAAAGCAAAACAGAAAAGAAAAGGAGGAAGAAAAAGGGTTTGAGACATTAACCATGAACAAAGCATCAGTGCTTGTTATCTGGGATAGAACCTAAGGAAATGGGAAAAATCTGTATGATATTTAATTTTTAATATTTCCTTGTGATTAAAAAAAAAAAAATATATATATATATATATATATATATATATATATATATATATATATATTTGGGAGAGAGAAATAGAGGAAGATAATGAGCCGAGGGGACAGAGGATCTCATGCAGACTCCATGCTGAGTGGGTAACCCAACTTGGGGTTTGATTGCACGACCCTGAGATCATGACCTGAGCCAAAACTAAGAATTAGAACTCAGGTGCCCCTTTATATTTATTTTTTAAAATATTAGTTGCAACAAATAAAAATACTTATTGTTTGGATATTTATGAGATGACAGAGGAGTGGGGGACCCCGTTTCAACCAGTCCCCTGAATTTAGCTGGATATCTACCAAGCCAGACTGAACACCCATGAAATCAGCCAGAGATGTAAGATTGTATGACAGGAAGCACCAGATAATAGCCTTTGAACAGAATCCAGGAGCCTAACTGAAAAATGCTTGGATTGGGGTAGCCACTTGTGTGGACCTGTGCCTGTGGACCTGGGGGGCTGGCCATCACTGAAGCCACCACCCACACCCACCGAGACTGGGATTGTGGTTTTGGAGGTACAGGGGGCAGAGACAGGCAGTTGATATTTTCAACTCTGTACATTCCCTCAACCACCCCTCAACAGAATGAATTAGAAGAGGAACTCTCAACAAAGAAAATAACAAGAGACAATACTCTCTCTGGTAGACCTAAGGATATGGATATAAGCAAGATATCAAAAATAGACTTTAGGGTAACAGTTATGAAGACAATAACTAGGCCAGAGAAAACCATTAACAGCCACATAGATTCTCTAAGGGCAGAAATGAGAGCTAATCAGGCTAAATTTTAAAATGCTATGAGTGAGATCCAATCAAAGCTAGACAATCTAAAAGCTAGGGTAAATGAAACAGAAAAACAAATTAGCAATCAAGAAGTCAAACTGACAGAAAGGAAGGGACAGAAAGAGGCCTGGAACAAACCCATTAAAATCCATGAAAATAGGGGGCACCTGGGTGGCTCAGTGGGTTGAGCCTCTGTCTTCGGCTCAGGTCATGGTCCCAGGGTCCTGGGATCAAGCCCCACATGGGGTTCTCTGCTCAGCGGGGAGCCTGCTTCTCCCTGTCTCTCTGCCTACTTGTGATCTCTCTCTCTATGGCAAATAAATAAATAAAAAATCTTTTAAAAAAATCCATGAAAATAGAATTAGAGAAATAAATAATGCCATGAAACATTCCTATATCAGAATCATTGGGATCCCTGGGGGTGTGGAGAGAGCAAGAGGATTAGAAGATATATTTGAGCAAATTGTAGGTGAGAACTTCTCTAATGTGGGGAATGAAACTGGCATACGTGTCCTAGAGGCAGAGAGAACCACTCCCAAGATCAAAGAGAACAGCCCGACACCCTGGCGTGTAAGAGTAAAACTCGCAAATCTTAGACCCAAGAAAGCCATTCTAAGACTAGTTAGGGGGGAATGTCTATTCCTTCCCTACAGAGGGACGAACATCAGAATAACATCAGACCAGTCCACAGAGACCTAGCCAGACAAAAAGGGCTGGAAAGACATATTCAGGGTACTAAATGAGAAGAACATGCAGCCAAGAATACTTTATCTGGCAAGGCTGTAATTCAGAACGGATGGAGAGACAAAGAGCTTCCAGGACTGGCAGAAACTGAAAGAATAGGTGAACACTAAGCCAGCCCTACAAGAAATATTAAGGAAGGTTCTGTAAATGGAGAAAGTCTCCAAGAGTGATATAGAACAGAAATTTACAGAGACAATCTATAGAAGCAAGGACTTCACAAGCAACATGATGACAATAAAATAATATCTTTCAGTAGTCACTCTCAATGTGAATGGACTAAGTGCTCCCATGAAATGGCACAGGGTTGCAGATTGGATAAAAAGACAGAACCCATCCATATGCTGTCCACAAGGGACCCATTTTGAAACTAAAGATACATCCACACTGACAGTGAAAGGTTGGATAACAATCTTTCATACCAACAGACCTCAAAAGGAAGCTGAGGTAGCAATAATAATATCAGAAAAAATTAGGTTTTAAGCTAAATGCAGTAGAGATACAGAAGGACACTATATTATTCTTAAAAAGTCTACCCAATAAGAGGATCAAACTATTGTAAATATCTATGCCCCCAACATGGGGGCAGCCAACTATTAACCAAAATAGACATATTGATAATGATATGTTAATAGTAGGATATCTCAACAATCCAGTCTCAGCAAAAGACAGATCATCTAAGCAGAAACTCAACAAAGAAACACGAGCTTTGAATGACACACTGGACCAGATGGACCTCATAGATATGTACAGTATATTCCACCTTAAAACAACAATTCACACAGAACTTTCTCCAAAATAGACCACATACTGGCTCACAATCAGGTCTCAACCAATACCAAAAGATTGAGATCATTCACTGCATATTCTCAGACCATAATGCTTTGAAACTGGAACTCAATCACAAGAAAAAATTCAGAAGAAATTCAAACACTTGGAAGCTAAAGACCATACAATGTTTGGGTCAACCAGGAAATCAAAGAAGAACTTAAATAATTCATGGAAACCCAATAAGAATGAAAACACATTGGTCCAAAACCTACACAATACTGATAAGGTGGTTCTAAGGGGGAAATTTATAGTCATCCAAGCCTCATTCAAAAAAATAGAAAAATTCCAAATTCACCAACTAAGTTTACACCTTAAAGAACTGGAGAAAAGACAACAAATGAAACCCATATCATGCATGAGAAAGGAAATAATTATGATTAGAACAGAGATCAATGAATTAGAAACCAGAAATATAGTAGAACACATCACCTAAACAGGAAGCTGGTTCTTTGAAAGAATTAATGAGATCAATAAACAACTAGGCAGACTTATCCAAAAGAAAAAAGAAAAGACCAAGTTAATAAAATTATGGATGAAAGGAGAGAGATCACGACTAACACTAAGGAAATAGAAATAATTATCAGAAATTTTTTATCAAAGATTATATGCCAATAAATTAAGCAACATGGAAGAAATGGATATTTCCGGGAAACCTATGAACTATCAAGAGTGAAACAAGAAGAAATTGAAAACCCGAGTAGACCAATAACCAGTAACAAGATTGAATCAGTGATCAAAAATCTCCCAAAAAACAAGAGTCCAGGACCTGATGGATTCTCTGGAGAATCCTACCAAACATTCAAAGAAGAAATTATACTTATTATCCCAAAGCTTCTTCACCAGAAAGGAGAATTTCAGATCAGTATCCCTGATGAATGTGGATGCCAAAATTCTCAACAAGATCCTAGCTAATAGGAACAAACAGTACATTAAAAGGATTATCCATCAGGACCAGGTAGGATTTACCTCTGGAATGCAAGGGTGATTTAACATTCACAAATTAATGTGATAGAAACATTAATAAGAGGAGAAGAACATATAGTCCTCTCAATGGATGCAGAAAAAGCAATTGACAAAATACAGCATCCTTTTTTGATTAAAACGCTTCAGACTGCAGGGATAGAGGGAGCATTTCTCAATTTCACAAAAACCATCTATGAAAAGCCCACAGTGAATATCATTCTCAATGGGGGAAAACCTGAGGCTCTTTTCCTTAAGGTCAAAACCATGACAAGGATGCCCACTCTCACCACTATTGTTCAACAAAGTCTGGAAGTCTTAGCAACAACAATCAGACAACAAAAAGAAATAAAATGTATTCAAATTGACCATGAAGAAGTCAAACTCTCTCTCTTCGCAGATGATATTATACTCTGTGTGGAAAACCTATAAGTCTCCACCTCCAAATTACTAGAACTCATATAGAAAGTCAGTAATGTGGCAGGATACAAAATCAATGCACAAAAATCAATTGCTTTCCTATACACTAACAATGTAACTGTAGAAGGAAAAATTATCAAATAGATTCCATTTACAATAGTACCAAAAAAACACAAGATACCTTGGAAAAACCTAACCAAAAAGGTAAAGGATCTATACTCTAGAAACTACAGAACACTTATGAAAGAAATTGAAGAAGACACAAAAATATGGAAAAACATTCCATGCTCATGGATCTGAAGAATAAACATTGTTAAAATGCTGCCCAAAGCATTCTATACTTCCAATTCCATCCCAATAAAAATATCAATGGAATTTTTCAAAGTGCTGGAAGAAACAATCCTAAAATTTTTATGGAAACAGAAAAGACCCCAAATAGATAAGGAAATGTTGAAAAAGGGAAAAAAAAGCTGGGGACATCACATTGCAAGATTTGAAGCTATATTACAAACCTGTGATCGCTAAGACATTATGGTATTGGCACAGAAACACAGAAAAAGATAAATGGAACAGAATGGAGAGCCCAGATATGGACCCTCAGCTCTACAGTAAATTAATCTTCCACAAAACAGGAAAAAATATCCAATGGGAAAAAAACCACAGTATCTTCAACAAATGGTGATGGGAAACCTGGACTGTTATACACAGAAGAATGAAACTCCACCATGCTCTAAGGTCAGGAACACGGCAGGGATGTCCATTATCACCACTGCTATTCAACATAGTACTAGAAGTCCTAGCCTCAGCAATCAGACAACAAAAGGAAATTAAAGGCATCCAAATTGGCAAAGAAGAAGTCAAATTATCACTCTTCGCAGATGATATGATACTCTATGTGGAAAACCCAAAAGACTCCACTCCAAAACTGCTAGAACTAGTACAGGAATTCAGTAAAGTGTCAGGATATAAGATCAATGCACAGAAATCAGTTGCATTTCTCTACACCAACAACAAGACAGAAGAAAGAGAAATTAAGGAGTCAATCCCATTTACAATTGCACCCCAAACCATAAGATACCTAGGAATAAACCTAACCAAAGAGGCTAAGAATCTATACTCAGAAAACTATAAAGTACTCTTGAAAGAAATTGAGGAAGACACAAAGAAATGGAAAAATGTTCCATGCTCCTGGATTGGAAGAATAAATATTGTGAAAATGTCTATGCTACCTAAAGCAATCTACACATTTAATGCAATTCCTATCAAAGTACCATCCATCTTTTTCAAAGAAATGGAATAAATAATTTTAAAATTTATATGGAACCAGAAAAGACCTCGAATAGCCAAAGGGATATTGAAAAACAAAGCCAAAGTTGGTGGCATCACAATTCTGGACTTCAAGCTTTATTACAAAGCTGTCATCATCAAGACAGCATGGTACTGGCACAAAAACAGACACATAGACCAATGGAACAGAATAGAGAGCCCAGAAATAGACCCTCAACTCTATGGTCAACTAATCTTCGACAAAGCAGGAAAGAATGTCCAATGGAAAAAAGACAGCCTCTTCAATAAATGGTGTTGGGAAAATTGGACAGCCACGTGCAGAAAAATGAAATTGGACCATTTCCTTACACCACACACAAAAATAGATTCAAAATGGATTAAGGACCTCAATGTGAGAAAGGAATCCATCAAAATCCTTGAGGAGAACACAGGCAGCAACCTCTTCGACCTCAGCCACAGCAACATCTTCCTAGGAACATCGCCAAAGGCAAGAGAAGCAAGGGCAAAAATGAACTTTTGGGATTTCATCAAAATCAAAAGCTTTTGCACAGCAAAGGAAACAGTTAACAAAACCAAAAGACAACTGACAGAATGGGAGAAGATATTTGCAAACGACATATCAGATAAAGGACTAGTGTCCAAAATCTATAAAGAACTTAACAAACTCAACACCCAAAGAACAAATAATCCAATCATGCTCTTACACCATACACAAAGATAAACTCTAAATGGATAAAGACATCAATGTGAGACAGGAATCCATCACAATCTTAAAGAAGAACACTGTGAGTAACCTCTTTGACATTGATCACAGCAACTTCTTTTAAGACACGTCTCCAAAGACAAGGGAAACAAAAGTGAAAATTAACTTTTGGAATGTTATCAAGATAAAAAATTTCTGCACAGCCAAAGAATCAGTCAAGAAAACAAAGAGGCAAACCATGGATTGGAAGATGTTTGCAAATGACACTACAGAAAAAGGGCTGATATCCAAGATCTATAAAAAACTCAAACTCAACACACACAAAAACAGATAATCACGTCAAAAAAATGAGCAGAAGACATGAACAGACACTTCTCCAAATAAGACATACAAATGTCTAACAGACATATGAAAAAATGTTCAACATCATTAGCCATCAGGAAAATTCAAACCAAACCACATTGAGATGTCACCTTACACAAGTTAGAATGGCAAAAATTAACAAGGCAAGAAACAACAAATGTTGAACAGGTTGTAGAGAAAGAACCCTCTTACACTGTTGGTGGGAATGCAAATTGGTGCAACCACTTTGGAAAACAGTGTGGAGCTTCCTCAGAAAGTTAAAAACAGAGCTACCCTATGTATGACCCAGCAATTTCACTACTGGATATTTACCCCAAAGATACAGATATAGCGAAAAGAAGGGCCACATGTACCCCAATGTTCATAGAAGCAGTGTCCATGATAGCCAAACTGGGGAAGGATCTGAGATACCCTTCAACACATGAATGGATAAAGAAGATGTGGTCCTAATGGAACAGAGTAGAGAGTCCAGATATGGACCCTCAACTCTACGGTCAAATAATCTTCAACAAAGGAGGAAAAAATGTTCAGTGGAAAAGACAGTCTCTTCAATAAGTGGTGCTGGGAAAATTGGACAGCTATGTATAGAAGAACATACATACCATACACAAAGATAACCTCGAAATGGATGAAAGACCTCAACGTGAGGCAGGAATCTATCAAAATCCTTGAGGAGAACATAGGCAGTTTACATTGCCTCAACATTGGCTGCAGCAACTTCTTTTAAGACATGACTCTAAAGGCAAAGGAAACAAAAGCAAAAATGAACTTTTGGGACTTAATCAAGATCAATAGCTTCTGCACAGCAAAGGAAACAGTCAACACAACAAAGTGGCAACCCACAGAATGGGAGAAGATATTCACAAATGACACTTCAGACAAAGGGCTAATATCCAAAATGTATAAAGAACTCCTCAAACTCAACATCCAAAAAATAGATGATCATGTCAAAAAATGGGCACAAGACATGAACAGACACTTCTCCAAAGAAAGCATACAAATGTTAAGAGACATACAAAAAAATGTTCGTCATCACTAGCCATCAGGGAAATTCAATTCCAAACCACATTGAGATACCACCTTACACCAATTAAAATGGCTAAAATATACAGGACAGGAAACAACAAATATTGGAGAGGATGTAGAGAAAGGGGAACCCTCTTACACTGTTGGTGGGAATGCAAGGTGGTATAGCCACTTTGGAAAACAGTGTGGAGATTCCTCAAAAAATTAAAAATAGAGCTATCCTATGACCCTGCAATTGCATTACTGGATATTTGCCCCAAAGATACAGATGTAGTGAAAAGAAGGGCCATCTGTACCCCAGTGTTCATAGCAGCAATGGCCACAATCACTAAACTGTGGAAAGAGCCTAGATGCCCTTCAACAGACAAATGGATAAAGAAGATGTGGTCCATGTATATAATGGAATATTATGCCTCCATCAGAAAGGATGAATACCTAATTTTTGTATCAACATGGACAGGACTGGAGGAGATTATGCTGAGTGAAATAAGTCAAGCAAAGAAAGTCAATTATCATATGGTTTCACTTACTTGTGGAGCATAAGGAATAACATGGAGGACATTAGGAAAAGGAAAGGAAAAGTGAAGTGGGGGAAATTGGAGGGACAGATGAAGCATGAGAGATTATAGCCTCTGAGAAACATACTGAGGGTTTTGGAAGGATAGGGGGTGGGTATTAAGGAGGGCATGTATTGCATGGAGAAGTGGGTATTGTATTTAAACAATGAATCATGGAACACTACTTCAAAAACTAATGATGTTGTATATGGTGACTAACAATAATAAAAATACTTATTGTTTGATTTTGCAGATTTTATAGCTTTATTTTTAGGAAGAGCTATTTTATTTCCTTACAATTTAAATATGAAATTATCTAAGTTTAATTTTTTTCTACTAGTTAGAAAGTGAGAATTCTGATCTGTCTTGTTAATAATGAATATATAACAAATGGTGTCATGAAGTTGGGAGGTCTGATGTAAGTGCAGCTCTGGAACGCCAGAAAAGCTCTCAGAAAAAATGGTGGTAGGTGACTTATTCTCTTCGTGCTGTATAGAATATGAAATTCTGAATCTCAAGCAATATTTTATTCCAAATGGGATCATTTCCAAGCAATAAACAACATATGAATACATTAAATATAGCTTCCACATACACACAACTCAGAATTGAACTGTTACTCATACTTCTAAGCACATTATGGCAGTTCTCACATGAAAAATGGTAGACAGGGGACACCTAGGTGGCCTAGTTACATAGGCATCTGACTCTTGATTTCAGCTCTGGTCATGATCTCAAGGTCATGAGATCAAGCCCCACATCAGTCTCCACACTCAGCAGGAAGTCTGTTTGAGATTCTCTTCTCTCTCTCCCCTTCTGCCCCTCCCCCAGCTCATGCTCTCTAAATAAATAAATAAATAAGTAAGTAAATCAGTAAAATCTTTTAAAAAGGAAAAATGGTAGACAATGTCCTGTCCAATTTATTTGAATGAAGTATAGGCTCCTAATGATGAAAAACATATTTCATTAATTTTTCATTCACTTCCCAGTAATCTGTAGTGAGAAAGACCTTCTCTAAAACCACTTTCTTTCTAAAATATATCAAGATAAAAGTATTTATCCTCTTCTTTTCTTGTTTGCACTATTTAATCTGAAAATACTTTCAGATTTCACAGAAATAAGAGCATATTTCTTCAAGGATCTTTACAAATAGTTTTTTAGTAGATACCTTAACTCCAAGAAGAAGCTTAATGTCAGGACAGTCCCATTATCTATTTCATTTATGTGTAGGATCATAGACTCTTTGAGTTAGGAGGGGCCGAAATATTTTTTTTTAAGATTTTATTTATTTGTTTGAGAGAGAGACAGTGAGAGACAACATGAGAGAGGAGAAGGTCAGAGGGAGACGCTGAGTCCCCATGGAGCTGGGAGCCTGATGGGGGACTTGATCCTGGGACTCCAGGATCATGACCTGAGCTGAAGGAAGTCGCTTAACCAACTGAGCCACCCAGGCGCCCCGGCAGGCTGAAATATTAATGGAAGATACTTTTTGTCATCTACTTTAGTTCATATTAATATCCTAGTCCCTTTTTCACACTCCATCGCTTCCAAATATTTGAAAAGGGATTTCACAGTCCCTTATCCAATATAAGTACAGATTTATTAACCAGTTCCAGGTACCATTCTCTGGTAGCTTCAGATTATGAATTCCCTTTTAAAAATGTTGTACAACATTCTAGATTTGATCTGACCTCTAACCTAACATAGCATGGGCTTTGTGGGAAGCCATTATATGGCATTGACTCATATTGAGTTTTTTGTCAACTGAACTCTCTAATCCTTTTATGATAAGTCTCCAGTTCTCTTTTTGTGAAATTAATATTTTTTAAACTAAATGCATGAATTTCCATTTAATTCAATTAAACTTCATATTTTAGTGTTAGTCCAATATTTATTATGAGTCATAATAATAGCTTTCTTGAAAAACTCAATAAACTTCTTTTAGACTCAAATGGTGAATAGTTTATTTTGCCCATTTATAGTGTCTGTGATGAACTCCTCAAATTTTCCATAATAGTGCAAAAATATCCATATGCAATTCATAAGCTAATTGGTGTTATTGTGTCCCAATAACTTTTTCAAAGAGCTGGAACAAATAATCTTAAAATTTGTATGGAATTAGAAGAGACCCCGAATTGCTAAGGAAATGTTGAAAAACATAAATAAAACTGGGGGCATCACGTTACCTGATTTCAAGCTTTACTACAAAGATGTGATCACCAAGACAGCATGGTACTGGCATAAAAACAGACACATAGACCAGTGGAACAGAGTAGAGAGCCCAGATATGGACCCTCAACTCTATGGTCAAATAATCTTCGACAAAACAGGAAAAAATATACAGTGGGAAAAAGTCTCTTCAATAAATGGTGCTGGGAAAACTGGGCAGCTATATGTAGAAGAATGAAACACACCCATTCTCTTACACCGTACACAAAAATAAACTCAAAATGGACAAAAGACCTCAATGTGAGACAGGAATCCATCAGAATCCTAGAGGAGAACATAGGCAGTAATCTCTTCGATATCAGCCACAGAAACTTCTTTCAAGATATGTCTCCAATAACTTTTTATTTACAAAAACAATCAAGAAGGGAGCCTTGGTGGCTCAGTTGGATAAGCATCTGCCTTCTGCTCAGGTCGTGGTCCTGGAGTCTTGAGATCGAGTGCTTCATTGTGATCCCTACTCAGCAGGGAGTCTTCTCCCTCTGCCCCTCACCTGCTTGTGTTCTCTCTCTCTCTCCTCTCTCTCTCATTGTCTTTCTCTCCCCCCCCCTCAAATAAATAAATAAATAAATAAAATCTTAAAAAAATGAAAAAAAATTTGGTCTGCGAGCTTAGTCTGTTATCCCCTAAGGTAAAATATTGTACATGAAAGCCTGTCTTGAGCCTTCTGAGAAGTAATTCTGTAGCTTTCCTCAGAGTTTAAAAGAGTTCAGGTCTCCAAGATAGTGAACATGTGCTCTAGGGACTATCAGAATGTATTCTTGCTAGGTTTATAATCATTTGCCTGGAGAATGACAGTTCCAGTTTATTCCTATTGTTTCAGTGTTCAGTTTCATTAGTACCCTCTTTCACTCTCAAAAGTCTTTTAGTTTGGTTAAGAACTATATTATTACTCTGTTAATATGCTATATGGATATGGTCCCTCTTAGGCCCAGAGAAGTTTATAAAACTTAGAATTTAATCAAGATCTCCAGTTTAACTGTTCAGGTAATAAATCTTGCAAAGACTAGTACCTTGCTATTATTTTCTCTTCTATTCAGTTTTAAAATGGCAGATTAAAGGAATGAGAGACAAAGGATTATTGTGATGAACTAAAAGGTGGTTTAAATTACTGGTGTTGAGAGGAATTTGGGGGCAAACAATAGCACTATAAAGAGAAAAACAGGGACTGTGGTCAGAAAAATAGTATTGAAGCCAGAATAAAGGGGAGCATACACAAATGGTCCCTCTTCAGAAATACTACCACAAAATTCATGGTTTTTCAATCTCCTGGTTCTGTGTTGAGGAGAAAAAAATTCTTAACATTTCTGAGATGTTTCTAAGGGCCATTTAATTAAAAATTGAAGATTTCCAAGAATTTTAGATGTGTGTGTGGGGATGGACTACTTAGGGCTTTGCTCCAACACTACAATATTGTAATTCCTTTCAAATCTGTTTTCTAAACAGAAGTTGAGATAAATCTGCTTTCTACATGAATATATTCTAGACATGTTCTTCTGTCAGTGAGTTGTATTGATTTTGGCAAGGCATTTCCCCTCTCTGAGCTTAAGGACTGTCTCATTTTTTTAAGTGGGATGCTAATTTGTGTTATGCCAGTAGAGATTTTTCAAAAATCAAGTACAAAGTGGCTTTTGTAATGCAGACAGAAAGCAGGTGTGCATGTATGTGCACGTATTACTTTAAAATCTTTTCCTGAGTTTTTTGGGACTAACCTTAAAGCTATTTCTTTAACTGCATATCTGATGTACCTGCTATTATTCCTTTTTACCTGTATTCTCACATAGTATGCTCAGTATAATCTATTTGAGAGTTCTTCCCTTTATTTTAAATTGTAGGACAATCTGACCTACAACTTCATGAAGTCATTTAAGAGTGCTTATATTTAGGGGGAAGAGTTAAGATGGCAGAGAATTAGGGGAACCCTAAGCTTTTCTCATCCCTCAAACAAAGCTAGATATCAATCATTCTGCACACCCTAGAAGTCAATTGGAAGTCTGAGAGAACAAAAACTCCCAGTCTACAAGTAGAAAAGTGATAACCTTTTGGAAAACTGGAGGGGCAGAAAGTTGAACTGGGGTAGAAATAGCAAAAATGGGGCAATACCTATCCCTGGAGGAACAATGTGTGTCCACACCACAGGAGACCCTAAAATTTGGGGTTTTGAAACTCAGTTGTGTGCCTGAGATTAAAAAAAAAAAAAACAAAATCAAAAAACAAAAAACTGGACACAAGAAGGGTGAATGGAGGATTCTGACAGAAATTGGGGACACAAGTGATTGATTGCTCTTCTGTGAGGGCTCACTGAAGAGAGGCCTCACAAATGTTAAGCTTCTGGGCTAGAGAACAAGGAGCCACCATATTCATTTTGCCCCATTAGCCCTTCAGGGAGCAAAACAGCACTGCCTAGCGGAGGCCAAGCTGCTTACACCAAGCTCTGCCTCCCTGTGCCCTAGAGGCACATTTCCACTTAGGTAAGTCTACCTGAAAGTCAGCATGAAAGTACCCTCCCCCAGAAGACCAGCACAAAGAATTTGCTTCCACCAAGTTTACTAGTCATAAACTGCTTCAAAGCTTCAGCTCTAGGGGAAAATAGGATCTGGTTTTCTTTTTACCTATATTCTTTATTTTTATATTTTTTTTTTCAGGGAGACTGGGTGGCTAAGTTGCTTAAGTGTCTGCCTTTGGCTCAGGTCATGATCTGGAGGCCCTCCTGCTGAGTCCTACATCAGGCTCTCTGCTCAGCAGAAAGATTGCTTCTCCCTTTCCTTCTGTCCCTCCCCCCTGCTCATGCTCTCTTTTTCTCTCTCAAATAAATAAATATCTTTGTAAAAATTAATAAATTATGTTTTTATTCATTTTCTTTTTAAAGTTTTTGTATTTTTAAATTTTTAAATATTTTTATATTTATATACGTACCATACACACACACACACATACACACACATATACACACATACAGCTTACTTTCATTTTATTTTATTTTATTTCACTTTGTTTTATTTGTTATTTATTTTTTATGGGGTGAGATCTAAATTATTTTAAAAAGTGAACCAAAACACATGCAGGTTCTACTGTTTGGGGTTTGATTTTTTTTTCTTCTGTTCATTGTTTTGTTTTTTTCTTCTCTCTTCTTTCCTTTTCTGGACAAAATAATGAGACAGAGAAATTTATCCCAAAAGAAAGAACCAGATCTCTCCACAGAAACTTGACAGGCCAGAAAGCGGTGGAAGCAAATAGTCAAAGTGCTGAATGGGAAAAATCTCAGCTGAGAATTCTTTTTCCAGCAAGGCTTTCATTCAGAATAAAAGGAGGGATTAAAGAGTTTCCTAGACAAACAAAAGCTAAAGGAGTTCATGACCACTAAACCAGTCCAGTAAGACAATTTAAGGAGGAGTCTTTGAGTGGAGGGGAAAAAAAAAAGGACAAAAAGCAACAAATCTAGAAAGAACAAGTGAACATCTCCAGAAACCACCTTTATATGTAACAAAATGGCCATAAATTCATACCTTTCAATAATCACTCTGAATGTAAATGGATAAATGCTCCAATCAACATACATAGGGAAAAATACATAGGGTATCAGAATGGATTAAAAGCAAAACAAAACAAAACAAAGAACAACAATAACAAAAACAGAAAAACAAGATCCATCTATATACTGCCTATGGGAGACTCATTTTCGACCTAAGGATTGCTTCAGAGTGAATGTGAAGGTATGAAGAAACATCTCTAAAGCTAATGAATATTAAAATAAAACCAGAGCAGCCATACTTATATCAGACAAATGAGATTTTAAAACAGACTGTAACAAGAGATGAAGAAGGGCATTATATCATACATTAGGGGTCTATCCATACAGAAGATCCAAAAATTGTAAATATTTATACCCTCAACTTGGGAACACTCAAACATATAAATCAATTAATAGCAGAGTTAAAGAAACTCATTGGCAAAAATAAAATAGCACCCTACTTATAGCAATGGATACACCACCTAAGCACAAAATCAACAAGGAAACAATGACTTTGAATCACAAACTGGACCAGATGGACTTAACAGATATATTTAGAATTTTTCATCCTAAAGCAGCATCATGTACATGTTTTGTACACATGGATCATTATATAGAATAGAATAGAATAGAATTTTATAGAATAGAATAGACATTATATAGAATAGAACACATACTGTCTAACAAATCAGGCCTCAACCAGTACAAAAATTTTGTATATTTTCAGACTGAAATGTTATGAAACTTGAAATCAACCAGAAGAAAAAATTGGAACAAACTCAATTATATGGAGGTTAAAGAACATCTTACTAGAGAATGAATGGGGTAAACATGAAACCAAAGAAAGAATTAAAAAAAAAAACATGGAATCAAATGAATATGAAAACACAACAGTCCAAAACCTTTGCGATACAGAAAAGGTGATCCTAAGAAGGAAGTATATTGCAGTACAGGCCCACCACAAGAACCAAGAAAAGTCTCAATTACACAAGCTAACTTTACACCTAAAGGAGCTTTTTACACCTAAAGTAGCAAATAAACCCTAAAAACATCTGCAGAAGGGAAATAATAAAGATTAGAGAACAAATCAACAATATAGAAACAAAGAAAAAAAAACAGAAGACTGGCTTAATGAAAATAGATGGTTCTTTGGCATAATTAATAAAATTGGTAATTCCTTAGCCAGACTTACCGAAAATGAAAAAGGACCCAAACAGATAAAATCACAAATTAAAGACCATAGATCACAGCCAACACCACAGATGTTATTAGAGAATACTATGAAAAAGTATATGCCAACAAACTGGGGAGCCTGAAAGAAATGGACAAATTCCTAGAAACTTACAAACCATCAAAAATGAAGTAGGAAGAAAAAAAAAGAATTAAAAAAAAAAAGAAGTAGGAAGGGGCACCGGGGTGGATCAGTTGATTAAGCATCTGCCTTTGCCTCAGCTGATGATTCTGGGGTTCCTGGGATTGAGCCCCACATTGAGCTTCTTCCTCAGTGGGGAGTCTGCTTCTCCCTCTCCCTCTATCAGCCACTCACCCAGCTTGTTCTCTCTCTCTCTCTTAAATAAATAACAAAAATCTTTTAAAAAATGAAGTAGAAAGAAATAGAAAATATGAATAGACCAATAACCAGCAAAGAAATTAATTCAGTAATCAAAATTCTCCCAAAAAACAAAAGTTCATGTCTTTCCAGGGGTATTTTACCAGACATTGAAAGAAGAATTAATGCCTATTCTCAAAATGTTCCAAAAAATAGAAATGGAAGGAAACTTCCAAGCTCATTCCATGAAGGCAGCATTACTTTGATTCTGAAACCAAAGACCCCACTGAAAATAAGAATTACAGGCTAAAATCCCTGCAGAGCATGGATACAAAAATTCTGGCATTTTAACCAGCAAATTTAATTCAACAGTACATTAAAAGAGCAAATTTATTCATCTTGGTGAAGTAAGAATTTTTTCCCCCTGGGCTGCAGGAGTAGCTCAATATTCACAAATCAATCAACATGATACACCCCATTAATAAAAGAAAGGATAAGAACCATATGATCCTGTCAATAGAAGAAGAAAAAAAAGCACTTGACAAAACATAGTATCCTTTCTTTATAAAAACCCTCAAAAAGTAGGGATAGAGGGAATATACTTCAACATCATAAAGGCAATATACACAAGAAACAAAACTAATGTCATTCTCAGTGGGGTAAAAGTGAGGTTCTTTCCTCTACAGTTAGGGAGAAGACAAGGGTGTGCACTCTCATCATTACTATTTAACGTAGTACTGGAAGTCTTAGCCTCAGCAATCAGAAAACTAAAAGAAATAAATGGCATCCACATTGACAAGGAAGAAGTCAAATTTTCACTATTTGCAGATGACCCAATAAACTATGTAGAAAACCCAAAAGACTACCAAAGAAATTTCTGAAACTAATAAATAAATTCAGCAAAGTTGTAGGATATAAAACCAATGTGCAGAAATCTGTTGCATTTCTATACACCAATAACAAAGCAGCAGAAAAAGAAATCAAGGTATCAATCCTATTTGCAATTGCACCAAAAATAGAAAAATACCTAGGGATAACTCTAATCGAAGAGGTAAAAGATCTGTACTATGAAAACTACAAAATGCTTATGAATGAAACTGAAGTAGACACAAAGAAATGGGAAGGCATCCCACACCTATGTATTGGAATAACAAACAAGTTCATAATGCTGATACTACCCAAAGCAGTCTAAACATTTAATGTTTCCCCTATCAAAATACCACTACCATTTTTCACAGAGCTTAAACCAACCTAAAATTTGTATGGATCTATAAAAGACCTCAAATAGCCAAAACAGTTCTGAGAAAGAAAAAACCTAAACTGGAGGCATCGTGATTCCATGTTTAAGGTATATTACAAAACTGTAGAAATCAAGATAGTATGATACTGGCACAAAAACAAAAACATGGATCAATGGAATAGAATAGAGAACCCAGAAATGGATCCACAACCATATGGTCAACTAATCTTTGACAAAGCAGAAAAGAATATCCAATGTAAAAAATACAGTCTCTTCAACAAGTGGTGTTGGAAGAACTGGGCAGCAACATGTGTAAGAATGAAACTGAACTACTTTCCCACACCATACACAAAAATAAATTCAAAATGGATGAAAGACCTAAATGTGACACAGGACACCATCAAAACCTACATGAGAATACAGGCAGAAACCTCTTTGACCTCAACCATAGAAACTTGTTAGACATATAGCAGGAGGCAAAGGAAATAAAAACAAAAATGAACTATTGGAAATTCATCAAGATAAAAAGCTTATGTCCAGTGAAGGAAACAACCAACAGAACTAAAAGGCAGCCTACAGAATGAGGCAAGATATTTGCCTACAAGATTTATTATCTAAAATCTTAAAAGAAATATCAAACTCAACACCCCCAAACCAAATAAAACAGTTAAGAAATGGTAAGTGGACATGAATAGACAGTTTTCCAGAAAGGGATCCAGATGGGTTACAGACAAATGAAAAGATGCTCAACATTACTCATCATCAGGGAAATACAAATGAAAACCATTATGAGATACCACATCACACCTCTCAGAATGGCTAAAATTATCAACACAGGAAACAACAGATGTTATTGAAGGTGCAAAGAAAGGGTAACCCTCTTACACTGGTGCAACCTCTCTGAAGAGCAGAATGGAGGTTCCTCAAAAAGTTGTAAATGGAACTACCTTATAATATAGAAATTATACCACTAGGTTTTTACCCAAAGGATACAAAAATACACTTATGAAGGGATACATGCACCCTGACGTTTATAACAGCATTATCAATAGCAGCCAAGGCATGGAGAGTCCAAATGTCCCCACCATACCTTAGAGAAAACATATATAAATTATATATATATATATATATATATATACACACACACACACACACATATATATGTATATATACAAATGTGTGTGTGTGTGTATATATATATATATATATATATGTATATATATATATATATACATATATACATATATATATACATATATATGTATATATATATGTATATATATATACATATATACATATACATATACATATATACATATGTATATGTATATATACAAATGTGTGTGTGTGTGTGTGTGTGTGTGTATAAAATCACCAGTGGAATATTACCCAACCACCAAAAGGAATGAAAGAGATAATTTGCTGGAAGAGTAGGGGGCCTCATTTCAACTAGACCCCTGAAATTAAATAGATAATTATCAAAATATTCTGAACACCTATGAATTCAACCTGAGATGTAAGAAGAGAATTGCTGGAATTCTACAAATAGAAAATTGACCACTTTTGCAAGGTACAAGGTGGGGAGAAATGAATCTTACAGGATATGTTGGAAGATCATCAGTGGTGGGGAGGGAGCCTCCATAAGCCAGCTACCAGAAAGTGATATAGCCCTGGACCCCAATGTCAGGATCCTTAGAAATCTGCTCCTGTGAGAGATGTTCCTGACTGAAAAGGGCTCAGGTGGTGAAGCAGGGCAGAATCCTTTGTGGGACAATGGGGTCTCACTATCCCTAAGGTCACAGAAAGAACAGGGGTGCCTGAGCAAGCAGAGTTCCCAAGCACTGGAGCGGGGAACCCAGTATGGGTCAGTGTGCTCCAGAGGGGCTTTCAGCTCATCATAGTTCACCATAATCCACAAACTGCAGCATGATTATGCAACAGCTGTCATGCAGGGACCCTGCAAAGGAGAGAAAGGCAGTAGCACACTGCCTTCTCCTGTGAGGAGTGGCATAGACATGCACCACAGGAGTCTGGAATTTGGTACACACAAAACCGAAGAATGTTTGTTCATGAGGGATTGCTGAATAAAGGGGACCATGGTCTCTTGGCTCTGGGGCTTGAGATCAGGGTACAACAATTTTTGTTTTCATCTTCTAGAGAGGGACGGAAGGCCTGCAGGGAACAAAAGCCACCTACACCAACAAGTAGCAGTTCACACTGAGACTGGCCTCCTGGAAAGGGACATTGGAACTCCACCCAGGCAAAGACTCCTGAGAATCAGCACAGCACGCTCCTCCCCCGGAAGACCAGCTGAAACATCAGGGGAACACCAAGTTTACAGATCACACAGTAATGCCAACTCCAGGGGAAGGGGAACACAGTATATAGAATTTGAGAGTTTTTTTCCCTTATGATTCATTTATCTTTCAGTTTAAATTTTTCTTGTCCTTTTTTTCATTTTTCGTTTTCAATTAGTTTCTTATTTTAACAACTCTTTGTTTTTGTCATTTTTAACATTATTTTTTACATTTACATTTCATAGATATATGTCTCATTTTGACTTCCTTTAACTGCATTTAATTTAATTAATTAATTAAAATTAATAATTATTAATTATACTAGTAATAATTAATAATTAAATAAAAATAAATGAATTTTAATTTATTTCTGAAAAGATTTATTTTATCTACTTGACAGAGAATGAAAGAGCACAAATAGAGGGAGCAGTAGAGGAAGAGGGAGAAGTTGGGTCCCCCAAAAACAGCGCACGCAATGCAGGGTTTCATCCCAGGACCCGGGGATCATGGCATGAACAGAAGGCAGACGCTTAATGAACTGAGCAACATAGGTGCCCCAATTTTATTTTTTTGTGTATATAAGTTTGGCTTTCTTTATAATTTTGGGATATATTAACTTCTATCAAACAACACAAATACACCCAGGACCAAGTCAATCACCCTGTTTTGTCCTCCTGGGAGATTATGTTCTCTCTTTCCACTCCTGCAAACCCCCCTCCTTTTTAATTTTTGTTTTTGTGTTTTGATTTTTGTTTCTGACCTCTTCAATTTGCCTACTGTGTATTACACTTGGGTCACAGTTGATATTCTTGATATTGTTGACTTGTTCATCCATTCTTCTCTCGGCAAAATGACTAGGAGGAATTCACAACAAAAAGATGTACAAGAGGAAATACTTTCTGCCACAAATCTAATTTATAAAGCTATAAGTAAAATGTCAGAGATGGAGTTCAGGATAGTAATTATAAAGTTATTAGCTGGACTTGAAAAAAGCATAAAGACACTAGAGAATGTCTTAGTGCTGAAATAAAATCTTCTCAGGCCAAAGTTTAAAATTCTCCAACTGAGATGCATTCTAAATTGGATGCTGTAACAGCTAGAGTAAATGAGGCAGAGGAGAGAGTAAGTGACAAAGAAGAAAAATTGATGGAAAGGAAAGAGGCTGAGATAAAGATGGAAAAACAACTAATAGACCATGAGGAGAGGCTTTAAGACATCAGGGATACCATAAAACAAAACAATATTAGAATTACCAGAGTCCTTGAGGGAGAAGAAAGAGAGGGTCAGAAGATATACTAGAACAAATCATAGCTGAGACCTTTCCTAATCTGGGGAAAGAAATAGGCATTTAGGTCCAAGAGGTAGAGAAGACCCCTCCCAAAATCAATAAAAATAGAGAAATATCCCAACATATAATAGTGAAGCTTGCAAATTTCAGAAATAAAAAGAAAATCCCTGAAAACAACTGAAGACAAGAGGATCTTAACTTAAAAAATTAGGCTGACAACAGATCTATCCAAAGAGATCTGGCAGGAGAGAAAGGGCTGGCAAGATATATCCAGGGTACTAAATGATAAGAACATGGAGCCAAAAATACTTTATGTAGCAAGGCTGTAATTTAGAATGGGAGAAAAAAGAGCCTCCAGGACAGACAGAAACTGAAGAAAGGAGCAAACATAAAAACCTCCAGAGAACAAAAACCTGAAAAAACGGTTTCCTCAGAGCCCACCCCCTTGAGGAGAGCAGGAAGACTTAACTCAGGGAACATTGTATCAAAACCCACATGGCAGGCCCCTCCCCCAGGAAACCAACCAGGAAAAAAATAAAAAAGGAAAAAAAAAAGATGACAAGAGAACAACCACCACTACTTCATAGATACAACTTTTGTTTTTGATTCGTTCCCACTATTCTGGTTCATTTTTTTTATATAGATAATTTTTAAACTACTTAACATCACAGTGAGATGTCCAGTACATCAAATTCCATAATAACATTTTAACCTGAATTTTTGATACATGTACCCGTGTTTTTCTTTTGCTTTTCTATTTTTAATTTTTTTACAATTTAGTTTAGTTTAGTTTAGTTTATTATTTTTTTATTTTTATTTTTTTAATATTCATATAGAGTTAAACTTCAAGGTAGTCCCCTTTCCTCAATCAATGCTACCCCTGTAGGTAAACTAATTTTTAATCCCCCTTTAACTTAGGAAAGTTGAGTCCTTTAACAAAGATATCAAGATACATCCAGGAAGAATCAAAATAACCTTCCTCACCCACATTGAGAATTTATAACCACTGTCCCATCTTTTTCTTCTGCCAGTGTTTCTGTGCATTTGTGTTTGCCCTGATAGTATATAAATCTTATACTTGGGGTTCTTTCTGACAAGGTTCTTCTTCTTCTTGTTTTTTTGGCATATATATATATATATATATATATATATATATATATATATATATAAAATTTCTCTTGTCATATACTTTTATCAGTCTTTTTGTTTGTCTGTTTTTGTTTGTATGCTTCATAAATCTTACCTTGGGGCCCATTTGGGTTGAGCCTTCTCTTTTATCTTCCCTTTTTTTCCTGTCTCTCTCTTTCTTTTTTCTTTTTTCTCTCATTTGGGTGGGGAATTCTGATTGCTCAGAAGCGTTCCAGGGTGCACCTGGATTGCACCATGGTAGATACATCCAGCTACATCCATTCAGCCATCTCTCACCAAAATGACTAGGAGGAGGAATGCGCAACAGAAGAAAAATACAGAGGATGGGCCTTTTGCAACAGAGCTAATCTATGCAAGATCGACATAGACAATATGTCAGAAAGGGAATTTAGGCTAACAATTATCAAGGCAATAGCTAGGTTGGAGAAAGCCATGGATGACCAAATGGAATTGATTAGGGCAGAACTGAAAGCCACAAGGGTAGATGTTCACAATGCTCTCAATGAGTGCCAATCTAATCTAAGTTCTCTAAAAGCTAGGGTAACTGAGACAGAAGATAGAATTAGTGATCTGGAAGACAAACAGATAGAGAGAAAGGATCAGGAGGAAGCCTGGAACAAAAAGCTTAGATCCCACGAAAGCAGAATCAGGGAAATAAATGATGCCATGAAGCGTTCCAACGTCAGAATTATTGGAATTCCTGAAGGGGAGGAGAAAGAAAGAAGTCTAGAAGATATCGTGGAACAATTCCTTGATGAAAATTTTCCGAATCTCGCGAATGAAACCAGCATTCATGTACTAGAGGCTGAACGGTCTTCACCCAAGATTATACACTCCAAAAAAACATCACGACACCTGATAGTCAAATTGAGGAATTATAATTGTAGGTATAATCTCTTGAAAGCCGCCAGGGCAAAGAGGCTCCTTACTTAAAGAGGGAAGCCCATCAGAATAACGTCAGACCTGTCCACAGAGACCTGGCAAGCCAGAAGAGGCTGGCAAGATATATTCAGGGCACTAAATGAGAGGAACATGCAGCCAAGAATACTTTATCCAGCAAGACTGACATTCAAAATAGATGGAGAGATAGAGTTTCCAAGACCAACAAGACTTAAAAGACTATGCAACCAGCAAGCCGACACTGCAGGAAATATTAAGGGGGGGTTCTATAAAAGAGGAAAAATCCTAAGAATAACATTGAACAGACATACAGAGACAATCTACAGAAAGAAAGACTTCAAAGGTAACTCGATGTCAAAAAATGGTATCTATCAATAATCACTCTCAATGTGAATGGCCTAAATGCGCCCATAAAATAACACAGGATTGCAGATTAGATAAAACAACAGGACTGATCCATATGTTGTCTACAAGAGACCCATTTCAAACCTAAGGATACACCCAGACTGAAAGTGAAGGGATGAAGAAGCACCTTTCATGCCAATGGACCTCAAAAGAAGGCCAGGGTAGCAATTCTCATATCAGATAAATTAGATTTTAAACTAAAGACTGTAGTCAGAGATACAGAAGGACACTACATAATTATTTTTTTTAATATTTTTTAAAGATTTTTATTTATTTATTTGACAGACAGAGATCACAAGTAGGCAGAGTGGCAGGCAGAGAGAGAGGAGGAGGAAGCAGGCTCCCTGTTGAGCAGAGAGTCTGATGCGGGCCTCGATCCCAGGATCCTGAGATCATGCCCTGAGCCCAAGGCAGAGATTTTAACCCACTGAGCCACCCAGGCACCTGGACACTACATAATTCTTAAAGGGACTATCCACTAAGATGATCTAACAATTGTAAATATCTCTGTCCCCAATATAGGAGAAGATGATTACATAAGAAAACTATTAATCAAAATAAAGAGTCATATTGATATGAATACCTTAACAATAGGAGATCTTAACACACCACTCTCAGGAATAGAAAGATCATCCAAGCAGAAAATCAATAAAGAAACAAGAGCATTGAATGACACTTTGGACCAGATGAACCTCATAGATATATACAGAACATTCCACCCTAAAACAACAGAATACTCATTCTTCTCAAGTGCACATGGAACCTTCTCCAGAATAGCCCACATACTGGGTCACAAATCAGAACTCAAGCAATACCAAAAGACTGAAATTATTCCCTGCATATTATCAGATCACAATGCTTTGAAACTGGAGGTCAATCACAAGGAAAAGTTTGGAAGGAACTCACCTGGAAGCTAAAGACCACCTTGCTTCAGAATGCTTGGATTAACCAGAAGATCAAAGAAGAACTGAAACAATTCATGGAACCAATGAGAATGAAGACACTTCGGTCCAAAACCTATGGGATACAGCAAAGGCGGGCCTAAGGGGGAAATGCATAGCCATCCAAGCCTCCCTCAAAAGACAAAAAAAATTGAAAAATCCAGAACACAGCAGCTGTCTCTACACCTTAAAGAACTGGAGAATCAACAACAAATCAAACCAAGTCCACACATAAGAAGGGAAATAATCAAGATTAGAGCAGAGATCAATGATGTAGAAACTAGAGATACAGTAGAATGTATCAATGAAACTAGATGCTGGTTTTTTGAAAGAATCAATAAGATCGATAAACAATTGGCCACACTAATCCAAAAAAAAAAAAAAAGAAAGCTAAATTAATAAAATTATGAGTGAAAAGGGAGAGATCACAACGAACACCAAGGAAGTAGAAACAATCATCAGAAGCTATTATCAACAGTTATATGCCAATAAGTTAACCAAACTTGATGAAAAAATTGCATTCCTGGAAAGCTATAAACTCCCAAAATTGAAGCAGGAAGAAATAGACAACCTGAATAGACCAATATCTAATAACGAGATTGAAGCAGTGATCAAAAACCTCCCAAAAAACAAGAGCCCAAGACCTGATGGATTTTCTGGGGAATTCTACCAAACTTTCAAAGAAGAAATAACACCTATTCTCCTGAAGCTGTTTCAAAAAATTGAAGCAGAAGGAAAACTTCCTGAATCTTTCTATGAAGCCAGGATTACCCTGATCCCCAAACCAGGCAAAGACACTACCAAAAAGGAGAATTTCAGGCCAATATCCCTGATGAATATGGATGCTAAGATTCTAAACAAAATCCTAGCCAACAGGATCCAACAGCACATTAGAAAGATTACCCACCATGAGCAGGTGGGATTCATCCCTGGCCTACAAGGATGGTTCAACATTCGCAAATCAATCAATGTGATAGAACAAATAAATAAGAGAGAAGAAGCACATGGTCCTCTCAATTGATGCAGAAAGAGCATTTGACAAAATCCAGCATTCGTTCCTGATTAAAACGCTTCAAAGTATAGGGGATAGAGGGAACATTCCTGAACCTCATCAAATCTATCTATGAAAGACCCACAGCAAATATCATCCTCAATGGGAAAAAGCTTGCAGCCTTCCCATTGAGATCAGGAACAAGACAAGGAAGCCCACTTTCACCACTCTTGTTCAACATAGTATTAGAAGTCCTAGCAAGAGCAATCAGACAACAGAGAGAAATAAAAGGTATCCAAATTGGTAATGAAGAAGTCAAACTCTCTCTCTTCACAGATGACATGATTCTTTATATGGAAAACCCAAAAGACTCTACCCCCAAACTACTAGAACTCATACAGCAATTCAGCAACATGGCAGGATACAAAGTCAATGTGCAGAAATCAGTGGCTTTCTTATACACTAACAATGAAAATACAGAAAGGGAAATTAGAGAATCAATTCCACTTACTATAGCACCAAGAACCATAAGATACCTGGGAATAAACCTAACCAAAGAGGTAAAGGATCTGTACTTGAGGAACTACAGAACACTCATGAAAGAAATTGAAGAAGACACAAATAGATGGAAGACCATTCCATGCTCTTGGATCGGAAGAATAAACATTGTTAAAATGTCTATACTGCCTAGAGCAATCTATACTTTTAATGCCATTCCGATCAAAATTCCACCGGCATTCTTCAAAGAGCTGGAGCAAATAATCCTAAAATTTGTATGGAATCAGAAGAGACCCCGAATCGCTAAGGAAATGTTGAAAAACAAAAATAAAGCTGGCGGCATCACCTTACCTGATTTCAAGCTTTATTACAAAGCTGTGATCACCAAGACAGCATGGTACTGGCATAAAAACAGACACATAGACCAGTGGAACACAGTAGAGAGCCCAGATATGGACCCTCAACTTTATGGTCAATAAATCTTCGACAAAATAGGAAAAAATATACAGTGGATAAAAGACAGTCTCTTCAATAAATGGTGCTGGGAAAACTGGACAGCTATATGTAGAAGAATGAAACTCAACCATTCTCTTACACCATACACAAAGATAAACTCAAAATGGATAAAAGACCCCAACGTGAGACAGGAATCCATCAGAATCTTAGGGGAGAACATAGGCAGTAATCACTTTGATATCAGCCACAGCAACTTCTTTCAAGATACGTCTCCAAAGGCAAAGGAAACAAAAGCGAATATAAAATTTTGGGACTTCATCAAAACCAAAAGCTTCTGCACAGCAAAGGAAACAATAAAAAAAAAACAAAGAGGCAACCCACGGAATGGGAGGAGATATTTGCAAATGACAGTACAGATGAAAGGTTGATATCCTGGATCTATACTGAACTCCTCAAACTCAACACACACGAAACAGGCAAACACATCAAAAAATGGGCAGAAGATATGAACAGACACTTCTCCAATAAAGACATACAAATGGCTATCAGACACATGAAAAAATGTTCATCATCATTAGCTTTCAGGGAGATTCAAATTAAAACCACATTGAGATATCACCTTACACCAGTTAGAATGGCCAAAATTAACAAAACAGGAAACAGCATGTGTTGGAGAGAATGTGGAGAAAGGGAAACCCTCTTACACTGTTGGTCGGAATGCAAGCTGGTGCAGCCTCTTTGGAGAACAGTGTGGAGATTCCTCAAGAAATTAAAAATAGAGCTTCCCTATGACCCTGCAATTGCACTCCTGGGTATTTACCCCAAAGACACAGATGTCGTGAAAAGAAGGGCCATCTGTACCCCAATGTTTATAGCAGCAATGGCCACGGTCGCCAAACTATGGAAAGAACCAAGATGCCTTCAACGGATGAATGGATAAGGAAGATATGGTCCATATACACTATGGAGTATTATGCCTCCATCAGAAAGGATGAATACCCAACTTTTGTAGCAACATGGACGGGACTGGAAGAGATTATGCTGAGTGAAATAAGTCAAGCCGAGAGAGTCAATTATCATTTGGTTTCACTTATTTGTGGAGCATCACAAATAGCATGGAGGACAAGGGGCGTTAGAGAGGAGAAGGGAATTTGGGTAAATTGGAAGAGGAGGTGAACCATGAGAGACTATGGACTCTGAAAAACAATCTGAGGGGTTTGAAGTGGCGGGGGGGGTGGGAGATTGGGGTACCAGGTGGTGGGTATTATAGAGGGCATGGCTTGCATGGAGCACTGGGTGTGGTGGAAAAATAATGAATACTGTTTTTCTGAAAATAAATAAATTGAAAAAAAATCTACAGTGCCTAGAGAAATCTATATTTTTAATTGCATTCCGATCAAAATTCCACCAGTATTTTTCAAAGAGCTAGAGCAAATAATCCTAAAATTTGTATGGAATCAGAAGAGACCCCGAATTGCTAAGGAAATCTTGAAAAAGAAAAACGAAACTGGTGACATCATGTTACCTGATTTCAAGCTTTACTACAAAGCTGTGATCACCAACACAGCATGGTAGTGGCATAAAAATAGACACATAGACCAGTGGAACAGAGTAGAGAGCCCAGATATGGAACCTCAACTCTATGTTCCAATAATCTTCAACAAAGGAGGAAAAAATATACAGTGGGAAAAAGACAGTCTCTTCAATAAATGTTGCTGGGAAAATTGGACAGCTATATGTATAAGAATGAAACTTGACCATTCTCTTATACTTTTCACAACGATAAACTCAAAGTGGATAAAAGACCTCAACATGAGACAGGAATCCATCAGAACCCTAGAGGAGAACATAGGCAGTAACCTCTTTGATTTCAGCCACAGCAACTTCTTTCACAATATGTCTCCAAAGGCAAAGGAAACAAAAGGGAAAATGAACTTTTGAGACTTCATCAAGATCAAAAGCTTCTGCACAGCCAAGGAAACAGTCAACAAAACAAAGAGGCAACCCATGGAATGGGAGAAGATATTGCAAATGACAGTACAGACAAAAGGTTGATATCCAGGATCTATAAAGAATTTCTCAAACTCAACACCCACGAAACAGATAATCATATAAAAAATGGGCAGAAGATATGAACAGACACTTCTCCAATCAAGACATGCAAATGGCTAGCAGACACATGAAAAAATGTTCATCATCACTAGCCATCAGGGAGATTCAAATGAAAACCACACTGAGATACCACCTTACACCAGTTAGAATGGCCAAAATTAGCAAGACAGGAAACAATGTGTGTTGGAGAGGATGTGCAGAAAGGGGAACCCTTCTATACTCTTGGTGGGAATGCAAGTTGGTGCAGCCACTTTGAGAACAGTGTGGAGATTCCTCAAGAAATTAAAAATAGAACTTCCCTATGACCCTGCCATTGTAAATACTCCTGGGTATTTACCCCAAAGATACAGATGTAGTGAAAAGAAGGGCCATTTGGACCATGATGTTCATAGACACAATGGCCACAGTCGCCAAACTGTGGAAAGAACCAAGATGTCCTTCAGTGGATGAATGGATAAGGAAGATGTGGTCCATATACACTATGGAGTATTATGCCTCCATCAGAAAGGATGAATACCCAACTTTTCTAGTAGCATGGACAGGACTGGAAGAGATTATGCTGAGTGAAATAAGTCAAGCAGAGAGAGTGAATTATCATATGGTTTCACTTATTTGTGAAGCATAACAAATACCATGAAGGACAAAGGGAGTTAGAGAGAAGGGAGTTGGGGGAAATTGGAAGGGGTGGTGAACCATGAGAGACTATGGACTCTGAAAAACAATCAGGGGTTTGAAGCAGCACGGGGTGGAGGTTGGGAGAACCAGGTGGTGGGTATTAGAGGGGGCACGGATTGCATGGATCACTGGGTGTGGTGCAAAAAACAATGAATACTGTTACGCTGAAAAGAAATTAAAAAAAAAAAACACAATGAAATACACCTTCCACCAATCAGAATGGCTAAAATTAACAAGACAGGAAACAAACAAACAAAATGTTGGTGAGGGTGCAGAGAAAGGGGAACCCTCTTGCATTGTTTGTGGGAATGCAAGGTGGGACAGCCACTCTGGAAAGCAGGTTGGGGATTCCTCAAAATTTTGAAAATGGAGCTACCGTATGACCCCGCAATGGTAGTACTGGATATTTACCCCAAAGACAAAAATGCAGTGATCCAAATGGGCACATGCATCCAAATATTTACAGAAGCAATGTACACAATAACCAAAATACGGGAAGTGCCCAGATGTCCATCAACAGTCAATGGATAATGTGGCATATATATACATTCAAATATTTCTCAGCCATCAGAAAGAATGAATATTTATCATTTATTTTGAAATGGTTAGAGCTGGAGGATATTATGCTCAGTGAAATAACTCAATCAGAGAAAAATAATTATAATGTGGTTTCAATATATGCAGAATATTGAAAACAGCACAGAGGATGATTGGTGAAGGGAGGGAAAGTTGAATGTGAAGTCATGAAAGAAGGAGAGAGACTTTACTATAGGAAACAAACAGGGTTGCTGGAGAGGAGGTGGCTGGGGAGATGGGATAATTGGGTGATGCACATTAAGGAATGTATGTGATATGATGAGCACTGGCTGTAATATGCAATCTATAAATTGATGAACACTACATCTAAGACTAAAGATGTTCTATATGTTGGCCAATTTAATTTAAATTAAAAAAAGAATGAAATGTTGCCACTTGCAACAACATGGATGGAGCTTTAGTGTTTTATGCTAAGTGCAGTAATTCAGTTAGAGTAAGACAAATACTATATGCGCTCACTATATATGTGGAGTTTAAGAAAGAAAACAGATGACTATATGTGAAGGGGGAATAGAAAAAAGGAGGGAGAAACAAGGAATAGGAGATTCAGTGGTAATGAACAAACTGAGGGTTTATGGAGGGAGGTGGGGGGATGTGTTGGGTGGGTGATGGGATTAAAGAGATCAAAAATTGGTGTTATATGTAAGTAATGAATAACTGAATTCTACTCCAGAAACAAATATTGCACTGTATGCTGGCTAAGTAAAATTTAAACCAAAAAAAAAAAAAAAAAAAAAAAAAGAAGTGCATGCGTTTTTCTCTGTATGACCAAGGCACATTTTAAAGGCTGCTCTATTGTCATTTATAAAAGGAAATGAATATATGTGCACATGGGATTATAAAAAGTAAACAGACAATTTCTTATTCTCTACCAGGTATTTGTAACTAAAAATTCAATATTAGTAACTGTTTGCAAGTGATCATTAAGTGTGTGCATATGCATTTTTTCAAATTTTGTCTTGTTTTGTTTAGCAGGGTTATCCATGTGTACATCCAGATATAACTATTATTTGCCAACTTTGAATATGAACTTTAAAATTACATTATTCCTGGGTTGCCTATTTGGCTCAGTCAGTTAAGCATCTACCTTCAGTTCAAGTCATGATCCCAGGGTCCTGAGATTGGGCCCCACATCCAGCTTCCTGCTTAGTGGAGAGTCTACTTGTCCTTATCCCTCTGCCATTCCCCCTGCTTGTGTTCTCTGGCTCTCTCTATCTCTCAGTCAAATGAATAAATAAAAACTTTAAAATAATAAAATAAAATTAGATTATTTCCCCTGAAGACTTGGAATATAAAACTTGGGATATTAGAGATGTTTTTTAATGAAGAAATAACGTTCATGCCTTCAGTGTTTACTATGCTTCACGATGTACAAAAAACTCTGAATAAAGCAGGCGAGGTGGTAGCATTCTGTCTTTGTAAGCAGAGAAACTGAAGCTCTAAAATGTAAGAAAGTTTTTTGTATAGTCAAAATGAACTAATGGAATCCCCAGCACTAAAATCCAGATGAGTTTGAATGTATTTTTAATATCTTATTTCTTATGCATGATTCTGATATACCTTACACTTGTGATAGTTTGGTGATGTAAATAACCATAATTTAAAATGGGCAGAAGATATGAACAGACACTTCTCCAATCAAGAAATACAAATGGCTATCAGACACATGAAAAAATGCTCATCATCATTAGCCCTCAGGGAGATTCAAATTAAAACCACATTGAGATATCACCTTACACCAGTTAGAATGGCCAAAATTAACAAAACAGGAAACAACATGTGTTGGAGAGGATGTGGAGAAAGGGGAACCCTCTTACACTGTTGGTGGGAATGCAAGTTGGTGCAGCCTCTTTGGAGAACAGTGTGGAGATTCCTCAAGAAATTAAAAATAGAGCTTCCCTACGACCCTGCAATTGCACTCCTGGGTATTTACCCCAAAGATACAGATGTCGTGAAAAGAAGGGCCATCTGTACCCCAATGTTTATAGCAGCAATGGCCACAGTCGCCAAACTATGGAAAGAACCAAGATGCCCTTCAACGGATGAATGGATAAGGAAGATGTGGTCCATATACACTATGGAGTATTATGCCTCCATCAGAAAGGACGAATATCCAACTTTTGTAGCAACATGGACGGGACTGGAAGAGATTATGCTGAGTGAAATCAGTCAAGCAGAGAGAGTCAATTATCATATGGTTTCACTCATTTGTGGAGCATAACCAATAGCATGGAGGACAAGGGGTGTTAGAGAGTAGTAGGGAATTTGGGTAAATTGGAAGGGGAGGTGAACCATGAGAGACTATGGACTCTGAAAAACAGTCTGAGGGGTTTGAAGTGGCGGGGGGGTGGGAGGTTGGGGTACCAGGTGGTGGGTATTATAGAGGGCACAGCTTGCATGGAGCACTGGGTGTGGTGAAAAAATAATGAATACTGTTTTTCTGAAAATAAATAAATTGGGAAAAAAAACCATAATTTAAAGATAAAATTCTTAATTATTTCTATAATTAAAAATAGATACTGGGGCTACTGGGTGGCTCATATGGTTTAGCATTTGCCTTCGGCTCAGGTCATGATCTCAGGGCCCTGGGATTGAGCCTCTCATCAGGCTCCCTGCTTGGCAGAAATTCTTCTTCTCCCTCTCCTTCTGCCTCCCCTCTGCTTGTGATCTCTCTCTCTTTCTCTCTCTTAAATGAATAAATAAAATCTTAAAAAAATAGATACCTGCATTTTACCTTATATTCTGCAAAAAAGATGGAATGTTTACCTTAATAAATGCACCTGCTAAAGTATCTAAATCAAAGGGCTATTGATAAATATCTTCATCTACTCAATCTTTCCTGACAAGCAGGTGGGGAAACCACCGTTTAAGGTCCAAAACTCAATAAATTACAAACCCTCATATTGGCACACCATTGTTGAAAAAATTACTTATGTGTTAGCACTAAATTTATGGTAATTTATTCCTGTAAATCTGTAGTACAGATTTAGTTCTTAAGACACCTTTAAATTAAGTCTTTTACCCATTGAAGAGAACATGGTCATAACAGTTTGTTTTCTGACATACTTTTCCCTCAGCTACAATTATTGAAGGTCAGCACTGCTCCTCTCTGTAGGGTATAGAAAAGAAGTAGAAGGATCAATACCTGACTTAGAAGAACATATACTCTCATTGGGAAAATTAGATAATCCCCAGTGCAAAATAAAATGCTACAAAGCAATACATTATCACTCTTTAGTTTATGTACTGTAAAAAAAAACCCATCATTTTGGATGCAATTGTCCTCTTTTGCACTGAGTAGCATGGATTTCAAAAGGGAGGAATGAACAGGGTGTTGCATCATGTCCCAAAAGAATATACAGCATCAGGATTTTAAAAGCTTATAATGGTTAATAGTGGAGGTCTGGCAACATTACCAGGGACCCCTTCCTGGCTCAGTCACTTGATAACATGGGTTTTAGTTCTCTGAGCCTCAATTTTTCATTCATTAAATGTGGGAATAAATAGTACCTAAATCATTTAGTGGCTGTAAGAATTAACTTACATATTCCATAGATATATCTTAACATAGGGCCTGAAACTTAGTAAAATTGCAAAGTAGTAAGTATTATTACTTCTTACCCATTATGTATTAAATTGGTCATGTTTCTTTTAATTCCTTCCCAAAATTTAACTTCCTTAAAAATTTATATGTTGAAGCTCTAATCCCCTGTATTACAGTATTTCAGAGTATGACTGAACTTGAAAATCAGGTCATTGATGATATAATTGGTTAAGATGAGCTCATACTGGAGTAGGTTGAGCCTCTAATTTATTATGACTGGTGTCTTCACAAAAAAGAGGATTCAAGTTATGTTACCATAAGCCAAAAAAACTGCTAGAAGTTAGGAGAGACCTCTGGATTAGAACTTTTCCTAATGCCTTTAGAAACAGCATGGTCTGCATTAGAACTTTCCCTAATGTGTTTAGAAACAGCATGGCAATGAGGAACCTGGGTGCTCAGTTGGTTAAGTATCCAATTCTTGGCTCTGGCAAAGATTATGATCTCCAGGTTGTGGGAGTGAGCCCTGGGTGTAGCTCATGCTCAGTGGGGACCCTGCTTGAAGATTCTCTCTCCCTCTGCTCCCCCCTCAAATAAATGAAGAAATCTTTAAAAAGAAAGAAAAGAAAAAGAAAAAGAATGGCCTTCACAGTATTTTGATCTTGGATTTCTAGCCTTCAGAAGTGTGACATGATCCATGTCTGTTGTTAATCCACTCAGTTTATAGCACTTCATTATAGCATCCCTCAAAAATGAATAGCTTCCCTATACTGCTGGAACAGCCATTAATCAGGTCCTTTTGGAACATACAAAAAATATCAACACCTCAACTCTGGATGGCAGCGATGGGCGGAGACAGGAAGGAATTACTTTCTGTAGTGGGTACTTTATATGGACTTACTCTTGAGATGTTCCTTCTTTGCATTTTATAATATCCATTATTCTTTCTCATTTGGAATTTAACATTTTTCTCTTAGCTGAACTCTTACCCCTTATACCCATGGAAATCAGTAGTAAGAATCTTTAAAACATTAATCACATAAAAATTTTAAAAACCACTTAAATCAAGAGGGGATAAATCACTCTTTGCAAATGACATACAGACTATTTGCTTTTAATGCTGTTGTTTTTTAACACTAATTGAATATATTTATAAGCTTTATTTATTTTGGGGGGGGCAGAGGACAGGGAGAGAGAAACACCAAGCAGACTCTGCACTGTGCAAAAAGCCCAGCACAGGGCTTGATCTCAGGACCCTGAACTTTCTGGTTATTAAATATATCAATGTACTGGGTGACATAATTTGAATCCAGAGGAATAGAAATTTTTGCACTTGGGACCCTTCTAGACCTTGCCTATGTATCTCTTCATCTCATTATTCATATGTAATCATGTGGGATCCAATAGTGTTGGGAGTGCCTGGATGGCTCAATCACTTGAGCATCCAACTCTTGGTTTTGGCTCAGGTCGTGATCAAGTCTAGAAAGCTCCCTTGAGTTTCACTGTCCAGAGGTTTTATATGGGTTTTTTATTACATAAGCATTATAGATTAAATAAATGGCCATGTAATTGAATGTAGTATCCAGTCCCCACATCCATGTTGTGTTTGGACAATGAAAAGTTCCAACCCTTTAAATAAATCACTTAGTCTTTCTGATGACCAGTTCCCATTCTCAAGCTTTCGAGGGTCTGCCACATGTCATCTCATTAGCAAAACAAAGATATTCTTATCAATTAGGAAATTGCTAGGTTTTTGAAGCTCTATGCCATGAATCAGGGACAAAGATGTGATATATTCTCTACTATATAACATTAACCTTCTGGGGCCCAAAGGAAGACATAATGGAAGCTTCTCTTCAGCACCAAATTTTATATAGTGCTTCCTCTTGTTATAACCCCTAAAGTGACCCAGGCTCATTTTTCACCTTTTACCAGTCCCTAAATATTCTATCCACTCCTACATCTTGAAGTGAATATAACTGAGAGCTTCAATTATAATAACCCCTTGGTGTTTATTTATTTGTTTTTTTTTTGTTTTATTTATTTGTTTTATGTTTCTATTCCAAAAATAGAATAGCACACAGAGGAGTACATGGGGGAAACAAAACTCCTAAGAACTGGCTTGGAAAGCAAGAAGGGCAGAATTTTCTGCACTCCTGGAACTATTAGGACTTAAAGCTTAGTGTTTTAAAGGTCAGTGAAATTGACTTAGACAGAACCTGGGGGACACAAGGCCATTCTTGAACAGAAAGCAGGGCAAAGAGGCTATGGATAAACAGAAAAGAAACAGCCATCAGAAGAACACCTGGAACACACAGTGGGAATATTATTTATTCATCTTGGAGTGTGTCCCAGAGAGGCAATACCTATGGAGAGAACTGTCCAAGAAGTAAGGAACTGACAGGCAACAGCACTTTAAGCCCAGGGCTGCACTTAGCCTAAGCAAAGGACAACTTGTGCAAACCAGCACAGTGCTGACTGTCCCTACCCAATTAGCTTACACCAAGCCCTGTCCCCTGTGCTCACATAGAAGTGCCATTCCCAGGCCTGCTCATCTCAGTCCCAGAGCACAAGTCCCCTCAGCCAGAAGACTGGCTCAAATTCCCGCCAAAATCATGTCTCTTGATCTGGGAATTTTGCAAAGACTCAGTTCTGGCAGTGGTGAAGTCAGGTCTCATTTCACAAATAGGCCAGAGCACACCAACTTAAAATGAACCATATTGAGGCCAGGGACCAAAAACTACACACAACATGCAAAGAAAGCCTCTGCAGATGACTGGCATGAAAGAAAAAGTGGCCATAATCAAAGAGCAGAGTGCACACAGCATACATTGAAGACACTCCATGAAGCACCAGGCCCTGGGAAATAAAGCACACTATTCAGCAGGGAATTACAGGATGACTTCTTCATAAGGTCATTATACTCAAGAATGGAAGATGCAGCTGACTTTCTTAACATAGAGAAAAACTCACAGAGACATAGACAAAGTGATAAGATACAGAAATTTGTCCCAAATGAAAGAATAAGACAAGGCCATAGCCAGAGATCTAAGAAAAACAGATATAAGTAACATACCTAATGCAGTATTTAAAGCAATGGTCATAATGATACTCACTGGACTTGAGAAAAAAGGCAGGACATCAGTGAAACCCTTGACACAGAGATAAAAAAGAACCAAACAGAGAAGAAGAATGCAATAAATGTGATTAGAAACACACTTGGTAGTCAAGATGGCGGAGAAGTAGCAGGCTGAGACTACCTCAGCTAGCAGGAGATCAGCTAGAAAGCTTATCTAAAGATTGCAAACACCTGCAAATCTATCGGCAGATCGAAGAGAAGAACAGCAATTCTAGAAACAGAAAAACAACCACTTTCTGAAAGGTAGGACTGGCGGAGAAGTGAATCCAAAGCGACGGGAAGATAGACCCCGGGGGGAGGGGCCGACTCCCGGCAAGCGGCGGAGCAACGGAGCACAAAATCAGGACTTTTAAAAGTCTGTTCCGCTGAGGGACATCGCTCCACAGGATAAACCGGGGCGAAGCCCACGCGGGGTTGGCGTGACCTCAGGTCCCGCGGGGTCACAGAAGGATCAGGGGTGTCTGAGTGTCGCAGAGCTTGCGGATATTGGAACGGGAAAGCCGGCTGCAGAGACAGAGCCATCAGTAAGCTTGCAGCTCGGAGTTTCCTTGAACCGGTCGCAAGCTCGGTGAGCTCGGAGGGCTGCCAGAGGTTAGGCAGACGCGAAGTTACTAGGAGCTGTTCGCTGAGGGCGCACTGGGGAGGGGGGCCCTGGGCTCTCTGCTCCTCCGGGCCGGAGACCAGGAGGCCGCCATTTGTATTCCCGTCCTCCGGAACTCTACGGAAAGCGCTCAGGGAACAAAAGCTCCTGAAAGCAAAGCCGAGCAGATCACTCAGCCCGGCCCCTGGTAAGGGCAGTTTAATTCCGCCTGGGGTAAACACTTGAGAATCACTACACCAGGCCCCTCCCCCAGAAGATCAACAAGAAATCCAGGCAAGACCAAGTTCACCTACCAAGGAGTGCAGTTTCAATACCAAGGAGAGAGCAGCAGAATTCCAGAGGAGGAGAAAACAAACCACGGAACTCACGGCTTTCTGCCTGTGATTTTTTAGTCTTGCAGTTAATTTAATTTTTTTCTTTTTCATTTTTTTTCTCCTGCTAAAATTTTTTAAACTTTTACCCTTTTCTTTTTTAACGTTTTTTAACTAGATTATCTAATATACATATTTTTTCTTTTTTATACTTTTCTTTATTCATTTTCCTTTTTTTATTCTTTTTTTTCCTTTTTTTTCTTTCTTTATTTTTGAACCTCTTTTTATCCTCAAATCAGAAGAGATCTTAATCTCTTCAATCTTTTTTTTCTTAATTCTTTTCTAAATTCTTGATTGAATTTTTAATTCAATCTCTTTTTTTTAATTCTTTTTTTTTCTTTCTTTCTTTTTGAACGTCTTTTTATCCCCAAATCAGAAGAGATCCCAATCAGAAGAGATTGGGAGATCCCAATCAGAAGAGATTGGGAGATCCCAATCAAAGGAGATCCCAATCAGAGGAGATCCCTCACCCAGTCGTGAGGGGGGAGAAATCCCCCCTCACGACTTGGGATCTCTTCTGATTTGGTTAAAGCATATTTTCCTGGGATTGTTGCCACCCTTTTAGTATTTTACTTGCTCCTTCATATACTCTTAGCTGGACAAAATGACAAGGCGGAAAAATTCACAACAAAAAAAAGAACAAGAGGCAGTACCGAAGGCTAGGGACCTAATCAATACAGACATTGGTAATATGTCAGATCTAGAGTTCAAAATGACAATTCTCAGGGTTCTAGACGGGCTTGAAAAAGGCATGGAAGATATTAGAGAAACCCTCTCCAGAGATATAAAAGCCCTTTCTGGAGAAATTAAAGAACTAAAATCTAACCAAGTTGAAATCAAAAAAGCTATTAATGAAGTTCAATCAAAAATGGAGGCTCTCACTGCTAGGATAAATGAGGTAGAAGAAAGAATTAGAGATATAGAAGACCAAATGACAGAGAATAAAGAAGCTGAGCAAAAGAGGGACAAACAGCTACTGGACCATGAGGGGAGAATTCAAGAGATAAGTGACACCATAAGACGAAACAACATTAGAATAATTGGGATTCCAGAAGAAGAAGAAAGAGAGAGGGGAGCAGAAGGTATACTGGAGAGAATTATTGGGGAGAATTTCCCCAATATGGCAAAGGGAACGAGCATCAAAATTCAGGAGTTTCAGAGAACGCCCCTCAAAATCAATAAGAATAGGACCACACCACGTCACCTAATAGTAAAATTTACAAGCCTTAGTGACAAAGAGCAAATCCTGAAAGCAGCCCGGGAAAAGAAGTCTGTAACATACAATGGTAAAAGTATTAGATTGGCAGCTGACTTATCCACAGAGACCTGGCAGGCCAGAAAGAGCTGGCATGATATTTTCAGAGCACTAAACGAGAAAACATGCAGCCAAGAATACTATATCCAGCTAGGCTATCATTGAAAATAGACGGAGAGATTAAAAGCTTCCAGGACAAACAAAAACTGAAAGAATTTGCAAACACCAAACCAGCTCTACAGGAAATACTGAAAGGGGTCCTCTAAGCAAAGAGAGAGCCTACAAGTGGTAGATCAGAAAGGAACAGAGACAATATACAGTAACAGTCACCTTACAGGCAATACAATGGCACTAAAATCATATCTCTCAATAGTTACCCTGAATGTTAATGGGCTAAATGCCCCAATCAAAAGACACAGGGTATCAGAATGGATAAAAAAACAAAACCCATCTATATGTTGCCTCCAAGAAACTCATTTTAAACCCGAAGACACCTCCAGACTTAAAGTGAGGGGGTGGAAAAGAATTTACCATGCTAATGGACATCAGAAAAAAGCAGGAGTGGCAATCCTTATATCAGATCAATTAGATTTTAAGCCAAAGACTATAATAAGAGATGAGGAAGGACACTATATCATACTCAAAGGGTCTGTCCAACAAGAAGATCTAACCATTTTAAATATCTATGCCCCCAACGTGGGAGCAGCCAACTATATAAACCAATTAATAACAAAATCAAAGAAACACATCAACAATAATACAATAATAGTAGGGGACTTTAACACTCCCCTCACTGAAATGGACAGATCATCCAAGCAAAAGATCAACAGGGAAATAAAGGCCTTAAATGATACACTGGATGAGATGGACATCACAGATATATTCAGAACATTTCATCCCAAAGCAACAGAATACACATTCTTCTCTAGTGCACATGGAACATTCTCCAGAATAGATCACATCCTCGGTCCTAAATCAGGACTCAACTGGTATCAAAAGATTGGGATCATTCCCTGCATATTTTCAGACCACAATGCTCTGAAGCTAGAACTCAACCACAAGAGGAAGTATGGAAAGAACACAAATACATGGAGACTAAACAGCATCCTTCTAAAGAATGAATGGGTCAACCGGGAAATTAAAGAAGAATTGAAAAAAAATCATGGAAATAAATGATAATGAAAATACAACGGTTCAAAATCTGTGGGACACAACAAAGGCAGCCCTGAGAGGAAAATATATAGCGGTACAAGATTTTCTCAAGAAACAAGAAAGGTCTCAGGTACACAACCTAACCCTACACCTAAAGGAGCTGGAGAAAGAACAAGAAAGAAGCCCTAAGCCCAGCAGGAGAAGAGAAATCATAAAGATCAGAGCAGAAATCAATGAAATAGAAACCAAAAAAACAATAGAACAAATCAACGAAACTAGGAGCTGGTTCTTTGAAAGAATTAATAAAATTGATAAACCCCTGGCCAGACTTATGAAAAAGAAAAGAGAAAGGACCCAAATAAATAAAATCATGAATGAAAGAGGAGAGATCACAACGAACACCAAAGAAATACAAACTATTAAAGAACATACTATGAGCAACTCTACACCAACAAATTTGACAATCTGGAAGAAATGGATGCATTCCTAGAAACATATAAACTACCAAAATTGAACCAGGAAGAAATAGAAAGCCTGAACAGTCCCATAACCAGTAAGGAGATTGAAACAGTCATTAAAAATCTCCAAACAAACAAAAGCCCAGGGCCAGATGGCTTCCCGGGGGAATTCTACCAAACATTTAAAGAAGAACTAATTCCTATTCTCCTGAAACTGTTCCAAAAAATAGAAATGGAAGGAAAACTCCCAAACTCATTTTATGAGGCCAGCATCACCTTGATCCCAAAACCAGACAAGGATCCCGTCAAAAAGAGAGCTAAAGACCAATATCCTTGATGAACACAGATGCAAAAATTCTCACCAAAATACTAGCCAATAGGATTCAACAGTACATTAAAAGGATTATTCACCACGACCAAGTGGGATTTATCCCAGGGCTGCAAGGTTGGTTCAACATCTGCAAATCAGTCAATGTGATACAACACATCAATAAAAGAAAGAACAAGAACCATATGATACTCTCAATAGATGCTGAAAAAGCATTTGACAAAGTACAGCATCCCTTCCTGATCAAAACTCTTCAAAGTGTAGGGATAGAGGGCACATACCTCAGTATCATCAAAGCCTTCTATGAAAAACCCACTGCAAATACATTCTCAATTGAGAAAAACTGAAAGCTTTTCCACTAAGGTCAGGAACACGGCAGGGATGTCCATTATCACCACTGCTATTCAACATAGTACTAGAAGTCCTAGCCTCAGCCATCAGACAACAAAAGGAAATTAAAGGCATCCAAATCGGCAAAGAAGAAGTCAAATTATCACTCTTCGCAGATGATATGATACTCTATGTGGAAAACCCAAAAGACTCCACTCCAAAACTGCTAGAACTTGTACAGGAATTCAGTAAAGTGTCAGGATATAAGATCAATGCACAGAAATCAGTTGCATTTCTCTACACCAACAACAAGACAGAAGAAAGAGAAATTAAGGAGTCAATCCCATTTACAATTGCACCTCAAACCATAAGATACCTAGGAATAAACCTAACCAAAGAGGCTAAGAATCTATACTCAGAAAACTATAAAGTACTCATGAAAGAAATTGAGGAAGACACAAAGAAATGGAAAAATGTTCCATGCTCCTGGATTGGAAGAATAAATATTGTGAAAATGTCTATGCTGCCTAAAGCAATCTACACATTTAAAGCAATTCCTATCAAAGTACCATCCATCTTTTTCAAAGAAATGGAACAAATAATTTTAAAATTTATATGGAACCAGAAAAGACCTCGAATAGCCAAAGGGATATTGAAAAACAAAGCCAAAGTTGGTGGCATCACAATTCCGGACTTCAAGCTTTATTACAAAGCTGTCATCATCAAGACAGCATGGTACTGGCACAAAAACAGACACATAGACCAATGGAACAGAATAGAGAGCCCAGAAATAGACCCTCAACTCTATGGTCAACTAATCTTCGACAAAGCAGGAAAGAATGTCCAATGGAAAAAAGACAGCCTCTTCAATAAATGGTGTTGGGAAAATTGGACAGCCACGTGCAGAAAAATGAAATTGGACCATTTCCTTACACCACACACAAAAATAGATTCAAAATGGATTAAGGACCTCAATGTGAGAAAGGAATCCATCAAAATCCTTGAGGAGAACACAGGCAGCAACCTCTTCGACCTCAGCCACAGCAACATCTTCCTAGGAACATCGCCAAAGGCAAGGGAAGCAAAGGCAAAAATGAACTTTTGGGATTTCATCAAAATCAAAAGCTTTTGCACTGCAAAGGAAACAGTTAACAAAGTCAAAAGACAACTGACAGAATGGGAGAAGATATTTGCAAACGACATATCAGATAAAGGACTAGTGTCCAAAATCTATAAAGAACTTAACAAACTCAACACCCAAAGAACAAATAATCCAATCAAGAAATGGGCAGAGGACATGAACAGACGTTTCTGCAAAGAAGACATCCAGATGGCCAACAGACACATGAAAAAGTGCTCCATATCACTCGGCATCAGGGAAATACAAATCAAAACTACAATGAGATATCACCTCACACCAGTCAGAATGGCTAAAATCAACAAGTCAGGAAATGACAGATGCTGGCGAGGATGCGGAGAAAGGGGAACCCTCCTACACTGTTGGTGGGAATGCAAGCTCGTGCAACCACTCTGGAAAACAGCATGGAGGTTCCTCAAAATGTTGAAAATAGAAGTGCCCTATGACCCAGCAATTGCACTACTGGGAATTTACCCTAAAGATACAAACGTAGTGATCCAAAGGGGCACGTGCACCGGAATGTTTATAGCAGCAATGTCCACAATAGCCAAACTATGGAAAGAACCTAGATATCCATCAACAGATGAATGGATCAAGAAGATGTGGTATATATACACAATGGAATACTATGCAGCCATCAAAAGAAACGAAATCTTGCCATTTGCGACAACATGGATGGAACTAGAGCGTATCATGCTTAGCGAAATAAGTCAAGCGGAGAAAGACAACTATCATATGATCTCCCTGATATGAGGAAGTGGTGATGCAACATGGGGGCTTAAGTGGGTAGGAGAAGAATCCATGAAACAAGATGGGATAGGGAGAGAGACAAACCATAAGGGACTCTTAATCTCACGAAACAAACTGTGGGTTGCTGGGGGGAGGGGGGTTGGGAGAAGGGGGGTAGGGTTATGGACATTGGGGAGGGTATGTGCTTTTGGGTAAATTGGAAGGGGAGATGAACCATGAGAGACTATGGACTCTGAAAAACAATCTGAGGGGTTTGAAGTGGCGGGGGGGTGGGAGGTTGGGGTACCCGGTGGTGGGTATATAGAGGGCACAGCTTGCATGGAGCACTGGGTGTGGTGAAAAAATAATGAATACTGTTTTTTTGAAAATAAATAAATTGGAAAAAAAAAAGAGAAACACACTTGGTGTAACGAACAGCAGGGTGGAAGTAGCAAAGAAACACATTAATGACCTAGAAGACGTAGTAAAGGAAAGTAATCAAGCTGAACAAAAGAGAGAAAAAAATAATGATGTAAAACAAGAATAGACTTAGGGAACTCAGTGACTCCATCAAAGGTAATAACATTTGTATTATGGGGACCCCAGAAGAATAAAGAGAAGAGGGTTCAGAACAATCTATTTGCAGAATAAAAGGGGGGGTGGGGAAGGAAATAGATATCCAGATCCAAAAAGCATAGAGAGCCCCCAACAAAATCAACAAAAGAAGATCACACCAAGAGAAATAATTAAAATAGCAAAAGGTAAAGATAAAGAAAAAAAAAAGCAACAAGTCAAAAGAAGTCATTAACTTAAAAGAAAAAACCCATCAGATTTTCATGGGATTCTTCATCACAGACTTTGCAACCCAGAAGAAAATGGCATGATATATTCAAAGTACTCAGCAGAGAAATCTTCATCCAAGAACACTCAGTCCAGCAAGCCTATCATTCAGAATAGAAGGAGAGATAAACAGTTTCCCAAGCAAACAAAAAATTAAGGAGTTCATGACCACTAAACCAGACCAGCAAGAAATAGTAAAGGGGACACTGAGTGGAAAGAAGAGACCAAAAGTGACAGTATAGAGGTAGGAAACACAGAAGTGATAGAAAATATGTATGCCTGTAAAAAATATCAGTCAAGGTACTCACAAAATTAAAAGACTAAAATATGACACCATATTATAAAGAGGAAAGTAAAAAATAATGGGTTCAAAGTTAAAGGACCATCAACTTAATATAGACTGCTATATGCAGAAGAGATTATATACAAACTTAAGAGTAAAAACAAATAAAAAAACCAATAATTTGGAAAAATTAAACAAAAACAATCCAAATATTTCACATTAAAAAATGAGCAAACCATGAAAGAAAGACAAGAAAAGATCAGAGAAAATCTTTAGAAAAGACCACAAAACAAGTCATAAGTGGGCAATAAATATATATTTATCAATAACTACTTTGAATGTAAATGGGGTAAATTCTCCAATCAAGATATAGGGTGACAGAATGAATTAAAAAATTATCCTTCTATATGCTGCCTAAAATAGACTCATTGTAGACTTAAAAATATCTGCAGATTGAAAGTGGGGGAATAAAGAGCTATCATGCAAAGATGTAAAAAAAGCTTGTAGTAGTCATACTTATATTGGACAAAATCGAGTTTAAAGCAAAGACTGTAACAAGATACTAAGGAAAACACAATGTAGTAATAATGGGGACAAACCAGCAAGAAGATATAATAATTATAAATATTTATACACCCAACATGGGAGCACCCAAATACATGAAATAGTTAATTACAAACATAAAGGAACTAATAGATAATGATATAATAATAGTAGAGGACTTCACTACCCCCTTACCTAAATAGAGAGATCATCTAAATGAAAAATCAACAAGGAAACAAGGACTTTGAATGACACACTGGAAAAGATGGATTTAACAGATATATTCAGAAAATTCCATCCTAAAAACAGACTACACATTCTTTTCAAGTGCACATGGAACATTCTCCAGAATGGTTTGCCTATTAGCCAACTAAAAAACCTCAACAAACTCAAAAAGATTGAAGTCATACTATACATCTTTACTGACGACAACATTATGAAACTAGAAGTCAACCACAAATACCACAAATACATTGAGGATACATAGCATGTTACAAAATAATGAATGGGTCAACCAGGATATACAAGAAGAAATAAAAAGTACATGGATACAAATGAAAATGAAAGACAATGGCCCAAAACATTTGGGGTAAAAAAAAAATGCAGTTTCATGAGGGACATTTGTAACAACAGAGGCCTATCAAAAGAAGGAAAATCTCATATATATAACCTAACCTTACACGTAAAGGAGCTAGAAAAAGAACAGCAAAAAAAAAAAAAAAAACCTGAAACAAACAAAAGGAAGAAAATAATAAAGATTAGAGCAGAAATAAATGATATAGAAACTTAAAAAAATAAAGAAAGAAAAAGAAGAAAAAGGAAAAAAAAAGAAATAAAGAAAAGGTAAAACAGATGAATGAAACCAGAATCTGAGTCATTGAAAAAAAATCAACAAACTTGATAAACCTCTAGAAAGACTTATCAAGAACAAAAGTGAAAGGACTCAGGGCACCTGAGGGGCTCAGTGGGTTAAAGCCTCTGCCTTTAGCTCAGGTCATGATCCCAGAGTCCTGGAATCAAGCCCTGCATTGGGATCTCTGCTCAGCAGGGAGCCTGCATCCCTTCTTCTCTCTCTGCCTGCCTCAGCCTACCTGTGAACTCTGTCTGTCAAATAAATAAATAAATAAAATCTTTTAAAAAAGTAAAAGGAGTCAAATAAGTAAAATCACAAATGAGAAGAGACAATAACAACCAACACCACAGAAATACAAAAAAAAAAACTATAAGAGAGTATCATGAAAACCTATGTGTCAAAAAAATTGGACAACACAGAAGTGGATAAATTCCCAGAAACAAATAAATGACAAAACAAATAAAATGATCAAATAAATGAAGCAGGATGAAAGAAAACGTGAACAGCCCAATAATAAAAAGTGAAACTGAATCAGTAATCAAAAAATCCCAACAAACAAAAGTCCATGGACGGATGGCTTCACAATGAAGTGAAGTGAAGCGAATTCTATCTTTCATTTAAAGAAGAGTTAATAGTTATTCTCAAAATATTTTTAAAAAAATAGGAAGGGAAGGAAAACTTCCAAATTCATTCTGTGAAGTCTGTATTACCACAATACCAAAACCAGATAAAGGCAACACACACACACACACACACAAGAATTATAGGCCTATATATCTGATGAACATAGATGCAAAAATCTTCAAGAAAATACTAGCCAACTGAATCCAATAATACATTGAAAAAAATCACTCACCACAATCAAGTGGGTTTTATTCCTGGATTGCAATGGGGGTTCAATATTCTCAAAACAATCAACATGATACTTCATATGAAAAAGAGAAAGAATAAAAACCATATGATCATTTAAATAGATACAGAAATAGCTTTTGACAAAGTACATCCACTCATGTTAAAAACCCTTAACCAAGTAGGTTTACAGAAAATATGTCTCAACATAATAGAGAACATTTATGAAAAACCCAGAGCTAACATCATCCTTATATGGGAAAAAGTGAGAGTTTTTTCCCTGAAGTCAGGAAAAAGGTAAGGATGTCCACTCTCACCACTTCTTTTCAATATAGTACTAGGAGTACTATCCTCAACAATCAGACAGGAAAAAGATATAAAAGCATCTAACATGGTAAGGAGGAAGTAAAACTTTCAGTATTTGCAATATATATATATATATATATATATATATATATATATATATATATATATATATATCAGGTTTTTACATTCAGAAAACCTGAAAGATTTGACCAAAAATTTGCCAGAACTGATAAATTAAGTTGCAGGTACAAAATCACTGTGAAGAAATCCATTGCATTTCTATACAATAGAAAAAGTAATTAAGAAATCAATTTTATTTACAAATGCAACTAAAATATTAAAATATCCAAGAATAAACCTAACCAAAAATTTGAAAAACCTGTACTCTGAAAACTGTAAAACACCGATGAAAGAATTTGAAAATAACACAAAGAAATGGAAACACATTCCATGGTTCTGGATTGGAAGAACAAATGCTGTTAAAATATAAATACCACCAAAAACAATCTACACATTTAATGCAATCACTATCAAAATACTAACAGCATTTTTCACAGAGGTAGAACAAACAATCCTGAGATTTATGTGTAACCACAAAAAATCCTAAATAGCCATGGCAATCTTGAAAAAGCAAAACAGAAGTCATCACGATTTTAGACTTCAAGCTATATTACAAATCTGTAGTGATTAAAACAGTATGGTACTGGAAGAAAAAAATAGACATATATATCAATGAAACAGAATATAAAACCCAGAAATGAACCACAGTTGCATGGTCAATTACTCTTTGACAAAGCAGGAAAGAATATCTAATAGGAAAAAGTCTTTTCAATAAACATTGTTGAGAGAACTGCAAAGCAACATGCAAAAGAATTAAACTGTACCACTTTCTTTCACCATATGCAAAAATTAATTCAAAATGGATTAAAGACCTAAATGTGAGACCTGAAAACATAACAATTCTAGAGGAGAACATAGGCAGTAACTTCTCTGATATTGGCTGTACCAACTTTTTTCTAGATATGTCTTCCAAGGAAAAGGAAATAAAAGCAAAAACCAGCTATTGGAACAACATCAAAATGAAATTTAAAAAAGCTCTGCATAGCAAAGGAAACACTCACCATAAAAAGAAATATATATAGTGGAAGAAGATATTTACAAATTAAATATTTGATAAAGTTAATATAAAAAATATATTAAGAATTTATTCAATTCAACACTCCCTAAACAGTTTAAAAATGGACAGAAGATATGATGAGATATTTTTCCCCAAAGGACATCCAGATGGCCAACAAACACATAAAAAGATGAGATATTCATCACTTACCAGCAGATATATGCAAATAAAAACTACAATGAGATATAATATCACATCTGTCATAGTGGCTAAAATCAAGAACACAAGAAACAACAGCTGTTGGCAAGAATGTGGAGTAAAAGGAACCCTTTTTCATTGTTGATGGGAATGCAAACTATGGCAGCCAATGTGGAAAACATTATGGAGTTTCTTCAAAAAGTAAAAAGTAGGGGCACCTGGGTGGCTCAGTGGGTTAAAGCCTCCACCTTAGGCTCAGGTCAGGTCCCGAGGTCCTGGTATCAAGCCCTGCATCAGGATCTCTGCTCAGTGGGGAGCCTGCTTCCTCCTCTCTCTGCCTGCCTCTCTGCCTACTTGTGATCTCTGTCTGTCAAGTAAGTAAATAAAATCTTTTTTAAAAAAGTTAAAAGTAGAACTACCCTGAGGGTGACTGGGAGGGGCTTAGTTGGTTAAGTGTCCAACTCTTTATTTTGGCTCAAGTCATGATCTCAGGATCATTGGCTTGAGCTCCACGTCAGTCTCTATGCTCAGGGAAACTGAGATTCTCTCCCTGTCCCTCAATCCTTCCCCTCACTCTCTCTCTCTCTCTGTCCCTCTCTCTCTAAAATAAATAAATTTTAAAAGAAAAAAAAACTACCCTATGATCCAGCAATCACACTACTGGTATAAATACACCAAAAATATAAAATCACTAATTCAAAGTGATATATGCATCCATGTGTTCATGCAGCATTATTTACCATAGCCAACATACGAAAGCAGACCAAGTGTCTATCAACTGGTGAATAGATAAAGAAGTGGGAGATAGACAGATTATAGATAGGTTAGATAGATGATAGATAGAAGGAGAAATAGATACAGATAGATGATAGATGGCTGAGAGATTGATGATAGATAGACATAGACATATGAATAATGTAATATTCTTCAGCCATAAAAAAAGAGTGAAATCTGTCATTTGCAAGGTCATGGGGCAGCTAGAGAGTATAATATTAATTAAAATAACTCAGTCATATTCCATGCTCTTGGATTGGTAGAATAAACATTGTTAAAATGTCTATACTGCCTAGAGAAATTTATACTTTTAATGCCATTCCGATCAAAATTCTACCAGTATTGGGTGCCTGGGTGGCTCAGTGGGTTAAGCCGCTGCCTTCGGCTCAGGTCATGGTCTCAGGGTCCTGGGATTGAGTCCCACATCAGGCTCTCTGCTCAGCAGGGAGCTTGTTTCCCTTCCTCTCTCTGCCTGCCTCTCTGCCTACTTGTGATCTCTCTCTGTCAAATAAATAAATAAAATCTTAAAAAAAAAGATTTAAAAAATTCCACCAAAATCCCTCAAAGAGCTGGAGCAAATAATCCTAAAATTTGTATGGAATCAGAAGAGACCCCAAATTGCTAAGGAAATCTTGAAAAAGAAAAACAAAACTGGGGCATCATGTTACCTGATTTCAAGTTTTATTACAAAGCTATGATCACCAAGACAGCATGTACTGGCATAAAGATAGTCACGTAGACAAGTGGAACAGAGTAGAGAGCCCAGATATGGACCGTCAACTCTATGGTCCAATAATCTTCAACAAAGGAGGAAAAATATACAGTGGAAAAAAGACAGTCTCTTCAATAAATGGTGCTGGAAAAATTGGACAGCTATATGTAGAAGAATGAAACTCCACCATTCTCTTACACCGTACACAAAGATAAACTCAAAATGGATAAAAGACCTCAATGTGAGACAGGAATCCATCAGAACCCTAGAGGAGAACATAGGCAGTAACCTCTTTGATTTCAGCCAGAGCAACTTATTTCAAGATATGTCTCCAAAGGCAAAGGAAAGAAAAGTGAAAATAAACTTTTGGGACTTCATCAAGATATAAAATTCTTCACAGCCAAGGAAATAGTCAACAAAACAAAGAGGCAACCCATGGAATGGGAGAAGATATTTGCAAATGACAGTGCAGACAAAAGGTTGATATCCAGGATCTATAAAGAACTTCTCAAACTCAACACACACAAAACAGATAATCATGTCAAAAAATGGGCAGAATATGCTGAGTGAAATAAGTCAAGCAGAGAGAGTCAATTATCATAGGGTTTCACTTATTTGTGGAGCATAACAAATAGCATGGAGGACATGGGGAGTTAGAGAGGAGAAGGGATTTTGGGTAAATTGGAAGGGGAGGTGAACCATGAGAGACTATGGACTCTGAAAAACAGTCTGAGGGGTTTGAAGTGGCGGGGGGGTGGGAGGTTGGGGTACCAGGTGGTGGGTATTATAGAGGGCATGGCTTGCATGGAGCACTGGGTGTGGTGAAAAAATAATGAATACTGTTTTTCTGAAAATAAATAAATTGGAAAAAAAAATAATGACAAAAAAAATGGGCAGAAGACATGGATAGACACTTCTCCAATGAAGACATGCAAATGGCTATCAGACACATGAAAAAATGTTCATCATCACTAGCCATCAGGGAGATTCAAATGAAAACCACATTGAGATACCACCTTATACCAGTTAGAATGGCCAAAATTAGCAAGACAGGAAATAATGTGTGTTGGAGAGGATGTGGAGAAAGGGGAGCTCTCCTATACTGTTGGTGAGAATGCAAGTTGGTGCAGCCACTTTGGAGAACAGTGTGGAGATTCCTCAAGAAATTAAAAATAGAGCTTTCCTATGACCCTGCCATTGCACTCCTGGGTATTTACCCCAAAGATACAGATGTGGTGAAAAGAAGGGCCATCTGGACCATAATGTTCATAGCCACAATGGCCACGGTCACCAAACTGTGGAAAGAACCAAGATGTCCTTCAGTGGATGAATGGATAAGGAAGATGTGGTCCATATACATTATGGAGTATTATGCCTCCATCAGAAAGGATGAATACCCAACTTTTGTATCAACATGGACGGGATTGGAAGTGATTATGCTGAGTGAAATAAGTCAAGCAGAGAGAGTCAATTATCATATGGTCTTACTTGTTTGTAGAGCATAACAAATAACATGGAGGACATAGGGAGATGAAGAGGAGAAGGGAATTGAGGGAAATTGGAAGGGGAGGTGAACCATGAGAGACTATGGACTTTGAAAAACAATCTGAGGGTTTTGAAGAGGCGGGGGGGTGGGAGGTTGGGGAAGCCAGGTCGTAGGTATTGTGGAGGGCACAGATTGCATGGAGCACTGGGTGTCGTGCATAAACAATGAATTCTGTTATGCTGAAAAGAAATTAATAAAAAAAAGAAGGATTAAGAAAAAAACGGTCAGAGAAAGAAAATGCTATATGATTTTACTCATATGTGAAATTTAAGAATCATATAAAAAGAAGAAAGGTAAGGGAAAAAAAGACAGACAAACCAAGCAAGAAACTCTTAAAAATGAAGAAACTGATGGTTATTGGACAGGCGGTAGGTGGGAGTATGGGTGAAATAGGTGATTAGGCTTAAGGAGAACACTTGTCCTGATGAGCAATGGATGATGTATGGAATTGTTGAACTGCCATATTGTACACCTGTAACTAATATAACACTGCATGTTAGTCAACTAACTGGAAAAAAAAAAAAACGAAAAAAAAATGTTTATTCACTACTCTTAAGTGAGATTTATCCCAAGAATATGAGTAGTTCAATATTCACAATACAGTCAATATGATACATTGCATTAACAAAGAGGAAAAATTATCATCTCAATAAATGCGGAAAAAATCCTTTGACAAAATATAGTATTTGTGGGGCGCCTCAGTGGCTCAGTCATTAAGCGTCTGCCTTCAGCTCAGGTCATGACCCTGGGGTCCTGGGATTGAGCCCTGCATTGGGCTCCCTGCTTAGCAGGAAGCCTGCTTCTCCATCTCCTACTCCTCCTGCTTATATGTTCCCTTTCTCCCTCTCTCTCTCTCTCTCCTTCTCTCTCTCTGTGTGTGTGTGTGTGAAATAATAAAATCTTTTAAAAAATAAGGTATTTGTTCATGAAAAATTTTTTCAATGAAATGGGTTTAGAGTGAACATAACTCAATATAATAAAGGCCATATGGGAAAAACCCACAGCTAATGCCAAGCTGAATGATGAGAAACAAGTTTTTCTTCTACAATGAAGAATAAGACAAAGTTGTCCAATCTCATCAATTTTATTCCACTTATTACTGGAAGTCTTGGTCATAGAATTAGACAAGAAAAAGAAACAAATGGAATCCAATTTGGTGAGGAAGAAGTAAAACTGTCACTATTTGAAGATAATATGTTACTATATAGAGAAAATCCTAAAGTCTCCAACAAAAATCTCAAATAAATTCAGCAAAGTACTTATAAATAAATTCAGTAAAGTTGTAAAATACAAAATTAATATATAGAAATCTGTTGCATTTGTATACACTAATAACAGAATAGCAGAAAAGGAGCTTTAAAAAATTTCATTTATATTTGCACCAAAAATAATACTTGAGAATAAATTTAACCAAGGAGATGAAAGACCTCCTTTCTGAAAACTATAAGACAATGATGAAAGAAATTGAAGATGATATAACCAAATAAAAAGATATATCATGCACACAGCTTGTAAGAATTAATATTTTAAAATATCTACATTACATAAGGAAATCTACAGATATAATGTAATCTTTATCAAAATACCAATAACTTTTTTATAGAACTAAGAAAAATAATTTTATACTTTATATGAAAACAAAGAAGACCTTAAATAGTGAAAGCATGTTAAAAAAGAAGAACAGGGACACCTGGGTGGCTCAGTGGGTTAAAGCCTCTGCCTTCAGCTCAGGTCATGATACCAGGGTCCTGAGATCAAGCCCTGCATCGGGCTCTCTGCTCAACAGGAAGCCTGTTTCCCTTCCCCTCTCTCTCTGCCTGCCTCTCTGCCTACTTGTGATCTCTGTCTGTCAAATAAATAAATAAAATCTTTTAAAAAAAAAAGGAAAAGAAGAACAAAGCTAGAGGTACTACAATCCTAGATTTCAAAATATACTACAAAGTAGTAATCAAAACATATTTTACTGTCACAAAAATAGACAACACGTAGATCAATGGAACAGAGAGCCCAGAAATAAACCCACACCGCTAGGGTCAATTAATTTATGACAAAAGAGACAAGAATGTACAATGCAAAAATAATATTTTCCATAACTGGTGTTTTGAAAACTGGACAGTTACATGCAAAAGAATCAACTCGACCACTTTTTTTTACACCATACATAAGAATAAACTCAAAATGGATTTAAGACCTAAATGTGAGGTTTGAAAACATAAAACTCCTAAAAAGCAGGCAATAATCTCTTGGAAATCAACTTTAGCAATGTATTTAAGGATATGTCACCTCAAGCAATGAAAACAAAGGCACAAATAAACTATTAGAATATACTAAAATGAAAAAGCTTTTGCATGGCAAAGGAAACCATCAACAAAATGAAAAAGTAACCTAGTTGAATGGGAGAAGATATTTGAAAGTGATCTACTCACTTGCGTGAGTATGCGTCAAAACATACAATTCAATGCCAAAGGAAAAAAAATCCAATTAAAAAGTGGTCAGAATAGCTGAATAGATACTTTTCCAAATAAGACATACAGATGTTCAAAATACATGTGAAAAGATGCTCATAATCACTAATCATCAAGGAAATGCAATTCAAAATCACAATGCAATATTACTTCACACCAGTCAAAATGGCTAGTATCAAAAACACAAGAATTAACAAGTGTTGGGGAAGATGTATAGAAAAGGGGGAAAAAAAGAAAAGGGAACCCCATGCACTGTTAATGAGAATGAAAATTGGGGCAACCACTGTGGAAAACATTATGGAGATTTGTCAAAAAATTATAAATAGAAATTCCATATGATCCAGTAATTCCACTACTGGGTATTTGCCTAGGGAAAATGAAAACACTAATATATTCATGCCTATGGTAATTGAAGCATTATTTACAATAACCGAGATATGGAAGCAACCTAAGTGTCCATTGGTAGATGAATGGATAAAGAAGCTATAATATGTACATTCAAAGGAATATTACTCAATCATAAAAAAAGAATAAAATCTTGCCTTTTGCAGGATGGATGGATCTAAAAGGGACTATGCTAAGTGAAATAATTAGACAAAGACAAATACTATATGATTCACTTATATGTGGAATATGAAAGAAAAAATGAATGAACAAACAAAAAAACACGGTCTTTCATATACAGAGAACAAACTGATCATTGCCAGAGGGAAGGAGAATGGGGAGATAGAATAAAGGGGACTGAGAAGTACAAACTTCCAGTGATAAAATAAATAAGTCATGGAGATGAAAAGTACTACATGGGGAATATTATCAATAATATTGTTATAACATTTTATGATTTCATAAGACAACTACATTATTCTGGTGAGCATTGTGAAATGTATAAAAAGTATAAATCTGCACACATGAAAATATTATCACACTTTATGTTAATTATACTGTAATAAAAAATAATGGACTTGTTAAAAACAAGTTTATTTTTTTAAAGATTTTATTTATTGATTTGAGAGAAAGAGAGAAATAACTCAAGCAAGGTGGAGGAGCAGGGGGAGAGGGAGAAGCAGATTTCCTGCTGAGCAGAAAGCCTGATGCAGGGCTCAATTCCAGGACCCTGAGATTGTTATCTGAGCCAAAGACAGATGTTTAAGTGACTGAGCAACCCAGGCTCCCCCAAAACAAGTTTATTTTTTTTAAATTTAAACAAATAGCATTGTCAATCACATGAAATTACTGTTATTTTATTTGATTTAGTTCATACCTTTGTAATTATTTTTTAATTTGTTTTGACATTTTTACAATATTTATATAAAAGTTATAAAAGGAAGAAATTTATCATTTGTGTACTAAAGTAATATGAAAAATCATTTATATAAATATTAAGTGTCAGTAAAATTGGCTTTTGAAAGGGAGCACTTTGAAGTTTGAGAAGCCTTCGTATGGCTGTTGTATTGTGGAGTAATAGTATTGTCATTTATAATCAGTTTTACCACTGCCTAGTTGTGTGACCTTGGACAAGTTTCTTAACCTCACTCTCGGTTCCCTCATCTGTGAAATGGTAGTAATAAATACTGATCCCACAGGTTGTTGTAAAGATTAAATACACTGGTACATAGTAAATATTTTAAAATGTTAATGATTAATAGTTGTTATTTTAAAAACAAACAATATTTCTCAAAACAAACATGAATGTAACCCCAAAATACCTGTCCACAGACACTACAAATTTCTTGGAGATGGTTCACCAGTTGAAAACTACTTGACATGCCAAAAAATGAATCATGAAACACTACGTCAAAAACTAATGATGAACTGTATGGTGACTAACATAACATAATAATAATTTAAAAAAAAAGAAAACTACTTGACACTTCCAAAATAGTTGTCATATCCACACCATTGAATAAGTGATACTCAGAGCCAGAGACTAATGAAGAATATCTTATTGTGTATGATTCTGGTAGTCATGTATGATAATTTTATGTCTGCTCATAGTGTTGTACTTTGGTATTTCCTTGGATTAAAATTGTGTTATAAACACTCTTTGCATTTTGCAAGATTGTTTATCTTTAAATAATAAACCTGTGATTCCTTTTTAAGAAAAATGTAAAACTAAATATCTTGAAAATCTTCCCTCTACATACATTTGAAAATGTGGATATAAATAGAACTTTACATATAAGAACTCAGGAAAATAAAGAAATGCCTATAGGCCCAAAAAGGAAATTCAAAGCCAGTACAATAACTGATTTAATGTTGCAGATACTTTGGTTTAGCCTTGATGATTAAAGGGTATTAGTTTTAATGATCTTAGGTTCACATGAGGTGGATAATTTAAATGAAAATTCCTACCTAAAGCAGAAATAATATAAGGCCTCAAGGTCAGTAAAGGCAGAGACTAAAAAAATTCCATTTACATAAGAAAAGAGGAAACATTTTGTTTTATTCTCTGCCATGAGTCACAAATAAAAAGTATTCTCTAAAAATTTATAGTATTATAGAGGGCACGGCTTGCATGGAGCACTGGGTGTGGTGAAAAAATAATGAATAATGTTTTTCTGAAAATAAATAAATTGGAAAAAAATTAAAAAAAAGAATTTATAGCAATAGGTCTGCCTTCACCTGCTTTAGGGATTTGAATTTAGATAATTTGCCAAGTCCTGCCAATAAATTAAAAATGTTCTTAAGCTGATAATACCCATGAATTATTTGTCCAAAGCAGTGTAAATCTCAGTGAAGCAACACTTTCCCAGCTGGACAAGATTTCTACAGATCATTGGTTCTTGATATGTATTCCAGGGATCAACAGTATTAGCATCACTTGAAACTTGTTATAAATGCACTTTCTGGGAGCTCAACCAAAACTTGCTAAATCAAATTCTGAGTTGACATCTAATAGTCTCTATTTTACAGAGCCCTCCACATTATTTTTATGCATACTCACATTTGAGAATCATGCTCTAGAACCTAAATTACAAGTCATAAAACTTATCAGAAAACAGCATGTCATAAATTCAACTCCATCTGACCCACATCAAGATTTGGGACAAATTTAATGTCACACTTTATGAGTTAAAGAATAGACTTTATTAAGAGAACTTTTATAAACCAAGGAAAATTATGCAAGGGGATTAAAAGCAATGATCCCCTTTGCTTGGGTGGCTCGGTGGGTTAAAGTCTCTGCCTTCGGCTCAGGTCATGATCCCAGGGTCCTGGGATCAAGCCCCGCATCGGGCTCTCTGCTTAGCAGGAAGCCTACTTCCTCCTCTCTCTCTCTGCCTGCTCTCTGCCTACTTGTGATCTCTGTCTGTAAAATAAATAAATAAAATCTTAAAAAAAAAAGCAATGATCCCCTTGATCCGAGGAAGGCATGGGTCCTTATGACCAAGCATCACGTATAAAAGTTTACTGGAACCTGGGTATGTTATTCCATCGTGTGGACCTATGACCCAATAAGAATGTAGTCCGGTGATTCAATCATTGTACTGGGCTAGTGTGAAAAAGCAGTCTTGTCAGTGGAGAACTACATGGGCTGTTAGACATTAGGCAGTCTGGATTTAGAAGATCAGATGTATACAAAAATTGTCTTGTAATGTTATTTGGCTAGAATTTGGAGAACTTGGTGTCAGTGGGGTCCTTGTTTAGAGGAAGAAATCACAAGGCCAAGGAGAAGCTGGGTTTAGTTGCAAACTCCCTTTCTAGGAAAAGGAGAATCTCTGTTCCCAGTGAGATATTTGTCAAACCAACTCAAAGTGAGCTCCTAGATTCATTTGTATATAATCCTGGTCTGATTTATTTATTTTTTTTTTCTTTTTCTTTTTTTTTTTTGTAATTTTTTTTTCCAATTTATTTATTTTCAAAAAAACAGTATTCATTATTTTTTCACCACACCCAGTGCTCCATCCAAGCCGTGCCCTCTATAATACCCACCACCTGGTACCCCAACCTCACACCCCTCCGCCACTTCAAACCCCTCAGATTGTTTTTCAGAGTCCATAGTCTCTCATGGTTCACCACCCCTTCCAATTTATCCAAAAGCACATACCCTCCCCAATGTCCATAACCCTACCCCCATTCTCCCAACCCCCCTCTCCGCAGCAACCCACAGTTTGTTTCGTGAGATTAAGAGTCACTTATGGTTTGTCTCCCTCCCTATCCCATCTTGTTTCATGGATTCTTCTCCTACCCACTTAAGCCCCCATGTTGCATCACTACTTCCTCATATCAGGGAGATCATATGATAGTTCTCTTTCTCCGCTTGACTTATTTCGCTAAGCATGATACGCTCTAGTTCCATCCATGTTGTCGCAAATGGCAAGATTTCGTTTCTTTTGATGGCTGCATAGTATTCCATTGTGTATATATACCACACCTTCTTTATCCATTCATCTGTTGATGGATATCTAGGTTCTTTCCATAGTTTGGCTATTGTGGACATTGCTGCTATAAACATTCCGGTGCACGTGCCCCTTTGGATCACTACGTTTGTATCTTTAGGGTAAATACCCAGTAGTGCAATTGCTGGGTCATAGGGCAGTTCTATTTTTAACATTTTGAGGAACCTCCATGCTGTTTTCCAGAGTGGTTGCACGAGCTTGCATTCCCACCAACAGTGTAGGAGGGTTCCCCTTTCTCCGCATCCTCGCCAGCATCTGTCATTTCCCGACTTGTTGATTTTAGCCATTCTGACTGGTGTGAGGTGATATCTCATTGTAGTTTTGATTTGTATTTCCCTGATGCCGAGTGATATGGAGCACTTTTTCATGTGTCTGTTGGCCATCTGGATGTCTTCTTTGCAGAAACGTCTGTTCATGTCCTCTGCCCATTTCTTGATTGGATTATTTGTTCTTTGGGTGTTGAGTTTGTTAAGTTCTTTATAGATTTTGGACACTAGTCCTTTATCTGATATGTCGTTTGCAAATATCTTCTCCCATTCTGTCAGTTGTCTTTTGACTTTGTTAACTGTTTCCTTTGCAGTGCAAAAGCTTTTCATCTTGATGAAATCCCAACAGTTCATTTTTGCCTTTGCTTCCCTTGCTTTTGGCGATGCTCCTAGGAAGATATTGCTGCGGCTGAGGTTGAAGAGGTTGCTCCCTGTGTTCTCCTCAAGGATTTTGATGGATTCCTTTCTCACATTGAGGTCCTTAATCCATTTTGAGTTTATTTTTGTGTGTGGTGTAAGGAAATAGTCCAATTTCATTTTTCTGCACGTGGCTGTCCATTTTTCCCAACACCATTTATTAAAGAGGCTGTCTTTTTTCCATTGGACATTCTTTCCTGCTTTGTCAAAGATTAGTTGACCATAGAGTTGAGGGTCTATTTCTGGGCTCTCTATTCTGTTCCATTGATCTATGTGTCTGTTTTTGTGCCAATACCATGCTGTCTTGATGATGACAGCTTTGTAATAGAGCTTGAAGTCCGGAATTGTGATGCCACCAACTTTGGCTTTGTTTTTCAATATCCCTTTGGCTATTCGAGGTCTTTTCTGGTTACATATAAATTTTAAAATTATTTGTTCCATTTCTTTGAAAAAGATGGATGGCACTTTGATAGGAATTGCATTAAATGTGTAGATTGCTTTAGGTAGTATAGACATTTTCACAATATTTATTCTTCCAATCCAGGAGCATGGAACATTTTTCCATTTCTTTGTGTCTTCCTCAATTTCTTTCATGAGTACTTTATAGTTTTCTGAGTATAGATTCTTAGCCTCTTTGGTTAGGTTTATTCCTAGGTATCTTATGGTTTGAGGTGCAATTGTAAATGGGATTGACTCCTTAATTTCTCTTTCTTCTGTCTTGTTGTTGGTGTAGCGAAGTGCAATTGATTTCTGTGCATTGATCTTATATCCTGACACTTTACTGAATTCCTGTACAAGTTCTAGCAGTTTTGGAGTGGAGTCTTTTGGGTTTTCCACATAGAGTATCATATCATCTGCGAAGAGTGATAATTTGACTTCTTCTTTGCCGATTTGGATGCCTTTAATTTCCTTTTGTTGTCTGATGGCTGAGGCTAGGACTTCTAGTACTATGTTGAATAGCAGTGGTGATAATGGACATCCCTGCCGTGTTCCTGACCTTAGTGGAAAAGCTTTCAGTTTTTCTCAATTGAGAATGTATTTGCAGTGGGTTTTTCATAGAAGGCTTTGATGATACTGAGGTATGTGCCCTCTATCCCTACACTTTGAAGAGTTTTGATCAGGAAGGGATGCTGTACTTTGTCAAATGCTTTTTCAGCATCTATTGAGAGTATCATATGGTTCTTGTTCTTTCTTTTATTGATGTGTTGTATCACATTGACTGATTTGCGGATGTTGAACCAACCTTGCAGCCCTAGTATAAATCCCACTTGGTCGTGGTGAATAATCCTTTTAATGTACTGTTGAATCCTATTGGCTAGTATTTTGGTGAGAATTTTCGCATCTGTGTTCATCAAGGATATTGGTCTATAGCTCTCTTTTTTGATGGGATCCTTGTCTGGTTTTGGGATCAAGGTGATGTTGGCCTCATAAAATGAGTTTGGAAGTTTTCCTTCCATTTCTATTTTTTGGAACAGTTTCAGGAGAATAGGAATTAGTTCTTCTTTAAATATTTGGTAGAATTCCCCGGGGAAGCCGTCTGGCCCTGGGCTTTTGTTTGTTTGGAGATTTTTAATGATTGTTTCAATCTCCTTACTGGTTATGGGTCTGTTCAGGCTTTCTATTTCTTCCTGGTTCAATTTTGGTAGTTTATATGTTTCTAGGAATGCATCCATTTCTTCCAGATTATCAAATTTGTTGGTGTAGAGTTGCTCATAGTATGTTCTTATAATAGTTTGTATTTCTTTGGTGTTCTTTGTGATCTCTCCTCTTTCATTCATGATTTTATTTATTTGGGTCCTTTCTCTTTTCTTTTTCATAAGTCTGGCCAGGGGTTTATCAATTTTATTAATTCTTTCAAAGAACCAGCTCCTAGTTTCGTTGATTTGTTCTATTGTTTTTTTGGTTTCTATTTCATTGATTTCTGCTCTGATCTTTATGATTTCTCTTCTCCTGCTGGGCTTAGGGCTTCTTTCTTGTTCTTTCTCCAGCTCCTTTAGGTGTAGGGTTAGGTTGTGTACCTGAGACCTTTCTTGTTTCTTGAGAAAAGCTTGTACCGCTATATATTTTCCTCTCAGGACTGCCTTTGTTGTGTCCCACAGATTTTGAACCGTTGTATTTTCATTATCATTTATTTCCATGATTTTTTTCAATTCTTCTTTAATTTCCCGGTTGACCCATTCATTCTTTAGAAGGATGCTGTTTAGTCTCCATGTATTTGGGTTCTTTCCAAACTTCCTCTTGTGGTTGAGTTTTAGCTTCAGAGCATTGTGGTCTGAAAATATGCAGGGAATGATCCCAATCTTTTGATACCAGTTGAGTCCTGATTTAGGACCGAGGATGTGATCTATTCTGGAGAATGTTCCATGTGCACTAGAGAAGAATGTGTATTCTGTTGCTTTGGAATGAAATGTTCTGAATATATCTGTGATGTCCATCTCATCCAGTGTATCATTTAAGGCCTTTATTTCCCTGTTGATCTTTTGCTTGGATGATCTGTCCATTTCAGTGAGGGGAGTGTTAAAGTCCCCTACTATTATTGTATTATTGTTGATGTGTTTCTTTGATTTTGTTATTAATTGGTTTATATAGTTGGCTGCTCCCACGTTGGGGGCATAGATATTTAAAATGGTTAGATCTTCTTGTTGGACAGACCCTTTGAGTATGATATAGTGTCCTTCCTCATCTCTTATTAAAGTCTTTGGCTTAAAATCTAATTGATCTGATATAAGGACTGCCACTCCTGATTTTTTCTGATGTCCATTAGCATGGTAAATTCTTTTCCACCCCCTCACTTTAAATCTGGAGGTGTCTTCAGGCTTAAAATGAGTTTCTTGTAGGCAACATATAGATGGGTTTTGTTTTTTTATCCATTCTGATACCCTGTGTCTTTTGATTGGGGCATTTAGCCCATTAACATTCAGGGTAACTATTGAGAGATATGATTTTAGTGTCATTTTATTGCCTATAAGGTGACTGTTACTGTATATTGTCTCTGTTCCTTTCTGATGTACCACTTGTAGGCTCTCTCTTTGCTTAGAGGACCCCTTTCAGTATTTCCTGTAGAGCTGGTTTGGTGTTTGCAAATTCTTTCAGTTTTTGTTTGTCCTGGAAGCTTTTAATCTCTCCGTCTATTTTCAATGATAGCCTAGCTGGATATAGTATTCTTGGCTGCATGTTTTTCTCGTTTAGTGCTCTGAAAATATCATGCCAGCTCTTTCTGGCCTGCCAGGTCTCTGTGGATAAGTCAGCTGCCAATCTAATACTTTTACCATTGTATGTTACAGACTTCTTTTCCCGGGCTGCTTTCAGGATTTTCTCTTTGTCACTAAGGCTTGTAAATTTTACTATTAAGTGACGGGGTGTGGGCCTATTCTTATTGATTTTGAGGGGCGTTCTCTGAACCTCCTGAATTTTGCTGCTCCTTCGCTTTGCCATATTGGGGAAATTCTCCCCAATAATTCTCTCCAGTATACCTTCTACTCCCCTCTCTCTTTCTTCTTCTTCTGGAATCCCAATTATTCTAATGTTGTTTCGTCTTATGGTGTCACTTATCTCTCGAATTCTCCCCTCATGGTCCAGTAGCTGTTTGTCCCTCTTTTGCTCAGCTTCTTTATTCTCTGTCATTTGGTCTTCTATATCGCTAATTCTTTCTTCTACCTCATTTATCCTAGCAGTGAGAGCCTCCATTTTTGATTGAACCTCATTAATAGCTTTTTTGATTTCAACTTGGTTAGATTTTAGTTCATTTATTTCTCCAGAAAGGGCTTTTATATCTCTGGAGAGGGTTTCTCTAATATCTTCCATGCTTTTTTCAAGCCCGGCTAGAACCTTGAGAATTGTCATTTTGAACTCTAGATCTGACATATTACCAATGTCTGCATTGATTAGGTCCCTAGCCTTCAGTACTGCCTCTTGTTCTTTTTTTGTTGTGAATTTTTCCGCCTTGTCATTTTGTCCAGCTAAGAGTATATGAAGGAGCAAGTAAAATACTAAAAGGGTGGCAACAATCCCAGGAAAATATGCTTTAACCTAATCAGAAGAGATCCCAAATCGTGAGGGGGGAGATTGGGTGAGGGATCTCCTCTGATTGGGATCTCTTCTGATTGGGATCTCCCAATCTCTTCGGATTGGGGTCTCTTCTGATTTGGGGATAAAAAGAGTTTCAAAAAGAAAGAAAGAAAAAAAAGAATTAAAAAAAAATGAATAAAAAAGTATAAAAAAGAAAAAAATATATGTATATATATTATATAAACTAGTTAAAAAACGTTAAAAAAGAAAAGGGTAAAAGTTAAAAAAATTTTAGCAGAAGAAAAGAAAAAAAAATGAAAAAGAAAAAAAATTAAATTAACTGTAAGACTAAAAAATCACAGGGAGAAAGCCATGCGTTCCGTGCTTTGCTTTCTCCTCCTCTGGAATTCTGCTGCTCTCCTTGGTATTGAAACTGCACTCCTTGGTAGGTGAACTTGGTCTTGCCTGGATTTCTTGTTGATCTTCTGGGGGAAGGGGCCTGTTGTAGTGATTCTCAAGTGTCTTTGCCCCAGGCGGAATTGCACCGCCCTTAGCATGGGCCGGGCTGAGTGATCTGCTTGGCTTTGCTTTCAGGAGCTTTTGTTCCCTGAGCGCTTTCCGTAGAGTTCCGGAGGACGGGAACAGAAATGGCGGCCTCCTGGTCTCCGGCCCGGAGGAACCGAAAGCCCAGGGCCCCGCTCCCCAGTGCGCCCTCAGCGAACAGCTCCCAGTAACTTCCCTCTGCCCAACCTCCGGCCACACTCCGAGCTCACCGAGCCCACGACTGGCCCAAGGCAACACCGAGCTGCGAGCTTACTGTCAGCTCTGTCTCTGTAGCCTGCCTTCCCGTTCCAATATCCGCAAGCTCTGCAACACTCAGACACTCCCGATCTTTCTGTGACCCTGCGAGACCCGAGGCCACGCTGACCCCATGTGGGCTTCACCCCGGTTTAGCCTCTGGAGCGATGTCCCTCAGTGGCACAGACCCTTAAAAGTCCCGATTTTGTGCTGCGTTTTTCCGCCGCTTGCCGGGAGCTGGCACCTCCCCCCGGGGTCTATCTTCCCGTCGCTTTGGATTCACTTCTCCGCCAGTCCTACCTTTCAGAAAGTGGTTGTTTTTCTGTTTCTAGAATTGCTGTTCTTCTCTTCGATCTGCCGATGGATTTGCAGGTGTTTGCAATCTTTAGATAAGCTCTCTAGCTGATCTCCTGCTAGCTGATGTAGTCTCAGCCTGCTACTTCTCTGCCATCTTGACTCCTCCCTCCCTGGTCTGCTTTATAAGGGAAATTGAATTTCAAATGTTTTTAATTCTGACAACTGAATAATCATTATGTCAAGTTTTTCATCCAGACTGTTGTTTATTTTATGAAGTCAATAACTCTTAAAAATCAAAAAATATTTAAAAAATGGGAAAGAAGGATGAACAGGGAGAGGAGGAAGATAAAGAAGAAATCAAAATAAATGACATAAGTCATTGCTTGAAGTAATATACAAGTAATATATAGTATAAAAGTTAAAAAGCAACAGTATAAAAATAACTATAGCTACAATAATTTTGATGGATACAAAATATTTAAAAATGCAATAGTGACATTAAAAACATACACGATGGGATGGTACACAAGTATATAGATTATGTATATGATCAAAGTTAAGTTGTTATCAGCTTAAAATAGACTTGTGATAACTATGAGATGATTTATGCAAGTTTTATGGCAGACACAAAACAAAACCTTTAGCAGATACACAGAAGATGAAGAGAAACAATCAAAGCATACCACTATGGGAAATTATCAAATCACAAAGGAATATAGCAAAAGAGGAAGAAAGGAACAAAAGGATTACTCAAGAACCTGAAAATAATCAAAAGTTGACAATAATAAATTCCAAATTATCAATAATCACTTTAAATGTTGATGAATTAAACTCATCAATCCAAAGACATAAAGTGGATTACTGGATAACAACAACAACAACAACAAAAAACAATTTGCTGTCCATGAGAGACTTGTTTCAACTCTAAGGACACACATAGGCTTAAAGTGAAGGAATGGAAAAAAGACACTCCAAACGAAAGTGAATATGGGCAACTATACTTATCTCAGAAAATATTGACTTTAAATCAAACATTGTAATAAGAGACAAAGAAGTTAATAAAAGAAAAAAATCAATAAGATATAAGAATTATGTACATTTATATATTGATATGCATACTATTATACATATAATTACATCTACAAATATATTTTATAACATACATCTGACATCAGAATGCCTAAATATAGTAAGAAGTGTTAACACATCTAAAGCAAGTATTAACCATCAATGTAATAATAGTAGGAGAATGCAATACCTCACTTTGAAAATGGAAGGTTCAGTAGATATAAAATCAATAATGAAATATTGGACTTAAATCACAATCTATACCAAATGAATCTAACAGACATATACAGAAGACATTCTATCCAACAGTAGCATAATATGCATTTTTTTGAGCACAAAGAACTTATCAAGGATAGATCATATGCTAGTTCACAAAAGGAGTCTTAACAAATGTAAGAGAATTTAAGTTACATTAAGTATCTTTTCCAAATACAATGGTATGAAACTAGAAATAAAGAATGGGGGAAATTTGAAAAATCACAAATATGTGTACATTAAACAATATGTTTCAGAACAACAAACAGATCAAAGAAGAAACCAAAGGAAATTTAAAAAATGTATTGAGAAAAATGAAAATGGAAATATACTGGAACTTATGAGACACAGGAAAAGCACTTCTAAGAGGAAAGTATATAGTGATTCTAAAAATATCAAGTAAATAAGCTAACTTTATACCTCAAAGAAATAAAAAAAAAGAAAAAGAATAAAAAACCAGGTTAATGTTAGAAGAAAGGCCATAACAAAGGTTAGAGAAGAAATACATGAGATAAAGAACAGAAAACAATAGAAAAGATCAATGAAACTAAGTCCCGGGTCTTTTGGAAAGATAAAATTAATGAATACTGGTTAAGATGTGAAGAAAAAAAATAACTTTTATACACTGTATGTGGGCACATAAACTCATAGAGTCATTATGGAAAATAGTGTAGAGGATTCTCAAGAAAATAGAATTGTCATATAATCCAGCAATCCCCCTGCTGGGCATATAACCAAAGGAAATGAAATCAGGTACTTGAAGAGATATCTGAAAGGGCATTTTCATCACAGCATTATTCACAATAGTTAATATATGGAAATAATGTGTCCACTGACAGATAAATGGATAAAGAAAATACCAGATCAATATAAAAAAGAAGAAATTCTGCCATTTGTGAAAAATGGATAAACTTGGAGGACAATATGCTATCTAAAATAAGTCTGACAAAGACAAAAACTATATAGTATCACTTACATGTGGAATGTTAAAAAAAAAAAGAAGAAGAGGTCATAGAAACAGAGAATAATTGTGGTTTACAGGAGCTGGATTGGGTGGGAGGGAGAAAGGGCAAGATGTTTCCCAAGGGATATAAACATTGTCATAAGGGGACTACGTTCCAAGGATCTAATATACAGCATGTGACTATAGATTAAAAACAACAACAACAACTATATGGCATGCTTGAATTTTACTAAGAGACAGATCTTAAGCATTTTCACCAAAAACAACAACAACAACAACAACAACAACAACAACAACAAAAAGAAATCACTGATTAGGTAACAACTACAGGAGGTGATGGATGTGTTAATTAACTTGCTTGTGATAATAATTTTATAATGTATATGTATATCAAGTCATCACACTGTGTAATTTAAATATATACAATTTTGTTTATTATATTTAAATAAGCTCAGGGAATAAATGATAACTGTTACAATAATCTTCAGAAAAATTGAGAGGGGTGCCTGGGTGGCTCAGTGGGTTAAAGCCTCTGCCTTTGTCTCAGGTCATGATCTCAGGGTCCTGGGATCAAGCCCCGCATTGGGCTCTCTTCTCAGCAGGGAGCCTGCTTCCTCCTGTCTCTCTGCCTGCCTCTCTGCCTGCTTGTGATCTCTGTCCGTCAAATAAATAAGTAAAATCTTAAAAAAAAGAAAAGAAAAATTGAGAAGTATTACTTTACACACTCTTTCTTGTGAGGGAACTAAATTAATTGAGATACTCCAAAAATTTCAACTACAACCAAGGTAAAAAGTTGATATGAAATTGTAATTCATAGCAATCAACACCACAGAAATTTAAACATTATAAGATAATATTACAAAAAATATGATAAAAATTTGACAACCTGGAAGAAATGGATAAATTCCTAGAACACACAACATAAAACTGAAACAGTAAAAAATAGAAAATTTGAACAGACTAACTGCCAGCAAAGAGATAGAATCAGTAATCAAAAAACCCTAATAAACAAAAGTCCAGAACCAAATAAATTCAGAGACAAATTCTACCAAACACTTCAAGAGGAAATATCTATTCTTCTCAAACTATTTTGAAAAATAGAAGCAGGAAAACTTCTAAATTTATGCAGAGGCCAATATCACTGTGATACCAAAACCAGATACAGACACCACCAAAAAAGAAAACTACAAGCCAATATCCCTGATGAACATGGTAGCAAAAATCCTCAACCAAATACCAGCTAACTGAATGTAACAATACATTAAGCAAACAAACAAACAAGCAAACAAACAATTTCGGGATTTGGGGATTTATTCCTGGGATGTAAGGTCGTTCAATATTTGCAAATCAATTGGTGTGATACATCACATCAATAAGAGAAAGGACAAGAACCATATGATCACTTTATAGACAGAGAAGAATCTTTTGACAAAGTACAGCATCCATTCATGATGAAAATCATCAACAAAGTAGGTTTCGAGGGAACATAACCCCAAATAATAAAGGCCATATATTAAAACACATACACACACATACACACACACAGTGAACATCTACTCAATGGGGGAAAAACTGAGAGCATCCCCCTAATGTCAGGAACTAGACAAGAATGTCCACTCTCACCACTTCTACTCAACATGGTACTATAAGTCCTAGCCATAGCAATCAGACAACAAAAAGTAATGAAAGGAATCTTCCTTCAGTCTTAGCACCATCTACTTGGAAATCTCCATGCCATGAGTGCCAAGTAGAGGAAGAAACAAATGTGAAGGCTGAAGTGTAAAAGAAGAAAGATGAGGCAGAGGTTCAAGTAAACCAAAAGTTTGTGCACCCATAGAATTCACAGGAGCAGAAATCAGGAAAGCCAGAGGCCAGGAACATTGCTACAATTTGGTGAACTGCATGCCTATTTTCTAGAGCTTGTTTCCGTGGATCTAGATCATCCATCACCATCGAATCACAATGACCACTTTTGAGAGACCAATTTGCTCACACCAAAACAGGCCCTTTTGGCCATTTGCTTTGGATTTGTGACTTCCAGGAATAATTCTGTTTTAATTTCTGTCCCAAACGAACATGTGTACAATAAATAATCTCTCCTACTATCTCAAAAAAAGAAAGAAGGACAGAAAGACAGAAAGGAAGAAAGAAAAACAAAAGGCATTCAAGTTGGAAATGAAGAAAGAAAATGATCATTACTAGCAGAGATGACATAATACTCTGTATACAAAATCTGTAAAAGACTTGACCAAAAAAATCCACTAGAACTCATAAATGTAGTCAGTAAAGTATCAGGGTACAAATAAATGTACAAAAATATGTTGCATTTCTATACACCAGTAATGAAACAGGAGAAAGAGAAAATAAGAAAATAATCCCATTTACAATTGTACCAAAATCAATAAGATACCCAGGAGTAAACATATACAAAGAGGTGAAAGTCCTGTACTCTGAAAACTATAAAACACTGATGAAAGAAACTGAAGATGCCCCAAAATGATAGAAAAAATATTCCATGCTCATGTTGAAAGAACCAATATTGTTAAGTTTCTATATTATCCAAAGTGATCTAAAGACTTAATATAATCTCTATTTAAATACCAAGAGCAGGAGCGCCTGGGTGGCTCAGTTAAAGCCTCTGCCTTCGGCTCAGGTCATGATCCCAGGGTCCTGGGATGGAGTCCCACATTGGGCTCTCTGCTTAGCAGGGAGCCTGCTTCTCCATCTCTCTCTGCCTGCCTCTCTGCTTACTTGTGATTTTTATCTGTCAAATAAATAAATAAAATATTTAAAAAAATAAAATGAAATACCAAGAGCATATTTTACATAACAAAAGCAAACAATTTTAAAATTTACATTGAACCAGAAAAGACCCTGAATAGCCAAAGCCATCTTGGAAAAAAAAAAAAAAAAGAGAGAGAGAGAGAGAGAATCAAAACAAAGCTGGAAGTATCAAAATTCCAGACTTCAAATTATATTACAAATCTGTAGCCATGAAAGGTACTGGTACTAGTACAAAAAAAGACATAGAGGTAAATAGATCACAACTGAAATCCTAAAAATAATCCCATAGTTTTATGTTCAATTAAACCTTGACAATGGAGGGAACATCCAAATGGAAAATGACAGTCTCTTCAACAATGGGAGAACTGGTCACCTACGTGAAAAGAATGAAACTGGACCACTTTCTTACACCACACAAAAATAAACTCAAAATGGACTAAAGAGGGAGACAAACCATAAGTGACTCTTAATCTCACGAAACAAACTGTGGGTTGCTGGGGGGAGGGGGGTTGGGAGAAGGAGGGTAGGGTTATGGACATTGGGGAGGGTATGTGCTTTTGGGTAAATTGGAAGGGGAGGTGAACCATGAGAGACTATGGACTCTGAAAAACAATCTGAGGGGTTTGAAGTGGCGGAGGGGGTGGGAGGTTGGGGTACCAGGTGGTGGGTATTATAGAGGGCACAGCTTGCATGGAGCACTGGGTGTGGTGAAAAAAATAATGAATACTGTTTTTCTGAAAATAAATAAATTGGAAAAAAATGGACTAAAGACCTAAAAGTGAGAAATGAAACCATAAAAATTCTGGAAAAGACCAGAGACAGTATTATCTTTCACATTTCCCTTAACAATATTTTTCTAGATATGTCTCCTGAGGCAAGGAAAACAAAAGCAAAAATAAACTATTGAGACTACATCAAAACTCAAAGCTTCTGAACAGCAAGGGAAACAATCAACAAAACTAAAGAACAACCTAAGGAATGAGAAAAAAATATTTGTAAATGATACATCAGATAAAGGGCTAGTATCCATGATCTATAAAGAACATATGAAATTCAATACCCAAAAACCAAATAATCCAGCTAGAAATGGGCAGAAATCATGAATCAATAGTTTTCAAAGAAGATATACAGAAAGCTAACAAAAACACACACACAGAAAATATACTCAATATTGCCCATTATCAGGGAAGTACAAATCAAAACTACAATGAGATATTACCTCACACCTATCAGAATGGCACTGGAAACAACAAACATTGGCAAGGATAGGGAGAAAAGGAACTCTCTTGCATTGTTGGTGGGAATGGAAACTGATGCAACCATTCTGGAAAACAGTATGGAGGCTTTTCAAAAAATTAAAAATAGAACTACATTAAGATTCAGCAATGGCAGTACTAGGTATTTACCCAAACAAAACAAAAATACTGATTTTAAGGGATACATGCCCCCAATGTTTATAGTAGCATTATGAACAATAGCCAAGTTATGTTTAGAGCTCAAGTGTCCATCAACTGATGAATAGATAAAGATGTCACTATATATATATATATATATTATATATATTATATATATATTTGATAATGCTACTATAAACACCTGTTTTCCATCTCTACTTTTCACAGAAAAACAATGAAAGTGGTACACTTTGTCATACCACACCAAAAAAACTAAATTCAAAATTGATTAAAGACCTAAATGTGAGACCTGAAACCATAAGAATCCTAGAAGAGGACACAGGCAATAACTTCTTTGACATCAGCTGTAGCAACTTTTTTTAAATGTCTCCAGAAACAAGGGGAACAAGAGCAAAAATAAACTATTGGGACTCCATCAAAATAAAAAGCTTCCACACAGCAAAGGAAACAATCAGCAAAAGCAAAAGGCAACCTAATGAATAGGAGAAGATTTGTGATAATGAAATATTCAACAAAAGGGTTAGTATCCTGGATATCAACCTTTTGTCTGTACTGTCATTTGCAAATATCTTCTCCCATTCCGTGGATTGCCTCTTTGTTTTCTTGACTGTTTCCTTTGCTGTGCAGAAGCTTTGGATTTTTTTAAATTAAATTAATTTATTTTCAGAAAACAGTATTCATTATTTTTTTACCACACCCAGTGCTCCATGCATTCTGTGCCCTCTATAATACCCACCACCTGGTACCCCAAGCTCCCACCCCCCCACCACTTCAAACCTTTGGATTTTGATGAATTTCCAGAAGTTTATTTTGGCTTTTGTTTCCTTTGCCTTTGGAGACATATCTTGAAAGAAGTTGCTGTGGCTGATATAGAAGAGGTTACTGCCTATGTTCTCCTCTAGGATTCTGATGGATTCCTGTCACACATTGAGGTTTTTTTATCCATTTTGAGTTTATCTTTGTGTACGGTGTAAAAGAATGGTCGAGTTTCATTCTTCTACATATAGCTGTCCAGTTTTCCCAGCACCATTTATTGAAGAGACTGTCTTTTTTCCACTGTATATTTTTTCCTGTTTTGTCGAAGATTATTTGGCCATAGAGTTGAGGGTCCATATCTGGGCTCTCTACTCTGTTTCACTGGTCTATGTGTCTGTTTTTATGCCAGTACCATGCTGTCTTGGTGATCAGAGATTTGGATTAAAGCTTGAAATCAGGTAACGTGATGCTCCCAGTTTTATTTTTGTTTTTCAACATTTCCTTAGTGATTCGGGGTCTCTTCTGACTCCATACAAATTTTTAGAATATTTGCTCCAGCTCTTTGAAGAATGCCGGTGGAATTTTGATCAGAATTGCATTAAAAGTATAGATTGCTCTAGGCAGTATAGACATTTTAACAATGTTATCCAGGATCTATAAAGAACTCCTCAAACTCAACACACACAAAACAGATAATCATATCAAAAAATGGGCAGAAGATATGAACAGACAATTCTCCAATGAAGACATGCAAATGGCTATCAGACACATGAAAAAATGTTCATCATCACTAGCCATCAGGGAGATTCAAATGAAAACCACATTGAGATATCACCTTACACCAGTTAGAATGGCCAAAATTAGCAAGACAGGAAACAACATGTGTTGGAGGGGATGTGGAGAAAGGGGAACTCTCTTCCACTGTTGGTGGGAATGCAAATTGGTGCAGCCTCTCTGGAGAACAGTGTGGAGATTCCTCAAGAAGTTAAAAATAGAACTTCCCTATGACCCTGCCATTGCACTCCTGGGTATTTACCCCAAAGACACAGATGTCGTGAAAAGAAGGGCCATCTGTACCCCAATGTTTATAGCAGCAATGGCCACAGTTGCCAAACTGTGGAAAGAACCAAGATGCCCTTCAACGGATGAATGGATAAGGAAGATGTGGTCCATATACACTATGGAGTATTATGCCTCCATCAGAAAAGATGAATACCCAACTTTTGTAGCAACATGGATGGGACTGGAGGAGATTATGCTGAGTGAAATCAGTCAAGCAGAGAGAGTCAATTATCATATGGTTTCACTTATTTGTGGAGCATAACAAATAGCATGGTGGACATGAGGAGTTAGGAGATGGGAGTTGAGGGAAATTGGAAGGAGAGGTGGACCATGAGAGACTATGGACTCTGAAAAACAATCTGAGGGGTTTTAAGTGGTGGGGGCGTGGGAGGTTGGGGGAACCAGGTGGTGGGTTTTAGAGAGGGCACAGATTGCATGGAGCACTGGGTGTGGTACAAAAACAATGAATACTGTTATGCTGAAAATATATAAAAAATAAATTTAAAAAAAGTGTTAGTATCCATAATATATAAAGAAATTTTGCATTAAGGAGAGCACATGATCTGATGAGCACTGGGTGTTATATGCAACTAATGTATCATTGAACACTACATCAAAAACTAATGATGCACTCTCTGTTGGCCAATTGAACTTAATAAGAAATAAAATCCTAAAAAATGAAATCAACTCAACATCTCCAAAACAAATAATCCCATGAAAAAATGGTCAGAAGACATGAACAGACATTTTTCCAAAGAGGACATATAGATATTCAACCGACATATGAAAAGATGTTCATTCTCATTTATCACAAGGTGAATGCAATTCAAAACTACAATGAACTGTCACCTCATAATGGTCAGCATGGCTAAAATCTGCAACAGAGGATAACAAATACCATGTGCTTTCACTCATATGTGGAATTTAAGAAACAAAACAAATAAAAGAATAAACTGAAAACCAGTGTCTAAGACACAAAAAATAAACTGGTTGTTCCAGAGGGCCAGTGGGTTGAAGTTATTTGAAACAGATGAAGTGGATTTAGAGTACACATATCTTGGTGAGCACTGAGCAATATATAGACTGGTTGAGTCATAATAGTGTACACTTGAAACTAATATAGCAATCCATGTTAAGTATAGTACAAGTTTTTTAAAAAAGGAGAAAAGTTACATTCAAGGGAGGGAGGCAGAAGAGTAGGGGTTCTTGTTTCATCTGGCCCTTATCAAATCATTCTGAACAGCCATGAATTCAGCCTGAGATTTAAGAAGATATATTTGGAAATATACAAGCAGAAAAACAACATCCTATTACAAGGTTGGAGGTGTGGAGTCATGAATCTGTGGGAAAACATTGGAAGATAAATGGAGAGGGGAGGAAGCCTCCATAAGCTGGCTACTGAAAAGTGATATAATACCAGGAGCATGAAATCGGAACCCTTAGAAATCTACTCCAATGAGATCTGCTCCAGTGAGCTCCCTTTCTGAAAGAGGCTCAGGGGATCAAAAAGGCAGAATTCTAGGTGAGTCACTGTGGTGTCAGGATATCAGGATGCACAGAAAGAACCAGGGTGCTGGAACCAATAGAGTGCCCAAGCAATGGAGAAACTGGTTATGGTCAGTGAGCCCAGGAGAGACTCTCAGTTTGGGTCGCCTTAAGCCACAAGTCAGGCTGGTGGGGAGACCATTCTTCACCTAAGGACCCAGAAAAAGACCAGGACATGTGGGCCAGTTACCAATCTCTGGGAGGGTCAGAATGACTGTGCCCATGACCAAGTAATAGTTCTTGTGGCAGCCACTCCAGAAAGGACAATAGGGTGGCACACAGCCTGGATCTGGGAGTATCAGGGCAGGGAGCACATGTGCACCGATGACCCCACAAATGCTCACAGTACCAAAGATGCAAAGTGCAGAGATGCTCACAGGTCTTGAGAATCACCCCCCTCCCCCGGGAGAAATGCTGTTGGTGCAACCTGCAGATTTCTATGGAGAGCAGTGCACACAGAAGCAGAGATGGTTTGACCCAGAGAGTTTATTGAAGAAAGGGAACCAGAATCTTGCAGCTCTGGGCCAGAGATCCAGTCAAGGAATTTTTGCTCTGACCCTCTGAAAAGGCAAGGAAAACCACAACGAAACAAAAACCACACGCAGGAAAAGCTCACCTTGAGCCCATCCCCCTGACAAGGGGTGGTACAAATCCCTCCAGGCAAAAAAACCTGAGAAGCAGAACAGGAGCCCCACCCCCCACCCCCAAGAAGACAGACTGGAAGAACAGGTGAATGACAAGGTTATAGATCCCACTGGACCGTAAAACTCCAGTGCCAGGGAAAATAATACATTGAGCTCCAGGTATTTCTGCACAACTTGTTTTTCCTTCAGTCTAAAATAAATAAATAAATAAATTTATTTAACATTTTTCCTGTTGCAACTAGATTCTGATTTTACCGGTTTATGTTTTTAAGTTGTTTTTTAGCCTTTTTTCACATCTACATTTTTGGGATGTAGTGTCTTCTAACACAGAGACCTAAATTCAGTCAGGAACAAGGAGATCACCCCACTTTGTCCACCCTGTGAGATTATAGTCTCTCCTTCCCCAACACCTTTTTGTTTTGTTCATTTTGGCTTTGTTTGATTTTCTGTGGTGGCTTCAGACCCTTTTGGATTTTTTTTAGGGTGCATTTTACTTGGCTTGTGGTTGATAGTTTGGACTTGGCTTATTTTCTCACCCATCCTTCCTTGGGAAGAATGACTAGGAGGAACTCACAAGAAAGAAGGAACCAGAGGTAATGTTCTCTGCCATAGAGCTAATCAATATGGATATAAGCAAGATTTCAGAGAGAGAATTAAGGATAGCAGTTATAAAATTAATAGCTAGGCCTGAGAAAAACACACGTGAAAATACACAGCCTCTAAGGGCAGAAATGGGATCCTATCCGGCCAAACTTAAAAATGCTATGAATGAGGTGTAGTCTAAATTGGATGCTCTAACAACTAGGGTCAATGGGGCAGAATAGAGAATGAGTGATCTAGAGGACAGGCTGATGGAAAGGAAGGAAGTTGAAGAAGAGAGAAAAACAACTAATAGTCCATGAAGAAAGGATTAGAGAATTTATTGATGCCTTGAAAAGAACCAATGTCAGAATCATCTGGATCCAGGAGGGACTATAAAGAAAGAGGAGGTAGAAGGTATATTTGAGCAAATCATGGCTGAGAGTTTCCCTAATTTGGGCAAGGAAACAAGCATTCATGTACAAGAGGCATAGGGGATCCCTCCCAAATTCAATAAAAACAGACCAATAACCCAACATATAATAGTGATGTTTGCAAATCTTAGAGCAAAAAATCTACCCTAGAAGCATCCAGGGAGAAGAGATTCCTTATGTACAGAGGAAAGGATATAAGAATAACATCAGACCTATCGACAGAAACCTGGCAGGCCAGAAAGGGCTGACAAGATACATTCAGAGTACTAAATGAGAAGAACATGCAGCCAAGAATATCCATCAAGGCTGTCACTCAGAATGGAAGGAGAGATAAAAAGTTGCCAGGATAGACATAAACTGAAAAAATATGTGACCACAAAGCCAGCCATGCAAGAAATATTAAGGGAGATTCTGTAAGTGAAAAGAGACCCCAAGAGTCACATAGACCACAAAGTAACAGTGATAATCTACAGAAACAGGGACTATACAGCAATAAAATGGAACTAAATTCATATCTTTCAATAGTTACTCTGAATGTAAATGGGATAAATCCTCCCATCAAAAGACACAGGGTTTTAGACTGGATAAAAAGCAATATCCATCAATATGTGGTCTATAAGATGTTCATTTTGAACCTAAAGACACCTCCAGATTGAAAGTGAGGGGGTGGAGAACAATTTACCACACTGATGGACTTCAAAAGAAAGCAAGGGTAGCAATCCTCACATCAGACAAATTAGATTTTAAGCCAAAGACTGTAATAAGAGATATAGAAGGACACTATATCATACCTAAAGGGACCATACAAAAAGAAGATCTAAAAATTGTAAATATCTATGCCCCCAAATTGGGAGCAAACAATTATTTTTTTTAAGATTTTTTTTTTTGACAGAGAGAGATCACAAGTAGGCAAAGAGGCAGGCAGAGAGATAGGAGGAAGCAGGGTCCCTGCCAAGCAGAGAGCCTCATTCAGGGTTCGACCTCAGGACCCTGGTATCATGACCAGAGCTGAAGGCAGAGGCATTAACTCACTGAGCCACCCAGGCGCCCCAAGAGCAGCCAATTAGATAAACCAACCAATAACTAAAATAAAGAAAAAATATTTATAATAATGCATTAATAGTAGGAGACTTCAACACCCCACTCATAGCAAAGGGCAGAACATCTAACTAGATCAGCAAAGAAGCAAGAGCTTTGAATGACACATTGGACCAGATGGACTTTGTAGATATACACAGAATGTTCCATCCTAAAACAAAATAGTGCTCATTCTTAAGTGCAGATGGGACTTTCTCTAGAATGCATCACACACTGTATCACAAATCAGGTCTTAATCTATACCAAAAATTGAAGTTATTCCCTGCATATTTTTAGACCACAATGCTTTGAAACTGGAATTCAACCACAAGAAGAAATTTGGAAGGAACTCAAACACTTATAAGTTAAAGAGCATCCTGCTAAAGAATGAATGGGTCAACCAGGAAATTAAAGAACTTAAAAAATTCATTGAAACAAATGAGGATGAAAACACATCAGTTCAAAACCTATGGAATACTGCAAAAGCGATCCTAAGAGGGAAGTACATAGCCAAGCCCCTCTCAAAAAGTTAGAAAATTCCCAAATGCACAACCTAACCTTACACCCTAAAGGAGCTGGAGAAAGAGCAGCAAAGCCTAAACCAAGCAGGGAATAGAAGTAATATAGATTAGAGCAGAAATCAATGAAATAGATAAAAGTAAGAAGATACACAAGTAACAATAGATATAAGTAAGAAGAAATAAATTAAACTAGAAGCTGTTTCTTTGAAAGAATAAATAAGATCGATAAGCTTCTGGCCAGACTTATAAAGAAAAAAGAAACAGAAAGGATGAAATTTTTAAAAAATCATGAACGAAAGGGAAGAGATAACAACGAATACCAAGGAAATAGAGAAAATCCTTAGAACATATTGTTAGCAACTCTATGTCAACAAATTTCTTAATATGGAAGAAAGGATGCATTCCTGAAAACTTATAAACTACAAAGATTGAAACAAGATGAAATAGACAATCTGAACAGACCAATAAGCAGCAAGGAACAGACCAATAAGCAGCAAGCAAGTAATAAAAATCCTGTCAAAAAACAAGAGTCCATCATCAGATGGCTTTCCCAGGGAATTCTACCAAACATTTAAGAAAGAAATAATACCTATTTTATGGAAGATGTTTCAAAAAATAGAAATGGAAGGAAAACTTTGAAACTTATTCTACGAGGCCAGCATTACCCTGATCCCAAAACCAGACATAGGCCACATCAAAAGAGAATTATAGACCAATATCCCTGGTGAACATGGATGCAAAAATACTCACCAAGATACTAGCCAATAGGATTCAACAGAAAATTAAAAGGATTATTCACCATAACCAGGTGGGATTTATTCCTGGGATGCAAGTGTGGTTCAACATTCCCAAATCAATCAACATGATACATCACATCAGAAAAGAAAGGGCAAGAGCCATATAATCCTCTTAACTGATGCAGAAAAAGCATTTGACAAAATACAGCATTCTTTCTTGATTAAAACTCTTTGAAGTATAGGGATAGAGAGAAAATACCTCAACATCATAAAAGCCATCTATGAAAAGCCCACAATTAATATCATTCTCAATGGGGAAAAACTGAGAGCTTTTCTCTTAAGGTCAGGAACACAAAAGAGATGCCAACTCTCACCATTATTGTTCAACATAGTACAGGGAGTCCTAGTTTGAGCAATCAGACAACAAAAAGAAATAAAAGGCATACAAATTGGCAAATAAGAAACCAAATTCTCTCTATTCACAGATGACATATTACTTTATGTGGAAAACCCAAAGATTACACCCCAAAATTTCTAGAACAGACACAAGAATTCACCAATATGGCAGGATACAAAATCAATGCAGAGAAATCAGTTGAATTTCTATACACTAACAATATGACTGAAGACAGAGAAATTAAGGAATCAATTCCATTTGCATTAGCACCAAAAACAATAAGATAACTAGGAATAAACCTAAACAAAGAGGTAAAGGATCTATACTCTAGAAACTAGGAACACTTATGAAAAAAATTGAGGACACAAAAAGATGGAAAAATATTCCATGTTCATTAATTAGAAAAATAAACATTGTTAAAATGTTTATGCTGTCCAGAGCAATCTATACTTTCCATGCAATTCCTATCAAAATACCATCTACATTTTTCACAGAGCTGTAACAAAGAATCCTAAAATTTTTATGGGACCAGAAAAGACCCGGAATCACAAGAGGGATTTTGAAAAAGAAAACCAGAGCTGGGGGCATCAAAATACCTCACTTCAAGCTATATTACAATGCTTTGATTATCAAGACAGCATGGTATTGGCACGAAAACAAACATATAGATCAATGGAACAGAATAGAGATCCCAGAAATGGACCCTCAAGTCTATGCTCAAGTAATCTTCAACAAAGCAGGGAAGAATATGCAATGGAAAAAGAGAGTATCTTCAATAAATGGTGCTGGGAAAATTGGACAGCCACATGCAGAAAAATGAATCTGGACCATTCTCTCATACCACATGCAAAAATAAACTCAAAATGGATGAAAGACCTAAATATTAGACAGGAATCCATCAATATCCTAGAGGATAACAGAGGCAGTAACCCCTTTGACACTGGCCACAGCAACTTCCTTCAAGACACATCTCTAAAGGCAAGAGAAACAAAAGCAAAAAGCTTCTGCACATCAAACAAATCAGTCAACAAAACTAAGAGGCAACCTGCTGAATAGGAGAAGATATTTGCAAATGACATTACAAATAATGGGCTGGAATCCAAGACCTATTATGAACTTCTCATCTGAACACCCAAAAACCAAATAATCCAGTCAAGAAATGGGCAGAAGACATGAACAGAAACTTCTCTAAAAAGACATACAAATGCTAACAGACAAATGAAAAAATGTTCAACATCATTAGTTATCAGGGAACTACAAATCAAAACCACAATGAGATCCCACCCTACAGCAATTAGAATGCAAAAATTAACAAGGCAGGAAACAAATGTCAAGGATGTGGAGAAGGGGGAACCCTCTTACACTTGGTGGGAATTAAAGTTGGTACAACCACTCTGGAAAACAGTATAGTGGTTCCTCAAGACCTTAAAAATAGAGTTATGCTACATCCCAGCAATTGCGCTACAAGGTATTTATCCCAAGTTACAGAAATAGTTAATACAAAGGGGACAAACACCCCTATGTTCATAGCAGTAATGTCCACAATAGACAAACTGTGGAAGGAGCTGAGACGTCCTTCAATATATAGATGGATAAAGAAGATGTGGTTCATATGTACAATGGAGTATTACTCAGGCATCAGAAAGGATGAATACCTACAATTTTTATCAACATGGATGGAACTGGAGGGGATTATGCTAATTGAAATAAGTCAAGCAGAGAAAGTCAATTATCATATGGTCTCACTCATGCGTGGAACATACAGAATAGCACGGAGGACATAAGGTGAAGGAAGGGAAAACTGAATGTGCAGAAATCAGAGAGGGAGAGAAACCTATGAGAGACTCTGAACTCAGGGAAGAAAGCTGAAGGTTACAGAAGAGAGGCCAGTAGTCAGGTGATGGGTATTAAGGGGGGACACGTGTTGTGATGAGCATTGTGTGTTTACACAATGAATGAATCTTTGAACACTACATCCTATATGTTGGCTAACTGAATGTAATAAAAATAAAATAAAAATAAATAAAAGAAAATACCTATTCTTCTTGACTTATTACAAAAAATTCAGAGAAAGGAAGGAAAAGGCCCAAGTTCATCCTATGAAGTCAGTATTAATCTGACACCTGAATCAGGAAAAGCCTCCACTAAAAAATAGAACTACAGGTCAATATCCCTGATGAAGATGGATGCAAAAATTCTCAGTAAAATACCAGCAAACTGGCTCCAACAATACATTTAAAAAATCATTCACAATGATCAAGTGGGATTTATTTTGGGCTTGCAAGAGTGGTTCAATATTTGTAAATTAAACAATGTGATATATCACATTAATTAATTAAAGGATAAGAACCAAAAGATCATTTCAATAGATGCCAAAAAGACATTTGACAAAATACAATGTCCATTCATGATTAAAAAACTTGAAGTAAGTTTAGAGGGAACATACCTAAATATAATAAAGTCCATATACAAAAAAACCCACAGCTTAAATCATACAAAATGACAAAATCCTGAGCTCTTCTTCTAAGATCAGGAAAGAAAAGAATGTCCACTATCAGTACTTTTATCCAGCATAATGCTGCAAGTCTTAGTCACAGCAATCAGAAAACAAAAAGAAATAAAAGACATCCAAATTGGTAAAGAAGAAGTAAAACTCTGATTATTTGCAGATGACATTGTAATATATATTGAAAACCCTAGGGGTGCCGGTGTGGTTCCATTGGTTAACCATCTGAATATTTATTTATTTAATAGTTTTTTTAAATTTATTTTTTATTTTCAGCATAACAGTATTCATTATTTTTGCACCACACCCAGTGCTCCATGCAATCCGTGCCCTCCATAATACCCACCACCTTGTACCCTGACCTCCCAACCCCTGCCCCTTCAAAACCCTCAGATCGTCTCTCAGAGTCCATAGTCTCTCATGGTTCACCTCCCCTTCCAGTTTCCCCCAACTCCCTTCTTCTCTCTATCTCCCCATGTCCTCCATGCTATTTGTTATGCTCCACAAATAAGTGAAACCATATAATTGACTCTCTCTGCTTGACTTATTTCACTCAGCATAATCTCTTGATTTCAGTGCAGGTCATGATCTTGGTGTCCTGAGATCAAGCTTGGCCTCAGGTCTGTGCTCACTGGGGAGTCTGCTTATCTCTGCCTCTCCCCGACTTGTGCTTTTGCTCTCTCTCAAATAAATAAACACTTTTTTTAAAAAAAAGAGGAAGAAACCCCTGAAGACTCCATCAAAAGGACTCCACTACAAGGACTGATAATTGAATTTAGTAAAATCACAGGATACAATGTTATTATATAGAAAACTGTTACATTTCTTTACATGAAAAATAAAGTAGCAGAAAAAAGAAAGAAAATAATTCCACTTGCAATTGCATAAAAAAATACAGTAGGCAAGAATAAACTTAACCAAGGAGGTGAAAGACTCGTACTCTGAAAACTATAAAACACTCGTGAAAGAAATGAAGATGACAAAACAAATTGTAGACATCCCATGCTCATGTATTGGAAGAACTAATACTGTTAAAATGTCCATACAACCCAAAGTAATATACAAATTCATACAATTCTTATCAAAATTCAACAAAATTTCTTACAGAACTAGGACAAATAATCCTAATATTTGTATGGAACCACAAAAGAACTTGAGTAACCAAAGCGATCTTGAGAAAGAGGTAGAAAGGTGGAAGTATCATGATCCCAGATTTCAATATATTTTACAAGGCTATAGTAATCAAAATAGTATGGTACTGGAGCAAATATATACACATAGATCAATACAACGTAACAGAAAACCAAGAAATAAACCCACAACTATCTGATCATTTAATCTTCAAAAAAGCAAGAAAAATTACGCAATGGGAAAAAGCAGTCTCTTCAACAAATGGTGTTGGGAATAGTGGACAGCTACAGGCAAAAAATGAAGCTGGACAGTTTTCTTACACCATACAAAGAAGAAGAGGAAGAAGAAGAAGAAGAAGAAGAAGAAGAAGAAGAAGAAGAAGAAGAAGAAGAAGGAGAAAAACACACACACACTGAGATTTTGCCGCATGTGTTGGAGAGGATGTGAAGAAAGGGGAACCCTCTTCCACTGTTGGTGGGAATGCAGGTTGGAGAACAGTGTGGAGATTCCTCAAGAAATTAAAAATAGAGCTTCCCTATGACCCTGCAATTGCACTCCTGGGTATTTACCCCAAAGACACAGATGTCGTGAAAAGAAGGGCCATCTGTACCCCAATGTTTATAGCAGCAATGGCCACGGTCGCCAAACTATGGAAAGAACCAAGATGCCCTTCAACAGACTAATGGATAAGGAAGATGTGGTCCATTTACATTACGGAGTATTATGCCTCCATCAGAAAGGATGAATACCCAACTTTTGTAGCAACATGGACGGGACTGGAAGAGATTATGCTGAGTGAAATAAGTCAAGCAGAGAGAGTCAATTATCATTTGGTTTCACTTATTTGTGGAGCATCACAAATAGCATGGAGGACAAGGGGCGTTAGAGAGGAGTAGGGAATTTGGGTAAATTGGAAGGGGAGGTGAACCATGAGAGACTATGGACTCTGAAAAACAATCTGAGGGGTTTGAAGTGGCGGGGGGGGTGGGAGGTTGGGGTACCAGGTGGTGGGTATTATAGAGGGCACGGCTTGCATGGAGCACTGGGTGTGGTGAAAAAATAATGAATAATGTTTTTCTGAAAATAAATAAATTAGAAAAAAATTAAAAAAATATTTTGAAAAACACACACACACACACAAACCGCCACAAAAAGAAACTTAAAATGGATTGAAGACCTAAATGACAGAACTGAAACAATAAAATTACTAGAAGAAAATACAAGCAATAATTTATTTGACATGGATCATAGAAACATTTTTCTAGATATGATTTCTCTGGCAAGGGAATAAAGAGAAAAAATTAAACTACTGGGATTACATCAAAACAAAAAGCTTTCGTGCACCAAAAGAAACAATCAAGAAAACTAAGAGGCAACCTACTGAGTGGGAGAAGATATTTGCAAATGATATATCTTATAAGGGGTTAATATCCAAAACACATAAAGAAACACAAAAACACTCCAGAACATCTCAAATAATCCAATTAAAACTTGGCAAAAGACATGAATAGATGTTTTTCCAAAGAAGATATGCAGATAACCAACATATGAAAGATGCTGAACATTAGAAAGTGTAAATGAAAACCACAATGAGATACCACTTTACACCTTCAAAATGACTAAAATAAAGACACAAATAAGTATTGGTGAGTGTGTGGAGAAATACGTACCCTTGCACACTGTTGGAGGGAATGTGAATCAATGCAGCCACTGTCAGTAAAAGTATGGAGGATCCTCAAATGTTAAAAATAGAATTACCATACCATCTAGAAATTCCACTACCAGATATTGACCCAAGGGAAGGTAAACAACAAATTCAAATACATATATGCACACCTTTGTTAACTGCACCATTGTTTGCAATAGCCAAGATATGGAAGCAACCCAAGTGTCCATCCACACATGAATGGATTAAAAAAATATGTGGTATATACATATATGCAATCAAATACTGCTCAGCTATACACAGGAAAGGATGTTCCTCATCATTTACCATCAGGGAAATGCAAATCAAAACTACCATGAGATATCACCTCACACCTGTCAGAATGGCTAAAATTGACATCACAAGAAATAACTGGTGTTGGTGAGGATGTGAAAAAAGGGGAACCCTCCTTCACTGTTGGTGGAAATGCAAACTGGGGCAACCACTCTGGAAAAGAGAATGAATATTCCTCAAAAAGTTAAAAATAGAAATACACTGTGATACAGCAATGGCACTACTGGTTATTCAACCCAAAGAGGCAAGAACATCAATTCAAAGATATATATGCACCCCAAATCTCATAGAAGCACTGCTTACAATAGCTAAGATATGGAAAAAGCCCAAGTGTATATATATATATATATATATATATATATATATATATATGTCATTCCACCACACAAAAAAATGGAATCTTGCCCTGCACTGACATGGATGGAGCTAGAGGATTTAATGCTAAGTGAAATAAGTCAGTCAGAGGAAAAAAAATGCCATATGATATCACTGATGTGTGGAATTTAAGAAACAAAACAAATGAACAGAGGGAAAATTTTAAAAAGAGAGAGAGAAATTAATAAAAAGAAATAAATAAAAAGACTCTTAATTTTAGAGTGGTTACCAGAGAGGCGGGGTTAGGGGATGGGTTAAATAGGTGATGAAGATTAATAAGTTCACTTGTCATGATGAGCACTGTGTAATGTATAGAATTGTTGAATCAGTATATTGTACACCTGAAACTAATACAACAGTGTATGTTAGCTAACTGGCTTAAAAAATAAACCAAGCAAGCAAACAAATGAAAAAAATATAAAAAGCTGAAAAAATATGGAAAAATTAACTGTAATTAATAATTTTCAGTAAAATAAAAAATAATTGAAAAAATGATAAAATCTTGTCATTTGCAACATGTATGGATCTCAAAAGCATAATGCTCAGTGAAATAAGTCAGTCAGAGAATAATAAATACTGTATGATTTCTCCCATATCTGGAATTTAAGAAACATAACAAATGAAGAAACAAGAAAAAAAGTGACAAACTAAAAGATAAGGACTCTTGAATACAGAAAAGAAACTGTTGGTTGCCAGAGAGGAGGTGGCAGAGGGGAAGGGTGAAATAGACAAAGGGGATTAATAGCATTTTTAGCTCTATGAGCACTGAAAAATATACAGAATTGTTGAATCATTATACCATACACCTGAAGTAGTACAACATTGTGTGTTAATTATACTTGATTTTTCTAAATGCGCAAAAGAGATGAACAGACATTTCAATGACGAGGATATACAATAAAATTCCTAATCATATTATCTTAGAACTCTGTTTTCTAAGTGAAGTCTAATGAGACAAAGGAGCACGTTTGTGAACAGAAGAAATATGCATGATTTGTGTGTTTAATATGTCTTGCCACTCTTTTTGCATATAGCTTTGTGATGGCTAAGGAGTATAGAATTCTGGTAGATCCACACTTTGTGGAGGTCAATAAGATTCAGAGCACATAGCATCTATCTATGAAAGGCCCACAGCAAATATCATCCTCAATGGGAAAAAGCTTGCAGCCTTCCCTTTGAGATCAGGAGCACAAAAAGGATGCCCACTCTCACCACTCTTGTTCAACATGGTATTAGAAGTCCTAGCAACAGCAATCAGACAACAAAGAGAAATACAAGGTATCCAAATTGGCAATGAAGAAGTCAAACTCTTTCTCTTCGCAGATGACAGAATTCTTTATATGGAAAACCCAAAAGACTCCACCCCCAAACTACTAGAACTCATACAGCAATACAGTAACGTGGCAGGATACAAAGTCAATGTACAGAAATCACTTTCTTATACACTAACAATGAAAATACAGAAAGGGAAATTAGATAATCGATTCCATTTACTATAGCACCAAGAACCCTAAGATACCTGGGAATAAACCTAACCAAAGAGGTAAAGGATCTGTACTCAAGGAACTACAGAACACTCATGAAAGAAATTGAAGAAGACACAAAAAGATTGAAGACCATTCCATGCTCTTGGACCGGAAGAATAAACATTGTTAAAATGTCTATATTGCCTAGAGCAATCTATACTATTAATGCTGTTCCAATCAAAATTCCATCGGTATTCTTCAAAGAGCTGGAGAAAATAATCCTAAAATTTGTATGGAATCAGAAGAGACCGAATCGCTAAAGAAATGTTGAAAAACAAAAATAAAACGGGGGGCATCACGTTACCTGATTTCAAGCTTTACTACAAAGCTGTGATCACCAAGACAGCATGGTACTGGCATAAAAACAGACACATAGACCAGTGAAACAGAGTAGAGAGCCCAGATATGGACCCTCAACTCTAAGGTCAAATAATCTTTGACAAAACAGGGAAAAAATATACAGTGGAAAAAAGACAGTCTCTTCAATAAATGGTTCTGGGAACACTGGACAGCTATATGTAGAAGAATGAAACTCGACCATTCTCTTACACCATACACAAAGATAAACTCAAAATGGATAAAAAACCTGAACGTGAGAAAGGAATCCATCAGAATCCTAGAGGAGAACATAGGCAGTAAGCTCTTTGATATCAGCCACAGCAACTTCTTTCAAGATATGTCTCCAAAGGCAAAGGAAACAAAAACCAAAATTAACTTCTGGGACTTCATCAAAATCCAAAGCTTCTGCACAGCAAAGGAAACAGTCAAAAAAACAAAGAGGCAACCCACGGAATGGGAGAAGATGTTTGCAAATGACAGTACAGACAAAAGGTTGATATCCAGGATCTATAAAGAACTCCTCAAACTCAACACACACAAAACAGATAATCATATCAAAAAATGGGCAGAAGATATGAACAGACACTTCTCCAAAGAAGACTTACAAATGGCTATCAGACACATGAAAAAACGTTCATCATCACTAGCCATCAGGGAGGTTCAAATGAAAACCACATTGAGATACCACCTTACACCAGTTAGAATGGCCAAAATTAGCAAGACAGGAAACAACATGTGTTGGAGGGGATGTGGAGAAAGGGGAACCCTCTTCCATTGTTGGTAGGAATGCAAGCTGGTGCAGCCACTTTGGAGAACAGTGTGGAGATTCCTCAAGAAATTAAAAATAGAGCTTCCCTATAACCCTGCCATTGCACTCCTGGGTATTTACCCCAAAGATACAGATGTCGTGAAAAGAAGGGCCATCTGTACCCCAATGTTTATAGTGCAATGGCCACGGTTGCCAAACTGTGGAAAGAACCAAGAAACCCTTCAACAGATGAATGGATAAGGAAGAGGTGGTCCATATACACTATGGAGTATTATGCCTCCATCAGAAAAGATGAATACCCAACTTTTGTAGCAACATGGACGGGACTGGAGGAGATTATGCTGAGTGAAATCAGTCAAGCAGAGAGAGTCAATTATCATATGGTTTCACTTATTTGTGGAGCATAACAAATAGCATGGTGGACATAGGGAGATGGAGAGGAGAAGGAAGTTGAGGGAAATTGGAAGGGGAGGTGAACCATGAGAGACTATGGACTCTGAAAAACAATCTGAGGGGTTTGAAGTGGCGGTGGGGTGGGAGGTTGGGGTACCAGGTGGTGGGTATTATAGAGGGCACGGCTTGCATGGAGCACTGGGTGTGGTGAAAAAATAATGAATAATGTTTTTCTGTAAATAAATAAATTGGAAAAAATAAATTTTATAAAAACCACATATACAAGGAAACTGAGTTTTCTCAATATGAATGAGCAAGCCTAGCCATTGACTGGCTATAAGGGCCACACTTAACTTTCACACCAGAACTTGCTGCAAACACAGAAAAAATGCAATGATAAGAACAATGAAGGAACCGAATATTCTTCCTTACTCATTTGCTTACTTGATTTTTTGCCAGCCACCTTCACTAAAAATGATGACATTGATTAAAAGGGAATTTTGGATGATCTCTAGGTCCATTTCCTTTCAGATTCCTTAATCATCAGGAAACCCAAAGTAGAAAATGTTGGTAGAATATATGCCTATCAAGAAGTAAAATCAAGGGTGCCTGGGTGGCTCAGTGGGTTTTAAAGCCTCTGCCTTCAGCTCAGGTCATGATCCCAGGGTCCTGGGATAGAGCCCCACATCGGGTTCTCTGCTCAGCAAGGAGCCTGCTTCCCCACCCTCTCTCTCTGCCTGCCTCTCTGTCTACTTGTGATCTCTGTCTGTCAAATAAATAAATAAAATCTTAAAAAAAAAGATGTGAAAAGATGTGAAATCAAGACAATTGAATTATTGTTGCATAGCATTTCCACTGCTCCTGTAAGAACAAAATACATATGTCTGTATGAGCATGTGACTTTGCATATGATTTAATTTACATTAAAAATCGCATTACACAATACAAAAATGAATGCTAAAATTCATGGTAATAATTTAATTTTATTTTTCCTTATTCAGAACAAAAATAAATGGGAAATAAAAAACACCATGACAAGTCCAGAGAGAGACCACAGAACATAGGGAAAAAAAATATTTTCATAAACTTACCAGCATATTTCCTCCTGCAATTGGGACAAATTTCCTTTTTTACTGATCCTTGCAAACATAGCCAGAGGAAATGCTCTTTATTTTATGGCTACATGGCTGCAACCTACTATTTGTTTAATCTGCCCCTCAGGTTTACAGTCAAGTCAATTTTTTTTTCTCAGAAAGGTCAATTATCCAACTCTAAATGTCTGCCAGTATGTCTTCCAGCTACCTCCAGTACTGAAATGATGTTTGAGGCTAAGACTGATTTTTTTCCCTGTTATTTCAACTCAGACCTTGCCCCATTTAGGTTAGCCTGTGGCAATCATTTCTGCCGATAGTATAAGGTGTGCAAACTTTAATAGATAATAGTACAAACTTTGCAATCAGCTGGATTTGGAATTTAATCTTTTCTCCATTCCCCATTTGCTGGGACATCCTGAGCAAATTACCTACCCTTTAAATCTGTTTGTTAAGCCACACACTTGGAGATCATGATTCAATACGTCTGGTGCTGGGGACTAGGAATCTAACTTTTAACTAAGTACTCCACATAACTCTGATGTAACTAGTCTATATACTGGTGTTTGGGAAGCTTTGGATTTGATCATTTTTATTAAGTATACAGGCTTCTTAGGTCCTTTCTGTGCATGTGACTTAGAATAATGTACTTTTTATTCTCTTGAACAGGAGTTAAACGTTTCATTATATTATAATCCTTAATAGAATATTATATAAGAAGAAGCAGGTCTTTCTTGAGCTGACTCAAATGCCAAAACAATTAAATTATTATAAGGTTATAGAATTTTCCTGTGGTAACAAGTGATACTACATAGTTCTGGTACACAGCACTACACACACATTCACACACACAAAAGATGAGCATATAACATAAAGCAAGCATCCTTCCAAAAACAGTTACCAACATATTGAGCCCTACTGTTCTGGTATATGAAGTTGGTGGAAATACTGTGGAACAGGAATAAAATACAAAATGCCAGTGTGTGTGTGTGTGTGTGTGTGTGTGTGTGTTTTGTGTAAATAATTGGAGATTAGTAACACATAATTCATTTGAGTCTGTCAGTTACACTTTAAAATGGAAAAATATCTTAATAAAAATTAATCAGATTTCCATTTCCCTGGAAAGCCAGCCTTACAAGAAACAAAAAAAGGCTTTGAGGATGGAGATTGAGGGGAGGAATGAAGTATATTTTGAAGCAGAGCTGAATTGTGTGTGGGAAAAAGAAGATATCATGGTAAATTGGTGTTGATGGGGGAAAGAATTCAAACAGCCAGAGAATGTTCTGTGGAGAACTGAAGTGGGAAAGGGGCACAAAAAGTAAGGTGGGGATGTGCAATTGTAATTTTCACAAAAGCCCTTGCAACAGAAAGCTGGTGAGTGCCCCTTTTAGTGCTCCTTCTGTGACTTACTGCTACCTAGTTGTGATTACTTCATTAATTAAAGGGCATTACCAGAACACATGGAATACTTAATTGTGCCCATTACCACTCTCTAATATTTCTATGTTTATTATTTGGTACCAAACAGTTTATTATTATAATTTATTTATACTTTATTATTATAATTAATATGTAGTTCATACTTTCTAATTGCAATTATTGTCAGAAGGGTGGTAAGGTTGAATTTTAGTATAGATAATGTTGCCAGTTTGTCCTGTCTTCTTGTTGCTCTGTTGATTTCCCAGTTATTTCATACCTCCCACAGCTATCCTACTATGGTGGAGGTATCAGTACAGATAAAAAAAATTAGTAGTTCAGCATCTCAAGCAAGTTGAAATCCATGGCCTTGCTACATGACTGCACTTTCCCTGTATGGAAGAACAAGAAGATGATGTAATGGATATTTTCCCATGATATACTTCTGTCTGAAACACAGAGGGCTGGTCAGATACCAGAAGGGAACCTATCATTTGGACATTCCTTCTTTTTCATGTCCTATTTTGTACCCAAATCTTTTTAATCATATCTTTTCTTCCTCATAAGGTTGTTTTAAGTCTTATCTTTAAAATATCACATGAAAGTAAACTGTTCAAGTTTATAATCAAGAAGCTCTGCTTGAAGGGCCGGGGAGGGGGGGAAATGCTCTATCTTATAAATTGGTAGGTTGGGTCTCAGATTAAGGAACATTTCTTTTGAGGAAAATGTAAAAGCTAAATATATGAAATTGGCATTTTTAAGATGTTGCATCAAGTTAGTAATTAAAAGGATATGTTTAAAGTTTTTGTTTAAATTCCAGTTAGTCAACATACCATATAATATTAGTTTCAGGTGCAGAATTTAGCAATCCAACAATTAGATACAACAAGAATTCTTAATTTCTTGAATTGTTATTTCTCTGAAAGACTTGAGGTCATAATACCTGAAGGACTTTGAAATGTTAGATAATAATACAAGTACATGTTTTTCATTGTGAGTTTTAAAGATTTGAAGATAAGGGACATATAATTTTGTAAAGTCATGGTGTATTTGTAGCTCATAGGGGAAAAGAGTGATGTCTATAGTGGCTTCAGGTTTGTGTCCATATCTCCACTACTCCTTTTTTATGCACACCACATTCTTGGATACAATGAAAGGAAAGGAGGGGAGACATAACTTATGGGTGCCTGACATTACTTTATAGTCTTTACTAATGTTGATCATTTAGCCACTTTATCCTTCCTGTTAGATTTATATCTGGCCCATACATGTTTCAAAGCCAGGAAGTTTTAGGCAAACCATGAATCATGCAACACTACACCAAAAAATAATGATGTACTCTACGGTGACTAACATAACACAGTAAAACAATAAATAAAGATAAAATTTAATTTATAAAAACCAAAAAGATATTTCTTGAGGGGTGCCTGGGTGGCTCAGGTTGAGTGTCTGCCTTCTGCACAAGTCATGATCCCAGGACCCTGGGATCAAGCCTGAATGAAACTTCCTGCTCAGCAGGGATCCTGCTTCTCCCCCTCCCTCTGTGTTCCTGCTCTCTAGCTCACACTCTCTCTCCATGTCAAATAAATAAATAAAATACTAAAAAATAAAATAAAATAAAATATTTCTTGAGTGGCAAGTTGGGAGTTATACTTTTCTCTTATATTACTTTCTTCAGGGTCAGGAGTAATTGTTTTCATTATGAAGTATACTGTACAGGGAAAACACATTTTTTTCTTCCTTTTATGTATTTCTCACTTGTCCCCTTCTTCCTTCTTACCATCTTTTCTTCCTTCCTCCTTCCTTCCTTCCCTCCTTCTTTCTTTCTTCATTTCTTTATTCTTTCTTTCTCACTTGCCTTTCTTCTTTTCCATCATCCCTTCTTTTTTTCTTTTACTGAGGTTGATTCTATGTGCCATCAACACATGACAATCACAAATGAAAATAGGTAAGAAACAGAAAGTGGCTTCATATAAATCGTGCTTCTCTCAAACATTATGCCCTGTTTTTCTATGAGATTGCAATTTCTAATCACTTATTCCATTTTTCTTTATTTTTGCATTTTTCTTGATATAGCATTGTCACCTACAATATTATTAGGGACAGGCAGAGGATTAAATTTAATGCTGGAGAGTCTCAGATTTCCAGTGTGTGGAAAATACGTCTTGAAAATTGCCCATTTTACTTGGCAAGAAGGATTTAAGGACTTTTGTGATTGTTATTTCTCATGTTAAATGAATTTTTAGCTTCTCTCTCTCTTTCTAATTCTCTTCTTGGTACTTAATTCCATATGTTCTTTTCTCCTCATTGCCCAGTGAAAGAAACAGTCAACAAAACTAAAAGGCATACTATGGAATGGGAGAATATATTTACAAATGACATATCTGGTAAAGGGTTAGTATCCAAGATATATCAAGAACATATAAAAATCAAGACAATGCAAAATAATCCAATTTAAAATGGGCAGAAGACATGAATAGACTTATTTCCCCCAAAGAAGACATCCAGATGGCCAATATACATATGAAAAGATGCTCGACATCATGATCATCAGGGAAATAAAAATCGATATTACAATGAGATATCACCTCACACCAGTCAGAATGGCCAAAATTAATAACACAGGAACAACAGGTATTGAAGGGGTTGTGGAAAAGGGGGAACACTCTAACAAGTGCCTGAGTGGCTCAGTCAGTTAAGTGTCTGCCTTCAGCTGAGGTTATGATTTCAGGGTCAAGCCCAGCATTGTCAGGCTCTGTGCTCATCCAGGAGTCTGTTTGTCCCTATGCCTCTTACACCCTTGGCACATGCATGTGCATACATGTGCTTTCTCTCTTGTTCTCTCAAATAAATAAATAAAATCTTTAAGAAAACAGAAAAGGAGGATGCTCTAGCACTCACTCTGTGGGAATACAATCTGATGCAGGCACTCTGGAAAAAAGTTCAAAACAGTTTAACAGTTTAATTTCAAAAAGCTATGATCCAGCAATTGCATTACTAGGTATTTACCCAAAGGATACATGAATATTAATTTGAAGGCATACCAGCACCCAGATGTTTACAACAGCATTCTCAACAATAGCCATGTTATGGAAAGAGCCCAAACGTCCATTGACTGATGAATGAATAAAGATGTGGTGTACACACACACACACACACACACACACACACACAGGAATATTACTCAACCATAAAAAGGATGGAATCTTGCCATTTGCACCAGTGTTTATGGAGGTATAGAGAGTATTATGCTAAGTAAAATAAGTCAGTCAAAGAAAGACAAATAATATTATTTCACTCACGTGTGGAATTTAAGAAGCAGAACAGATAATCATATGGGAAAAAGGGAGGTAAACCAAGAAACAGACTCTTAACTATAGAGAACAAACTGAGCGTTATTGGAGGGGAGGTGGACAGGGGTATGGGTTAAATGGGTTAAATGGGTGATGTGTTGAGGAGGGTACTTGTACTGATGATCACCAGGTTTTATATGTAAGTGATGAATCACTAAATTTTACACTGAGACTAATATTACACTGTATGCTAACTAACTGGAATTGAAATAAAAACTTAAAGAAAGAAAAAAAAAAGGGGGCAAATGACCATATAGAAGTTAATGCTTATATATGCTGGCTGGCAGATGAAAAGCATACCTTTTTTTTAAATAAGATTCAAGCCTGTCACCTTAGGTTTTGCAAGTTTCAGCTATCTAATCCAACTCTCCTGCTTCATAAGTGAGACTTGATCATGTCCACTTCTTGTCTTTAAACACATTTCCTCAACAATAAATGATATGATTATAGCAGCCAATCAAGGGGATACTCAAATGCATTGATGTGGTGGTGACTTAATGCTAAGTTGAGCTCCAGCAGAGAATTATCCATTAATATCTCTAACTTGATTTTTTTAAAGTTTTTAAGTCTGTTGGTTTGCAGACCAAGGAATGTCTCTAACTTGTATTGACTTCCACCTTCTAATGTCAATTTATGTCTTTATACACACATATTACCAAGGGAAATGAAATTATAATAATAGCTAATCCTTAGAGTGGTCTTCACTATGTGGCAGGCACAATTTTAATCAATTCCCAGGAACCTGTCTTCACAATAATGCTAGGAATTAGGCAAAATTTTTACCTTCATTTTACAGATAAGTAAACACCCTTCATAAGAGGTTAAACAATTGGCCAAATTTACATAACTAGTAACAGTTTGAACTCAAGACCATGTACTCAACTAATATCCTCTATTGAAAATAGTTAGACAAATAACAAATGTTGCATTAAAAATGCAAAATAAGATGGCAAATAGCAATTATTTATAAATGCCTTTCTCTCTACAGGATTACGAAGCTTATATACAAATGTCCAGCTATTTCTGCATTTCTTCCTCTTTTAAAAAAAAAGATTTATTTATTTATTTATTTATTTGACAGACATCACAGGTAGGCAGAGAGGCAGGCAAAGAGAGAAGAGGAAGCAGGCTCCCTGCTGAGCAGAGAGCCGGATGCGGGGCTTGATCCCAGGATCCTGGGATCCTGACCTGAGCCAAAGGCAGAGGCTTTAACCCACTGAGCCACCCAGGCGCATCTGCATTTCTTCCTCTTGCTCAAAGTTAAAAACAAACAAATATTTTTGAATTTCTTTGTTTTACATATTCAAATCTACTGTAATGTGAACACAGTAAAAACTCAAAAGGGACAGTACCATACTGTTCTGATCATGACAACTTTGTAATATGACTTGAACTCTGGAAATGTGATGCTTCGAGCTTTGTCTTTCTTTTACAAAGTTACTTCAGTTATTCACTGTCTTTTATGGTTCCATACAAATTTTAGAATTGTTTGTTCTAGCTCTGTGAAGAATGCTGTTGGTATTTTGATAGGGATTGCAAAAAGTGCATAGATTTCTTTGGGTAGCATGGACATTTTAACAGTATTTGGTCTTCCAATCCATTAGTACGGAATGTCTTTCTATTTCTTTGTGTCATCTTGAATTTATTTTATGTGTTCTATAGTTTTCAGAGTATAGATCTTTTACCTCTTTGGTTAGGTTTATTTCTAGCTATCATATGGTTTTTCTTGTGCAACTGTAAATGAGATTTATTCCTTGATTTCTCATTCTGCTACTTTTTATTGGTTTATAGAAATGCAACAGATTTCTATGGGTTAATTTTCCATCCTGCGGTTTTCCTGAATTTGACTATCAGTCCTAACATTTCTTTTTACTAAAGCTGTAGTGATCAAAAGAGTCTGGCACTGGCACAAAAAGCAGACACATAGATCAATAGAACAGAACAGAAAGCCCAGAAATGGACCCACAACTATATGGTCAATTAATCTTTGACAAAACAGGGCAGAATATCCAATGGGAAAAAGTCAATCTCATCAACAAATGGTGTTGGGAGAACTGGACAGCAACATTTAGAAGAATGATACCACTTTCTTACACCACACACAAGAGTAAATTCAAAATGAAAGACCTAAATGTGAGACTTGAAACCACAAAAATTGAATTGAACCACAAAAATCCTAGAAAAGAACACAGGAAATAATGTATTTGAAATGTGTCATAGCAACTTCTTTCTGATATGTCTCTTGAGGCAAGTGAAACAAAAACAAAAATAAATTATTGGGAGTTTACCAAGTGAAAAGCTTCTGAATAGTGAAGGGAACTATCAACAAAACTAAAGGCAACTTACCAAACAGTAGAAGACATCTGCCAATGACATACGTTATAAAGGGTTAGTATCCAAAATATATAAAGAACATATAAAAACTCAACACCCAAAAGACAAATAATCCAATTTAAAAATGGTCACAAGATATGAATAGATATTTTCCCAATCAACAACACAAGAAAAAACAAGTGTTGGTGAGGATGTGAAGAAAGGGTAACTCTCTTGCACTGCTGATAGGAATGCAAACTGGTGAAGCCCCTCTGTAAAACAGTATGGGGTTTCCTCAAAAAGTTAAAAATCGAATTACCCTAGGATCCAGCAATTGCACTACTAGGTACTTACCCAAAGAATACAAAAATATTAATTCAAAGGGATATATGCACTCTACTGTTTATAGCAGCATTATCCACAGTAGTCAAATTATGGAAACAGCTCAAGTGCCCATCGACTGATGAATAGATACATACATTTATAATATATTACAATATATAATAGCTATAGTAAATTTATATTAAATTAATAATTTAATAATTAACAATTATTAAATTTATATATGAGAAATAGAGAAATAAGGTAGTTAGACAAAGACAAATACCATAGGATTTCTCTCAAGTTTGGAATTAAAGATGCAAAACAAATTAGCAAAGTGAAAGAGAGAGAGAGAGAAAGAGGCCAACAAAGAAATAGACCCTTAACTACAGAGAACAAACTGATGGTTGCAAGGGGGGAGATGTGGGTAGGTGTATGGGTTAAATATGTGATGGGGATTAAGATGTGCATTTATATTGATGAGCACAGGGTGTTGTATTGAATTGTTGAGTTACTGTATTTTAAAAAAAACCTATTTACTTGAAAAAGAGAGTAAAGGGAGGAGCAGAGGGAGAGGGAGAGAGAGAATTGCAAGCAGGCTCCCCACTGAGCATTAATTCTGACATGGGGCTTGATCTGAGGACGTGCAATCAAGACCTGAGTCAAAATCAAGAGTTGGACGCTTTAACCAACACTTAACCAAGCCATCCAGGCACTCTGAATCTCTATATTGTACACCTAAAACTAATATTACACTGTATGTTTACTCAGTGTAATTTAAATTTTAAAAAAAATTTAAAAAAAAAACTCACAAAGGACTTGACTGTGCAGGGCAAATCAGTTCTATCCATTTGTAGTCACATCCTTTTATAGAGAAGAGTTTTACTCTCCAGATGCAGCTGATCTGCCTATTTGCAACTTAGCTCTGAAAATAGGTTATAATGTATCATGTGTAATGTGTGGAAATCACATAAATTTAACCCTTTTTAAAAAGCTATTGGCCTTGTTTTTTAAAAACAAAGTTAATCCCTTCAGAGAACATATAAAACCTTCTGGTTCCCTTATACTTAGATAATACCCAAAGCCCGATGGCTGATTTTGATGACGGGTGAACTTGATTAAAGTGATTTCACACACACACACACACACACACACACACACACACACACTTCACACACTCTTGCCATTTTTAAAAATTCTTTCTGGAGTTACTTAAAGGGCACTCCAATCTCTTTACTGCACCTCTCCCTAGTTGCCTTTAGGTTCAATTTTACTGGTAACTATTTGACAAGAAAGAAATCCAGTTAAGGTCAAGTAGTGATAATTATGATCTCTATGGCTAGCTAAATCTACACACAAACAGCAAAGTGGATAATTGAGGCAACTACCAGGATTATTCAAAATAAAGCAACAAAAAAGAATTATTGCTTTGATAATCTGGTTGTTTCAGATGAGTGTGTTTCAAATTGAATTACTTATCTAATTGCTTCAATTTTCTACTTCACCTTGTACAGGGTGACCCCAAGTTGCTAGGTGCTAAGCTGATGAATATATCTCTCCAAATTTACTGTTTCACCCTTTTACCAATTTTTACACTAGACTGTCATTTTTATTTTTTATTTTTTATTATTTTTTATTTTTTATTAGAGAGAGATAGAACATAAGTGGGGGGAGTGGGCAGAGGGAAAGGGAGAGAGAGAGAGAGCAGGCATGGAGCCTGATATGGGGCTCAATCTCAAGGCCCTGAGATCATGACCTGAGCCAAAATCAGGAGTTGGACATTTAACCAACTAAGCCACCTCAGTAGCTCAAGCCTGACATTTTAAAAATCAAGTCCTTCAGAAGGAGTTATAAGTTGTTCTAGATTTAGAGGTGGGTTTTTTTTTTAAGATTTTACTTATTTATTTGAGAGAGAGAGAGAGGATGAGGGGGGGAGGGTCAAAGGGAGAAGCAGACTCCCTGCTGATCAGGGCGCCTGACATGGGGCTTGATCCTGGGACTTCAGGATCATGACCTGAGCTGAAGGCAGCCACTCAACCAACTGAGCCTGGCACCAACCAAACCAGGCACCCTGACTTAGAGCTTTGAATTCCAATGTGACCTTGGGAAGTTGTGGCATCTCTCAGTACCCCGTGGAAAATTTAATAATCTCATAGAACTCTTCCAGTTTTGACATTCTGTGAAAAATTTTGTCTCACCAATCTAGGATTAGAAAAGTCTGTACAAACAATAAAGCTTAGTGTGAGGCCACTTATGTCCATATAGACACCATCCATGCTCGTGATGCTGGACACTGACAGCCTGTGGCTGGATTCTTAGCTCCAGAGCTGCAGTCCCAAGAACAATCTCCTCATTGCCATAGAGCTTGTCTGGCTGCTGCTCTATTCTGAAAATTTGGTGAGGAAAGCATCATTTTCAAGAGAAAAATATCCCCATGTATTTGTGCAAATATATGCTAGAATGTCTACTGCTGCTATCCTTGTAAAGCACTTCCTTCCCAGAGCAGTGACAGTTAAGAAGCAGCAGAAGCTGCCTGCAAGGAACACCAAGAGGAAAGTAAAAGGTGAAAGAGTCTAGTGGAGTTGCCTGGAGGTGTCAAATACTTATTAAATGAAACTGTCAAGTTTATTTTCAAAAGGATAGGTTTCAGAGACCTATTAATGAGTTGAATTCATTTGCCACGTGAATTACCTGGAGTCCACATTTCTACAGCAGCCTGCTGTTAGCCTCTCATGTAAACACTTTCAGCTGCTTCTGTGATTCTTATGGAACCAAGCTAACTCAATAGCTGAATTAGGTTTTACTTGCAGATTGAAAACTGTATTGGTAGATTGCTCATTTGTTCCAAGAGCAGGAAAGATGTTAAACTTTTTTTGTGTGTGTAATCTTTTTTCTTTACCTGCAATAGTGTTTTTATTTCTAATGCTGCAATCCTTTGGGAATGGAGATACCTATTGGCTGCTGGGTTCTCCCCACCCCGACCAGCCCCTGGTGCAATGTGCCATGCCTCTAAAAAGGGGTGGGAAGTCAAGTAAGAATCTGTCTTTCTGACAGCCCCACCCACAGTGGATGAAGGACCCCCAAGAGTGACTGAACACTAGGACTTACTCCTGGATTAGGAGTGGTGGGTGGGCAAAAGTCTCACTCTTGCCCAAGGGGCCCCACATTTTAATTTTCTACTGGGACCAATAAATTATGGGTCAGTTCTGCTGAAGAGGTAATCAACCAACCAATCTTAAGTGGCATCCAAGTGGCCCACTGGCAAGCTATGATCATGTAAATAGGATTTCCTAATTTGAGCATGCTATGGTGGCTCAGACCCTAGATAGGGGTTGAGAAATCTGAATACAAGACAACTATCTCAATTACCTCACTCTGTGATTGTGAGTTTCTTTATTCTCTGACCTTCAATTTATTCATTAGTAAAATGAGAGGGTTATTTTCTTTTTTTAAGGCCCTTCCAATGGAATCGATTCTCTAATTTCCCTTTCTGTATTTTCATTGTTAGTGTATAAGAAAGCCACTGATTTCTGCACATTGACTTTGTATCCTGCCATGTTGCTGAATTGCTGTATGAGTTCTAGTAGTTTGGGGGTGGAGTCTTTTGGGTTTTCCATATAAAGAATCATGTCATCTGCGAAGAGAGAGAGTTTGACTTCTTCATTACCAATTTGGATACCTTTTATTTCTCTCTGTTGTCTGATTGCTGTTGCTAGGGCTTCTAATACTATGTTGAACAAGAGTGGTGAAAGTGGGCATCCTTGTCTTGTTCCTGATCTCAATGGGAAGGCTGCAAGCTTTTTCCCATTGAGGATGATATTTGCTGTGGGTCTTTCATAGATAGATTTGATGAGGTTCAGGAATGTTCCCTCTATCCCTATACTTTGGAGCGTTTTAATCAGGAACAGATGTTGGATTTTGTCAAATGCTTTTTCTGCATCAATTGAGAGGACCATGTGGTTCTTCTCTCTTCTCATATTAATTTGTTGTATCACATTGATTGATTTGCGAATGTTGAACCATCCTTGTAGCCCAGGGATGAATCCCACCTGATCATGGTGGATAATCTTTTTAATGTGCTGTTGGATCCTGTTGGCTAGGATCTTGTTGAGAATCTTAGCATCCATATTCATCAGTGATATTGGTCTGAAATTCTCCTTTTTGGTAGGGTCCTTGCCTGGTTTGGGGATCAGGGTAATGCTGGCTTCATAGAAAGAGTCTGGAAGTTTTCCTTCTGCTTCAGTTTTTTGAAACAGCTTCAGGAGAATAGGTGTTATTTCTTCTTTGAAGGTTTGGTAGAATTCCCCAGGGAATCCATCAGGTCCTGGGCCCTTGTTTTTTGGGAGGTTTTTGATCACTGCTTCAATCTCGTTATTAGATATCGGTCTATTCAGGTTGTCGATTTCTTCCTGGTTCAATTTTGGTAGTTTATATTTTTCCAAGAATGCATCCATTTCATCTAGGTTGCTAAGCTTATTGGCATATAACTGTTTGTAATAACTTCTGATGATTGTTTCTACTTCCTTGGCGTTAGTTGTGATCTCTCCCTTTTCATTCATAATTTTATGAATTTGGGATTTCTCTCTTTTCTTTCGGATTAGTGTAGCCAGTGGCTTATCGATCTTATTGATTCTTTCAAAAAACCAGCTTCTAGTTTCATTGATACGTTCTACTGTATCTCTGGTTTCTCCCTCATTGATCTCAGCTCTAATCTTGATGATTTCCCTTCTTATGTGTGGAGTTGGTTTGATTTGTTGTTGATCCTCCAGTTCTTTAAGGTGTAGAGACAGCTGGTGTGTTCTGGATTTTTCAAATGTTAAAATTCTGTACTTTCTGTGAACATTTTATTAGAAATAATTTTGCTTTAAAATCCAGAGGACAGTGTAGTAATTATATTCTTTCTCTATCAGTGGTTCTCAAAAGGTGAAATTTTGCCCCCTAGGGAATGTTTGGCAATATCCAGAGACATTTTTGATTGTCTCAACTAGGAGAATGTTATTGGAATCTAGTGAATAGAAGCCAGAAATACTGCTAAATTATCGCATTCACTCTGCCCGGAGAGAGACACGACACGTAGTTAAGGAGAGCTCTTTTATTTCTGCATGCTAGCTTCTTACACTCCGGAGGAATGCTCTTCCCTGCTGGCCAGCGCGGGGCTTGCCCTGGGGCGCTCTCCGAGGACAGAGAGACAGCTGCGAGCAGGAGGCGCGGCGGGGCGGCGGCCCGGGTCCCCTTGGCTCTGGCAAGGCGGCGCTGGCGGCGGTGGCAGTGGCGGCTCCTTGCGCTTTCCTTTCTCCAGGCTGCTGTAGCCGCTGCTCATGCTGCTGGTCCCGTCGCGCGTGGGCCGCCTTCCCCCAGGTGCAGGCGGCCAGACAGGGGGTGCCGCGCCCGCCTGCCCCGCTAGGTTCCCGGCACGCGGCCCGAGCCGGAGCTGCCCACCGTCCTGCTGCAGCTGCGGCCTCCGCTCACTCTCTCTCCCCGGTCCTCCCGGCCCCTCCCAGTTATATGTTCATGGTCAGCCAATCACAGCAGGGTACGTGAGTTAGGCGCATGGACACTGCACTAAAGCATACAGGGCATGCAGAGATCACGCAGAGAGCATGCAGGCGCCCGGTCCAATGAGGATTGCTTCCTCATCCGGATGAAGCTTGTTTATTCTAAAGCCTGACCGCACTGGCTCATTGCCAGCCGCCATCCCATCCGGCCTGCCTTGTGGGGTCCCGGACACCCCGACACTAAATAGTCTACAAAGCACAAGACAGCACCCACAACAAAGAATTTTCCATCCCGAGATGTCAATAATGCCAAGGTTGAGAACTTCTGGTCTATATGAAAGATACACTATTTCTTTGGTTTCATATTAATTTCTATTTTTTTCCTACAATGGTTTAAGTGCTGATAATATGAAGTAAGGTTTAATGGCCAAAAGAAAACGCAGAAGATGTTGACTAAAGTTGCTATTGAATTATGGTGTCTAGAAATGGGAACATCTGTCTCGTATAATCACTTGTTTGGTGAGATAGGAAAAGAATTATTAAGTGTAGTTATAAAATTTTCTCTTGCATAACATATGTAGAAGCATATAAAGTAGGGATGCCTGGGTGGCTCAGTGGGTTAAATCCTCTGCCTTGGGCTCAGGTCATGATCTCAGGGTCCTGGGATCGAGCCCCAGGTCGGGCTCTCTGCTCAGCAGGGAGCCTGCTTCCTCCTCTCTCTCTCTGCCTGCCTCTTTGCCTCCTTGTGATTTCTGTCTGTCAAATAAATAAATAAATCTTAAAAAAAGAAGCATATAAAGATAGTACTATGTTTTCCTGGACTAATGATTGAGTAATTTTTCCACCAGCCAACTTTATTGTGTTCATGGAATACTGAAAGTGATGATTTCATTGTCACCATATTTTTACATAGGAGGTAAGCAGAGAGCCATTTAACAAAACTAGTCACCACTATCAGTAATAACATGAAGAAGACCAAGCAAGATACTATTAGCTAACTCTAAGACTTGTTAGTTCATTAATGCATTCATTTATTCAATAAATTTTATTCAAATATTACCATTTGCTATGCTTTCAGAGACTATAGTGATTAATAATATGATAATAATAACAACCCTACATAGGTCTTTGTTTGCATTCTAATAGTTGTAGTGAGGCATTCACAAATAACTAAAACAAATTTGTAATGAATAATGTGATAGGCACAAAGAAAATATGGAGTGTCATAGGTTGTAAAACAAAAGAGAGAGAGTTCTTTAAGAGTTCAAGGAAGAGATTGTTTATAACTGGGTTGGTCAGAAAGCTTTTGCGCAATTGGTGATTATTAATCTGTATTTTATTCACATGGTACAATTTGGGTAATTATTATCTGTTATATAGTGAACACCCAGTAGGGGAAGGTAATTCAGTCCTGGAATCAGATTTCTATAATATGTAATATAGTGTATAGACAGAACTTTTTGATTACAATTATCAGAAGCCCAACTCAAACTAACTTAAGCCACAGAGCAGTTTATATTAAGGATCTAGGGGTATCTTAAAGAAACTGAGGACAAAAATTAAAGAAAGAAAAATGAGGCATATGCACAGAAGAAAGCAGAGACTAGAGGATTGTTTTCATTGAGTTTCAGATCCTAGTTCCAGTGGTTCCTGAAACTCAGCTGCATTTCCTCTGAATCCCCAAAGCTGACTGAGGCCTTACTCGGTTTTGATCCTCACTAGGTTAATCAACTATGGTTAGAAGTGGCAATACACATTGTACTCTTAAGTCAACACTCTCAGTCACTATGAATGGACTTGGAGTGGGATGGTAATTTTCAGAAAGAAAGCATTTGTAGGAATAGGAGAGATGTATACTGAAAAAAGTGTCTACCAGTCCTAGTTATTTCTAGCTATTTCATGGCCTCATCCAACCTCTTTGAAATTAAATGACATAACTTACTTTATAAAATTATATATGCCACCTGATTTGTATGCACAAAATTGTCTTACTTAAACTTCAACAGTATTTTTAAAAATTTTTTAAAGATTTTTTTTATTTATTTGACAAAGAGAGAGAGAGGGCACAAGTAGGCAGAGAGGCAGGCAGAGAGAGAGGAGGAAGCAGGCTCCCTGCTGAGCAGAGAGCCTGATGTGGGGCTCGATCCCAGGACCCTGGGATCATGACCCGAGTCAAAGGCAGAGGCTTTAACCCACTGAGCCACCCAGGTGCCCCTAAACTTCAACAGTATTGTGAAGAATGTACTTTTATTATCACAATACTTACAGATGAGTAAGCCTAGAACTTAAGAGGTAAATATAACTTATCAAGCTAATATGCATATCTGATAAATTAAGGAAAAGATTCAAACCAGATGCTTGGACTCACAACTAGACCGCACTGACTCAAATACTTTTGTGAAATAGTTGCAGGGCCAGACTCATAAGCATATGACCAGTACAGTCACACAAAGTCACACACTCAGCAGGACCCCGTGCTTGGAATATAATGTTCCATGGTCATAGGATTTTAGAAGGGAGGGAGTTGGGGGGATGGGTGAGCCTGGTAGTGGGTATTAAGGAGGATATTTATTTCATGGAACACTGGGTGTTATATGTAAACAATGAATCTTGGAGCACTACACCAAAAACTAATGATGTATTGTGTGGAGACCAACATAACACAATTAAAAAAAAAGAAATTATTAATACATTTATCTTTGAATTTGTTTTGCAACTGATGTGTAATGGAACATGTGCTGGGGGCTTGGAGTCTTGATTCAAGTGTGACCTAGCCTTATTCCATTTCCCTGCTTCCCTAAAATTATCCCTGTGCCTGAGGGATCGTAACATTCAATGGCAAATTTAAAATGCCATGACAGGTTGTGGGAGAGACTGCAGAAGAAAAGAAGTTATCTATTTTAGAATCCTTAACAGCATTTCCCCCATACTTCTGGAACAGAAAGACCTGCATTTTCATTCTGCATTGAGCACTTAAAAGTATGTAACCATTTCTGAATAGTGGTTAGGAATGTGGTCTATGGCCAAATAGATTTTGTGGTCCAAAACTAACTTCCTAACAAAGGGAAAAAAAGACTACTTGTAGTCTACACATCTCAGATCACTATCTAAGAAAAAAAAATAATACCATTAGGTAGAATTAAAGCAGGTATATTAGATCCCATTACCTAACTATCTAGAAGTATCAGAGCACAATGATATTGAGTGCTGAGACCAGAACCAGTTGCCTCAGTTCATACCTTATCCTTTCTTGATGTGCAACTTTGAATAAGTTAGTTAACATCTCTGTGTTTTCACCTCCTTATCTATGAGGATAGTGATTATAATGATACCTACCTATAAAGATATTATGAATATATCACGAGTTGAGATATATATATATATACACATACATACACATGCATATCTATATGGATGGAATATATGTAAAATGTATATTGAACATTTCCTGATACTTAATAAATTCTCAGTAAATGTTTTTCCAAATAGCTATGGACCCAACATATGAGGACAACGCTATAGGATAAATAATTAATGTTATCACAGAGCTTGTGTCCAAATAAACACTATTGAGTTCAAGTTTGAACCTTAAATATCTCAAACTTATAAGCTTACTAACAGTGTTCATTTTCCAGCAAAAGTTTCCAATGCTTACTAAGTCATGGAATGCACAGTTCAAGGTAATAGAATTTCATTCCTTGAATAAAATATAATGAAGACACTGTGTGGAAAATGTTCAGTTTTGAAATGTATTTGGATTTCATGGTAAAATATTCTAAATAAGGTTGAACTTCTGTAGCAAGTTCAGCACACAGTGTTTTAGATTTGTACACATTAAGTCTTGCAGCCCAAAACACCATGATTGTTAATGCACACAAAAGATATTATTGCTTAACTTAAACTACCTAAAGTAACTTAAAATATCTAAAGCATCTAGCATACTTTGTGGCATAAAAATGATGCTCAGTAAATAAAGGCTATTATCATCAATTTTTTTGAATAATGTTTTATTTTATTATTTTGCTCTGTAAAAATCCATACTTTTTTATCTCTGATGTATTTTTTTCCAATTTATTTATTTTCAGAAAAACAGTATTCATTATTTTTTCACCACACCCAGTGCTCCATGCAAGCCGTGCCCTCTATAATACCCACCACCTGGTACCCCAACCTCCCACCCCACCGCCACTTCAAACCCCTCAGACTGTTTTTCAGAGTCCATAGTCTCTCATGGTTCACCTCCCCTTCCAATTTACCCAAATTCCCTACTCCTCTCTAACGCCCCTTGTCCTCCATGCTATTTGTTATGCTCCACAAATAAGTGAAACCATATGATAATTGACTCTCTCTGCTTGACTTATTTCACTCAGCATAATCTCTTCCAGTCCCGTCCATGTTGCTACAAAAGTTGGGTATTCATCCTTTCTGATGGAGGCATAATACTCCATAGTGTATATGGACCACAACTTCCTTATCCATTCATCCGTTGAAGGGCATCTTGGTTCTTTCCATAGTTTGGCGACTGTGGCCATTGCTGCTATAAACATTGGGGTACAGATGTCCCTTCTTTTCACGACATCTGTATCTTTGGGGTAAATACCCAGGAGTGCAATTGCAGGGTCGTAGGGAAGCTCTATTTTTAATTTCTTGAGGAATCTCCACACTGTTCTCCAAAGAGGCTGCACCAACCTGCATTCCCACCAACAGTGTAAGAGGGTTCCCCTTTCTCCACATCCTCTCCAACACATGTTGTTTCCTGTTTTGTTAATTTTGGCCATTCTAACTGGTGTAAGGTGATATCTCAATGTGGTTTTAATTTGAATCATCAATTTTGAAATCTGTTGAAACCTCTGAGACTAGGATGTAATTCAGCTGTCTGACCACTGGGTCATTTCTAGGGTGTGATTGAAACTGAAGCTCTTTTAAAGGATTTCAGATCACCCATTATTATTATGTTGCATATTATGACTCAATAAATCCATGGCTATTAACTTTTGGGGAAGAAAGTGAAGAATAGTATATTATAAGAAAGGTCACAGATGTGAATTTTATGGACAGTTTTATGAGAAAGCCATTAGATGGCAACAGTAGTTCACAAAGTTGTTTTGCTATTTAGTTCTAGTAACTACAGGTGCCAAGTAACAGTGTAGAACCACAGAAATACAGACTCCCAGAACTTCAAGAGCCTTTAAAATACAACACAGGGTCAGAGGTACTCAATAGGAGGTACTCAAATGCTACCAGCCTTGTCCCCTTCCTTTGAGACTGTATAGTTCAAACTCCCAGTTCTACAAATAAGGATATGAGCAGGAATAACCTGCCAAAATTAGTCATTTTTTGGTTAATTAGGAACTAGAAAGTCTACAAAATGTCTCAAGAGACACGGATGAAGTTCTTCTCTATTTTTATTTTTATTTTTTGTTTGTTTATTTGACAGACAGAGATCACAAGTAGACAGAGAGGCAGGCAGAAAGAGAGAGGAGGGGAAGAAGGCTCCCTGCTCAGCAGAGAGCCTGATGCGGGGCTGGATCTCAGGACCCTGGGATCATGACCTTAGCTGAAGGCAGAGGCTTTAACACACTGAGCCACCCAGGCGCCACTGTTCTCTATTTTTAAAAGGTTTTTTTTTTTTTTTGAATTCCAGTTAGTAAAGATACACCATAATATTAGATGGAGGTTTACAATATAGTGACATAACGTCTTGTGCTCATCATAGCCAGTACATTCCTTAGTCCTCAGTACCTACTTATCCATTCCCCCATCCACCTCCCCTCTGGTAACCATCAATTTTTCTCTATAGTTAGGAGTCTGTTTATTGGTTTGCCTCTCTCTTTTTTACCCCCCTTGATTGTCTTGTTTCATTTTTTTTAATATTTTGTTTATTTGACAGACAGAGATCACAAGTAGACAGAGAGGCAGGCAGAGAGAGAGAGAGGGAAGCAGGGCCCCCGCTGAGCAGAGAGCCCCATGTGGGACTCGACCCCAGGACCCCGGGATCATGACCTGAGCCGAAGGCAGCGGCTTAACCCACTGAGCCACCCAGGCGCCCGATTGTCTTGTTTCTTAAATTCCACTTATGAGTGAAATCATATGGCATTTGTTTTTTTCTGACTTATTTTGTTTCACATGACATTCTCTAGCTCCATCCATACCCTTGCAAATGGAAAGATCTCATTCTTTCTCTGGCTGAGTAGTATAGATAGATAGATAGATAGATAGTATATATATGTATATACACATATATAGCATTTTTTCTTTATACATTTTTTAGCTGATGGACATGGGCTGTTTCAATAATATTGCTATTGTAGATAATTCTGTTATAAACATCAGGGCACATTTATCCCTTTTAGTTAATCATTTTCATATTATTTGAATAAATACCTAATAATGCAATTGCTGGATCATAGGATAGTTCTATTTTTAACTTTTTTAAAAAATGATTTTATTTATTTGACAGAGAGAGATTACAAGTAGAGAGAGAGAGGAAGGAACAAGCTCCCTGCCTAACAGAGAGCCTGATGCGGGACTCAATCCCAGGACCCTGAGATCATGACCTGAGCTGAAGGCAGAGGCTTAACCCACTGAACCACCCAGGCAGCCCTCTATTTTTAACTTTTGAGGAACTTCTATACTGTTTTCCAGAGTGACTGCACCTGTTTGCATTCCCACCAACAGTGCACAAGGATTTCCCTTTCTCTTCATCCTCAGTAACACCTGTCACTTCTTTAAGCCATTCTGACAGATGTGAGGTGATATCTCGTTGTTTTGATTTGCATTTCCCTGATCATGAACGATATTGAACATCTTTTCATGTGTCTCTTGGTCATCTTTATGTCTTCTTTGGAAAAATGTCTACTCAAGTTTTTTTTCCCCCATTTTGTAAGTATTTTTTGTTTTAAGGGTATGCAGTTGTATTAGTTCTTTGTGTATTTTGAATATAAACTCTTTATCAGATATGTTATTTGCAAATATCTTATCTCATTCTGTAGATTGTCTATCAGTTTTATTCATTATTTCTTTCACTGTGCGAGATGTTTTTATTTTGATGTAGTCACAATGGTTTATTTTTGCTTTTGTTTCCCTTGCCTCAGAGACATATCTAGAAAGATTTTACTATAGATGGTGTCAAAAACAATACAGCCTGAGATCTCTTCTAGGATTTTTTTGATTTCTTGTCTCACATTTAGGTCTTTAATCCATTTTGAACTTTTTTGGGTATATGGTGTAAAAAAAAAAAAAAGTGGTCCAGGGGCGCCTGGGTGGCTCTGGGTTAAAGCCTCTACCTTTGGCTCAGGTCATGATCTCATGGTCCTGGGATTGAGCCCCGCATCGGATTCTCTGCTCAGCAGGGAGCCTGCTTCCCTCTCTCTCTGCATGCCTCTCTGCCTACTTGTGATCTCTCTCTCTGTCAAATAAATAAATAAAATCTTTTAAAAAAAGTGGTCCAGTTTTGTTCATTTTGCATGTAGCTGCCTTGTTTTCCCAACATCATTTGTTGAAGTGATTTTCTTTTTCCCATTGGGTATTTTTTCCCTATTTTGTTAAAGATTAATTGACCATACAGTTGCGGATTCCATTCTGTATTTTCTAGTCTATCTTATTGATCTATGTGTTTATTTTTCTGCCGGTACTGTACTGTCTTTATCACTGCAGCTTTATAATATAACTTGAAGTCTGAATTGTGATGATTCTAGCTTTATCTTTCTCTTTCAAGGTTGCTTTAGCTATTCAGCATCTTTTGTGGTTCCACACAAATTTTAGGATTCTGTATTCTAACTCTGTGAAAAATGTTGTTGGTATTTTGATAGGGATTTCTTAAAACATGTAGGTTGCTTTGTGTAGCATAGACATTCTAACAATATTTGTTCTTCAAATCCATGAGAATGGAATGTCTTCCAATTTCCTTGTGTCGTTTTCATTTTCTTTCATCAGTGGTTTATAGTTTTCAGAGTACAGTTCTTTTACCTGTTTGGTTATGTTTATTCTTCAGTAACAAGTGGTTTGCTACTTGGCCTTTTAAAGATTTAATCTAAAGCCTTTTTTGCAGTGAGTGTAAAGCCTTGATCAATTTGACAACCAACATTTAATTGGAAACAGTTCTTCTAAAGCTTCTGGGTTATTGAAGTGTGGGTTATCATGTAACTCTAAATCTTCCCTGTAATTCTATCCTTAATCCTCAGAGTTGAAGAAGACTATATTAAAAAGGTAACAAACAGTACTAGGATACTCTCCTGGAAATGCAATACCTTCATCCATTTTCGTAACTGATTTGTTCTTCTTTTGAAATACAAACAGGCCAGGGGACAGAACTGCTTTTTTTTTTTTAAGATTTTATTTATTTATTTGACAGAGAGACACACAGAGAGAGAGGGAACTCAAGTGGGGGGACAGGGAGAAGGAGACGCAGCCTTCCCTCTGAGTGGGGGGCCCGATGTGGGGCTCCATCCCAGGGTCCTGGGATCATGACCTGAGTCAAAGGCAGACACTTAACACTTGAGTCACCCAGGTGCCCTGATAGAACTGTTTTTAAAGACCTTGTCTTTAAAAGTACTTAAAAGTAAAAGTATTTAAAAGTAAATACTTAGACAAATATTTAACAAACTGCTACTACTTACGAGTCATCGTGGAAAAGAAGAAATGAAATTTAGAGTTCAGGCTTTTAGTATACTTAACACAGTGCTGTAATTCATATATTTAGCCTGAAATACTATATTCATGTGGCCAAACATTACTTTATCAGGTCAGAATATCCCCCATATTTTGATTAAGAAGGACTTGAGTTAAGGATAAATTGAAGCACTGCTGAACAAGGAAGGCTTGAAAAGGAGTTTGGGACAGCTAGAAGTGAGTATATGAGAATAGAAGATGATTGAAGAATTTGTGTTGGGATGAGCACTGGGTGTTATACACAACTAATGAATTGTTAAACACTACAACAAGAACTAACTGACCATAATGAAAAATTTAAAAAGAATTAGGAAAAAGAATAATGGTCTAGAGTGGGGCATAGGAGAAAGGGAATGGAATATGTTAAAGGGAAACTTTTGAATACTCTTTTAGCAAAGCTTCTATGTCTCCTAGAGTATAAACTGTGCAAGGAATTATCTGTTTGTCTTATTTGTGTATCTCTTCCAAAAGATTATGAGGATAGATTACACTTATGAAACATTTGTTGAATAGAAAGAATTTCAAACATCTGTTCAAGTGATGGATAACTTCTATTTTTATATCAATTTCTGTTCATACTTAAGTGATTGGGGACCAGAGTCTTACACACACACACACACACACACACACACACACACACCCGCACCGACTTAGGGAAATCCAGTCCATAAACACAATTGGTTTAGCCAGCATCTAGTTTTAATTTTGTCTTTTGCATAAAAGCCTGGAGAAGGAGCATGCACTCTCCAGTTCACCTCGGTCATTGTTACTCCCTGCTAAAACTTAGCTTCCATCACTCCCTTAAATTACCTGTGTTAGCCTAAAGACATTTGAGTTTGTGAGCCTGACAGATATATTTTGTCCTCATTTCAGCTTTTTACTCTAGAATTATTCTCATTTGTCTTGCCTCCTTTCATTTTTTTCCTCCCAATTTCCTCCTCTCATTTATTCTACAATCATTTTTTGGCCACTTACTATCCATCAGACTCATAGCCAATACTATGATAAATAAAAGTCATTTGACCTATTCTGGGAGAGCTCATACTATAGTTGAAGAGATGGACAAATAATCTATTATATACAAAGCATGAATAGAACTATGGATAGTATGCCATAAAAATATATAGCTACCAATTCCCTTTATCTGTTTTATTTTCTTCTCTAATGATCTCTTTTCCTTCTCCTTCCCTCTTTTTTATTTATTTGTAGCTAAGAAATATTTTGAACTCAGAACTGAGATAAAAAGCTAGGTGAAAATTACCACTCATCCAGAATGGAGGAATTGACTATCTTAGCCATTGTCCCATCCTTGCACAACAACATCATGACAAGCACATAGACTTTGGGATATAACATAGGCCTGAATAATGATTCTGCCAACCAATAATTTGTACTCATAAGTTAAACTGTCTGAAACTGAATTTTCCAATTTTAAATTGAGGGTAATGATACCTATCTTATATTTGGGTTGTCAAAGGATTCAATAAAATATACCTGAACTATGTTGCATAGAGTCTAATACTTGGTAAGTAATTGTAACTAGCAGATCTTGTTAGTCACTTATTCAATGTATTATTGAATATTTATCATCTGTATCTATTATGCGAATCTAATAGTCATGCCTCTAAGTTCTGAGCAAGTAATGAACAGTCCCTGACATCAGTGTCTAGTAGAGACTATTTGAGGCAGATAAACTCAAAGTACTATTTTAGATTTGATCATAAGATGAAGTAATTCTGTAGCAAAATAAAATTAGATTATGTTTATTTAATCATTACTATAGGGATCAAAAATGATTTATTAGTTGTAATTTTCACATTTTCCAAATCTAAATATTTATATGGGAGCTTTAAATTAGCTTTAAAGTGTAAAGATATAACAAATAGATTTGGAAAAAAAACAATTTTCAGTCTTTGACTATCACTGTAGGGAGGCAGGATAGTACAGTCAAGAGCACGGACTCTAGAACCAGTTGTCTGAGTTTGAAGTTTACTCTGGCATGTTTTAGTTATATAACCTTAGGCAATTTCCACAATCTATCTGACCTAATTTTCCTCATCTGTAAAATGAGGATAGAAATAATACCTATATTTTAGGATTATTATGAGAATTAAATGAGTTAAGATATGTAAATTACTTAGAATAATGGTTTATAAATGCTATATAAGCACTAAATCCTGTTGTTGTTTATACAAGAAATATAAGCTGTGATTTCATTAAAGCCACATCGATGTGACAAACATCTGATATAAAAGTGGAAAATAAGAATCTTTTCTATGACTTTTTTTATTGCTATGCCTATTCCTCATTGGAGACTCTACCCCTGTGGGGTAGAGGCAGAAAATATAGGTAATCTTCATTTAAAATAGGAAAAATACTAAGAGAGTATCTGACCCAAAGACGGTAAGTAGCTCCAAAGAAGTGATGGTCTTCCAATGGATGAGGGAGGGAAAAGGAAGAAATGTTTAGGTGATATGTAAGACTTGGAAGGGTTCTATAGGGCTTGGACAGCCAAGAGTAGCTGTGCAACATGCCAAGAGATAAGTGTCTAAGATGAATTTTACCCTCTTCAAAATTTTTTCAAGGAAACCTATAGGCCTTTAGTATGAGAATTTTGTTATTCATTCATTCAATATACTAAATATCATTTATTAGAATGAAGCATCTAGACTTCAAAGGGTTCTAGGAAATCATCGTGTTTTAAAATTAGGTCATTATGGTAGTCATATATATGATATAGATATTATATATTATATATGATATTTATATGATATGATATATGATAGCCATAGATTCATTCTTATTTTCTTTCCAACTTATATTCTGAGGAGTGATTTCTTTCTCCCAAACTGCTGGAAACAGAAAAGGATGACTCATATAAACTAAAATCAGTTTATAATGCTACCTTTCAAATGAAAATATTTATTAGCCACTAGATCTGAAATTGTATTAGATGCTCAGTACTTAATGTTTTCCACAGTTGAAAGAGGATAGCAAAGATGATTCTCAAAATGATATAATTTTAAATTCTGTGTTGTTGAACTGCTAAGAGGTATTTTTCATTAGCTTTATATGATAGAAGTCACCATTCCAAAGAACCTAAAATGTCCCTTCATTCTCTCTGGCAGGAAAAAATTCACGTGTAACAAGATTGTTCTATTGCTGTTGTTTCCAGGATTTGTAGTAATATTGGTAAATCTTACTAAATTCATTTTCAAAATAAAGAAGCTGGATTTATATATTTTAGCCAAGGCCAGTATGACTGCAGCTGACATATAGTGATCTGCGTCATTTAGAGTAAGATGCTTTAGCTTTTCTTGAAGGAGAAAAATCTAAACACAGTTAACTTGGATAAGGATAATATATAGAAAGAGATGATTTTTTACTTATTATAAAGTCTAATATCTGACCTAATGATCAGATAAAACAACATGTTTTATATAACATATAATTATGCTATGAAACTCTAGATGCTTCAAGATATCATCCATGAAAATAATAATATGTTTTAAATATAAAACAAACATGTAAATAATAGCACATGCACATCTGTTACCTGACAAATGAAATAAATGCAGTTACTAGGCTTTGGCTCGAAAGGTAAGAAAGGAGTCAGTTGGATCATGATTATGTATTTATGAAAGTTCAAAATTTCCTTACCTTTCTCAAAAGCAACAAAATTTCTCACTATAAGGACTAGACTTCTGGAGTTTCTTATAATTCCTTCATAATTCCTGTCTTCACCATAATTATTACTTAGGTTTGTATTATTTTTCATTTTTCTTACAGTTATTGTCATGGGAACAAATTAATACATATTAGACTATTTTGTAGTTATATTACAAATTTTGCCTTAAGAATGAAATTGTTTTATTATTGACTATACTTCTTATGTTGTACTTTTTACAACAGTGACTTTATTTTATTACTGGAAGTTGGGAGCTCTTAATCCCTTTTACCTATTTTGCTCATGCCACCCCACCTCCCTTCTGGCAACCACCAGTTTGTTCTCTGTATTTAAGAAAGAAATTTTCTTTAGTATATAAAACCTATAAAGAACTTATCAAACTCAAAATCCTAAAAATAAATAATCCAGCTAAGAAATGGTCAGAAGAAATGAACAGACATTTTTTTTTCCAAACAAGACATACAGATGGCTAACAGACATATGAAAACCATTTATAATGACGTGGGTGGAACTAGAGGGTATTATGTTAACCAAAATAAGTCAATCAAAGAAAGACAATTATCATATGATTTCACTCATATGTGGAATTTAATAAACAAAACAGAGGATCATAGAGGAAGGGAGAGAAAAATAAAATAAGAGGAAATCAGAGAGGGAGACAAACCATAAGAGACTCTTAACACTAGGAAACAAACTGGAGGTTGGTGGGGGGTGGCAGGTAGGGCATGGGGTAACTGGATGATGTACATTAAGGAGGGCACATGATGTAATGAGCACTGGATGTTTCATGCAACTAATGAATCACTGAACTCTACCTCTGCAAGTAATAATACATTATATGTTAAGTAGTTGAATTTATAAAGAATTAAATTAATAATTTTATATGTTTTTGGTAAAAAAAAAACACACCTTAAAAAATTCACTCGTCGTCAGGGAAATACAAATCAAAACCATGAGATACCACCACTCACCTATCAGAATGGCTAAAATTAACAACAGGTGTTGGTGAGGATGTGGAAATAGGGGAACTCTCTCACACTGTTGATGAGAATGCAAACTGGTGTAGCTACTCTGGAGAACAGTATGGAGATTATTCAAAAGTTAAAAATAGAACTACCCTATGACCCAGGGTGCCTCTGTGGCTCAGTGGGATAAACCTCTGCCTTTGGCTCGGGTCATGATTCCAGGGTCCTTGAATCTAGCCCTGCTTTGGGCTCTCTGCTTGTGGGGAGCCCGATTCTCCCTCTCTCTCTGCCTACCTCTCTGCCTACCTGTGATCTCTCTCTCTCTGTCAAATAAATAAATAATATCTTAAAAAATAGAACTACCCTATGACCCAGCAATTGCATTACTAGGGATTTATCCAAAGGACATGAAAATACTGACTTGAAGGGTCACATGCATCCAGATGTTCATAGCAGCATTATCAACAATAGCCAAATTATGGAAAGAGCCCAAATGTCTATCAACTGATGAATTGCTAAGGAAGATATGGTATATGTATAGAATGGAATATTACTCAGCCATTAAAAGAAAGATATCTTGCCATTTGCAATGATGTGGATGGAGCTACAGTGCATTATGCTAAGTGAAATAAGTCAGTCAGAGAAAGATAAATTCCACATAATTTCCTTCATATGTGGAATTTAAGAAGCAAAGCAGATAAATATAGGGTAAGGGAAGAAAAAAAAGAGAGGGAAGCAAACTATAAAAGACTCTTAAGTATAGAAAAGAGACTGATGGTTGATGGAGGGAGGTGCATGGGCGAAATGTTAAATGGGTGATGGGTATTAAGGAGGGTACTTGTAATGAGCACTATGTGTTACATGTAAGTGTTGACATTAGGAGAAAGAAAGGAAAAATGAATTGGGATAAATCAGAGGGGGAGAAGAAGCATGAGAGACGGTGGAGTCTGAGAAACAAACAGGGTTTGGGAAGGGAGGGGAGTAGGGGATGGGTGAGCCTGGTGGTATAAGGAGGGTACATATTGTGTGGAGCACTGGGTGCGGTGCATAAACGATGGATCTTGGAAGACTGAAAAAAAATAAAAAATATGTAAGTTTGAATCACTAAATTCTACACCTCAAACTGATTTTAAGACCTATGTTAACTAACTAGAGTTTAAATTTTAAAAATTGAAATAAAAAGACTTCTTTTTAATTTAATTTAATTTCATTTTTTTCTTTATTTAATTCATTCATTCACTATTTTAAATTCCAGTATATTTAACATACAATGCTGTATTAGTTTCAGGTATACAATATAGTGACTCAACAATACTGTGCATTACGCAGTGCTCATTTCAACGAGTGCACTCCTTGGTCCCCATCACCTATTTTGCCCATCCCCCTGCCCCTCTCCCCTCTGGTGGCTATCAGTTTGTCCTCTATAGTTGAAAGTCTGTTTCTTGATTTGCCTCTCTCCCTCTCTCTTTTATTACTTGCTCACTTGTTTTGTTTCTTGTATGCCACCAGTGGGTGAAATCGTGTGCTGCTTGTCTTTCTCTGACTGACTTTCTTCTCTTGGTGTTACACTCTCCAGCTCTCTTCTATTTTAATGATCCTCTAAACTTGACTTCCATTCCAATTTAATTGCCGTGTTCATGGTCACTCCCTGGATGTTGTTCCTTCTTGGACTGCTCCATCTCTGTTACGTTTGTTTGTTTTTATAGCCTTCTTAAAGTTCTGTGCACTTTTTCTTCCTATGTTTTTGTGGCTATGTTATCAGGTAAATGTAAGTTCAGATTTTTTAAATGTTTGACAAATGTTCTTTTATGATGGCATGGTAGCCTTATTTATTTCAGTTAACACTTGTTGTCTTAAGTTCTATTTTTCCTGGTAGCAATACAAATAAACATACTGGGGGGGGAAACAATTTGTTTTTGCCCACTTCTTTAATGTTGCAATATTTATTACTGAAATGAGATAAAATAAATTTAATGCCCAATGCAATCTGTAAAAGACTGTGAACACTGAATAAAGTCATAAACATAGATTTAACTTTTTCAATATTTTGCAGTTTGATTGGTTGTCCATACTGCTTCATCCCTACAGATTACCAAGACTATAAACAGGAGGAATAGGAATGGACAGTGAACCAAATAAACTTTAAAAATTCTGCAAAGGTCAAAGTTATTTTTTTCATCTAGAATATATACAGTTTCATAATTTTAGGGAGACCTTCTTGGATTTTTAGAAGTGTTTTTAGGGATAGGATAATATGAACCTTTCTTTTTTAAGTGGTAGTGAATACAAAAGAGACTAACTGTCTTTTCTAGGAATTTTTACATTGCTATAGTGGAGTTACTTTGAATTCTTTTCCTTAATGGGAATAAGATATATTAATGGTTAAAATGTTCCAAAAGAACAGCAGCATTACTTGCCCATGCTTTAGGTTAGGAAATCCATTGACATCCCTGTGAGCTAGCAATTTTCAGTTGGTGTGACAACACACTGCTGTGTTTCAATGTGTTGTGAGGTGTGTCACAAACAATGTGTTACTAATGGTTGTATAATATCAAAATGTACATTATTGCTTTTTAAAAAATAAATAAAAACAGATTACAGATTGTCTTGATGATATCACTCTGCTTCTGTGATACAGTTAAAGTCCAAGGAATAGCACACAATCCTGGGAAAAGCCATCTAGTGTGTTGTTCGTGTAAATGTCAATTGTCTTGTATACTGCAGTGTGTGTGAGGAGGGATGTGAGTCATTGCAGTAGTCAGTATGAAAAAGGGAATTTCATTTTTTTAAATTTATTTGTCAGAGAGAGAGGGAGAGAGGAGAGAGAGAGAGTACAAGCAGGGGGAGTGGCAGGCACTGCAGTGTGTGTGAGGAGGGATGTGAGTCATTGCAGTAGTCAGTGTGAAAAAGGGAATTTTATTTTTTTTAATGTATTTGTCAGAGGGGCGCCTGGGTGGCTCAGTAGGTTAAGCCTCTGCCTTCAGCTCAGGTCATGATCTCAGAGTCCTGGGATCGAGCCCTACATCAGGCTCTGTGCTCAGCAGGGAGCCTGCTTCCCCCCTCTCTCTCTGCCTGCCACTCTGCCTACTTGCGATCTCTCTCTCTGTGTCAAATAAATAAATAAAATCTTTTAAAAAATGTATTGGTCAGAGAGAGAGAGAGAGAGAGAAGAGAGAGAGCACAAGCAGGGGGAGCAGCAGGCAGAGGAAGAAGCAGGCTCCCTGCCGAGCAAGGAGTTGGATGCGGGACTCAATCCCAGGACTTTGGGATCATGACCTGAGCCAAAGGCAGACTCTTAACCGACTGAGCCACCCAGGCGTCCTGAGAAAGGGAATTTCTTTTTAAGTTTGTTTAGATAAATTTCAAACATATCACATTCTTCCTTATAATGTAGAGCATAGAAAAGCAGGAGAAACGTGCAGAGCAATCACAGCTAATATCAAATGAGTACTTACTATGTGTCTTGCAGTAAGTTATGCATTTTGTATGATTTGTATTTTTAATTTTCACAACCCTTTTAGATAGTTGTAATTATTATTACTCCTATTTTACAGACGAGAAAATCAGGTAGAATTTAAAGAAGTAGGGCACCTGGGTGGCTCAGTAGGTTAAGCATCAGATTCTTGGTTTCAACTCAGCTCATGATCTCATGGGGTCCTGAGATTTTTCCCTGTCTTGCTCTTTGCTCAGCGGGGAGTCTTCTTGGGGATTCTCTCTCTTCCCCTCCCCCCACTTGCACTTGCTCTCCCTTTCTCTCTCTCTCTCTCTCTCTCTCTCTCTCAAATAAATAAGTACATTTTTGAAAAAAGAAGAAATTAAAGAGCTTGGTCAATGCCCCACAGGTAGTTAAACTGCAGACCTATTATTCAAAATCAGGTCAAAATCCAGAGCACACAAAATAAAACTGCCAAACTGTGCTGATTTTTAATTTGGGGATATGGCAGAGTCTTAATAAATATCCATTGAATTAGTTAATTGTTTTTGGATAATTAAAACTATATGTCCCCAAAAAATCCATGCATAATTTTGATAAATTATTCCTTCAGCACCCATTTAATTGTGTTGCCTTTCTTTGGGTTGAAGCTTGGACTGTTTTGTAAGCAGTCATCTCAGCTAAGAGCTAAATCATTCAGACAGCATCCCAGGTGGATAATCAAGGCTTCTAGACTCAAAGAATGGGTATGTTCTATAATCATCAGATATTATTTAAAATTAAAAAATTCAAAACAAGCTGGTTTTATTCAGATTCTGCCTCCCCTAACACCTCCCTCTCCCTGCAAAAAAGAAAAACTTAGAAGAATGAAAGGCCAACATTTAGAGTCCTGAAAATTACTAAATGACAGGAAAATAATTAGTACCAGCTCTTTTTTTAATTGTTAAAATTGTACCTTGATGGCAAAAATGAACTATTGGGATTTCATCAAGATCAAAAGCTTTTGCACAACAAAGGAAACAGTTAACAAAACCAAAAGACAACTGACATAATTGGAGAAGATATTTGCAAAAGACATATCATATGAAGGGCTAGTATCCAAAATCCATAAAGATCTTAGCAAACTCAACACCCAGAGAACAAATAATCCATTCAAGAAATGGGCAGAGGACATGAACAGACATTTCTGCAGAGAAGACATCCAGATGGCCAACAGACACATGAAAAAATGCTCCACATCACTTGGCATCAGGGAAATACAAATCAAAACCACAATGAGCTACCACCTTACACAAGTCAGAATGGCTAAAATTAACAAGTCAAGAAATGACAGATGCTGATGAGGATGTGGAGAGAGGGGAACCCTCCTACACTGTTGGTGGGAATGAAATCTAGTGCAACCACTCTGGAAAACAGCATGGAGGTTCCTCAAAAAGTTGAAAATAGAGCTACCCTATGATCCAGCAATTGCACTACTGGGTATTTACCCTAAAGATACAAATGCTGTGTTCTGAAGGGGCACATGCACCCAAATGTTTATAGCAGCAATGCCCACAATAGCCAAACTGTGGAAAGAACCTAGATGTCCATCAACAGATGAATGGATAAAGAAGGTGTGGTATATATACACAATGGAATACTATGCAGCCATCAAAAGAAACGAAATCTTGCCATTTGCGACGACATGGATGGAACTAGAGGGTATCATGCTTAGCGAAATAAGTCAATTGGAGACAACTATCATATGATCTCCCTGATATGAGGAAGTGGAGATGCAATATGGGGGGGTTTGGGGGTAGGAAAAGCAAAAACGAAAGAAGTTGGGTTTGGGAGGGAGACAAACCATAAAAGACTCAATCTCAAAAAACAGACTGAGGGTTGCTGGGGGGAGGGGGGACCGGAGAGAGTGGTGGGGATATGGACATTGGAGAGGGTATGTGCTATGATGAGTGCTGTGAAATGTGTAAACCTGGCAATTCACAGACCTGTACCCCTGGGGATAAAAATACATTATATGTTTATTAAAAATTAATTAATTAATTAAAAAAATAAACCAAAAAAATTGTGCCTTGATTTTTGAAATTAAAAGTTTTATGGAGATAATTATAGATGCATATGAAGTTGTAAGGAGTAATATAGAAAGGAAATTCGAAAAAAAAAAGAGGATTTGGTAAAATAAAACAGAAATAATACAGAAAGCCTTGTGTACACTTTATTCTTTTTCATCCAATGGTGACAGTTTGCAAAACTATACTATAATTCCAATAGCCAAGATATTGACATAAATACATCTGGGATGCCTTTGACAAACTCAAAATGCGTTTACTGGCAATAGGGGTCCTATTTGAGCATTGGTCATTGTTGTACTTACGTGAGTTTACTTAAAGTTTATCTCAGTTTCCTGAAACGCATGACTGACAGCAGAGACAATTTGTCCTAAAAGGCTTAGAAGGGAAGACGGCATATTCATGAGAGTGTTCACGGTGTTTCTAGACCTTTCCTCTAAGATAAGCATGCTCCTCCCTCCCATTACTCTGTATTTATTTAAGCACATGAAGGCTCATTGAGAATAATTTTCTTATTCTTCTGATTATTTATTTGATCTGTGTTAAGGAACATACTTCACACTGACCATAGTTCCCACAATTTAATTGGGAATTTTGAAATAGTACTACAGACCTTACTTTGTTGAATGCATTTAGAAGAGGAAAAAATACATTAAAAAAATTAGAATATGTTCCCCACTTACTGAGCTTTTGTTAGAGATTCAGGTTTCTTCAAACTCTGTAAATTATGCTAAGAAGTCAACTAAACAGTCACACCTTAAACATCAGTGCCATTTCCCCCAAAGGTTTCTGAATTCCTCGAAATTATTTCATCCTCTGCTGGTCAGCAGAAACAATACAGAAAATTTCAATGAGTCTGGCTTTTAGCTGAGAACAACTTGATTTTAAAAAAGGGGTTTGCAAGTTTTTGGTTATTTTTCCCCTTTCTTGTTTAAATAACAACACCCTTAAATTTTCCAACAAGAATTTCTGATCCGGAAATCTATTTTTCCTGCTCTTCTTTGCCTTGTGTTTTTACCATGTCATAAATCTCATACAAAGAAATCCATCGTGGGAGCAGAACAATCACACAGAATCTTGCTGGCATATGATTCTCAGCAATTGCTGGTGAAGTTTACACTCCTCCTTAATTCAAACACAAGTTATTAATTGCAGAACTGTGGGATAGACTAATTATCGAAAGGGTAAAGAGATGAAAATCAGGAGAGAGAAACATTTTGTATTGCTCATGTTGGCTAACATTTATCCCAAGTTTTCGAAGTGTGGAGAGGAGACACAGGAAGGGAGTTTTAGAAGTTTACAATGTGTTTTTCTTTCTGCACTTTATCCCTTTTTAAAATTTCCTTACAAACATAATTCAATCTCATCAGAGCTAGATACACTTTTAGGAATTTGCAAATAATGCAATGACTCTCAGTGTCTAATCGACATATAAGTCAATTAACAATTGCATTTAGGTGGGGTTCAACAAAAATGCACGATATTATCAAAGTAGTATAAACAAATCTTGTGCTTACATTGGAGAGTGTATTTTTCAAAAGTAACAACAAAAATGCAGAAGAGTGGCACCTAATTTGACAACAGCATCTCCAACACTCCAACTAAATAATACACGTGTTAAATTGGATGTTGTAGCTATTTTTATTCTACCAACTTCCATGTAAAATCTTCCAATATTTATCTGACAAAAATACTGGGTTTTGAAATTCATATGTTTGCATGTGGGAAGGTAGAGAATAGCTTTAAGCTATTATGCTGCCCCATCCTTGTCACTTTTTAATTTGACATTGAGCTTCGAGTAGGGACTCTGCAATTCTGACAGCCAGAGACATGGAACAGGGTCAGGGCAGGCACAGAGACATTAGATCAACAAATATTTTCCAGTAAATACCCAGCTTCATTGCAGGTAGGTTAATTTTTTGATGTGTTTTCCAGAATTTTTTTTTAAAGAGCTCATATGCTGTCAAGAGGTAATGATAGTATAGTCTGCACTGCTTTCACTAAAGAGGAGTTCCCATTTGTTTCACATATCCCACAGTCAAAAAGGTTAAAAGTGAACCAGAAAAAAAATTATTCTCTATTAGAGTATTAAGGGTCCCTGTCCTGAAAGCCCCCTTTACCTTAATATAGTTACAACATACCGAATCCACCCCCATCAACTGAACAGCTTGTTCATTTTTAAAAAACTGAACAGCGTATTCATTTTCACAAAATACAAACTGGGTGGTGTTAGTGGGGGGTGGGAGGAGTTACTTGCATGGTGATTATTAGCTTAAGAACATTTTCAATGGTTACTTTTAAAACAATTAGTCCAGCCTGTGTATTTTCTGTGCCTGAGTGCATGCTTGTGTGTGTGTGTGTGTGTGTGTGTGTGTGTGTGTGTGTGTGTAATTAGAAACAGCCAAAAGACTGTAAGATTAAGATTTTTCCATTTAAGGTTTTTTTTTACAGATGTTTAAAACAATTTTAACTTAAAATATTATGCACAATTACTTTTGAGTATTACTGGTTTTTTTAGTTACCAAATAATGTTTTTCTCCAAAAGGCTGAAAGATAAATTTAAGCCACAATTATTGAATGTATGTGACTTCCTTTTGCATTTTTTCTTCAAATATGACATGAGTTTAAAATGTAAGACTTTATTCCTTTCCAGTTAGAGACATGCACTTTTATATTCTCACACAGCAATGAATGAGACCCATGACATATACTGACTGCCCTTCAATTGTGCACAGAACTCCTATTGATATTAATGAGTTTTTGCCTGGACTGACTGTGGTCATTTTATGCGGCCTGAAGTGGTGATTTTGTTGTGATTTGCATATTGGTTGTTGCAGAGTATATTGTATACATCATTTCTAAAGTGCCTAGGGATCCTTAAGGAGGAAAGGCAGTGCATAAATTGAAAATCTTATTGCCTTTATTTAAATTCTTCTATTTGCAAGTTCTCTAAATCGTGCATAAATACAGTACAAAGTACAAATCAGATGCACAAGGTCCAGAAAATAAAATTATTATAAATCAGCAATTTCTAAATTATCCACTTGTAGACATACTTGTCATCCACTGAAAACAAAACTAGTTAGTCTTCAGTAGAAGACATCAAACTAGCACATGGAGAAGCAGAGCACTAAGGCATGGAAGAAATTATAGAACTTGAACTTCCACTGCAGATAAGAGACTGAAGCTCTCAGGGTGGGCAGCAAGGCCTTTGTCTTGCAATCCCTTCTATATGAGCTTCCTTAGACCTGTCCTAAGGAAGCCAATGGGGAACATCCATAAAGCCAACAATGTCTACTCATCCATGGACTGTGGTAGAGGGAAGACTCAGGATGGATGAAAGAGGTACTTTGAAATATTACTTTAGTTTTAGTTTTAATGTAAAATCTGGGGAAGTTTGGATTTTCTCTGCCAGGATATAACATAGAAAATGAATGTGATTAAGGAAAATGTGTTTATCTAGAATTTCAACTACTCTCACCCTAAAGGCTCAGAATTCAGAATATTATATTAAACACACTCAGCTCCTCTTCTTATGATAAAATGATTCATTTGTAGAAAATCCCTGTTCACAGTTGAGCAAGTCAATCCCTATCCATTAACAGTGGCTATTGTACATTGTTTTGGACAGACACAGTCCCTGCTTATCCAATAAATTTTACAAATCTGTTTTTTTTTCTGTTATTTTTCTAGACTTACACAGGTTTAAAACAGACTTCTGTCTTTGATTCTGACCTTTTCTATATATGTATATATGTGTGCTCCTGTGGCAATTAAAAAAAAAAAACTGATGTTAATTAAACACGAATACTACCAACACCTCTGCAAGTACACTGTGAATAGTAAAACATTAAGAAAAATGGTATTCTTCTGTGCGATGAATCCATTCACATGTTTTTTTTTCCTGCATTTTGGAATCATATGCCATTTGAAGCCCAATTAACAACTGCTCCTGGTCCATAGCCTTCTACTTTCTGTACTTTCAAAATACGACATCAAGCAGTGATCTTAGCAGGGGGTGTGGGTATGTGTGTGGTTTTTTTGTGCTCAGATTGCAAGTATTAAGGAAGGGAAAATCTTTTACCAGATATAAATTCTCTGGAACAAACTACTCTTTAATATTGATCTTGGGGGGATACTAACACTCACTTTACAAGTACACTTTTAGAGGAGGCTTTTCTCTATCTGTGAAAGGGGGCAGAGTAAAGGCTTGTCTCCAGTCTGGTCAAATCTCGGAGATAATCAGCCACATTATAATGAAATTCCCTGGTCTGTGCAAAGTCATTGGGGAAGATGAGAAGCAAACAATATGAAAAATGTTTACACGACCCCCCTTTCTCCCAAGAGTCAATGCTATATAACAGACATTGTTTACAAGATGACAATGCAAGCAGTCAATTCAGTTTGTGTGTGGGTCAGAGTTTGGGGGAGGATCACTCAAACTAGATTATTTTTTGGCATTATATAAATAAAACAAGAGTTTGGTAGAATAATTTTTTTTTGTTTTTTTCGGTTAGCTATACCAGAATAGTGTGGAAACTGAGTGGCTGGAGAGATGGAAAGACATACCTAAAGATTTGTCAGTGAGATGATCTATTTCTTGTCTTTGAGAACACCCTGTGTTCTCTCACATCACCCTGTTAGTATGCAAGTATAAGGAGAGAAGGAGGGGGATGCAGGAGGGAGCAAGTTTACAGTTGTGAGTATGTCTATATACATATATTAAATACTGTAGAGTTTCACCCAAAAGCCAGCTGTCCTATGATGCTTTCCCTTACAGAGTGAAACCACCTAATAATAAGGCCCTTTTGATAGTTGAGCAAACAAGCCCCCTTGAAAGTCATCCAAGATGAACCCATCTTATACCAAATCCTCCTTGATAACAATTAAGTTTGTAAAGAGAACCCAGTGTTCTAGCTAGTGAGTCAGATAATGTGTGAATAGGTAAAAGTTCTATACTCAAAAAAAAAAGTTCTATACTCACATTTGTGAAAGAAAGCATAAAATCTAATGTGTTTTTTTTAACTGGAAGACACAAGGGTTTAATTTTGTGGATTCTTTTTATAGAAACAATAATCTAGTTTCTTGCATGTGACCTTTCCTACCCCCACATTTTTAGAGGCAGCCTAATCTAACTGGATTTTTGTTTTTAAGACTGTATTCTTTTAAATAATCCCTGGATTTTAGAAATGTTCCATCAACAGTGCTCTTAAGAAAAGGTATTTTATTTCATCTTATTTAAAAAAACTTAATTGATTTCAAATATATTTTATATCCACTTTTCTTAGTGCTTTAACAATTAACATCTCTAAATGAGTAAAGTGTAAGATTTATATTTTTAAAACTATTATTTGGGGGTATGGATAAAGAATATTCTATCCTTTATTTTAGAGAATACATTAGTACAAGTGATACCAATTTACATGGTAGTGATTTGCAACATTACTTCTCTTGATTTGAAAACTTTTTGAAAGAGCCATATTTGGGGATTTTTCAATGCCAATTCATAGAAATAATTTCCATAATCCTAAAGTTTCATATGTGTTTTTGAAAGAATATGACAGGTAGAAAAACATACATTATTGTTTTGCAAAAACCATGTTTTAACCTCTAATCATTTTCCACTAATCCATTTCCCTGTTTTTTTTCTTCCCTCCTTACTAAAAAAAGATATTTTAAAAGTAAAAACAGAAATTTACATTTCTGCTTGTAGCCTACAGGCAATTAAAGCAACAACAGCTTGACTTGGGAGCAAGGGAAATATCTGAATGCTAAATATTTCCAAGGGAACAGTGTTTGATTTTATTGAAGACAAACACAGCCCATGTACTAATGTAGACAATGGTTTCCCCTGCCCTTTTCTTTTTAAAAACAAGAAACCAATTCCCAGGAATAATTATTTCTCTTCTTTTATTGTTGGGAAGATACATGCTGGAGGTTAGTAATTTATTTAGCTTTTGTTATACATACAGAGAGCCGCAACCATGTAGACAATCATGTATACATACAAACACATACTTGATTCTCATATTTGACTTTGTTAAAATATCTGTAGCATCTACATACTTGGTCTTTTCACATCCAACTGCTTCCAAAATCTCATCCCCTTCACAATCTCTTAATTTTCTATTGCTCTGACTAGGTGATGGGGATGAAACTTTTACCTCCACCCATAAAATATTATTATTATTGAACCCACAAATTCTCATTATGGGAGAGAAAGCCACTGCTATGAAGGTCTAAGAGAAACAGAGGCCAAAGCTGCTTTTCCTACAAAGACTTTGGTTGGTAATGGGATGTCAGCAACCTCAATACAAAGAAAGTCTTAGGCAAAGGCACCAACATCCCCTGAATTTTAATGAAAATTTTATGTTAATGATATAACAAGATTGATAAAGAGGACCTCATAAAAGCTAACTAAGCCTTAGTTATATTTTAAGAAAGAGAAAACATCAATAAAAGAAACAAGCCTTGTAAACATGTGTAAAATATATGTATCAGTAATACATAGTAAAAATATTAAGGAATAGTAACAGATGTCTATATCTACAAATTTATGTAAGTATGTCCTAAAGCATATGCTTTTATGGCCTCATTAAAAACTTTAGAAAGCACTGCTAGTTGGTTGCTGTGTACTTTAATGAGAACAGCTATAACGTTTTGATCAATTAAAATCATATAGGATATTGGAAGAGAAAGAGGTTGGCTGGTATGAACAGAAAGAGAGCCAACAGATTTAAGACTATATGTTTTGTGATTGTAGACACATCTCTATAAAATCAGTATTATTTATAAAGAGATATATGCCTATGAGCATACAAAGAACATGTAGCATATTTCATTCACAACACTCACATGTGCATTGTGCACTGTGCAGCTGTAAATAATTAGGCAATCTAAAAGATGATGGACATTACATGTGATAATCTTTACCTATTAAAGTGATTTAATGATTTGTTTTGTTTACCAAGAAGCGTTTTAGAATGTAAATTGAGAAGGGATTTACTATAGGAAAGTTATAGCTAGGTGTCTTGTTTATTGCTTGATATGCGTCTGCTAAAACAAAAGTTGGATAAGTCTTGTGTGTACATACAAAGCCTTAAAACAAACTGCTTCTGATTTAGTAAATTACGCCTCAGCTATCACTAAAGGTAACTGTCCCTTTTTTATGGAGTGTCTTGTGACAAAGCAACAGAGGTAAAATAGTAAATAAGAGTGGAAAGAAGAATAATAAATTAAACTTCTCCTCCAAATGTCTCTAATGATTTTTTCTTCCACCGTAAGTCATATAGGAAGAAACAGAATTCAGATTTACCGGGCAACACTAATTGGACAACAGGTTATCAGAGTTTCTGGGGCCAGGGGAGCCTTAAGAAGGACAGAACTTTTTACATTTAGTCATCTTTCCATCCTTCATCAGGTGAATGAGGGCTCATCTACCAGAAGGGTACTGGTCTCTAACCAGAAGAGGAGTGGTTGCAGGGAAGCAAGAGGAAAACCTTAGCAAGGTCTGGGTCCTAAGTTTTAGGAGGGGCAGTTTTAGAGACAGGTCTGTCTGCTGGACTAGAGACAGACACACTCCTTTCAGAGAACATTAATAATATTACACTTCCTGAAATAATACCGGATCCTGCCAGGTTTCCCCACTCTATCTCCCACCATTTAGGGTGTGTTTTGCATGAGCATGGGCAAGTGCGCAGTAACAGGCCCCGCTGTGTGTGCGAGTGTATGAAAGGCCAAAAGTCAGAGGGAGAGAATCAAGAATCAAAACAATGACTAATGATTTCTAACCTGAAGCAGAGCAGATGCGCTGCTTACCAGAAATGTGCCTCTATTTAAATGCTTCACTTCACACACCACACAGTTTAAAAAAAAAAAGGAGGAAAGAAAAAAAAAACAATATTTTTTTGGAAAAATGTTTTATTTTAAATCTTTTACAACAATAAAATATTGTGTCAATATAAACCCCTTGACTAAAACTGTTCACATCAAACATTACAGCGAATTGTTTTCTTTTTGACACCCAACTCATCTTTGAGTTTTCTTTAAAACATAATACAGAATTTATTGAAAATAAATAATTGCTGGCAACTGCAATAGGCATTTGAATAAAATAGTTGAAAAAGCAACTCTTAATGAAAATAGTGTTTATTATACATCAGTTACTAAATGAATAAACTAAATGATTTTTCTTTAAATTAATAACTTCAAAAACGTTTAATATACAAAACTGTACAATTATAAAGTCGGCAGAAATATTTGGGTTAACTCAGGTTTGAACCATAGTACTTAACTACAAAAGGGGAAAAATCAAAACAAACAAACAAAAAAACCCTAACAGTCGTAAAACACAAACTCAGTGTGGAAAGACAAAACAAACAAAAAATTTCCAGAACTAAAATCCAACTACCAACAGAATGCAGAGTTCTGATAAAAAAGAAAAAGGGTCCAGGATTTGAATTAACACATGTCCTTCAACCTGCAGCTGGGGGAGACACAGTGTGGTGGACCAGAATCCTGGCAGCCCATACTAGCGTATCTAACACCAGGGCCCCTAAGCATTTTGGTCCTTAGGTAGTTTGAAGCTTTGTCTACTGAAGCTGCACCTGAAGGTCGCCTCAGGCAGCCGACCCAGGCATGTGGAGCCCCCAGCCATGTCTGGCGGGCTGCGTCTGGGTGTTGGGTGCTTGCCCTGCCCTGCACATGTGTGTTCATTGAGAATGAGGTGCTCCTGTGGACTTGGCGTGTAGACTTGAGAGGGAGCAATAAAGCCACAGCAACTGCATATTTTTTTTTGGATCTCTACACAGCCTAGCGAGATTTTATGTAATTTTTGTTTTTGTAAATAGTAATACGATACACACAGCTATCTACACACACACACGTTTGCACTCGCGCTCACGCACACACGCATACACACAGGAACGAAATTAGAAATCAAAATAAAAAACAAGAACACCCAGAAACCCAGACTCCGGGGGCTCTCGCTACCTAGCTTAATCTTCGCTGTGGGCTTCTAACAGCTGTGCTTGTCAGAGGCGTGGAGACTGCTTGCCGTGAGCCCACTGAGAGACAGCGATATGTATATACGGGAGAAGAGGTGGTAACGAAGCTAGAGCAGAATCCTTGTGACCTTTGCCAACCATTTCATCGTCATTCTGCACGGAGCAGAGAGCACCTGTCTCCGACGGTTTCTCACTCAGGGAACTGGCGGTGAACTGGAGCTGAACGGATCTGGGAGGCACTGACTCAGTCTGTCGCCAGCATCTCAGGGTCGTCGTCTCCAGGGAAAGCAATGGTATGTGAAGCCAAAGTCGTTCGCTTAGGAAGAAGGAGGTGGGGTCGCGCTGGCGGTCCTGGTGAGGCACGGGACCCGTGGGGAGCTCTGAGTGCAAACATTCCGGACCTCCGTAGGTGCAGAGCCCTCTTGCTGCTCAGGCCGACCTCTTTTGTCGGGCGCCTCCCGCAAATCCTTTTCAGGCACCCAGATCTGCTCTGTAGAAGCCTGGGAGGACTCCACAGATCGAGGGAGGGAGGGCAGAAAGCTTCAAAATCTCCTCTCCTACTTCACAGTACTTTGCAAACCCAATCGGCTTGCCTATTCTGCCTACCCTAGGCACTCTGCCCTCTGAAAAAATTATATCTATATATCTATAGATATATATCTCCACTATCATCATGAACAATTCTATCCATTGTACTTCTCTTCTCCATACAGATTTCGTGTAGGGGGTGGGTGGGTGGGTGGATAGGCATCTCTTCCCCTCCTCCTCCCACGATCTTCCCTTTTTTAAGGAATTAGAAAACCGCCAGCTCAATGAAGGAATAATCATAGTAGCAATAATAACGTGGAGTGGCCGATTAGATACAAATTATCTCACAAATATTGTGTACAGCTTGTAGTAACACCGCAGACATTTAGAAACGCTATAGAAGTTTTAAAAAAATGCAAAACTAGTCTATTGTAAAACAGATTTCACCTGAAATACAGCTGCTATAACCAAGGCGCTGAAAGGTTATTCAGAGGCACACATCTGTCTTCCCTCCCCCCTCCCCCATTTTACCCCACCCCCAAGTTACCCCACTGCTTGTTGTTTTTCGAAGAGAGGAGCAACCCAACAGACCTTACTCGAGTAAACAATATGTATTGATCTGCAGAAAAGGTTGGAGCAAACATTTCCCTGGCGGGAGGCGGCAGACTATAATGAGTTCCCTGCCTGGACGGCTTAACGCAACTGTGTATCAGCCTTGAGAAGCCTGAAGGCGTTTGTGAGTGTGTTTCCTTTTCAAATATAAGTTAGAATCCCCTATTTTTTTGGGGGGGGGGAATGAAAGAAAAAAAAAGAGAGAAAAAAAATATGGGGAGGGAGGGGGAGAGAGAGCGAGAGAAGAGCCCTATCTAGATATTTAGATATTGCTATGTCTCTAGGTAGCAATAATAAAGCTGAAGTGAAATGAAGAGAGTGGGAGAGAAAGAGAATTCCACGCTGCTCCCAGCGCGGCGGGCCGCTTTCTTGCTTCCTGCAGTCAGAGATCGTGGCAGGATGAGTCTGTTTTCACGGTGTGCGAGTAAACCTCATGTGGCTGCTGATCCCCTGGTGGAGTCATTCTTTTCTCTTTCTGTCTTCGATTACAGAACCAGACACGCACCACTTCTTTCTCCAACTGGAGGCTGTCTGCCAGCGAGGAAATCTCCTGCGCGGCAGGCTTGGGACACTTGAGGAAATGCGTTTCCAGGACGCCTTTGACACTCACCTCGATGGAGGTTCGCTTCTTGCGCTTACGGCCCTGAGCGGCGATTTTATCAATGCTGGTCGGGCTCCCTGTGGACGAATCAGCCTCCTCCAGCCACTTGTTCAGCAGTGGCTTCAGCTTGCACATGTTCTTGAAGCTCAGCTGCAAGGCCTCGAACCTGCAGATAGTGGTCTGTGAGAACACGTTGCCGTACAGTGTGCCCAGCGCCAACCCCACGTCGGCCTGGGTGAAGCCCAACTTGATTCTTCTTTGTTTGAACTGTTTGGCGAACTGTTCCAACTCATCCGAGGTTGGTGTCTCCTCGTCCGAGTGGTCCTGGCAGTGGTGCGCGCCTAGGTCGCTGTGGTCTGGGGGATCCCGGAGCACGGGGTGTAGGCTCTGTGCAGAGGCAGAGGCTGGCGGTGGGGTGAGCCCTCCGTGTTCCAGCATGCCGCTCACTGTGAAGCCAGGCTGCGAGTACACGTTAAGGGGTTGGCCGCTGGATGTGATGGACGGGTTCGGAGCCGGGCTAGCTCCCCAGGCATTCGGATGGTTAGTGTGCGGAGAGTGGTGGGCGACATGCGGTGAGCGGTGATGGATGATCGCACCCAGCTGTAGGTCTTCGCGCCCGGGCTTCACGTCCTGCTGGTCCAGGGGGTTGGTGGCCAGTGTGGAAGACCATGGGCCTCCATCGCCCAGACTGGTCACCCAGTGATGCCCGAGAGGATGCCCATTGCTAGCAACTCCCTGCAAGTAATCACTTTGGAGAAGTTTCTGAGGGTTTCTGAAAGGACTCCCCTGCTGCATGCCCGAAGAGTCCGCATGGACTAGGGAGCTAGAACTGAGAATGCTGTAGGGATTCGAGGCAGCTGTGGCCATGTCGATGAGGATCCCCTACTAGTTATAATGTGGCAAAGGGAGCAGCTTCAGCCTTTGACATCTATGGTGCGGGGGAGCTAAAGCCGCGAGAGCGAGTTACCGGCACGCGCTGTGGCCAATTGCAACATGTCTCGGCCTGGCCAGCCACGGGCTCGGCCAATGGCGGCACGGGAGGCCGGTCTAACTTTCCAAATTAGGCTAGCTAAGCACTAGAGTTTCAGTGAGACCAGAGCAGGAAGTAAATCAATCTTTTGGCTCCATTGGCTGCTTCGGGCTGAGTGACGGCAGTTCATTTGGTTAATCCTTCCTCCCTCCCCCCTCCCCACCTCACCCAGACTTCATGGACGTTTGTAGTGGAGGGGGAAGTGTAAGAGGGAAGTGTGTGTGTGCGTGCTTGGTGGGGGGGGGTGGATAAGGGGTGAAGTAGCAAAATGGTTTTAGAATTCCTTTTGTATTATTTAGATTAACCGAAATAGAGAAAGAAAAAAATATATATTAAGAAAACCAGTTTAAATGTCATCTAAATGTCAGTGGCTTGGGATTTTTATCAAATTCGTTTAGCGTTCTGGCTTAGTTGTGTGCAGGGCACTGCAAACCAAAATCTTGCTACAAAGTTTGAGCAAAGGAACCCCTTTTGGTTAGAACCCTAAATCTGTAAGACTGAAGTCCATGATTCCAATAAGAACTATTTTGACTTGTTTTATTTCATTTTATCATTTATGAGAAACTCAATACCAAGGTCAGAAAGCATCTAAGAAAAAGATGTCCAGCTTCTGAAAATTTTTATTTAAAGCATGAACAACTGGAAGATTCTGGGAAAATCTAATGTGATAAAAGTAAAATTGAATGTGACAAAAATCTGACAAATTTCAGTTATTGTGAAGTTTGCCTTCCAATCCAGTTGGTCAATTGGACAACTTGGTTTTTACTACCTCTCCAAGTCAGCTCTCACCAGCGGTCCCACAACTTCTTTCAGAGGCAGCTTGCTTAAAAGGAGAGCCCTCCCTCACACTCACCCAAGACACTTAGCGGGCCCAGTTTCAGTAGGTACAGAGGAGAACATTCATGATTAGGGCGCCTGATGCTATACCCTAGGAAAATTGTTTTTAACATGCACTGCCCTCCTCCTCCCCATCCCAGACAAGTTGAAGTAAATGGAAATCATTTAGTATGCCCTGAAAATTAAGAGAGAGAGAAAGTTATGAGAGATGAGAGATGCCAGGCTGTTTGGCATTAAGCACCTTCCCACACACACACACGCACCCATCAGCTTGAATTTGCTTTCAGCTTGGGAGGACAGGAATGTTTTCACATTTTGGTTAAGAGGAAACAAGAAAGGCTTGTACTCCTAAGCTTTTATAAGTTAGGGAAGGGCAAGTTCATGTACTTCACAGCCCTGTGCAAAGGCATTGCTTGTAAGCTGAGTGAGGTGAAAATGCAAAGATTTTAGATTTGCTTTAGCTGAGAAAAAGCAGTACAGGATTTCTGAAGTAAAAAAAGAAATGACCTTCCATTGCATAATTTCTAAGGTAACCTAGCTGCGTAATTATATTTGCACTTACAGAAGACAGCATCAGAGTTCCCTTATTGGTTTGAAATTCCATTAAATATATTGCAAGAGCTCCTAGGTTTAGCTTGATTTAAATTTGCATACATTTTCATATATTTAGCAGAAATAAAAGAAGGCTTGCAGCTACCAGAAAGTCATTAAGGCATTAGTTTCTCTAAGAAGACAGATCTGAAGAAAGTGCAAGAAAATGAGAAAAAAATAAAAACAAGGTGAGCTTATTCTGCCATTCCTTTATATAGATAAAGAGCATGTATTTCCTGTGAAATGAGGAATTTCTTAAGAGAGTAGAGAGCGATGGGAGTTTATATTGGTAAATGTAAATTGTGTCTATTAAGCAGGAAAACCAGGCGTCTGTTTAAGATCTATTTCTTTCTTTCTCTCTCTAAAAAAAAAAAAGGGAAAAAAAGGATAAACACTTAGTAGTTATTGGCAGAGATGATAATTTGTCTTCTTCTCCTCCTCCTTTTCATTGAAATTATGGTTTCATTCGCTGGTGTCCTTTTATAAAAGTTTATCCGCTTTTAACCTAGAAATTGTTTTTTTCCCCTCTCTTCCTCTGCCCTCCTCCTTCCTTCCCCTTCCCTGCTCTTCTCTTTCAGTAGAAGAACGTCTTTTCTTTACCGCTAACTAACTGTGTATCTTCTTTTGTAAGAATACAATCTCATTTGTGCCTGAACTTTTGCTTCCTGAAGAAAAAAGTACTTGTTAAAATCAAACAAAAATGAAAGTTTTCAGGTGCTCTCTTAGGCTGCCTGTTCAAGGGTCCATTTGCTAGTTTATGTCATGTCAGTTTAGAGGTCAGAGGGAAACACATTAAAGTACCCATACCGGCAAAAAGATCATGATCATTGCCATGTTGTTATAATGGTGTGTTCCCCACCCCCACCATTGCAGCTACCTTTCAGTGAAAGAGTTACTAATCTTAGTCTTGCCATTCAGGGGGTTAAGGCGATTATCAATTTTTAATGCTTTCACATGGAAAAAAAGGGAGTCCTTTTCCAATTCTGACTAGCCTGAAGTCTTATAATCAACCTTCCTCTAGCTCTTGGCCTCTACTCTGGGCAACCACTTTTGCCAGGCTTTCAAAAGTGGTTCACACCATGCCCAGAGGCTGGGGAGGGGCAGCTATCCCCAAGAGGTATCTGCATCCAGGGACAGGTTTTACACACCTTTGTTCTGTAGTCCTTTAATTTAAGAACAGTTTATGACAGGAGCAAAAACAATGTAGTCATCTTTCTTTTCCTTTTCTTTTTTTTTCCTTTCCTTTCCTCCCTCTCCCCCCCTTCCTCCCTCTCTTCCTTCCTTCCTTCCTTCCTTTCTTCCTTTTTAAAAAAACAGTTCCCATGAATATGGATACTGCCTAATTCAGGTGCAGTCCCATCCTCTAGCAGCTGTAATATAATCTTCTCTTGTATGTAAGATGTTTTGTTTTTTGAAGAAAATATCTGCATATAGTAAAATCTTCTTGCTGCTCTAACTAATCTGCTGGAGAGGTTTCCTTCACCCTCTCCTGTCAGTCTAACTTCCCAAGTGTAACAGATGCTGCTCTCAAGCGCTCCTTTCTGTGGCTTCTCTTTATTCAGCCTTGCATATTTCTCCCCATGATCTGGGTTTCCATAGAGAGAGGAATAAAAGGGGGGACCATGGTCACAAATCCCCTGCCCCATGCAAAATAAAAGAGCCTCATTCAATAGACGACCCTGTCTGGACATGGGAGAGAAATAAGTACATGTGAAGTTACTGTTTCAAAGAGCTGGTAGCTTATTTTTCATAGACTGATTCTGCCTTAAAGTCAGAGTTACCACTGATAAACTGCTCTCTTGGGTAGTTGGACCAAATATACAGCTTGGTGTTCTTTTCATCTTGATCTTGAAGTCCACTGTGGGGTTCTTAGATCTGAATTATTCCACCCCCTCCACAATTATTGTTTGAAAATAATAATAACTGACCCATTCTATGAGGTTGGGGTAGCTAAAATCTTGAAGGGGAGTCTAACTTAAAAATGGAGGAACTATGATTTTATGGAGTCTACACGCCTATCTCCAGTAAAGAAGAACAGGTTTTGATCTCTTGCTATGCTAGCACACAGCACAAACTTCATTCTTCCTTGGACTTCCTTAACACCCAAATATGCCCCTCCACCCTACCCATCACTGTGCTTGTTTTCTAAGAGGGAAATTCCATTAATTCCTGAAAGCAAGTCAGATTGGCTTGATTTGTTTGTATGTTCATTCATTTATTTGTAACCTGGGGGGTCACTGTGACTCTCCTTCCTCACAAAATTTAAGGATACGTGACAACTCCTGAGTGTCTTAGCAGACATTCCTGGCCCCTTTGGGAGCAAGGAAGGACTCACAAAAGATATTAAGCAGATTAATGTGGTTTAAGTCACACTCCGTGTTAACAAGGGAGCTTGGTGGTACTGGGCAGTCTATGCCCAAGGTTCATTCAGAAATGGAGATTATGTCTCTTGTAGATTTCATAAATGAGCATGGATTATGAAGCATTCTCATTATCTGTACAAATTGGCAGAGGGTGAGGTGGTCTGGGACTGATGTTTCAGGTGAGGGTCAAGAAGGAAGTCCAGAAGGCCAGATTTGAGCGTGTATAATACAGCATGAATTTCCAGACAGTAGAAAGTGGCACATAGGTGTGATCTCAATATTGAAAACTTCATCTTCAACACAAGTCCACTTTGGAAATAGGATTACTTAGGTTGGGCTTGGAAGAGACAAGTACACACTTTCTTTTTATAACCTGGAGCTCATAAGGGAAGGGAAACAATTGTACAGCTTCTGAAAGCAACAGAAAAAGAAACCTTTTTCTTAGTGTCTGCACTTTGAGCTTACTAGAGGTTCTCAGTCACAGCTGCCCTTCAGAGCACCAGCCTGCTGTATCTCCTCTTACAGTCTTCCTCCTCCTCCTTCCTCTTCTTCTTCCTCTTCCTCCTTCCTCTCCTCCTCGCCCCTCTTCCTTCCTTCTCCTTCTCCCTCTCCCTGTACCCCTCCCACTCCCCCTCCTTCTTCTTCCTTTTATTCCTCCTCCTTTCCACCCTCATCCTCCCCTTCCTTCTCCTCCTCCTCATTCTTGACAAACTGTGTGGGGGAACGTAAAGGGGCTTAAAATATTCTGGGGGAGAATCTTTAAAAAATTGGACAGCATTAGCAGACATTAGCCAATAGCAATTCAGGCTCGATTAGTTCATTTTTTTAGCTCTCTGTTGGTTTTCCTTGAACATGAGGAAAAAGATCTTAAGAGAAAAGGGGAGATGGAGCGGGGAAGAGAGATAGCATACACTGAATGCTGCAGCAGACACAGGATAATTTAAAAAATAAAGCATTCATCATGAAAAAAATTTAATACAAATACCTCAATCTTAGAGAATATTAGTCATTTACTGGCAAAATCAATTGTCAGTTGGGAAGTGCTGAGGAATTGTGAGGTTAGGGCTGCCCAGAAGACGGTTAGAGGAAAGACCGGGACAATAGAGATTGTTATTGCTGAGGGAAAGGATGTGGGCTCCCGCAGCTATGTTGTCAAGGTCACCTTGATTCAGTCTCAGTTTCTCTTCTGAGGTCAATTCTCCCCTTTCCATTGTTATTGTTAGTGAGTGAACCCTGATCTTACAGGTTCCCAGGGAAAGAGTTCGACAGAGACAGAGCTATTATGCGTGGCGTATTCTGTGTGGCTCTCATATTCTGAGTACCAGGATTTGGGATGTTTAGGAATCTTTGTGGCCATTGTCCAGTCCCTTGTTTTGCACTTCAGACAGAGCCTAGTTGCAGAGAAGTCCAGTTGATGATTTGACTAAATATAGACCCTATATGGAATTATCTTTTTTTTAACATGGAGTTGCAGAATATTTCCAAATTTAAACTGAAGTGGTGGTTTTTATCTTTATTTTGATTTTTTCTTAAAGTCAGAAATGGTAGGTGTATTAAAGAAGAGAAAATAATCGCTCCAACTCCATAATGGATCAGAGGGAGTGTAGAGATAGTCCACTACTTTAAACTCTGTGGATTGGTATTCAAGTTATCAGTGAGCTATCTAGTTGAACATTAGACACCTTATTAGACACCACTTTCTAGTTAAGAAAGATGCCCCAAATTGCAATACACTTCTTTCTTCATGGGTGGATTAAGACTTTAACATGCAAAGCTATAAGAATACTCAGATTTCATTCATAACTGAGATTCTGTTTTCTGTGCACTCTTGCCACCCCCAACCCTTTCCTTAGTAAATAGTATTTATTGAAATGGCTAGCATTCTGTATCTCCCTGAAGTGAAGGGACTAGAGGAAACTTGATTACAGATCAAAATATGTGCTTCTTCTAGGAAAAGACATTTAGTAAGTAATCTGCTGAGTGTTCTGGGCTCACATTACTATTTCCAGTCCCCCAAGTCAGCAGGATATCACATTTGAAGATGAGCAAGTGACCAGATTTAACTTGCTATTTTTTATTCAGAACTTTAGTTGTGTTTTTTTTTTCCCAAGAAGGATTGGTTAGGGAAGGAGGCTGATGGTTGTGAGAAAAAAATAATATGATATGATATAATATAATATAATATAAAATAATCATATAATAAATTATATATATGTATGCATATATACATATATACGAGAGAGAGATGGAAGGAAAGCAAAACATGTTAACCACATGTTTGGGGAAAAGTCCACTTTGCAAGGACATATCGGGAACTTATTTTTACAAGAGTATTAGTGCTTTCTCTGTTGTGATGATTGTTCGTTCTTGGGGGAGGGGTGTAGGTTCCCTGCGTTCTGTAAATCCCTATCTCTTGTAACTTTTTTAAAGTCCTCTCTTATACTTTACCTCACTTTCTTTTTTTTTTTAAAGATTTTTATTTATTTGACAGAGAGAGATCAAAAGTAGGCAGAGAGACAGGCAGAGAGAGAGAGAGAGAGGGGGAAGCAGGCTCCCTGCTGAGCAAACCCTGAGATCATGACCTGAGCTTAAGGCAGAGGCTTTAACCCACTGAACCACCAGGCTCCCCTTTACCTCACTTTCAATTGGGGGAAATAAATTTGGCTCCCCTGCTTGGAAAATACATCTACTTGATCTTGTATTTTGGATTCCAGCTGCTTGTGGACACATGCCATAGCATGTGTGTATTTTACATGCAGGGACTTTTGGAGTTTCTTTTCAATGCAGAAGCACTCAGGCAGACATCAAAAGAACCCAGTCCTTTAAGGAGTCTTTTTCCTTGGTGGGTCTGCTCCTCTCCTGGCTAAGACTCTGAGGCTAACCTACTCTCCATTCTGGCGTTGCTAAGAACCCAAGTTCACTTGTGCCAATCTGCAGAAAGTCAAGGCCACAGAGAATTAAGAAGCTGTCCCCAAAGCCCAGCACTAGGCCTCAGCAGGAGGGGGAATAATCTGGGCAACAAGAGAAGCCTGCACTTCTGGGATAGCCTGGCGAAAATGCCCACATGAAGCCCAAAGGCTGGACCTGACTTTAGCCTCCCAGATACATCTGAATAAAGGGGCTGAACCAGGTCAAGGGTGTGGGTATTAAACGGAGAGTTCCCATCTTAAGATAATTGGTGGATGACAATTCTTTAAGACCAGTGGGTCCCACTCCAACTATCAAGCAGCCCGCAAGAGGGGCTTATTTTGCCAGTCTCCTGGCTCTCACTGTTCTGCCAGCCGCAGGTTCTTGTGTCCTCCATTTGGAGCAGGATCCCTGTGATTGGGGCAAGACTTAATTCCCATGGTTGGAAGTGGAGGGAGGGAGGGTTTAGAAGAGCCAGCACCAAGGCAGCTGTGTGAGTGCAGTAGCTTGTAGTGGTTAGTTTCTCAGGATCCCCCAGACCTGGCCAGCCTGGCTGAGTATCTTTGTCCCTGGGCAGCCTCTGCCTTTCACAGATGAGTCCCTGGAACAGCTTTAAGACCAATACCTCCCTCTGTAGGCCTGAACAGAGGTGCTCAAGGTAATCCTTTCTCAGGAAACAAAGCCCAGCCTTTTCACTGACAAATGTTGTATGTTACCAGAGCTCTGATTCAGTGATAGCCTTCCTTGGGGGTATGTGTAGGAGAATATCACGCCCTTGACTCTTCCTAAGTGTGTGTATGGGAGGGTGGGGAGGGGAGAGAAAGTCACCCTAAAATATTTTGTTCATGCATGAAAATGTTAACTCAGATCACATTAAAGGCAGCAGGATTTAAACTTGCCTAATTCTTCTTAAAAATAGCCAATTTTTTTAAAAAAGCAAATTTAAAAAAAAACACATTTCCTTGTTTCTAACAATGGACTGGGTCGAGAGAAACCTTAGTTCTCGAAATAAACATGCTTAGGGCAATCTAAATACCAACACTCAAATTTCTCTTGTATATCCTAAATATTCATTTTTACTTATTGAAATGGCAGTGAGAATGAGACTGTCTCCTTTCTTCCACCTATCCTCTACTTACTTCTTCAACATTTAGAAAGAAATTGAGCTTACTGTTTGCAGTAAAACTGTAATTCAATCATGCCTGCACTCATTTTTATTTTTAAATAAACATTTCCCCAGGTGCATGATGTAGACTTTAGATACCTCCTTAAACAAATGGATAACACAAATTCGTGTGTGTGTGTGTGTGTGAGAGAGAGAGAGAGAGAGAGATTGTATGGATGAACATTTCATATTGAAAAACACACCTACGTGAGTGTAAATTGCCTTCAAAAATTATCTGACTCTGAGTATGGACCTCAACTCCCTAGAGGCTGAGAGTTAGAGCTGTGGAGTTTCGGTTTTATTTTAACAGCTAGTTGACAGATTTGTAAAGAACTGAGATTTGTCCTATACAAATACTCACATTAGTGATGGAGAGAAGCATTTGAGCTCTCTACCCCCTTTCCTTACCCTGCAAAGTAGAATAACTGTTTTCAAATATATTCTATATATGTTCAATTTTGATGAGGAGTATACGTTTTGTAAGGATGAGGAAAATAAGTCACAACACACAAATAGAAACATTTCAGTAAAAATAGAGTTTTTTCCTAAGATTTCACTGCTAGAAACGGAAAGAGACCAAGCTTTCTAAAAACACTTCTAGGGAGATAATGACTCACATTATAAATACACTTATTCTTCTCTTTTCATGTTCTTAGAGCAACTCTCATCCCAGACAATTAGATTTAAACCCCTATTTAATAATCCATTCTACCATATTTTAAAAGTTGTGTTAACTATACTTGCTATAAAAGGAAACTGGAATATAGTTATCGGAAATCTTGAGGATGTTGGGGAACAATACAATGAAGTTGAGAGTAAAAAGAAGTGTGGCTAACTTTCACTAGACTTTAAGCATTCTTTATAAACTCTTCTGATACATATTTGTAAATTAACATCATCTCTGCCATGTATAACATATTGAAGATCATTTTGTCTTCATGAGATGATGCTTATTTTTGGAGGTGATTGCTGAAAGTACATAATGATCACAAAATAAGCTAGCTTGGATGAATGATGGAGGTTTATTGACAAAGACAGGTTAAAGTGTTCCTAGCTTGCATACTTATAGCTGTACACTGTTTTCATATGTACTGGGGTATATCTGATTTGGTGGATCTGCAAACTGCTTTGAAATGGCTAGTAGCATAGAAATAGATTGCAAGTAAACCTAGTGAATTGGGATGATTCTCTATCAGTTTAATTTATGTTTTATAGTTAGTTTAGCATTCTGATTTGATTGTCTTAGTAATGTGAATTGCCTACAGCTGCTGATGATACAGCTTTAATTCTGTTTTAAAGGTCATGTAAACAGGTGCCTGTAGCATAAGGAATGCAAATTCAATTCGTTTTTAATGTTTCCTCACATTCACTTCACAGTCTTCACCTAGAACATTAGCAGGGTTTAATATAAAACTATTTTAATGTTATGATTTCATTAAAGTCCTTTTTCAATGTTTTATTTTTCCTTTCACGGGATAGAAAAGTTTCCTCTACTTTGCAGTGCATATCGCATGCAACACACATCACTCATACTGGAAGGCAGAAAAACATTTCTGTTAAGATCTATTTATTTTTCCAATGCTTTTTACTAATAAAGAGCTGAGAACTTCATTTTAATCTCCCTGTAGCTGCAGGTGAAAAGGACACAAATTAGATAATCTAACTGCATTTTGGATTGTATGGAGAGAGTCAGAATGTTGTGCACCTGTATAATAGCTTTAATCAAAAGAAGTGGTACATGAAAATCTTAAGTGCTGATCTAAGTGGTTGATTTTTTAAAAGTTTGTTTTGTTTTCTTTTGTTTTAAATTTTGCCCCTGGTTTGCTGCTATGTGTTTTTCACTCACTTTTTTTTTCTTTTTCTTAGTAACAGAAAAATCATCATACAAAGTTTGTATTTAAAGCCTGGAAAAAATTGCTACATTTTCATTAACACTTTGGATTCTAGCGATATAATACAGCTGAGATACCTGATTGGAGATAAAATCAGTATGAAAGTAGACTCTGCTTTCTATGATTTGGCCCCCCTACCTTATGTTAGTATAAGTTAGAATTGAAATTGCATGGAGATAAATTTGGTCTTTGTTGTTATTTTTACATAATCTTAGTATTGGTTTATATATGTTCTTAGAGTGAAAACCACAACTGGGAAAGTCATATCACATATCAAATTATAAAAATTCCCAGTGTGTTTTGCTTTTGATAGAAGATCTTTAGTTACGTGACTATTCTCCTGCTTCAGAGAATTTAAATTGTACAGTGACGCAAGCCCTACATATTTGAGCAATAGATTCTAAAAAGCAAATTTCTGGCTTTTTGTCCTGATTTAAAAGTTTAAAGACTCTGTTCACAAAAGTGTTCTTTTAAATAGAAATAGGCAGTAAATAAAATAGAACTCTGTATGGAGATCTGTGTGTTGCATCTGAGCTGAAAGATCATCACTCACTCATCTGGTTGTGGGCATTTGATGCCACCTTAGTCAGATGATATGCAGCCACAGGTGTCATTTTTAATGTAGGTACACATTTTCCTTTGATGTTGCTTTCAAGGCCAGTTTTCTGTGAAAAAGATACAAAGATACTTCTCACAGTTGAAAATTAACTATTTCATGACCATTCTATTGCACCAAAAGAGAGATTCTTATTCATGTGTGGGTGGTATGTTATCCCAGGAAAGTGCTTTATTGCTGGACTGAAAATAAAATTTTAAAATAGAAAAGAAAAGCCACAAGGAAACAAAGAAAAAAACTTTGACATTTACGTCTAATCCAGACATGTTATAACCTACTTGCTAGATAGTTAATAGCCAGGCTTCTTTAAATTGTGTGCATATGCAAACATACCCTGAAAACAAACCAGGGTGCTTTATAATGCAGTTAATCCTACTATTGCTTTCAGATTACTTTCAACTGCAACCTATTTTCATAATTTTCTAATATTCAGTATCTTCCCCCATTGGGCAAAGACACCTTCTATTTGTGTTTTGAGAATGAGTGATTTGACTATAAATAGGTTATATAAAAACAGTTTGTGCTGACTCTGTTAGTGTCCTTATCATTAAGTAGCTTTAAATATGAAGAGATTTAAAGGACTTTGTTAAATTAAATATGGCATTGTAAAACCCCTGTCTCGTGCCAAATCACTACATAATAAGACAGATGGAAATTCTTTGTTATACCTATTCAGAGAAAGTTTATATACATTTACTTAAAATCAACTTCATTAGAACAAAGGGAAACACAATGTGCTTGAAACAATGAACCACAATTCAACATTTCCTAACAATATATGTTCTTGTATGTTCTACTATGTGTTTTTCTTCGTTATCTTCTTATATCTGAAGTTCTATTACCACCCCTTTACCCTCCACCCTATGTATTTGATCATTTCTCTAAGTCCCTTGGCTGAACCAATCTCTTTTCATGCAGAGGATAAAAAGAGAAGAACTTCAAAGTAGGTTCAGGTAATTAACAGCTGAGGGGAATATAATCTAAACCATAGGCCCTGCTTTGCACCCAGGCTGGATCGCTGAGCCAGCCGGCAAGGGAGAACCTATTCCCTATAGCATCTAAATCTGCTTCCTCTGAACAGCACGGCCAGGCCTCCAGTTATCACATCTGCATTTCAAACACCATGGCTCTGGCATTAATTATTAATTAGCCTACAGTCACCCTAGAGGATTCAAGTTCCAGTCTGCACATAGTTATTCATTGACCTCTATCTTAGTTTTTGTTAGGCAGAAAAAAACTCAGTAGAATGCTTAATAATTTCCTTTCTCTCAGACATTCTGTTCTAGTTTCATAGAGGGGAAACAGTATATTTTCCAAGGGGGAATAATCACACAGCGGCCCCAAAATTTGTTTACAGTAAAATGCTTTGTCAAACGATTAGGGGCATAGAAGGAGTAGAATGATTTTTATATGGTATTGAGTGATGAAATGTACTTTTTAATGTTCAACACACTGACTGTAGTTTCCTCAAATTGGGAGATGTCATCATGAGACAAAGTCAAATATTCCTTAGCTCTCAGTGAGGGCAAGTATGGAATTTGTAAAGTAAGATAGATTTCATTCTTGGAAAATATATGTACATGATCAGTGAGACTAGTGAGAGGAGCATCAGATGCTGGAATGTCCAACAAAATTATAAACACAAAAATGATTTTTTGAAAAAAGGTAGATCTCTTAATTTTGGTTTATTTCCAACAGAAATATAAACATGCTCCTTTCTTGCTAGTAAATATTTTAGTGTGTAAATCAAATTATTAAGCTATTCATGATAAACCTATGGACCTAAATGTAGACGCCTTTACATAATAGAAGAGAGATTAATTGAGTGGAGCTGAGAGTTATACAAAGCCGGGTTTATATCTCAGTCCTACCACTTAAAAAGTGGCCTTAAATCTATATCATTTCTGGAACTGTGACTTCCTTTTGGGAAAATGTGGATAGCTTTGGGACCTATATCATGGAGTTGTTATGAGAATTAAATGGCATAATGCATATAAGTTGCTTGTCATATTCATCATAGTGCCTGACATACAATAATGTTCAATAAGTGTTTGTTATTTTAATAATATTTGTTCCATTATTTTATTGTGAGATTTCTATAGTTTCTCTTAATTTGGCTTTATTTAGATGTCAATTTCTTACTGAATATATTGTCCAGTATGGGAGCTTTCAACAATTGCTATCACTTGCTTTCCTACTACCACTCACTTGCCATGGTAACTGCCTGCTTTTTCACTCCCAATATTGTTTTCTTGTTTTGTACTCTGACATTGTTTCTGGAATCTAGTCATTATGACTGAAAATATCCTCCCCTTAATACAAGAGCTCCTGTGTGGCTTTCTCAAACATTTCAACTTTTATCATTCACCTGTGAAGCATCCTCTAGAAAGAGTCCCTATAAGCTATTTCTATCCCTGAAATTCATCCATGAAGTCCTCCAGAGTAAAATGTGGCAAGAGTAGAATTGAGACACAAGTCTATCTACCTCTGTCAAGACTGAGAGTCTGCTTCTAATACTGAAGTGGAAGGAGATGGTATCCTGTTGTCCTGAGTTTAAATTCAGAAATATTATCCCATGCAAGTAAATCTGTAAGTGGTAGGTAAGGCTGAGTACAATAAACATCATACAATGTTTTGATTATTTCGCTTATTTTGGAACAGTAAGTGTTTTTCTTAATGATTGATACATTTTTAAAGTTCTTATTTTACCACAGTTTTCATTGTCACCATTCACATCAGAGGACAATTAGGTTAGTCAAATAAATGAATCAACGGAGGTAAGAATGTTAATTTTTAAGGAAAGATAATTTTATAAAAGTGGATTTTAAATAAATAGCACAGGTACAGGTATAGAGAACCTATAAAAATAGTTACTTAAAGAACCGCTATATTATGGGAATGGTCAATGGTCAATGAATCAGAGTTCTCTAGGAACATGGAGTATGGCTCCTATATTAGGTCTTGCTACATTCTTCATGTTTTAGTGAACAGCTGAAATAAAAGCATAGAAACCATACTTAGATAATTTCAGGGTTAATTAATACAGTATATGAAAATTAAAATTCTGAAAGATTTCAACAGTGTGGAATGTTGGGATAAAATCTTGATACAGAGAAACTAGAAGTTAGATGTGAATTCAAAAGTCATCTAAATTTATGCAGAAATCTTTTCTACAACATTCTTAAGCAATGTCCTCTGGTCTTTGCTGATGTCTACTGGTAAGCAGCTCACCACATGCAAAAGCATCTTATTCCATTTTGGCACAGGTTTGTTAGAAAGCTCTTTCTTATATTGAACTCAAGTCTTCTAACCTTCTAGTTTGACGAGACAATTTCTGTTTCCATATGCCATATCTTTAAATATCCAAAAATTTCTCTGCCTTATCTTCTTCATTTTCTCCAATATTAAAATTCTCAGTTATTCTACCCATTTATCGCTGAATTGGTTTTAAGGTCTCTCACTGTATTAGTCTATGTAAGCTGCCATAAAAAAAATACCATAGACTAATATGGCATAATACTAATAATACCATAGGCTTAAAAAACAAACATTTATTTCTCACTGTTGTGAGCTGGAAGTCCAAGATCAGAGTATCTGCATGTTTGGGTCAGATGCTGTTGAGGGCTGTTTTCCTGATTTGCAGATGGCTTTCCCCTTGCTGTGTCCTCACATGGGACAGAAAGGGAGAGCAAGAGAGTGAGAGAGTGAGAGAGCATGTGCACACCTGAGAGAGAGGGAGAGAGAGATAAATCTGCCTCATAAATTTTATCAGATTAGGATCCCAGCCTTATGACCTTGTTTAACCTTAACTGTTTCCTAAAGACCCTATCTCCAAAGATACAGTCACATTAAGGGATTGAGCTTCAGCATATATTTGGAAGGAGGACACAATTCAGTCCATAGCACTCATTGTCCTAGATTCCATACACTTAGCACTCTGGTATGGTTAAAACTACTCTTATAATGTAGTGAATAAGAGTAATTCAGATGATATTTGAACAGTACGAGTAACAATGGGACTATTGCTCTTTTTTAACAATAAACTATAATTTTGTTAATATGACCTAAGACTGCATTCAGTTTTTCAGTAGCTATGGAGAATAAATAAATACTAAGGAAGAAAACAATCCCACCACTTACATTTAACATTTGGGTGATATTTTTGCATTTTTCTTTGCTTTTAAATATATACATATAATTGTGATAATACTTTAAGAAATTTTTTTATGCTTAGGGTGCCCGGGTGGCTTAGTTGGTTAAGCGTCTGACTCTTGATTTTGGCTCAGGTCATGATATCAGGGTTTTGAAATCAAGCCCCATATTGGGCTTCACACTCTTTGGGGACTTTGCTTGAGATTCTCTCTGTCCCTCTCTTTCTTCCCCTTCCCACTGCTCTCTCTCTCTCTCTCTCCCACTCTCTAAAATAAATGAGTCTTTATAAAAAGAAATTTTATATGCATTTGTTTTCAATGTGACATTACATTATACAAATTCTCTATGTTATTACAAATTCTTCCTAAATATTTTTAGATGTTCCATACTATTTCATCTATTTTTAGGGAATTTAGAATTTTATTAATTTTTTTATCAAGCTCTACAGCCAACGTGGGGCTTGATCTTATAACTCCCAAGATCAAGAGTTGCATGCTCTTCAGACAGCCATCCAGGCACCCCGATACTATTTCTTCTTAAGGATATACCATAATTTACACACATATTCTCCTTTTGTTGACTTTTCAAACAAGTCATATGTAAATTTAAATTTGTAAAATGTTTTATGCATTTTCATTCTTAGTTTTAGCCTAAGGATGCACACACACATACACACCATGATCTTATCACGAATATTAGCTGTTCTTATGACTGTGTCATGTGCAAATTGAAAAAAAAAACTGTTGAAAATGATAAGACCAAAGACAGAGCCAAAGTTTTGCTGCTGGAGATTTTTGTTCAGGTTTACAAACGTTTTTTAATCATACTCTTTAAGAAAACTTGTGTATCAAATAATGAATGGATTTCATCTAGCAAAAATTTGTATCTACCAGCTGAAACACATGGGATTTTAAAACCAAAGGAGACCTTAGATAATCATATAGTCCAGACCCCTAATATGAAATTTTTAATGATTTGTTAAAAGACCACCATGTCATCTGACTCCCTCCTTAGTGGGAAGCCTGCTTCTCCCTCTTCCTCTGCCTGCTGCTCCTCCTGCTTATGCTCTCTCTCTCTCTGCCAAATAAATAAATAACAATCTTTAAAGAAAAAATAAAAGGCCACCGTGTGTGGCAGTCTTATCTAGTAATCCTATCAGGAAAATTTCAACTCATGTTGAAATTTGTTCCAACATGAGTTGTTTTTGGTTAAACTATGATGACTCCTATGATCATAAGTTCTCATAAAATTTTTCATAATTTATTTGAGAACTTTATTGGGCAATGATAGTAAGCTTACTGGTCTATAGCTTCTAGTATCTATCTTTGCTCTCTAGTTAAGATTCAGTTGTTATCTGCCAGTTAACTGGCTCTTACATTAAAAAAACAATGTGATGAAAATACAGAATTATAATTTTATGTCACTAATCAGCACCAGGTTTGGGGGCAAAAATATTACAGAATTAGCATTACAAAGTATGTCTACAAGAAGCACTGCCTCTTCTGGTAGAAAGCTGCAGTAATAGGAGATGTGTGAGGACTTTTTATGGTTTCAGGTTTCACACTTAGGTCTATAATTGATTTTGAATTTATTTTTCTGTGTGGTGTAACAAAGTGGTCCAGGTTCATTCTTTTGCATGTAGCTGTCCAGTTTCCCCAACACCATTTATTGTAGAGACTTTTTCCCATTGTATATTCTTTCCTTCTGTGTCAAGGATTAATTGACCATACACTTGTGGGTTAATTTCCAGGTTTTCTATTCCATCTTATTGATATATGTGTCTATTTTCTGTGCCAGTACCATGCTGTTGTGATCACTACAGCTTTGTAATACAACTTAAAGTCAGGAATTTTGGTGCTTCTAACTTTTCTTTTCTTTTTCAAAGTTACTTTGGCTATTCAGGGTCTTTTGTGGTTCCATAAAATTTTAGGATTGTTTGTTTAAATGTATAGATCTCTTAACAATATTTGCTCTTCCACCTCATGAGCATGGATTGTCTTTCCAATTCTTTGTGACATCTTTAATTTCACCCGTGTTTTATACTTTTCAGAGTACAGGTCTTTCACCTCTTTGGGTAGGATTATTACTAGGTATTTTTTTTAAATTGGATGTAATTGCAAATGGAATTTTTATTTAAGTTTCTTTTTCTGCTGTGTCATCATTAACATATAGAAAGATGCAACAGATTTTTGCACAATGATTTTCTATCCTGCAACATTAGTGAATTCATTTATCAATTCTAGTAGTTCTTTGCTGGAGTCTTTTGGGTTTTCCTATATGGTTTATGCCATCTGCAAATAGTGAAGGTTTTCATTCTTCTTTACCAATTTGAATGCCTTTTGTTTTTGTTGTTGACTGCTGGGGCTAGGACTTCCAGTAGTATGTTGAATAAAAGTGGTGAGTACACATGCTTTAGTTGTTCCTAACAGGGGGAAAAATTTCAGCTTTTCCCCATTGAGTATGACATTCATTGTGGGTTTTTAATATGTGGCCTTTATTATATTCAGTTATGTCCTCTCTAAACCTATGTTGTTGAGGGCTTTTATTATGAACTGATATTGTACTTTGTCAAATGCTTTTTCTATGTCTGTTGTGATGATCATATGGTTTTAAAACTTTCTCTTGATGATGTGACATAACACATTGATTGATTTGTGAATACTGAACCACCCTTTCATTTATGGAATAAATCCCACTTGATCATGGTGAAGGACACTTTTTAAAAAATATTTTATTTATTTATTTGACAGAGAGAGATCACAAGTAGGCAGAGAGGCAGGCAGAGAGAGAGTAAAAAGCAGGCTCCCCGTGGAGAAGAGAGCCTGATGTGGGGCTTGATCCCAAGACCCTGGGATCATGACCTGAGCCAAAGGCAGAGGCTTTAACCCACTGAGCCACCCAGGTGCCCCAAGGACATTTTTTAATGTGTTGTTGGATTTCATTTTCTAATATTTTGTTGAAGATTTTTGCATGCGTGTTCCTCAGAGATATTGACATGTAGTTCTTTTTTTTTTCTTTTCAAATTTTTATTTAAATTCTAGTTACTTAACATAGAGTACAATATTAGTCTCAAGATTAGAATGTAGTGGTTCATCACTTAAATACAACACCCAGTGCTCATTATAAAAAGGGCCCTCCTTAATGCCCATCACCCATCTAGTCCATCCCAAATCAACCTCCCTCCTTTAACCTTCAGTTTGTTCCGTATCATTAAGAGTTATAGACAAGTAGTGAATCATTCAACATTATATCAAAATCTAATGATGTACTGTATGTTGGCTAATTGAATTTAAATTTAAAAAAAGGGTCTCTGATGTTTTGCTTCCCTCCCTCTTTTCCCCCTCCTATATGTTCATCTCTTTTGTATTAAATTCCACATATGAGTGAAATCACATTATTTTGTCTTTCTCTGACTCACTTATTTTGCTTAGAATAATACACTCTAGCTCCAGTCACATCATTGTAAATGGCAAATTTCTATTCCTTTTTGATGGATGAGTAATATTGCATTGTATATATAACACATCTACTTTATCCATTCATAAGTAGATAGAAATTTGGGCTATATACATAGGTTGATATTGTTGATAATACTGCTAAAATTTTGGGGTTCATGTACCCCTTGGAATCTCTATTCTTTTATCCTTTGGGGAAATACCTAGTAGTGCAGTTTCTAGGTCATAAGGTAACTCATTTTAACTTTCTGAAGACTTCCATACTGTTTTCTGGAGAGGTTACACCACTTTGCATTCCTATCAACAATGAAAGAGGTTTCCCCTTCCTCCACATACTTGCCAAAACCTGTTGTTTCTTGTGTTGGTTAATTTTAGTCATTCTGATGGGTATGAGATGATATCTAATCATGCTTTTGATTTGTATTTCCCTGATTATGAGTGATGTTGAGCATCTTTTCATATGTGTTACCATGTGGATCTTCTTTGGAAAAATAGTTCTTCCTGTTTTTTTTCCATTTCTTTACTGCATTATTTGGTTTGGGGGTGTTGAGTTTTATCAGTTCTTTATGGATTTTTGATTTTATAACTCTTTATCAGATATGTAATTTGCCAAGCCTTCTCCCATTCCATAGGCTCCCTTTTAGTTTTGTTTATTGTTTCCTTTGTTGTGCAGAAGATTTTTATTTTGATGAAGACCCAATCCTTCATTTTTGCTCTTGTTTCCTTTCCCTCTGGTGATGTGGCTAGTAAAAAATTGCTATGGACCATATCAAAGATGTTGCTGCCTGTATTCTTCTCTAGGATTTTGATGGTTTCTTGCCTCACATTTAGGTCTTTTGTTCATTTTGAGTTTATTTTTGTGTATGGTGTAAGTGGTTTGGTTTCATTCTTTTGCATGTGACTCTCCAATTTTCTCAACACCATCTGTTGAAGAGACTGTTTTTTTTTTCTTTTTTTAAAAAATTTATTTATTGGACAGATAGAGATCACAAGCAGGCAGAGAGGCAGACAGAGGGGGGGGTGAGAAGCAGGCTCTCTACTGAGCAGAGAGCCCGACGTGGGGCTCAATCCCAAGACCCTGAGATCATGACCTGAGCCAAAGGCAGAGGCCTGAACCCACTGAGCCACGCAGGTGCCCTGAGACTGTATTTTTTTCTATTGGATATTATTTTATGCTTTGTTGCAGATTAGTTGACCATATAGGTGTGGGTCCATTTCTGGTTTTTCTATTCGGTTCCAATAATATATGTGTCTCTTTTTGTCATGGAACAAGTTCTTCATGAAAAATTTCCGAATCTTGTGAATGGAACCAGCGTTCATGTACTGGAGGCTGAACGGTTTCCCCCCAAGATTACAGATTCTCAAAAGTCCTCGAGACACCTACTAGTAAGAATGAAGAATTATAATTGTAGGCAGAACTTCTTGAAAGCAGCTAGTACAAAGAAGATCCTTACGTACAGAGGAAAGCCCATCAGAATAACGTCAGACCTGTCCACAGAGAACTGGCAAGCCAGAAAGGGCTGGCAAGATATATTCAGGGCACTGAATGAGAAGAACATGCAGCCAAGAATACTTTATCCAGCAAGATTGACATTCAAAATGAATGGAGAGATAAAGAGTTTCCAGGACCGGCAAGGCTTAAAAGACTATGCAACCACCAAGCCGACACTGCAGGAAATATTAAGGGGGCTTCTATAAAAGAGGAAAAAGCCCAAGAATAGCATTGACCAGAAATATAGAGACAATCTACAGAAAGAAAGACTTCAAAGGTAACACGATGTCAATAAAAACGTATCTATCGATAATCACCCTCAATGTGAATGGCCAAAATGCGCCCATAAAACGGCACAGGGTTGCAGACTGGATAAAATGACAGGATACATCCATATGTTGTCTACAAGAGACCCATTTTGAACCTAAAGATACACCCAGACTGAAAGTGAAGGTCTGGAGAAGCAACTTTCATGCCAATGGGCCTCAAAAGAAGGCCGGGGTAGCGATTGTCATATCAGACAAATTAGATTTTAAACTAAAGACTGTAGTCAGAGATACAGAAGGACACCACATCATTCTTAAAGGGACTATCCACCAAGATGATCTAACAATTGAAAATATCTATGCCCCCAATATGGGAGCAGCCAATGACGTAAGAAAACTGTTAATCAAGATAAAGACTCATATTGATATGAATACACTAATCGTTGGAGATCTTAACACGCCTCTCTCTGAAATAGATCATTGAAGCAGAAAATCAATAAAGAAACAAGAGCATTGAATGACACATTGGACCAGATGGACCTCATAGATATATACAGAACATTCCACCCTAAAACAACAGAATACTCATTCTTCTCAAGTGCACATGGAACCTTCTCCAGAATAGACCACATACTGGGTCACAAATCAGGACTCAACCGATACCAAAAGGTAGATTATTCCCTGCGCGTTCTCAGATTACAATGCTTTGAAACTAGAGCTCAATCACAAGGAAAAGTTCAGAAGGAACTCAAACACCTGGAAGCTAAAGACCACCTTGCTTAAGAATGATTGGATCAACCAGGAGATCAAAGAAGAACTGAAACAATTCATGGAAACCAATGAGAATGGAGACACTTCGATCCAAAACCTATGGGATACAGCAAAGGTGGTCTTAAGGGGGAAATACATAGCCATCCAAGCATCCCTCAGAAAAAATGAAAAATCCAGAACACATCAGATGTCTCCACACCTTAACAAACTGGAGAATCAACAACAAATCAAACCAACTCCACACATAAGAAGGGAAATAATCAAGATTATAGCTGAGATCAATGAGGTAGAAACCAGATACAGTAGAATGTATCAATGAAACTAGAAGCTGGTTTTTTGAAAGAATCAATAAGATCGATAAACCTTTGGCCACACTAATCCAAAAGAAAAGAGAGAAAGCCCAAATTCATAAAATTATGAATGAAAAGGGAGAGATCACAACGAACACCAAGGAAGTAGAAACAGTCGTCAGGAGTTATTATCAATGGTTATATGCCAATAAGCTAAGCAACCTAGATGAAATGGATGCATTCCTGGAGAACTATAAACTCCCAAAATTGAAGTAGGAAGAAATTGACAACCTGAATAGACCGATATCTAGTAACGAGATTGAAGCAGTGATCAAAAACTTCCCAAAAAACAAGAGCCCAGCACGTGATGGATTCCCTGGGGAATTCTACCAAACTTTCAAAGAAGAAATAACACCTGTTTTCCTGAAGATGTTCCAAAAAATTGAAGCAGAAGGAAAACTTCCAGACTCTTTCTGTGAAGCCAGCATTAACCTGATCCCCAAACCAGGCAAAGACCCTACCAAAAAGGAGAATTTCAGACCAATATCACTGATGAATATGGATGCTAAGTTTCTCAACAAGATCCTAGTAAACATGATCCAACAGCACATTAAAAAGATTATCCATCATGACCAGGTGGGATTCATGTACCAAGCTATCTTGATCACTACAGCTTTGTCATACAGCTTTGTCAAACAGCTTGAAGTCCAGAATTGTGATTCCTGTAGTTTTGTTTTTCTTTTTTGGAATCCTTTGGCTATTTGGGTTCTTTTGTGCTTCCAGACTGTTTGTTCCACCTCTGTGAAAAATGCTGGTGACATTTTGATAAGGATTGCATGAAAAGTGTAGATTGCATAGTATAGACATTTTAATAATGTTTGTTCTTCTGATCCATAGGCATGGAATGTTTTTCCATTTTTTTGTGTCCTCTACAATTTATTTCATAAGTGTTCTATAGTTTTCAGAATATGGATATTTACCTCCATGCTTAGGTTTATTCCTAGGCTTCTTATATTTTTTGGTGCAGTTGTAAATGCAACTGATTCCTTGATTTCCTTTTCTGTTTCTCCGTTGGTGTATAGAAATGCAACAGATTTTATAACCTGCGATTTTATTGAATTCAGGTATTAGGTATAGGAATTTTTTTGTGGAGTCTTACAGCAGTTTTGTTTTGTTTTGCTTTTTTTGTTTTGTTTTTGTTTTTATTTTCACATATAGTATTATGTTGTTTGCAAAGAGTGAAAGTTTGACTTCTTCCTTGCCAATTTGGATGCCATTTATTTCTTTATGTGACTGAATGCTGACATTATCTTCCATTACTATGTTAGATGGTAATGGAGGAGTAGATACCTCTGTCTTGTTCCTGACTGTAGACAAAAAACAGAAACAAAAACAAAAACAAGGAAAGAAAAAAACAATACCAAAACAAAACCAACCAACCAAACAAACAAACAATAAACATCTAGTTTTTTTTTCTCACTGTGGATGATATTAGCTTGTGGGTCTTTGGTATAGGGCCTTTGTGATGTTGAGGTATGTTTCTTCTATCCCCAGTTTGTTAAGGGTTTTAAATATCAAGAATGGTTGCTGTATTTTGTCAAATCCTTTTTGACAGAATCATGGTTCTTATTCCTTCTTTTATTAATGTGGTGTCTTACATTGTTTGATCTGCAATATTGAACCACCCTTTGAGCCCAGGAACAAATTCCAGTTGATCATGGTGAATAATTCTTTCAATTTTCTGTTGGATTCAATTTACTGGTATTTTTTTGAGAAATTTTACATTCATATTCATCAGGGTTATTAGCCTGTAGTTCTCCTTGCTAGCATACTAGGATGAGTTTGGAAGTTTTCCTTCCATTTTTATTTTTTGGAACAGTTTGAGAGAAATATGTATTAGCTCTTCTTTAAATGTCTGGTAGAAGGGTGCCTGGGTGGTTCAGTCTGTTAAGTGTCTGCCTTAAGCTCAGGTCATGATACCAGGGTCCTGGGATTGAGCCCTGCATTGGGATCCCTGCTCAGATGGGAGTCTGCTTCCCTATCTTCCTCTGCCCCTCTCCCCTGCTTGTGCTCTCTCTCTTAAATCAATCAATCAATCAATCAGTCAGTCAATACAATCTTTTGTAAATAAATAATAAATAAAGAAATAAATATTTGGTAGAATTTCCCTGGGAAACCATTTGGTCCTGGACTTTTGTTTGTTAGGAGAGTTTTGATGACTCTTTCAATTTCGTTGTTGGTTATGGGCCTGTTCAAATTTTCTTTCTAATTTTTCCTGTTTTAGTTTTGGTAGTTTGTACATTTCTAGGAATTTATCTATTTTCCAGATTGACCAGTGTGTTGGCATATAATTTTTCATAATATTCTCATATAATTGTTTGTATTTCTGTGGTGTTGGTTTTGATGTTTCCTCTCTCATTCATGAGTTTATTTTTTATTTTTTTTAATTTTTATTTTTTAAAAGATTTTATTTATTTATTTGACAGAGAGAGAGCAATTACAAGTAGGCAGAGAAGCAGGCAGAGAGAGAGAGGCGCAAGCAGGCTCCCCACTGAGCAGAGTGCGATGCGAGGTTGATCAAAGGACCCTGAGATCATGACCTGCACCAAAGGCAGAGGCTTAACCCACTGAGCCACCCAGGTGCCTCTCATTCTTGATTTTATTTGGTCCTTCTAATATTTTTTTGGTAAGTCTCCCTAATGATATATCAATTTTATTAATTCTTTCAAAGAACCAGCTCTTAGTTCTTTTGATATGTTCTAGTAATTTTGTTTCTTTTCTTCTTCTTCTTCTTCCTTTTTTTTTTTGGTTTCTTTCTGTATTATTTATTTCTGCTCTAATTTTAGTATTTCCCTTCTCCTGGCTATAGGTTTAATTTATTGTTCCTTTTCCAGTTTCTTTAGGTATAATGTCAGGTTGTGTATTTGAGATTTTTCTTGCTTCTTGAGGTAGGCCTATATTGCAAAATTCTTCCCTATTAGGGCTACCTTTGCTGTATCTCAAAGGTTTTGGACTGTCATATTTTCATTTTCATTTGATTTTTTGTACCTTTTTTTTTTTTTACTTCTCCTTTAGTTTCCTGGTTAACCCATTCATTCTTTAGTACTATGTTCTTTAACCTCTAAGTTTTTGTTGTCTTTCCAAAATATTTCTTATGGTTGACTTCAAGTTACATAACATTGTTGCCTGAAAATATACATGGTATGATCTTGATCTTTTTGTAGTTGTTGAGGGCTGATTTGTGAGCCAGCATGTGATCTATTCTAGTGAATGTTCCATGTGTACTAGAAAAGAATGTGTATTCTTCTGCTTTAGGATGAAATGTTCTGAATATATCTGTTAAGTCCATCTGGTCCAGTGTGTCATGTCATTCAGAGCCATTGCTTTCTTGTGATTTTCTGCTTAGATGATCTGTCCACTGATGTAAGTAATGTAGTATAGTCCCTTATTCCTTTTGTATTATTATCAACGAGCTTCTTTGTGTTTATTGTTAATTGAGTTATGTACTTGGCTGCTCCCATATTGGTGCATAAATACTTACATTTGTTAGATCTTCTTTTCAAAATATTTTATTTATTTATTTTGAGAGAAAGAGAGAGAACAGAGGGAGGGGCAGAGGGAGAGTAAGAGAGAGAATCCAAAGCAGACTCCTCACTGAGAGTGGAACTTGATATGTGTCTTAACCTCACATCCACGGTTATTAACTGAGCCAAAATTGAGTTGGACATTCAGCCACCTGAACGACCCAGGTGTTTCTACAATCATTAGATCATCCTGATGGATAGACCCCTAAACTATTATATAATACCTTTCATCATCTCTTGTTGTGGTCTTTGTTTTAAAATCAGTTTTTCTAATATAAGTATGGCCCTTCTGTGTGTCTTTTGATGTCCATCAGTGTGATAGATGGTTCTCCATCTTCTCACTTTCAATCTGCAAGTGTCTTTCAGTCTAAAATGAGTCTCTTACAGGCAACATATAGATGGGTCTTTTTTTTAATCCACTCTGATACCCTAAGTCTCTTGATTGGAGTATTTAGTCCATTTACATTCAGAGTGATTATTGAAAAATATGAATGTAGTTCCATTGTGTTACTTATAAAGTTGATTTATGGTGGTATTCTCTGTTCCTTTCTAGTCTTTGTTTCATTGGGTCCTTTCCCCCTCCACTTTAAGAGTCTCCTTTAATATTTCTTATAGGGATGGCTTAGTGGTCAAAAACTCCTTTAGCTGTTGTTTCTGTGAGAAACTATTTCCCCTTCTATTCTGAAAGATTCTTGACTACATACTTTTCGTTTTCAGTGCACTGAATATGTCATACCAGACTATTCTAGCCTACCAAGTTTCTGTGGACAGATCTGCTGCAAACCTGCTCTGTCTTCCTTTGTCAATTTAAGGACTTTCTCCTTGATGCTGTCAGGATTGTTTGTGTATTTTGTGAATTTGACTATGATATGTCTTGGTGATGGCATACTTTTGTTGAGTTTATTGAGAGTAATCTCTGCTTCTTGGATTTTGACATCTATGTCCTTTCCCAGGTTAGAGAAGTTTTCAGCTATAATTTGCTCAAATAAACCTTCTGCCCTTTTTCCTCTCTCTTCATCTTCTGGGATGCCTATGATACAAAATGTTAATAAGTTTTAAGAAATTGCTGTGATCCATATTTTTACCGTCATGATTCAGTACCTTTCTCCCTCTCTTCTTTCAGCATCATTATTTTCCATAATTTTATCTTCTATATCACTGATTCATTCCTCTACTTCATTCATCCTTGTTCTTATGGCATACATTCAGGTTTGCCTCTCAATTATAGCATGTCAAATATATATATATATATATATATATATATATATATATATATATATACAGAGAGCAAGAGCACAAATAGGGGGAGCAGCAGGCAGAGGGAGAAGGAGAATCAGGCTACCCACTGATCAGGGAGCCCAATGCAGGACTTGATCCCAGGGTCCTGGGGTCAAGACCTGAGCCAAAGGCAACTGCCTAACCAAGTGAGCCACCCAGGCAACCCTCGATTACAGGACTTTTTATTCATTTGACCACATTGTAGTTCCTTTATCTGTACAGTAAGGGAGTTTCTAGTGTCTTCTATGCTTTTTCCCAGCCCAGTTAGTATCCTTGTAATTGTTGTTTTAAATTCTTATTCAGATAGATACTTAGATTTGTGCTGATTAAATCCCTGGCCATTACTTCTACTTCCTGTTTTTTCTTTTAGGGTGAGTTCCTCTGTCTTGCTATTTTGTCTAGAAAAAAATAGATAAAATAAAATAAATAAATAAATAAAATAATAAAAAAGGTAGATCTTAGGTGTGTTTTGGCTTTCTTGTTAAAAGAAGCTAGACCCAAAAACTAAAAATCAATCAATCAATAATAAATAAATAAATAAAATATATATTTAAAATAATAAATTAAAAAAGAGTTAAAAAATAAAAATGATAAAATAATAAAGTGAAAGAAAGATATAAAAATGAAAATAAAAATAAAGCTAAGTCACATTTCCCCTAGAGCTGAAGCTTTTCAGCATTCTGTGATCAGTAGACTTGGTTCTTGTGAGGGCTTTGTTCTGGTCTTCTAGAAAAGGAGCATGTTGTACTGATTCTTGGTTGGACTTGCCCAAGTGGAGATGTACTTGTGCCTGCAGCATGCTGGGGGTGTGACTTGGCATAATTGGCTCCAGTCTCCAGTTGGTGGCATTGTTAAGTTCATTGTGGTCTGTTAGTGCTTATGAGCAGGAGGTCAGTATGGTGTCACCCTTTCTCCTCTGTTGCCTCTGGTGTCTCTCCTCTGTGGAGCTGGGAGTTCAACACCGACACTCTTCAGAAAGCCCTTACAGAAGAGTAAACAATCACTGTGTTTCAAAAACTGTAAATTTTAAAGACAACTGCTAAGTTGCCCTGTGCTGATCCTTTAGGGAAGGGTCTCATCCTAGTTTTTTCAGTTGCAGACCCATCCTAGGATAGTGGTCCCATGACCATGCAGCAGTTTGGAATTTATGGAGAAGTGGAGCAGATAGAGAGCACCCAGGCTCACTGCTAAGCCAACATCCCTGTGGACAGATCTGCTGCAAACCTGCAAACCTCCTATGCCTTGGAACAGTGCAACATGTTGGTGACATCCATTATTCTGACCCTGAAGAGGCCTTACCATTACTCTCAAATGCATTCCAAGCAGGGGAACCATTTCTCCCCAGGGAACCCAGGGGATCATCACACCATGTTGTCTGCTCCCCGGACTCCGCCCTCCTTCTCCACAAGAGCACTGCTAAGCTAGACAGGCACAAATTCAGTGATGTAGACTTCTAAAATTTCAGATTTTTCTCTCTGCTGCTTATGATGCATCTCTGTAAGCAAGATTCCTCCCCAGTTCTTATCTCTCCCAAATCAATTCTTTGCAGATCCTACCTTCCACAATTTTTATAGACTCACAGTTTTGTTCTTTTAGTCTTCAGATTGACTTCTTTGGTATTCAGAATGATTTGATATTTATCTAGCTATGTTTCAGGGACAAGGCAAACTTAGGGTTTCCCACTCCTCTGCTATCTTCTGTAGTTAGTTCTCTTTTTTCGTGGTGTCTTTAACTGGTTTTGGTGATACTGGCCTTATAGAATGACTTTGGAAGTTTTACTTCTTTTTTTTTTTTGAAATAGTTTATAAAGCATAAATTTTAACACTTCTTTAAGTGTTTTGTAGAATTTGCCTGTGAAATCTGGTCCTAACTTCAATGTTTTGGGAGCTTTAAAATTATTGATTCAGTTTTCTTGCTGCTTGCTCCTTTGGTCTGTTTACATTTTCTATTTCCTCCTGGTACTTTTTTGTTATGTTATATGTTTCTAGGAATTTATCCATTTCTTTTAATTTGTCTAATTTATCAGCATGTAGTTTTACATAATATTCTTATGCAACTCTTTGTGTTTCTGTGGTGTTTGCTATTATTTCTCATCTTTCTTCGGTAATTTTGTTTATTTTAGTCCCCCCCCCCATTTTTGTTTTTGTTCTGTTCTGTTTGATAAGTCTGGTTAGAAGTTCATCCATTTTGTTGATCTTTTCAGAGAACTAGTTCCTGGTTTCATTAATTGATCTGTTCTTTCTTTTTATAGTTCATATATCACTTATTTCTTCTTTAATCTTTATTTCCTTCTTTATGCTTGTTTTGTGGCTTTTGTTTGTTCTTTCTCTAGTTCCTGCAGGTTAACTTGTTTATTTGAGATTTTTCTTGCTTCTTGAGGTAGACCTATATAGTTATAAATTTCCCTTTTAGAATATTTTTTAAAAATTTTTATTAATTTATTTGAGAGAGAATAAATGCATGAATGGGGTAAGGGACAGAGAGAGAAGAAGACTCTCCAAAAAGCAGGGAGCCTGATGAGGGGCTAGATCCCAAGACTCCAGGATCATGACTTGAGCCAAAGGCTGACACTTAACCAATTGAGCCACTTGGGCGATCCCCACCTCCCCCAGAGGTTTAGAACATCTTGAGAAGAATGTGTATTCTCCTTTTTAAGGCTGGAATGTTCTAAATATATCTCTCTTTTTTTTTTAAAGATTTTATTTATTTATTTGTCAGAGACAGAGGGAGAGAGCGAGTGAGCACAGGCAGACAGAGAGGCAGGCAGAGTCAGAGGGAGAAGCAGGCTCCCTGCCGAGCAAGGAGCCTGATGTGGGACTCGATCCCAGGACCCTGGGATCATGACCTGAGCCTAAGGCAGCTGCTTAACCAACTGAGCCACCCAGGCGTCCCCTAAATATATCTCTTAAATCCATGTGCTCCAGTGTTTCTTTATTGACTTTCTGCTTGGATGATCTGTTCATTGCTGTAAAACCTTTGTTTCTTTATTGACTTTCTGCTTGGATGATCTGTTCATTGCTGTAAATGGGGTGTTAAAATCCCCTACTATTATTGTATTACTGTCCATTCTTTCCTTTATATTTCTAGTAACTGTTTTATGTATTTGGGTTCTCTCATGTTGGGTGTATAAATATTTACAATTGTTATATCTTCTTGTTGGATTGTCCCTGTTATTATTATTTAATGTACTTGTCTCTTTTTATGGACTTTTAAAAATTTTTTTAATTTTTTATTTTTTTTTAAGATTTTATTTATTTATTTGACAGAGAGAGATCACAAGTAGGCAGAGAGGCAGGCAGAGAGAGTGAGGGAAGCAGGCTACCCGCCAAGCAGTGAGCCCGATGCAGGGCTCCATCCCCGGACCCTGAGATCATGACCTGAGCCAAAGGCAAAGGCTTAACTCACTGAGCCACCCAGGCACCCCATGGACTTGGTTTAAAGTCTTTTGTCTGATGTAACTATTGTCACTCTTGCTGTCTTTTGACATCCATTTACACGACAGTTTCTCCATCCGCTCACTTTAATTCTTTAGTTATCTTTAGGTCTGCAATGGGTTTCTTGTAGGCAGCCTACAGATAGGTCTTCTTTTAATTAATTAATTAATTAATTAATTAAATCAATGCTGACACCCTATATATTTTGATTAGAATATTTAATCCATTTACATTCAAAGTATTTATTGATAGATATGCATTAATTGCCTTTTTTTTTTACTTGTTTTGTGGTTGTTCTATAGTTTTGTTCTGATTCTTTTTTGTCTTTCTCTCTTTCATGGTTTGTTGTTTTTCCTTAGTGATATTCTGGAGTCTCTTACTATATTTTCTGCATATCTATTACTATTTTTTGTTTTGTGATTATCATTTTCTTTATAGGTAATGTCTTTTGTGTATATCAGCCTATATATTAAGCTGGTGGTCATTTAATGTTGAATTCATTCTTTACTCCTCTCCCTTCCACATTTCAGATATTTGCTATTATATTTGACATCTTTACATTTTATGAATTCCTTGACTGATTTTTATATAAATGCTTATTTTTACTGCTTTTATGTTTTTTACTTTGTATCTTCTTTTAATTGTGGGGTTTGTCTGCTGATCTTTGGGTCAATATTTGGTTTATTCACTCAGATGTATGTGATATCTATTTGTAAACATGAGATGGGGTGAGCTTAGGGTCCCTCTACTCTGCCATCCTGAACCTCCTCCAGATAGTTTCAATTCTTTCCCAGGCATATTGTTTATCTCCATTTCATTTAGCTCTTTTCCTGTGACTTTGTCATCTTCTTTCATATGGGACATATTTCTCTGTTTCATTTTGTCTGACTCTCTGTGTTTGTTTCTATGTATTAGGAAAGTCAAATACATCTAATTTTCAAAGTAGTTACCTCATGAAAAGTAGGTTCTGTAATGCCCTAGTACCCTGTAGTGTCAAGTTACCTGTTCACCAGAGCCTCATGCTTTAAGGTTGTCTCTGATGTGTTTTGTATGAACCCTACCATTGTGGCTGACCACAGTTTGCCTTCATTTCAGTTTTCTGCAATGGCCCACTTTGTGTATTGTGGGTAGGGTTTTGTTTCTGTGTTTTTAAGGGGGAAGCCTGGAGCAACCTTGGGTTTGTAGTTGGGTCAGACCAAATGTGGGCCCTCAGTCCATTTGCCATGGGTCTGTAGCAGCAAACTGCAGGGTGTTGTCCATGCATTATCCCCTGAAAGCCTTTCATCTGTGGTTAAGGCCTGTAGTTAGACCAGAGGTCTGTCTCCAGTCTGTACATTGTGTTTGTAGTAACCCTAAACTACAGGGCTTTTTGCTTTGTCCTGCTCCTTTGACATTTTTGGTGGTGGGTAGGGCTGGCAATCAAATCAGTTGTCTTCCCCCCACCAGTGTTGAGGCTGCTGTGGAACTGGTGAATGTGGTTATCTTCCCTTCCCCCATGGCAAAAGTGATTTGGAGTGGTGTTGGTCTTTCTCTTGGTTGCTTTCAGAATGAAATTAGTCAGGAGCCCCAGTGGACGGACTCCTGCAGAGTGTCGGTGGGGGTTGGGTGGGGTAAGTCTGTGGAACATAGGGAGGGGTATTGAGTGTTAACAAGGCAGGTAGAGAGTGAATGTGGCACTGGTCCCTGTGGGGGCTGCTTACAGGGTGAGATATGAGAGGGTAGGTTGGATGTAGAAAATCTGCAGATCATGGGATGGGACACAGTGTCAGCAAATAGGTCAAGAGTATTCATGATGGTTTGCACAGATGTCTGAGTATCTGGGCTAGGAGGGGGGATAGAAATGGTGCTTAATAGCTTTTTTATTCTTAGAAAAATCTCCTAAAGATCCCTGCCCCTCCGGAACATGTTCTGAGATTAGTAAATAAATCTACTTTCCTTCCATATACTCTAGGTGCTCTACAAACTGCTTCTTCCATGCCATATCCTGGTAGGGTTTTTTTGTTATGCTGACTCTTTAAGGGTGGGGACTCAGTATCATTCAGTTCTCCCAAAGCTAAGTCTTCTGATTTTGAAAGTACTGAGAGTTAAGCCAGTTTGTTGCATAAATTCATTGATGTTATGCCCTACTATTTTTCAAAGCCAAATGCTATGAGGACTGTCTTCCCAGGGTTGGTACCCCAGGTCTGTAGTGCCTGTTGTGGGATTTGTTCCTCTCCCCTTTCCATGTTTGTTGTGTCCCTCCCATTTGTAGTTAGTTCCACCAGGAGTTTGGTTTCAGAACACTTCACCCACCCTCTAGGATTAACGGTGAGAGTCTGTTCTGTCACTCTTCAAATAATTTTCTGGATCAGTAGCACTGATGAGGCTGCTATATTTGTGTATCCATGGGGCAAGGTGAGCTTATGCTTCCATCTTTCCAAACTTCTAATTTATTTATCATTTGTAAGCAAAATAAGAGAACTTTTATGATAGTAGGAACCCTGGATTTGGAATGAAGCATATTTGGGTTCAAATTTCAAGTCTGGTCATCCCTAGATGTACAGAAAAACCAATAAAATTCTCTATGTCTCAATTTCTTCATTTGTAAAATGAGATAGCAAATAATCCTAGCTTACAGAATTCTCTTCAGATTTAAATAAAGTAATATCTGGATAGTTTCTAGGTTTGTGCCTTGTATATTGTAGAGTATTCAATAAGATGTAGCTATTTTTATTGATAGGAGATTTTCCATATAGTTATTCTTGGCCAGATAACCATTTTACCTCTAAATGACAAAGAAAAGCTTCATTTTGGATGGAAATATTTATATTACTTTTTTATTATTTCAGTAGACTTACTGAACATAAGTGACATTTTTAAAAGTTTTAATTCCAGTACAGTTAACATACAATGATATATTGATTTTATGTGTATAATATGTGTAAAATATATAATTCCACGATTCCATATTTCACACAGTGCTCATCAAGACAATTGCATGCCTTAATCTCCATCACTTATTTCACCCATTCCCCACTTACCTTTCCTCTGCTCACCATCATTTTGTCCTCCACAGTTAAGAGTCTGTTTCTCAGTGTGTCTCTCACTCTCTCTTTTTCTCCTTTGCTAATTTGTTTTGTTTCTCATATTCTACATATCAGTGAAATTATATGGTGTTTGTCTTTCTCTGACTGAATTATTTTGCTTAACATAATACTCTAGTTCTAGCTATGTTATTGCAAATGCCAAGATTTCATTCATTTTTTAGTTGAATAATATTCCATTTTATATAAATATACCATTTCTTTATGTGTTCATCAATCCATGGACACTTGGGATTCTTCCATAATTTAGCTGTTGTAAATAATGCTGAAATAAGCAAATGGGTGCATGTATCCCTTTGAATTAGTGTTGTTGTATTCTTTGAGTAAATAGCCAGTAAGAAATTTACTGGGTTGTAGGGTAGTTCTATATTTAATTTTTTGAGAAACCTCCATACTGTTCTCCACAGTGGCGGACCAGTTAGCACTCCCACCAAGAGTGCAAGAGGGTTCCTTTTTCTCCACATCCTTGCCAACACTTGTTTCTTGTGGTTTTGATTTTAGCCTTTCTGAAAGGTGTGAGGTGATATATCATTGATATCTCATATTATATTTCATGCCCAATGCCTCATTGCCCATTCCATAGATAACCATTTAGTTTTGTTGGTTTTTTCCTTCACTTTGCAGAAACTTTTTATTTCTATGTAGTCCCAATAGTTTATTTTTGTTTTTGTTTCCATTGCCTCAGGAGACATATCTATAAAGATATTGCATGACTGACATCAGAGAAATCACTGCCTATGTTCTGTTCTAGGATGTTTATGTTTCAGCTCTCATGTTTATGCCTTTAATCAATTTTGAGTTTATTTTTTGTATGTTGTATGAAAGTGGTCTTTCTTTATTATTTTGCATGTAGCTGTCCAGTTTTTCCAACACCATTTGTTGAAGAGACTATCTTTTTCCAACTGCATATTTTTGCCTCTTTTGTGAAAGATTAACACTGTATTTCTGGATTTTCTATTTTGTTCTATTGATTTATGTGTCATTTTTTTGCCAGTACCATACTGTTTTGATTACTAAGCAATTTTTATTATTTTATTTTACTTAAATGTTTATTTATTTGAGAGAAAGAGAGAGTGTGTGTGGTTGTTGGGGGGGCAGATGGAGGAGAGAAAGAATCTCTAGCACAAGCAGTCTAAATCCCGTGACCCTGAGATCACAACCTGAACTGAAATCAAGAAGCAGACTCTTAATTGACTGAGTCTACCAGGTGCCCCTTAAGATTTTATTTGTAAGTAATTTCTACACCCAACATGGGGCTCAAACTCACAACTCCAAGATCAAGAGTTACATGCTGTAGTGACTAAGCCATCAGGGTGCCCCAATTATTACAGCTTTGTAATACAACTTGAAGTGTGGAATTGTGATACCTCCAGTTTTGCTTTGCTTTTTCAAGTTTGTTCTGGCTATTCAGGATCTTGCATGCTTTCATATAAATTTTAGGATGTTTTGTTCTAGTTCTGTGAAAAATCATGTTAGTATTTTAATAAGGACTACATTAAATATGTAGATTGCCTTGGGTAGTGTAGACATTGTAACTATTTGTTCCACCAATCCATGAGCATGGAATGTCTTTTCATTGCTCTGTCTCATCTTCAAATTCTTTTATCAATGTTTTATAGTTTTCAGAGTACACTTTCACTCTTTAGCTAAGTTTATTCCCAGGTATTTTATTATTTTTGTTTTAATTGTGAATGTGATTATTTTATTAATTTCTCTTTTTGCTGCTTTTTTTAGTGTATAAAGATGCAAGAAATTTCTGTACATTAATTTTGTATCCTTTAGCTTTATTGAATTCATTTGTCAGTTTCAGTAGTTCTTTAGTGGAGTCTTAGGGTTTTCAATGCATGGTATCAAGCCATTTGCAAATAGTGGAAGTTTTGATTCTTCATTACAAATTTGAATGCTTTTCATTTCTTCTTCTTCTTCTTCTTCTTCTTCTTCTTCTTCTTCTTCTTCTTCTTCTCCTTCTCCTTCTCCTTCTTCTTCTCCTTCTCCTCCTCCTCCTTCTTCTTCTTTCTGATGGCTGTGGCTAGGACTTGCAATAGTATGTTGAATAAAAGTGGTGGGAATGGACATCCTTGTCTTGTTCCTGACCTTAAGGGAAAAGCACTCATTTTATCCCCATTAAGCATGATGTTAACGTTTTATTTCTTAATATGGTTTTTATTATATTGAGGTGTGTTTCCACTAAACCTACTTTGTTGAATGTTTTCATCATGGATGAGTGTTTGATTTTGTCAAATACTTTTTCTGCATCTGTTTTAATAAACATACAGTTTTTATCTTTTCTCTTACTGATGTACTGATTCACATTGATTTGTGAATATTGAACCATTCTTGCATCTCAGAAATAATTCATAGTTGATCAGGGGGAATAGTTTTCTAATTTATCATTGGATTTGGTTTGCTGGTATTTTGTTGAGAATTTGTCCATCTATGTTCATCAGAGATATTAGCTTGTAGTTCTCTATTTTGTGGTTTCTTCATCTGATTGTGGTATCAGGATAATACTGGCCTCATAGAATGAATTTGGAAATGTTCTTTTCTCTCTATTTTTTGGAATAGTTTCTGAAGAATTGGTATTAATTTCTTTTTAAATGTTTATTCCAATTTGTGTATGAAGCTGTCTGATCCTCGATTTTTGTTCGTTGGAAATTTTTTGATTATTAATTCAACTACTTTCAATTTCTTCCTGATGCCATTTTGGGAGATTGTATGTTTCTAAGAATTTCTCCATTTTTTCTAAGTTGTCCAGTTTGTTGGCATTCAGTTTTTCATAATATTTTCTTATAATTTTTTGATTTTCTGTCACATTAGTTATTTCTCCTCTTTCATTTCTGATTTTGATTGAGTCCTCTCTGTCTGTCTTTCTCTCTTTTTTAGAGTCTCACTAAAGTTTTACCAATTTTGTTGATCTTTTCAAAGAACCAGTTCCTGGTTTTATTAATCTGTTCTACTGTTTTTGTTTTTAGTTCCTATTTCATTTATTTCTGCTCTAATTTTTAGGTTGTTTATTGAGATTTTTCTTGCTTCTTGAGGTAGACCTTTATTGCTCTAAACTTTCCTTTTAAAATAGCTTTTGCTGCATCCCAAAAGTTTTTGATCATTGTGTTTTCATTTTCATTTATCTCTATGTATTTTTTTATTTCTTCTTTGATTTTTTTCTTGACCCATTTAATGTTTAGTTGCATGTTATTTAACTTCCTTATATGTGTGCTCTTTCCAGGCTTTTCTTTTTGTTAATTTTTAGTTTCATAGCATTATGGTCAGAAAAGATGCATGGAGGGATGCCTGGGTGGCTCAGTTGGTTGGACGACTGCCTTCGGCTCAGGGCGTGATCCTGGAGTCCTGGGATCGAGTCCCACATCAGGCTCCCAGCTCCATGGGGAGTCTGCTTCGCTCTCTGACCTTCTCCTCGCTCATGCTCTCTCTCACTGTCTCTCTCTCTCTCAAATAAATAAATAAAATCTTTAAAAAAAAAAAAGAAAAGATGCATGGAACAACTTCAAGTTTTTAGAATTTTCAAGACTTGTTTTGTGGCCTGATATATGATCTATTCTGGAGCATATTACATAAGCTCTTAAAAAGAAAGGTGCTCTGGGCACCTGGGTGGCTCAGTGGGTTAAAGCCTCTGCCTTCGGCTCAGGTCATGATCCCAGGGTCCTGGGATCGAGTCCCACATCGGACTCTCTGCTCAGCAGGGATCCTGCTTCCTCCTCTCTCTCTGCCTGCCTCTCTGCCTACTTGTGATCTCTGTCTGCCAAATAAATAAATAAAATCTTAAGAAAAATTAAAAAAAAAAGAAAGGTGTTCTACTCTTTTACGACTGTTAAATACGTCTGTTTTAGTGGGTCATTCAAAGCCACTCTTCTATTGTTAATTCTCCGTTTGGAATGTCTGTCACTGATACAAGTAGGGTATTAAAAGTCCCCTACTGTTACTGTGTTATTATTGATCACTTCCTGTATGTATGTTATTAACTGTTTTAAGTGTTTGGGTGTTCACATGTTGGGTGCATAAATATTTACAATTACTATATCTCTTCTTGTTGGATTGTCCCCTTAATGATTATGTAGTATCCTCTTTATCTCTGATTAGTCTTTGGTTTTCTTTGCTTTAAAGTCTATTTTGTCCTGTATAAATACTGCTATCCTGGCTTCTTCACACATCCATTTGAATGATAAGTGTTTCTTCATCCCTTCACTTTCAATCTTCTTGTGTACTTAGGTCTAAAATGAGTCTTTTGTAGACAGCATATAAATGGGTCCTGGATTTTATTTTATTTTATTTATTTTATCCATTCTGTCATCCTATGGCTTTGACTGGAGCATTTACATTCAAAAGAATGATTGATAGATATGTATTTATTGGCACTTTTTACATGTTTTATAGTTGTTTCTGATATTTTTCTTGGATCTTTTTTCTCTTTTGCTGTTTCATGTTTTGCTTGTTTTCCTTAATAATAGAGTTTTCTCTTTTTTCTTTTTTTTCCTAACCTTTGCATATGTATTAATGGGTTTTCATTTGCGGTTTCCATTATGCTTGTATGTAACAGCTGCATATAGCAATCTATATTAGATTGATGATTGTTTAAGTTTTAATCTATTCTTTAACTCGTCTTATCCCCAGGTTTTAGGTGCATGTTGTCATATTTTACACCTTTTTATCTTATGAGTTCTCTGATTAATTTTTTACAGTTTTTTTCCAGAAATACTCATTTTCACTTCTTTTGTGTTTCCTGCTTTCATACTGTCACTTTAGGTGTTTCCTTTCTACTCAATTTCCCCCTTAATATTTCCTGCTGGACTGGTTTGATGGTCATGAACCCCTTTATTTTTTGTTTGTGAAACTCTTTAACTCTCTTTTTACTCTGAATGAGAGCCATGCTGGATAGAGTATTCTTGGCTGCAGACTTTTTCTACTCAACACTTTGAATATATCATTCAACTCTCTTCTGGCTTGTAGTTTCTGCTGAAAAATTCACCAATAGACTTATGGGGTAACCCTTGTAAGTTAAAGACTTCTTTTGTCCTGATGCTATTATTTTTTTTAAAAAATAATTTTGTACTTAAATTCAATTAATTAACATATATTGTATTCATTTCAGATGTAGAGTTCAGTGATTCATTGTTTTATATAATACCCAGTGCTCATTATATCATGTACCCTCCCTAATGTTCATAACCCAGTTACCTCATCCCCCAACCTCTCCTCCTCCAACAACCATGTTTGCTTCCTATGATAAAGAGTCTCCTATGGTTTATCTCCCTCTCTGATTCTATCTTGTTTTATTTTTCCCTCCCTTCCCCTATGATATTCTGTTTCATTTCTTAAATTTCACATATGAGTGAGATCATATGATAAATATCTTTCTTTGATTGACTTGTTTTATTTAGTATAATACCCTCTAGTTCCATTCATGTCATTGCAAATGTCAATATTTCCTTTTTTGATGGCTGAGTAATATTCTATTATATATATATATATATATATAGAGAGAGAGAGAGAGAGAGAGATCTCTATCTATCTATCTATCTATACCACATATTCATCTGTACATATTTTTTTTCTTTTTCTTTTTTTTTTAAAGATTTTATTTATTTATTTGACAGAGAGAAATCACAAGTAGACGGAGAGGCAGGCAGAGAGAGAGAGAGGGAAGGAGGCTCCCTGCTGAGCAGAGAGCCCAATGCGGGACTCGATCCCAGGACCCTGAGATCATGACCTGAGCCGAAGGCAGCAGCTTAACCCACTGAGCCACCCAGGCGCCCCCATATCTTTTTTTCTTTATCACTGCACTTTGCCTTCCTAATTACAGTATGACTTGTGGATCTGCTTTTATTGATTTTGTTGTGGGTTCCCCTAGCTGCTGGATCAGGATACTATTTGCTTCCCCAGATTAAGGAAATTTTCAGCTGTTATTTCTTCAAATAAATTTTTGCCTTGTTTTCTATCTCTTCTTCTGAGATCCATACAATGTAGATATTATTATACTTAATGAAATCACTGAATTCTCCAAGTCTATTCTTATGCAGTATTTGTTTGTCTTTTATCTGCCAGCTTGATTGCTTTCCATTATTCTATATCCCTGGTCAATGATCTGTTCCTCTGCTTCCTGTAGCCTAATGTTCATTCCATCTATTATATTTTAAATTTCATTTATTGAATTCTTCATCTCTGATATATTAGTTTTTATCTTTATTTTAAGGGTCTCACTGATGTCCTCCACCCTTTTCTCAAGCCCAGTGAATACCTTTATGATCATTACATTAAATTAGCTATCTGTCATTCTACTTATTTTTGGTTCACTTAGATCATAATGTCTTTTAATTGTAAAAAAAAAACTCCACTGTCTCCTCATTTTGTCTACCTCTCTGTGTCTGTTTCTGTGTTTTATGAAAATCAGCCACATCCTCTGGCCTTGAAGGTAGCACCTGAAGTGTAATGTTCTCTGTTCACCAGTACCTGGCACATCAAGGAAGTCTCCTATGTTGCTTGTATCCTGCTATTATGTTTAGGTAGCTTTCCCTTTCAGTCCAGCATTCTGCACTGACTGCCTTTAGTGGGCTGTGCTTACTCTCTGTGGTGTTAGTGAGACCCAGGCAGGCTGGTTCTGTGGGGTTGTGATTTTAGAAGGGTTTTTGGGTGGGGTAGCAATGTCAGCAAAATTTGAACTGAGTCACTAGTCCTAGGCTGGATCCTCTGAAGTGTGCTGAGGGGTGTCATGCACACTAGTGGCAGTAGCCAAGGACAAGGTGCATGGCTGATGTGGTGGCAAGCAATAAGTGTCTTTTGGGTGTCATGTTCATGTATGCAAAAGCTAGTCAAGGAAAGGGTAGCAACCGGGAGTCTGAGGTGGCCTGACGAGGTGCATCTTGCATTAGCAAAGTTCACACTGAAACTTTAGTCCCAAACTAATCCCTCAAAACATGGTGGCAGTGGAGGATATGGTGTGCAGGCAACATCAGCAGCAGCAGAAGATGCAGCAGCAGAAACAGCTGGTACACATGGTATCTGTGTGCCGGTTGGTTGGGCAAGGCACACTGTGTCTGTGTGCATGGTGGATGGGTGTTGAGTGTGACGGTTGAGGTGAGGCTCATATGTGAACATGGTTGAGTGTGCAGGGCATAAACAGCATTAGCAAAATTTTCCCTTGGGCCAAATCTCCTAAAAGGTAGTGGCCAAGGGTGTAGAGAACACAAGAGCAGTTATTGGATGGGGCATGTACAGTCTTAACAAAATTTGTTCTAAGTACAGGACCAGGGCCAGCAAGCTTGGAGTAGGCAAGTCCTCAGGAGAGCTAGTGATTGGGGTATGTTGCAAGCAGGTTAGTTAGCAAGTGTCTATATAGTGTTGCCTCCTGCACTTGGCTTTGTTTTTATATTGGGGTCCTGAGGAGGAAAACAGTGCCTGCGAACCCCTTTGTTCCTAAAGAATTCCCCCACAGGATCCAAATTCAGTATTAACAAATCTCATTGTGCAAGCTGTTGCTTCTATGCTACCTCTCCTTGAGCTCTTGTCTCTTTAAGGCAAGGAACTGGCTATCATTCACTCTTGGAGTTTGTCCTGTGCTGAGTCAGCTGACTTGTAAAACTCCAGGCTCCAAGTCCCACTGGTTGTACAAACTCATGGAATTCAGACCCTCTGGTTTTCAAGGCCAGATGGTAGGGGGTTCCTTTTTCCTGTGGGCATTCCCTGAAGCTTTCCTCTCTCTGTGATCATGGCTCCCTTCCTCTTGCAAGAAGCTCATAACTACCTTTTGTGTCCTTCCTAAACTCTCAAATGTGGCTTTTTCCTCTATTTTTAGTTGTGGAGTTTGTTCTGCTAATCTTTGGATCACTCTACAGTTTATTCACTTAGATGTGAGTGATATCTAGTTGTAAATTTGGGACAAGGTGAGCTTAGGATCCTCCTACTTCACCATCTTGCACCTCCCTCTATTACTCGTTTTTGATTTCTAGTAACCTTTCTGTTTGTATATAACATTATATATATCCATATATATATGAATATAGAATAGTCTATATTTAAAGTTGATACTCACTTAAGTTTGAACCTATTCTTTATTCCTCTCCACTCCATGTTTTCATATATGGTGTCATATTTTACATGCTTTTATTTTGTGAATCTCTTGACTGATTTTTACAGATATACTAATTTTTGTGCTTTTGTGTTTCCTGTTTCTTATAGTCTTGCTTATAATCTTTCCTTTCTACTCTGTGTCTCCTGGATCTGGATATCTTCTTCCTTCCCCAGATTTAGAAACTTTTCTGCTGTTAATTCTTCAAATAAATTTTATTTCCCCTTTTTCTTTTTCTCTTTTCTTCTTCTTGGACCCCTACAATGCAAAGGTTGCTATGTTTGATGGAGTCACTAACTTCCCTGATTCTATTCTTATTTTCCATATTTTTCGCCTCACCCGCTCAGCTTGATTACTTGCTATTACTCTTTCTTCTAGGTCATTAATTAATTTCTCTGCCTCCTCTAACCTGTGGTTTTCTCCATTTTGCATATTTTTTATTTCATTTTTTGAGTTATCTCTGATTGGTTCTTTTTTTATGTTCTCCATCTCTTTAATAAGGGTCTCACTCATGCCATCCACTCTTTTCTCAAGTCCAGTGAGTGTCTTTAAATCATTACTTTAAATTCTTTATCAGGTACATATTACTTATACCTGTTTCACTTATGTCTCTTTCTAAGGTTTTGTCTTGTTCTTTCATTTGGAACATATTCCTCCATCTTCTCATTCTATCTATCATTGTATATCTGTTCTGTTAGCAAAGTCAGCTACCTCTCCTTCTCTTGAAATTAATGGTCTTATGAGGAAGAGGTTCTGTAATGTTCTGCAACACAGCATTTTCTATTCTTCAGGACCTGGTGCTTCAGGGGGTGGCTCCTACATATGTTGCATGTGCCCTGCTACTGTTTCCTGGCTGCTTTTTCCTTCAGTCCAGTCATCTGCAGAAGCTCTCTTTGCCAGTATTTTGCAGTGTTTGGTCCCTTGCTGAAATAGGGCATAGCTTAAGCAAGTTAGGTACTGGTCTGCTTGGGAATGAGAACTTCTAAGGCTGCTGGGACCAAGGTCACATGGGTGAGGTGTATATTTTTAACTCTGTTATGTGCCTAGGGCTTCTGCAGGGCCTGATGCTGCCATCACGAAACTGACAAGTTGGGAGACATGGTGTTGGTGGTGCTAATGCTTGTCTTCCAGGGAAGGAACCCACAGTGCTAAGACTGAGGCAATAGTGACTGGAAAGTGTGGGTCCTCTGATGTGTGAGAGGGCAAGAACTTGGTTTAAACAAGTGAGGTAAGGAGTGTTTGTGCTGTGCTGGTTTCTGAAGTTGGTTGTGTGTTTATACTGAGGGATAGGAGAGGGAAATGGTGCTTTACACATATGTTGTTCCTAGAGGTGTCTCCCTATGATTCCTGCTTCTCTGGGCATGCTCTGAGATGAGTAGATAACATCCCCTTCTGTTTGTTCCATGTGTTTTTCAAACTGCTGCTTCTATACGGGATCTCTGCTGTCTGTTTGTAGTGTTGTCTATTTAAGGGCATGGGCTCAGTTTCCTAATGCCCTCTGAGCTCTCACAGAGACTGGCCCACTGACTTTTTACAATTCCAGGCTTTATGTCCTTCAGGTTATAAGAAATCATGAAATCTGTCCCCTCTTGCATTCAAAGCCAAATGTTATGGGGATTCAACTTCCTCATATGGGCTCCCTGGTGTGACACTATGTTTCTGACCCTTCTCTGTACCCACAGCTCCTTCCCAACTAATGAGAGCTGGAGCCCTTTTAGCTCCCCACTGTTTATCTGCTCTGCCTATCCTCTTGGACGTGACCTCTTCTCTACCTTTAGCTGTGGAATTCATACTTCCATTATTTGGGTCATTTTCTGTCTTTTTTTATGCTAATGTGAATGTTATATTCTTAACTATGTGGGATGAGGTGAGTTTAGGGGTCTCCGATTCTACCATCTTCCCAGTCTCTCACATACCACATTTTTTTTTGGTGAATATTTAGATTGTTTCTGGCTACTGGCTATTGTGAATAATGCTATAATGAACATGGGGTACACATATCTATTCAAGATCCTGATTTCAAGTATTTTCAATGAACCCTAAGAAGTTCTATAGTAATTCTATTTTTATATTTTTGAGAATCTAAAATACTGTTTTCCGTAATGACTGCACCATTTTACATTCCTAAAAAGAGGGCAGAAAAGTTCAGATTTTTTATATCCTTTCTAAAACTTGCTATTTCCATTTTCATTCCTTTCCTTTTTCTTTTTAAGTAATGGCCACTCTAACCAATCAGAGATACTACTTCATTATAGCTTTGATTTGCATTTTCCTAATTATTAGAAATATTAAGCATCTTTCCATATACCAGCTGCTATTTGTATGTCTTCTTTGGAGAAAGGACTATTCAGTTCCCTTGTCTACTTTTTAATTGCATCATTTGTTTCTGTCATAAAGTTGTAGGAGTTCTTTGTATATTTAAGATATCATTCCCTTATTAGAAATATGATTTGTATATATTTTCACCCATTTCATAGACTACTTTTTCACTCTGTTGATTGCTTTTTAATGTACAGAAACTTTTTAGTTTCAAGTAGCACAGTTGTCTATTTTTGCTTTAGTTGCCAGTGTTTTTGGTATCACATCCAAGGAATTATTGCCAAATACAATGACATGAAATTTTCCCCTGTGTTTTTGCTTAGGAATTTTGTAATTTCATATCATAAGTTTAAGTTTTTAATCCATTTTGAGTTAATTTTTGTGTATGATGTAAGATAAGTTCTAATTCCATCTTTTGGTGTGTTGATACCCAGTTTTCCCATCACTATTTGTTGAAGAGATAATCCATTCCATTATGCAGCTTTGGTTCCCTTGTGAAAGATCATTTCACCATATATGTATGTGTTTAGTTCTGGCCTCTCTATTCTGATCTATTGATTTAAATATCTGCCCTTGTGTCAATACTATACTATTTTGATTACTGTAGCTTTGTAATATGTTTTGAAATGGAAGTGTGTAGGCTGGATATTTTAACAATATCAAGTCTTCCAAACCATTAAAAGGATGTCTTTCCATTTATTTGAGTCTTTAATTTTTTTCAGCAGTGTTTTGTAGTTATCAGTGTATGAATCTTTGCCTTCTTGGTTAAATTTATTTTTAGTATTTTATCCTTTTTGATGTTATAATTTTTTTAATTTCTTTTTTGGATTGTTTGTTGTCTTAGTGTATAGAAACCCCACTGATTTTTGTATACTAATTTTGTATTTTTCAACTTTGCTTCTATTTTGTACTGCTTATATGTGTTTGTGTGCATAATCCTCTAAGTTTTCTACATATAAATCATGTAATCTGTGACCAGAGATAATTGTACTTCTTTCTTTCTTATTTAAATATCTTTCATTTATTTTTCATTCTTAATTACTCTGAGAAGGATTTCTAGTATTATGTTGAAAAGAAGTGGTGATTGTGGGCACTGTTGTTTTGTTCTCAGTTTTAGATGAATCGTTCTCAGTTTTTTACTGTTAAATGTGATGTCAACTGTGAGACACACACACACACACACACACACTATATATATATAGTGCTGGAACAATTTCCTACAATTTATTGTTAGTGAATATTTTATTCTGAAAGTGTACTGTTTTGGGATGCCTGAGTGGCTCAGTCACTTAGGCATCTGACTTTGGCTCAGTTCATGATCCCAGGGTTCTGGGATCGAGTCCCACTTTGGGCTCCCTGTTCAGCGTGGAACCTACTTCTCCCTCTACCTGCTGCTCCCCCTGCTTCTCTCTCTCTCTCTCTGACAAATAAAATAAAATAAAGAAAGTGTGCTGTTTTGTTAAATGCTTTTTCTGCATCTCTTAAGATGTTCATGTGAATTTTATTGTTCATTCTATTAATGTGGTTTATAACATTGATTTTCATTTGCTAAACCATCCTTGAATTCCCCAGAATAAATTCCACTTACTCATGTTTTAATGTGCTATTGCATTTGATTTTCTATTATTTTGTTAAGGAGTTTTACATCTATGTTCATCCTGGATATTGGCCTGTAATTTAGTTTTCTTGTGTCTGGCTTTGATATCTGAGTAACATTGGCTACATTAAAATAAGTGAAGTGTTTCCTTCTATATAGTTTTTTGGAGGAGTTTGAGAAGGATTAGCATTGCTTCTTCTTTAAATGTTTTAATAACATACCAGTAATGTGATCTGGTTCCAGGCTTTTCTTTTTTGAGGAGAGTTTCGATTATTGATTTAGTCTCCTAATTTGTTATTAGTCTGTCAAAACAAATCTTGGTAGGTGACATGTTTCTAGGGATGTACCTATTTCTTCTAAGTTATCTAATTTGTTGGCACATAATTGCTCATTGTAGTCTTGTAATCATTTTTAATTTCTATGGCATCAATTGTAACATGTTGATTTTGATTTTATTTATTTATGTTTTCTCTCTTTTTTCTTAATCTAGCTAAGGATTTGCCTATTTTGTTCACCTTTTCTAATAAAAATGCTTGGCTTTATTATTTTTTTTTGTTTTTATATTCATTATTTCCTTTATGTTTACTCTAATCTTATTTATCTTTCCTTCTGCTAACATTGGGCTTAGATTTGTCTTCTTCTAATTTTTGAGTTGTAAAGTTATATTGTATGAGGGTTTCTTTTTTTCTTTTCCAAGGTATGTGTTTAAAACTATAAACTTTACTCTTAGTATTGCTTTTGCTGTATCCCATAAGATTTGACATGGATGGAACTGGAGGGGTTATATTAAGTCAACTAAATCAAGCAGAGACAGACAAATATCATATGGTTTCACTCATATGTGAAACATAAGCAATAGCACGGAGGATGATAGAGGAAGGTAGGGAAATCCAAAAGGGGAGAAAGCAGAGAGGGAGATGAGCCATGAGAGACTATGGACACTCTGAAATAATCTGAGGTTCTCAGAGGGGAGGAGAGTGGGGGAAGGGGGTAAGAGGGTGGTAGGTATTGAGCAGGGCACATGTTGTGATGAGCACCAGTTGTTATACTTAACTAATGAATCATTGAACACTACATCAAAAACTAATCATGTACTGTACAGTGGCTAACAACATAAAAAAGTGTTTAAAACAACAACAACAAAAAGAATTGTATGTTGTGTTTCCATTTTCATTTGTATCAAAATATTTTTTAAAGATTTTATTTATTTATTTGACAGAGACACAGTGAGAAAGGGAACATAAGCAGGGGGAGTGGGGAAGAGAGAAGCAGGCTTCCTGCCAAACAGGGAGCCCAATGAGGGATTCTATCCTAGGACACTGGTAACACGATCTGAGCCAAAGGCAGATACTTAAATACTGAGCCACCCAGGCGCCCCAATTTGTATCAAAATATTTTCTAATTTCCCTTTGATTTTCTCTTTGGCTTATTACTTTTTCAAAAATGTGTTGTTCAATTTCCACATTTCCTGAATTTTCCAGTTTTCTTCTGATCAATAATTTCTAGTTCATTTTACTACAGTCAGAAAAGGTACTTGGTATGACATCAATCTTAATTTGTCAAGATTTATCTTGTGACCTAAAATGTGATTTCTCTTGGAGAATGTTCCATGTGTGCTTGAAAAGAATATGTGTTCTGCTGATGTTGGGTAGAATTTGTTTTATGTCTGTTAGATCTATGTTCAGATTCTCCTTTTCCTTGATTTTCTGCCTGGATGTTCTATCCATTATTGAAAGTGAAATATTGAATGCTCCTACTATTATTTGTTGCTATGTATTTCTCTCAATAGTTCTGTGAATATTTGCTTCATATATTTGGGTGTAATGGTGTTGAGTGCACATTTATTTTTAATTATTATACCTTCTTGGTGAATTAACCCTTTAGTCATTTATGTAATGTTGTTCTTTTTGTCTCTTTTGACAGTGATTTAAAATCTCTTTTATCTGATATAAGCATGGCCACTTTTGCTTCATTTTGGTTTCTACTTGCATAAAATATCTTTTCTTATTTCTTTATTTACTGCCTCTGTGTGTTCTTTTCAGTTTTTTTTTTTTTTTTGCTTTCTATTTGTTGACATTTCATGGATTATTACACTTCCTCAAAAACTAATGCAAACTGAGATTACATTGTTTGACAATTCAGGTATTTTAGTTCTAGAAAATAATTTCCTATTGTAAAATAGAAAACAAACAACTTATCCATTTAATTGCTAAGAAGTTTTACATCACTGTTACACTTGGGTGTGCACCAAGCAGAATCTACAGTCCTTAACATGATTGCCTCTGGCCAAGAATATACAAATGCTTAGAATACTGGACACCAAGACGTTTGGAGAGACTCCTCACAGTCACCTACTAGTACCACAAGACATGTCAATTTCTGCTACAAATTTTCACTTTGAGAATGAGAATGAATACTTGGGGGTTTGGGAGTAAGCTATTTAGTTTGCAAAGCCTTCAAATGCACTATGCTTGCATTTCGAGTGTTCTGAAATAAAGAATAATTGGCAAATGCTCAAAAGGAAACAACTCATTTAACTTTAAAACTAAATCAAAAAGGCTTTCTCAGTTATTACAGTAATTGTTTTGAATTCTAATATTAAGGTGGAATTTTTTTCTCTACCCCAGAACAGGTAGATTTTTTTCTTGCATGCAGCATATAAAAAATATGATTTAGAACTCAAATTTCAAAACTATAATCCTTTTAAAGAAAATCAGTTCATAAATGGTTGACACTCTTGTCCTTCCATGAAAAACCCAATCTGAAACTTCTTTAAAAACTGGACACACATTCTCAACCTATAATTCTAATAATAAAGACAGCACAATGCTCAATTTTCTGCTTACTGGGGAAAGTTCAAAAGGATGAGATGGACACATAACAGTTTTTAAAAAGTTCATTGGGATGCTCAGCATTTGTAAAGATGCAACACAAATGGATTTAGAATTAAAGATTAAGAATCTTAGCATCCATATTCATCAGTGATATTGGTTTGAAATTCTCCTATTTGGTAGGGTCTTTGCCTGATTTGGGGATCAGGGTAATGCTGGCTTCATAAAAAGAGTCTGGAAGTTTTCCTTCTGCTTCAATTTTTTGAAACAGCTTCAGGAGAATAGGTGTTATTTCTTCTTTGAAAGTTTGGTAGAATTCCCCAGGGAATCCGTCAGGTCCTGGTCTCTTGTTTTTTGGGAGGTTTTTAATCACTGCTTCAATCTCATCACTAGATATCAGTCTATTCAGGTTGTCGATTTCTTCCTGCTTCAATTTTGGGAGTTTATTGTTTTCCAGGAATGCATCCATTTCATCTAGGTTGCTTAGCTTATTGGCATATAACTGTTGATAATAACTCCTGATGATTGTTTCTACTTCCTTGGTGTTCGTTGTGATCTCTCCCTTTTCATTCATAATTTTATGAATTTGGGATTTCTCTCTTTTCTTTTGAATTAGTGTGGCGAATGGTTTATCGATCTTACTGATTCTTTCAAAAAACCAGCTTCTAGTTTCATTGATACGTTCTACTGTATCTCTGGTTTCTACCTCATTGATCTCAGCTCTAATCTTGATTATTTCCCTTCTTATGTTTGGAGTTGGTTTGATTTGTTGTTGATTCTCCAGTTCTTTAAGGTGTAGAGACAGCTGGTGTGTTCTGGATTTTTCATTTTCTTTGAGGGATGCTTGGATGGCTATGTATTTCCCCCTTAGAACCGCCTTTGCTATATCGCATAGGCTATGGATTAAAAACACCACACTTCAGGCCACCCAGGGACCCCTAAAAATTATAACTTCTTTTAAAAACTGTACTATTTATAATTATTTTGAGTGTTCTAAGTCAGAAGACATTATATACTGAAGATTAGAGTATGTGTGTGAACACTCAGAGAAAGACGCTGAGGCTTTAAACAAGATTATTTGGTACCAGCATTAAATGATTAATAAGGAAGGGGCGCCTGGGTGGCTCAGTGGGTTAAGCCTCTGCCTTCGGCTCAGGTCATGATCTCCAGGGTCCTGGGATCGAGCCCCGCATCAGGCTCTCTGCTCAGCGGGGAGCCTGCTTCCTCCTGCTTTCTCTGCTTGTCTCTCTGCCTACCTGTGATCTCTGTCAAATAAATAAATAAATAAATCTAAAAAAAATATTAATAAGGAATAAAATTAGACATTTAAACATTAAAATCTGCATCTAATTCATGTGCCAAGAGTCTTCAAAGAATACTCAGATTAGTTACATAACAGCTATGGAGAAATGACACAGATATTCTTTTTTTTTAATATTTTGTTTATTTATTTGACTGAGAGAGATCACAGGTAAGCAGAGAGGCTGGCAGAGAGAGAGAGAGAGAGAGAGAGAGAGAGAGAAGCAGGCTCCCTGCTGAGCAGAGAGCCCAATGTGGGACTCGATCCCAGGACCCTGAGATCATGACCTGAGCCGAAGGCAGCGGCTTAACCCACTGAGCCACACAGGCGCCCCAACACAGATATTCTTGTACATAACCATGGCTCCCTTCCAAATAGACATACTAAATACCTTACTCTTAAAAAAGTAAATGGAAATTTTATTTATAAAATATAGAATATACTTCTGTCTAAAGCTAAAGGCAACATTTATACAGAGAATTTTAATTCCATTACCTTATTGCATGTTTCCTGGTTAATTCACATGGTTCATGTGTAACGAAATCTCCTAGGACCCTAAGTAATAAGTAGCTCTTAGATCTATAGGGTTTATCATAGTGCAAATAACTAAGACATATTCTTTTTCTTTCATATTATTGTTTAACTTTGACTTAACTTTCTTTTTTTACAAGGGTTTGCTGTCCATGGTCCATAAACTATAAGCTGCCAAATTTGTGCTTTTAAAACTCATTCCTGGGAATCTCCCTTTATTCTGTTAGTCTGTAGGGGAATACAGAATTAACCAGTACCTCATGAATGAAACTACAAAACCCCATCTACAAAACCGAACAAGCCACTTGTTCCTTTTTTCTTTTCTTAGTTTCAGAGGTAGAACTTAGTGATTTATCAGTTGCATAATACCCAGTGCTCATTGCATCAAGTGCCCTCCTTAATACCCACCCAGTTATCCCTTCCCTCCACTCCACCTCAGCTACCTTTAGTTTGTTTCCTAGAGTTCAGCATTTTTTATGGTTTGCCTCCCTCTCAATTTTCATCTTATTATATTTTTCCTTCCTTTCCACTATATTTATATGTTTTGTTTCTTAACATGAAATCATATGTTTTTTTTTTCTTTCTCTGACTGACTTGTTTTGCTTAGCATATTACCCTTTAGTTCCATCCATGTGGTTGCAAATGACAAGATTTCATTCTTTTTCATGGCTGAGTCACAGTCCTTTTGAAATCAAAAGACAGTTCCTGGGGTGCCTGGGTGGCTCAGTGAGTTAAAGCCTCTGCCTTCCGCTCAGGTCATGATCTCGGGGTCCTGGGATTGAGCCCTGCATTGGGCTCTCTGCTCAGCGGGGAGCCTGCTTCCCTTTCTCTCTCTCTGCCTGCCTCTCTGCCTACTTGTGATCTCGGTCAAATAAATAAAATCTTTAAAAAAGAGGAAAAAAATAATAAAAAAACAGTTCCTGGGTAGCTCAGTCTTTTAAACATCTGTTTTCAGCTTGGGTCACGATTCCAGGGGACTGGGATTGAGCCCGGCTTCTCCCTTTCCCACTCCTGCTTGTACGTTCTCTCTCTCCTCTCTCTCTCTCCCTCTCTCTCTCTGTCAAATAAGTAAATAAAATCTTTGGATAAAAAAAGCAGTTCCTGAATCAAGTAAAACAGGGTTAAAAGTCAATATCTGGAAATAAAAAGCCAAAGACTCTAATGTTGAGGGGGGACATTTAGTACTCAAAGTTCAACTTTAAAATAACAATAAAATAAAACAAAGAAAAAATATCTCTTTCACAGTGTGGGAGGGTGATTCATTTGGAAAGAGCGCTGTTATCCCAGATCAGTCAAGTCCACCAGAGAGAATGCTACAGGCAAGTTTCCTTCCGGACACAGGGTCTGTTGGAAAGCCTTGCCAGCAGTGGCAGCAGACCCCAAAACCTGTGGATTGGAACCATCTTTGGAAGTCTAATTGATATTCTGATTTCAGTCTATTAAGAAACCATTTGTGGTCAGTTTAATAAATGAACACTTAAAATCTTCCAAAAATTTCATTCAAATGTATTTTATACATTAGACAGTTCTTAAGAAAAGATAATACAGTTTCTTGACATTCAACATTTAAAGATTTTATTGGAGATATTAATCTCACAAAAGTTTTAAGTTATCCATAAGTTCTTAGAATGTTGAAGAGAAGTAAAACTAACTAAGTTTAAGGGATGGTGGGAAAGCAGTAATTTAGCAACAATTTCTCAGTCAAACTATGTTCAGGCACGTTTTCCTCCAAAAAATTTTTTTGGAACTCATCTGCATCCTTGTCTATTACCCAAATTAACATGGTAACTGGGATGATGACATTCTTCTCATTGATGGATGGGTTTGGAACACATACAGTAAGTATAGCTCTTTTTCCCCTGGTCAGGTACAGGGTATGTGGGGTGGAATCAGATCACTCAGTAATGTTTCCTAAATCAGTGTTTGCCCACATTAAAAGTTATGTCTTCTATTTTCAACATTCTGAGGAACCTCCATGCTGTTTTCCAGAGTGGTTGCACCAGCTTGCATTCCCACCAACAGTGTAGGAGGGTTCCCCTTTCTCCGCATCCTCGCCAGCATCTGTCATTTCCTGACTTGTTGATTTTAGCCATTCTGACTGGTGTGAGGTGATATCTCATTGTGGTTTTGATTTGTATTTCCCTGATGCCGAGTGATATGGAGCACTTTTTCATGTGTCTGTTGGCCATCTGGATGTCTTCTTTGCAGAAACGTCTGTTCATGTCCTCTGCCCATTTCTTGATTGGATTATTTGTTCTTTGGGTGTTGGGTTTGTTAAGTTCTTTATAGATTTTGGACACTAGTCCTTTATCTGATATGTCGTTTGCAAATATCTTCTCCCATTCTGTCAGTTGTCTTTTGGTTTTGTTAACTGTTTCCTTTGCTGTGCAAAAGCTTTTGATTTTGATGAAATCCCAAAAGTTCATTTTTGCCCTTGCTTCCCTTGCCTTTGGCGATGTTCCTAGGAAGATGTTATGACCCAGCAATTGCACTACTGGGAATTTACCCTAAAGATACAAACGTAGTGATCCAAAGGGGCACGTGCACCCGAATGTTTATAGCAGCAATGTCCACAATAGCCAAACTATGGAAAGAACCTAGATGTCCATCAACAGATGAATGGATCAAGAAGATGTGGTATATATATGCAATGGAATACTATGCAGCCATCAAAAGAAACGAAATCTTGCCATTTGCGACAACATGGATGGAACTAGAGCGTATCATGCTTAGCGAAATAAGTCAAGCGGAGAAAGACAACTATCATATGATCTCCCTGATATGAGGGAGTGGTGATGCAACATGGGGGCTTAAGTGGGTAGGAGAAGAATCCATGAAACAAGATGGGATAGGGAGGGAGACAAACCATAAGTGACTCTTAATCTCACAAAACAAACTGTGGGTTGCTGGGGGGAGGGGGGTTGGGAGAAGGGGGTAGGGTTATGGACATTGGGGAGGGTATGTGCTTTTGGGTAAATTGGAAGGGGAGATAAACCATGAGAGACTATGGACTCTGAAAAACAATCTGTGGGGTTTGAAGTGGCGGGGGGGTGGGAGGTTGGGGTACCAGGTGGTGGGTATTATAGAGGGCACAGCTTGCATGGAGCACTGGGTGTGGTGAAAAAATAATAAATACTGTTTTTCTGAAAATAAATAAATTGGAAAAAAAAAGTTATGTCTTCTGATTTGATGTAGGTTTTAAATGCAAAGTATCCACACCTATCTCTTGTAAAATAGTTTACACTTCTTGGAGAAAAAAAAAAAAGCATCTTCTTTTACTTCAGTAACTACTACTTTGGGTGGGTCCTCATTCTCTTCTTCATCTCTACCTTTGTATTTTTTTTCCAATTTATTTATTTTCAGAAAAACAGTATTCATTATTTTTTCACCACACCCAGTGCTCCATGCAAGCCGTGCCCTCTATAATACCCACAACCTGGTACCCCAACCTCCCACCCCCCCCGCCACTTCAAACCCCTCAGATTGTTTTTCAGAGTCCATAGTCTCTCATGGTTCACCTCCCCTTCCAATCTACCTTTGTATTTGTTACTGTTGCCTTAAGCTTGTATCTCCAATGTTTTTGTGGAAAATGGTGAAGAACTAGATATATTTTTGTAATATCTTTTCCAAATAAACTGAAGCTTCCAGAAGAAAATAGAAATCCAGGCAAGGACAAGAGTTTAATGAGCTTAAGATAAAAATATTGAAATGGGCTTTCTTACCCATTCCAGCATAGCTCTTCTCAGATTTGTGCTTTCCTGGAGTACAGTAACTTCTTATTTGGGTTTGGGAATTCTCAAGTAGGTTGGTTTGTTTGTTTGTTTCTTTCTTTCTGCCCATACTTCATTGCTATATTGATGTATCTGTGAGAGAATTACTTCTGGGACTTTCTGTTCTACCATCTTGCTATTGTCATTATGCTCTTTTTGACATGTTGTTATCAATGATATGGTAGACTCATACATAAATCCTGAAACATTGTATGTATGCATGCATGTATGTATTTTTCCTTGATAGAGTTTGTGTAAGATTGAAGCTGCTTCTTTCAATGGTGAAGTCACTTGGGCATGAATTTCCTTAGTGAGAATGTTAGCATATGAATTAAATGTCTTTATTCACTATAAAACTAATCAGCCTGTATTTTTTTTCTTTTTGATAACCTGCATTTTTCTAGGAATATATTCATTTCAACTAAATTTTCTACCTGGAGTGTCACACATTTAATCATAAAAATCTCTTATCTTTATAATTACTGAAAGATTTTTGGTTTCGTCACTTTTTAATTTTTGATCCAGTTACTTGTGCTTATTTTTCTTTTTCTTGCTCATTTGTAATAGGGGTGTGTATTATAAGCCTTTATGAGAACTAACTTTTAGCTTTTCCAATTTTCTTTATGGTAGGATTGTTTCTTTATTAATCTCTTCATTTACCTTATTTGTCTTTTCTACTTTATTTCGGTTCTATTTTGATAACCATTCCTTCATTTCTTATGATGAATTGTAAGTTAGTTAAATTTCTTTATTTTACCTAATATAAGATTTTAAGGCTACTCATTTTCTTTTATGTTTTCTACTGACCCTCACAGGTTCTGATACTTAGTATTCTCATTATTATTTAGTTAAAATATTTTCTTTTTTCCATTATTTCTTTTTTTGTCTAATAAACTATTTTAAAGTGTATTCTTAATTTTAAAACATGTGGAGATGTTTCTGGTTATCTTTTTAAAAAAATTCTTTTTGACCATATTTGCATGTGATACATTCTGCATTATTTGAGTTATTTGGTATATGTTGATATTTTCTTTTTGGCTGCATTTATGTCTTTTTTTAAAAGATATAATCCATGTGTTCTTGAAAAGAATGTGTGTTTTGCACTTTTGGGTGCATACATGTAAACATATCTGCATGAAGTCAGTTTTTTAGTAATAATATTCCAGTTTATATTTATAATGACTTTTTTTTCTCTCTGTTCTATCAATTGCACATACAGGTATATTAAAACCTCTACTGTGATTGTGGGTTTTCCTGCTTATCCTATGTGTTTATTCAGTTTTGCTTCAAGGTATTAAGCATGTTTTCATTTAGTACTTTCATTTTTTCTTGTTGAAATAAACATTCGTCATTATATACTGACCTTTTTGCTTCTAGCAATCTTTTTGCCCTGAACTTAGTTTTTTTAAGATTTTATTTATTTACCTTAGACAGAGCTAAAGCACAGAGGGAGAGAGAGCACACAGAAGGAGAGGGAAAAACAGACTCCCCACTGAGCAAAGAGCCAGATGCAGGGCTCGATCCCAGAACCCCAAGATCATGATGTGAGCCTAAGGCAAAAACTTAACTGCTTAACTGACGGAGGCATCCAGGCACCTCACTTTACCCTGAAGTTTATTTTTGTCTGATATTTCTATAGCTACATTTGCTTTCTTTTATTTAGTACTTGGTCTTTTTCTAGCCTTTAACTTTTCTGTACATTTATACTTTGGTTCTGTCTTTTGGAAATAGCATATGATTGAGTTTTTCTTTTTCAGTCTGACAATATATATTTTTAAGATGGTAACATTAAGTCCATTTATATTTAATGTGATTAATAATATATTTAGGTTTAAATCTATTATCTTACTTTGTGCTTTTAATATCTTACCATTTCTATTTTCCATCCATATCCTCCTTTTTCACTCCTTGTTTTTTTTTTAATTTTCAATTATTTTTGTTATTATATTCCCCCCTCTTTTTTTGGAAGTCAAATGTACTTTATTGAATGCTTTAAAAATTATAATATGCGTCCTTGAATTATGAAAACAGGATGTTGCTTGATTTTTTTTTGGTCTTTCTCCAGGACAATGAGAGGAACTTATAACACTTTCATTCTATTTTCCTCCCTATTCCTGAATTATATGCTAATTGTTTATCATATTTTAATTTTCCTCCTTCTTGTCCCTCTTTCTTCTTTTTCCTTCCTTTCTTTTTACATATTATGTCTCACACAATATAATGTTGTCTTATATAGCTATTGTTCTCTTTTGTTGCTCTTCATTTCATTTCTTCCTGGGTCTGTGATCATCCTTTTGTATTTTTTCTTTCATTCTAACTGCTGAAAACTTTAGAATTTTGTTTATTGTTTTTCTTGTGGTAAACTTTTTCAAATTTGTGTCTACTTTGTCTTCTTTCTTGGAGGATGTTTCCATTGAGTATAGAATTCTAGAGTTGGCAGTCATTTCCTTTAAATATATTGAAAATAACATTCATTTATCTTATGGCTTCCAATGAAGTTACCGATAATTCAGATGTCCTTAAAACTGCTATTACTATGAAGGTAAATGCTTTTTATTCTGACAATTTTTAAAATATATGTTTTTCTTTTTCTAAAGCATATCTAAAATGTGTCTAGCTGTGTATTTTTTTCCTGCTTGGAATTTGTTGGATTAGTCAAATATGTGAATTAGCATTAAAAAAAAAGATTTTATTTATTCATTTGACAGAGAGAGAGGGAGATCACAAGTAGCCAGAGAGGCAGGCAGAGAGAAAGGGGGAAGCAGGCTCCCTGCTGAGCAGAGAGCATGATGTGGGGTTTGATCCCAGGACCCTAAGACCATGACCTGAGGTGAAGGCAGAGGCTTAACCCACTGAGCCAGCCAGGTGCCCCATGAATTGGCATTTTTTTAAAAGAATATTCTCAGCTGTAATTTTTTCTCACATTGACTATGTCCTATTCCCCCCACCCTTTTTGGGACTTCATTAATGTATTACACTGTATCTTTTCTTTTTTTATTTTTATCCTTCATACATTCCAATACAATATTGCTTTGGAATTTGTTTTGTATATTTTATTCTGACCTGTCCTCTAGTTCATTGAGCCTATATTCAGTGGTGCATATTTTATTGTGAAACAAATTTAATCAGTTCTTAATTTGTCATAGTATTTTTCAAGATTGGTGTTTTAATTTCTTCTTTATATATGTGTGCTCTTGTTTCATTTCCCTATTACAAATTTTAAGCTAAACAGTTTCTTGAATAAAATAAGCATAATTGTTTTACAGTTTGTGTTTCATAATATCTAATAATATCTACAGCCTCCACGTGCGTGTTTTTTTTTTTTGTCTGTTGTTTTTTCTGCCACTAGCTTATGTGGTTTTGCTTCATTATGGATCTATTTTCCTGTGAATGTGTTTTGAACATTCGATACATTTTGTAGAAATAGTATAAAATCTCAGATTACTATATTTTTTGCTAATGATGATTTTAGTTTGCTTTTGTTAGTTTCCTGGGGACAATAACAAATCAACAATTTAAAGGCTTGTTATTTTCTGGCCTCAAATTCAGACTGCTGTTTTTGTGTGTATTAGTTTCTTTCAGGCTTGCCCTTACAGCTAAAGTTTAACCTCTTGTGTTCTCACTCAAAATCAGGGAAAATGTATCAGATACCCATCTTTTGCAGATTCTGAGCTTTGACTCTTTTCTGTTTAATATTAGGAAGTCACTCAATATTCAGTTCTATCTCTCAGCTGCCTTTTTTAGATCTGAAAATGCTCCAGGGGTTAAAGTATCTTTAGTTTACTGTTCTTTACCACATTTCATTGCAGTAATTTCACATTGTCTCCTTCCTTTTGTATGCTTTTAAGAATATTGAAAAATATTTTCTGGCTTTTCAGTTATAATCACCAGAAGGTGGAGGAAATTAGTCTAAAGCAGCTTGTCTGCCATTATAAGGAGAATGTCTTCAAATGATATTTTTATTTTTACCTTTTTTCTCTTTCTTGACTGTGCTCTGGAAGGGTGAGTCTTAACAGTTAATTGACTTTCACATAAATACTGTTTTTTAAAAGAATATGTTAGTTTGCTAACGTGGGCACTTTAGTATCAGATAGTATACAATATTTTTTTCTAAGCACCTGGTGCAGAAATAACATTCAGCATATGTTTGTTTAATGAAAGAATCAATTAATAAATAAAAAGAACATAGCATGCAACTTTCAAATAATAAAAATTCTACTACTATTGCAATAATGATATTTTATTTTGTGTTTGGTCTAATATAACTACAGATAATTTTCCTTAAAAGAATGAGGTAGAAAATAGGGTGATTCCATAGTGAAAACTAGCATCCATCAGAATCTTCTCATGACTGAAATTATATTTTTTGGACATGACTCAAGTTCTACTTCAAGTTTCAAGATTAATGATAGGATTCAACTCTTTAGTGTACTTTGAAATTAATTTAAATTTAGGAGATTATTATTTTCTCATTCACAGAAACTATATTTCCAAGGAGGATTTTGTTAGTTGCAATATTTTAAGAATTGTATTCAGCAGTGATTCATATATGAGATGGGATAATTTTTTTCAGAAAGTACAGTGGGTGCTGTATAGAATGGTTAGTGGTAACATTTTGGATAATATATAAGGAGTAGGAGTAAAGGACAGAAAAAGAAAGCAGTATTTATTGATAAATAATTGAAGACAATGTACTCATTAAGTATCTGTTTTGTAAGATGTGTTTGTAAACCACATTAATTTTTATTATAGTTTAGAGTTAACGATACATACACAAATGTATGCTTTTCACTCAAAAACTATGTTTACACTTTCCTGTATGTGCAACTGAGAAAGGGAATTAGTTTTTGTATTTAAGGATCAAGTAAGGGTAAAACCCAGTCATATGTCCAAGTACGTTAGGCCCAGATGGGGATTTCATAAGGGTACAAGAGAGCTGATACCAGAAGGAGGAAGAAAACTAAAATGAAGTAATAGCTATATAATTAATACTTGGAACAACAAGGGTTCTATCATCAAGGATACAAGGATGAACAACCCAATCCATGCTCTCAGGTAATTTACCCTCTAATAGGAAGATAAGCAGAAACCACATTTAGATATTAACGATCAGGATAGCATAGGCACTGATGAATCAAGATAAATACAAGCCTTACCTAGAGTAGAGTTCCAGAGTTCAAGTGTTAATACTTTAATTGCTTGGTCATTGGAGGTTTGAAGGGGGTGTCCTAGGTGAAGAACTGAGATGACAAAAAGTAAAAGGGATTTTGTTTGAGACACTGGATCTTAATCACTTTTATAGAATAATGCAATGTTATAACAACGAATATGGGTATATTGGAACTTACCCAGCCCTGGATACAGGAAACACAAAGAATGACAACATATAATAGAGTTCGTATATCACAAAGTGAGGTCAAAGAAATGAGACTCTCAAGTGCTGCCTGGGGTTAGACTTAAGAGAGAAAGTAACACTTCAACTAGGTGTGGAAATATGAAAGAGTTTGACATGAAAGTAGTGGTATAGAAACATTTCAGAAACATTGACTGGCTTGTTTGAATATGGTATGAAATAGTGTGAAATGTTTATAAAGCCTCTAATTTCTCAGTTCAACTGAAGTGTAACTTACAAGGAGGTAAGTGGCAGGTGGTGATATTAGAGAAGTAGGTAGAAGAATTGATTTGCCCTAAGCCATACATCTAGTAAGTGGAAAATTAATTATTTAAAACTTAGTACTCTCTGCCTCCAAAGGTTATGCTTTTTCCACTACACTTGTGATTTGTGATGTCTCTTTCTTTGATACATATCATTTGTTGAAATAAGTTCTTATGCAGAATGCACAATGTATATAAAATATAAGATTTAATGTGTTTTGATTGAAATAGGGGCTACAGTTGGCAGTCTCTTAGGTTGAAATTCATTTCTCTACAAGTACTCCTTTTCCCTCTCATGCCCTTCCCATTGTGCACATTGCATGGACTAAGTTTTATAGGAACTCAGAGGAGAAATTGGTTAATTCATTTGGAGGAAGTCATAGGAAGATTAATAAGAGAGGTGACATTAGACCTCAGCCTTGAGTAACAAACAGATATTTACCAGACACAGAAGAGAGGAGTAAGACTTCAGAAAGGATAGGGGATGGAAATGAGTGCAGAAAAGTAGTTTTGACCTACTTTTTCCTAAGGAACTTGGACATTAACCTGTGAGCAATAGGGCATCATTAAAAATTTTTCAGCAGGAGCATGCCACAAGCAAACTGACATTTTACAAAAATGATTCTGACATTAGTGTGTAGAATGGAATGGGATATCAGAAAAGCCAGGGAAGGTAGGTCATTTAGGAGGTTATTATTTCAGCAAGAAATGAGGTGGGTCTGAATTTATACCCTCGTAGTTAAAATGGCTCTCCACTCTGAATTGAGGTAAGATAATGGAAGTGATTTATTATTATCTGATTATTCAGTATTTAGGTCTGGGTACCCTAATTCTCAGCAAAATAGATTAACTGAAGGGGTTTCTCACGAAGAAAATTAAACCTTGATTTGACATTTTGTCTGATAACTTGGTGGTCCATTACTGGTTGCCTTTGGAAATATAATTCATAAACTTTAGAAAGTGCCTAGTTGCTTTGTGATTTTTTCCTTTGCTTTAGAATGAGTTTTTTAAAAACAACAATTCAGCAAAACCACACAGAAGTTCTATGACCCACACTTTTTCTATATTTCTCAAAAGTGTTCCACAGCTTGACTAGATACAATGTAGATGCTTTCTTGTGTGCTAGAGTACTCTCTAGGCTTACTTGTTTCTTAGAATATAGGGTATGCATCTGAGGATCAGTGAAAAAAATCCATCTGAATATAGGATTTAATACTTTTGGAAATAAAATAACATAATTTATAAATCATATATTATTTTCTTTTCTTTTTTTTTCTTTAAGATCTTATTTATTTATTTGACAGACAGAGGTCACAAGTAGGCAGAGAGGCAGGCAGAGAGAGAGGGGGAAGCAGGGTCCCCACTGAACAGAGAGCCCAATGCAGAGCTTGATCCCAGGACCCCGGGATCAAGACCCAAGCCGAAGGCAGAGGCCTAACCCACTGAGCCACCCAGGCACCCCTTATATTATTTTCTTTGAAATCCACATTAACTACTGTTATTTTAGGCCATTTTACATCCTATATTGGCCAATCCTTATATTTGGCTAAATATATATGCTTCTAACTGTTTTTGAAGCCTTTAAAGTTTTTATTCATGTCAAAGAGGCTTGATGCAGAGGAGAAGGCATCAAATATGAAAGCTTCTTTACTTTTCTGATGAATGTGGTTTAAAATATTCAACCATAGAGACATTTGTACCATACATAAAGCCAAGTGTTGTTCCTATTTTCAAAACCAAGTTGTGAAGAAAACAGAAGAAATTTAAATGTTTTCCAATAAGGCTAATATAGTGAAAATCAGTCCCCTTATAAGTTCCTATGTCCAAGTCAATCTTATGTGACTCAAACATATGGTAGTGCTGCATATGAAACCAAAAGGAATTTCTAGCAAAGAGTCCTTTACAATTTAAGATTATGGTCTCTACACACTGTGGTGCAAGTTTTGTCTTAGAAACTTACATAGTTTCTAAGACACTTACATAGGAGCATCTGACCTCACAATTAATGGTGTTTCTTTCTTCCCTCCTCACTTCCCTTCACCTCATTATAATCTACTTGAGTTTGGACCAACACAATTTAGTTATCATCTCTTATTTCTTGCCTTTTCTCCTTTAATGCAAAACGCCATGATTTTCGAGGGCATTTCTTCACGGCAGATAGATTATTCCATTCTTTATTTATTTAAGCATGAATACTCAGGCTATGAATTAATTATGTTTTCTTTATGATAGTGGTGGGATAGAAAACTTGGAATGTAGCTTCTTTGCCAACTTTCACTTTCTTACCTCATCTATTTTCCCTTCTGTTTTTCCACTTTTCCTTTTTTTTAATATTTCTTTTATCTGTAGTCCAAAGAAACAGGAAGTGGATGATGAGCTGAGAGTGGTGTAGGAGCAGGGACATCCAATTCCTTTTCTACATTTCAGACCTTCATTTATGTGGTATCAGCATAAGTGGCTGCGATGTGAAAATACACAATTAAATCTTTCTGTCAATTGGTGGTATTACTGGTTCATAAGAGCTAAGTGTTAAATTTTCAGAAATTTTGTGAGCTGAGTGTTAAACCACTTATTATTAAAAATTAAATTATATGAACTTACAATTAAGTAAGTTATAATAAAAAGTAACAGTATTTATCAATCCTTAATTATTTTGCTACATTTTGCTATTATCTATAATCTTAAGGTTATTTACATCTGTTGCACCCACATAGTGGGAATACTATACAATGGTGTGCCACTGTACATCATTTCTCAATTCTGCCTTCAATGATATCATATTGTTAGCTTGAAACTGGACATAGTATTTACACTATGGACATTGGCAAATGCTACAAATAATGATTTGATTAATTGTTTGTTGATTTTTTAAACCTAAGAATCAGCAAACTATAATCTATGGGTCAACTATAGCTTGCCATTTATTTTGTAAATAAAGTTTTACTGAAATGTAGCCAGTACCAGTACTTCAGTGATGGAATTGAATAGTTGCAAAAGATACCGAATGGCTTGCCAAAAACAAAATAGTTATGGTATGTCACCCTACATAAAAAAAATTGCCAACTCTAGGTCTAAATTTAAGAATGTGGTAGAAAATGCTAACAAGGGGACAAGATGGCGGGGTACTAGGAAGAGGCATCTTTTCAGCTGGTACCCCAAAGTGAGCTGATTACCTACCAAAGAACTCCGATCACCCATGAAATCAGCCTGAGATCAGAATTATACACGTCTGGATCTCTACAGGGGCAGAAGACGCCAGTGAGCAGGTAAAGCGGAATGGGAACAGGGGACTGATATCGGAAGATAAACAAAAGGGGGAGGGAGCCACCAGAGGCGACCGGTGCAAAAGTAATACCCCGATACGAGCGAGAGTGCCCTGCGTCTGGGGACCAGCATTAACTTGGAGACTGGTTGAAAGCACTCCAAAAGAGCAAAGGATTGCAGGGGCAAATTGTGGGAATCGGGGCGGCTAGGGACAGGGGCTTAAGTCCCCGGTCCCAGACGGCCTCCCCGGCGCGGAGGCAGAGAGAGTGCGGCGGAGAAACCGGCTCCTGGTCCCTAAGCCGCCAGCGCGCCCCAGAGCGCGGGGGTTCCGGCTCCTGTGAGGGGATGGGAGCTGCACCGGTCTGCAGAACGCACACTAGCCCTACCACAAAGCTTGAGATGCGCGCGCACGTCCCTCCAGCTCTCCTGGGTTTCTAAGGCCCGGGGGCGCTTCTTGACCCGCGCCATTGTTTCAAAGTCTAAGCCGCTCGTGAAACTCTTTCCCGGACAGAGGCGCGCAAAAGCCCAGCCTGCGGCTTACGGACCAGCGCCCCGTTCTCAGTGCCCCAGACGCGCGCCCGACCCACAGCCACCTCTGAAAAGAGGTGCGCGCAAGCCGGGCACTCCCAGCCCGGGCCGGCGGCAAAATCTCAGTGTGCGATCGCTGCTTGGAACCTCTCTGGCGGTCAGGAGCTCCCAGACAGCCACCACTGCCTTGGCTTTGGGGACGAGCAAAAGATCCTGCGCCCCCAGGGTCTTTAACTTGGAACCTGCACTGCCAGCGGCCAAGGGGGAATTTATTCAGCTTCTGCACCCAGACTGAGGCTTCTCTCTGAGACGGAGATCAGGAAGTGTTCCAGGGTGCACCTTGACTGCACCAGAGTTGATACATCCAGCTACATCTGTTCAGTCTTCTCCCACCAAAATGACTAGGAGGAGGAATGCCCAACAGAAGAAAAATACAGAGGATGGACCTTCTGCAATAGAGCTAACGGCTATCAACATAGACAATATGTCGGAAAGAGAATTCAGGCTAACAATTATCCAGGCAATAGCTAGGTTGGAGAAAGTCATGGATGACCAAACAGAATTGATTAGGGCCGAACTGAAAGCGACCAGACAGGATGTTCACAATGTTAGGGCAGAGCTCAAAGCTACCAGGGAGGAGGTCCACAAAGCTCTCAATGAGTTCCAATCCAATCTAAACTCTCTCAAAGCTAGGGTAACTGAGACAGAAGATAGAATTAGTGATCTGGAAGACAAACAGATAGAGAGAAAGGATCAGGAGGAAGCCTGGAACAAACAGCTTAGATCCCACGAAAGCAGAATTAGGGAAATAAATGATGCCATGAAGCGTTCCAACATCAGAATTATTGGAATTCCTGAAGGGGAGGAGAAAGAAAGAAGTCTAGAAGATATCGTGGAACAAGTCCTTCACGAAAATTTTCCGAATCTCGCGAATGAAACCAGCGTTCATGTACTAGAGGCTGAACGGTCTCCACCCAAGATTATACACTCCAAAGAAACATCACGACACCTGATAGTCAAATTGAGAAATTATAATTGCAGGTATAATCTCTTGAAAGCTGCCAGGGCAAAGAGGCTCCTTACTTACAGAGGGAAGCCCATCAGAATAACATCAGACCTGTCCACAGAGACCTGGCAAGCCAGAAGAGGCTGGCAAGATATATTCAGGGCACTAAATGAGAAGAACATGCAGCCAAGAATACTTTATCCAGCAAGACTGACATTCAAAATGGATGGAGAGATAGAGTTTCCAAGACCGGCAAGGCTTAAAAGACTATGCAACCACCAAGCCGACACTGCAGGAAATATTAAGGGGGGTTCTATAAAAGAGGAAAAATCCCAAGAATAGCATTGAACAGAAATATAGAGACATTCTACAGAAAGAAAGACTTCAAAGGTAACTCGATGTCAATAAAAACGTATCTATCAATAATCACTCTCAATGTGAATGGCCTAAATGCACCCATAAAACGGCACAGGGTTGCAGATTGGATAAAACGACAGGACCCATCCATATGCTGTCTACAAGAGACCCATTTTGAACCTAAAGGTACACGCAGACTGAAAGTGAAGGGGTGGAGAAGCATCTTTCATGCCAATGGGACTCAAAAGAAGGCTGGGGTAGCGATTCTCATATCAGATAAATTAGACTTCAAACTAAAGACTGTAGTCAGAGATACAGAAGGACACTACATAATCCTTAAAGGGACTATCCACCAAGATGATCTAACAATTGTAAATATCTATGCTCCCAATATGGGAGCAGACAATTACTTAAGAAAACTGTTAATCAAGATAAAGAGTCATATTGATATGAATACACTAATCATAGGAGATCTTAACACGCCTCTTTCAGAACTAGACAGATCATCGAAGCAGAAAATCAATAAAGAAACAAGAGCATTGAATGACACATTGGACCAGATGGACTTCATAGATATATACAGAACATTCCACCATAAAACAGCAGAATACTCATTCTTCTCAAGTGCACACGGAACCTTCTCCAGAATACCACATACTGTGTCACAAATCAGGACTCAGCTGATACCAAAAGACTGAGATTATTCCCTGCATATTCTCAGATTACAACGCTTTGAAACTGGAGCTCAATCACAAGGAAAAGTTCCGAAGGAATTCAAACACCTGGAAGCTAAAGACCACCTTGCTTAAGAACGCTTGGATCAACCAGGAGATCAAAGAAGAACTGAAACAATTCATGGAAACCAATGAGAATGAAGACACTTCGGTCCAAAACCTATGGGATACAGCAAAGGCGGTCCTAAGGGGAAAATATATAGCCATCCAAGCCTCGCTCAAAAAAATTGAAAAATCCAGAACACACCAGCTGTCTCTACACCTTAAAGAACTGGAGGATCAACAACAAATCAAACCAACTCCACACATAAGAAGGGAAATCATCAAGATTAGAGCTAAGATCAATGAGGGAGAAACCAGAGATACAGTAGAACGTATCAATGAAACTAGAAGCTGGTTTTTTGAAAGAATCAATAAGATCGATAAGCCACTGGCTACACTAATCCAAAAGAAAAGAGAGAAATCCCAAATTCATAAAATTATGAATGAAAAGGGAGAGATCACAACTAACGCCAAGGAAGTAGAAACAATCATCAGAAGTTATTACGAACAGTTATATGCAAATAAGCTTAGCAACCTAGATGAAATGGATGCATTCCTGGAAAAATATAAACTACCAAAATTGAAGCAGGAAGAAATCGACAACCTGAATATACCGATATCTAATAACGAGATTGAAGCAGTGATCAAAAACCTCCCAAAAAACAAGAGCCCAGGACCTGACGGATTCCCTGGGGAATTCTACCAAACCTTCAAAGAAGAAATAACACCTATACTCCTGAAGCTGTTTCAAAAAATTGAAGCAGAAGGAAAACTTCCAGACTCTTTCTATGAAGCCAGCATTACCCTGATCCCCAAACCAGGCAAGGACCATACCAAAAAGGAGAATTTCAAACCAATATCACTGATGAATATGGATGCTAAGATTCTCAACAAGATCCTAGCCAACAGGATCCAACAACACCTTAAAAAGATTATCCACCATGATCAGGTGGGATTCATCCCTGGGCTACAAGGATGGTTCAACATTCGTAAATCAATCAATGTGATACAACAAATTAATATGAGAAGAGAGAAGAACCACATGGTCCTCTCAATTGATGCAGAAAAAGCATTTGACAAAATCCAACATCCGTTCCTGATTAAAACGCTTCAAAGTATAGGGATAGAGGGAACATTCCTGAACCTCACCAAATCTATCTATGAAAGACCCACAGCAAATATCATCCTCAATGGGAAAAAGCTTGCAGCCTTCCCATTGAGATCAGGAACAAGACAAGGATGCCCACTTTCACCACTCTTGTTCAACATAGTATTAGAAGTCCTAGCAACAGCAATCAGACAACAGAGAGAAATAAAAGGTATCCAAATTGGTAATGAAGAAGTCAAACTCTCTCTCTTCGCAGATGACATGATTCTTTATATGGAAAACCCAAAATACTCCACCCCCAAACTACTAGAACTCATACAGCAATTCAGCAGCGTGGCAGGATACAAAGTCAATGTGCAGAAATCAGTGGCTTTCTTATACACTAACAATGTAAATACAGAAAGGGATATTAGAGAATCGATTCCATTTACTATATTACCAAGAACCATAAGATACCTGGGAATAAACCTAACTAAAGAGGTAAAGGATCTATACTTGAGGAACTATAGAACACTCATGAAAGAAATTGAAGAAGACACAAAAAGATGGAAGACCATTCCATGCTCTTGGATCGGAAGAATAAACATTGTTAAAATGTCTATACTGCCTAGAGCAATCTATACTTTTAATGCTATTCCGATCAAAATTCCACCAGCATTCTTCACAGAGCTGGAGCAAATAATCCTAAAATTTGAATGGAATCAGAAGAGACCCCGAATCGCTAAGGAAATGTTGAAAAACAAAAATAAAGCTGGCGGCATCACCTTACCTGATTTCAAGCTTTATTACAAGCTGTGATCACCAAGACAGCATGGTACTGGCATAAAAACAGACACATAGACCAGTGGAACAGAGTTGAGACCCCTGATATGGACCCTCAACTCTATGGTCAATTAATCTTTGACAAAACAGGAAAAAATATACAGTGGAAAAAAGACAGTCTCTTCAATAAATGGTGCTGGGAAAACTGGACAGCTATATGTAGAAGAATGAAACTCGACCATTCTCTTACACCGTACACAAAGATCAACTCCAAATGGATAAAAGACCTCAATGTGAGACAGGAATCTATCAGAATCTTAGAGGAGAACATAGGCAGTAATCTCTTTGATATCAGCCACAGCAACTTCTTTCAAGATACATCTCCAAAGGCAAAGGAAACAAAAGCGAAAATAAACTTCTGGGACTTCATCAAAATCAAAAGCTTCTGCACAGCAAAGGAAACAGTCAAAATAACAAAAAGGCAACCCACGGAATGGGAGAAGATATTTGCAAATGACAGTACAGACAAAAGGTTGATATCCAGGATCTATAATGAACTCCTCAAACTCAACCCACACGAAACAGACAAACACATCAAAAAATGGGCAGAAGATATGAACAGACACTTCTCCAATCAAGAAATACAAATGGCTATCAGACACATGAAAAAATGCTCATCATCATTAGCCCTCAGGGAGATTCAAATTAAAACCACATTGAGATATCACCTTACACCAGTTAGAATGGCCAAAATTAACAAAACAGGAAACAACATGTGTTGGAGAGGATGTGGAGAAAGGGGAACCCTCTTACACTGTTGGTGGGAATGCAAGTTGGTGCAGCCTCTTTGGAGAACAGTGTGGAGATTCCTCAAGAAATTAAAAATAGAGCTTCCCTACGACCCTGCAATTGCACTCCTGGGTATTTACCCCAAAGATACAGATGTCGTGAAAAGAAGGGCCATCTGTACCCCAATGTTTATAGCAGCAATGGCCACAGTCGCCAAACTATGGAAAGAACCAAGATGCCCTTCAATGGATGAATGGATAAGGAAGATGTGGTCCATATACACTATGGAGTCTTATGCCTCCATCAGAAAGGACGAACACCCAACTTTTGTAGCAACATGGACGGGACTGGAAGAGATTATGCTGAGTGAAATAAGTCAAGCAGAGAGAGTCAATTATCATATGGTTTCACTTATTTGTGGAGCATAACCAATAGCATGGAGGACAAGGGGCATTAGAGAGGAGTAGGGAATTTGGGTAAATTGGAAGGGGAGGTGAACCATGAGAGACTATGGACTCCGAAAAACAGTCTGAGGGGTTTGAAGTGGCGGGGGGGTGGGAGGTTGGGGTACCAGGTGGTGGGTATTATAGAGGGCACAGCTTGCATGGAGCACTGGGTGTGGTGAAAAAATAATGAATACTGTTTTTCTGAAAATAAATAAATTGGGAAAAAAAATAAAAGCTCATGGTGGGGGGGTGGGGGGTTGGGGTACCAGGTGGTGGGTATTATGGAGGGCATGGATTGCATGGAGCACTGGGTGTGGTGAAAAAATAATGAATACTGTTTTTCTAAAAATAAATAAATTGAAAAAAATAAAAATGCTAACATTGCAGATTAAATTTACAAGTGTAATGTGTCTATAGATGTGACACTCTGGGTAACACACACACACAAACACACACAGCAAATACAACATTTTCCAGCATGACACAATATAAAATAATCAGAATATACTGCTTATGTTAAGAAAAATATAAATAAAAGTGTCAATTAGTGCTACATTTATTTGGACCAATTTTGAATATAGCTGGGTTGTATACTCTGAGGGGAGTTATTTATTTTTTATTTAGTTATATAGCACCTAGCAATACTGAACACATTGCAACCACTCAGCTGATTTCTGTGAATTATAAATGATTCTTACCTGAAAGGAAACCATTACTTTATATTCATATAAAACTAATTCTCCAAAAAAAATCAAATATAGATAGATAGATAGATAGATATTACCTAACAAACTTTGAAGGACACAGAGTTGAGATTATTAGCTATATTTGGCCAATAAGAACCATGAGACCCATGAATGTTAAACACTTTGCTACCTAAAGTATGGTTTCTAGATGAGCAGCAGCATCTCATCACTTTTGACCTTGTTAGATGTGCAAAATGCACTACTTCAAGTGTATTCCAAATTTACTGCTCCAGAAACAGCATGTTAACAAAATTCCCAGCTCATTCCTGTGCACATAAAGCTAGAAGAAGGACTTCTGAGATGAGTGTTCTTGCATACTGCCTACCTAATATACTATACTTTCATATTTCAAAATACAAGAACTAAGACAATACTCCAGTTTCTTGGATTCAACAAATAGCAGAAGAAAAATATTTATTCATTCCAATCTGTTTTCCTTTTTAGCTATTGTATGATTTTATTCTCACAAACTTCTTCTATGACATAGGATGAACATTGTTATGCCTTTACCAATAATGAGTTAATAAAGACACAGATAATTTATTGCTGTTTTAATCAACTTTAAACAGTATGTTAGTGACAGACTCATCAGGTGAGGTTTTTATTTTTATTTATTTATTTTTATTTTATTATTTTGTTACATATTTTATTTATTTATTTTACAGACAGAGATGGCAAGTAAGCAGAGAGGCAGGCAGAGAGAGGAGGAAGCAGGCTCCCTGCTGAGAAGAGAGACTGGAAGTGGGCCTCTATCCTAGGACTCTGGGATCATGACCTGAGCTGAAGGCAGAGGCTTTAACCCACTGAGTCACCCAGGCACCCCCCAGGTGAGCTTTTTATATCAGTTACTTTCATACAAAACTCATCAAGAGGAATTGGGAGAGATGATTATCTGATAAATTTAATCTGTCTGGGTATTTCAGGCTCTTGAATAACCACTCTCACTCATCCATTCCAGAAAATTCATAAAAAAAATAGGAAATTAAGTGTTTAAGTTGGAAGTAACTGTGTGATTTTGTATAGGTCCAGTCTCTACCTATTTAGCCTTCATACAGGGACATTTTCATCCCTAAAATTTCTAATTATAGAAAATATTTGATTACCAACAATAAACAAAGTAATTACAAATGTCTTATTTTTAGTTAAAAATCAGTAAATTAATTATTCATAAGGTTAACTATGTGATTCTTTTTAAAAATAATGTGCTATTTAGTCTACTAACATAGTAGAACCAGTGAAGAAGTGCAAAGTTCATATTCATGTGTAGAGTGGTATCACTGGTTAGATAAATTTATGAGTATTTAATGATCAATAATAACTTATTGTATATTATATTTTATTTTGAATATCATTACAATTAAAAATGTATTATCTTTATTATACAATAAATTTTTACTTCTTCAAGGTACCCCTTCCTGTTCTTCCATCCCAAGACAGCTAGACAGAGATATTTGTGCAGTGTCTCCATTAATCCTGCATATGCTAGATGGTATCTGAAGCACAGCAGGTTTCTAAAGAAATTAATTTGTCTTGACAACAGATCCAAAGATTTGAGTTCAGGGATCACTTGGCAATTCCCTTAAAACCAAGCCCAGTAAGTAAACAAAAAAACTGATAAGAACAGTTCTAAAAGATGACACAGAGGATAGAACTAAGAATCAACCTGCTGTGTATTTATTTGTAAATGCTTCTATTAAACTAGCTTTCAGAAGCTTTAGGCTTGTTAGAATTCATACATGCTGATTTATGAATGTTTTCATAATATATCATTCAACAAATACTACAAACTTACATTTCAAACCAATTATTTAAGAATAAATGATAACTTTAGTTAATCATTAACAAGAGCTCATTATGGCTATTGGATAACAGTTATTAATTATTTTTAATATTTGAAATTTTGAGAACAACTTTTCAATATTCTATTGTGATTCAAAATTTACAAAATCAGTTTATCCTTATTAGAATTTTTTTAATATTTTCTTTGTTTTTTAATTTCTTTTCAGTGGTCCAGAATTCATTGTTTATTTTTTTATTTTTTTTATTTCTTTTTTTTCCTTTTTTTTATTTTTTATTTTTTTTCCAATTTATTTATTTTCAAAAAACATTATTCATTTTTTTTGTTTATGCACCACACCCAGCGCTCCATGCAATATGTACCCTCCACGATACCCACCACCAGACTTACCCAAACTCCCACCCCCCACCCTCAAAAACCCTCAGTTAGTTCCTCAGAGTAAAAAGTTAATATATAAAAATAATGATTCAAAAATCACTTAGTAGTAGTATAGTATTAGGTAATAAAGAAAAAAATATTTTATATGTTCATTATACAGTTTTTCATTCAAATTTTGAAAATTAATTTAAATAAACTATTTTATTTCTATTTTTAAATAACCCTTTCAAATAACAATTTATTGAACACTGAGAAAGGCTAAAAATAGCCTACATGTTAGCATTACCAGTGTTTTATTCTTTTTTTAATTTATTATTTATTTTCAGCATAACAGTATTCATTATTTTTGCACCACACCCAGTGCTCCATGCAATCCGTGCCCTCCATAATACCCACCACCTGGTAACCCGACCTCCCACCCCCTGACCCTTCAAAACCCTCAGATTGTTTTTCAGAGTCCATAGTCTCTCATGGTTCACCTCCCCTTCCAATTTCTCCCAACTTCCTTCTCCTCTCTATCTCCCCATGTCCTCCCTGCTATTTGTTATGCTCCACAAATAAGTGAAACCATATGATAACTCTCTCTGCTTGACTTATTTCACTCAGCATAATCTCTTCCAGTCCCGTCCATGTTGCTACAAAAGTTGGGTGTTCGTCCTTTCTGATGGAGGCATAATACTCCGTAGTGTATATGGACCACATCTTCCTTATCCATTCGTCGGTTGAAGGGCATCTTGGTTCTTTCCACAGTTGGGCGACCGTGGCCATTGCTGCTATAAACATTGGGGTACAGATGGCCCTTCTTTTCACTACATCTGTATCTTTGGGGTAAATACTCAGTAGTGCAATTGCAGAGTCATAGGGAAGTTCTATTTTTTATTTCTTGAGGAATCTCCACACTGTTCTCCAAAGAGCCTGCACCAACTTGCATTCCCACCAGTGTTTTATTCTTACACTGCTTTTTTCATGCTAAGGTATTAAATGAACATTGTTTCTTCCTAGGGTTCATGTTTGTACTTTATTCATACTACAGGTATCAGATGCTGTTTGTGCTAATTTTTGTTTCTGTTCTTTTAGTGGTTAACCCACCATATGAAGGAAAATAAAAGAACATAATCAAATTGGTAATTGGAAATGTTGAAAATGTATAATTTACCTGGGACTGAAAGGGATCTTAGAAGTCACTAATATGTATATTATTTTTCTTTATACATGTAAGAAAATTTACAAGAATTTTCCTTTTTTATACCAAGAACTTTCTTCTTCTTCATCTTCATTCTATTATATATCTTCATGAAGATATATAACAGAATAAGTAATGTAATTGAGATATGTAGAAAACACAAAAAGAAAATCTGAAAGTAAAACCCAACTTTAATTTCATTGACCAGGGATGTGTTCTGAGTCAGAGTTTTAATGCATACAAAGAGAAATGTGAATGTATTTTTAAAAGAATAATAGAATATTTGATAAACATGGCTATGTATCTAATTCCATGGGGCATATATGATTATCCCCACCATCTCACGTTTTTATTTATAATGAATTTTGGCTCTGTTCTTTAATACAATGATTGCAAACCTCTCAAAAAATTCACTATTCTTCCTCACATAAACTTTTCAAGGAAAACGTGAATGTCTTGTAATAAGAAGAAATATTAAAGTAGTAAAGATCCCAGGGAAATAGACAGACTTAATTAATCTATCCAAATTTCCAATGCACAGCAACAACTCAAAAGGAAGGGTCATGTTGTGGGAGTTTTTATATCACTGTGTAAGTGTGGATGGCCACTTGCCAGCATCTCCATAGCTAAGGGCTTAAAAGGGCTATCTCTATCATTTTAGAAAAATGATACATGTGCTTAAATTGGAATTTAATTTATATATTTCTGTTCACACATTTCTAATACGTTTTCCATATACTGGAAAATAACTAGGTACCCACTAAATTTCAAATTCCTTTTGATTTTTTTTTATTTTGAATTTCGAACTTAATACATCTTGGAGAAAAACACTGCTATATATAAATGTTTATAATTGAATTATGCAGTAAGCTTAAAATATGTCAATAGATTTACTTTTAGCAAACAATTGAGCTAGGGTAGTTCATACTCATATGTTGTTTATTACATAAGGAACAATTAAAACAGTTTATGTGCTTCCTAATTAATTCTTCTGTTTTTTTTTGATACCAAATCAAATTGGACTACAATTCCCCTTAATACATCATTCTGTAACAGATGAAAAATGAACAATATAAATTTTGTTATATACAATAAATTCATGTCTTTCAACACACAGGACAATGAATATTTTCAGTTTAGACCAAAAGTCAATATATAGTTTTTTAATGCCATTTTCCCAATGTTACCTACTTGTTTGAATGGACTTTCTGCATATTAGCTGATGGTCTTATAAGAACAAGAATAAACTTTTGAATATTTTTTTCCTTTTGAATTATGGTTCATACATGCCTAACTGTGTCCTATAAGATATTTTCCCTGGAGAACTATTATAATGCAGCTCACATTGTCACTCACCTACACTGCTGAACTTGCTATCAAATAATGTGCAGAACAGTACAAGTTATTATGTGTCATAGGACAGATTTATGATAAACTAAGCCTGAAACAAAGTAATGAATTCTTGACACTTATCCTGTCTCTAATAACTTGACTACTAATTCTATCAGATTTAATTTTAAATAAGGAAGTTACATTTCCTCTCTTTATATTATATAGAATCCCTCATATATTGCCTAGGTGAATATGGTTTATGACTATATGCTTTTCTTTCTAAAAAAATAGAAGTGGACATTTTTCTTTAAGCCATTAAACCAGTTACTAGAGGTCATCATAACTCTTCTTTCAGATTAAATTTTGGAGTACACTTTCGGTTTGTGCAAATTAAAATAACTATCTTTTTTCAGTGAAACCATGTAGAACTATATTTGAATTGGAAATATCAGGATAAACTCATGAGATGAGTTATATTTAAAATTTAAAAATAATAAAATAACTATCTTTTAACAACTTTCAGAGACACTCTTAATCTCACAAAACAAACTGAGGGTTGCTGGGGGGAGGGGGGTTGGGAGAAGGGGGGTGGGGTTATGGACATTGGGGAGGGTATGTGCTTTGGTGAGTGCTGTGAAGTGTGTAAACCTGGTGACTCACAGACCTGTACCCCTGGGGATAAAAATATATGTTTATAAAAAATAAAAAAATTAAAAAAAACAAAAACAAACAAACAGAACAACTTTTAGAGACAATAATTTTCTCTAAAATATGAGAGACATTTTTACATTATTGTAAATAATAATGTTGCACATTATGAAAATGTACTCTACTATAGTGAAACTCAACAAATTGTAAGCAGACATAGTTTTTAAAAAATCTTTGTGTCTGTTGAGCCCTTTGTGAACTTTATTAGAGTGGAATACATCTGTATGTGCATGTTGATGGGGGTAGGGGGAGGGCAGAAAGGGAATATAGAGAGAGTATGGTGGCTTATAGATATAGCTTATGTAAAATAATGCTCAGAGGAATTAATCCTTTAGGTTTGGTCACTGAGTCCTTTCAATTGCTGCCTTAATGATGCTCTAGTATGTGAAGCCACAAACAGGGAAAGAAGTGAAGATGTGGAAAAGAAAATAAGTTCTTACCATAATTTAGTTCTTCAGTGCTTGGAATGGTACCTCTCTTTAAAGTCACTTAAAATCCAAGAGAATTGTACCACAGAGTATATATGAATACACACACACACACACACACACGCGCACATATATGTGTATATACACATATATATGTGCATATATATATGCACACATAAACACACACATACATATACACAATAATGCATACCTATATATTTGGATGTGTGTGTGTATTTGAATGTGTATATATATATTTGAATGTATATGTATGTGTGCATGTATATTATATATATGTTTGAGAATAGCTTATATTCTTAGGATAGGAAAAAGTAATGTTTGAAGAAGGAAAACACTGGTATTTATTAGAATGCTTGTTAGTAATTCAATCTATTTGAATACACTGAGCTACATTGAGGTATAATTATTATATAAATAGTACACATTTTTTATTTATGCATTTTGATAATTTAGCACATATGCATATTCCTATGATATCATCACCAAAATCAAAGTACTCAATGTATTAGCCACCGCCAAAGATTTTAGGTTTTTATTTTTTGTGTGGTAAGAGCACAGTCTGATCATGTTTTGTCATCACTTTTAAGAGAACATGGCAATAGAAAAATCAGTAAACTGCTATAAAGATTACAAAGTGTTTTCATTCACTCATCAAATATTTATAAATTGACTACTTTGTGTTATGTACTCCATTTTTTGTCATAAATAAGACAGTAGGTATACAAGACAGTAGGCATTACCAACTCTCAAGGAATTTAGTCTTAAAGTAATTGTAGATGTTAAAAACAGTAACATAAATTACTAATTTAAATTAAAAAATACCACAAAAAAGAAATACAGGATGCTTCTTACAAGACTGCTTGCAGGGTGGTTAGGAAAGGCATTCTGTATCTCCTTTGAAATTCACAAACTCTGTGAGGTAGTAAGAGCCAGTATTATCATTTTCTCTATTTTGAACATGTACTAACTGGAGGTCTAAGAAAGTGGAAAAACAAAGATTCAAATATAGATTTTTTGAGAGTTTTACTGTGCCATGCTCCTTTCCTGGCAGCAGTAATTTGACAATTGAGTATTATGACAAATTTCCTCTAAATTTACTCCTGAAAGATTTGTACACTTCCAAAAGTTGTTTTTATTTCCCTTCTCCAAATCATCTCTCTTCACCTTAAAATCTCATGTCATAAGTAAACTATCTTCTTTTATTTTATTAAATTACTAACAGTGAATCATATTGAGTGAATGAGTTAATGTTTGGAACTTTAAATTCTCATATCAGGTTTTATGAGAGAAATTAAGTTCAGAAACGGAAAATAATTATAATGCTTGCATAAATGGAGTAAAATATTTTCTTCCTATCCTTGACCTTTCTTAAACACTCTATTAAATACACCCTATTAAAATGCACCCTATTAAATAAACTCTATTAAGAGTCGTACATGAAATGAAACAGAACAAGTAAATGGTATGATTTTTTTATCTTTTGAAAAAGAGAAAGAAAAACAAAAAAAATAAAACATATAAACAAACAAACCCAAAGAAGTAGGATTTGTTTTTTTTTTTTTCAGCTGAAGTGGAGTCACACAAATTTTATTAAACAGAATTTTTGATAATAGAATCATAGTTTATAAATTCTTTTGTTTATAAAGCATCACTTCCAAACTTGAAGAGGATTTGTTTTCTTTTTTTAAGATTTTATTTATTTATTTGACAGAGAGAAATCACAAGTAGATGGAGAGGCAGGCAGAGAGAGACAGAGGGAAGCAGGCTCCCCGCTGAGCAGAGAGCCCGATGCGAGACTCGATCCCAGGACCCTGAGACCATGACCCGAGCCGAAAGCAGCGGCTTAACCCACTGAGCCACCCAGGCGCCCATAGGATTTGTTCTTTCTGCAGAGTTTAGAGTGGTGGAAGACAAAAGGTAGGATGAGGAAAAGTAGAAAGATTTTTTTTCCTTTTCTTTTTTTATTCACTGCAAACTCTGCTGAAAAGTTAAAAGAGAAACCTACTCAATGAAACAATAGTTCCTGCCACACCAAAGTGTTCATGGTTTTAGGAAAAATCATCAGCAGGCCTGGAGGTAAGATATAAGAGTCGTACATTGACAAGAGATAAAGTTGAAAAGAAAATGTTACTCTTTTTCATAGCTAACTTTATAAAGTTGATGAAGATGAGTTTTTCAACATGGGAAAGGAGTGAAATCATAAAGAAGACTACTACTCTGACTTATATGTGTTAAAACTGGAAAAGTGTGGATTTAGTCAAACAATTTAGTAAAGAATTATTCAATGAAGTCATTTGATAGAGTTTACTATTTTATTGATTGAATTGGCTAGTTAAGGAAACAATTTGTGGTTACTCCATGTAATCAAGACCTTGTGTCTAAGGGAAGTAATAACTTATTTTGTTCCATGCGTAACAAACTACACCTTGAGTACTGGGCTCAGTTACGGGAGCCACCATTACATGCTTAGTAATTAAATTTTAGCATGCATCTAACTTCATGTTATTTTTTTAAAAAAATATTTTTATCTGATCTTTCGTTCTGCTTTATTTATTTATTTATTATTTTCAGTTCTGTTTTATTTTACATGACATTGGGAGGTGCAAATAAATGAAACCGTATCTTCCTTTTTTTTTTTTTTTTTTGAAACCGTATCTTCTTGTTATATGGGGCCTCTAAAGATCTAATCCAGCTATTAGTGCCATATGTGAAGAGGGTAATTGATAAGCTGAATTCTATTGAGAGAGGTATAAACATACATTCAATCAGTCATGTCAGTCATAGGAAAGACTTGAAGTGGTAAGACTGACCAAGGTGAGATCACATAAAAAGGAGCTAAAGAAAATGGAGGACATTTGGCTTGTGAAAAGATTATTTTCTGTAATGAGGACTTGGGGTGGAAGTGGAGAGGAGAAGTCTTCAAATGTCTAAAGAACTACTCTAAAAACTTGATTGTTAAGATGCCAAGAAGCGAAATTAAATCAATAGATAGAATTTAAAGAGGCACACTTTATCTAAATACAAAGCGAAACTTTCTAACAGTCAAAACTGACCAAAAATGATATAGATTATCAGGACATATCAGATTCTCTGTCATGTGAGATGTTCAAATATCTGGTAACTGCATGTAGGGTTATTAGAATAATCAAATGTTGGCATCATGAGAAAAACAAATAAGATGTACAAAACGTGATTTTTATGCCATCAAATTTATTCACTTTTTTGGTTTTAAAATGTCTTTTCCTTTTTGAAATGGTGTTAGAAAAAAATTTAAATATTCTTTTTAAAAAATTTTTAATAAACATATAATGTATTTTTATCCCCAGGGGTACAGGTCTGTGAATCACCAGGTTTACACATTTCATAACACTCACCATAGCACATACCCTCCCCAATGTCCATAACCCCACCCCCCTTCACCCTACCCCCCTCCCCCCAGCAACCCTCAGTTAGTTTTGTGAGGTTAAGAGTCTCTTATGGTTTGTCTCCCGCCCAATACCATCTTCTTTCATTTATTCTTTTCCTACCCTCCAAAACCCCCATGTTGTTTCTCGACTTCCTCATATCAGGGAAATCATATGATAGGTGTCTTTCTCTGATTGACTTATTTCGCTATGCATAATATCCTCTAATTCCATCCACATCATCACAAATGGCAAGATTTCATTTCTTTTGATGGCTGTATAGTATTTCATTGTATATATATATATATATACACCACATCTTCTTTATCCCTTCATCTGTTGATGGACATCTAGGTTCTTTCCATAGTTTGGCTATTGTGGACATTGCTGCTATAAACATCCAAGTGCAAAAAAAGTTGGTAATTTATAAACATTCACAAAATAAAAGGAAATCTACTGGTTTGAGGAATTAACATTTTTGGAAGTACTGGACTAGATGACCCTTCCAGATTCTTTCCTATGTTGAGTGTCTGTGATTAAAATTTTGAACAGGTGGAGCACCTGGTTGGCTCAGTGGGTTAAATAAAGCGTCTGCCTTCGGCTCAGGTCATGATCTCAGGGTCCTGGGATCGACTTGGCATCTGGCTCTCTGCTTGGCAGGGAGCCTGCTTCCTCCTCTCTCTCTCTGCCTGCCTCTCTGCCTACTTGGGATCTCTGTCTGTCAAATACATAAATAATCTTTAAAAAAAATTTTGAAAGGGTGACCAAAAAAGTGGAAGTATCTTTATAATCATTTAGAAATTTTCATGAATAAATTTATCATATTATTATTTTTTTCTACTTCAGGCTAGGTCTGATTTGCCCAAAGGCTCTGTACCTCTAGCAAGGGAAGGAGAACTTACAAAGAGACACAAAGGATGTAGGTCTTATCTGTTGAACACATCCTGCTTCACAGTTTTGCTATTGCTAGCTGTATTCTGTGTTCTTCTCCACTGTTTTACTATGTCTCTTTGAGCTTCTTTGTCAAGTATTTTTCTGCATTAATGTCTCTAATATTTTAAATGATTATTCATTTGGAAGGTGTCATTAGAAAATAGGTCAAAGTAACTAGTGAATGAATAATTTCATGCATAAAAAGGAGTTATTTGGGGGATTATATTTGTAGTATTAGAGTCTTACAAAGATTATTTCACTCAGTTTTACTTAAAACCTTATGTTCTTGTTTGGCAGTACATTGTGTTGAATACATTCTCATGCTGACGAGATCATAATAATTTCCCAGAAAAGAGCTGTATCTGTGGTCTGCATGTGAGCATGTAAAAATGGTTGAAAATTTCATACCTGGACAAAGATATTTTACTTCTCTTAATTTGTTATTTTTCACATATAGCAATGAGGTTCAACACATCAAAAAATGGGCAGAAGATATGAACAGACACTTCTCCAATCAAGACATACAAATGGCTATCAGACACATGAAAAAATGCTCATCATCATTAGCCCTCAGGGAGATTCAAATTAAAACCACATTGAGATATCACCTTACACCAGTTAGAATGGCCAAAATTAACAAAACAGGAAACAACATGTGTTGGAGAGGATGTGGAGAAAGGGGAACCCTCTTACACTGTTGGTGGGAATGTAAGTTGGTGCAGCCTCTTTGGAGAACAGTGTGGAGATTCCTCAAGAAATTAAAAATAGAGCTTCCCTACGACCCTGCAATTGCACTCCTGGGTATTTACCCCAAAGATACAGATGTCGTGAAAAGAAGGGCCATCTGTACCCCAATGTTTATAGCAGCAATGGCCACAGTCGCCAAACTATGGAAAGAACCAAGATGCCCTTCAACGGATGAATGGCTAAGGAAGATGTGGTCCATATACACTATGGAGTATTATGCCTCCATCAGAAAGGATGAATACCCAACTTTTGTAGCAACATGGACGGGACTGGAAGAGATTATGCTGAGTGAAATAAGTCAAGCAGAGAGAGTCAATTATCATATGGTTTCACTTATTTGTGGAGCATAACCAATAGCATGGAGGACAAGGGGCGTTAGAGAGGAGTAGGGAATTTGGGTAAATTGGAAGGGGAGGTGAACCATGAGAGACTATGGACTCTGAAAAACAGTCTGAGGGGTTTGAAGTGGCGGTGGGGTGGGAGGTTGGGGTACCAGGTGGTGGGTATTATAGAGGGCACGGCTTGCATGGAGCACTGGGTGTGGTGAAAAAATAATGAATAATGTTTTTCTGAAAATAAATAAATTGGAAAAAAAAATCTGAAATATATGCGCTGTTTATGTGTAGATTTGACTGAAGATACAAAAGTAAGAATTTTTACTATTTTGGTACTTGTCTTGAGTAAATGCTACCTAAGATTTCAACAAAACTATTTTCTTAATAAAAATTTAATTAATTAATTAGTTAATTAAACATATTTTATTTATTTATTTGACAGAGGGTGGGATAGTAAGAGAGGAAACACAAGCAGGGGGAGTGGGAGAGGGAGAAGCAGAATCTTGCTGAGCAGGGAGCAGGATATGGGTCTCAATCCCAGGACCCTGGGATCACAACCTGAGCCAAAGGCAGACACACAACCGACTGAGCCACTCAGGCACCCCAAAGTTTATTTAATTTAGAATCTGAGATTATATGGTATGTTTGTGATAGAAAGTTCTGTATTTCTTTCTTTCTTTTTTTTTTTTTTTTTTAGTTTTTAAATTCCAGTTAGTTACCATGCAGTGTCATGTTAGCTTCAGGTATTCAATTTAGTTATTCAACAGTTATGTACAACGTCTGGTGCTCATCACAACATGCATGCTCCTTAATCCACATCACCTATTTAACTCCATTTTTAGAAGTTCGGGGATTTTTATTTTTCTTTAAAAGATGAAAGAAAATATTTCAACATTCATGTCTATTAAAGTATTATTGTAAAGACAGCTTGAGGAAAATTATGTAAGATACATTGAGTGCTTCAAATATTAAAATTCTTGTCTCTCATTTAACAAAACCTAGTTTTAACAATGATTAAACATATAGACATTAAGCAAATTCAGTTTGATTCAATACATTTTATTTAATGCAATTATTTAGACAGATAGGAATGTGATGGCTTCACTAAAAGTTCTATGTGTTGTGTTTACCATAAATAAATGAGAGAAAAATTGGAAAATTGGTGGCCCAAGCTGGAGAGCCTAGATGCATAAAAACTTCATGACTAAATCTACTACCTTGAGATGCTTTCCAAAAGCATCTTTTCAACTATTTTGAAGTTACCCATTTACCTTTTATTCTTTACAAAATGTTTAATAAAAGCATTTAAAAGGTAAAGTGGAAATTTTATTTCGTTTATTAAAAATATCCCAATAATCATATTGTGAAAAGGTGACACACTGAAGTTTTTATTTTTATTTTTCCAGATTATGTTCCAGAAGCTGGTATCACCACAAAGTAGTGGAAAAGCTGACCAAGTATTAAGAACCAGAGTGAAGTCTGCCCAGTGACATTGCTGCTTTCCTAAACATGTAATTATTTTTTTAAATTAATGCAGTTAAAACCTCATGAGATGTCCTCCTTATATAATTATAATTTCAACTCTTGCCTGAAAGTATCGGATCCACAAGTAGAAACTATATCTATTATAGTGCAGTGAATTCAGTAACATTAGATGACTAAACTCAGGGTTTAATTGTTCAGAGATAACTTGTAGCTTTACTTTGTTAACCATAAGATATAGAAATATCATTGCCTTAGTTACTCATATTTCTCCCACTACTCAAAATTCTGATTGCTTCACCAAACTGCTTCATATTTAGACACCTTCAGGCTCTCCTTATTTTCTTTTTCATATGATTTGATTTGTATTTGAATTCTATTTAGTTAACATATAGTGTAATATTGGTTCCAGGAGTAGAATTTAGCAACTCATCACTTATATATAACACCCAGTGTTCATCACAATTGCCTCTCTTAATGCCCATCACCCATTTAAGCCATCCCCCACACCTCCCTTCTATCACACATTGTTCTATATAGTTGAGTCTCTTAATGATTTGCTTCTTTCTCTTTTTTCTTCATGTACGTTCATCTCTTTTGTTTCTTAAATTCAACATATAACTGAAATGATACAATATCCCTGACTTTTTTCAATTAGCATAATACACTCTAGCTCTGTCCAGGATGTTGTAAATGACAAGATTTCATTATTATTAATGACTAATGATTATATATATATATATATATATATATATATATATATATATATATATGTGTGTGTGTGTGTGTGTATGTATGTATGTGTGAGTGTGTATATGTATATATAAAATTTGGCCATTGCTGACAATGTGGCTATAATCATAAAGGTGCATGTGACCTTCAAATTAGTATTTTTTTATCCTTTGAGTAAATACCTGGTAGTGCAGTTGCTGGGTTGTAGGGTAGCTCTATTTTCAACTTTTTGAGGAACATACATACTGTTTTCCAGAGTGGCTGTAGCAGTTCACATTCCCACCAATAGTGCAAGAGGGTTTCCCTTTCTCTGCACCTTATCAACATCTGTTGTTTCCTGTGTTGTTAATTTTAGCCATTCTGACATATGTGAGTTGGTATTTCATTGTGGTTCTGATTTGTGCTTCACTTTTGAGTGATGTTGACCATCTTTTCATCTGTCTCTTAGCCATCTGGATGTTTTCTTTGGAAGAATGTCTATTCATGTTTTATGCCCATTTTCTTAACTGGATTATTCAGTTTTTTGGGTGTTGAGCTTCAGAAGTTCTTTATAGATTTTGGATACTAACCGTTTAGTAGAAATTTCATCTGAAAATATTTTCTCCCATTCCAAATGTTGCCTTTTAGTTTTGTTGATTGTTTCCTTTACTGTGCAAAGGTTCTTTATCTTGATGAAGTCCCAATAGTTCACTTGTGCTTTTGTTTCCCTTGGTTCCAGGAATTCGTCTAGTAAGAAGATGTTATGGCCAATGTTAAGGAGTTTGCTGTCTGTGTCATCGTGTAGGATTTTAATGGTGTCTTGTCTCATATTTAGGTCTTTCAAAAATTTTGAATTTATTTTTGTGTATGGTATAAGATATTTGTCCAGATTCATTCTTCTGAATGTTGCTGTCCAGTTTTCCCAATACTACTTTTTGAAGAGGCTATCTTTTTTTCCACTGGATATTCTTTCCTGCTTTATTAAAGATTAGTTGATCATATAGTTATGGGTCCTCTTCTGCTCTTTCTATTCTGTTCGTTTGATCTATGTGTCTGTTTTTGTGTCGATACTATACTCTCTTAAGGTTTTTAATATCACTTGAAGTCTGGAGTTAAAATGCCTCTAGCTTTGTTCTTCTTTTTCAATATTGTTTTGGCCCTTTGAGGTCTTTAGTGGTTTCATACAAATATTAGATTGTATGTTCTAACTCTGTGAAAAATGCTAGTGGAATTTGATAGGGATTGCCTTAAATGTGTAGACTGATTTGGATATTATAAATTTTAACAATATTTGTTCTTCCAATCCATGAGCATGGGATGTTTTTCCAAATCCTTTTGTCATTTTCAATTTCTTTCATAAGTCTTTGAAAGTTTTTGGAGTACAGATCTTTTACCTCTTTGGTTAAATTTATTCCTAGGTATGTTATGGGTTTTGGTGAATTTGGAAATGGGATCAATTCCTTGATTTCTCTTTTTGCTGATTCATTATTGGTGTATTGAAATGCAACAGATTTCTATATATAGATATTTTTTCCTGCAAATTTGCTGAATTTATGTATCAGTTTTAGCAATTTTTGGTGTAATATTTTGGGACTTGTACATACAGTATCATTTCATCTGTGAATAATGAAAGTTTTGCTTCTTACTTGCCAAATTGGATGTTATTTATTTATTTGCTTGTTTGTTTATTTATTTTTGTCATTGTTGTTGTTGTCTGATTGCTGAGGCTAGGACTTCCAGGGCTATGTTAAACAGTAATGGTGAAAATGGATATACCTGTCTTATTCTTTACCATAGAGGAAAAGCACTCAGTTTTTCCCCATTGAGGATAATATGAGATGTGTGTATTTCCCATATGGCCTTTATGATGTTGAGGTATGTTCCATCTATCCCTACTTTGTTGAGGATTTTTATTAAGAATGGATATTGTAATTTGTCTAATTTTTTTTCTGCATCTGTTGGTAGCATCATATAGTTCTTATCCTTTCTTTTATTAATGTGGTGAATCATGTTGACTGATTTGGAAATATTCAGCAACCCCTTTAGCCCAGGAATACTTCCCACTTGATCATGGTGAATAATTCTTTGAATGTCCTGTTGGATTCAATTTGCTAGCATGTTAGAGAGAATTTTTGCATCCTTGTTCATCAGGGGTATTAGCCTGTAATTCTCCTTTTCAATGAGGTTTTTTTCTGGTTTGGGAATCAAGGTAATGTTGGCCTAGCATGAGTTTGGAAGTTTTACTTCCGTTTCCATTTTTGAACAATATGAGAATAATAGGTATTAATTCTTTTTAAATGTTTGGGAGAATTATCCTGTGAAGCCATCTGGCTTTGGACTTTGGTTTGTTGGGAGATTTTTGATTTCTGATTTAAATCCTTTGCTGGTTATGGGTCTCTTTAAAGTTTCTATTTCTCCATGTTTCAGTTTTGGTAGTTTATATGTTTGTTGGAATTCATCCATATCTTCCAGATTGCCCAATTTTTTGGCATATAATTTTTCATAACATTTTCTTATAATTGTATTTCTGTGGTGTTGGTTGTGATGTCTACTCTTTCATTTGAGACTATATTTCTTTGGGTCCTTTATCTTTTCTCTTTGATTAAGTGTGACTAGGGTTTTATCAATTTTTAAAATTCTTTCAAAGAACAGGCTTCTAGTTTCATTGATTTATTCTACTGTTTCTTCATTTCTATATCATTTATTTCTGCTCTATCTTTTATTATTTGCCTTATTTGAATTAACCTTTATTTGCTCTTCCTTTTCTAGCTCCTATAGGTGTAAGTTCGGGCTGTGTATTTGAGACTTTTGTTGCTTCTTAATGTAGGCCTGTAATGCTATATATTTCCTTTTGGGGACCATTTTTGCTGCATCCCAAAGGTTTTGGACAACTGTGTTTTCATTTTTACTGGCTTCCATGTACTTTTAAAGTTCTTCCTTAATTTCTTGGTTGGTCCATTCATTCTTCAGTAGGATGTTCATTAACTCCCATGTATGCGTGGTCGTTCACATTTTTTTCTTCTGGTTGACCTCAAGTTTTATATCTTTGTGGTTAAAAAGGATGAGTGGTATGATCTACATATTTTTGTATTTGTTGAGGCATGATTTGACCCAATATGTGATCTATCTTGGAGAATGTTCCTTGTGCACTTGAAAAGAATGTATATTCTGCTGCTTTAGGATGAAATGTTCTCAGTATGTATGTTAAGTCCATCCAGTCCAATATATCACTCAAATCCATTGTTTTCTTATTGATTTTATGCTTAGATGATCTGTCCATTGCGTAAGTGAAGTGTTAAAGCCCTCTGTTATTATTAAATCATTATCAATGAGATTCTTTATGTTTGTTGTTGATCGACATATATTTGGCTACTCCCAAGTTGAGGACATAAATATATAAAATTGTTAGGTCTCCTTGCTGGATAGACCCCTTTAATATGGTATAATGCCCTTCTTCATCTCTTGCTACAGTCTTTGTTTAAAATCTAATTTGTCTGATGTAAGTATGGCTACTCCAGTTTTCTTTTGACATCCATTAGCATGATAAATGTTTCTCTATCCTCGCAGTTTGGTCTGTTGTTGTCTTTAGGTCCATATTAAGTTGGCAGCATAAAGATAGGTCTTGTTTATTTTTAATGCATTCTGATACCCTATATCTTTTGATTGGAGCATTTAGTCCATTTATACTCCATGTAATTATTGATAGATATGAATTTAATTCCATTGTATTACCTGTGAAGTCATTGTTTATGGGGAGGATTCTCTGTTCCTTTCTAGTTTTTGTTGCTTTTGGTCTTGCTTTCCCATTCAAAGAGTCACTTTAATATTTCTTGCACAGCTTGGATAATGTTTCCAAACTCCTTTTTTAAAAAAATATTTTATTTATTTATTTGTCATAGAGAGAGAAGCGAGAGCAAGCGTAGGCAGACAGAGTGGCAGGCAGAGGCAGAGGGAGAAGCAGGCTCCCTGCCAAGCAAGGAGCCCGATGCGGGACCCGATCCCAGGATGCTGGGATCATGACCTGAGCCGAAGGCAGCCACTTAACCCACTGAGCCACCAGGAGTTCTCTGTGCCTCCAAGATTTGGATGTCTGTCTCCTTAGCCATTTAGGGAAGTTTTCAGCTATAATTTCTGCAGTTTAAGTTTCTGCCCCCTTTTCTTTTTCTTCTTCTGGGACTCCTATGACACCAATGTTGTTATGTTTTATGGATTTGCAGTTCCCTAAGTCTTCATTTGTGATCCAATGTTTTTTTCTTTGACTCTTCTTTTTGCATTCATTATTTTCCATAATTTTATCCTCTATATCACTTACTCATTCCTGTGATTCTTCTTTCTTTATGGTCATTACGGCAGACAGTTTTGTATCTCAGCTATAGCACTTTTTATTTTGGGCTGACTGGTTTTAAGGTCTTTTATCTCTGTGGTAAGAGACTCCCTGGTGTCTTCTTTGCTTTTCTCAAGCCCAGCTAGTATCCTTATGATTGTTGCTTTAAATTCTGGATCAGGCATGATACTTACATCTGCTTTGATTATCTTTTCTTTCTTTCTTTCTTTCTTTCTTTTTTTTTTTTTTGAAATGAATTACACAGTTTTGGCATTTTTTTTTCCTGTCTCCATCTTCTGTGTTTTAGGAACACATCTTATGTTTGCTGCTCCTGAGAGTAATGGCTTTATTAAGAAGAGGACATATAGAGTCTAGGACCTGGCCATCAAGAAGTAGTTCTGGTGTATGTTGTGTACACTCTGCTGTTGTGTCTTGGCTGAATTTTTCCTTCATTTCAGTCCTCTTCAGAGTTTCTCATTGACTACTTGGGGAGTTTTTGGGTCTTGTTCAAGGCATGGTGAGTTTTAACTGTGTTTTTGTCTGCCTGTTAATAAAGGCTAGACTGTATTTCCAGTAGAGCTAAGGTTTTGAAGATCTATGTGGTCAGTAGACTCAGTGCATGCATGGGATTTATGCTGGTTTTTGCAGAGGGACCCAGTGTTGCTCTGGATCTCAGGCATGCTTGCTCTAGTAAAAATGCACTTGCAGAGTTCTGGGGCAGGGAATGGTCACAGGGCTTGTTTTAGGTTGTTCAAGCCTCCAATATGAGTGCTGTGTTGTTCACTTTGCTGGTCCACATGGGAAATATTGTATCAGCCTGCCCTCTTGTCTCCAGAGAGGGGCGTTCACTCTAGTTGCTGTTCAGAAAGCCCACACAGAAGAGCGAACAATCTCCTCTCACGTGAACCAGGCATCTGTTCTAACCTGCCTTCACTTTGTCTATGTTCAAGTGGCCTACCTACTTGCCAGTGCAGTGTTTCTTTTTTTTATCTCAGATGTGCTGGCTGGTTTTCAAAACTCCAATTTTAGGGATTCAGCATGGCACAGACCCATGATAATCTTCTTCTGGGAGGGTCTCACTGAGCTGTGTTTAGTGCTGGTTTGTCCTAGAAGGGCAGCCATGAACTCAGAGGGTCTTAGAGTTTACGGTAAAGTGTAGCAAAAAGCAGTTGTCTAGGTTAGCTGCCCTCAGCAGTCGTCTCTGCTACTTTGCTAATGAGCTGGGCAGCTCAATGGAGACTTTTGTCCCCAGAGAGGCAGTGCCACATCTCCCAAGTGCACTCCAAATACAAGGAGAACTGTTTTCCCTTGTGTGACCCAAGGGATCCTCAGACCATGCTGCCTGCTCCCAGTCCAGGGTCCACCCTGGTGATGGCACAGACTTCTAAAATTTCAGACTTTGAGCTCAACTGCTTGTTAAATTTATGATAATCAAATCTTCTCTTTTCCCAGTCAGTGGTCTTGGGGAAAGTGTTTTTCTCGTGCAGTGCTATTCTCTCTCACTCTATCTTTCTCCCCAACCCCTGTTTTCTTTCTCTGATCAGTGCTTCCATCCCTCTGCAGCATCTGTGGTTCTTTTCTCCCCTAAATCATGTCTTCACTCCTCCTATGTTACATTATGTGTCCTGTTTCCTCCCTCTGGTTGTGCAGTTTTTTCTTTCAGTCCTAAGATCTATTTCTTGGGTTTTCAGAATGATTTTATATTTATCTAGTTGTGTTCGAGGTACAAGGCAAATAAAGGGTCCCTGTACTACTCTACCTACCATCTTAACTGCTCTCCCTTCTTTGTTCTTTCAAATTTTTTTTCCCCAAGCTTCTCAAGTGTATAAATGATCTTCGTTAAGTTTGGCTTATGCTTAAGTCTTTAAGGAAACTAATTTAACAAATGTCAGAACCACATGTGAATATTTTGGGAATTGAACATTTATATGAAAGATAATATATTTCAATTACAGAGTAGATGAATGGTTAATTCATGTAATGCATTCTAATCACTAATGATTTTTCTATATAGACGTTTTTCTATGTGGACATCCATAACATGATTTTTTGTGTCTTACTTGGTTTTAAACTTTTAATGGAAATCACGTAACCCATCTCTATTTTCTATTTGAAAGTTATATCTTGACAATTTTCTCATTCCATTTATTCATTTTAATTTTCTTTAAAATAGACCCTGAAATTTTATCTCACTTTAGATAAAGTCCAAGACAGTTCTTCAGTAGTCTAGATACAGTCTTTTGGGATTTTAGGTTTTCTATTTACTAATATATGCTGCTATTATTGTTATCTAAATTAAATAACTAACTAATCATTTTGCTGATGCAACTTGAGGACCCCAGAGCAAATTGAATGCATAAAGTCTCACTTATAAACACTACAGTTTAAATAATTTTAACAGGGATATACTTTGTCCATTTTCAATTAAGTTGCTTTTATTAACTGATTTACTTCATTAGAAACAATTCGGAAATGGAATGTTCATTTTCGTTTTTAATGCAGTCATTTTTATTTTATTCATGTGTATTTTTTCATTTATTCATTAGTACCCTTTGTTTCTGTAGTCATCAAAATCAAGAAAAAATAATCAAATAATCAGAAATAAAGCAGTCCTTTTAACTGCATATAAGGGACAGGGAAGAACATCAAAGATGTTCATCATTCCTATTCTTAAGAATAGCTCTTGGTTAGGCAAAGTGTGTCATTCCCAGAGAGATCTGAGAATTAGATCTGAGAATTTGTAAGCAGGCAAGGTGTGTTCTCTTTGCCATCATCAGTTACTCTCCTAAAAGTAGCAACTCTCAATAGTGGAAAACACCTTCTGCCTTTTATCATAGTCACCAAGTATTTTACCTTGTCTACCATTTTGTTCACAGATTAATTTTATTTCAAGGGAAGTTAAGGGACTTTGAGTTAGATAGGTAAAATTCACCAGTCTATACTTGTCAAAGAAACAAACATATGAAGCTGATACCCAGGTAGGTAGTGACAAGCAGATTGCAAATATGTAATTTAGGGTTTCCATTTGCCATCTAATACCCTTACAAGGACAATATATAACCTGTGACTATTTTAGGAAAGCCAGAACTACAGTTACCTGGAAACTGAAGATCATATAAACCAACATGCAGGTATAAAGTAGATTTCCAAACAGAAGTTTCCATAATAAGTAAAAAGGAAAATAATATATCAACATCAAGGAAAGATGATGGTCAATCTGAAAAAATTCACCATTACAAATGCCCAAGTAAAAAGACACAATGGTTTTCTAAATATGCATTTCATGATCCCTGAAAAACAGTAGACAGGCCAAGCAAAAAAAAAAAAAAAAAAAAAAAAGTTACCACAAAATTATGACATTTTACTTAAATCTATTAAATCTATTTAATTTTAAAATTATTGACAATTTTATATTCCACACAACATGGACAGAATGGCCAAGAATAGTCAAATTATTTGTCCATGTCCCATGTCCTGTCTTGTTGTATGGCCAATGATCCAGCAGAGGGAGCCTGTGTTAGTAAATGATGGTATACTAAGTGGACTGGACCTTTAGGGAGAGCCACAGTAATGTGAGTAAACCTATGACTTAAATGTTGACTTATACTTCATGAAGAAATTACTATGGAGATCAGTTGCTTTTTTAAAAACAACTTCTGTCTCCTCCACCTTCTTGCAGTAAAATCTTTCTTACTCACACATATTGTGCATATGGAGAGTTTCTGATATCTTTATTAGAAGTCTCTTGAAAGGCACTTGGAGAAGGAAATAAGGTTTTATGCGTTCTTCTCTACCATGAATACCAGTAATTTTTCTGACATAGTATCATTTTTATAATTTTGAAGACAGTATTTTTTATGAAATATTATATCCTTTGAAACTTTATAGTGGACAGCTAATATACTAAGGACTAAAGACTCTATATATTAATTTTGAGGAAGAATGGGAAATAACACAAATACCCATTTATTTGAGAGGGCTCATATTTGGTTTTATGGATTCGGGGTACATATTTATAATGCAAAAGACATTCCAAATCAAGATGATCAGGCAAAATCAACAGTTTATTATTGATTTCTAGTTTCACAAAAATAATGACCACAGTACAAACATATTTTTTTGTAAATATAAAACATCTTTGATCTTTGGTTCATTAATGCAAACATATAGTGCTTGAAAATGAAATACATCACCAATGTACAAAATATATTTACTTACAGAACTTGTTTTTCAAAATAGAAACAGCTTTCCTGCTAACTTACACAAAAGTTACAAATTCATAAAATGATAAAGAAGGAAATAAAATTGTACACATTCAAAGATAAGTACTACTATTATTTTGATGTACAGCCTTTTATATTTCTTCTAGAAATAAGTATACATTTATTCATATATTATTTTTTTATGAAAGGTGCCATACCATACCTATTATTTGCGGTGTCTGTTTTTTTATTATATGAATGTATTTTAGATTTTATTTTTTTGAGAAATTTTAGTTTCACAACATAATTGAGCAAGAGGCACAGGAAATTTCAATATAACACCCTGACCCAACACATAAATAGCTTTCTCAGTTGTCAATATCTCTCACTAGAGTGGTACATTATTTACACTAATGAACCCACTTTGACACATCATTATCACCCAGAGTCTGTGGTTTAAATTAGGTCTCACTCTTGGTTTTGTATAATCTAAGGTTGTGGACAAATGTGTAATAGCACTATGTGTAATAAATACCATTATAGTAACATACAGAGTAGTTTCACTGACCTAAAAATCCCCTATGTTCTGTTTGTTCATACCTCTGTCCTCTCTGACCCTTGGCAATCGCTGATATTTTTAGTACTTATTGAGCTTTGCCTTTTCTAGAATGTCATGCATTTGGAATCATAATATGTAGGCATTCAGATTGAATGGTTTCACTGGTAATATATATTTTCATGGTGTAATAGCTCATTTCTTTTTAACATTGAATACTATTCTATTGTCTATGGATACCACAGTTTATCCATTCACCTACTGAAAGAGACCTTGGTTACTTCCAATTTTGGCTAATTATGAATAACGCTGCTATAAACATCCATGTGCAGGGTTTGTGTGGTTGTAAGTTTTTTAATCCTTTGGGTAAACATAGGGAAGCACAATTGCTAGGTCCTATGGGAAAATTATGTTTAATTTTATAAGAAACTTTCAAACTATCTTCCAAATTGGATGTAACATTTTATATTTCCAGCAATGAATGAGAGTTTCTATTGCTTAACATTCTGACCAGCATTTGGTGTTGGATGTGGCACTTTTAATAAGTGTGCAGGGGTGTCTTATTGTTCTTATTGTTATTTACCTGATGACATATTGTTGGAAGAACTTTTTTCTTCCATGTGTTTAATAATGTTGTATCATATACTACCAAAGTTTTTATTTACTTTTTTTTCTATTTTCTCTTTTTTTAAATTTAAATTCAATTAACCAACATATAGTACATCATTAGTTTTGATATGATGTTCAAAGATTCATTAATTGTATATAACACCCGGAGTTTTTATATAAACTTGAATTACTTAGCATACAATATAATATTAGATTCAGGTTAACACACAGTGATTCAACACTTACATACAACACATAGTGCTTGGGGTGCCTGGGTGGTTCAGTTGGTTAAAGGTCCAACTCTTGGTTTCATCTCTGGTCACAATCTCAGGAGTTGGCTTGGGATTCTCGCCACCCTCTCCATCTGCTCCTTCCCTGGCTGGTGCATATTCTCTCTCTTTCTCAAATAAATAAATTTTTATAGATTTTTTTTCTCAGCATAACAGTATTCATTATTTTTGCACCACACCCAGTGCTCCATGCAGTCTGTGCCCTCTCTAATACCCACCACCTGGTTCCCCCAACCTCCCACCCCCCACCACTTCAAACCCCTCAGATTGTTTTTCAGAGTCCATTTTAAATAAATTTTGTAAATAAATTTTTAAAATATTTTATAAAATTTATTTTAAAAAGGGTCCCTGGGTAGCTCAGTTGGTTAGGCAGCTGCCTTTAGCTCAGGCCATGATCTAGGGGTCCTGGGATAGAGCTCCATGTTGGGCTCCCAGCTCAGTGGGAAGTCTGCTTCTCCATTTCCCTTTTCCTCCACCCCCCACTCATGCTCTCTCTCTGTCTCAAATAAGTAAAATATTTTTAAATATTTTTAAAAAAGAAAACAAAAGAACACCCAGTACTCATCGCAACAAATGCACTCTTTAATCACCATCACCTATTTAACCTATACCCCTGTACCCACCTCCCTTCTGAAAATCATCAGATTGTTCTCTATACTTAAGAGTCTGTTTCTTTGTTTGGACACCCCTTTTCATCCCTTTCCTTTATCTCTTAATGATTATTCCTTAAATTCCACATATGAGTGAAATCATATGGTGTTTTTCTTTCTCTAACTTACTTCACTTAGCATTATACTTTCTAGCTCCATCCATGTTCTTGAAAATAGAAAGACTTCATTATTTTTTATGACTCAGTAATATTATATGTATATATATGTAGATATGTATATATATATACATACTGGTGTTCATGTATCCTCTTGAATTAATATTTTTGTATTCTTTGAGTAATACCTAGTAGTGCAATACCTAGTAGTTGCTGGGTCATAGGGTAGTTCTATTTTTAACTTTTTGAAGAACCTCCATAGTGTTTTACAGAGTTGCTGTACCAGTTTGTATTCCCACTCAGTGCAAGAGAGTTCCCCTTTATCCACATCCTTGCCAACACCTGTCATTTCTTCTGCTGTTGATTTTAGCCATTCTGACAGGTGTGACCGTGGTATCTCATTGTAGTTTGGGTTTGTATTTCCCTGGTGATCAGTGAGGGTGAGCATTTATTTTTTTTTCTGATGAGCATTTTTTTTTCAATTTATTTATTTTCAGAATAACAGTATTCATTATTTTTTCACCACACCCAGTGCTCCATGCAAGCCGTGCCCTCTATAATACCCACCACCTGGTACCCCAACCTCCCACACCCCCACCACTTCAAACCCCTCAGATTGTTTTTCAGAGTCCATAGTCTCTCATGGTTCACCTCCCCTTCCAATTTACCCAAATTCCCTACTCCTCTCTAACGCCCCTTGTCCTCCATGCTATTGGTTATGCTCCACAAATGAGTGAAACCATATGATAATTGACTCTCTCTGCTTGACTTATTTCACTCAGCATAATCTCTTCCAGTCCCGTCCATGTTGCTACAAAAGTTGGGTATTCATCCTTTCTGATGGAGGCATAATACTCCATAGTGTATATGGACCACATCTTCCTTAGCCATTCATCCGTTGAAGGGCATCTTGGTTCTTTCCACAGTTTGGCGACTGTGGCCATTGCTGCTATAAACATTGGGGTACAGATGGCCCTTCTTTTCACGACATCTGTATCTTTGGGGTAAATACCCAGGAGTGCAATTGCAGGGTCATAGGGAAGCTCTATTTTTAATTTTTTGAGGAATCTCCACACTGTTCTCCAAAGAGGCTGCACCAACTTGCATTCCCACCAACAGTGTAAGAGGGTTCCCCTTTCTCCACATCCTCTCCAACACATGTTGTTTCCTGTTTTGTTAATTTTGGCCATTCTAACTGGTGTAAGGTGATATCTCAATGTGTTTTTTTTTTTCAATTTCTTTATTTTCAGAAAAACAGTATTCATTATTTTTTCACCACACCCAGTGCTCCATGCAAGCCGTGCCCTCTATAATACCCACCACCTGGTACCCCAACCTCCCATCCCCCCCGCCACTTCAAACCCCTCAGACTGTTTTTCAGAGTCCATAGTCTCTCATGGTTCACCTCCCCTTCCAATTTACCCAAATTCCCTACTCCTCTCTAACGCCCCTTGTCCTCCATGCTATTGGTTATGCTCCACAAATGAGTGAAACCATATGATAATTGACTCTCTCTGCTTGACTTATTTCACTCAGCATAATCTCTTCCAGTCCCGTCCATGTTGCTACAAAAGTTGGATATTCGTCCTTTCTGATGGAGGCATAATACTCCATAGTGTATATGGACCACATCTTCCTTATCCATTCATCCGTTGAAGGGCATCTTGGTTCTTTCCATAGTTTGGCGACTGTGGCCATTGCTGCTATAAACATTGGGGTACAGATGGCCCTTCTTTTCACGACATCTGTATCTTTGGGGTAAATACCCAGGAGTGCAATTGCAGGGTCGTAGGGAAGCTCTATTTTTAATTTCTTGAGGAATCTCCACACTGTTCTCCAAAGAGGCTGCACCAACTTGCATTCCCACCAACAGTGTAAGAGGGTTCCCCTTTCTCCACATCCTCTCCAACACATGTTGTTTCCTGTTTTGTTAATTTTGGCCATTCTAACTGGTGTAAGGTGATATCTCAATGTGGTTTTAATTTGAATCTCCCTGAGGGCTAATGATGATGAGCATTTTTTCATGTGTCTGATAGCCATTTGTATTTCTTGATTGGAGAAGTGTCTATTCATATCTTCTGCCCATTTTTTGATGTGTTTGTCTGTTTCGTGTGGGTTGAGTTTGAGGAGTTCATTATAGATCCTAGATATCAACCTTTTGTCTGTACTGTCATTTGCAAATATCTTCTCCCATTCCGTGGGTTGCCTCTTTGTTTTTTTGACTGTTTCCTTTGCTGTGCAGAAGCTTTTGATTTTGATGAAGTCCCAGAATTTTATTTTCGCTTTTGGTTGAGCATTTTTTGATGTGTCTGTTGGCCATCCGTATGTATTCTTTGGAAAATTGTCTATTCGTGTATTCTGCCCACTTTTTAATTGTTTAACTTATTCATTTTTTAGATGTTGGTTTTATAAGATATTTATGCATTTTGGATACCAACTTTTTATCAGATATTTCATGTGTAAATGTCTTCTCCCATTCCATATGTTGCCTTTTAGTTTTGTGGATTGTTTCCTTTGCTGTGCGGAAGTTTTTAATGAAGTCACAAGAGTTTATTTTTTGTTTTATTTCCCTTACTTCAGGGGGCATATCTAGTAAGAAGTTGCTAAGGCTTGTGTCAAAGAGGTTACTACCTGTGTTTTCCTCTAGGATTTTTATGGTTACACATTTCACATTTAGGCCTTTGATCCATTTTGAATTAATTTTTTTGTTTGATGTAAGGAAGTTGTCCAGTTTCATTCTTTTGCACATTGCTGTCCAGTTTTCTCAACAACATTTATTGAAGTGACTGCATTTTTCCCATTGGAGATTTTTCCTTGCTTTGTTGAAGATTAATTGACCATACAGTTGTGGGTTCGTTTCTGGTTCATTCTGGGTTTTCTATTCTAATCCACTAAGATATATGTCTACTATTGTGCCAGTACCATACTGTTTTGATTACTATACTTTGTAATGTAACTTGAAGTCTGGAATTGTGATGCTTCTAGCTTTGCTTTGCTTTTTCAACGTTGTGTTGGCTATTTGGGGTGTTTTGTGATTCCTTGCAAATTTTAAGAATTTTTTTCTAGCTCTGTGAAAAATGACATTTGTATTTTGGTAGAGATTGCAATAAATATGTAGATTACCTGAGGCAATATAGACATTTTAACAATAATTCTTCTTCCAGTTCTTGAGCATGGAATATCTTTCCATTTCTTTGGACCTGGACATTCAGAGGCTCCTTACTCTTTTTTTCTGTCCTCAGAGTATGGGTTCTACTTCCCTTTCCTGCCCCCAGATGGTGTTCCAAGGACAGAGCCTTGAAATTATGTGGTGTTGAGAACATTTTCATAGTATATGTGACTAAACCTAGTTATGTGAGTGTGGGGATTCACTTGTCTTGTTGCCACCCAGAGTAAGCTCTGTATGGAAGTTCCTTTGTTTATTAAACTGCCAAGTACCAACCTGGAGTGGCCTGCCTTTTTCTTTGATCTCTCCCTGACTTACATATATGGAGGCTGATTTCAGATCACCCATGGGAAGGTCCTGAGAGGGTTGTAAAGCAACAATTGGAGACACAGTCAAGGGAATGAAGAAATGGGCTTTGGGAATGAAGCATCCATGTGTAAAATCCCAAGTTGGCCATCAACCTCTATGTGCAGAGGGGTGGCCTGTATGTTAGATGCTTGAAAACCACCACATGAGTACAGGACACCCAAAAATGCCAGCCAGTATAATATGTTTATTGGAGAAACTGCATAGCACACTGTGCCAAAAAAGGGAAGCAAGTTACTCCTGCAGTAGGTTTACTTCTTTTTTTTTTTTTTGATTTCCCCAAGGTATTTATTAATAGCAATGAGGGAGGCGGATATTAACTTTACAGTGGAGAAACCTGACAAGTATCACCTTAACCAAGCCACAGAGGTCAATGTCATCATCATGAAACTCTCAACTTATCATGTATCACCACTTCTGTGGTGATACTGCAGGTATTCCTGCCAAAAATGCAAAACTACATTCTAATTATAAGGAAACATCAGACAAACTCAAATTGAGGGACATCCTGTAAAGCAACTGACCAGTATTCTTCAAAAGTGTTAAGATCATAAAAGACAAGGAAAAACCACAGAACTATTACAGCTAGATACAGTATAGGAATCAGGTTAGATCCTGGAACACAAAAAGGGAAAATTATAGAATAAAATACAGATATATTTTTTTCCAATTTATTTATTTTCAGAAAAACAGTAAATTAAAAATAGAGCTTCCCTACGACCCTGCAATTGCACTCCTGGGTATTTACCCCAAAGATACAGATGTCGTGAAAAGAAGGGCCATCTGTACCCCAATGTTTATAGCAGCAATGGCCACAGTCGCCAAACTGTGGAAAGAACCAAGATGCCCTTCAACGGATGAATGGCTAAGGAAGATGTGGTCCATATACACTATGGAGTATTATGCCTCCATCAGAAAGGATGAATACCCAACTTTTGTAGCAACATGGACGGGACTGGAAGAGATTATGCTGAGTGAAATAAGTCAAGCAGAGAGAGTCAATTATCATATGGTTTCACTTATTTGTGGAGCATAACCAATAGCATGGAGGACAAGGGGCGTTAGAGAGGAGTAGGGAATTTGGGTAAATTGGAAGGGGAGGTGAACCATGAGAGACTATGGACTCTGAAAAACAGTCTGAGGGGTTTGAAGTGGCGGGGGGGGTGGGAGGTTGGGGTACCAGGTGGTGGGTATTATAGAGGGTACGGCTTGCATGGAGCACTGGGTGTGGTGAAAAAATAATGAATACTGTTTTTCTGAAAGTAGGTTTACTTCTAATGTGAGCAATTCAGCTGGTCATTGATGCTCAACCAGAGGCTGTAGTTCAAGTTAGAAAGTTAGAAGAAGAGCTGAGACTAGCGAAGGATGTGGGGTTGTGCCCTACTCTGCTAGCTTCAGGATTGGCACACAAGGGGGGTGTGAGCAGGGATATTAAATCAGAAGCCTAGTGTACTGTTCTGCAAAGGTAGGAGGGCCCAAGCTGCTTCAGATTAAGACCTGAGAACTTGTAACAAGGCCTGATTAAGATGCTCCAAGTTAAAATCTATGAGAAAGTGGTGGAAATGAAGAGGAAGATGTTGTGGCACTTGATAGAGAAACAGATGCAATGCTCTATGCCTTCTCAACCCTAGTACAAAGGAAAAAGTTAAAATAACAATTATCCCAATAACTCTATGATAAAGCTTGAATTCTTTCTCTGCCCATTGAAGTTGCAATTCTTATCATGTCTCAAATATAAACACCTCAGGAGAAAACCGAAATATTGTCCGCAGAGAGTGAGGAAGAACGATGGGGGAGGCTTTCTGAAATCCAGATTGCTGTAGAAGATCCTGGCCAACTTCATTATAATAAAGTCTTATCATATCTTTAACAATGACCATTTTTAACTCTAATGTCTTTTTCAGATAGTTATATTTTTGCTCTGATGTTTCGGCAAAAAATAAATAAAAGTTCTTGCAAAACTGCTTCATCTTCAAAGAGATTCATGGGAAAGACTTTCACAAGTATAGGTTTCTGGTAAGTAAAGTCAATTTGCCTTCATGTGAGAGGGACAATGATAAACTTTTCTAATGCTTCCCCAAGGCTACCTGCATAGCCCTACAGTATCTCACGGGATGGTAGCTGGGGACCTGTCCCTGCTGTCCTTCCCCGCATCAGTAAAATAGGCTTATCACATTGATGATATTATGCCTTGCTGAACACCTTGCAGGCAATGTCAAAACATTTGTGAGGAAGAGGATGGGTCATGAGCTAAAAAATATTTCAGCCCAAGGCACTGCTGAAAGGTTTAGGGTATCATCTGGTTGAGTAAGACTCATGTCCCAAAAGTTCTGATTAATAAGTTGCAAGACTTTGTAGGGATTTGGGGGTTTTGAGGACTTTTATTCCCTACTTGGCACAATGCCTCTGTCCCTCATAGTACCTGGTAAAGGAAGGCTGTGTGTTGGACTGGGGATAAAAACAGCAGGTACCTTTGTAAGCGAGATATATATATATATATATATATATATATATATATATGTGTGTGTGTGTGTGTGTGTGTGTGTGTGTGTGTGTGTGTAAAATAGATTAAAGCTCTGGGAATTTCCAAAGCAGGGCTACTATTTGAGGTAGATGTGTCTGTGACAGAGTTGGATGCTGTGGCAGAGACAACAAAGGGGCGGATGCCCCTAGAATTTTTATCCTAGCTCTGGAAAAACCCAGCATACACCCAGAGAGCAATAGCTTTTTATCAGCACTCCTCGAGGTAGAGCCTCTCACACAGTAGCCAGTGCAGCAGCCAGTGGGCAGAACTCAGAACAGATCTGGCTGGTGCACACTCATGGACATTGGCTGTTAACCCTTTGCTCTGACAGTTAAGCTGTTCTAAAGAGATTAATCCAAGGCTTGGACAATGGGAAGGCACAGGGTAGATAAATCATAAATAAGCCCTTGTAGAGGGCATGATGAGGGTAAAGATATTTGGGTCTGTCTCCAAAAATCTGAGGTAGTCCTCACTGTTTTTCATGTCCCAGCTCATAAGATACTGACACCCCCTGGCAGTCAAGAAGCTGATGGCCTACCTTGGGTACAAATTATATCTTCTGACACTTCAGTAGATACAGCAGATTTGGCATATAGAAAGTCTGGCCCTTGCAGTGCCCAAATAGAATGGCATATTGCCAAGGATGCCAGGTTGCGTTTGAAGTATATGGACTTGGTTAATGCTGTAACAGTATGTCCTTTGTTTTGTTTTCTTCTTTTTTTTCTTTTTTTTATTATTTTCAGTTAGCCAACATATAGTACATCATTAGTCTTTTTTTTTTTTTTTTTTTGTCTTTCATTTTCTAAACAACACCCAAGACAACTTCTAAAAGAATCTGGGCTAACCTAACCACCAGAGTTCCCATCCACTGAGAGATTGGTAAACTGGGTTTATTGACCTCCCCCCTCTGAATGAGGGTTCTAAATACATTTGGTTTCTGTGGACACTGTGTCTTGCCTGACTCAAACTTCCCTGTCATCATGCAAACCATGTTGCTACCATTAGAGAATGGATACCCTCATTGAATAGATTGTGATTGGGGGTCACATTTCAAAGGCCATGGTGTGTAAGACCGGAAAAAATAATATAACACTAAACGGAGGTTCCTTCCCCCCTATAACATAAGCAGCAGAGTTGGTAAAAAGGAAATACGAGATCTTACAAAGAAACAAATTAAATTGTAAACAGGGAAAACCAACTTGTCTGGGTGGATTAAGGTATTATTCCAGGCTTTAATACATTTAAATGATCAACCAGCAGGGACTATTGCCCCATATGCCGGACTGGGGACTGCTGCCAAAGCGCTCAATCCCATAAGGATATGAAAGTCATGGAAAACAGCCCATTGCCCCAGCTCTGACAATGGATCAACATGCTATGCTGCTGAGAACACCAAACTCCATTACACCTGGGACATGAATTATTTAATGAATTTGCAGTGGGACATTCCATCAGGATAGGTGAATTATTTCACACCCCTGGGTGAGATAGAACAACTCAATCTTCACTGGGATCCTATTATTCTACTACAAGTTGGACCTGTTGAAATGCACTCCACCCACATGCCATATCAAAAATGGGAGAAAGCAGGAGTCCTGATCTGACATATTTTCCCCTCTCCACCTAGTCCATTGCCTCATGCCTGATACTGCTCCTTCCCCCTGGCCAATATGTATGATATGCACAGCCAGGTCCATTTTCTAAAGCTGCCAATCTTCTCTTCAATTTAAAGAAGGAGCATTCTGTTTTTCCACTAGTATGATTATTTGATCACCAACTTTTTTCCCCTCTGATGGCCTGGAGGACATTAAAGCACACATAAAAGTCCTTACAAATTTGCCCAGCAAGCCTTAAATGATAGTCAACAAAACATCCTTACTGAATAGTGAAATGGCTTTAATGAGAAAAGCTAAACTCCAAAATAGGATGGTCTTGGACATTATTACCGCCTCACAAGGAGACACCTGTGACATTATACAAAAAGAGTGTTGTGTGTTCATATCTGATGTGCCTGTTAATGTACCATCTTTATTAAATCACATAGAACACAAGTGAATACTCTTGAGTGATCTGGCCCCCAGCTTAGGGGACTTGAAAAGGCAATAGTTCAGAACATGGGGGTACTAGTGGAAAAGTTTTCACTAATTTTAGGAATTTTTATATTAATCTGTGCTTTCTCTTGCATGTGCCTTTATTGTTGCTGTGGCATTTGCTTTCAGTGCAGCCAGATAGGAGTCACCTTCACACTAATAAAACATTTTGTTGACTATTCATGGCTTCTTGTGGAAAAAATGAACATATGAAATTGTAAGAGCTGGTCTTGAGGGGTGAAGTATTGGGGAAGGCCATTAAAAAGATGTGACTACTGGTTGGCCCATGAACTGTACCAGGACACTTAGAGGATCCTCATCCTTACCTTGTCCTTGATATATGGGTTCCACTTGCTTTCCTACTCCCAGAGGCTGCTCCCAGGACATAGTTGAGATAATGATGTGTTGTTACATGGTATATGGTACTGAAGCTAGTTAAAGTCTCTATATAAACTGTTTAGATATGGCATATGGGTGTGGCGATCCACTCACTTTGCTGCTACTCTAGACAAGCCTTCTATATAAATTTCCTTTGTTTATTGCAACTGCCACCTAGAAACCTGGAATGGGCTGCCTCTTTCTTTGGTCTCTCCCTGCACTCTTAATATGGAGACTAGTTTAAGATAGCACCTGGGTTGTCAATTTCTTCCTGTTCCAGTCTGGGAAGTTTATAGCTTTCCAAGAATGCATCCATTTCTTCTAGGTTGCTTAACTTACTTGCACATAGCTGTTGATAATAATTTCTGATGGTTGTTTCAATTTCCTTGGTGTTAGTCATGACCTCTCCCTTTTCATTCATAATTTTATTAATTTGGGTCCTCAATCCTTTCTTTTGAATTAGTCTGGCCAGTGGTTTATTGATCTTACTGATTCTTTCAAAAAACCAGCTTCTAGTTTTGTTGATGTGTTCTACTGAATCTCCCGTTTCTAATTCATTGATTTCTGCTCTAATATTAATTATTTCCCTTCTTGTGCATGGGGTTGGCTTAATTTGTTGTTGATTCCCCAGTTCCTTAAGGTATAAAGAAAGCTGGTGTATTAGAGACTTCAATTTTTTTTTTTTTTGAGTGATCCTTGGATGGCTATATATTTTCCTCTTAGGACCATCTTTGCCATATCCCTTAGGTTTTGGACAGATGTTTCTTCATTCTCATTGTTTTCCATGAATTGTTTTAAGTTCTTTTATTTCCTGGTTGAACCAAACATTCTTGAGCAGATGGTCTTTAGGTTCCAAATGTTTGAATTCCTTCCAAACTTTCTCTTGTGATTGAGTTCCAGTTTCAAAGCACGTGGTCTGAGAATATGCAGGGAGTAATCTCAATCTTTTGCTATCGGTGAGACATGATTTGTGACCCAGTATGTGGTCTATCCTGGAGAAAATCCCACATGTGCTCGAGAAGAATGAGTATTCTTTTGTTTTAGGGTAGAATGTTCTGTGTATATCAATGAGGTCTATCTGTTCCAATGTGTCATTCAAAGTTCTTGTTTATTTGTTGATTTTCTTCTTAGATGATCTGTCTATTGCTGATAGGGGTGTGTTAAGATCCCCTACAGTTTACATATTCTTATGAGTATGCATTTTTATTTTGATTTACAGTTGGCTTATGTAGTTGGCTGCCCCCATGTTTGGGGCATAAATATTTAAAATTGTTAGATCTTCTTGTTGCATACACCCTTTAAGAATGATGTAATGCCCTTCTGTATCTCTGACTACAGTCTTTAGCTTAAGATCAAATTTGCTACCCCAGCTTTCTTCTGAGGCCCATTGGCATGAAAGATGGTTTTTTGTCCCTTTACTTTCAATCTGTATGTATCCTTAGGTTCAAAATGCAGCTCTTATAGGCAGCATATTGATGGGTTCTGTATTTTTATCCAGTCTGCAACCCTGTGACATTTTAAGGGAGAATTTAGGCCATTCACATTGAGAGTGTTTATTGAAATATAAGTTTTTATTGCCATCATGTTGCCTGTGAAGTCAACCTAAATAGACCAATATCTGGTAATGAGATTGAAACGTGATCAAAAACCTCCCCAAAAATAAGATTCCAGGACCTGATGGATACTCTGGGGAATTCTACCAAACAATCAAAGAAGAAACAATACCTATTCTCCTGAAGCTGTTTCAAAAAATAGAAACAGAAGGAAAACTTCCAGACTCTTCCTATGAAGCCAGCATTACCCTGATCCCCAAACCAGCAAAGACACCATCAAAAAGGAGAATTCCAGACCAATATCCCCAATGAATATGGATGCCAAGATTCTCAACAAGATCCTAACTAATAGGATCCAACATTACATAGCATGGAGGACATGGGGAGTTAGAGAGGAGAAGGGAGTTGGGGGAAATTTGGAGGGGGGAGGAGAACCATGACAGACTATGGACTCTGAAAAACAATCTGAGGGTTTTGAAGGGGCGGGGTGTGGGAGGTTGGGGTACCAGGTGGTGGGTATTAGAGAGGGCACAGACTGCATGGAGCATTGGGTGTGGTGCAAAAATAATGAATACTGTTATGCTGAAAAATAAATAAAAAATAATTTAAAAAAAATTATCCACCATGAATAGATGTGATTTATCACTGGAATGCAAAGGTGGTTCAACATTTGCAAATCAATCAGTGTGATAGAACAAGTCAGTAAGAGAAGAGAGAAGAACCACATGATCCTCTCAATTGATGCAGAGAAAGCATTGGACAAAATACAGCAACCTTTCCTGATTAAAACTTTTCAGAGAAGGGAGGAGTCAAGATGGCGGAGAAGTAGCAGGCTGAGACTACTTCAGGTAGCAGGAGATCAGCTAGAGAGCTTATCTAAAGAGTGCAAACACCTGCAAATACATCGGCAGATCGAAGAGAAGAAGAACAGCAATTCTAGAAACAGAAAAACAACCACTTTCTGAAAGGTAGGACTGGCAGAGAAGTGAATCCAAAGCGACGGGAAGATAGACCCCGGGGGGAGGGGCCGGCTCCCGGCAAGAGGCAGAGCAAGGGAGCACAAAATCGGGACTTTTAAAAGTCTGTGCCACTGAGGGACATAGCTCCAGAGGCTAAACCGGGGCGAAGCCCACGCGGGGTCGGCGTGGCCTCGGGTCTCGCAGGGTCACAGAAGGATCGGGGGTGTCTGAGTGTTGCAGAGCTTGCGGATATTGGAACGGGAAAACCAGCTACAGAGACAGAGCTGACAGTAAGCTCTCAGCTCGGTGTTGCCTTGAGCCAGTCGCGGGCTCGGTGAGCTCGGAGCGCGGCCGGAGGTTGGGCAGACGGGAGTTACTAGTTGCTGTTCGCTGAGGGCGCACTGGGGAGCGGGGCCCTGGGCTTTCGGCTCCTCTGGGCCGGAGACCAGGAGGACGCCATTTGTGTTCCCGTCCTCCGGAACTCTACGGAAAGCGCTCAGGGAACAAAAGCTCTTGAAAGCAAAGCCAAGCGGATCACTCAGCCCGGCCCTGCTAAGGGCGGTGCAATTCCGCCTAGGGCAAAGACACTTGAGAATCACTACAACAGGCCCCTCCCCCAGAAGATCAACAAGAAATCCAGGCAAGACCAAGTTCACCTACCAAGGAGTGCAGTTTCAATACCAAGGAGAGCAGCAGAATTGCAGAAGAGGAGAAAACAAACCACGGAACTCATGGCTTTCTCCCTGTGATTTTTTAGTCTTGCAGTTAATTTAATTTTTTTTTTCATTTTTTTTCTCTTCTTCTACTAAATTTTTTTTTAAACTTTTACACTTTTCTTTTTTAACGTTTTTTAACTAGTTTATATAATATATATACATATATTTTTTCTTTTTTATACTTTATTATTCGTTTTTTTAATTCTTTTTTTTCTTTTTGTTCTTTCTTTATTTTTGAACCTATTTGTATCCCCAAATCAGAAGAGATCCCAATCTCTTCAATCTCTTTTTTTAATTCTATTTTAATTCTTGATTGAATTTTTAATTCAATCTCTTTTTTTAATTCTTTTTTTTTCTTTCTTTCTTTTTGAACCTCTTTTTATCCCCAAATCAGAAGAGACTCCAATCAGAAGAAATTGGGAGATCCCAATCAGAAGAGATCCCAATCAGAGGCGATCCCTCACCCAATCGTGAGGGGGGAGAAATCCCCCGTCATGATTTGGGATCTCTTCTGATTAGGTTAAAACATATTTTCCTGGGATTGTTGCCACCCTTTTAGTATTTTACTTGCTCCTTCATATACTCTTAGCTGGACAAAATGACAAGGCAGAAAAATTCACAACAAAAAAAAGAACAAGAGGCGGTACCGAAGGCTAGGGACCTAATCAATACAGACATTGGTAATATGTCAGATCTAGAGTTCAAAATGACAATTCTCAAGGTTCTAGCCGGGCTTGAAAAAAGCATGGAAGATATTAGAGAAACCCTCTCCAGAGATATAAAAGCCCTTTCTGGAGAAATAAAAGAACTAAAATCTAACCAAGTTGAAATAAAAAAAAGCTATTAATGAGGTTCAATCAAAAATGGAGGCTCTCACTGCTAGGATAAATGAGGCAGAAGAAAGAATTAGCGATATAGAAGACCAAATGACAGAGAATAAAGAAGCTGAGCAAAAGAGGGACAAACAGCTACTGGACCATGAGGGGAGAATTCGAGAGATAAGTGACACCATAAGACGAAACAACATTAGAATAATTGGGATTCCAGAAGAAGAAGAAAGAGAGAGGGGAGTAGAAGGTATACTGGAGAGAATTATTGGGGAGAATTTCCCCAATATGGCAAAGGGAAGGAGCAGCAAAATTCAGGAGGTTCAGAGAACGCCCCTCAAAGTCAATAAGAATAGGCCCAGACCCCGTCACTTAATAGTAAAATTTACAAGCCTTAGTGACAAAGAGAAAATCCTGAAAGCAGCCCGGGAAAAGAAGTCTGTAACATACAATGGTAAAAGTATTAGATTGGCAGCTGACTTATCCACAGAGACCTGGCAGGCCAGAAAGAGCTGGCATGATATTTTCAGAGCACTAAACGAGAAAAACATGCAGCCAAGAATACTATATCCAGCTAGGCTATCATTGAAAATAGAAGGAGAGATTAAAAGCTTCCAGGACAAACAAAACCTGAAAGAATTTGCAAACACCAAACCAGCTCTACAGGAAATACTGAATGGGGTCCTCTAAGCAAAGAGAGAGCCTACAAGTGGTAGATCAGAAAGGAACAGAGACAATATACAGTAACAGTCACCTTACAGGCAATACAATGGCACTAAAATCATATCTCTCAATAGTTACCCTGAATGTTAATGGGCTAAATGCCCCAATCAAAAGACACAGGGTATCAGAATGGATAAAAAAACAAAACCCATCTATATGTTGCCTCCAAGAAACTCATTTTAAGCCCAAAGACACCTCCAGATTAAAAGTGAGGGGGTGGAAAAGAATTTACCATGCTAATGGACATCAGAAAAAAGCAGGAGTGGCAATCCTTATATCAGATCAATTAGATTTTAAGCCAAAGACTATAATAAGACATGAGGAAGGACACTATATCATACTCAAAGGGTCTGTCCAACAAGAAGATCTAACAATTTTAAATATCTATGCCCCCAACGTGGGAGCAGCCAACTATATAAACCAATTAATAACAAAATCAAAGAAACACATCAATAATAATACAATAATAGTAGGGGACTTTAACACTCCCCTCACTGAAATGGACAGATCATCCAAGCAAAAGATCAACAGGGAAATAAAGGCCTTAAATGATACACTGGGTGAGATGGACATCACAGATATATTCAGAACATTTCATCCCAAAGCAACAGAATACACATTCTTCTCTAGTGCACATGGAACATTCTCCAGAATAGATCACATCCTCGGTCCTAAATCAGGACTCAACCGGTATCAAAAGATTGGGATCATTCCCTGCATATTTTCAGACCACAATGCTCTGAAGCTAGAATTCAACCACAAGAGGAAGTTTGGAAAGAACCCAAATACACGGAGACTAAACAGCATCCTTCTAAAGAATGAATGGGTCAACCAGGAAATTAAAGAAGAATTGAAAAAAATCATGGAAACCAATGATAATGAAAATACAATGGTTCAAAATCTGTGGGACACAACAAAGGCAGTCCTGAAAGGAAAATATATAGCGGTACAAGCTTTTCTCAAGAAACAAGAAAGGTCTCAGGTACACAACCTAACCCTACACCTAAAGGAGCTGGAGAAAGAAGAAGAAAGAAACCCTAAGCCCAGCAGGAGAAGAGAAATCATAAAGATCAGAGCAGAAATCAATGAAATAGAAACCAAAAAAACAATAGAACAAATCAACGAAACTAGGAGCTGGTTCTTTGAAAGAATTAATAAAATTGATAAACCCCTGGCCAGACTTTTCAAAAAGAAAAGAGAAAGGACCGAAATAAATAAAATCATGAATGAAAGAGGAGAGATCACAACTAACACCAAAGAAATACAAACTATTATAAGAACATACTATGAGCAACTCTACGCCACCAAATTTGACAATCTGGAGAAAATGGATGCATTCCTAGAAACATATAAACTACCAAAATTGAACCAGGAAGAAATTGAAAGCCTGAACAGACCCATAAACAGTAAGGAGAAAGAAACAGTCATTAAAAATCTCGAAACAAACAAAAGCCCAGGGCCAGACGGCTTCCCGGGGGAATTCTACCAAACATTTAAAGAAGAACTAATTCCTATTCTCCTGAAACTGTTCCAAAAAATAGAAATGGAAGGAAAACTTCCAAACTCATTTTATGAGACCAACATCACCTTGATCCCCAAACCAGACAAGGATCCCATCAAAAAAGAGAGCTATAGACCAATATCCTTGATGAACACAGATGCGAAAATTCTCACCAAAATACTAGCCAATAGGATTCAACAGTACATTAAAAGGATTATTCACCACGACCAAGTGGGATTTATACTAGGGCTGCAAGGTTGGTTCAACATCCGCAAATCAGTCAATGTGATACAACACATCAATAAAAGAAAGAACAAGAACCATATGATACTCTCAATAGATGCTGAAAAAGCATTTGACAAACTACAGCATCCCTTCCTGATCAAAACTCTTCAAAGTGTAGGAATAGAGGGCACATACCTCAATATCATCAAAGCCATCTATGAAAAACCCACCGCAAATATCATTCTCAATGGAGAAAAACCGAAAGCTTTTCCACTAAGGTCAGGAACACGGCAGGGATGTCCATTATCACCACTGCTATTCAACATAGTATTAGAAGTCCTAGCCTCAACAATCAGACAACAAAAGGAAATTAAAGGCATCCAAATAGGCAAAGAAGAAGTCAAATGATCACTCTTCGCAGATGATATGATACTCTATGTGGAAAACCCAAAAGACTCAACTCCAAAACTGCTAGAACTTGTACAGGAATTCAGTAAAGTGTCAGGATATAAGATCAATGCACAGAAGTCAGTTGCATTTCTCTACACCAACAACAAGACAGAAGAAAGAGAAATTAAGGAGTCAATCCCATTTACAATTGCACCCCAAACCATAAGATACCTAGGAATAAACCTAACCAAAGAGGCTAAGAATCTATACTCAGAAAACTATAAAGTACTCATGAAAGAAATTGAGGAAGACACAAAGAAATGGAAAAATGTTCCATGCTCCTGGATTGGAAGAACAAATATTGTGAAAATGTCTATGCTACCTAAAGCAATCTACACATTTAATGCAATTCCTATCAAAGTACCATCCATCTTTTTCAAAGAAATGGAACAAATAATTCTAAAATTTATATGGAACCAGAAAAGACCTCAAATAGCCAAAGGGATATTGAAAAAGAAAGCCAAAGTTGGTTGCATCACAATTCCGGACTTCAAGCTTTATTACAAAGCTGTCATCATCAAGACAGCATGGTACTGGCACAAAAACAGACACATAGATCAATGGAACAGAATAGAGAGCCCAGAAATAGACCCTCAACTCTATGGTCAACTAATCTTTGACAAAGCAGGGAAGAATGTCCAATGGAAAAAAGACAGCCTCTTTAATAAATGGTGCTGGGAAAATTGGACAGCCACGTGCAGAAAAATGAAATTCGACCATTTCCTTACACCACATACAAAAATAAACTCAAAATGGATTAAGGACCTCAATGTGAGAAAGGAATCCATCAAAATCCTTGAGAATAACACAGGCAGCAACCTCTTCGACCTCAGCCGCAGCAACATCTTCCTAGGAACATCGCCAAAGGCAAGGGAAGCAAAGGCAAAAATGAACTGTTGGGATTTCATCAAGATCAAAAGCTTTTGCATAGCAAAGGAAACAGTTAACAAAATCAAAAGAGAACTGACAGAATGGGAGAAGATATTTGCAAACGACATATCAGATAAAGGACTAGTGTCCAAAATCTATAAAGAACTTAACAAACTCAACACCCAAAGAACAAATAATCCAATCAAGAAATGGGCAGAGGACATGAACAGACGTTTCTGCAAAGAAGACATCCAGATGGCCAACAGATACATGAAAAAGTGCTCCATATCACTCGGCATCAGGGAAATACAAATCAAAACCACAATGAGATATCACCTCACACCAGTCAGAATGGCTAAAATCAACAAGTCAGGAAATGACAGATGCTGGCGAGGATGCGGAGAAAGGGGAACCCTCCTACACTGTTGGTGGGAATGCAAGCTGGTGCAACCACTCTGGAAAACAGCATGGAGGTTCCTCAAAATGTTGAAAATAGAACTGTCCTATGACCCAGCAATTGCACTACTGGGTATTTACCCTAAAGATACAAACGTAGTAATTCAAAGGGGCACGTGCACCCGAATGTTTATAGCAGCAATGTCCACAAAGCCAAACTATGGAAAGAACCTAGATGTCCATCAACAGATGAATGGATCAAGAAGATGTGGTATATATACACAATGGAATACTGTGCAGCCATCAAAAGAAACGAAATCTTGCCATTTGTGACAACATGGATGGAACTAGAGCGTATCATGCTTAGCGAAATAAGTCAAGCGGAGAAAGACGACTATCATATGATCTCCCTGATATGAGGAAGTGGTGATGCAACATGGGGGCTTAAGTGGGTAGGAGAAGAATCCATGAAACAAGATGGGATAGGGAGGGAGACAAACCATAAGTGACTCTTAATCTCACGAAACAAACTGTGGGTTGCTGGGGGGAGGGGGGTTGGGAGAAGGGGGGTAGGGTTATGGACATTGGGGAGGGTATGTGCTTTTGGGTAAATTGGAGGTGGTGGTGAACCATGAGAGACTATGGACTCTGAAAAACAATCTGAGGGGTTTGAAGTGGCGGAGGGTTGGGAGGTTGCGGTACCAGGTGGTGGGTATTATAAAGGGCACGGCTTGCATGGAGCACTGAGTGTGGTGAAAAAATAATGAATACTGTTTTTCTGAAAATAAATAAATTGGAAAAAGAAAAAAAATGTTCAATGAGACACAAAGTTCAGAACTTCTGTTAGAGGTTGTTTTTAAAAATCCATTGCTCAAGAAAAAAGAAATACATTCTAAAACTTAGTGACTTAAAAAAAACTTTTCAGAGCATAGGGATAGAGGGAATATTCCTCAACTTCATAAAATCTATCTATGAAAAACCCACAGCAATTAGCATTCTCAATGGGGAAAAGCTGAGAGCCCTCCCACTGAGATCAGGAACACGAAAATGCCCACTCTTACCACTATTGTTTAACAAAGTACTAGAAATCCTAGCAATGGCAATCAGACAACAAAGAGAAATAAAATGTATTCAAATTGGCAAGAAGAAGTCAAACTCTGTCTCTTTGCAGATGACATGACACTTTATGTGGAAAACCCAAAATACTGCATCTCCAAGTTATGAGAACTCACACAGCAATTCAGTAATGTGACAGGATACAAAAACCAATGCACAGAAATCAATTGCTTTCTTACATACTAACAATTAAACTGTAAAGGGAAATTAGAGACTCAATTCCATTTGCAATATTACCAAAAACCATAAGATACATTGGAATAAACCTAACCAAAGAGGTAAATTATCTGTACTCAAGGAGCTACAGAACATTCATGAAAGAAATTGATAAGACACAAAAAGATGGAAATAACATTCCATGCTCATGGATCAGAAGAATAAACATTGTTAAAATGTCTATGCTGCCCAGAGGAATCTATATTTTCAATGCCATCTTGATCAAAATACCTTTGGCATTTTTCAAGAGCTGGAACCAACAATCATAAAACTTGTGTGGAACCAGAAATTACCCCGAATCATCAAGGAAACCTTGGGGAAAAAAATACAAAGCTGGGGGCATCACGTTACCTGATTTCAAGCTTTAATACAAAGCTCTGATCAGCAAGACAGCATGGTGCTGGCACAAAACAGACACATAGAACAATGAAACAGAGCAGAGAGCCCAGATATAGTCCTTCAACTCTATGGTCAAATAATCTTTGATAAAGTAGGAAACAATATCCAATGGAAAAAAGCCAGTCTCTTCAATAAATGGTGCTCAAAATGCATGAAAGTCCTCAATGTGAGGCAGGAATCCATCAAAATCCTAGAGGAGAACATAGGCAGTAGCCTCTTTGACACTGGCCCCAACAACTTCTTTCAAGACATATCTCCAAAGGGAAGGGAAACAAAAGCAAAAATGAACTTTTGGGACTTAATAAAGATCTAAAACTTCTGCACATCAAAGGAAACAGTCAACAAAACAAAAAAGCAACCCACGGAATGGGGGAAAATATTTGCAAATGACACTACAGACAAAGGGCTGATGTCCAAGATCTCTAAAGAACTCCTCAAATTCAACACCCAAAAAACTGATAATCAAGTCAAAAATTAGGCAGAAGACATGAACAGACACTTCTCCAAAGAAGATATACAAATGGCTAACAGACACATGACAAAATGTTCATCATCATTAGCCATCAGGGAAATTCAAATCAAAACCATATTGAGATACCACCTTATACCAGTTAGAATAGAAAGTATTAACAAGGCAGGAATCAACATATATTGAAGAGGATGTGGAAAAAGGGAAACCCTCTTACATTTTGGTTGGGAATGCAATTTGGTGCAGCCACTTTGGAAACCAATGTGGAGTTTCCTCAAAAAGTTAAAAACAGAGCTATCCTATGACCCAGCAATTGCACTACTGGGTATTTACCCCAAAGATACAGATGTAGTGAAAAGAAGGGCCATATGAACCTCAATGTTCATAGCATCAATTTCCATAATAGCCAAACTGTGGAACGACTTGAGATGCCCTTCACCAGACAAAAGGATAAAGAAGATATGGTCCATATATACAATGGAATATTACTCAGTCATCAGAAGGGATAAATACCCAACCTTTACCTCAACAAGGATGGGACTGGAGGAGATTATGCTGAGTGAAATAAGTCAAGCAGAGAAAGTCAATTACCATATGATTTAACTTAAATGTGGAACATAATGAATAACATGGAGGATATTAGGAGAAGGAAAGGAAAAGTGAAGGGGGGGATCAGAGGAGGAGACCAACTATGAGAGACTGTGAACTCTGAGAAACAAACTGTGGACTTTAGAGGAAGGGGGTGAGGGGAATGGGAGCCTGGTGGTGGGTATTAAGGAGGGCACATATTACATGGAGTGCTGGGTGTTATAGGTAAACAATGAATCTTGGAACACCACATCAAAAATTAATGATGTATTGTATGATGACTAACATAACACAATACAAGTTTTTAAAAATGACAAAAAGATAACACCTGGGAAGCTCCTGAGAGGTTTGTAAATCAACACCTCATTTTAAACAATGTTGTGCCCATTTTCATATTCCTATGGGTTATTTGTTTGTCTTCTTTGTAAAAATGTATTCAGATCCTCTACCTGTTCATTGATTGGATTATCTGGATGAGTTGCATGAGATTTTAAGATACGCTGTGGATACCCATATATGGTTTCCAAATATTTTCTGCTATGGCATAAGTTGCCTTTTCTTTTCTTTTTTTTTATGTGCTTTCAATTGCCTTTATTATCTCCCCACCCTCTCAGTTTAGTTTTTTTTTCCCAAATTATTTATTTTCAGGAAAACAGTATTCATTATTTTTTTCACCACACCCAGTGCTCTATGCAAGCTGTGCCCCCTATAATACCCACCACCTGGTACCCGAACCTCCCACCCCCCCGCCACTTCAAACCCCTCAGATTGTTTTTCAGAGTCCATAGTCTCTCATGGTTCATCTCCCCTTCCAATTCACATATTCTCCCCAACGTCCATAACCCTACCCCCCTTCTCCCAACCCCCCTCCCCCCAGCAACCCATAGTTTGTTTCGTAAGATTAAGAGTCACTTATGGTTTGTCTCCCTCCCTATCCCATCTTGTTTCATGGATTCTTCTCCTACCCACTTAAGCCCCCATGTTGCATCACTACTTCCTCATATCAGGGAGATCATATGATAGTTGTCTTTCTCCGCTTGACTTATTTCGCTAAGCATGATACGCTCTAGTTCCATCCATGTTGTCGCAAATGGCAAGATTTCGTTTCTTTTGATGGCTGCATAGTATTCCATTGTGTATATATACCACGTCTTCTTGATCCATTCATCTGTTGATGGACATCTAGGTTCTTTCCATAGTTTGGCTTTGTGGACATTGCTGCTATAAACATTCGGGTGCACGTGCCCCTTTGGATCACTACGTTTGTATCTTTAGGGAATACCCAGTAGTGCAATTGCTGGGTCATAGGATAGTTCTATTTTCAACACTTTGAGGAACCTCCATGCTGTTTTCCAGAGTGGTTGCACCAGCTTGCATTCCCACCAACAGTGTAGGAGGGTTCCCCTTTCTCCGCATCCTCGCCAGCATCTGTCATTTCCTGACTTGTTGATTTTAGCCATTCTGACTGGTGTGAGGTGATATCTCATTGTGGTTTTGATTTGTATTTCCCTGATGCCGAGTGATATGGAGCAATTTTTCATGTGTCTGTTGGCCATCTGGATGTCTTCTTTGCAGAAACGTCTGTTCATGTCCTCTGCCCATTTCTTGATTGGATTATTTGTTCTTTGGGTGTTGAGTTTGTTAAGTTCTTTATAGATTTTGGACACTAGTCCTTTATCTGATATGTCGTTTGCAAATATCTTCTCCCATTCTGTCAGTTCTCTTTTGGTTTTGTTAACTGTTTCCTTTGCTGTGCAAAAGCTTTTGATCTTGATGAAATCCCAACAGTTCATTTTTGCCTTTGCTTCCCTTGCCTTTGGCGATGTTCCTAGGAAGATGTTGCTGCGGCTGAGGTCGAAGAGGTTGCTGCCTCTGTTCTCCTCAAGGATTTTGATGGATTCCTTTCTCACATTGAGATCCTTAATCCGTTTTGAGTCTATTTTTGTGCGTGGTGTAAGGAAAAAGGTCCAATTTCATTTTTCTGCATGTGGCTGTCCAATTTTCCCAACACCATTTATTAAAGAGGCTGTCTTTTTTCCACTGGAATTCTTTCCTGCTTTTTTGAAGATTAGTTGACCATAGAGTTGAGGGTCTATTTCTGGGCTCTCTATTCTTTTCCATTGATCTATTTGTCTGTTTTTGTGCCAGTACCATGCTGTCTTGATGATGACAGCTTTGTAATAATGCTTGAAGTCCGGAATTGTGATGCAACCAACTTTGGCTTTCTTTTTCAATATCCCTTTGGCTATTTGAGGTCTTTTCTGGTTCCATATAAATTTTAGAATTATTTGTTCCATTTCTTTGAAAAAGATGGATGGTACTTTGATAGGAATTGCATTAAATGTGTAGATTGCTTTAGGTAGCATAGACATTTTCACAATATTTGTTCTTCCAATCCAGGAGCATGGAACATTTTTCCATTTCTTTGTGTCTTCCTCAATTTCTTTCATGAGTACTTTATAGTTTTCTGAGTATAGATTCTTAGCCTCTTTGGTTAGGTTTATTCCTAGGTATCTTATGGTTTGGGGTGCAATTGTAAATGGGATTGACTCCTTAATTTCTCTTTCTTCTGTCTTGTTGTTGGTGTAGAGAAATGCAACTGACTTCTGTGCATTGCTCTTATATCCTGACACTTTACTGAATTCCTGTACAAGTTCTAGCAGTTTTGGAGTTGAGTCTTTTGGGTTTTCCACATAGAGTATCATATCATCTGCGAAGAGTGATCATTTGACTTCTTCTTTGCCTATTTGGATGCCTTTAATTTCCTTTTGTTGTCTGATTGCTGAGGCTAGGACTTCTAGTACTATGTTGAATAGCAGTGGTGATAATGGACATCCCTGCCATGTTCCTGACCTTAGTGGAAAAGCTTTCAGTTTTTCTCCATTGAGAATGATATTTGCGGTGGGTTTTTCATAGATGGCTTTGATGATATTGAGGTATGTGCCCTCTATTCCTACACTTTGAAGAGTTTTGATCAGGAAGGGATGCTGTACTTTGTCAAATGCTTTTTCAGCATCTATTGAGAGTATCATATGGTTCTTGTTCTTTTTTTTATTGATGTGTTGTATCACATTGACTGATTTGCAGATATTGAACCAAACTTGCAGCCCTAGTATAAATCCCACTTGGTCGTGGTGAATAATCCTTTTAATGTACTGTTGAATCCTATTGGCTAGTATTTTGGTGAGAATTTTTGCATCTGTGTTCATCAAGGATATTGGTCTATAGCTCTCTTTTTTGATGGGATCCTTGTCTGGTTTGTGGATCAGGTGATGCTGGCCTCATAAAATGAGTTTGGAAGTTTTCCTTCCATTTCTATTTTTTGGAACAGTTTCAGGAGAATAGGAATTAGTTCTTCTTTAAATGTTTGGTAGAATTCCCCCGGGAAGCTCTCTGGCCCTGGGCTTTTGTTTGTTTCGAGATTTTTAATGACTGTTTCTTTCTCCTTACTGGTTATGGGTCTGTTCAGGCTTTCTATTTCTTTCTGGTTCAATTTTGGTAGTTTATATGTTTCTAGGAATGCATCCATTTCTTCCAGATTGTCAAATTTGTTGGTGTAGAGTTGCTCATAGTATGTTCTTATAATAGTTTGTATTTCTTTGGTGTTAGTTGTGATCTCTCCTCTTTCATTCATTATTTTATTTATTTGGGTCCTTTCTATTTTCTTTTTGAAAAGTCTGGCCAGGGGTTTATCAATTTTATTAATTCTTTCAAAGAACCAGCTCCTAGTTTCATTGATTTGTTCTATTGGTTTTTTTTTTTTGGTTTCTATTTCATTGATTTCTGCTCTGATCTTTATGATTTCTCTTCTCCTGCTCGGCTTAGGGTTTCTTTCTTGTTCTTTCTCCAGCTCCTTTAGGTGTAGGGTTAGGTTGTGTACCTGAGACCTTTCTTGTTTCTTGAGAAAAGCTTGTACCGCTATATATTTTCCTCTCAGGTCTGCCTTTGTTGTGTCCCACTAATTTTGAACCGTTGTATTTTCATTATCATTGGTTTCCATGATTTTTTTCAATTCTTCTTTAATTTCCTGGTTGACCCATTCATTCTTTAGAAGGATGCTGTTTAGTCTCCGTGTATTTGGGTTCTTTCCAAACTTCCTCTTGTGATTGAGTTCTAGCTTCAGAGCATTGTGGTCTGAAAATATGCAGGGAATGATCCCAATCTTTTGATACCGGTTGAGTCCTGATTTAGGACCGAGGATGTGATCTATTCTGGAGAATGTTCCATGTGCACTAGAGAAGAATGTGTATTCTGTTGATTTGGGATGAAATGTTCTGAATATATCTGTGATGTCCATCTCATCCAGTGTATCATTTAAGGCCTTTATTTCCCTGTTGATCTTTTGCTTGGATGATCTGTCCATTTCAGTGAGGGGAGTGTTAAAGTCCCCTACTATGATTGTATTATTATTGATGTGTTTCTTTGATTTTGTTATTAATTGGTTTATATAGTTGGCTGCTCCCACGTTGGGGGCATAGATATTTAAAATTGTTAGATCTTCTTGTTGGACAGACCCTTTGAGTATGATATAGTGTCCTTCATCATGTCTTATTATAGTCTTTGGCTTAAAATCTAATTGATCTGATATAAGGATTGCCACTCCTGCTTTTTTCTGATGTCCATTAGCATGGTAAATTCTTTTCCACCCCCTCACTTTAAATCTGGAGGTGTCTTCGGGCTTAAAATGAGTTTCTTGGAGGCAACATATAGATGGGTTTTGTTTTTTTATCCATTCTGATACCCTGTGTCTTTTGATTGGGGCATTTAGCCCATTAACATTCAGGGTAACTATTGAGAGATATGATTTTAGTGCCATTGTATTGCCTGTAAGGTGACTGTTACTGTATATTGTCTCTGTTCCTTTCTGATCCACCACTTGTAGGCTCTCTCTTTGCTTAGAGGACCCCTTTCAGTATTTCCTGTAGAGCTGGTTTGGTGTTTGCAAATTCTTTCAGGTTTTGTTTGTCCTGGAGGCTTTTAATCTCTCCTTCTATTTTCAATGATAGCCTAGCTGGATATAGTATTCTTGGCTGCATGTTTTTCTCGTTTAGTGCTCTGAAAATATCATGCCAGCTCTTTCTGGCCTGCCAGGTCTCTGTGGATAAGTCAGCTGCCAATCTAATACTTTTACCATTGTATGTTACAGACTTCTTTTCCCGGGCTGCTTTCAGGATTTGCTCTTTGTCACTAAGGCTTGTAAATTTTACTATTAAGTGACGGGTTGTGGGCCTATTCTTATTGACTTTGAGGGGCGTTCTCTGAACCTCCTGAATTTTGATGCTCGTTCCCTTTGCCATATTGGGGAATTTCTCCCCAATAATTCTCTCCAGTATACCTTCTGCTCCCCTCTCTCTTTCTTCTTCTTCTGGAATCCCAATTATTCTAATGTTGTTTCGTCTTATGGTGTCACTTATTCTCCCCTCATGGTCCAGTAGCTGTTTGTCCCTCTTTTGCTCAGCTTCTTTATTCTCTGTCATTTGGTCTTCTATATCGCTAATTCTTTCTTCTGCCTCATTTATCCTAGCAGTGAGAGCCTCCATTTTTGATTGAACCTCATTAATAGCTTTTTTTATTTCAACTTGGTTAGATTTTAGTTCTTTTATTTCTCCAGAAAGGGCTTTTATATCTCTGGAGAGGGTTTCTTTAATATCTTCCATGCCTTTTTCAAGCCCTGCTAGAACCTTGAGAATTGTCATTTTGAACTCTACATCTGACATATTACCAATGTCTGTATTGATTAGGTCCCTAGCCTTCGGTACTGCCTCTTGTTCTTTTTTTTGTTGAGAATTTTTCTTCCTTGTCATTTTGTCCAGCTAAGAGTATATGAAGGAGCAAATAAAATACTAAAAGTGTGGCAACAATCCCAGGAAAATATGCTTTAACCAAATCAGAAGAAATCCCAAATTGTGAGGGATCTCACGTGGGTGAGGGATCTCCTCTGATTGGGATCTCCTCTGATTGGGATCTCTTCTGATTGGGATCTCCCAATCTCTTCTGATTGGGAACTCTTCTGATTAAAAAAAAAAAAAGAGGTTCAAAAAGAAAGAAAGAAAAAAAAGAATTAAAAAAAGAGATTGAATTAAAAATTCAATCAAGAATTAAAAAAAATTAAAAAAAGAGATTGAAGAGATTGGGATCTCTTCTGATTTGGGGATAAAAAGAGGTTCAAAAATAATAAAAAAAAGAATTAAAAAAAGAAAACGAATAAAGAAAAGTATAAAAAAGAAAAAAATATATATATTATATAAACTAGTTAAAAACGTTAAAAAAGAAAAGGGTAAAATTTAAAAAAAAAATTAGCAGAAGAAGAGAAAAAAAAATGAAAAAGAAAAAAATTAAATTAACTGCAAGAGTAAAAAATCACAGGGAGAAAACCACGAGTTCCTGCTTTGGTTTCTCCTCTTCTGGAATTCTGCTGCTCTCTCCTTGGTATTGAAACTGCACTCCTTGGTAGGTGAACTTGGTCTTGCCTGGATTTCTTGTTGATCTTCTGGGGGAGGGGCCTGTTGTCGTGATTCTCAAGTGTCTTTGCCCCAGGCAGAATTGTACCGCCCTTACCAGGGGCTGGACTGAGTAATCAGCTCGGGTTTGCTCTCAGGAGCTTTTGTTCCCTGAGCACTTTCCGTAGAGTTCCGGAGGATGGGAATACAAATGGTGGCCTCCTGGTCTCCGGCCCGGAGGAGCTGAGAGCCCGGGGCCCCGCTCCCCAGTGTGCCCTCAGCGAACAGCTCCTAGTAACTCCCGTCTGCCTAACCTCCGGCCGCGCTCCGAGCTCACCAAGCCTGCGACCGTTTCAAGGCAACACCGAGCTGTGAGCTTACTGTCGGCTCTGTCTCTGTAGCCGGCTTTCCCGTTCCAACATCATCCACAAGCTCTGCAACACTCAGACACCCCCAAACCTTCTGTGACCCTGCGAGACCCGAGGCCACGCCGAGCCCGCGTGGGCTTCGCCCCGGTTTAGCCTCTGGAGCTATGTCCCTCAGTGGAACAGACTTTTAAAAGTCCTGATTTTGTGCTCCGTTGCTCTGCCGCTTGCCGGGAGCCGGCCCCTCCCCCCGGGGTCTATCTTCCCGTCGCTTTGGATTCACTTCTCTGCCAGTCCTACCTTTCAGAAAGTGGTTGTTTTTCTGTTTCTAGAACTGCTGTTTTTCTACTCTTCGATCTGCCGATGTATTTGCAGGTGTTTGCAATCTTTAGATAAGCTCTCTAGCTGATCTCCTGCTAGCTGAAGTAGTCTCAGCCTGCTACTTCTCCGCCATCTTGACTCCCCTCTCCATAAGTTGCCTTTTCAATTTATTTATTACTTCACTGTGTAGAAGCTCTTCAGTTTGATGTAGTCCCACTTGTCTAATTTAGCTTTTATTGTCCTTTTGGTGTTTTTTCAGAAAAAAAATCTTTTTATTTTTAACTTTATTTTATTTTTTCAGTATTCCAAAATTCATTGTTTATGCATCACACCCGGTACTCCACACAATATGTGCCCTCCTTAATACCCACCACCAGGCTTACCCAACACCCCATCCCCTCCCCTCCAAAACCCTCAGTTTGTTTTTCAGAGTCCACAGTCTCTCATGGTTCATATCCCCCTCCAATTTCCCCCAACTCCCTTCTCCTCTCCTTCCCCCAATGTCCTCCGTTTTATTCCTTATGCTCCACGAGTAAGTGAAAGCATACAATAATTGACTCTCTCTCTGCTTGATGTATTTCACTCAGCATAATCTCCTCCAGTCCCATCCATGTTGATAGAAAAGTTGGGTATTCATCTTTTTTGATGAAGGTATAATACTCCATTGTATATATGGACTATAGCTCTTCATCCTTTTGTCTGGTGAGGGGCATCTTGGCTGTTTCCACAGTTTGGCGACTGTGGCCATTGCTGCTATGAACATTGGGGTACAGATGGCCCTTCTTTTCACTACATTTGTATCTTTGGGATAAATACCCAGTAGTGCAATTGCAGGGTCATAGGGTAGCTCTATTTTTATTTTATTTTATTTTTTGAAAATTTATTTATTTGTCAGAGAGAGTGAACAGAGGCAGACAGATGGGCAGGCAGAGGCAGAGGGAGAAGCAGGCTCCCCGATGAACAAGGAGCCCCATGCGGGACTTGATCCCAGGACCCCAGGATCATGACCGGAGCCGAAGGCAGCTGCTTAACCAACTGAGCCACCCAGGCATCCCTAGGGGTAGCTCTATTTTTAATTTCTTAAGGAATCTCCACATTATTTTCCAAGGTGGCTGCACCAACTGATATTCCCACCAACAGTGTAAGAGGGTTCCCCTTTATCCACATCCTCTCCAACACCTGTTGTTTACTGTTTGTTAACTTAAAAAAATAAAATTCTAAGACTAATACCAATGATTTTTCACCTGTTTTCTTCTAGGAGTTTTATGAATTCAGCACTATATTTAGGTCTTTGATCAATTTCAATTTTTCTGAGTGGTATTATGTATAGGTTTATTTTACTCCTTTGCATGTGGATATCCAGGTTCCTAACACCATATATTGAAGAGACTATCCTTTCCCCATTGTGTGTTCATGGTGCTCTTCTCAAAAATTAGCTGACTGTGTATTTGTGGATTTATGTCTTGTCTGTCTATTCTGATCATCTGGTGTACAGACCTGTTTTTACACCAGTACTATATTGTTTTGATTACCATGGCTTTGTAATATAAAGCAGGAAGTGTGATAATTCCAACTTTATTCATTCTTAAGATTACTTTGACTATGAAGGGTATTTTTTGGTTCCATACAAATTTAATTATTTTTTTTCAATTTCTTAGAAAAGTGTAATCATGGGCACCTGGGTGGTTCAGTGGGTTAAGCCTCTGCCTTCTGCTTGGGTCATGATTTCAGGGTCCTGGGATCGAGTCCCACATTGGGCTCTCTGCTCAGCGGGGAGTCTGCTTGCCCCTCTCTCTGCCTGCCTCTCTGCCTACTTGTGATTTCTCTCACTGTGTGTCAAATAAATAAATAAAGTCTTAAAAAAAAGAAAAATGTAATCATGATTTTCATTAGGATTGCATTAAATCTGTAGATTACCTGGGTAGTATAGACTTTTTCACAGTATTTATTCTTCCAATCCAAGAACACAGGATAACTTTCTATTTATCTGTGTCTTTAATTTCCTTCACCAACATCTTATAATTTTCAGTGAAAAGTAATTCACCTCTCTGGTTATATTTATTACTAAGTATTTGACTATTTTTGTGTTATTGTAAATAAGATTTCTTTATTAATTTCTCTTGGTATATAGAAATGCAACTAATTTTGTATGTTTGTTTTTGTATCCTACAACTTTACAGAATTCTTTTATTAGTTCTAGCAATTGTTTGATGGAGTCTTTAAGTTTTCCTATATTTAATATGAGGTCCAAAGAGATAATCTGACATTTATTTCTGACTTGATGCTCACCATTTTCTGATTTGATGCATTTATTACTTACTTTCCCTAATTAATAAGGCAAGGACTTCCCATACTATGGGAAGAAATGGCAAGAAATAGACAAGAGTGGACATAATTTTCTTGTTTTTTCTCTAAGAGGAAAGGCTTTTAACTTTATATTGTTTGATGTTATCTGTGGGCTTGTCCTATGTGGCCTTTATTGTGTGGGGGTATGTTTCTTTTATATCCAATCCATTGAGAATTTATATCATGAAAAGGTGTTGCATTTTATCAAATGCTTTTTCTCCACACACTGAAATGATCATGATTTTCATCTTTCTTTCTGTTAATGTGATATATCAGATATATGATAATGTGATATATCAGATATATCAGATATATTATTATGTGTATGATGAACTACCCTGTGTTCCAGGAATGAATGGCACATGATCAAGTTGTGCTCTTCAGTTTGGTTTGCTAGTATTTTTTAAGGACTTTTGCATGCAAGTTCATTAGGAATATTGGCTAGTAATTTTCTATTTGTTTAATTTGAATTAGAATTTACAATATACTATCTTGGTTTCAGGTGTAAAACAATTATTCAGTATTTTATACATTATTAAGTCATCATTAGTCACCTATGTCACTATACAACGTTACACTATTATTGAATATATGCCCTATGCTATATTTTATGTCCCTGTGACTTACTTAGTATACAACTGGATATTTGTACTTTTAATTCCCTTCACTTATTCCCTTGACCTATACGTGTGTGTGTGTGTGTGTATTATATAAAATTTCATTTTTCAGATAAATACCCAAAAGTGGAATTGCTGGATTATATAGTACTTTTATTTTAATGAAACTTCCACACTATTTTCCATAGTGATAGCACCAATTTATATTCTCACCAACAGTATACAAGAGTTCCTTTTTTCTGCATCCTTGCCAATAGTTGATATTTCTTGTATTTTTGTTAATAACCACTCTGATAGGCGTGAGGTGGTGTCTAATTGTGGTTTTGATTCATATTTCCTTGGTGATTAGTGATATTGAGTATCATAAAACTTGGAGAATTACTGTTAGAATTTCTTGTAAGTCAGATCTAGTGGTGATAAATTTTCTCACTTTTTTTTTCCAGGAAAATATTCATCCCTCCTTTATTTTAATGTACAAGTTCTCTGTGTAAAGTGCTCTTTACTGGCAGGTTATTTTTTTCCTTTGGGTAATCTGAATATATCATCCCACTCTTTTCTTCCACGCAAAGTTTCTTCTGAGAAATATGTCCACAACCCTTTTGGGTAATCCTTTCTATGTCTGTATCTTTTTTCTCTTGCTCCTTTTGAAATTCTATATTTATCCTTGATTTTTGAGAACTTGATTAAAATGTGCATCAGTGGAAATTTCTTTGGGTTGAGTCTGTGTGTAGATTTTTAAGCTTTATATCCTGTCTCTTCAGATTTTGGAAATTTTCAGTCATTATTTTTCAAGTAATTCTCTGTCCTATTTTCTTTCTCTTGTCCTTTGGTACTGTTTAATGTGAACACTATGTCATTCAATATCCCATAATTCATGTTAGAATTTTCCACTTTTGGTGTTCCTGAGTGGCTCAGGCACGCCAAGCCTCTGCTTTCAGCTCAGGTCATGATCTCAGGGTCCTGGGATTGAGCCCCACATCAGGCTTTCTGCTCAGGAACAATCCTGCTTTCGCACCGCCACCTTCTGCCTGCCTCTCTGCCTACTTCTGATCTCTCTATCATCAAATAAATGAATAAAATCTTTATAAAAATAATTTTCCACTCTTTTTCAGTAATTTCTTTTTTCTTCTCTGACTGGCTAATATTAAGGCATCTGTCTTCAAGTTTGCTGATTCTACCTTCTGTTTGACCTCTCGTGAAGCTCTTTCTTACATTTTTGAATTTCCTTTACTATATTTTTCAGTTCTAGAATTTCTGGTTTGTTCTTTTTTATCATTTGTCTTTGTTTAGATTCTCATTTTGTTTTTACATTGTTTTCCTAAGATTATTGAGTTGTCTACATTGTTATCTTGAATCTCACTGAGTTTCCTTAAAGCAATTATTTTGAACATGTTTAAAACATAGATCTCCATTTCATTGTGGACAATAAGGGAAAATTTTGTGTTACTTTTCAGATATCATGTTTCCTTCCTTTTTCATGTTTCTCATGGCTTTGTCTTGATGTCTGGTCATTTGAGGAAGTAGGGTTTTTTTTTTCAGAGTTTTGGACTAGGTTTGGTGTAGAAAGACTTTCATCTGAGGGTGACTATTAGGGCATTGTCTGGGTTAGTGCAGTATGTCTAGATCCTGGAAGTACACAGTAATTTAGTCACTATACATTTTGATCATCTGAGATCAACATTGGTGAAACATGTGGGAGTCTTCTGTAGCTGAGCCTGCAGAAATCCCAAGGGTAGCAGTTGTGGTTAGGGATATTGTGGTTCCCAGAGGTGGTGACTGCTAGGATCTTTCTGTTTTCCTTTTTTTGTTCATGGAGAAAAATTCTAGCCAAGGGGATAACTTTTGGTTCATGGTCTGGGACACTGGCAGTCAGAGTGGTAGAGGTGCTGAGATTCAGAAGTCAGGCAAATGAAGAACTCTCACAGTGCCTGGGTCCTAGAGCACCAGTACACTTTTTGTGTCAGTGGTGTTGGTATCTAAGGTGCAAGCCTGTACCAATCTCTTGTATAATTGGGTCTTTGCCTCTGGGGCTCACTTATGTGACTCAAGCCTGGTATATGCAGCAGTGGCTGAGAACAGAGGTGACAAGGTACAATGGTGGCTTGGGCTGAGGTACAGTAGAAGCATAGCCTGAGAATGATAGGTCAAAGTCTCCACTCTGGCCTTAGTGGGGAGTTTCAGATATGCAGCAAATATTTCCATTAATAACCTAGTAATGCTTCATGTCAAAACCTAGGAAGCAGGGGGCAGGATGCAGAGCTTGTCCTTGGTGATGGCAGATAAAAGCCATGATATATTGGATCCAGTGATGGGGTACAGAGTAGCAATAATATGCCCTGGTAACACTGAATGAAATCATGATCTGTGACCTGGGGTCAGGGCACAGAGCAGGAATAGCACACACCCATAATGGCAGGACAAAGTGTAACCTGGGGCCCAGAGGATTGAGTGCAGAACAGTAGCTTTGAGGCCCAAGTAACATTTGGTCAAAGCATGATCTAGGCCCCAGAGCGCATTTTCCTACTCTCCCCACTTTTATTCATGATAGCATTGGAAAATTTCACCAGAGCAATTAGGTAAGAAAAATAAATAAAAGACATCTACATTGGAAGAGAAGAAGTAACACTGTCACTATTTGCAAATGACATAATACTACACATTAAAGATTCTACCAAAAAACTACTACAACTAGTGAATGAATTCAGTGAAGTCACAGGATACAAAATTAATATACCGAAATCTGTTGCATTTGTATAAACTAATGATGAAATTGCAAAAAAAGAAATTAAAAAAACAACCCCATTGATAATTGAACCAAAAATAATAAAATACCAGGGGAAAAAAATTTAACAAACAAGGTGAAAGACCCATATTCTGAAAACTATAAAACACTGAAGAAAGAAATTGAAGACCATGCAAATGAATGGAAAGATAGTCCATGTTCCTGGATTGGGAATAATATATTGTTAAAATGTCTATACTACCTAAAGCAAGGTACACATTTATTGCAATCTCTATCATAATCAAAATGTTGATTAGTAACAGGAAGCACTTTATCTTGTATTAGACTTTGAGGAAAATCTTTCAAAATTTCATCACTATGATGTTTGCTTTGATTTTTTTTTTGTATGTGGCCTCTATTATGTTATCATCTTACCATACACATTTGTTGAACATTTTTTTCATGAAATGGTGTTTATTGTCAAATTATTTTTCTGCATCTATTGAGATAATTATATTATTTTTTATTCTATTAATGTGGTATATCACATTTACTTACTTGCATATGTAGAATAATCTTTCCATCACAGAGATTAATCCCACTTGATCATGGTGAATAATCCCTTTAATAATCCTTTTAATTTGATATGCTAATATCTTGTGGAGAATTTCCCAAACTGCATTCATCAGTGATACTGATTTTAATTTTTTGCTATTGTTGTAATATCCTTATGTGGCTTTGATATTCCGACCCTGTAAAATAAGTTTGGGAGTTTTCCATCTTCTTCAATTTTTTGGAAGAGTTTGAGAAGAATTGACCTTAGTTTATCTATTAGATAGATGGAATTTTACCACTCTTTTTAATTGGAATGTTTTTCAGTATTAATTCAATCTCCTTAATTGTTATTTTCCTGTCCTAATTTTCTATTATTTTTCATGATTCAGTTTTGGTAGATTATATGTTTCTAGAAACATATCTCTTTTTTCTAGCATCCATTATGTTGATGAAGAGATTTTCATTGTAGTATTGATATTCCTTTTATTTTTGTGGTGATGGCTGAAATGTCTGATTTTTCATTTCAGATTTTATTTAAATTTTAAATAATTTTAAATTATTCTTGCTAAAAGTTTGTCAATATTCTTTATTTTTTCAAAAAACTTACTATTAGGGGCACCTGGGTGGCTCAGTGGGCTAAGCTGCTGCCTTCTGCTCAGGTCATGATCTCAAGGTCCTGGCATTGAGTCCCGCATCAGGCTCTCTGCTTGGCAGGGAGCCTGCTTCCCTCTCTCTCTCTCTCTCTGCCTACTCATGGCCTCTCTCTGTCAAATAAATAAATAAAATCTAAAAAATAAGAGGCTATAAAAAACTTACTATTAGTGTAATTGATCTTTTCCATTGTTTTTATGATCTCTAGTTCATACATTTCTGCCCTGATCTTTGTTATTTTCTTCCTTGTGATGACTTTGGATTGACTTTATTTTATTCTTTTTTAAGTTGCTTGTGCTGTAAATTTAAGTCATTTATTTGAAATCTTTCTTTTTTTTAAATCTTTCTTTTTTTCTTAACATAGATATTCATTGATATAAACTTCTTTCTTGGAACTTTATTATAACATCTCATTTTTAAAGTTTGATTAAAGTTGACACAGTGCTACATTAGTTTTAAGTGTACAAATAAGTGATTTAACATCTCACATATTTTTATATGTTTTCCTTTCAATTTCATTTATTTCAATTTATTTTTTATTTACCCTTTGATTTCTTCTCTGACCCATTTGTTGTGTAGTGTGTTGTTAAACTTTCTCATATTTATGAATTTTCTACTTTCCATTTGTTATTAATTTCTATTTTCATACCATTATAATAAGAAAAAATTACTTGATATAATTTCAGTTTTCTTTAGTTTACTAAGATATGTTTTCTAAAATAGTACATGATCTATCCTGGAGAATGTACCATGTGAGCTGAGAAAAGTGTGCATTTACTTCTATAGGATAAAATGTTCTGTAAATGTCTTTTAGATCCATTTAAATCAAAATATTATTTAAGCCTGGGATGCCTGGTTGGCTCAATTGGTTAACTTTCTTTACTCTTGATTCCAGCCCAGATCATGATCTCAGAGTCCTGAGATCAATCCCCATGTCAGGCTCCCTGCTCAGTGGGGAGTCTGCTTCTCTTCCTCTCTCTCTACCCTTCCCCTTGCTCACACACTTTCTCTCTAAAAACAAATAAGTAAAATATTTTAAAAATATGATTTTGGCCCAACACTTACACATTGCTTTCTTTCTTTTTAAAAAAGATTTTATTTATTTATTTGACAGAGAGAGAGAGATCACAAGCAGGCAGAGAGGTAGGCAGAGAGAGAGGGGGAAGCAGGCTCCCTGCTGAGCAGAAAACCCAATGTGGGACTTGATCCCAGGACCCTGAGATCATGACCTGAGCCAAAGGCAGACTTAACCCACTGATCCACCTAGGCACCATGGTTTCTGAATGATCTGTTGTTAAAAGTGGGTATTAATGCTCCTAATACTATTGTGCTGTCTGTTCCTTTCTTCAGATCTGTTAGTATTAATTCACATATATATGTAGTCTAATATTGGATGCATATATATTTATGATTATTATATATTCTTTTTTAATTTATCAATTTTATTATATAATACATTATCCTCTTGTTACTGTTTTTGCCAAAGTATATTTTGTCTGAAGCTAACTATACATACCTTGTTCCCTTTTGTTTTCCATTTGCATGAAGTATCTTTTCTCATCCTTTTTTTAATTAAATTTATTTATTTTCAGCATAACAGTATTCATTATTTTTTCACCACACCCAGTGCTCCATGCAATCTGTGCCCTCTATAATACCCACCACCTGGTACCCCAACCTCCCATGCCCCCTGCCACTTCAAACCCCTCAGATCGTTTTTCAGAGTCCATAGTCTCTCATGATTCACCTCCCCTTCCAATTTCCCTTTTTTATGAAATTTTTGTTTAAATTCTAGATAGTGTAATATAGGTTTCAGGAGTAGAATTTAAGTGATTCATTGTGTGTGTATAATACCCAGTGCTCATCACAACTGCTGTCCTTAATACCCATCCCTTATTTAGTCCATTCCACAACCACATCCCCTCTGTTAACCCTGTTTGTTCTTGGTGGTTATATTCTCTTCTGGCTTGCCTCCCACTATTTTTTCCTTTCCCTATGTTTACCTCTTTCCTCTGGAAATTCTATAAAATTCTTAAATTTCATATATAAGTTAACTAAAATGGTATTTGTCCTTTTTTGACTGAACTTCATTTATGTATCATAATACACTCCATCTCCATTCGTGTTGTTGCAAGTGGCAAGATTTCATTATTTTGATGGCTGAGTAATATTCCCGTGTGTGTGTGTGTGTGTGTGTGTGTACTATTTCTTCATCCATTCATCTGTTGATGGACATTTGAGCTCTTTCCATAATTTGGCTATTGTTTACAATGCTGCTATAAACATTGGGGTGGATGTGTCTCTTTAAATCAGCATATTTGTATCCTTTGCCAAAATACCAATTAATGCAATTGCTAGGTTGTAGGATATCTCTATTTCTAACTTTTTGAGGAAACTCCATACTGTTTTCCAGGTTTGCTCCATCAGTTTGTATTCCCACCAAGAGTGTTTCCCTTTCTCTGCATCCTTGTCAACATATTGTTTCCTGTATTATTAATGTTAGCCATTCTGACTGCTATGAGGTGGTATCTCATCATGGATGTGATTTATATTTCCCTGATGATGAGTGATGTTGAGCATCTTTCGTGTGTTTGTTAGCCATCTGTGTATCTTCATTTAAAAAAAAGTCTATTCATGCCTTCTGCCCATTTATTAACTGGATTATTTGGTTTTTTTTTTTCAGGGGGTGATGAGTTTGATAAGTTATTTTTTAATTAATTAATTTATTTTTGATAAGTTCTTTATAGATTTTGGAAACTAACACTTTATCAGAAATGTCATTTGCAAATATCTTCTCCCAGTCTATAGGTTCCCTCTTAGTTTCATTGATTGCTCCCTTCACTGTGCAGAAGCTTTTTACCTTAATGAAGTTCTAATAGTTTATTTTTGCTTTTTTATCCCTGCCTCTGGCAGTATGCCTAATAAAAAGTTGCTAAGGCATACTATGTCAAAGAAGTTGTTGCCTGTGCTCTTCTCTAGGATTTTTATGGTTTTCTGTCTCACATTTAGGTCTTTCATTCATTTTTAGTTTATTTTTGTATATAGTATAAGAAAGCAGTCCAGTTTCATTCTTCTACATGGTGCTGTCCAGTCTTCCCAACAGCATTTGTTGAAGAGACTGCTTGTATCAATTGGATATTCTTTCCCTCATTGTTGAAGATTAATTGTGGGTGCATTTCTGGGTTTTCTATTCTATTTCATTGATCTACATGTCTATTTTTGTGCCAGTACCTCCCATTCCTGATGACTACGGCTTTGTAATACAGCCTGAAGTCAAGAATTGTGATGCCTCCTCATTTGCTCTTCATTTTCAAGATTGTTTAGCTATCCAGCATCTATTTGTGGTTCCATATTAATTTTAGGATTGTTTGTTCTAAGTCTGTGAGAAATGATCTTGGTATTTTGGTAGGCTTTGCTTTAAGTATATAGGTTGTTTTGGGTAGTATAAACATTTTAACAATATTTATTTTTCCAATAGATTAACATGGAAAGTTTTTCCATTTCTTTGTGTCATCTTCAATTTCATTTCTCAACATCCTAAAGTTTTTAGAATATAGATCTTTTACCTCTTTTGTTACATTTATTCCTAGATATCTTATGGTTTGCAGTGCATTTGGAAATGAGATCAATTCCTTGATTTCTCTTTTTCCTGCTTCATTATTGGTGTATAGAAATGCAACAGATATTTGTACATCAATTTTATATCCTGCAACTTTGCTGAATTTATGTATCAGTTCTAGTAATATTTTGGTGCTTTTGGGTTTTTTGCATACAGTATCATTTCATCTGTGAATATTGAAAATTTGACTTCTTCCTCATCAAATTGGATGCTTTTTATTTCTTTTTGGTTTTGGATTGTGGAGGCTAGGGAGTTCAGTACTGTATTAACTAAAAATGGTGAGAGTGGACATCCTTGTCTTATTCCTGTCCATAAAAGAAAAGCTCTTAGTTTTTCCCCATTGTGGATGATATGAGAAGTGGAGCCTTCCTATATGGCTTTTGTGATGTTGCATTATGTCCCCTCTCTCCCTACTTTGTTCAGGGATTTTATCAATGATGGATTCCATATTTTCTTAAATGCTTTTTCTGAATTTATTGAGAGGATCATATGGTTCTTATTTCTTTTATTAATGTCAGGTATCACAATAATTGATTTGGAACTATTGAATCAACCTTGAACCCCAGGAATTAATCTCACTGGATCATAGTGAATAATTCTTTTAATGTCCTGTTGGATTCAATTTCTTAAGTACGTTATTGAGAATTTCTGCATCTATGCTCATCAAGGATATTAGCCTATAATTCTCATTTCTTTGAGGTCTTTTCCTGGTTTTGGAGTCAAGGTAATGCTGGCTTTGTAGCATGAGTTTAGTAGTTCATTTCAAATTATATTTTAGGGAACAGTATGAGAAGAATAGATGTTAACTCTTCTTTAGATAGAATTCTTTAGATAGAATTCCCTTGGGAAGTTATCTAGCCCTGGACTTTTTTTGTAGTACTTGGGAAATTTTTGATTACTGTTTTAATTTTTTTTGTGGTTATGAGTCTATTCGAATTTTCTATTTCTATTTCTCCTTGTTTCAGGTTTGGTAGTTTATATGTTTGTTGGAATTTATCCATACCTTTCTGATTGCCTTAATTGTTGGCATATAATTTTTCATAATCTCATAATTGTTTGTATTTTTGGTGTTGGTTGTGATGTCTCCATTTTCATTAGTGATTTTATTTGATGAGGTTGTTTTTTTCTTTTTGATAAATCTGGCTAGGAGTTTATCAATTTTATTAATTCTCTTAAAGTAACAGCTCCTAATTTCAATGATTTGTTCTATGATTTTTTGTTTCTATACCACGTATTTCTCTAATCTTTATTATTTCTCTCCTTCTACTGGTTGAGGCTTTATTTGCTCTTCCTTTTCTAGCTCCTATAGGTGTAAGTTCGGGCTGTGTATTTGAGACTTTTGTTGCTTCTTAATGTAGGCCTGTAATGCTATATATTTCCTTTTGGGGACCATTTTTGCTGCATTCCAAAGGTTTTGGACAATTGTGGATTCATTTTTACTGGCTTCCATGTACTTTTAAATTTCTTCCTTAATTTCTTGGTTGGCCCATTCATTCTTCAGTAGGATGTTCATTAACTCCCATGTATGCGTGGTCGTTCCACATTTTTTTCTTCTGATTGACCTCAAGTTTTATATCTTTGTGGTCAAAAAGGATGAGTGGTATGATCTACATATTTTTGTATTTGTTGAGGCATGTTTTGACCCAATATGTGATCTATCTTGGAGAATGTTCCTTGTGCACTTGAAAAGAATGTATATTCTGCTGCTTTAGGATGAAATGTTCTCAGTATGTATGTTAAGTCTATCCAGTCCAATATATCACTCAAATCCATTGTTTCCTTGTTGATTTTATGCTTAGATGATCTGTCCATTGCAGTAAGTGAAGTGTTAAAGCCCTCTGTTGTTATTAAATCATTATCAATGAGATTCTTTATGTTTGGTGTTGAACAACATATATTTGGCTACTCCCAAGTTGAGGACATAAATATATAAAATTGTTAGGTCTCCTTGTTGGATACCCTTTAATATGGTATAATGCCCTTCTTCATCTCTTGCTACAGTCTTTGTTTAAAATCTAGTTTGTCTGATGTAAGTATGGCTACTCCAGTTTTCTTTTGACATCCATTAGCATAATAAATGTTTCTCTGTCCTCGCACTTTGGTCTGTTGTTGTCTTTAGGTCCATATTAAGTTGGCAGCATAAAGATAGGTCTTGTTTATTTTTAATGCATTCTGATACCCTATATCTTTTGATTGGAGCATTTAGTCCATTTATACTCCATGTAATTATTGATAGATATGAATTTAATTCCATTGTATTACCTGTGAAGTCATTGTTTATGGGGAGGATTCTCTGTTCCTTTCTAGTTCTTGTTGCTTTTGTTCTTGCTTTCCCACTCAAAGAGTCACTTTAACATTTCTTGCACAGCTTGGTTAATGTTCCCAAACTCCTTTTTTTTTTTTGAGAGGAGTTCTCTGTGCCTCCATGATTTGAATGTCTGTCTCCTTAGCCATTTAGGGAAGTTTTCAGCTATAATTTCTGCAGTTTAAGTTTCTGCCCCCTTTTCTTTTTCTTCTTCTGGGACTCCTATGACACCAATGTTGTTATGTTTTATGGATTTGCTGAGTTCCCTAAGTCTTCATTCATGATCCAATATTCTTTTCTTTGACTCTTCCTTTTGCGTTCATTATTTTCCATAATTTTATCCTCTATATCACTTATTCATCCCTGTGATTCTTCTTTCCTTATGGTCATTATGGCAGTCAGTTTTGTATCTCAGCTATAGCACTTTTTATTTTGGGCTGACTTGTTTTTAGGTCTTTTATCTCTGTGGTAAGAGACTCCCTGGTGTCTTCTTTGCTTTTCTCAAGCCCAGCTAGTATCCTTATGATTGTTGCTTTAAATTCTGGATCAGGCATGATACTTATATCTGTTTTGATTATCTTTATTTCCTTTCTTTCTTTCTTTTTTACTTTTTTGAAATGAATTACACAGTTTTGGCATTTTTTTTTTCCTGTCTCCATCTTCTGTGTTTTAGGAACACCTCTTATGTTTGCTGCTCCTGAGAGTAATGGCTTTATTAAGAAGAGAGCATACAGAGTCTAAGGCCTGGCACATCAGAAAGTAGTTTTGGTATATGCTGTGTACACCCTGCTGTTGTGTTTTGGCTTATTTTTTTCCCTTCATTTCAGTCCTCTGCAGAGTTTCTCATTGACTGCTTGGGGAGTTTTTGGGTCTTGTTCAATGTGTGGTGAGTTTTAACTGTGTTTTTTTCTGCCTGTTAATAAAGGCTAGACTGTATTTCCAGTAGAGCTAAGGCTTTGAAGATCTCTGTGGTAAGTAGACTCAGTGCATGCATGGGATTTATGCTGGTTTTTTGCAGAGGGGCCCACTGCTGCTCTGGTTCTCGGTACACTTGCCCTTGTACCAAAAGCATCTGCAGAGTGCAGGGAAGTATGGGTTGTTTAAGCAGCTTATGCCTCCAGTGTGGTTCCTTTGTCACTCTCTGAAATTCAACTATGCTTATGGGTAGGGTGAAAATTGCATTAGCCTGCTCTCTTGTCCCTGAAGAGGGGAGTTTGCACCCACTGCTGTTCAGGAATCCCTCACAAAAGAGCTAACAATCTCCCCTCCTATTTACTAGGCAACTTTCAGATCCCTGTCTTCACCCTATCTGTGTCTGGGCCTTCTGGCCACCTGCTGTGCAGTGCTCCTGTGTTTTATCTCAGGCTCACTGGTTGGGTTTTAAAAGTCCAAATTTTAGGGACCTAGAATAACATGGGCCCATGCTGATCCTCTGTGGGAGAGTCTCACTAAGCTGTGGCTGGTACTGGTTTGTCCCAAAATTGCAGTCGCACAAACTTTCAGGGACTTAGAGCTTATGGTGAAGTTCAGCCAAAAATATGTGTCTAAGTTAGCTGCCCTCAGCAGGTGTCTCTGCTCCCAGACAGGAGGGCAGCACAATGGCACCGCCAGTGTCTTTGTCATCTGAGAGACAGTGCTACCACTCCCCAAAGAGGAACTCTCTTTCCCAGTGTGACCCAGGGTATCCTCAAACCACACTTTTCACTCCTGTGCCTCTGCCCTCCTTCTCCACAGGAACGCCACTATGCCTGTCAGGCTTGACCAAGTGTTGTATGGATATCTGAAACTTCAGATTTTGAGTTCCACTGGTTGTAAAAACTTGCAATAATTAGTCCCTCTCTTTTTCCCAGTAAATGGATTTAAGGAAATGTTATGTTTTTCTTGTGCAAACAACTGCATGTTGTTCTCTCTCTCCTCTCTCTTTGATCAGTTCTTCCTTCCCTTTGCAGTACTCTCTTTCATCAGTTCTTCCTTCCCTTTGCAGTACCCATGAACCTTTTCTCCCCAAGTCATATCTCTGCACCTTCTACTTTCAACAATGTGACCTCTTACTCCCTCTAGTTGTGAAGTTTGTTCTCTCAGTTCTCACATCAATATCTTGGGTGTTCAGAAGGATTTGATATTTTTCTAGCTATGTTCAAGGGATGAGACAAGCATAGGGTCCTGCTACTACTCTGCCATCTTAAATCCTGATTCCCTTACTTAAAATCCATGTGTCCTTAAAGCTTTGGCGATCCCCTTTAGACAGTAGGTAGTTTAGTTTTTGTCTTTTGATTGGAAAATTCAATCCAACAGCATGTATTTAACTTTTTCATATTAACAAATTATTATATCCAGAACTATTTTTAGTGTTTTAGTTGTCTAGTGTTCATACTAATGCTAAGTTATTAAACACCACCTCATTACAATATTAGAGTATTCTGAATCTGACTGCATGTTTACCTTTATCAGTGTACTGTATATTTCATATACTTAGCAGTGTATTGTATATTTCATATGTTTCATATAGTTCTATTTGAATTATATAATTTCACCTGTTTTAGTGTTACTAATTAGCATCATTTTCAGCTTATGAACTCATTTCAGCATTTATTTAAAGACAGGTCTTTTGGTAATGATCTCTGTTAGGTTTTGTTTGATAAGAACATTTTATTTTGCATTTATTTCTTTTTTTAAGGCTTTTATTTTTTATATGAGAGAGAGACAGAGACAGAGAGACAGAGAGAGAGAAAATAAGCAGGAGGGAGAAGGAGAAGCAGAATCCCCTGCTGAGCAAGGAGCTTGATGTGAGGCTAGATCCCAGGACTCTGGGATCATGGCCTGAGCCAAAGGCAGATGTTTAACTAACTGAGCCACTCAGGTGTCCCTTTTGCCTTATTTTATCAAGTGCACCTTCACTGGGTAAAATATTCTTCATTTACAATTTCTTTTAGCAGGTTAAATATAGCATTCCATTGTCTCATTGCTTGCCAAGTCTCTGCTGAGGAATCCACTGATGGCTTTATGCAGTTTCCAAGACACAAGATTGTTTTGGAAACAACAAAAAAAAATGTTTTCAAACAATCAAATATGTATTTATTTGTTTATTTATTTATTCATAGGAAGGTCTAGTGATTCGTATTTTATTCCTAAAGGGGTATTTAGTCATTCAACGATTTTTTATTGTGTTATATTAGTCACCATATAATACATTAGTTTTTGATATAGTGTTCTATGATTCATTGTTTGTGTATAACAACCAGTGCTCCATACAATCCCTATTCTTCTTAATACCCATCACAAGGTTCACCCATCCTCCCACCCCTCTCCCCTCTAAAACCCTCAGTTTGTTTCTCAGAGTCTGTAGTCTCTCATGGTTCATCTCCTACCCTGACCTTTCCTATTTCATCTCTCCCTTCCTTCCTTTTGTTCCACAAATAAGTAAAACTATATGATAATTGACTTTCTCTGTTTTATTTCTTTCAGGTAGCATAATCTCCTTCAATCCCATCCATGTTGATTCAAAAATTGGGTATTCATCCTTTCTGATGGCTGAATAATATTTCATTGTGTATATGGACCACATCCGCTTTATTCAACTTGGTGCTTTCCACAGTTTGGCTATTGTGAACATTGCTGCTGTGACCATTGGGGTACATATGACCCTTCTTTTCACTACATCTCTATCTTGCTGCTTTTAAAATTCCTTTCTTATGTTTAGAATAATTTGTTGTAGAAAAGATCATTTTGCATTAAAAATTTCCTGGCCTATTAACGTGGTGAAGTTGCTTGTCCAAATTTGTCCCTCTGACTGGGAATTTCTTATGCATTATTTCTTTAAATAAACCTTCTATCCCTTTCTCTAGCTCTTTTTCTAATGGGACTCCAAGAACGTGTAGATTGATTTTCTTTATGAAGTCACATAACTGTCACTAACTTTCCTTGTTTCATTTCATGCTTTTTCTTTTCTATTTTATTTGTTATATTTATTTATTTCTCTGATTGGTCAATTTCAGTTGATCTCTTTTAACAACACCCTGATTTATTTCTTTTGCTTTGTCATTCTGGTCTTGAAATTCTCTAGTTCAATCACTTTATGTTTCAGCTTCCAAATTTTTGTTTTGTGTATTAATTCATTCATTTTTTAAATTAGGGTATAATTAGTTTCAGATATACAATTTAATGATTCAATGCTTGTATTATTGTAATGATCACCACAGTAAGGCCAGTTGCTGTCTATCATTACCATAGTTACATTTTTTTTTCTTATGATTAGGGCTTTTGTGATCTATTTTCCTAAATATATTTAAAATATGTAATGCAGTATTATTAACTAGAATCATCGTGCTGTAAATTACAGTACCTTCACTTACTTATTTTTTTACTGGAAATTTGTATTTTTTTAAAGATTCTCTCTATTTATTTGACAGAGAGAGAGAGATCACAAGTAGGCAGAGAGGCAGGCAGAGAGTGAGGGGGAAGCAAGCTCCCCACTGGGCAGAGAGCCAGATGTGGGGCTCGATCCCAGGACTTGGAGATCACGATCTGAGCTGAAGGCAGAGGCTTAACCCACTGAGCCACCCAGGTGCCCCTGGAAATTTGTATTTTTTGACCCTCTTCACCCAATTCATCATCTCCTTCCCATGGCTTGGGCAACCCTCAATTTGTTCTTTGTATCTATGATCATGTGTTACTTATTTTTGTTTGTTTGTTATTGTTGTTGATTTTAGATTTCACATGTGAGATCATATGGTACTTTTGTTTTTCTGTGATTTATTTCACTTTACATGTCTTCATGATTGATTCTTGTTGTCTCATTTTTATTCTTTTTTATGATTGAATATGTATATACATATCATATGTTCTTAATTCATCTATCAATGGGTGTTTTTTTTCATATGTTGACTATCATAAATTATGCCACAATAAACATGGACATTCATATAACTTTTTGAATTAGTATTTTCATTTTCCCTGGATAAAAACTTAGGAGTGAAATTGTTCGATTATATAATAGTTTTAGTTTTATGTTTTTTATTTAAGAACTTCCATAATTTTTGCCATGGTGACTAAACATGTTTACATTCTCACCAACAATGTTGAAAGGGTCCCTTCTTTGCCCATCTTCACCCAAACTTGTCATTGTGTTTTTCTTTTTTATAATAGTCACTCTAACATGTGTGAGATAATTCCTCACTGTGGTTTTAATTTGCATTTTCCTGATTACCTATTGCCCATATGCATATCTTCTTTGGAAAAATATCAACTCAGATCCATTTTTATTTGATTGTTTATTACTATTATTAATAATTTGCTATTGAGTTATATGACTTTTTCATGTATTTTGAATATTAGCTTCTTTTTCAGGTACGATTTGCAAATATTTTCTCCCGTTCAGTAGATTTTAGGGATTTTATGGTTTCAGGTCTCACATTCAAGTCTTGAAAGAACTGAGGTAATTTTTGTCTATGATGTAAAATAGTGACGCAGTTTCTTTCTTTTGCATTTATTGAAGAGGCTGTTCTTCCCGCATTGTATATTTTTGGCTCCTTGTTTGTAAATTAATTGGCCACATATATGTTTGATTCCTTTTTAAAAATTTTTTGTATCTCTTAATTCATTTTGTTCTTGTATTGTTTTCCTACATTGTTAAATTATTTATCTTTGTCCTTTTACAGGTCTCTGAACATATTTAGAATAATTTATAATAATTCTGAATTTTTTGCTGGGAAATTTATAGTTTTTATTAGTTTGGGGCCATTTACAAAGGTTTATTCTATCTCTTTGGTGGAGTCATGTCTCTGTGATTCTTCGTAATGTCTGTAGTCTTTTTATTTATTTATTTATTTATTTGACAGAGAGAGGGATCACAAGTAGGCAGAGAGGCAGGCAGAGAGAGAGAGGAGAAAGCAGGCTCCCTGCTGAGCAGAGAGCCCGATGCGGGACTCGATCCCAGGACCCTGAGATCATGACCTGAGCCAAAGGCAGGGGCTTAACCGACTGAGCCACCCAGGCACCCCTGTAATGTCTATAGTCTTGTGTAGGCATTTGCACTTGACAAAGTAGTCACATCTTGTAGTGTTTATGAATGAGTTTTCTAAGGGAAGGGGAGGGGCATACTGGAGTGTGCTGTTACTCCAGTCCTAGTGGTGCAGGTTGACAACTGCAGGGGTACATGGCAGTAGTTGGTCCAGGGAGGCATTACTATTGTCAGCTCAATTCACTGGGGTCCACCTTATTAAAAATTGCATTGTTCTTGGATAGTGCAGTGGGTAGTCTGTGCTTACTTCAAACCTTATTTCATGTCCAGTTTCACTTGCTAGGAATCAGTTCAGGTGGTGATGGCTGGAGCTAGTGGTGTGCAAACATGCTGCTGTGGGGGACCAGCTGCAGATGCCTGTGTAGTGACAGGTGCCACTTGCAGATACATATATAGTGGTGAGCACCAGTGCATGGTAAGAATTGAGCCCAACTGCAATTACACTTCCAGCTATAGGGGCTTTAGTTGTTGGCGTATTCTCCTATGGCTGCACAGTTTCTCACTGGGCTTGTACACTGTAGTGAAGGGCTTTGGCAGGGATCAAGCAAGTGGTATAGAAATGCACAGGTGTTGGGACTAGCCCGATGTGCATGTTAGCTGTTGGAGTCTTGGCTAGTATCCTGATTTTACTCTGCTACAAAGTCATAGGCTGGATGTTACTGTAGTTCTCAGTCTCTGGAAAAGGTGGGGATGGCAGGATCTGGGGAGGCACTCAGGTAGTCAGTATAAGCAAACAAATACCTTTGGGCTGAAAACTGGTGAAATCTGCAAGATATCAGTGATATCTATAGTGGCCATTAGTTTCTTCAGTTATTAAATCACCCAAGTTTGACCGCAGAGTAGGTCACTGAACAGCGATTGCTTCCACTGCATGTTTGCTGTTAGCAACCTCTGTTTTTCTTCCTTGTCCCTAGTCATCTGTATACTTCTCAGCTTTACATGTTTGGTCGGCATAAAACTGATGTGATAGCTTCCTGTGGTACCTAGAAAGGCTGTAAAAGCTGGTCACTCATCCTGCTCTTTCTTTCCTGGTGAGGAGATCTCTTCCAAGCTGGGGAATTTGTTCTTGATGTTGAGTAATATTGGTGTGCGTAATGGGATGATGCAAGCAAAATGAAATTGTTTCCTTTCCCTTCTTGCATGGTTATATTCAGGCTTTTTCTTCCAACATGTTGCTAAAGTTTTAAAGTAGACAGAACTCTTTTAGAGCTGTTTTATTCATGAATAGTTATCTAATTGTTGGTGTTTGTAGAGTAATGAAGACTGGGGTCTCATGTCACCATTTTGGTGACATTATTCTCATATTTTTATTTTCAAAATTACATGATACTTTGGAAAATATGCCTTAGAATTTTTTCAAATTTATACTATGTTGTAGAGCATTATATAAGATATTTTTATATTTCATTAAAGATAAACTCAGAAAAAAGGCATAGTAAAAATATATTTTTCCCTCACAAAAAATTGAAATTCACCATGAACAATGTGATCCAAAGCCATAAACCCTTTAAATTTTGTGGCTCAGCCAATTTCAATACATTGTTTTAGACTTCATGCACTAGCAGATGGGCAAAAATGAAGCAGATTGTTTATGAAGGTCTTTTTCTTCACTTTTAATTTGCAATGGTTCTAAATTCAACATAAGTTGCAAAATAGTGCATAACTGTTCCATATACCCTTGGCTCAGTTTCTTCTAATGGTTATATCTTACATAATTATAATATAAAACCATGAATTTACCATAGTGTAGTTCTTTGTTGTTTTATCACACTTGCAGATTCATCTTGCCATTCAGTTGCCATATGGGCATGCACATATTATAATGCACTTAATAACAAATATAAGTGAAATAATCAATAATAATGCAATAATGGTAGAGCGTTGAACACCCTATTTATATCAATGGACAGATCATCTAAACAGAAAATCAACAAGGAAAGCCTGGCTTTGAATAATACACTGGAAGAGATGGATTTAACAGATATATTCAGAACATTCTATTCTAAAACATCAAAACAAACATTCTTTTCTAGTGCACATGGGACATCCTCCAGAATAGATAGCATATTAGCTCACAAAACAGACCTCAACAAATTTAATATGATCAGAGTCATACCATGCATCTTTTCTGACCACTTCACTATGAAAGTAAAAGTCAGCCACAAGAAAAAAATATGGAAAGACCAAAAATACGTGGAGGTAAACAACATGCTACTATACAAGGAATGGGTCAACCAGGATATAAAAGAGGAAATACAAATTGTACTGCAAAAAACACAATGGTCAAAAAGATTTGGGATTCAGTGAAAGCAGTTCTATGAGGGAAGTTTATAGCAATACAGGCCTACCTTAAGAAGCAAGAAAAATCTCAAGTAAATAACTTAAACTTACACCTATAGGAACCATAAAAAGAATAACAAATGAAACCTAAAACAATAGAATGGAGGCAATTAAAAAAATGAGTGCAATTGCAGGGTCATAGGGAAGTTCTATTTTTAATTTCTTGAGGAATCTCCACACTGTTCTCCAAAGAGGCTGCACCAACTTGCATTCCCACCAACAGTGTAAGATGGTTCCCCTTTCTCCACATCCCCTCCAACACATGTTTCCTGTTTTGTTAATTTTGGCCATTGTAACTGGTGTAAGGTGATATCTCAATGTGGTTTTAATTTGAATCTCCCTGAGGGCTAGTGATGATGGACATTTTTTCATGTGTCTGATAGCCATTTGTACATCTTGATTGGAGAAGTGTCTGTTCATATCTTCTGCCCATTTTTTGATATGATTGCCTGTTTCATGTGTGTTGAGTTTGAGGAGTTCATTATAGATCCTGGATATCAACCTTTTATCTGTACTGTCATTTGCAAATATCTTCTCCCATTCCGTGGGTTGCCTCTTTGTTTTTTTGACTGTTTCCTTTGCTGTGCAGAAGCTTTTGATTTTGATGAAGTCCCAGAAGTTTATTTTCGCTTTTGTTTCCTTTGCCTTTGGAGACATATCTTGAAAGAGGTTGCTGTGGCTGATATCGAAGAGATTACAGCCTATATTCTCCTCTAGGAGTCTGATGGATTCCTCTCTCACGTTGAGGTCTTTTATCCATTTTTAGTTTATCTTTGTGTACAGTGTAAGAGAATGGTTGAATTTCATTCTTCTACATATAGCTGTCCAGTTTTCCCAGCACTATTTATTGAAGAGACTGTCTTTTTTCCACTGTATATTTTTTCCTGTTTTGTCGAAGATTCCCTGTGACCCTGCAATTGCGCTCCTGGGTATTTACCCCAAAGATACAGATGTCGTGAAAAGAAGGGCCATCTGTACCCTAATGTTTATAGCAACAATGGCCATGGTCGCCAAACTATGGAAAGAACCAAGATGCCCTTCAACGGATGAATGGATAAGGAAGATGTGGTCCATATACACTATGGAGTATTATGCCTCCATCAGAAAGGATGTATACCCAACTTTTGTAGCAACATGGACGGGACTGGAAGAGATTATGCTGAGTGAAATCAGTCAAGCAGAGAGAGTCAATTATCAGATGGTTTCACTTATTTGTGGAGCATAACAAATATCATGGAGGACATGGGGAGTTAGAGAGAAGGGGATTGGGGTAAATTGGAAGGGGAGGTGAATCATGAGAGACTATGGACTCTGAAAAACAATCTGAGTGGTTTGAAGTGGTAGGGGGTTGGGAGGTTGGGGTACCAGGTGGTGGGTATTATAGAGGGCACGGATTGCATGGAGCACTGAGTGTGGTGAAAAAAATAATGAATACTGTTTTTCTGAAAATAAATAAATCAATTTAATAAAAAAAAGATGAGAAGAGAAATAGGGGATTTACAGTTAAAAAAATACAAAAACAGACAGCAACAGCAAGAAAACAAAACAGACAATCAATGAAACAAGGAGCTGGTTCTTTGAAAAGATTAATGAAATTGCTAGATATATTTATAAAAAATAAAAAGACTCCAGTAAATAACATCAGAAATGAGTGAGGATAAATAATAACCAATACCAAAAAAAACAATCATAAGAGAATATCATAAAAATGTGCCAGAAATTTAGACAATGTAGAAGAAATGGTAAATTCCTAGAAATAAAGAACCTACAAATAAGAGACGAGAAAAATAGAAAATTTGACTGGACTGAAAACCAGCAAGAAAATTAGATCAATAGTCCAGAATCTCACAACAGAAAGAAGTTCAGGACCAGGTAGCTTTATAAGCAAATTCTACCAAACATTTAAAGATTTTATTTATTTATTTATTTATTTACTTATTTATTTGAGAGAGAGAGAGAGGAGGCATGAGTGGGAGGGGAGGAGCAGAGAGAGGAACAAGCAGACTCTGTGCTGAATGAGGAACTTTATGTGGGTCTCGATCCTATGACCTTGTGACCATTACTGAAGCTGACATTAAGAGTTGGATGCTCAACTGAGTGAGCCACCCAAGTGACCCTTACCAACATTTAAAGGAGAGTGAATCTCTTTTTTCTCAAACTATTTCAAAAAAATACAAAAGGAAGGAAAATTTCCAAATTCATTCAATGTGACTAGCTTTACCCTCATATGAAAACCAGATAAAGACTCCATTAAAAAAGAGAGCTGCAGGCCAATATTTATGATGAATATGGATGAAATATCCTCCAAAATACAGTAGCTAATGGAACCCAACAATAGGGTAAAGCAATCATCTACCACAGACAAGTGAGATTTTTTCCCCCAGATTTTAAGTGTGGTTCAGTATTCACAAATCAATCAGTGTGATACATCACATCATGAGAAAATGGTAAGAAGCATATGATCATTTCAATAGATGCCCCCAAAAAAGTATTTGACAAAGTTATGTCCATTCATGAAAACAAAACAAAACAAAACAAAACTCAACAAAATAGAAATAGAGAGAATGTACCTCAAAATAATACAATGTATCTATGAAAAACCCATAGGTAACATCATCATTAACGTTGAAAACATGCAAGCTTTTCTCCTAAGTTCAGGTACAAGGCAAGAATGTCCACTGGAACCACTTTAACACAACATAGTGCTGGATTTCCTAGCCATGGCAATCACATAACATAAAGAAATAATATGCATCATAATTGGTAAGGAAGAAGTAAAATTTCCCCTATTTGCACATGACATCATATTCTAGAGAAAATCCAAAAGACCACCAGTAAACTTCTGGGACAGGTACATAAATTCCTTTAAGTTTCAGGATACAAAACCATGTGGAGAATTCTGTTGCATTTCTATACATAACGAAGTAGAAAGAGAAATTAAGAAATAAATCCCATTTAAAATTATACCCAAGGACCCACACAAAATGGTGAAGTAGGGGACCCTATTTCAACTGGTACCCTGAACTGAGCTGGATCTCTGCCAGACCACTCTGAACACCCACGAAATCAGCCTGAGATGTAAGAGGATATACCAGGATCTATACCAGCAGAATATCTCCGGTGGCCAGTTTTGAGGTATGAAGTGGGGAGCTGCAATTCTGTAGCATCCTTTTCTGATTAAAACTCTTCAGAGTATAAGGGCAGAGGGAACATTCCTCAACTTCATAAAATCCATCTATGGAAAAACCCACAGTGAATATCATTCTCCATGGGGAAAAGCTGAGAGTCTTCCCCTTAAGATCAGGAACTCTTGATGCCCACTCTCACCACTATTGTTCAACATAGTACTAGAAGTCCTAGCAACAGCAATCAGACAACAAAAAGAAATAAAAGGTATTCAGATTGACAAAGAAGAAATCAAACTTTCTCTCTTCACAGATGATATGATACTTTATGTAGAAAAACCAAAAGACTGCAGCCCCTAATTACTAGAACTCATACAGCAATTCAGTTATGTGGCAGGATACAAAACCAATGCAAAGAAATCAGTTACTTTCTTATACACTAACAATGAAACTGTAGAAAGGGAAATTGGAGAATCAATTGCATTTACAGTAGCACGAAAACCGATAAGATATCTTGGAATAAGCCTAACCAAAGAGATAAAGGATCTATACCCAAGGAACTACAGAACACTCATGAAATAAATTGAAGAAGACACAAAAAGGTGAAAAAATATTCCATGCTCATGGCTCAGAAGAATAAATATTGTTAAAATGTCTATGATACCCAGAGAAATCTATACATTCAATGCCATCATGATAAAAATACCATCAGTATTTTTCAAAGTGCTGGAACAAACAATCCCAAAATTTGTATGGAACCAGAATAGACTCCAAATAGCCAAGGAAATGTTGAAAAAGAAAAACAAAGCTGGAGGCATCACATTGCCTGATTTCCAACTTTATTACAAAGCTGTGATCACCAAGACAGCATGGTACTGGCACAAAAACAGACACACAGGCCAATGAAACAGAGTAGAGAGCCCAGATATGGACCCTCAACTCTGTGGTCAAATAATCTTTGACAGAACAGGAAAAAAATCCAATGGAAAAAAGATAGTCTTTTCAATAAATGATGCTGGGGAAATTTGGACAACTATATACAGAAGAATGAAAGTCGATCATTCTTTTACACCATACACAATGATAAACTCAAAATGGATGAAAGACCTCAATGTGACACAGAAATCCATCAAAATAAAGATGAAACAAGGTAAACATGTCCTCTCTCGCTTTTATTCATCATTGTACTGGAAGTCCTAACTACAGCAATCAGGCAACAAAAATAATTAAGAGGCTTCTAACTTGGTAAATAAGGGGACACCTGGGTGGCTCAGTCAGTTCAGCAGCTGCTTTTGGCTCAGGTCATAATCCCAGTGTCCTGATATTGAGTCCCACATTGGGCTCCTTGCTCAACGGGAAGCCTGCTTCTTCCTCTGCCTCTCTCTGTGTGTCTTTCATAAATAAATAGATAAATAAACATTTTTAAAACAAACAAAAAATTAACTTGGTAAAGAGGAAGTCAAACGTTCATTATTTGCAAAAGAGTGATACTTTATGTACAAAAGCCTAAAACCTCTATTAAAAAACTACTAGAACTGATAAATTAATTCAGTAAAGTCACATTACAAAATCAGTGTATAGGAATCTTTTGCATTTCTATACGCTAATAATGAAGCAGCAAGAAAGAAATTTTTAAAAATCTCATTTACAATTGCACTAAAAATAATAAGATACCTAAGAAATCTAACCAAAAAGGTGAAAGATCTGTACTTTAAAAACTATAAAATATGAATGAAATTGAATAAAACACAAGGTCATGGAAATACATTCCATGCTCACAGATCAGAAAAACAATTACTGTTGAAATGTGTAAGCACATTTAATGCAATCCCTAACCAAATATCGATAGCATTTTTTACAGAACTAGAACAATCCTAATGAAACCACTACCTATGATGAATAGGCAATGCAATATTAAAAATAAAAGCAGCGTCACCTGGGTGGCTCAGTTATTAAGCATCTGCCTTAGGATCAGGTCATGATTCCAGCATCCTGGGATCAAGCCCTGCATTGAGCTGCCTGCTTAGCTGCTCAGTGGAAAGTCTGCTTCTTCCTCTCCCACTCGTCCTGCTTGTGTTCCCTCTCTTGCTGTGTCTCTCTGTCAAATAAATAAACAAAGTCTTTAAAAAAAAGAAGAATAAAAGCTAGAGGTATCACAATTCCAAGCTTCAATTTATATTGCAAAGCTGTAATAATCAAAACTTTATTGTACTGTCACAAAAATATACACATAGATTGATGGAACAGAATAGGAAGCCCAGAAATAAACCTGCAGCTCAATTGATCTTCAACAAAGCAAGAAATGTTAACCAATGGGGAAAAGTTTCTTCAATAAAAGTGTTGGGAGAACTGAAGAGCTACATGCAAATAATGAAACTGAATCACTTTCTAATACCACACACAAAAATAAATTCAAAATGGGTGAAGCACCTAAATATGAGAACTGAAACCACAGAAATCCTAGAAGAAAGCACAGGCAGTAATGTCTCTGACACCAACCATAGCAACATTTTTCTAGATATGTCTTCTGAGGCAAGGGGAATAAAACCAAACATAAACTATTGGGAATTATTGAAATAAAAAGTTTCTGTATACCAAAGAAATGTTCATCAAGTGGGACACCTGTTTGGCTTAGTTGAGTGTGACTCTTGATCTTGGGATTGTAAGTTTGAGCTCCATGATGGGTGTAGAGATTACTTAAAAATAAAAACTGAAAAAAAATTAAAAAAAATAAAAACTTAAAAAAAAAAGAAATTGTTCACCAAACTAAAAGTCTACCTACAGAATTGGAGAATATATTTTGCAAAGGGCGTATCTGATAAAGTGTTAGCAACCAAAATACATAAGGACGTCTTACAACTCAATAACCCAAAAACAAATTAATAGTGGGCAGAAGACATGAGCAGATATTTCTCCAGACAAGATATCTAGGTAGCTAGACAAAAAGCTCATGAAAAGATCTTCAACATCACTCATGAACAGGTAAATGCAAATCACAATCACAATCAGATATCAACTCATAGTTATCAGTAATGCTATAATTGAACAAAACAAACAGAAAAAACAAGTGTTGGTGAGTATGTGAAGAGAAAGACCTCTTGCTCTACTGGAGGGATCACAAACCTTCCACGTGGAAGACAATATTGAGGTTCCTCAAAACATTGAAAATTGGATTACCTTATGATCCAGTAATTGTACTACTGGTTAATTATCCAAACAACATAAAAACAAAACAAAAAAAACCCAAAAACAAAAACAACAACAACAACAAAACCCCACAAAAAAACAGAAAAAATAAAACAGAATAAGAACACTAATTCAAAAGGATACATGCTAAAAAAAAGATACATGCTGATGAAAATTGATGCAAAAGTTCTCACCAAGATAATAGCCAATAGGATCTAACAGTACGTTAAAAGGCTTATTCATCATGACCAAGTGGGACCTATTCTTGGGCTACAAGGGTGGTTCAACATCTGCAAATAAATTAAAGTGATACACCACATCAGAAAAGAAAGAACAAGAACCATAGGATCCTTTCAATAAATGCAGAAAAAACATTTGACAAAGTACAGCATCCTTTATTAATTAAAACTCTTCACAATGTAGCGATAAAGGGAACATATCTCAATATAGTAAAAGCCATCTATGAAAAGCCAATAGCGAATATCATTCTCAATGGGGAAAAACTGAGAGCTTTTCCCCTAAGGTCACGAACATGGCAGGAATATCCACTATCACCACTGTTGTTCAATAGAGTACTATAAGTTTTAGCTTCAGCAATCAGACCAAAAAAGAAATAAGAGGTATGCAAATAGTCAAAGAAGTCAAACTCTCACCCTTTATAAATGAAATGATACTGTATGTGGAAATCCCAAAAGATTCCATCCCAAAATTGCTAGAACTCTAAAGCAATTCAACAAAGTGGAAGGATACAAAGTCAATGTACAAAAATCAGTTACATTTCTATATACTAACAGTGAGACAGAAGAAAGAGATATTGAATTGATCTCATTTGTAATTGTACCAAAACCCATAAGATACCTAGGAAAAAATCTAACCAAAGGGGCAAATTATCTGTACTCTGAAAACTATAGAACACTCATGAAAGAAACTGAGGAAGACACAAAAGAATGCAAAAATATCCTATGCTTATGAATTGGAAGAATAAATACTGTTAAAATGTCAATGCTACCTAGAGCAATCTATACATTAAATGTAATCATTCTCAAAATACCACCGAATTTTTTCACAGAGTGGAACAAATAATCCTAAAATTTGTAAGCAACAGGAAAAGACCCTGAATAGCCAAAGAAATGTTGAAAAATAGAACCAAAGTTCCTGGCATCACAATGGAGCTCTATTACAAATCTCTATTATAAAAGTTCTATTATAAAACAAGAGCTATTATAAAAGCTCTATTATAAAACCAAAATTGCTGGAATCACAGTTGAAGCTCTCTTACAAAGAAGTAATCATCAAGACATTATGGTACTGGCAAATATGTCAGTGGAACAGAATAGAGAACCAAGAAATGGACCTTCAACTCTATGGCCAACTAATATTTGACAAAGCAGGAAAGAATTTCCAATGGAAAAAAGACATTTTCTTCACCAGATGATGTTGGGAAATCGGACAGTCACATGCAGAATGAAGCTGGATCATTTCCTTATACCCTACATAAAAATAGACTCAAAATAGATGAAAGACCTTAATGTAAGACAAAATCCACCAAAATCCTAGAGAAGAACAGAGGTAACATTTTCTGTGACCTTGGCCACAGCAAATTCTTGCTAGACACATTTCCAAAGGCAAGGGAAAACAAAGGCAAAAATCATCTAATGGAACTTCAAGATGAAAAACTTCTGCATATCAAAGGAAATAGTTGACAAATCCAAAAGACAACTGATAGGATGGGAGAAGATATGTGCAAATGTCTTATCATATAAAGGGATAGTACCCCAAATCTATAAGGAACTTATCAAACTCAACATCCAAAGAACAAATAACCAGTCAAGAAATGGGCAGAAGACAGGAGCAGATATTTCTCCAAAGAAGACATGCAAACAGCCAAGAGACACATGAAAATGCTGCACATCAGTTGTCATCAGGGAAATACAAATCAAAACCACAATGACATACCATCTCACACCATTTAGAATGTCTAAATTCAGCAATTTAGGAAATGACAGATGTTGGGGAGGATGTAAAGAAAGAGGAACCCTCTTACACTGTTGGTGGGAATGCAAGCTAGTACAGCCACTCTGGAAAACAGAATGAAGTTCCCTCATAAAGTTGAAAATAGAGCTACCCTATGACCCAGTAATTTCACTACTAGGGATTTACCCCAAAGATACAAATATAGTGATCAAAAGGGGGAACTTCACTATATTTATAGCAGCAATGCAATGATAACCATACCATGGAAGGAGCCCAGATGTCCATTGCCAGAAGAATGGGTAAAGAAGATGTGAATATCTATCTGTATCTATATATCATCTATCTAGATGTAGATATATCTATCTTCATCTATATGTATACATCTACATATATCTATCTACATCTACAAATAGATGTAGATAGATATATGTAGATGATATCTACATCTATTTGTAGATGTAGATAGATATATGTAGATGATATCTACATCTATTTGTAGATGTAGATCTATCTACACACGTATATGTATGTACATACAAATGAAATAGTACAGAGCCACTAAAAATGAAATCTTGCCATTTACAACAATGTGGATGGAATTAAAGGGTATTATGTTAAGCAAAATAAGTCAATCAGAAAAACAATTATCATATGATCTCACTCATATGTAAAACTTACAAAATAAAACAGAGGATCATAGGGGAAGAAAGGGAAAAAATAAAACAAGATGAAATCAAAGAAGGAGACCATCCATAAGGGACTCAACTATACAAAACAAACTGAGGGTTGCTGGAAGGGAGGGGGTCAGGGATGGGTAACTGCGTGGGATATTGGGGGACACATGATGTAATGAATACTGGGTGTTACATGAGCCTGAGGAATCACTGATCTTTACCTCTGAATCTAGTAATACATTATATGTTAAATAAAAATAATTGAGTTAAAATTTAAAAATAGGGAGGGGGACAAGATGGCGGGGAGGTAGGAGAAGCCTTTTCAACCTGTACCCTAAAGTCAGCTGATTACCTACCAAAGAACTCTGATCACCCATGAAATCAGACTGAGATCAGAATTATACACGTCTGGATCTCTACAGGGGCAGAAGACGCCAGTGGGCAGGTAAAGCGGAGTGGGAATGGCAGACTGATATGGGAAGACAAACAAAAGGGGGAGGGAGCCACCAGAGGTGACCGGTTGGAAAGTAATACCCCTAATAGGAGCGAGAGTGCCCTGCATCTGGGGACCAGCATTAACTTGGAGACTGGTTGAAAGCACTCAAAAAGAGCAAAGGAGCACGGTGAGGGGGGATTGTGGGAATAGGGGTGGCTAGGGACAGGGGCTTAAGTCCCTGGTCCCAGGACAGCCTCCACTGGTGCTGAGCCAGAGAGAGTGCGGAGAAACCAGGTCTTGGTTCCTGAGCCACCTCCATGCCTGAGATTATGTGGGGTCTGGCTCCTGTGAGGGGATGGTAGCCATGTCAGACGGCAGAATGCGCGAGCCCTTCTACAGAGCCTGAGATGCACACACCCCTCATCCTTCCCTGAGAGAGGTACACAAAGGCCCAGCCAGCTTTCTTAGACCCTTGCCATTGTTTCAGAGCCTAAGACCCAAACTCTCCCCTGAGAGAGGTGCGTGAAGGCCCAGCCTGGTGCTTTTGGACCTGCACCCCACTCTCAGAGTCTGAGACTCGTGAGCGACCCCCAGCCTCCCGTGAGAGAGGTGAATGCAAATCGGGCGCTCTTACACCCAGAAAGACCAGGCACTCCCAGCCCGGGCAAGCAGGAAAATCTCAGTGTGCGATTGCTGCTTGGAACCTCTCTGGCAGTCTGGAGCCGCCCAGACAGCCACCGCTGCCGTGGTTTTGAGTATAAGCAGAAGATCCTGCATCCCCAGGGACCGCGACTCAGAACCTGCTCTGCCAGTGCCCAAGGGGAAATTTATATGGGCTCTGCAACACCCACAGAAAAACGGACTGAGGCTTCTCTCTGAGAGGGAGGTCAGGGTGCAATTTGCTTTCCTCTAAACCTACAAAACCCATCAAAAACAGTCAAGGCGAGAGGAAAAAAAAAAGCGAACAAACATAAAAACCTCCAGAGAACAGAAGTCTGAAAAAACCAGTTTCCTCAGAGCCCACCCCCTTGAGGGGGACTGGAGGACTTAACTCAGGGAACATCATTGACTGAAAACCCACGTGGTAGGCCCCGCTTCCAGAAGACCAACCAGGGGGAAAAAAAAAAAAAAAAAGACTACAAGAGAACCACCACCACTACTTCATAGGACAACTTTTATTTTTAATGTGTTCCCACTATTCTGGCTCATTTTTTTATATAGATATTTTTTTAACCTATTTACCATCACAGTGAGTGGTCCAGGACATCAAATTCCATAACCTTCTAACCTGAACTTTTTGATACATACACCTGTGTTTTTCTTTTGCAGTTCTATTTTTAATTTTTTTTAATTTTAGTTTAGTTTAGTCTAGTTTATTCCTTTATTAATTTTTTTCTAATATTCATATAGAGTTAAACTTCAAAGTAATCCCCTTTCCCCAATCAATTCTACCCCTATAGGTAAACCAATTCCCAATCCCCCTTTATCTTAGGAAAGTTGAGTCCTTTAACAAAGATATCAAGATACATCCAGGAAGAATCAAAACAACCTTCCTCACCCACACTGATTATTTACAACCACTCTCCCATCTTTTTCTTCCACTAGTATTTCTGTGTTTTTGTGTTTGTCCTGATAGTATATAAATCTTACACTCGGGTTCTTTTTGATGAGGTTCTTCCTTTATTTGCATATGCAAATATATATATATATATATATATATATATATATATGTATTATTCTTTTTTCTCTTGTCATATACTTTTATCAGTCTTTTTGTTTGTCTGTGTTTGTTTGTATACTTCATAAATCTTACCTTGGGGTCCATTTGGGCTGAACCTTCTCTTTTATCTCACCTTTCGTTCCTGTCTCTCTCCCTTTCTCTTTTTTTCTTTTCCATTTCTTTTATCTCTCATTTGGGTGGGGAACCCTGATTGTTCAGAAGCGTTCCAGGGTGCACCTTGACTGCACCACAGTCAATACATCCAGCTACACCCGTTCAGCCATCTCTCACCAAAATGACTAGGAGGAGGAATGCCCAACAGAAGAAAAATACATAGGATGGACCTTCTGCATCAGAGCTAACAGCTATCAACATAGACAATATGTTGGAAAGAGAATTCAGGCTAACAATTATCCAGGCAATAGCTAGGTTGGAGAAAACCATGGGTAACCAAATGGAATTGATTAGGGCCGAACGGAAAACGACCAGAGATCATGTTTCCAATGTTAGGGAAGAGCTGAAAGCTACCACGGATGAGCTTCACAATGCTCTCAATGAGTTCCAATCTAATCTAAATTCTCTCAAAGCTAGAGTAACAACCTGAATAGACAGATATCTAGTAGCAAGATTGAAGCAGTGATCAAAAACCTCCCAAAAAACAAGAACCCAAGACCTGATGGATTCCCTGGGGAATTCTACCAAACTTTCAAAGAAGAAATAACACTTATTCTCCTGAAGCTGTTTCAAAAAATTGAAGCAGAAGGAAAACTCCCAGACTCTTTCTATAAAGCCAGCATTACCCTAATCCCCAAACCAGGCAAAGACCCTACCAGAAAGGAGAATTTCAGACCAATATCACTGATGAATATGGTAGCAAGGATTCTCAACAAGATCCTAGCAAAGAGGATCAAACAGCACATTAAAAAGATTATCCACCATGAGCAGGTGGGATTCATCCCTGGGCTACAAGGATGGTTCAACATTCACAAATAAATCAATGTGACAGAACAAATTAATAAGAGAAGAGAGAAGAATCACATGATCCTCTCAATTGATGCAGAAAAAGCATTTGACAAAATCCAGCATCCGTTCCTGATTAAAACGCTTCAAAGTATAGGGATAGAGGGAACATTCCTGAACTTCATAAAACCTATCTATGAAAGACCCACAGCAAATATCCTCAATGGGAAAAAGCTCGCAGCCTTCCAGTTGAGATCAGGAACACGACAAAGATGCCCACTCTCACCACTCTTGTTCAACATAGTATTAGAAGTCCTAGAAACAGCAATCAGAAAACAAAGAGAAATACAAGGTATCCAAATTGGTAATGAAGAACTCAAACTCTCTCTCTTCACAGATGATATGATTCTTTATATGGAAAACCCAAAAGACTCCACCCCCAAACTACTAGAACTCATAAAGCAATTCAGCAATGTGGCAGGATACAAAGTCAATGTACAGAAATCAGTGGCTTTCCTATACACTAACAATGAAAATACAGAAAGGGAAATTAGAGAATCTATTCCATTTACTATAGCACCAAGAACCATTAGATACCTGAGAATAAACCTAGCCAAAGAGGTAAAGGATCTGTACTTGAGGAAGTACAGAATACTCATGAAAGAAATTGATGAAGACCAAAAAGATGGAAGACCATTCCATGCTCATGGATCAGAAGAATAAACATTGTTAAAATGTCTATACTGCCTAGAACAATCTATACTTTTAATGCCATTCCAATCAAAATTCCACCGGTATTCCTCATAGAGCTGGAGCAAATAATCCTAAAATTTGTATGGAATCAGAAGGATTCCAATCCGTAAGGAAATGTTGAAAAACAAAAATAGAACTGGGGACATCACGTTACCCGATTTCAAGCTTTACTACAAAGCTGTGATCACCAAAACAGCATGGTACTGGCATAAAAACAGACACATAGACCTGTGGAACCGAGTAGGGAGCCCAGATATGGACCCTCAACTCTATGGGCAAATAATATTCGACAAAGCAGAAAAGAAATATACAGTGGAAAAAAGACAGTCTCTTCAATAAATGGTGCTGGGAAAACTGGACAGCTATACGTAGAAGAATGAAACTCGACCATTCTCTTACACCGTACACAAAGATTAACTCAAAATGAATAAAAGACCTCAACATGAGACAGGAATCCATCAGAATCCTAGAGGAGAACATAGGTAGTAATCTCTTTGATATCAGCCACAGCAACTTCTTTCAAGATATGTCTCCAAAGGCAAAGGAAACAAAAGCGAAAATAAACTTCTGGGACTTCATCAAAATCAACAGCTTCTGCACAGCAAAGGAAACAGTCAAGAAAACAAAGAGGCAACCCACGGAATGGGAGAAGATATTTGCAAATGACAGTACAGACAAAAGGTTGATATCTAGGCTCTATAAAGAACTCCTCAAACTCAACACACACAAAACAGATAGTCATATAAAAAGATGGGCAGAAGATATGAACAGACACTTCTCCAATCAAGACATACAAATGGCTATCAGACACATGAAAAAATGTTCATCATCACTAGCCATCAGGGAGATTCAAATGAAAGCCACATTGAGATATCACCTTACACCAGTTAGAATGGCCCAAATTAGCGAGACAGGAAACAACATGTGTTGGAGAGGATGTGGAGAAAGGGGAACCCTCTTCCATTGTTGGTGGGAATGCAAGTTGGTGTAGCCACTTTGGAGAACAGTGTGGAGATTCCTCAGGAAATTAAAAATAGAGCTTCCCTATGACCCTGCAGTTGCACTACTGGGTATTTACCCCAAAGATACAGATGTCGTGAAAAGAAGGGTCATCTGTACCCCAATGTTTATAGCAGCAATGGCCACGGTCGCCCAACTGTGGAAAGAACCAAGATGCCCTTTAACAGATGAATGGATAAGGAAGATGTGGTCCATATACACTAGGGAGTATTTTGCCTCCATCAGAAAGGATGAATACCCAACTTTTGTAGTAACATGGGCAGGACTGGAAGATATTAAGCTGAGTGAAATAAGTCAAGCAGAGAGAGTCAATTATCATATGGTTTCACTTATTTGTGGAGCACAACAAATAGCATGGAGGACAAGGGGAGTTAGAGAGGAGAAGGAGTTGGGGGAAATTGGAAGGGGAGATGAACCATGAGGGACTATGGACTCTGAAAAACAATCTGAGTGTTTTGAAGGGTCAGGGATTGGGAGGTTGGGGGAACCAGGTGGTATTAGAGAAGGCATGGATTGCATGGAGCACTGGGTGTGATGCAAAAATAATGAATACTGTTATGCTGAAAAAAATTAAAAGTAAAATAAAATTGAGCCTTGTGGAGGTAAAAGAACAAACAAAGGGATACATGCATCCTTATGTTTATAGCAATATTATTTACAATAGCCAAATTATGGAAGCAGACAAATTGTGGATAAAGTAATGGAGTGTTCAGCCATTAAAAAGAATGAAATTTTGCTATTTCCAATGATGTGGATAGAGCTGATAAGTATAATGTTAAGCAGAATAAGTCTTGGAAAAACAAATACCATATGTTTTCACTCATATGTGGAATTTAAGAAAGAAAACACATGAACCAAGAAAAAAAAAAAGAATAAGAAGAAGAGAGTGAGAGGGATCAAGTGTCAGCCAAGAAACAGACTCAACTATAGAGAACAAACTGATGGTTAACAGAGTGAGGTAGGTAGAGGACAGGTGAAATAGATGATGAGGATTAAGGAGTGCACTTGTGGTAAGTACTGGCTGATGTGTGAAATTGATGAATTACTATATTGTACATCTAGAACTAATAAAACTGCATGTTATGTGCTTTGGTGAGTGCTGTGAAGTGTGTAAACCTGGCGATTCACAGACCTGTACCCCTGGGGATAAAAATATATGTTTATAAAAAATTAAAAAAAAAACCCTGCATGTTAACTATATTGGAATTAAAAAAAAAAATCCCATAGGGTTTCTCTTTTCCTTTGATGAGTAACTTTTCCTTAACTTGTGATGTTGTTTGATAGTATTTTACCTGTAGTAGGACTTCCTTCAAAATTAGAGTCAATCTTCATTCCTGTCACTGCTTTTTCAAAAAAAATTACATAATATTCTATATCTTCTCTTGTCTTTTCAACAGTCTTCAGCCAGGAGTCTTCTTCTCCCTCTTCCTCTGCACCTCCCTCATGCTTATGCTCTCTTTCACTTGCATGCTCTCTTTCCTTCAAATAAATAAATAAATAAATAATCTTAAAAAGAAAATCCTTTGTTTAATATAGCCATCTTCATCATCAAAGCTAGATCTTCTTGATGACTGCAGCTTCTACATGAGAACTTGCTGCTTCATCTTGCATTTTTAAATTATGGAGATGGTTTATTTCTCTAAACCTCATCAACCGGATTCTGCTAGCTTCAAATTTTTCTTTTGCAGTTTCTTCACCTCTCTCCACCTCCACAGATTTGAAGAGAGTTAGGACCTTGTTCTGATTAGGTTTTGGTTTAAGGGGATATTGTGGCTGGTTTAATCTTCTATCCTGACAACTGAAACTTTCTCCATATCAACCATAAGACTGTTCTGTTCTTTTCATTTGTGTGTTCTTTGGAATAGCACTTTAAATTTCCTTCAAGAACTATTCCATTGTATCAACAACTTAGCTAATTTGTGTGAGAGACCTACCTTTTGACTTATCTTGGCTTTCTCTGTACCTTTCTTACTAAACTTAATCATTTTATCATTTTTAATATTTTTATCTTTTGATTTAAACTGAGAGATATGAAACTTCATCTTTTATCACTTGAACACTCGGAAGCCATTGTGGAGTTATTGGCTGATAAAATTTCAATATTTTGTGTCTCACGAAATAGGGAAGCCCAGGAAAAGAGAGAGAGATGGAGGGATTCCTGGTGGGTGGAGCAATCAAAACACGCACAACATTCATTCGCCAATTAAGTTTGCTATTTTATGTGGCATGGTTTGTGTGGACACCCCAAAATAATTAGAATAGTAACATCAAAGATCACTACTCACAGATCACCACAGGAAATGTAAAAACTATTAAAAGTTTAATGTATTACAAGAATTACCAAAATGTGACACAGAGATACAAAGTGAGTCAATATTGGAAAAATGGATGCAGTAGATTTTCTTGACAAGCTTTTGCCACATACCTCCAATTTGTAAGTAGTACAATATCTGTGAAATGCAATAAAGTCAATCATCATAAAATGAGTTATTCCCTACACTATAAATTAAATGTCTAAAAGATATTAATATTGAGATGCCCAGATTATAGTGCTGTAGACTAGAAATGAAAATACTGTCACAAAATTATGTTTTACATAATTAAGGCAGAAAGAGACAACACTTTAACACAAGAAACTAAAAGCAGTTTCACAGAAATAGAAAACAAAATTCTCAGGAAATGAAGCAACTTTATTTGCCATTGCAATTGTATTTTTGCACCAATGGGATGAAATTATGTTCTTGGAACAAACTGAAAGGTAATATTTTGATGTATCTTACATTTGAAAGACTTTGATTCCTGAAGTTACTTGAAATCCACATAGCAATAAATGAGCTAAACTCCACTGAAATGAAATATGTGGGATTATTCTTCTAACAGCCTAATTTTTTCATCGCTCCTATTGTGTAAACATTTAAGCTGAATACACCATTACTGGCTAACATAATGTTTAAAGTAAGGATTCTCATAATAATAAAGGTGAAAAGCCCAAATGAAGATGACATATAAATACATATATGCCTTCTAGTCAAATGAGTATTGCCAATTGGAAAAATATTTAACCAATATTAACTCACTGAAAATCTTATAGGCTTCAGTAGGGATTGAATGAAAAATGGAAAGAGATGCAGATTCAAAGACCTGGAATACATTCTCAAGTTCTACCATTATCCAGGGGGATGATATAAACAAGAATGATGCATGATGAATTGGCCACCCTGCAAAGGCGTTATATACAACAAAATTTTTCCTGCTATGTATGTGTATTTGTTTCCTATGAGAATCTCACGGCTTTATTCAAATAGCAAAGCTGCCAGGTGAATTGCCAAGTGGTTTCCTGTGGTAACTGTTTTTGACTTAACAGTGGAATACACAAATGCAAATATGCTTACAAGTTGAAGGTTATCAATGCTAGAGGACAGCATAAAACCCACTCCTTGTTTCAGCATTTATTTTTAGGATTTCTGAAATTTTACTCAAATAGGGTTGTAGTAAAATATGTCCTCTCTTTTCTTTCATCTAAATTCCTGCATGGTTGTGCATCCTTTTGACCTCCTGCAGTGAGACGATAATGGAGAAGGGCAGAGGCATAAAAAAATGATAAATTTTCTGAATAAGCCTAATTGAAAAACAAAGCTAACAACATTTTTTTTCTTTCTTTGGAACATTTATTGAATGGGTGGAGTTAGAGATTTTTCTTTTTAAAATCAATTAGCAGATCTTTTACCACTTTGGTTAGGTTTATTCTTAGGTAACTTGTGCTTTTTGGTGCAATTACAAATGGGATCAATTCCTTTACTTCTCTTTCTTTGTTTAGAAATGAAACAGATTTCTTTACATTGATTTGGATCCTCTGACTTTGCTGAATTTGTGTTATCAGTTCTAGCAATTTTTTGGTGGAATCTTTTGGATTTTCTACATAGAGTATCATGTCTTCTGGAAATAGTGAAAATTTGACTTCTTCCCTGCTCATTTAGATGCTTTTATTTCTTTTTGTTGTCAATTGCTGAGACTAGGACTTCCAGTACTTTGTTAAATAACAATGTTGAGGGTAGACATCCCGGTCTTGTTCCTGACTGTAGAAGAAGAGCTATGAGTTTTTTCCAATTGAGGATGATATTAGCTGTGTGTTTTCCTGTATGGCTTTTATAAAGCATGTCCCTTTTATCCTTACTTTGTTGAAAGTTTTTATCAAGAATCAATGATCTACTTCATGAAATACTTTTTTCTACTTCTATTGAAATGATCATGTGGTTCTCAACCTTTATTTTATTAATATGGCGTATCACATTGATTCGTGAATATTGAATTGCCCTTGTGGCCCAGTAACAAATCCCACTTGATCTTGGTGAATAATTCTTTGAATGTCCTGTTGGATTCATTCTTGTTGAGAATGTTTGTATCCATATTCATCAGGAATATTAACCTGTAATTCTACATTTTAGTGGGGTCTTTGGTTTTGGAATCAAGGTAATGCTGGCCTTGTAGAATGAGTTTGGGCATTTTCCTTCCATTTCTATTTTTTGGAACAGTATGAGAAGAATAGGTATTAACTCTTTTTTTTTTTTTTTTTTTGTTTATTTGACAGACAGAACTCACAAGTAGGCAGAGAGGCAGGCACAGAGAGAGGAGGAACAGGCTCCCTGCTGAGCAGAGAGTCCAATGTGGGGCTTGTTCCCAGAACCCTGAGATCACGACCTGAGCCAAAGGCAGAGGCTTAACCCACTGAGCCACCCAGGCACCCCAGTATTAACTCTTTCTTAAATATTTTGTATAATTGCCCTGGGAAGCCATCTGGTCCTAAACTTTTGTTTGTTGGGATTTTTTAAAAAAGATTTTATTTATTCATTTGACAGACACAGATCACAAGTAGGCAGAGAGGCAGGCAGAGAGAGAGAGGGGAGGAAACAGGCTCCCTGCTGAGCAGAGAATCGGACATGGGGCTCAATCCCAGGACCCTGAGATCGTGACCTGAGCCAAAGGCAGAGGCTTTAACCCACTGAGCCACCCAGGTGCCCCCTGTTGGGATATTTTTGATTACTAATCCAATTTCTTTGATGATTGTGGTTGATGGCTGTTAAGGATGACACTCCCTGTGATGAGCACTAGGCATTATATGTAAGGGATGAATCACTAAATTCTACTCCTTCAACAAATATTACACTATATGTTAACTAACTAGAATTTAAATTTAAAGAGAAACTTGAAAGAAAAAAAAATAAAACCAATGAGCACTTTGTACTTGAACTAGGATCTATTACCTTCTAAATTCAGTAAGTTTGAATCACTAACATGAACTAAACCATTCCAGTCTGTTCAGATACTTTTAGTTTTGGTATCTAAGCAGAACTTTGTTGAAATTTATGTTCTATATGTGCAGATATTATTGAACTGCAAGGTGGAAACCAATCCAAATAGGAATGGATGTCTTCTCCACCAATAGTTTCCAGTTTCAAGTTCAATATCTGTGCATACTAACTGAAACCAGTGTTCTATTTAAATAATAAATTTCTTAAATTTCCACTGGTGAATTCTTGACTGGAACCTTTATGGGACCTCTTCTCCTACTTACCTCTCCACCCCATTTAAAAATTCTCTTCCGAAGGTTATTTTTTTTTTTAATTTTTCCCTCCACCACAGTTCTTGGATTTTATAAAGTCATACATGAATATAGTTAAAAAGAGAAGTCTTTAATAGCTAATCTACATTTTTGTTTCAGCACAATATCAATCTGACAGGAATTGTTTTGATAAGGTACACTTTTTGCTGGGTGGAACAAAGGGCAATAAATTAGTTTTGAACATTTGTGATCTTGTGTTATAATGAGTCTACAACAGATATTGTATTCAAATCAATTGTCAAAATGAAAAGGATTAATAACTGTTGTTATATAACCATTTATATAACTGCAGCCTGAAGAAAGGCATACTTTAAGATTTATAGCCCCATATTACATTATTATAATTCTTAATAGTAGATCCTTTCTATTACAGAAAAAATGTAACCACAAACTCCTCACAACTGCTTGTGCATAGATTTGTTTATGAAATTTATTTTAATAGAAGTTCTCCACTTCTCCTCGACATGATTTGTAGATGATAGTGAGAGGGGGCCCAGAGAAGAAAAATCTCAAGAATAATTTCTGATAATGAAGTCAAAATTCAGTAAGTAGCAGAGATGTTGCTTTTCAGGAAGCAACACACCAGATTACATTGCCTTTTTGTTGGTTTATCAATGATGGAATGACTTTTTAATGAAAATCTTGAAAATTCCCACAAATGTTTTAATGTTCATGGGCCACATGGCCATATGTATGTGATCCCAGAATCAGGATTGTTATTTTCCAGAAAAAGACACTAAGTCACAAAATGGTTCACTGACTATACCAAGATAATTACCCAGCTCTGTGATTCAGTTCTATATTTTACTAGCTGAATGGAAAAGTAACCTAGACCTTCAGACTCCCGTGACAAACCACCATATGTAGCTTCCTTCCTCTTGGTGGTTATGGTCCTTTCAGAATTCTAAAATAAGTTTCATGTCAGTGTTGCTTACAATTTTTTCACAAAAAAATTGAGAGAATTCTTTTGATGACAGAGACCACAAGATTATGATACAGCATAGCAAAGGCAAGAAGGCTCTTCCTCAGGGCATCCAGGTGGCTCAGACAGTTAAGCAGCTGCCTTCAGCTCATGTCATCTCAGGGTCCTGGGATCAAGCCCCATGTCTAGTGTCTTGCTCAGTGAGGAGTCTCCTTCTCCTTCTCCATTTGCCCCTCCCCCCGCACTGTGCTTGGTCTTTCTCCAATAAATAAGTAAAATCTTTAAAAAAATGAAGGCTTTTCCTTTCTTTTTTTTTTTTAATTTCTGGACTTTTTTTTTTAAATTTCTTTTCAGCGTAAAAGTATTCATTGTTTTTTTTTTCCAATTTATTTATTTTCAAAAAAACAGTATTCATTATTTTTTCACCACACCCAGTGCTCCATGCAAGCCATGCCCTCTATAATACCCACCACCTGGTACCTCAACCTCCCACCCCCCCGCCACTTCAAACCCCTCAGACTGTTTTTCAGAGTCCATAGTCTCTCATGGTTCACCTCCCCTTCCAATTCACCCAAATTCCCTACTCCTCTCTAACGCCCCTTGTCCTCCATGCTATTTGTTATGCTCCACAAATAAGTGAAACCATATGATAATTGACTTTCTCTGCTTGACTTATTTCACTCAGCATAATCTCTTCCAGTCCCATCCATGTTGCTACAAAAGTTGGGTATTCATCCTTTCTGATGGAGGCATAATACTCCATAATGTATATGGACCACATCTTCCTTATCCATTCATCCGTTGAAGGGCATCTTGGTTCTTTCCATAGTTTGGCGACTGTGGCCATTACTGCTATAAACATTGGGGTACAGATGGCCCTTCTTTTCACGACATCTGTATCTTTGGGGTAAATACCCAGGAGTGCAATCGCAGGGTCATAGGGAAGCTCTATTTTTAATTTTTTGAGGAATCTCCACACTGTTCTCCAAAGAGGCTGCACCAACTTGCATTCCCACCAACAGGGGAAGAGGGTTCCCCTTTCTCCACATCCTCTCCAACACATGTTGTTTCCTGTTTTGTTAATTTTGGCCATTCTAACTGGTGTAAGGTGATATCTCAATGTGGTTTTAATTTGAATCTCCCTGAGGGCTAATGATGATGAACATTTTTTCATGTGTCTGATAGCCATTTATATGTCTTGATTGGAGAAGTGTCTGTTCATATCTTCTGCCCATTTTTTTATGTGTTTGTCTGTTTCGTGTGGGTTGAGTTTGAGGAGTTCATTATAGATCCTAGATATCAACCTTTTGTCTGTACTGTCATTTGCAAATATCTTCTCCCATTCCGTGGGTTGCCTCTTTGTTTTTTTGACTGTTTCCTTTGCTGTGCAGAAGCTTTTGATTTTGATGAAGTCACAGAAGTTTATTTTCGCTTTTGTTTCCTTTGCCTTTGGAGACATATCTTGAAAGAAGTTGCTGTGGCTGATATCAAAGAGATTACTGCCTATGTTCTCCTCTAAGATTCTGATGGATTCCTGTCTCACATTGAAGTCTTTTATCCATTTTGAGTTGATCTTTGTGTACGGTGTAAGAGAATGGTCGAGTTTGTATGGAATCAGAAGAGACCCCGAATCGGTAAGGAAATGTTGAAAAACAAAAATAAAGCTGGCGGCATCACCTTACCTGATTTCAAGCTTTATTACAAAGCTGTGATCACCAAGACAGCATGGTACTGGCATAAAAACAGACACATAGACCAGTGGAACAGAGTAGAGAGCCCTGATATGGACCCTCAACTGTCTGGTCAATTAATCTTTGACAAAACAGGAAAAAATATACAGTGGAAAAAAGACAGTCTCTTCAATAAATGGTGCTGGGAAAACTGGACAGCTATATGTAGAAGAATGAAAGGCTTTTCCTTTCAAACTCTTTAAATTTACAGCAGCTTGGCTTTAAGACATTGATAGTATCTTACACCAGCTGAAAATCAGAGTGTCTCCTCAAAATGCTTAGGCTTAAGATAATGCAATGACAGTACAATAGTCAAAATGGAATTTTAAAAACAACACATTCAGGAAGAGGTTAGGGAACTTTAAGTAGTACTTAAACTTCAGATACTAAACAGTGTAAACTTTAAAGCAATTTCCTTCCCTTTGCTGGTCTTAATTTTCCTATCTTTAATAAGGAAAAAAATTAGACTATATTTAGGAATACTTGTAAAGATGGGCTATTAGTGATCACAAAATTTTGAAGCTGGTTAAAACTCAGGAACCCTCAGCAGAAAATGGCAAATAGACAAAGGGCCACCCTCATCCCCATACATATTCACAAATAATTTTACCAACAATTTGAAGTGATTTTTGCCACCTCTTAAGAGTATACACAGACTCCAGCTTAAGAACTCTTTGAATTGTAACAAAATTTGATTTTTTTCATCTATTAAATATAGTTTATTTATGCATTGTGATACTAATAAAGATAACTTCCCAGTCAAAACATGTAAAGCTTGGGACAGGCAAGGCTATTCCCCAAGATTAGTTGTTCTATTCGAGGGGCTCAGATTTTTATATCCAGCCCAGGGGCTTTAAGCTGTTTAAGAACCTATAAACATGCTCAGAAGCTGAAAAAAATTGTCAGCTATAAAATATGAAAAGAAAATGACAATATTAATAGATAACATAACATGTCAACAGTGGTGGCACACAATGATTAAATAATTGTATATAAATATGAAGTTTAATAATAATATATTTTCTTAACAAAACTCAAAATTTTATTATTAATTAGATTCTTTTGATTTCTCACCAAAAATACACTTAATATACAATGATACCTATTTTAGTATTTTTGATATGATGAAAGATAAGGCTTTTAAATCTGAGAGTATCTAAGGCCTAAAATGGTCACAACAAAGTTCTGGTCCAAGACCTACCCTCTAGTTTTTTTTAAGAAATAAGTTTTTGTATGTGTCAGAACACTAGGAGTCATATATGCCAAGACTCTAAACTTAGAACTCCTTTTTTTATAAGGGAGTTTAAAGCAGTGGCAGGAGCAGGGAAACAGGAAATATTAGGCTCTGGATCCTGAATTTGGTGTGGGGCAGAGGAATGTTGAATGCTACCTACGGTGCAAGTAGAGAGGAGAGAAAACAAGAAGCTAGTGCTGTTTTAGAATTTCAATATTGGCCTAAGTAATTTCTGGTATATTAAAAGTCCTTGAGGATGTGGTTTTTTTTTAAACTCTATTACAAAATATTTTAAACATATAGAAAAGCTGAAAAAATCATAAAATGAACCCTATGTACCCACTACCAAGATTTAATGACCCTTAATATTTTGCTATATTTGCTTCATGGACTTTTTTCTTAATATTTTTTAAAGATTATTTATTTTAGAGAAAGAGAGTGAGTCAGTCAGTCGTGGGGGGGGGGCAGAGGGAGAGGGAGTAGAGAGACTCTCAAGCAGACTCCCAATGAGCACAGAGCCTGATGCAGGGCTGGATCTCATGACAGTCAGATCATGACCTAAGTTGAAATCAAGGGTTGGGCACTTAACTGACTGAGCCACCCAGGTGCCACTTTTCTTAACTATTTTAAAGATAATTTTAAACATCATATTTTACCCTGAAAAATAAGGACATCTTTCTATATAAGAAAACTGTCATTATCACACTTAATTAACAGTAATTCCTTAATATAACTTAATTTTTAGTCTATATTCAAATCCTGCTGTTGTCCACAAAATGTTTTTTATAGCTTAGACAAATCAGGATGCAATCAAACAACATGCATTTTTTTAAATAAACTATCATCTCTCCGTCTCTCTCCCCCCTGCCCCGCTTTTTTTCCTTTACAAATGAGCTATTAAAGAGATGGGAACTGTAGTTATACAGAATGTTTGATCTTCTAGATTTAGATACTTTTTTGTGGCATTTAATTTATACACTGTTTCCTGAAACTGAAAATTAGGTCAAAAGACTGCATAAGACTTTGGAAAAGAATGTTGCATATGTGCTGCTACATAATTCTTAATACATTTTATCAAAAGAGATATATTGTGTGGTTGTTTATCTATTATTGATGGTGAATGATTGTTGGTTAAGGTGGTAACAACTTGGTCTCTCCAGTATAAGACTTTATTTTATCTCTTGCAACAAACAAGTAGAATGATATCTTTGGCCAACTGATTTTTTAAAGATGAAAGGAGGTATATTAGAAAATCATAGAATGTGATGATTTACCTTCTTAATTATTTTCAAAGGATTTTTTATTTTGATTTTTGGTGCTTAAGACTATCTTTTCTCCTTTCCTATATCCTTTTGCTTTCTCTATCGATATTGGCAAGTTGCTGGGGATATTTTATTTTGGAAGTAAACTTATAAAGAAAATTAAAATATTTGTTTTTATTTATTTTTATTTTTTAAAATTAATTTTAATTTTCAGTGTTCCATGATTCATTGATTATGCACCACACACAGTGCTCCATGCAATACATGCCGTCCTTAATACTCATCACCAGACTCACTTATCTCCCACACCCTAACCTTCCAAAACCCTCAGTATATTTCTCAGAGGCTACAGTCTTATGCTTCATCTGCCCCTCCTGTTTCCCCCAATTCACTTTTCCTTTCCTTCTCCTAATATCTCCATGTTATTCTTTATGCTCCACAAGTAAGTGAAACCATATGATGACTGATTTTTTCTGCTTGACTAATTTCACTCAGCATAATCTCCTCCAGTTCCATCCATGTTGATACAAAAGTTGGGCATTCATCATTTCTGATGGCTGAATAATATTACATTATATAAATGGACCACATTTTCTTTATCCATTTGTCTGTTGAAGGGCACCTTGGCTCTTTCCACAGATTGGCGATAGTGGCCATTGATGCTATGAACATTAGGATACATATGGCCCTTTTATTTCCACATCTTTATCTTTGGAGTAAATACCAAGTAGTGTAATTGGAGGGTCATAGTGTAGCTGTATTTTTAAATTTTTGAGGAATCTCCACACTGTTTTCGAAACTGGCTGCACCAACTTGCATTTCCACCAACAGTGTAAGCATGTTCCCCTTTCTCCACATCCTCTCCAACACTTGTTGTTTCCTGTCTTGTTAATTTTGGCCATTCTAACTGGTGTAAGGTTGTATCTCAATGTGGCTTTGATTTGAATTTCCCTGATTACTATTGATGAACTATTGATTCATGTGTCTGCTATCTATTTGTATGTCTTCTTTTGAGAAGTATCTGTTCATGCCTTCTTCCCATTTGACTTGACAATTTGCTTTTTGGTTATTGAGTTTGAGGAGCTCTTTATAGATCTTGGATATCAGCCCTTTGTCTGTAGTGTCATTTGCAATTATCTTTTCCCATTCTGTGGGTTGCCTCTTTGTTTTGTTGACTGTTTCCTTTGCTGTGAAGAAGGTTTTTATCTTGATGAAGTCCTAAAAGTTCATTTTCAGTTTCATTTCCTTTGCCTGTGGAGATATGTCTCGAAAGAAGTTGCTGTGGTTGATGTTGAAGAGGCACTTCCTATGTTCTCCTCTAGAATTTGTTTAGAAGAATGAAACTCGGCCATTCTTTTATGCCATACACAAAAATAAACTCAAAATGGATAAAAGAACTCAACGTGAGGCAGGAATCTATCAGAATCCTAGAGGATATCAAATATTTGCTTTTAATTATGACTATCTATTTATCTATATATATCTATACCCATCCCTAACTCTCTCCAACCCAGTTGCAGCAAACCACATTGTATGATTATAATAATGACCTTTGTCTCCTTATACTTATGTATCATTTATGTTGACTTCACTCATCCAGGAAAAATTGCTAAAACTGCAGAACTGCTTTAATTTATGTCTATCCTCAGTGAACCAAGTTGCCCCACCAATTGAATAATCATAGCTATTTGTTATATTTATGGGAAATAATTTTATTTTTACAACAAATGTCTGTGAAAATTATTAAAAATATTTCAGAAGAATTCTTTTTAATGACCAACTTTTAATGCACTCAATTGCTTAACTGAAGAATTTGAGTCAAGAAACAAAAGAATCTGAAATCGCTTTAGGGATCGAGGTCAGGTGAAGGTTAATCAAAAGAAGAGAGAGTGAAATGGCATAAATGGCTTTGGTCAGTTTTTAGTTATTACATACAAACACACACGAGAGTATGCTTGTAGACATGCATACTCACACACACAGTGTTGAAATTTAGGCTCCATAGATAAAATTTTATAAAATTTGATGACTGTTTCATTATATTATTATGATTTGGCTTTCTGCCTTTATTTCTGCCTCAAACCAGAATTTTGAAAAATAAGGAAGATTAAACTAGCCATATGATGTAGAAATATTTAAATTACTTTTTTGGGGTTAGAATGGAGATCAATTTTAGGAAAACATTGAAAAACATGATTTTTTTTTTAATTTTATTTTTCCAATGTTCCAAGAAACAGATGATTTTAATTATTTAAATCCGTAGGGAATTTTAAAGGGGAAGTATATGGATTTTTTAAAGTCAAATATATTGGCCCAAAAAATATTCTGAAAATAGACAGTAATGTTTTCTACATTTTTATGTGTAACATAGGTGGAAATTAAGGATGTGAGCAGAAATGTACCTTATTATGAGGCAGGATATCGTATATAAGAATATTTTCTTCCCTCGAAAAAGGACAATCTCTTATTATGAAATTATTCAGGTAGATAGCTATGTACACCCTCAAATATTATTGTAGTGGTTAAAAATGTCTGATTAAATATTATTTCACCCCTCCTTTTTTGCTGTTATTCTTTTTCTAGATAAAAATAAAAATTACATAAAATGAGCAAGCCAAAAAATGTTTTAAGATTGATGAGTTTCCTTCTTTAAAAAGCAATTCTGTTATTTCTACATAATTTTTTTAAACAATCACTTTGGTATTACTTCGACTTAATAAGATGGAATCAATTGCCTTACTTTGTTAATGCCTAACACAGCCTCCTTAAAGTAGGAGAGCATTTTTCTCTTTTCAACTGATTATATAAAATTAATGTTATTTAAAGATTTATACCAAATATATTACTCCAAAAGAAGAGGAAGAAGACTAAAGTTTTTGTTGATAAGTATCAACATGGAAATCTGAAAACAAATTTTTTCCCACTCTCTGAAAGTGTTAGCTGACAAGCAGTTATTGTATTAATTGTCTAATAAGATCTTCTGAAGATTTCCTATATTAACATGGATAACTGCAATGAAATATATCTGAAGATACTGGTGGGTCCTTGCAAATTTACTCAGAATGGATTATAAGACAGTTTTATTGAACAGAAAGACTTTCAAGACAAAACTGATGAATTTTAAACTTCGTTGGATCTGCAAAATTACATAAATGAAAAAGTGGCTCTGTCTTTATAATGTTGACAGGTTTCTTACTCTACAAAAATCTGTTAGTTTTTCTCTTTAATATTTCCCCTTGTGGCAGAAAGTGAAGGTAGAGAGCTGTACAGATAGAGATGACTACTGTTTTAACACTTCTAAAATGTTTATTTTCCATACACAAAATCCTTTGTTATGTCACCTAGAAGGTGGTGGTAAAAGTGAAGTGTCATGAAAGAATGGAATTTTAAAAAATGTGACACACACGCACACACAAAGAAAGAAAAACAAAACAAAAAATCTGGGCATTTGTTAATGTGAACAGTCTATCAATTTAGTAACAACAACAACAACAACAAAAACAAAAACATAACAAAACAAACAAACAAAAACCAAAAAAACAAATGGCCTAGGAAAAGCTGTCCAGCTGTTAGTTTTGTTCCCAACATGGGTTTGTAACTCATTTTTTTTTTAAACTTTAGGGTGAGAAAGTAAATACTCTATTAATCTTAGACAAAGAGAAAAGACATTACATGGAATATATGTATAGTGAGAACTACAGCATATACAGAAGGGAAGACTGGTCAAAAATTGGGGTAAGAAAAGAATCCAAGAGTTCCTTCTGCCTACTTATGGTAACTATTATAATTTAGGCTGGAATTATGGCTGAGTCAAAGTGGAACTAAGAACCAGACAAGTAGTTCTTCCTTGATGGATAATTTAGTGTTGTCTGAGAAGCGGTTTCATTATTTATAGATATTTTGTGTAATTCTAAATGCAGGTGCATTTTGTACCTAAAACAGGTGAGTCACAAAATCCCTGAGTTTTTTTCCTTATCTATAAAAATACAGCAAATAATATTTACTTCATAATTATTGTGAGTTTTGGAATGGGAATAAAGAATTTTTAAAGCCTTATCTGATTGAGAAGTTTCAATATTGCATTTTGAATACATATATATATTCTCTCTATATATAGAATGTGTGTGTGTGTGTGTGTGTGTGTGTGTGTGTGTATACACACACACACACAGTGGTAAATTGAAGTAGCTATATACAGTGGTAAGTTGAAGCAGCTCTCCACAACATCAGAGTGGAAACTTCACTCTAGTCTTAGTTTTATTGATGATTTTAAAGGAAATGATTGTGATTTAAGCTAACTTTACTTTTACCTTTCTTTTTATATAAATTCTATAAAAAATAAAATGTTATTACTGTGTAAACTGCTTCAAAGCTGCAAAAGTATTTTAATTCCTTTTAGTACCTAAAGCTTTGAAATTCTTTTTACTTCTCAGACTTAATAAGGTTCATCATAGTCCAAAAAAGTATAGCAAATGTTTCCTTCTCTGTAGAATGAAAGTAATAACTTCCCTCATAGAATAGTTGTGAGGATCAAATACCAAAATATATGTTAACATGCTTTATAAACAAAAATACATTACACAAATGTTAATTGTTTTCCTCTTCTCATTTATGCTGGCTTTTGTACATGGAGAGGTATTGGGAGAGATTGCCCTTTGAAAGCAGTTTTCAGTCATGGGCCCAAGTCTGCACTGAGCTCATCACACTCCTCTGGTTTCCTTTGTGACAAAATTAGGTGTTCACTTTTGTTTCACTAAGGCAATAGTTGCAATCTGTGTTATTGAAAAGAAGTGATGCTAATTGACCCTCGTGGAGATAAGACTTACTGTCATGGTCTCCTTAATGTCATGATTTAGCCAACAAAATTCACCACAGATGAAATAACAGAACAATTAGCTTCCCATTCCAAGGTTTTTCCATGCATTCTTTTTCTTTTTTGCTTTTTTCGCATTTACATTTTTACTGTATTAACAAAAAGGAATATATTTGCATCCTTAATGATTTTTTCATGTTCTAAAAAGGCTGACTGGATAGTGAGTACAGAAAGTGTTTTAAAAATATATTTGAAACTTAACAAAAATATATAGTTTTAGAATCTCAGCAGTGTTTTAATTATATGCACATCCCAAGTTTTACCCAGATGGAAGGAAGAAGCCGCAATGAATTTTCATGCCTTTTGGAGAGGTAATGACAATATTTGTTGGGGTCTAGATTCTTTTTTGAACTCTCCAAGAAGAAACTCTTCTCCTTGAGCTGGCAAAATTTGAAGAGCAACTTCAAATATCAAGTCTGTCATCAAAATAAATAGATGAGGCAATATCTGAGGTCATTTCTTACAGTATCTAAAATTAATTTGCAGTAAAATACTCTACCTAAGGGCTAATTTCTTTTAAGAATTTCTGAACTGGAAAATGAGCTCACCAGCTTTCTGCTTCAAATTTCTTTTTAGTAGAACTGATCAAGTGGAAGGATGGGTATTATCTGAAATGTAGATCTCAAAAAAGAACATTAAAAATAATGGAATTTCTTCATGGTGTTCATTTAGAAATATGAATGTGTAAAGAGTGTATAGATAGAAGATGCCTTTGCTCACAACCATCTGTCCTCAATGGGGTCATCAAGAGGTCAGATGTTGTGCCAGTTAGCAAAACCTAAAACCGTTTATGCAGCCTTTATATCTTCTTTTATTTTCTTGGGGATTGGTTTCCCCTTGGCAACAGTCCAAAGTGCTAATTCCATGGGTTGAAGTCCTTCAAAATGGAAAATTAAAATCCTTCTTGAATCCCAGTGACTGATTAATTTGCTGCTAGAGGTAGGTGAAGGGCAAGAGAAGCTGCTTTTTTTTTTCCCAAAAAGAAAGGAACAGTGGTGGGACGCCTGGGTGGCTCAGTCGGTTGGACGACTGCCTTCGGCTCAGGGCGTGATCCTGGAGTCCCGGGATCGAGTCCCACATCGGGCTCCCAGCTCCATGGGGAGTCTGCTTCGCTCTCTGACCTTCTCCTCGCTCGTGCTCTCTCTCACTGTCTCTCTCTCTCTCAAATAAATAAATAAAATCTTTAAAAAAAAAAAAAAGAAAGGAACAGTGGGGCACCTAGGGTGCAGGACTAATTGCAATTAATACATATTTTAAGAAACTTGAGAGAGTCAAAACAAATATATGCAGAGTATGCAATGGGGTATGTCTTTAGGCTTTCAATTTATTTTTCTAGCATAAAATAATATAATTTCTAATGTTTATAATCATATTGCTCTTTGGCTAATACTACACACATTAAAAATATTTACATTTTTCATTTCCACTTTCTGAACTCCGACAGAGATATGTTGTGACTGGAAAGAAGTTAAACCCCACACACTAATAGTACATAGTATTATATTAATGCAAACCAAAGGTTTGAAAAATACTTGTGACTGGAAGGTTTGGGTAGCACCATTCAGTGTTAGAAACTCTTCCTCAAAATGCCAGTTTTAACAAATGGTTTCAGCACTAGTGAATGATATAGCCTGGTCAGAAATGCTTGATCAACAGAGATTTTATATAAGTATAATGGTGTGGAAGAAAGTGGTCAATTTTGAACATTTTTTGTGGCTTTGATTAGCTGGCAATGATGCGTAGGTATATGATGTTCCAAGAAGTAAATAATAGGGTGCTATAATAGAGGAAAAGACCCTTAAAAATCATTTGTTCCAACCTCCTATTTACTGAATAGAAAAACTGAGACTAAGAATGCCTGGATGGCTCAGTTGGTTAAGTGTCTTCCTTCCACTTAGGTAATTATCCCAGAGTCCTGTGATTGAGTCCTGCATCTAGTCAGGATCCCTGCTCTTTTATATAGATATAGTGACCATATGCTCTGAATTTTCCAAAACAGTTCTAATTTCAGTTATTTTGCCCCAATGTCTTCGTAATTACACTAATATCTGTAAAACCATGTGTCTTGTTCATGGAGAGACATTATATTGGCTGACGTCATAAAATATTTTTAGGATTGATTGAGTTACTTAAATGACACAGATGTTTGGTGTTCTGTAAGATAAACTTAGATGTCTTCAGAAATCTGATATATTACTCTTCCTATTCATTATCTTCTCCTTAGCCTAATACATGGTTTGAGAACTCATAAACAAACCAAAGCTAAAAAAGATACTAATCTTGTCAATATGAAAAATTATTTGGTCTAGTATAAACAACAGGATATAGACAAGGATATAAAAAATACTGAAAAAAGATACCTGAAACTAATATTCCACTATATGTTAACTAGGTGTAATTTAAATAGAACTTGGGGAAGAAAATTTTAAAAAATGATAATGGCAAAGGTATTGCCACTCTTTAAGCATTTGTTAAGAATTCACAAGGGAAGTTCATTAAATTGGGACACCTAAAAATTATTAATTGCTTAAAATGTTTTCTACACTAAAGGTATAGTCACTAGTAATTGGTTTTCTTTTATTTTTTTTAATTTCATTTCAGCATAACATAATTAATTGTTTTTGCACCACTCCCAGTGCTCCATGCAATACGTGCCCTCCTTAATACCACCACCTCGCTCCCCCAACCTCCCAACCCCCCCCTTCAAAACCCTCAGATTGTTTTTCAGAGTCTATAGTCTCTCATGGTTCACCTCCCCTTCCAATTTCCCTCAACTTCCTTCTCCTCTCCATCTCCCTATGTCCTCCATGCTATTTGTTATGCTCCACAAATAAGTGAAACCATATGATAATTGACTTTCTCTGCTTGACTTATTTCACTCAGCATAATCTCTTCCAGTCCCGTCCATGTTGCTACAAAAGTTGGGTATTCATCCTTTCTGATGGAGGCATAATACTCCATAATGTATATGGACCACATCTTCCTTATCCATTCATCCGTTGAAGGGCATCTTGGTTCTTTCCATAGTTTGGCGACTGTGGCCATTACTGCTATAAACATTGGGGTACAGATGGCCCTTCTTTTCACGACATCTGTATCTTTGGGGTAAATACCCAGGAGTGCAATCGCAGGGTCATAGGGAAGCTCTGTTTTTAATTTTTTGAGGAATCTCCACACTGTTCTCCAAAGAGGCTGCACCAACTTGCATTCCCACCAACAGTGGAAGAGGGTTCCCGTTTCTCCACATCCTCTCCAACACATGTTGTTTCCTGTTTTGTTAATTTTGGCCATTCTAACTGGTGTAAGGTGATATCTCAATGTGGTTTTAATTTGAATCTCCCTGATGGCTAGTGATGATGAACATTTTTTTCATGTGTCTGATAGCGATTTATATGTCTTCATTGTAGAAGTGTCTGTTCATATCTTCTGCCCATTTTTTGATATGAGTATCTGTTTTGTGTGTGTTGAGTTTGAGGAGTTCTTTATAGATCCTGGATATCAGCCTTTTGTCTGTACTGTCATTTGCAAATATCTTCTCCCATTCTGTGGGTTGTCCCTTTGTTTTCTTGACTGTTTCCTTTGCTGTGCAGAAGCTTTTGATCTTGATGAAGTCCCAGAAGTTTATTTTCGCTTTTGTTTCCTTTGCCTTTGGAGACATATCTTGAAAGAAGTTGCTGTGGCTAATATTGAAGAGGTTACTGGCTATGTTCTCCTCTAGGATTCTGATGGATTCCTGTCTCACATTGAGGTCTTTTATCCATTTCGAGTTTATCTTTGTGTACGGTGTAAGAGAATGGTTGAGTTTCATTCTTATACATACAGCTGTCCAATTTTCCCAACACCGTTTATTGAAGAGACTGCCTTTTTTCCACTGTATATTTTTTCCTGCTTTGCCGAAGAGTATTTGACCATAGAGTTGAGGGTCCGTATATGGGCTCTCTACTCTGTTCCACTGGACTGACTATGTGTCTGTTTTTATGCTAGTACCAAGCTGTCTTGGTGATCACAGCTTTGTAGTAAAGCTTGAAATCAGGTAGCGTGATGCCCCCATTTTTATTTTTGTTTTTCAAAATTTCCTTAGCAACTCAGGATCTCGTCTGATTCCATACAAATTTTAGGATTATTTCCTCCAGCTCTTTGAGGAATACTGGTGGAATTTTGATCGGAATGGCATTAAAAGTATAGATTTCTCTAGGCAGTATAGACATTTTAACAATGTTTATTCTTCTGATCCATGAGCATGGAATGGTCTTCCATCTATTTGTGTCTTCTTCAATTTCTATCACGAGTGTTCCATAGTTCCTCAAGTACAGATCCTTTACCTCTTCAGTTAGGTTTAATCCCAGGTATCTTAGGGTTCTTGGTGCTATAGTAAATGGAACCGATTCTCTAATTTCCCTTTCTGTATTTTCATTGTTAGTGTATAAGAAAGCCACTGATTTCTGTACATTGACTTTGTATCCTGGTACATTACTGAATTGCTGTATGAGTTCTAGTAGCTTGGGGGTGCAGTCTTTGGATTTTCCATATAAAGAATCATGTCATCTGCGAAGAGAGAGAGTTTGACATCTTCATTGCCAATTTGGATACCTTTTATTTCTCTTTGTTGTCTTATTGCTGTTGCTAGGACTTCTAATACTATGTTGAACAAGAGTGGTGAGAGTGGGCATCCTTGTCATGTTCCTGATCTCAACAGGAAGGCTGTGAGCTTTTTCCCACTGAGGATATTTGCTGTGGGTCTTTCATAGATAGATTTGATGAAGTTCAGGAATGTCCCCTCTATACCTATACTTTGAAGCGTTTTAATCAGAAACAGATGCTGGATTTTGTCAAATGCTTTTTCTGCATCCATTGAGAGGACCCTGTGCTTCTTCTCTCTTCTCTTATTGATTTGTTCTATCACATGTATTGATTTGCAAATGTTGAACCATCCTTTTACCCAAGGGGTGAGTCCCACTTGGTCATGGTGGATAATCTTTCTAATGTGCTGTTGAATCTTATTTGCTAGGATCTTCTTAAGAATCTTAACATCCATACTCATCAAGGATATTGGCCTGAAATTCTGCTTTTTGGTGGGGTCTTTGCCTGGTTTGGGGATCAAGGTAATGCTGGCTCCATAAAGAGAGTCTGGAAATTTTCCTTCTGCTTCAATTTTTTGAAACAGCTTCAGAAGAATAGGTGTCATTTCTTCCTTGAAAGTTTGGTACAATTCTCCAGGGAATCCGTCAGGTCCTGGAATCTTGTTTTTTGGGAGGTTTTTGATCACTGCTTCAATCTCATTACTAGATATCGGTCTATTCAGGTTGTCAATTTCTTCCTGCTTCAATTTTGGGAGTTTATAGTTTTCCAGGAATGCATCCATTTCATCAAGATTGCTTACCTTATTGAAATATAACTGTTGATAATAACTTCTGATGATTGATTCTACTTCCTTGGTGTTAGTTGTGAACTCTCCCTTTTCATTCATTATTTTATTAATTTGAGTTTTCTCTCTTTTCTTTTGGATTAGTGTGGCCAATGGTTTATTGATCTTATTGATTCTTTCAAAAAAACAGCTTCTAGTTTCATTGATGTGTTCTACTGTTTCTCTAGTTTCTACATCGTTGATCTCAGTTCTAATCTTGATTATTTCCCTTCTTAAGTGTGGAGTTGGTTTAATTTATTGTTGATTCTCCAGTTTTTTAAGGTGTAGAGACAGCTGATGTATTTTTCAATTTTTTCAATTTTTCAATTTTTCAATTTTTTTAAGGGAGGTTTGGGTGGCTATGGATTTCCCCCTTAGGACAGCCTTTGCTGTATCCAATAGGTTTTAGACTGAAGTGTCTTCATCCTCATTTTTTTCCATAAATTGTTTCAGTTCTTCTTTGATCTCCTGGTTGATCCAATCATTCTTAAGCAAGGTAGACTTTAGCTTCCAGGTGTTTGAATTCCTTCGGAACTTTTCCTTGTGATTGAGCTCCAGTTTCAAAGCATTGTGATCTGAGAATATGCAGGGAATAGTCTCAGTCTTTTGGTATCGGTTGAGTCTTGATTTGTGACCCAGTATGTGGTATATTCTAGAGAAGGTTCCATGAGTCGCTAGTCATTTCTGACCTTCAATTTCCTCTTCCAAAACATGAGTATGAGAATAATAGCATATATTGCATAGTGGTATTATAAATATTAAGTAGATAATTGTAAATTGTTTAATAATGGCACTGGCACACAGTAAGTACTCCATAATTATTAGGTAGTAATATCATTATAACTGGAAAAACTATCTTTGCATAATTCAATCCAATGAAACAATGAGGTCGAAGAAAGGCATAAGACTTTATCCGATAAAGAATAGGCAAATCTAGCGGGAAGAAAAGACCTTATATGAGATATGTCTTGAACAGTAAATTAAAGAAAGGAAAATATAAATTATGTGGGTGGGTAAGAAAATAGTATAAAACACATACAAACAGACAAAATTAACTTTTAAGTGAAAATAGGAGCATAGGGACGCCTGGGTGGCACAGTTGGTTAAACGACTGCCTCCGGCTCAGGGCGTGATCCTGGAGTCCCGGGATCGAGTCCCACATCAGGCTCCCAGCTCCATGGGGAGTCTGCTTCTCCCTCTGACCTTCTCCTCGCTCATGCTCTCTCTCACTGTCTCTCTCTCTCAAATAAATAAAATAAAATCTTAAAAAAAAAAAGAAGGTGCTAATGTGTCTTTAGCACTTTTCTTTAAAAAAAAAAAAGAAAATAGGAGCATAGTTGATTATAATACAATAGCCATGTAGCAATTTAACATGTTGACAATCAAATGTTATAATTTAGGCTTCTTCTTGGTTTTCTAGATAGTGTTCTTCGTCATAAATAGTAGTTGGATTCAGAAGTTAAAATGATAAGCCTCCTGAATCCACTATTGCTAGGGCAACTCATATATGGAAACTTCATATTCCTCCTTTTTTAAAAAATATTTTACTTATATATTTGACAGAGAAAGAGAGAGATCACAAGTAGGCAGAGAAGCAGGCAGAGACAGTTGGAAGCAGGCTCCCTGCTGAGCAGAGAGCATGATGTGGGGCTAGATCCCAGGACCCTGAGACCATGACCTGAGCCGAAGGCAGAGGCTTAACACACTGAACCACCCAGGTGTACCATATTCCGTTTGTATTTGTTTTTCACTTTGTGTCCTGAATTAGAGTTTTTATTAAGATTTCAGTCTTTGGGGGCGCCTGGGTGGCTCAGTGGGTTAAGCTGCTGCCTTTGGCTCAGGTCATGATCTCAGGGTCCTGGGATCGAGTCCCACGTCAGGCTCTCTGCTCAGCAGGGAGCCTGCTTCCCTATCTCTCTCTCTGCCTGCCTCTCCATCTACTTGTAATTTCTCTCTGTCAAATTAATAAATAAAATCTTTAAAAAAAAGATTTCAGTCTTTGTCATCTTTGGACTATAGTTCCAGTTTTTACATGGTTTATTGGTGATTCATCTGGATGAAAAAAAATTATGCAAAAAACACTATTTAGCATCTTTTATATGACAATTCTTAGGCTCAATGCTTAACTTCAATTACCTAACTTAATCTTTACACATCCTATGTATAAGTAGTATCATTCCCATTTTACAGATGAGAAAACAGAGACACAAAGGACAAACAACTCACCCAAGGCCACATTAGTCTATTAAGTGAAATGCATTTTGAACTCAGGCAGTTTTACACTAGAATCCATGACATTATACTTTACTGCTTCCTATTAGAAAGTTCAGCAGCTGATAACTTACCTGACACAAAGATACTTGATACAACTTACCTGACACAAAAATACTTGATAAACATTTATTATTTGAATGAGAGAATATGAATAACTTAGTGCAGATAGCCAAATCTGTAGGACAACCTGACCATGCTAGTAGAGTAATAAAGAAGAAAGTTGGACAATTATCAATAATAGTTAATCAATGTAAATTACCTGGCAAGTCAGCTCACTTTTGACTTAGCAATAACTTCTTTGCCTGAGTTCTTATAATTGGCAAAACCAGACACTGAGGATTTACTAAAACAATGTGAAAGAAAAAAGGGATAACTTCAGATTCAGTTGATACTTGACTTGAGACAAACATTCCACATTTCAAGTTATTTCATATACCAGTGCAATCTAAATTTATTACTAAAGATAGCAGTATAATGGTTATCAAGGTAGACAGGGTTGAAAGAAATCTTAGATCTAAACATTTAAGTTTTTGGACTAATTTGTGATAATTTTATTTGGAAGCACTTCTCTATACTGCATAACTCAAGCTTTACTTCATACTATGTATGTGTATTTCTATTTGTATTGGGTTTTATAGTTTGATAGTAGATTTTTTTTTCATTTAGTTGGCCAATTTCTAAGTCCCTTTTGTTAAACTTTATAAAGGATGGAATTAACCCTAATTTATATTTCACACTGCCTGTGTATAGATAGAAAAATCATTCCATTAGAGAAGAAAAGGGAGATACTACAGAGGAAAGGCATGTATAGAAATTTCTCTTGGTTTCTGAGAAAATGGCAAGATTAACAGGAATGCAGTTAGAGCCTCCATCATAAGGCAACCAAGTTTAGTCATGGATTCTACTAAGTTACTGCCACCTGGGTACTTTGGGTCCAGATTGGTTTGCTTCAGCCAAGGCATTCATAGGCATCTCTCTCTCTCTCTCCCATTCCCTCTATTTCTATTATCTATCATCTATCTCTATATCACCTATTTCTCAGCTATTATTATCATCTATTTATATATAGTGCTTGATATCATCTTTAAAACAAGGAAAATGAGGAATCTGAAACTTGAATACTGTATTCCTATTTTTTAATGATTTTTATAGATTTTTATTTATTTATTTGATAGACAGAGAGAGATCACAAGTAGGCAGAGAGGCAGGCAGAGACAGAGGGGAAGCAGGCCCCCCTGCTGAACAGAGCCCGCCACAGGGCTCGATCCCAGGACCCTGAGATCATGACCCGAGCCAAAGGCAGAGGCTTAAACCACTGAGCCACCCAGGCGCCCACTGTATTCCTATTTTTGTTTGTTTTTCTTTTTTTAAAATATTTTATTTATTTATTTGACAGACAGAGATCACAAGTAGGCAGAGAGGCAAGCAGAGAGAGAGAGGAGGAAGCAGGCTCCCATTGAGCAGAGAGCCTGATGCAGGCTCAATCCCAGGACCCTGGGATCATGACCTGAGCCAAAGGCAGAGGCATAACCCACTGAGCCACCCATGTGTCCCTTTTGTTTGTTTTTCAAGGCAGCTAAACTTTACTTAATAAAATCAATAAAATAGATATATATTTTCATTTTGCTTCCCTCATTCTCTACCTTTTTTTAAAAACCTAAATCAAATGGTAATCTATTGAGTCAATAGCTATTTGAAAGAAATCATCATCAGTTTCACTACAGAGGAAAATTAAGCTCTTAGTTTGCTGATTAGCAGCACAATGTTCCTTTTTACTGACTTTGTTTTTGCATCAGTAATTATTCCTTGAGTATTTGACAACTTATCTATGCAAATTTTGAAATAAAGATCTGAAAGATTTTCAAGCTATGATATTAGTATTTCTATTCCTTTCTATATTTGCAACTCTATTCATAGTGCATGTTAGTTCAGTGGCTTCAAATCTGAAACTTGATTTTTCTCAGTACAGCTACATTAGTTTAGTATTCAGCTGTGAATATATAAAATAATAGTATTAGAGTCGCCTGCGTGGCTCAGTGGGTTAAAGGCTCTGCCTTCTGCTCAGGTCATGATCCCAGGGTCCTGGGATCAAACCCTGCATTGGGCTTTCTGCTCGGCATGGAGCCTGCTTCCTCCTCTCTCTCTGTCTGCTTCTCTGCCTACTTGTGACCTCTGTTTGTCAAACGAATGAATGGAGTCTTAAAAAAAAACAAAAAACAAAAAACAAAAAACATAATTTAAAAAAAAACAGAAACAAAAAACAAAATCTATGTCATCAATTCTAAAGAACTTTTTAAGTGAGAAAAAGTACACATTTTCTTGATGTAACTAATCTTGGTAGTGAGAAAAAATTGGTCACAAGAATATTTGCCCCAGACCTGATGACCATACCTGGGTCTTTAAAAACAACACACAAGTCAATAAAATGAAAGAATTTAGGATTCTCAAGAAATTAGTTTTTGTTATACAATAACACAAAGTATCTCTAAGGACAGAATAAACCAATCTGAGAATAGCAAAATCCATAACTGGTTGCCTAGAAAGTATAATGCACACTAGGTTATCTCCTTATCTGTGAGTATATATTTGCTTGTTTTTCAAACAAGATTTGGGAAAAAAACATTTTATGATTTTGTTTAATCAAAGAGGTCTATGTCTTTTTTTTTAAAAAGAGAAAATTGGTATTTTAACTTCAAAATAACAAAGAGATCCTTATGTGCTGAAAATAATATTTTTCTTTCTGTTAATTTCATCCTTGCAATTTAACTTTCTATAGTATGAAAACAAATTTTGATAAGACACTGAGTCCTTCATAAATTTTTTCAATTATCTTTTATTTGATGTCTGTCTTGCAAATTTGAAAATGTAAAATGAAAATTGTAATGTAGACATTTTAACTAACTTCTGATATTTACTTTTCATATATTAATAATAAAGTAATTTGATCCTATATAATTTAGTTTGTCTTCTGTTTTTCAATAGATTGAATTGTAGAGGTTGGATTTTTTGTTATGATTACACCAACCATCTATTACCTTATTTACTTAGAGACACCTCAGATTATGTATTGTTTTGGTTGAGGGTGACTAGAAAGGGGGCAGTTTATGGTGTAGAGAAAATCTGTCTCCTCTTATAATTAAACAACCATGAAGACACATGTGTCAGTCAGCAAAAACAGGAACCAACATTATGGAGTGAAAATTAAGGAGTCAAACATCCGAGCAACTACTGTGTCTGCCTGCCACTAGACACTGAAGCATGGAGAACAGGATACACCTCTATGGATGGATAACTTTCCTTATTAAAAAAACACTGGGAAGCACAGTAGGGGAGCATAATAAAACAAGGCTTTGTAGGAATTTGCTTGAAAGAAATTTCCCAAGGTAGCAATTAGAAAAGCTTTTAATCTTATGACTAGCTATAGAGTGTGATTTGCATTAGGTGGTATTTAAAAATTCCATTAGTTTGCAACAGATCTGATAGTTTCCCAAACTCTTTTCTCTTATTTTTTTCTTATAAAATATTTGTTTTCTTGACTCATTAAAATGCATACATATTTGTGAGTCTGAATCTCTTCGAAAAAAATTTCTCAATTATATATTTCCATTATTTTTTAGTTATTTCCATTTTTAATGAAAAATGTGCCTTAGAAATTGACGTAATGTTGTCACTGGATAAAAGGATGAATTTTCATGCTTACATTTCTTGCTTCATTCATTTAATGTCTCCCATGTTTCATCAAGTGAATACTGAAGGTAATGTGGCATCCTTTTGCTTCTTATAAATTGCACAGAAGGAAGACTAAAGGGCTGTAAACTTGTGTCAGAATATTCATTTCTAATGGTTTTAAAGAAATATTTCAAATACCAATTTTGAATGTCTGTTTACATCCTGAAATAGTCATTTCTATTGTGGACTTTCCCCCCTTAGGATCTTTCTTGCATTTTTGGAAAATTATTTCTTGACTTTTGAACTTGAGTGCGTCTGTTTTTTTTTTTTATTGGCCATTAAATATATACAATGAAGATTTTGAAAAATTACCATCTAAAACTATTGAAAGAAGGTTTCGTGATTTGTAACCCATTGATGGAACACAGTTAAGCACCCTGTGGATATTTAATATGTTTTAAGTGGATCTGTAGTGATGCAACCAAGGTTTTTTAATATAATGATTTTATTTATAAAAGTTTTACTTTTAGACAATTTTAAGGTTTTGATTACAGAGTGGAAACTGATATAATTTAGAATAAGTTAACCATAGGAAGGCTCAGAGATTTTGAATCTCCCTCCAAAACCCAATACAGTAACATATTTAATTATTTATCCTATTCTTTTTTTTTAAATTTTATTTATTTATTCGACACAGAGAAAGAGAGATCACAAGCCAGCAGAGAAGCAGGCGGTGGCGGGGGGAGCAGGCTCCCTGCTGAGCAGAGAGCCTGATGCTGGGGCTCAATCCCAGGACCCTGGGATCATGACCTGAGCAAAAGGCAGAGGCCTAAACCAATGAGCCACCCAGGTGCCCCTATTTATCCTATTCTTATTTATTAATTATAAATTTACATTAACCAACCCAAACATCAGGGATATACTCTGAATTTCACATGATTCTTTCAGAAATTTATGAATGTAGAACTTAATCTAAATTGAATAAGTAGCGAATGATATGTAGTAAGCAGTAGATAGTTGTTAACATGTTTTCTTAACCAATTTTAACCAGTAGACATTTTCCCATAGCCATTAATAGCAACACTTTAAAATAAAAAAATATGTTTTGAGTTTGTATTTTAAAAATACACACAAAAAACTGACTGCCAAAGACCTTTATTTGCCTTGTTTAGTAATATGATTATGACCTGAAGATATTTGCATTTTACTCCTAAAGTAGAACGAAGAGAATGTTTCACATGTATAAAATTTGAGAGGAGTAGGATACCTGGGTAGCTCAGTCAGTTAAGCATCTGCCTTAGGCTCAGTTCTTGATCCCAGGGTCCTGGGATTGAGTTCTGCCATGGGCTCCCTGCTCAATGGGGAGCCTGCTTCTCCCTCTACCTGCAACTCCCCCTGCTTGTGCTCTCTCTCGCTCTCTCTTTCTGACAAGTAAATACATAAATAAAATCTCTAAAAAATCTTGAGAGGAAACAGTGAAATAACATACATGCTGTCTTCATTTTAACACAAAGATGTTTTTAATATGCTGATATTAAATCTGCAATTGGTACATACCAGAAATATTTTCCTTTGAAATAACATTTGTAAAATTCAATTTCATAATGTTGGTTTCTTTCATTATATCTGATCATTTTTCTAGCAAATTTAATCTTCAAGTTAATTTACCTACTCCAAGAGAAGTATTTAAAGTAACAAGGTTATGTTTCTAAACTGTCTTCATTTTACCTATTTGATTTATGTTGTTGATAGTGGTCTGAAATTGTATGTGAAAAACTTTCCTTTTTTACTGTGGTTGTGTTTCTCAGTGTCAGGAATAAAGGATGCATATATTTAAATGATTACAAGTCACTTTTGCATACTTTTGAAAGATTATGAATTTTAAAAGAAGAATTAAGGGGAAGAGTTACTCAGAAGATTATTTAGTAGTGGTATGATTTTGTATTATAAAACTCATACAACCTATCATTTTTAGTAGTTCTATTTACTGTAACATCAAAACCTAACATTAGTAGTTACAAGATTTAGACTGGTAGATATCCATTGTATCCTTGAAAATGGAAACATATTTTTTTAGTTTGAGTTTAAGCTAAAAATCTGATGCTCATAAAGTAATGTAAAACAGGTTTCACATCATTGTTGTAGTTGCTACTATAACACATGTGTTTTGTGGTTCTTAAAATATCATGCACAATTAAAGTCTTAGAAATGTGAAATATTTTCATGGTACAAGAATACATTTACATTTCTGCATTTCCAAAACATCAATGTGTCTGTGAAAGGAAAGTACATTTTGACTTATATGCATATGTTACCAAAAATGATTAGATCTAATTTTATTTGTTTTATGTATTTCAGAGGATTTGAAAATTCCTGCAGGCAAACAGTTAATCTATTTTTAACGAAAGCTTTACTTTTATAATCCATCCAGTGCTTCGAATTCTGCCATTGATCTATGATTTATGTGATTTAAACCATCTCTTGGCTGTAACATTGGTTTTTTTCCAAGATGCTGAGTTGAATACTAATTATGAGATCAAATTTATGCTGCTGGGTTTAGCAGATGAATGAGTTCTCCATAAAGGACTCCCTTTTCCATCCCTGCTACAGTTGAACCTTAAGGAAGTATTTGTCAGAGAAAAGGATAAAGAGAGAAATAAATGAATCAGAGAAAAATGTCTTATTCTATATATTTTAATATATTAAATAATTGTTTTTGAATCATACATATGAGTCATGAATGGAGATGTGGTCATGCAGACAGAAGACATAAACCATATATGTATTAATTGTGTATGTGTTTGTGTGTGTGTGTGTTTCCATGTCTGGGAATAAACACTCAAATTAATATTCATGACTTCATTTAAAACCCAAGTTAAATTAATTGCTAAGATCATTCCACAGAATAGCAAAGCTTCCATGCTTTAACTCTACTTGAAATTTCCAAGCAGCGACCCAGTATTAGACCATAGATAATAAATTATTTCATTGGAAGGGAGGGTGAATTTGTTGAGGGAGTAATTTAAGAAATGTGGATAACTAATTAATTTTCTACTAAGAGCAGTAGTACTCAACTGAGAGTGATATTTTCTTTTAGGGAACACTTGGCAATATCTGGACACATTTCTGGTTATCACAAATGGGAGGGTGAGGTATTATTTGTCATGTAGTGGGGAGAGGCCACCAATGATGCTAAATAAATATTTACAACATATAGGATGACTCCTCACAATAAATAATTATCTGGCCCCAAATGTCAACAGTGACACTCTTGAGAAAACTTGATCTAGAAGTACTATAACCTATCAGCTACGAAGCATCTTTCTAGATATTGTTGAAAAATGACAATAATGGGTATTGTTTACTTCACAAAGAAATGCCATGCAAAATAACTGGGTCAAACAAATAGCAATAATAGGATGTGGAGTGGTAGGATATAGCTGTGACACAGTAGGGAAAGTGTAGAAGAATGCAAAACTAGAAAGGTCATTATCTGAAGTGGGATTCAAATTCAATGAGGGCTCTGAGTTTAGTTTAGTTTGGTTTTAGAAGAGGATAAAAACCCTTTCTCCCCATATACACATGCATACCAATGTCAATTTTTTCTTTAAGCCCATCCAAATTTATTATGTATTGTTAATATATGCATTCACTATTAATTGGAGACCTGTATTCCTATCTGCATATGGGTAAGATCTTTTTAGGTATCTTTGTAATTCATGGCAATTATACAGTAGGATAATTCTTGAGACAGTTCTGTTATTTAACCAGGTCTTGTGTTGTTTCCTCAGGAATTAAGTCTCTCTCTCTCTCTCTCTCTCTCTCTCTCGAGATTATTTGTTTATTTATTTGAGAGAGAGAGAGAGAGATAGGGAGACCATGGTGGCAAAGGGCAGAAGGAGGAGAGAAGGAGAGAGACAAGCTGACTCTCTGCTGATAGATGGGCTCCATTCCAGAACCCTGAGCTGAAGTCAGACACTTAACCAACTGAGCCACACAGGCACCCAGGAATTGACTAAGTCTTAAACTGAACTCACTCAATAAAATGTCAAGATACTAAATCAATGAGACCCCGATTTTCACACTGTAATAAAAGCTGTTTGTGTGTTCTGTATCGTTTCAATTTTAGTATATGTGCTGCTGAAGCGAGCACTGTTCTGATTGGTATTTTTAACTGAAGAACTCAGGAAAGCGCGCGCGCGCGCGTGTGTGTGTGTGTGTGTGTGTGTGTTTCATGTTAGGAATGACTGTTGATATTAAACTTTAGGTTTAACAACTGTCCATCACATCTTGTGACAAGATGAGGATGCCTCAGTTACCATAATGATATTAAACTGAGTAGAGGAAGCTGAAATTAGACCATTTCCTAGTTCTGCTATACCAACTATTAAAATTCTGTATTAGTATTCTCATCTATAATTTCAGAATAAAAGTACCTGCAATATCTGGTTGCTTATGATTTAAATAAGCTAATGTATGTATGTCCATAAAAGGAAAATAAATAAATAAACATTATTATTAGCTTTGAAATCTGAAATTCTCATTTAGAAGGAAAAATCCTCAAAAGAACACCCAGTCCATCAACAAAACTTGTTTAAAGAAGGGGAAGAGTCTAATATGGCAGTTGGCAACAGGGAAATCCAACATGTAATAACAATTTACCTTGACAGGTCATCTGACCATAGCATTAGGGGAGTCAGGGAATGGTGACATTTGGAGAACCAAATAAGCAGGGAAAATCTGGCATGAGGGAATACAATCTGTAGGTATTAGGGCCTTGGCCAAGAATGAGTGTTCAGGGGAGTGATTCCATTCCTGAAGGAGAAATGGCAAAATTAGATTTTAGGAAACCGATTATTTCAGACAAATGGAACTGGATGCAAATAAAGGGCATTCTTTAACAGATTTTAGGTAGTAACACTTGAGGTCTAGTACTGGCAGTGGTTTTGTTGTCAACAACAGCCCATCCCTCCTACTCTCTTTCCATAATATATGTAAAATATAAGAGATTAGGATTAAAAGAAGAAATTTACACAGCTGTAATAATATGTTTTCCTCTAGAGAAGTCCAATGATCTTAATTCTAAGAAAGTTTTAGTGAGTCCATTAGAGTAGTACTTTAGTTTAAAATTTTTGTCTTTAGCAGTGCCTGGGTGGCTCAGCAGCTTAAGCATCCAGCTCTTGGTCCTAGTTCCAGTCATAAATTCGGGGGCATGAGATCAAGCCCCAAGTAGGGCTCCATGCACAGCATTGAGTCTGCTTGAGATTCTCTCTCTTCTCTCTGCCCTTTCCCACCTTAAATAAAATAAATGAATTAAATTAAAAATCTTTAAAAAATAAAAATAAATAAAAATAAATTTTTGTCTTTAATGTGAGTATGCTGTCACCTGAAAAGGATTTTAAGGGTATATATGAACCATAGACTACTCAACATGTATTTAGTAATTTCTAAAAATCAAGATTGGTAGTAATAGTAGAGAAAATGGACATTTTACTTGTGTCCTGTTTACTTTTACTTGTTATGTGTATACCTAATCCTGTCATTAATATACATTATGGGTGGAATTTAATATCTCTTGCCTCAAATACTTTGAATTGGACCTGATATTGTACTTTATTTTTTTAATTAATTAATTTATTTTCAGAAAAAACAGTATTCATTATTTTTGCAAATGACAGTACAGACAAAAGGTTGATATCCAGGATCTATAATGAACTCCTCAAACTCAACACACACGAAACAGACAATCATATCAAAAAATGGGCAGAAGATATGAACAGACACTTCTCCAATCAAGACATACAAATGGCTATCAGAAACATGAAAAAATGTTCATCATCACTAGCCATCAGGGAGATTCAAATTAAAACCACATTGATATTGTAATTTAAATGCAATTGTCATGGTGGGGTGCCTGGGTGGTTCAGATGGTTAAGTGGTGAGCTCTTGATTTCATCTCAGGTCATGATCTCAGGGTCTTGAGATTGAGCCCTGCTTCTGCTCTGTGATAGGCATGGAGCCTGCTTATGATTCTCTCTCTCCCTTCCCCTCTGATCCTCTTCCACCACTTGCATGCTCTCTCTCTCTCTTAAAAGAAAGGGAAGAAAAAAGAAAGAAAAAGTTAAAATGCAATTGTTATTGTATGAGTGATGTATGTCTCAGAGAGGTATTCAGTTGAAGAATTCTTCCTTATTCTGCTGTATAGAGACACTACTACATGTAATCAGATAATTTAATCCAGTTTTTTTCCTATGTAAATTTGAACAATGGTCAAATCATAATACAAAATTTTGTTGATTCTACCTCTGAATGTTCAAACCATCATCCCTCAACTGGGTGATTCAAATTGGCCCTGAACTGATCTCAGTGATTCCCATTTCACCCCATCCCAATTTTTATTTCACATCAAACCCAGAACCTGGCTAGGATCATTCTACTTACTATCCTCCACTTGCCAAGAAGATATAGTCACCTTTTACTGTGTCAGCACCACCAAGATAGCTTTCTAAAATGTAGGTGCCTTGGTCCCATCCCATTGATTTGATTAATTAACATGGGGGTATAGCTCGCATATATAAATTTTGACAAGCCTCCAGGTTACTCTAATGTATGAGCTCTCTTTACCACACTGAGAATCTGTGGCATAATGAATAGAGCTCACAGTCTTTAACAGGACCTTCAGCATTCTCTAAAGAGTGAAATGAATCTCTATTTGGGAATTCAAGGAACTCAGTTCTGATCTTATCAAGCTCAACATATATAGAAGTAAGTACTACATTAAAATGAATACAGGTTTTCATAAATCTAAAAGGTCCCAGAAAGCTAATAGATTACTTTGTTGCCTGTATTAGTCCATTTGGGCTGCTATAACAATCACCACAGTCTGAGTGCCTTGTAAACAACATAAATTTAGGGACACCTAGGTGTCTCAGTTGTTTGAGCATCTGTGTTAGCCTCAGGTCATGATCCTGGGGTCCTGGGATTGAGCCCCACATTGGGGCTCCTGAGTGGGGAGTCTGCTTCTCCCTCTCCCTCTGCCCCTCCTCCTGCTGGGGCACACACTCTCTCCCTCTCTTTATCTCAGATAAATAAATAAATAAATAAATAATCTTTTAAAAAACAACAGCATAAATTTAAATTTATTTCTAACAGCTCTGGAGGCTGGAAGTTCAAGATCATAGTGCCATAATGGTTGTATTCTGGTGAGGCTTTCTTGCAGGCTTGTAAATGGTGCCTTCTTTCTGTGTCCTCCCTTGGTTGAAAGGGTGAAGAATTTTTGTAGAGTGTAAGATTTCAACATATGAATTTGAGGGCGTGGGGAGACACAAGTATTTAGACTATAGCATGGCTTATGCATCTGTGTGGGAGTCTGGGGAAATTAATGACAGAAATGATTCAGTTAAACTATATGTGGGTCGTATATTTGTTCTTACCCTAGGAGTAAGGATCTCTAGGTTTGTTGCTATTCACTCTGAACACTACTCCTACTATGTCTCTGATTCTTTTATTCCCCCCTCAATTCTAATGGCCCAATATCACTACTTTCTTTTCTTTTCTTTTTAGGGTCTCCAGTTGCTCTGATGAGAGTGAATTGGGGGATATTGGGTAAATGGGGCAAAATTTGGGGGGTACTAGAACACATGATATGGATTCAGTAAAAAATGTGGACTACCCAATACTTTGAGCCACTTGGAATGATGGGGTAAAAAAATTTCAGGTAGATATACCACTGTGACTTTTTTTTTAAAGATTTTATTTATTTATTTGACAGAGAGAGATCACAAGTAGGCAAAGAGGCAAGCAGAGAGAGAGAGGAGGAAGCAGGCTCCCCGCTGAGCAGAGAGCCCAATGTGGGACTTGATCCCAGGACCCTGAGATCATGACCTGAGCCGAAGGCAGCGGCTTAACCCACTGAGCCCCAGGCGCCCCCACTGTGACTTTTTGATAAAGTAATTAACTCTTCAAACTCCCATTGTGGAAGGGAACAAAATGAATTCTACACCTTATTGTTCTTTTTCTTCTTCCTACAACTTACTCAAATTTGAATATTTTATCAAACAGTCACAGTTCAGTTGCTAAAACACTGTCCCCATTTACTGAAAACTGTATAACAGGGTTTTATATATGCCTGCTGAAATACATATTTTACCCCAAAATGTCTTTTTTCAATGCTTCTGCACAATGTTATGTGTTAAGTGAACATCAAATGAAAGATACTGTGGTAGGTTTCTTCTTTCATTTTAAGTTGTCTTAATTAAACATTGGTTTTCCCTTTTAAATTTTTTCATATCTGTGGCTCAGATACATTTCACATTATTTATTAGTAGCTTTGAAAATAATAACTGAATGTAACCATATTAAATTTGATCTACTTTAGAGTAGTAAATAGAGGAAGGAGACTCCCTGGCACTGTACAAAAACTAAGATAGATATTAAAAAGGTTTCCTACAATGCCTGGCCATTAGGGTTTGGCAGCTTGCAATGCAATACCCATCTGCAGACCAGACCTTTTGAAGTATGCCCATCTTTTTGACAAATGCAAATATGAATTTGTTCAAATTCATACCCAGTTGTATTCTGTTTTAAAACATGCTAATGAAGGGACATGCATATATGTTAATAAATATTACCCTAAGATCAGTCCTTTTAGCCATACTAGACATATTGTTATGGAAAAAAACATTAAGATATATTCCCTTAATTGGAATATTCCATTAAACAACTGTTTCCAGACAGTTTGAAAGATGGTGACAACTTGTGTTTATGGTGACCATTCAGGGAACTGGAAGATATTAAACTACATTCCAAATACTCAAAATAAAATGTAGGTCAGCTCAATATAGTTTAAACATTGCACACTTTTCTTTATTTATTTTAATATAGGCCTTCAAAATTTAGGAATTACTGTGTGATAAATGTGTAAACTGATCGTTAACCAACAATATAGTGAACCAGAATGTTTCACTTTTTTTTTGAGTAAATGGACATCTACTGTATTTGATTTGATGTTTTTATTTATCTGCATTTTCATCACTTATGCATTTTTAAGAAACTAGGCACTATAATCTCTTGAATTTCCTGTGTTTTTTAAAATTCAAAAGTTTAAATTTGGGTTCCTGGTTTTAAAGCTAGTGTGGAAATTCTGACCATTTGTTGTTGTTCAATCTAAAGTACAATATCAAGCCATGGTCCCAAAATAATTGATTATGTCTTTGCTATGATTTTAGCATTCTGCTAGGTTATACCGAAGATTATGAAAGTAAAGACTGAACACTGTTTCACCCATTCATTTAACAAACATTCATTGAGCACATACTTTATGCAAACCATTTTGCTAACAAAAACAGTTACTGTATTTCTTTCATAGAGCTTAACTGTAATTGTCTTCGCTAAAAAGCATGCATTGCTCAAAGAATCACACAAATAACTGTAAAATTCCAGTGGCAGAGAGATCTATAATATTATGAAAACATATAGGAGGAGGGTTTTACCGGGCTTGGGGAGTAGAAAGATCTTTCTTGAGATGAGATCTAGGGGGGTGAGAGGGGCTAAAGATTTGAAGAGGAAACTTTAATAATGTAAGTAGATGAAAGGTCTATAGTAGAAGGAATCATGGCCCTTTTGAGAACGTAAATGTCTAGTGTGGAAGGAGTACAGACATTGAGTAAGTTGTGGATGATGAGGTAAGAAAGAGATATGGGTTAGTGCACACAGGTAAAAAGGGAGGTTTTGAGGGGTTTTAACCAGGAATTGGCAAAATGACATAATAGATTAATATTTTGAAATTATTACTTCAGCTGATGTGTAGAAAATTGAGAGGATGCCATAACAGAAGAAAAAGACAAATTAGGATACTACTGTGGTAGCCCATATGAAAATTGACAGCAATTTTAACAATGGTTCCAGCAGTGGCAGAAAGCAGCTCACACATTTGAGAGATACTGAGAAAGTAATTTCAAGTTTTAAAAGTAGAAAGGTAGTTTCTGAAACAGAGATACCAGAAGAGATGGAAACTTTCTCTTGTGAGGTGGGGTAGATAAGGAATAAGTTGGATTTCAGACATATTTGCCTTTGAGTTATTTATAGGACCTTTGGAAAAGATGATACATGCAGTAAATCATTAAAGTGCAAACCAAAACAATACACAATAGTGACATTCTAGTAGGTAGTTCAGCCTTTAAGTGCATGGGAGTTTTTATAGAGAAATGGTGTATTCTTTTTTTTTTTTTAAAGATTTTATTTATTTATTTGACAGAGAGAGATCACAAGTAGGCAGAGAGGCAGGCAGAGAGAGAGAGAGGAGGAAGCAGGCTCCCTGCAGAGCAGAGAGCCCGATGCGGGACCCGATCCCAGGACCCTGAGATCATGACCTGAGCCGAAGGCAGCGGCTTAACCCACTGAGCCACCCAGGCGCCCGAGAAATGGTGTATTCTATAACCTCTTCCATGAGTACAAAGATTTGGGTTTCATAGTAGTGATGGAAGAACAAATCTATTTTAGAACTTGCTAACACCTACAGATGTAATCCTTAAAGAGATAATAGTTCATCCATCCTTAACATTAACTAACTTCCTTCATGCTGTCCGTTGATGTACACAATAGTGAATGAAAAAGTGAGAATGGTAAATTTGTATGGTTTAAGCCAGGTTACATTAACTGAACCCTTGACACTAATCACTCATCTTATGAATTTGCATTTATTGCCTACTAACAAGTTGCAAGAGGACTGGAGGCATTAGTCAGAATGAGCTAAAAAGTACATAATACCCAACATATCAAGGTCCCAGCAAACACTCATCCACAAGTAATTTTGAATATGCTCTAGGGGGACCATGGTCACATGAAAGCATACCAAATCTAACAGTAAATATTCCCAGACAGTTCTCATTTTTAATATTTTATTTATTTGTGTGTGTGTGTGTGTGTTTGAGAGAGAGAGAGAGAGAGAGATAGTGCACACAAGCAGGGGGAGTGGCAAGCAGAAGGAGAAGCAGGTTCTTACCTGATGTGGGATTCAATTCCAGGACCCTGGGAATGCAACCTGAGCAGGAGGCAGATGCTTAACCAACTGACCCCCCGCCCCGCCCTGCCAGGCATCCCTACCAAGGCAGTTCTATCTCAGTTTCTCCTATTCTGGGATTGTTTCAGAAAACATAATATCATTGATGAAAATGAGCCCAGAAAAAGATGTAAGTAAGAATAAGAAGAACCGGGGGGGTGGGAGGTTGGGGTACCAGGTGGTGGGTATTACAGAGGGCACAGCTTGCATGGAGCACTGGGTGTGGTGAAAAAATAATGAATACTGTTTTTCTGAAAATAAATAAATTGGAAAAAAAAAGAATAAGAAGAACCATTGTTCGTCCTGTTATTCTTTGGAAGGGAATAAGTATTTGATTATATATTCTGGATCTTTCTAAAGCTTCTTACAAAATCTAAATATTCTTTTTTTTAATTAAATTTATTTATTTTCATCATAACAGTATTCATTATTTTTTCAACACACCCAGTGCTCCATGTAATCCATGCCCTCTATAATACCCACCACCTGGTACCCCAACCTCCCACACCCCCACCACTTCAAACCCCTCAGATTGTTTTTCAGAGTCCATCGTCTCTCATGATTCACCTCCCCTTCCAATCTCCCCCAACTCCCTTCTCCTAACTCCCCATGTCCACCATGCTATTTGTTATGCTCCACAAATAAGTGAAACCATATGATAATTGACTCTCTCTGCTTGACTTACTTCACTCAGCATATTAAAAAATATTTTAGAAACTAGATGGTTGTAGTGATTATTGTATACTTCATTGAGATAATATTCATAAAAATAGGTGCATGTAAGTGTTAAATCATTAAATTGTACACCTGAAATTAATGTTATGCTGAATGTTAACTAACTGTAATTTAAATAAATTTTTTAAAAGTTGGTTAAAAAAATTTACAATTTAAAATTGTTTTCAATTTCATTAAACTTAAAATGTTTTTGACATAAATACAATAAACAACTTTTCTGAGTATCTTGTTAATGATAGACATATTAAATATAGAAATTGCCACATGGGTTAGTTCTATGATCCCTCAAGGTCAGAATTCTCTTCTGATAATTTTATAGGAATTTTATAGGAATGTCTAGATGATTTTACTACTTTCAACTTAAATTTAAACTGAGTCAACACTTAAATATGTCACATATTTAGTATGCTGTAGTAGTTAATATAAAACACAGGCATGCACACTTTTTCCCCAGTCCCTGTCTGTTCTGCAACTATACTCAAAATATCATTCACACTTATTACTACTTGGAGGTTGTGATAGTTTTAGACCTGATCCTAGATTTCTTATTTAATGCTTTTATTAAGAAACACATACATTACTATATCATAAATTTGGTTTTTAAAATATATTGGTTCTGTACTCCAAAATAATTTGTTTACTTTGTATTCCTTTAATAAACTTTTGCATTCTCAAAAAATTTTGATAAAGGGAGGGGACAAGATGGCGGGGAAGTAGGAGGAGGCGCCTTTTCAACCTGTACCCTGAAGTCAGCTGATTACCTACCAAAGAACTCCGATCACCCATGAAATCAGACTGAGATCAGAATTATACACGTCTGGATCTCTACAGGGGCAGAAGACGCCAGTGGGCAGGTAAAGTGGAGTGGGAACGTCAGACTGATATCAGAAGATCAACAAAAGGGGGAGGGAGGCACCAGAGGCGACAGATTGGAAAGTAATACCCCAATCCACGAGTGCCCTGCGTCTGGGGACCAGCATTAACTTGGAGACTGGTTGAAAGCACTCAGAGCAAAGGATCGCGGGGGGGAGGGATTGTGGGGATCGGGACTGCTAGGGACAGGGGCTTAAGTCCCTGGTCCCAGGACAGCCTCCCCTGGCACTGAGCCAGAAAGAGTGTGACGGAGAAACCAGGTCTTGGTACCTAAGCTGCCAGCGCGCCGGAGAATGTGTGGGTTCTGGCTCCTGTGAGGGGCTGGGAGGCACGCCGGGGCTGAACTCGCAAGCCCTGCTACAAAGCCTGAGATACGCAAGTCCCTCATTCTCCCCTGAGAGAGTTACAAAGGCCCAGCCGGTGCTCTTTGACCCGCGCCATTGTTTCAGAGCCTAAGCTGCACGCCGGAATCTCTCTGCTGACAGAAGTGCACAAAAGCCCAGCCTGGTGCTTTGGGACCTGTGCCCCGCTATCAGTGCCTAAGACGTATGCGACCCATAGCCTCCCCTGAAAGAGGTGCGCGCAAGCCGGGCGCTCATAGACCCAGAAAGACCAGGCATTCCCAGCCCAGGCCAACGGGAAAATCTCAGTATGCAATCACTGCTTGGAACCTCTTTGGCAGTCTGGAGCTCCCAGACTGCCACCGCTGCCGTGGTTGTGGGTACAAGCACAAGATCCTGCATCCCCAGGGACTCAGAACCTGCTCTGCCAGTGTCAGAGGGGAAACTCATTTGGGCTTTGCAGCCAGACTGAGGCTTCTCTCTGAGAGGGAGGGCAGGGTGCAGTTTGTTTTCCTCTAAATCTACAAAAACCATCAAAAGCGGTCAAGGTGAGAGAAAAAAAAAAAAAGTGAACAAACATAAAAACCACCAGAGAACAAAAGCCTGAAAAAAAACAGTTTCCTCAGAGCCCACCCCCTTGAGGGGGGCGGGAGGACTTAACTCAGGGAATATCATTGACTGAAAACCCACGTGGCAGGTCCCTTTCCCAGAAAACAAACCAAGACAGAAAAAAACAAAAAAAAAGACTGCAAGAGAACAACCACCACTACTTCATAGGACAACTTTTATTTTCAACTCGTTCGCACTATTCTGGTTCTTTTTTTTATATATAGACAATTTTTTAACCTATTTACCGTCACAGTGAGCTGCCCAGTACATCAAATTCCATAATAACCTTCTAACCTGAACTTTTGGATACATACACCTGTGTTTTTCTTTTACATTTCTATTTTTTGAATTTCTTTTTTTTAAATTTTAGTTTAATTTAGTCTAGTTTATTCCTTTTTATTTATATTTTCTAATATTCATATAGAGTTAAACTTCAAAGTAATCTCCTTTCCCCAATCAATACTACCCCTATAGGTAAACCAATTTTTAATCCTGCTTTATCTTAGGAAAGTTGAGTCCTTTAACAAAGATATCAAGATACATCCAGGAAGAATCAAAACAACCTTCATCATCCACAGTGAGAATTTATGACTACTCTCGCACCTTTTTCTTCCACCAGTGTTTCTGTGTTTTTGTGTTTGTCCTGATAGTATATAAATCTTATACTTGGAGTTCTTTTTGACGAGGTTCTTCCCTTATTTGCATAAATATTTTTTTCTTGTGTCATATACTTTTATCAGTCTTTTTGATTGTCTGTTTTGGTTTATATACTTCATAAATCGTACATTGGGGTCCATTTCGGCTGAACCCTCTCTTTCATCTTCTCTTTCATCTTCCCTTTCTTTCCTCGCTCTCTCTCTCTCTCTCTCTCTCTCTTCTTCTTATTCTTTTCTTTTGTCTCTCGTTTGGGTGGGGAATCTTGATTGCTCAGAGGTGTTCCGGGGTGCACCTTGACTGCACCACGGTTGACACATCCAGGTACAGCTGCTCAGTCATCTCTCAGCGGAGAATGACTAGGAGGAGGAATGCCCAACAGAAGAAAAACACAGAGGATGGACCTTCTGGAACAGAGCTAATGGCTATCAACATAGACAATATGTCGGAAAGAGAATTCAGGCTAACAATTATCCAGGAAATAGCTAGGCTGGAGAAAGCCATGGATGAAAAAATGGAATTTATTAAGGCAGAACTGAAAGCGACCAGACAGGATGTTCACAGTGTTAGGGCTGAGCTACCAGGGATGAACTTCACAATGCTCTCAATGAGTTCCAATCTAATCTAAATTCTCTCAAAGCTAGGGTAACTGAGACAGAAGATAGAATTAGTGATCTGGAAGACAAAGAGATAGAGAGAAAGGATCAGGAGGAAGCCTGGAAAAAACAGTTTAGAAACCACGAAAACAGAATCAGGGAAATAAATGATGCCATGAAACGTTCCAATGTAAGAATTATTGGAATCCCTGAAGGGGAGGAGAAAGAAAGAAGTCTAGAAGATATAGTGGAACAAGTTCTTCATGAAGATTTCCCCAATCTCATGAATGGAACCAGCGTTCATGTACTAGAGGCCGAAAGATCTCCACCCAATATTATAGATTCCAAAAAAACACCAAGACACCTCATAGTCAAATTGAGGAATCATAATTGTAGGTATAATCTCTTGAAAGACGCTAGGACAAAAAGGCTCCTTACTTACAGAGGAAAGCCCATCAGAATAACGTCAGACCTGTCCACAGAGACCTGGCAAGCCAGAAAGGGCTGGCAAGACATATTCAGGGCATTAAATGAGAAGAACATGCAGCCAAGGTTACTTTATCCAGGAAGACTGACATTCAAAATGGATGGAGAGATAAAGAGTTTTCAAGACCGGCAAGGTTTAAAAGACTATGCAACCACCAAGCTTACACTGCAGGAAATATTAAGGGGGGTTCTATAAAAGAGGAAAAATATTAAGAATAGCATTGAACAGAAATATAGAGACAATCTACAGAAAGAAAGACTTCAAAGGTAACACGATGCCAATAAAAACGTATCTATCAATAATCACTCTCAATTTGAATGGCCTAAATGGACCCATAAAATGGCACAGGGTTACAGATGGGTTAAAACCACAGGACCCATCCATATGTTGTTTATAAGAGACCCATTTTGAACCTAAAGATACACCCAGACTGAAAGTGAAGGCATGGAGAAGCATCTTTCATGCCAATGGGCCTCAAAAGAAGGCTGGGGTAGCGATTCTCATATCAGATAAATTAGATTTTAAACTAAAGACTGTAATCAGAGATACAGAAGGACACCACATCATTCTTAAAGGGACTATCCACCAAAATTATCTAACAATTGTAAATATCTATGCCCCCAATAGGGGAGCAGCAAACTCATAAGAAATTTGTTAATCAAGATAAAGAATCATATAGATATGAATACATTAATAGTAGGAGATCTTAACATGCCTCTCTCTGAAATAGACAGATCATTGGAGCAGAAAATCAATAAAGAAACAAGAGCATTGAATGACACACTGGACCAGATGAACCTCATAGATATATACAGAACATTCCACCCTAAAACAACAGAATACTCATTCTTCTCAAGTGCACATGGAACCTTCTCAAGAATAGACCACATACTGATTCACAAATCAGGACTCAACCAATACCAAAAGACTGAGATTATTCCCTGCATATTCTCAGATCACAATGCTTTGAAACGAGCTCAATCACAAGGAAAAGTTCCGAAGGAACTCAAACATCTGGAAGCTAAATACCACCTTGCTTAAGAATGCTTGGATCAACCAGGAGATCAAAGAAGAACTGAAACAATTCATGGAAACCAACGAGAATGAAAACACTTCGATCCAAAACCTATGGGATACAGCAAAGGCGGTTCTAAGGGGAATATACATAGCCATCCAAGCCACCCTCAAAAAAACTGAAAATTCCAGAACACACCATTTGTCTCTACACCTTAAAGAACTGGAGAATCAACAACAAATCAAACCAACTCCACACATAAGAAGGGAAATCATCAAGATTAGAGCTGAGATCAATGAGGTAGAAACCAGAGATACAGTAGAACGTATCAATGAAACTAGAAGCTGGTTTTTTGAAAGAATCAATAAGATTGATAAGCCATTGGCCACACTAATCCAAAAGAAAAGAGAGAAAACCCAAATTCATAAAATTATGAATGAAAAGGGAGAGATCACAACGAACACCAAGGAAGTAGAAACAATCATCAGAAGTTATTATCAACAGTTCTATGCCAATAAGCTTAGCAACCTAGATGAAATGGATGCATTCCTGGAAAACAATAAACTACCAAAATTGAAGCAGAAAGAAATTGACAACCTGAATAGACCGATATCTAGTAACGAGATTGAACCAGTGATCAAAAACCTCCCAAAAAACAAGATCCCAGGACCTGATGGATTCCCTGGGGAATTCTACCAAACTTTCAAAGAGGAAATAACACCTGTACTCCTGAATATGTTTCCAAAAAATTGAAGCAGAAGGAAAACTTCCAGCCTCTTTCTTTGAAGCCAGCATTACCCTGATCCCCAAACCAGGCAAAGACCTACCAGAAAGGAAAATTTCAGACCAATATCACTGATGAATATGGATGCTAAGATTCTCAACAAGATCCTAGCAAACAGGATCCAACAGCACATTAAAAAGATTATCTACCATGAGCAGGTGGGATTCATTCCTGGGCTACAAGGATGGTTCAACATTGGCAAATCAATCAATATGATAGAACAAATTAATATGAGAAGAGAGAAGAACCACATGGTCCTCTCAATCAATTCAGAAAAAGCATTTGACAAAATCCAGCATCCATTCCTGATTAAAACCCTTCAAAGTATAGGGATAGAGGGAACATTCCTAAACTTCATGAAATCTATCTATGAAAGACTCATAGCAAATATTATCCTCAATGGTAAAAAACTTGCAGCCTTACTGTTGAGATCAGGAACACAAGGATGCCCACTCTCACCACTATTCTTCAACATAGTATTAGCAGTCCTAGCAACATCAATCAGACAAAAAAGAGAAATAAAAAGTATCCAAATTGGCAGTGCAGAAGTCAAACTCTCTCTTTTTGCAGAGGACATGATTCTTTATATGGAAAAACCAAAAGACTCCACCCCCAAACTACTAGAACTCATAAAGCAATTCAGCAACGTGGCAGGATACAAAGTCAATGTGCAGAAATCAGTGGCTTTCTTATACACTAACAATGAAAATACAGAAAGCGAAATTAGAGAATCGATTCCATTTACTATAGCACCAAGAACCATAAGATACCTGGGAATAAACCTAACTAAAGAGGTAAAGGATCTATACTTGAGGAACTATAGAACACTCATGAAAGAAATTGAAGAAGACACAAAAAGATGGAAGACCATTCCATGCTCTTGGATCGGAAGAATAAACATTGTTAAAATGTCTATACTGCCTAGAGCAATCTATACTTTTAATGCCATTCCGATCAAATTTACACCAATATTCTTCAAAGAGCTGGAGCAAATAATCCAAAAATTTGTATGGAATCAGAAGAGACCCCAAATCGCTAAGGAAATGTTGAAAAACAAAAATAAAACTGGGGGCATCATGTTACATGATTTAAAGCTTTATTACAAAGCCGTGATCACCAAGACAGCATGGTACTGGCATAAAAACAGACACATAGACCAGTGGAACAGAGTAGAGAGCCCAGATATGGACCCTCAAGTCTATGGGCAAATAATCTTCGACAAAGCAGGAAAAAATATACAGTGGAAAAAAGACAATCTCTTCAATAAATGGTGCTGGGAAAACTGGGCAGGTATATGTAGGAGAATGAAACTCAACCATTCTCTTACACCATACACAAAGATAAACTCAAAATGGATAAAAGACCTCAACGTGAAACAGGAATCCATCAGAATCCTAGAGGAGAACATAGGCAATAATCTCTTTGATATCAGTCACAGCAACTTCTTTCAAGATATGTCTCCGAAGGCAAAGGAAACAAAAGCGAAAATAAACTTTTGGGACTTCATCAAAATCAAAAGCTTCTGCACAGCTAAGGAAGCAGTCAAGAAAACAAAGAGGCAACCCACGGAATGGGAGGAGATATTTGCAAATGACAGTACAGATGAAAGGTTGATATCCAGGATCTATAAAGAACTCCTCAAACTCAACACACACGAAACAGGCAAACACATCAAAAAATGGGCAGAAGATATGAACAGACACTTCTCCAATCAAGACATACAAATGGCTTTCAGACACATGAAAAAATGTTCATCATCACTAGCCCTCAGGGAGATTCAAATTAAAACCACATTGAGATACCACCTTATACCAGTTAGAATGGCCAAAATTAACAAGACAGGAGATAACATGTGTTGGAGTGGATGTGGAGGAAGGGGAACCCTCTTCCACTGTTGGTGGGAATACAAGTTGGTGCAGCCTCTTTGGAGAACGGTGTGGAGATTCCTCAAGAAATTAAAAATAGAGCTTCCCTATGACCCTGCCATTGCACTCCTGGGCATTTATCCCAAAGATACAGATGTCATGAAAAGAAGGGCCATCTGTACCCCAATGTTTATAGCAGCAATGGCCACGGTCGCCAAACTGTGAAAAGAACCAAGATACCCTTCAAAGGATGCATGGATAAGGAAGATGTGGTCCATATACACTATGGAATATTATGCCTCCATAAGAAAGAATGAATACCCAACTTTTGTAGCAACATGGACGGGACTGGAAGAGATTATGCTGAGTGAAATAAGTCAGGCAGAGAGAGGCAGTTATCATATGGTTTCACTTATTTGTGGAGCATAACAAATAGCATGGAGGACATGGGGAGTTAGAGAGTTGAAGGGAGTTGAGGGAAAATGGAAAGGGAGGTGAACCATGAGAGACTATGGACCCCAAAAAACAATCTGAGGGGTTTGAATTGGCGGGGGGGTGGGAGGTTGGAGTACCAGGTGGTGGGTATTATAGAGGGCACGGCTTGCATGGAACACTGGGTGTGGTGAAAAAATAATGAATACTGTTATGCCAAAATTAAATAAAAAATACATTTAAAAATTTTTTGATAAGGGATTGATGTTTCACCAAACTACCAAAGGGGTTCCTGATACAAAATAAGTTAAGAAACCCTGGACTAGGGATTTTAAGGCAAAGTAATAATGTAATTTACACTTTTAAAGTATCATTCTATTGGCTAACAGACACATGAAAAGATGCTCAACATCACTTATCATCAGGGAAATACAAATCAAAACTGCAATGAGATGTCACATCACACATGTAAGAATTGCTAAAATTAATAACACAGGAAACAACAAGTGTTGGAAAGGATGTGGAGGTAGGGGAAACTTCTTATGCAGTTGGTGGGAGTGCAAAGTGTTGCAGCCTCTCTGGACAACAGTATGGGAGTTCCTTAATAAGTTAAAAATAGAACTAGTCTATGATCCAGCAAGTGCACTACTAGGTATTTACCCGAAGGACACAAAAATACTGATTTGAAAAGACAGATGCACCCCAATGTTTATAGCAGTATTATAAACAAAAGCCAAATTATGGAAAAAGCCCCAATACGCATTGACTGATGAATGGATAGAGATCTGGTATAGATATATACAATGGAATATTACTCAGCCAACAAAAGAGTGAAACCTTGTCATTTGCAACACTGTGAATGGAGCTAGAGAGTATTACACTAAGTAAAGTAGAGAAAGGCAAAAACCATATGATTTCAATCATGTGGAATTTAAGAAATAAAATGAACATGGGGGAAGAAAAAGAGACAGAGACAAACCACAAAACGGACTCTTAACTATAAAAGACAAACTGAGGGTTTCTGGAGGGAAGGTGGTTGGAGGGATGAGTTAAATAAGTCATGGGTATTAAAGAGAGCACTGGCTATGAGGAACACTGGGTGTTGTATATAAGTGATGAATCACTAAATACTATACCTGAAACTAATATCACGCTATATGTTAACTAATTGAGACTTACATAAAAACTTAAAAATTTTTAAAAAATACAAAAATAAGTAGAAATACCATTTTTGTAAGAGATATTTTCATTTATAAGGGAAATCTCCATTTGTCTCTCTTGCTGTTCTAGAAGAGAGGGATGACTAAATCTCTAGAAACTATTATCAGTGAAAAAAAATGGACTTAAATCTGCATAATCTTTACTCACTTTTTTAACTGTGCTTTTCTCAGTAAACTTGCGTAACTGACTCCCAAACTCCAAAATCTTTTTGTCTTTAGATAAAAATTGTATTAAAGGTGAAGGCTGCTGCCATTTTGGGGAGTTACCCCATTTTCTTGGGTCTCTGCCATGTGTTATCATGTTATCAAACTTTTGTTTGTCTTTCTCCTGTTAATCTGTCTCATGTCAGTTTAGTTCTGATACAGGCAGAAGAAATTTGAAAGATGGAGCAAAAATTCCTGCCACCAACTGGACATAGGATAAATGCACCAATCTCTGCAATTTACTCTAAAATGCATAAGAAAAAAATGTTTTTTGATGGGTTCATGGGCAGATATATTAAGTAAGTATAGTACAATTTTAATTGTATGATTTAGGTGATGCATATATAGTTTTGCTGAAAATTCTTTCATCATTTTTGTATATTTGAAATAGCTGTATATTTTCTGTATATTTGAAATTTTTGATGCTAAAATGGGGGATAAGAAAGTGGGTTGCAAAAAGGTGTGAATTTCCAACCTGCTTTGAAATTACAAATCATGTAACAGCTAATGATGCTCAATAAATAGTAAAGTGGTGGGGCAGGTGGGAAGTTGGGGTACCAGGTGGTGGGTATTATAGAGGGCACGGCTTGCATGGAGCACTGGGTGTGGTGAAAAAATAATGAATACTATTTTTCTGAAAATAAATAAATTGAAAAAAAACTAAAAACTGAAAACAAAAAACAAACAAACAAACAAAAAAATTACAAAAAATATTTTGCTTTCTAAATGGGAACAGGGATATTTGATCTGCATGTTACCTTCCCAGAATAAAGTCTATACTACTCCCATATACTCCTGCCTTCAGTCCTTATAGAAGCAAAAATGAGTATTGACCTTGGAGGGTTAAAATCTAGGCTTTACCATATATTAGTTGTGTGGCCTTGGAAAAGTTACTTAACCTAAATGGTCCAGTAGTTTATTCATATCCCAAATTGGGAGAAGTGGTAACATTTATGCCATTTGTTGTTCTTAGTAAAAATGAGATTATATATATAACAGCACATAGCAAAATATTTAGCATAGAATTTTCTTTCTTTCTTTTTTGTTTCAAGTTTTTGTTTAATTTCCAGTTAGTTAACATACAGTCTTATTGGTTTCAGGAGTAGAATTTACTGATTCTTCACTTACATATAATACCCGGTGCTCACCAAAAGTGCCCACCTTACCCTTAATACCCATCATCCATTTAGCCCATTCCCCACCCACATCCCCTCCAGCAACCCTCTATCATTTTATATACATACAATTCTATCATTATATATACATACATACGACATTTCTTCTTTATCCATTCATCAGTTAACAAACACATGCACTGTTTCCATGATTTGGTTCTTGTTGATAATGGTGTTATAAACATTGGGGTGTATGTGTCCCTTTAAAGCATTATTTTTGTATCCTTTGGGTAAATACCAAGTAGTGCAGTTGCTGGGTCATAGGGTATTTCTATTTTTTAACTTTTTGAGGAACCTCCATATTGTTTTCCAAATTTGTCTTCCTTTTCTTCAACCATGTCACATGTATGCTTTGGTCAGTAACAAAACTTTTATGCAGCAATATTATTGATCAGCTATTTACCAATTTGTGCCTCTGGTATTTGCAATTTCTCAGCCCAAGTCTTGTTCTCTGACTCATAAACAGATCATATAAAGCCCTGCTATTTCTGAAGAACACTGGTTGTCTCACAAGAACAACATTCTGGTTTGCTTCTCCAGATGTGCAGTGTGTGTGTGTGTGTGTGTGTGTGTGTTTTAAGATTTTATTTATTTATTTGACAGGGATCAAAAGTAGGCAGAGAATCAGGCAGAGGGAGAGACAGAGAAGCAGGCTCCCCACTGAGTAGAGAGCCCCATGTAGAGCTCAATCCCAGGACACTGAGATCATGACCTCAGCCAAAGGCAGAGGCTTTTGAGCCTCCCAGGTGCCTCCAGATGTGCAGTGTTTTGGGGTCAAAGGGTGCCAGAGTGAATATGTATTTAGGGCCTGGCCTATCTTTGTTACTAGGGGGAAGAGAAGTGGTTGGATTAAGAATTGATTGAAAGCCTTTACTTGGAGAACCTTTAGCTGCTGATCTCTTTTGTGAAAAGTGAACTAGAACTAAACTAGACCAAGATCTTGTAGCCAAAATGAATTGTGCTGATTGGCATATATTTTAATAAGATATGACAGAATAAAAATATTTACACAGACAAACAGAACTTAGTTTGAACTAGAGCGGAACATATTTTTGAAAGCTATTACATTGTAATTAAACTAGAACATCAATAATTTCTAACTTAAACTAAATATTACCAACTTCTGTATTATTTGCCTGTGTGCTTGATACAGAAAAAGCAAAAAGTTCATAGTGAAAACTCAAATTCTCCTATGAACATGTTGATAAACAGGAAACCAGTCATTTGACATCAAAAACTTTTTGAGGTATTTTGGAAACATAAGAACATTTGAAATGTGTCTTCTATTTTTGACATATGTTCATCCACACATAACCTACCTTCTTTACTCTTTTTAAAATTTGAAAATCCATTCAACACAACTCATGAAAATTATATCTTAACTTATGAGGTACATATGCTAGCTAAATAAACATGATTTAAGAAAGACAATTATCTCTGAGGGCCAATTCACATTTGTTATCTTGCTATTGATATTTCTTTTATGGTTTATTCTCCTCAAGCCTTAGGAGTAGAGCATAGTATTGGCTGAGATGGTTAGTTTTTTATGTCAATTTGTTTATTTTCCACTTGTAAAGTAATATGTAGATAGTGTCTTCATAGCCAGTTAATAGTAATAATTATATATAGCATAGATATGAACTGTGTATCAGGACCTAGAAGCCTTAAGGGATCCATTTGTAAACTGTCAGACATTTGCAAATATCTTCTCCCATTCCGTGGGTTGCCTCTTTGTTTTGTTGACTGTTTCCTTGGCTGTGCAGAAGCTTTTGATTTTGATGAAGTCCCAGAAGTTTATTTTCGCTTTTGTTTCCTTTGCCTTTGGAGACATATCTTGAAAGAAGTTGCTGTGGCTGATATCAAGGAGATTACTGCCTTTCTCCTCTAGGATTCTGATGGATTCCTGTCTAACGTTGAGGTCTTTTATCCATTTTGAGTTTATCTTTGTGTACGGTGTAAGAGAATAGTCGAGTTTCATTCTTCTACATATAGCTGTCCAGTTTTCCCAGCAATATTTATTGAAGAGACTGTCTTTTTTCCACTGTATATTTTTTCCTGTTTTGTCAAAAATTAATTGACCATAGAGTTGAGGGTCCATATCTGGGCTCTCTACTCTGTTCCACTGGTCTGTGTGTCTGTTTTTATGCCAGTACCATGCTTTCTTGGTGATCACAGCTTTGTAATAAAGCTTGAAATCAGGTAAGGTGATGCCGCCAGCTTTATTTTTGTTTTTCAACATTTCCTTAGCAATTCGGGGTCTCTTCTGATTCCATACAAATTTTAGGATTATTTGCTCCAGCTCTTTGAAGAATGCCGGTGGAATATTGATCGGAATGGCATTAAAAGTATAGATTGCTCTAGGCAGTATAGACATTTTAACAATGTCAGACAGTGCCTGGTTAACACAGAGAAAGCTTGTTTCATGGTTACAAAAGAAAAAAAAACTAATAATGATGATGATTACCATAATACAAGTTAGCTACATAAAAACCACAATTTAAAAGAAGTTACCTGATTCTAATTATTTTTATTTTAATTAGTTTAATAAACCAGTGTTTTAAAATCAGCTCATTTATTTTCAGATTCATTAATTGGACTCAGAACACTCTCTGTTTCATTACTTTAAAAAACATAGAGCTTTTCTTCTAAATTTAGAATTACTTTTTACCAATTGATAAATGAATTTATTTTTATGTATAAGCCTTATTAAAGGCAAGGCAGCCTACCCTCTTACTCTTTTACTCTCCTTTTGTTATTATTTTATTGAGCTAGTAAAACTTATTGCATTAGTTAAGATTTTTTTTAACAATAGCAGTAATAGAGAAATCCACAGTAAGCTCTGAGGAAGGTGTGTATTAATGGAACTCCCTTTTCACAGGCGATCTTCCCAAAGGGCCAGCTCTTCATGCTTAAATGGGAGATTAAAACCATATTTTTGAATATTTCCATACAATGAATTTTCTGTAAGAGGACAGAGATTAATATGGCTAAAATATCTTCTAGGATAAAATATTTGAGGCTAACTTTATAGAAAGGTGTGAAATTTGCAGCAACTCAAAATGCTAACAAAACCAGAAATAAAACAGTTCCTGGAAAAAGTAGAAGTGAAGAAAAGTTTAAAGAAGTAATTTCAGTTTTAATTTCCTTACCTTCAGAAGAAAATATCCTATGCACATATAATGATATGATGCATGGTAAAAAGAAAAGAAAAATAAATTAGAAGTTTATTGCTTATTTAGTTGTAAAAGTGACCACTTCATTTTGTGTTCCTTTCTGGCATTATTCTTTTTTAAAATTCCTTTATTTAAATTCTATTTATTAATATATATTGTATTATAAGTTTCAGAAATAGAAACTTAGTGAGTCATCAGTTGCACATAACACCCAGTGCTCATAACTTCAAGTGCCTTCCTTAATGTCCATCACCTAAATATCCCATTCCTCAATATACCTCCCTTCCAGCAACCCTCAGTTTGTTCCTTATACTTGAGTCTTTTATGAATTGCCTCCTTCTCCTTCTCCATTTTCATTTTATCTTATTTTATTTTATTTTTCATTCCTTTCTCCTATGTTCATCTCTTTTGTTTCTTAAATTCCACATGAGTGAAATCATATGGCATTTGTCTTTCTCTGATTGATTACTTTCACTTAGTGTATACTCTATTTCCATCCAAATCATCGCAAATGGGAAGATTATATTCTTTTTTGATGGCTCAGTAAAGTTCCATTGTATATAAATACCACTACTTCTTTATCCATTTAATTTCCATGGACATCTGGCTTTTTCCATAGGTTGGCTATTGTGGACATTATCACTATAAACATTGGGGTAAAGGTGCCCCTTCTGACCACTAAGTTTGTATCTCTGGGGTAAATATCTAGTAGTGCAATTGCTGGGTCATAAGGCCGCTCTATTTTCATGTTTTTGAGAAACCTCCATGCTGTTTTCCAGAGTGGCTGCCCCAGCTTGCATTCCCACCAACAGTGGAGGAGTGTTCCCCTCTACACATCCTCACCAACATCTGTCATTTCATGACTTGTTAATTTTAGCCATTCTGACTGGTGTGAGGTGGCATCTCATTGTGGTTTTTATTTGTATTTCCCTGATGCTGAGTCATGTAGAGCACTTTTTCATGTTTCTGTTGGCCACGTGGATGTCTTCTTTGCAGAAATGTCTGTTCATGTCTTCTGTCCTTTTCTTCATTGGATTATTTGGCTTTTGGGTTTTGAGTTTGATAAGTTCTTTTATAGATTTTGGATACCAGCCTTTTATCTGATATGTCATTTGTGAATACCTTCTCCCATTCTGTTAGTTGTCTTTTGGTTTTGTTGACTGTTCCCTTTGCTGTGCAAAAGCTTTTGATCTTGATGAAGTCCCAGAAGTACATTTTTGCTTTTGTTTCCTTGTTTTTGGAGATGTGTCTAATAATATGGTGCTGTGGCCAAGGTCAAAGAGGTTGCTGTCTGTGCTCTTCTCTAGGATTTTGATGGATTCCTGTGTCATATTGAGGTCTTTCATCTATTTTTTTAAATCATATAGGTAGTAGAACTTCTTGAATGGTGATGTGAAGAACTTTAGAAATATAATCCTTCATAAAATTAACCAAAACCTTGACAAAACTTGTCAAAATAAACTTTTATAAAACTCTTGAAAATAAGCAAAAGCTTGCAAAAATCGAGGAAGTATTTGTTCAAAAAAACTATTTAACCTTGGTAAGATCAGTAGAGTTTGTGATGGTTAAATTTGGCTTACTCTCATCACTTTCTTCTCAGTTTCACTGTAGCACTAAAGCCCAGCAAGTTCACAATTATCGTAGTTGTGAAAACATCAGTCTTGCAGTCACTGTGGAAAGCAGACCAGGCTTGGAGTTCCTAAAAAAGCTCCATCTCCAAAGTCTTATCACTATTTGAATTGTCTCCTAGATCCTTGCAAAAACCCCTATTCTCAGGGTGTTTTTGTTTTCATCTAATTCAGCTAATTCTGCAGAAAAAAAGAAAATTGTATCCCTAAAGTATTGGTCAAAAGCAGTCAGTAGCAAGTGTTTAATATTGCAGCTGTGTGAAGCTGTGATAACTTGTTGACAAGGGCCTGGCCAAAAAATTTAGAATGTAAGTCTAGGAAACATGATGTCTATAGAGAGATTTGACAAACTCTGACACGTTCCTGAGAAATAGAAAGCTAAACATATGTGTAGGGCTATGTGCATCCAGACAACCCCAATATTTCACTTCTTGCTGACCCTGAGAAAATGTACAAGAAGGAAGTGAGGAAGTGACAACTATGACAGAATTTTATACTATAGGATTGATGAAGTCATGCTCTCAAGCACACAGAACCACTTGGAAATATATGGAAGCATTATTGGTTCGATGCATTTAAGGATTTATTTGTCTAATTATTATCTGACTACTAAGCTAATTAAGCAGAGACTTCAGTGGACACACATAAAGGAGTATACAGACTACAGAAAAATTTCAAGGAGTCACTAAACAAACAAACAACAAATGTAACAACAAGAAATATCACTGATGAGAAATCTTGGGGGGTTTAGGATTTCAATAGTTACCACATTATATCACTATGTAATATTAAAAATATCCACTTAAAAATATGGAACATAGTCAAATCTAGGAGATTATGGTCCAAATGCAGAGAAAAAAAATAATACAAATTGTTCCTTAGGAAACCTAAATTTTGGAAATATCTAACTAGGCAGATACTTTAAATCTGCTATTATAATATGATCAAATAATTAAAACTCCATGCTCACTAAAGTAAAAGAAAGCATAGTTATGAAATCACACCAAATAGAAAAGATTAAGAAGAGGTCACTTTCTTTTTTAAAAAGAATGAAAACAAAATTATGTAGTTCATAAGTAAAAGTATAACTGAAATGAAAAACCCACTATATAGCCTCAACAGCAGTTTTGAACTAGTATAGAAAAAAAAAAATCACCAAACTTGAATACAGATCAATTGAGAATATACAGTTTGTGGAACAAAAAGAAAAACAAAAGTGAATAAAAGTTGATAAAACCTCACAATATATGGAATTGGTTGTGGAAAAACATGGAAAATATTTGTAAATCATGTATTGGATAAAGGGTTAATATCCAAAATATATAAGGAATTCACACAACTCAATAACATAAAACAATCTACTAGAAAAATGGGAAGAGAAACAAAAAATATATACATTTTTTCCAAATAATACATCCAAATGACCAACAGGTACATGAAAATGTGCTCAATACTACAATTATCCTAAAAATGGAAATCAAAACCACAAATAAATATAACTTCACACCTATTAGAATGACTATTATCAAGAAAAATAAGATGTGTAAAGGCTTGAAATTACACAGTGGACCAGATGGACATCACAGATATATTAAGAACATTCCATTCCAAAGCAGCAGAATATACATTCTTCTCTAGTGCACATGGAAAATTCTCCAGAATAGATCACATCCTGGGTCACAAATCAGGTCTCAAACAGTACCAAAAGATTGGGATCATTCACTGTGTATTTTCAGGCCACAAGGCTCTGAGATTAGAACTCAATCACAAGAGGAAAGTGGAAAGATCTCAAATACATGGAGGCTAAAGAGCATCCTACTAAAGAATGAATGGATCAACCAGGAAATTAAAGAAGAATTGAAGAAAATTATGGAAACAAATGAAAATGAAAACACACTGTTCAAAATCTTTGGACACAGCAAAGGCCGTCCTTAGAGGTAAGTAGATAGCAATAAAAGCCTTTCTCAAGAAACAAAAAAGGTCTCAAGTACACAACCTAACCCTACACCTAAAGGAGCTGGAGAAAGAACAGAAAAGGAAACCTAAACCCAACAGGAGAAGAGAAAAAATGAAGATCAGAGCAGAAATCAATGAAATAGAAACTAAAAAAAAAAAAACAAAACAAAACAAAAAAAAACAAAAAACAAAAAACAATAGAACAAATCAATGAAACTAGGAGCTGGTTCTTGGAAAGAATTAATAAGATTGATAAACCCTTGGCCAGACTTATCAAAAAGAAAAGAGAAAGGACCCAAATAAATAAAATCATTTATGAAAGAGGAGAGATCACAGCCAACACCAAAGAAATACAAACAATTATAAGAACATATTATGAGCAACTCTATGCCAACAAATTTGACAATCTGGAAGAAATGGATGCATTCTTAGAGACATATGAAGTACCACAACTGAACCAGGAAGAAACAGAAAACCTGAACAGACCCATAACCAGTAAGGAGATTGAAGCAGTCATCAAAAATCTCCCAAGAAACAAGAGTCCAGGGCCAGAGGGCTTCCCAGGGGAATCCTACCAAATATTTAAAGAATAATTAATACCTTTTCTCCTAAAACTGTTCCAAAAAATAGAAATGGAAGGAAAACTTCCAAACTCACTTTATGAGGCCAGCATCATCTTAATCCCCAAATCAGACAAAGACCCCATCAAAATGGAGAATTACAGACCAATATCCTTGATGAACACAGATGAAAAATTCCCACCAAATACTAGCCAATAGGATCCAACAGCGTATTAAAAGGATTATTCAACCATGACCATGTGGGATTTATTCCTGAGCTGCAAGGATGGTTCAACATCTACAAATCAATCAGTGTGATCCAATACACTAATAAAAGAAACAACAAGAACCAGATACTCCCAATAATGCTGAAGAAGTATTTAACAAAGTACAGCATCCTTTCTTGATCAAAACTCACCAAACTGTAGGGATAGAGGGTACATACCTCAATACCATAAAGCCATCTATGAAAAACCCTCAGTGAATATCATTCTTAATGGGGAAAAATGGAGAGCTTTTCTCCTAAGGTCAGGAACATGGCAGGGATGTTCACTATCACCACTGCTATTCAACATAGTACTAGAAGTCCTAGCCTTGGCAATCAGACAAGAAAAAGTAATAAAAGGCATTCGAATCAGCAAAGAAGAAATCAAACTCTCACTCTTTACAGATGATATGATATTTTATGTGGAAAACCCAAAAGATTCCACTCCAAAGCTGTTAGAACTTATACAGGAATTTAGTAAATTGTCAGGATAAAAAATAAATGGTCAGAAATCAGGTTCATTTCTATACAACAGCAAAACAGAAGAAAGAGAAATTAAGGAATTGATCCCATTTACAATTGCACCTAACACCATTAGATACCTAGGAATAAACCTAACTAAAGAGACAAAGAACTTGTACTCAGAAAACTATAAAGTCCTCATGAAAGAAATTGAGGAAGACACAAAGAAATGGAAAAATATTCCATCTTCATGGATTGGAAGAACAAATATTGTGAAAATGTCTATGCTACCTAAAGCCATTACACATTTAATGCAATCCCTATCAAAATATCATCAATTTTTCAAAGAAATGGAACAAATGATCCTAAAAATTATATGGGACCAGAAAAGACCCTGAAAGGCCAGAGAATGTTGAGAAAGAAAGCCAAAGCTGGTGGCATCACAATTCCAGACTTCAAGCTCTATTACAAAGCTGTAATCATTAAGACCGTATGGTACTGGCACAAAAACAGACACATAGATCAATGGAACGGAATAGAGAGCCCAGAAATAGACCCTCAACTAGATAGTCAACTAATCTTCGATAAAGTAGGAAAGAATATCCAATGGGGGGGGGATAAAAAACAAAAAACAGTCTCTTCGACAAATGTTGTTGGGAAACGTGGACAGCCAAATGCAGAAGAATAAAACTGGACCATTTCCTTACACCACGGACAAAAATAGACCCAAAAAGGATGAAAGACCTCCAAGTGAGACAGGAACCCATCAAAGTCCTTGAGAAAAACACAGGCAGCAACCTCCTTGACCTCAGCTACAGCAACTTATTCCTAGAAACATTGCCAAAGGCAAGGGAAGCAAAGGTAAAAAATGTACTATTGGGACTTCATCAAGATCAAAATCTTTTGCACAGCAAAAGAAACAGTCAACAAAACCAAAAGACAACTGACAGAATGGAAGAAGATATTTGCAAATGACATAACAGATAAAGGGCTAGTATCCAAAAATCAATAAAGAACTAATCAAACCCAACACCCAAAGAACAAATAATTCAATCAAGAAATGGGCAGAAGACATGAACAGACATTTCTGCAAAAATGAAATCAACAGACACATAAAAAAGTGCTCAACATCAATCGGCATCAGGGAAATACAAATCAAAATCACAATGAAATACCACCTCACACCAGTCAGAATGGCTAAAATTAACAAGTTAGGAAATGACATGTTTGCGAGGATGTAGAGAAAGGGAACCCTTCTACACTGTTGTTGGGAATGCAAGCTAGTGCAGCCACTCTGGAAAACAGCATGGAGGCTCCCCCAACAAGTTGAAATATAGAGCTACCTTACAACCCAGCAATTGCACTACTGGGTATTTACCCTAAAGATACAAATGTAGTGATCCAAAGGGGCACATGCACACAAATGTTTATAGCAGCAATGTCCACAACAGCCAAACTCTGGAAAGAACCTAGATGTCTATCAACAGAAGAATGATTAAAGAATACGTGGGAGATATATATATATATATATATATATATATATATATATATATATATTTGTATATATACAGCCAAACTCTGGAAAGAACCTAGATGTCTATCAACAGAAGAATGATTAAAGAATACGTGGGAGATATATATATATATATATATATATATATATATATATATATATATATTTGTATTTCCCTGATACACACACACACACACACACACACACACACAATGGAATACTATGCAACCATCAAAAGAAATGAAATCTTGCCATTTGCAACAACGTGAATGGAACTAGAGGGTATTATGTTGAGTGAAATAGGTCAATCAGAGAAGGACAATTATCTTATGATCTCTCTGATAGGAGAAATTTGAAAGGCAGGGTGGGAGGGAAAGCAGGCTTCCAACTGAGCAGAGAGCTGGACATGGGGCTTAATCCCAGGACCCTGGGATCATGACCTGAGTTGAAGGCAGATGTTTAACAACTGAGCCACCTAGCTGCCCGTTTAGTGCAACATTTTAAACAATAGCCAAGATATAAAAATAATTTGTTTCCATCAGTAGATGAATGAATAAAAAAGATGTGATGTCTATCTATATATCTATATCTATATCTTTATCTATGTATTACTATACACAAACGTATACATATATGCACAATGGGATATTATTCAGCCATGAAAAAAAAAATCCTGCCATTTGCAACAACATGGATGGACCTTGAAGGCATCACCCTAAGTGAAATAAATCAGATAGAGAAAGACAAAGACTGTATGCAATCATTTATATGTGGAATTTGAAAAAGCCAAACTCATAAAAACAGAAAGTTGAATGGTGGTTATGAGAGGCACAAGTGTAGGAGTTATAAGTCTATGTGATTTAAGGGTACAAAATTGCAAATAGTGTACAAGTCCTAGAGATCAAATGGACAACACAGAGGTTACAGTCAACAATACTGGACGAAAATGCCCCAAGTTGTTGAAAGACTAGATCTTAATTTTTATCACAAGAAAGTATTGATAAATTTGTGATGTGATAGAAGTGTTAGCTAATACTATGGTAATAAATATCTTACTACATGTAAATGTATTAAATCAAAGCATCATATAAATTAAACTTATACAGAATTACATGTCAATTATATTTCAATAAAAATAACTCAACAAAGGCTCAGGTACATGTGGAACACCATGAAGCTTACCAATACATAATTGTTGTTCCACAGGGAGTAAAGGACATTTTATAATGATAAAAAAAGGTCATTTCAGGAGGAACATATCTGTTTTTTCTTTTTTTTTTTTTTACAATTTTTACAGTTTTAATTTTAATTTTATTTTCAATTATTTTATTTTATTTATTTTAATTTTTATTTGTTTTTTTTTAATTTCTTTTTAGTGTTCCAGAATTCATTGTTTATGTGCTACACCCAGTGCTTCATGCAATATGTGCCCTCCATAATACCCACCACTAGGCTCACCCAACCCTCCACCCCTCTCCTCTCCAAAACCCTCAGTTTGTTTCTCAGAGTCCATAGTCTCTCATGGTTCATCTCCCCCTCCAATTTCCCCCAACTCCCTTCTCCTCTCTATCTCCCCAAGTCCTCCATGTTATTCCTTATGCTCCACAAATAAGTAAAACCATATGGTAATTGACTCTCTCTGCTTGACTCATTTCACTCAGCATAATCTCTTCTAGTCCCACCCATGTTGATACAAAAGTTGGGTATTCATCCTTTCTGATGGAGGCATAATTCTCCATAGTATATATGGACCACATCTTCCTTATCCATTCGTCTGTTGAAGGGCATCTTGGTTCTTTCCACAGTTTGGTGACTGTGGCTATTGCTGCTATGAACATTGGGGTACAGATGGCCCTTCTTTTCACTACATCTGTATCTTTGGGGTAAACACCTAGTAGTGCAACTGCAGGGTCATAGGGAAGCTCTATTTTTAATTTCTTGAGGAATCTCCACACTTGTTTCCAAAATGGCTCCACCAACTTGCATTCCCACCAAAAGTGTAAGAAGGTTCCCCTTTCTTCACATGCTCTCCCACACATGTTCTTTACTGTCTTGTTAATTTTGTCCATTCTAACTGCTGTAAGGTGGTATCTCAATGTGATTTTGATTTGAATCTCCCTGATGGCTAGTGATGATGAACATTTTTTCATGTGTTTGATAGCCATTTGTATGTCTTCATTTGAGAAGTGTCTGTTCATGTCTTCTGTCAATTTTTTTTTAAATACTTTATTTATTTATTTGACAGATAGATCACAAGTAGGTAGAGAGGCAGGCAGAGAGAGGAAGGGAAGCAGGCTCCCTGCTGAGCAGAGAACCCTATGCGGGGCTTGATCCCACAACCCTGGGACCATGACCTGAGCCAAAAGCAGAGGCTTTAACCCACTGAGCCACCCAGATGCCCCGTTCTGTCCATTTTTGGACATTATTATCTGTTTTGTGTGAGTTGAGTTTGAGGAGTTCTTTATAGATCTTGGATATCAGCCCTTTGACTTTATTGTTATTTGTGAATATCTTTTTTTAAAGTTTTTATTTTAATTCTACTTATATAACATACACATTTATATAAGTTTCAGGTGTACAATATAGTGATTCAATAATTATAAACATCATCCAGTGCTTATCCTGACAAGTGCATTCCCAATCCCAACCTATATAACACCTCCCCCCTTCCTTCTGATAACCTTCAATTTGTTCTTTATAATTAAGTGTCTGTTCCTATATTTCTCTCTCTCCTTTTTTTTTCATGTTTGTTTGTTTGTTTGTTTTGTTTCTTAAATTCAACATATGTATGAAATCATAGAGTATTTGTCTTTCCCTGACTTATTTTGCTTAGAATTATACTCTCTAGCTCCACCTATGTCCTGCTAATGGCAAAGTTTTACCTGTTTTTAAAGACTGAATGATGTTGCATTGTATATAGGCACACCAAATCTTTATTCATTCACCCAGTCACCAATCAATGAATACTTGGGCTACTTCCATATCTTGGCTATTGTAAATAATGCTGCTATAAACACAGGGGTGCATGTATCCCTTTGGATTAATGCTTTTGTATTCTTTGGGTATACATTCATTGTGTGATTGCTGGATTGTAGGGAAGTTCTATTTTTTTCTTTAATATTTTATTTACTCATTTGTCAGAGAGATAACACAAGCAGGGAAAGCAGCAGGCAGAGAGAGAAGCAGATTCACCACTCAGCAAGGAGCCCAATGCAGGGTTCCATCTCAGATCCCTGGGATCATGACCAGAGCTGATGGCAGCAAATAAACTGAATAAGCCAACCAGACACCCCAGGGTAGTTCTATTTTTATCTTTTTGATAAATCTCCATACTGTTTTCCACAGTGATTGAGTCAGTTTGCATCCTCACCAACAGTGCAGGAGTGTTTCTCTTTCTCCACATCCTCAGCAAGAACTGCTTTTTCTTGTGTTAACTCTAGCCATTCTGACATGTGTAAGGTGATATATCATTGTAGTTTTGATTTTCATTTCCCTAAAGTTAAGTGATGTTGAATATCTTTTTATGAGTCTTTTGGCCATCTGTGTATCTCCTTTGGAGAAATATCTATGTCTCCTGCCCCCTTTTAACAGGATAATTTGATTTTAGGGTGTTGAGTTTGATAAGTTCTTTATATATTTTGGATACTAACCCTTTAACAGATATGACATTTACAAATATTGTCTCCCATTCTGTATGTTGCCTTTCAATTTGGTGATTGTATCCTTTGATGTGCAGAAATTTGTATTTTGGTGAAGTCCCAATAGTTGATTTTTGTTTTTGTTTCTTTTGCCTCAGGAGATATATCTAGAAAAAAGTTGCTACAGAAAAGAGCAGGAATATGGCCACAGGCTAAAATGACCATAGGCTCATCTAATCCCTTGAATACAAAATAGATAACAATCAAATAATCTTAATATCCCAGAAATAGACTGGAGGATGGACAGCATAAACTCCACAACCAAAGGGAAAGAAGAGGTCATATCAAATAGGGTAGAAAGAGTGGGTACATGGTTTAGAGGACAGGATGATCTTAGGTGCTATGAAAGAGAGGAAACTGTGGTCTTGGAGAAGGGCAAGAGAAAGTACAGCACAGAGGGTAACACACAAGGAGAACTTCCCCAGAGAAACTGATGTGGAAAACAAGAGGAGCTGAATTTCCTGAGTTCTTGCAACTAGAGGGACATAAAAAAACTGGAGTCTTAAAGATGAGCAGACTTGGCTATGTTAGAGCCCTGAGGGTACTACCTTGGTCCTGGAAAGAAGAGAGGTAAAAAACCTGGAGAAAACAGTGTGGAAAATGATCTGAAAAATGCCTGAGGCACACAGAAGTGAGAATATTTGCTCTTCTAGGGATTCTTCCCTGAGAATAAGTATTCCCAGAGATGCCTATCCAGAAAGAAAGTAGCTGTATAGCTCCATTTCCTTCCTCAACCCTCAGCACAAACACAGAGCCATCTGCAGGAATCAGAGCAGCACCAACACTGATTGTCATTGTTGCATAAACCAAGCCCTACATGCCTGCACTCTGGGGGGACTGCCCTTCTCTGTCAAGTTTGCTTTAGTCCTTACACAATGGGACCTTCTCTCAGAAAACCAGAACAAATTCCTGCCCTCACTACATCTCCTGGCCAGAGAGTTCTTCAGAGCTGCATTCTCTTGGAACTGGAAACAGGTCTCATTTAACAGAAAGAACAGAGCACACCTAGTTAAAACTCAACACATTTGATCCAAGAACTAGAAGGCAAATGTGTTTCTGTAAATGTCTGTCCAGAAGCATAGAGAAAACAAAACAGAACAGCAGAACACACATGACACACACCAAAGACATTCACTGAAGAGCTAGTCCCTGGAAAATACATGAATTATTTACAAAGACATTACTTTCAAGAGGAAGAAACATAGCTGGCTATTCTAAAACAGGGAAGAAAACAGAAACATAGACAAAGTGCCAAGACAGAGGAATTCATCTCATATAAAAGAACAAGATAAGTCCACAGCCAATACCTAAGTGAAACATATATAAGTAACATTCCTGATGGAGAATTTTTAAAAAATGATCATAAAAATACTCACTGAACTTGAGAAAAGAACAGAAGACATATGTGCAACCATTACAACAGAAATAAGAGTTTAAAAAAAACAATAATCAGAGCTGTAGAATGCAATAAATAAGATTGGAAACAGGCTTGATGCAAAAAAGACAAGACTGGAAAAAGCAGAGGAATGACTATGTGACACAGAAGACAAACTAATGGAAAATAATGAAGCTAAAGTAGTGTGAAAAAGAATATTTATGGAATATAAGAATGAATTAAGGGAACTCAGTGACTCTATCAACCATAACAACACTCATATTATAGGACTCCCAGAAGAAGAAGAGAAGGATAAATGGGTTAAAAAAATTATTTGAGGAAATAACAGCTGAAAAGTTCCCTAAACGTTCAGGGACATTCAGATCCAGGAGGCAGAGATAACTCCCACCAAAATAAACAAAATACAAACCGACAAAAACAGACCAACACTAAGACATTATAATTAAATTTGTAAAATCTACTGATAAAGAAAAAAAAATCTTAAAATCAGCTCCAAAAAGAAGTACTTAACTTACAAGGGAAGACCCATATGAAGAGCTACAACTTTCTCAACAGAAACATGGCAAGTAGAAAAGAGCAGCATGTTATTTTCACAGTATTGGATGGAAAAAGTCTACAGCCAAAAACTCTCTCATTCAGAATAGGAGAGTTAGATTTTCCCAGACAAAAACTAAAGGAGTATATGACCACTAAACCAGCCCTACAAGAGATATCAAAGGGGACTCTTTGAATGGAAAGGAGAGACCAAAAGTGAAAAGATAAGAAAATATCAAAGAAAATAACCAGAATCTATGACAATACAAGTAATAAAATGGTACTAAATGCATATCTATCATTAATTACTCTGAATGTACATGAAACAAATGTTCCATTAAAAAGACAGGGTGGCAGAAAGGGAAAAGAAAAACAAAATCTATCTATATACAGTCTACAAGAAACTCATTTTAGACTTAAGACACATATAGATTGACAGTGAAGGGATGGAGAAACATTGATCACACAAATAGATGTCAAAAGGAAGCCAGAGTAGCATATCTTATATAAGAAAAACTAGACTTTAAAGGAGAGACTACAACAAGAGACAAAGAAGGACACTATATCATCATAAAGGGGACAATCCAACAAGACGATATAACAATCGTAAATATTTATGCACCCAACATGGGAAGACCCAAATATATAAAACAATTAATAGCAAACATAGAAGATCTCATTGATAATAACACAAAAATAGTAGGGGGTTTTAACACCCCATTAACACCAGTGGAGAGAACATCTAAGCAGAAAATCAACAAGGTAACAAAGAATTTTAATGACACACTGGACCAGATGGACTTAGCAGATATATTCAGAGTTCCATCCCAAAGAAGAGGAAAACACATTCTTTTCAAGTGGAAACTGGTCATTCTCCAGAACAGAACACATATTAGGTTATAAATCATGTCTCAACAGATACAAAATGGTTGAGATCATACCATGCATCTTTTCTGACCATAGTACTATGGACGTAGACAAAAAACACAAGACAAAAATAGGAAAGACCACAAACATGAAGGTTAAACAACAGTCCACGAAATAATTAATGGGTCAAAAATGAAATCAGGGAAGAAATTAAAAACTACATAGAAAGAAATGAAAGTGAAAATGATGATTCTAAGCAGCTCAAGCAGTCCAAAGGGGAAGTATACAGCAATACAGGCCTACCTTAATGAACTAGAAAAATATAAAATAAACAACTTAAACTTAAACCAAGAAGGACTAGAAAAAGAACAACAACAACAACCACAACAAAAAAGAATCATAAAGCTAGCACAATGATGGAAATAGAAAAATTAGCACACAAAATAAGGATATAGAATTTTTTTTTAAAAAGGAGAGAGGAAAAATGGTGGCAGAGTTGGGGTCCTTATTTCATCTGGCCAATTGAATTTAGATGGTTATCTATCAAACCATTCTGAACACACAGAGATTCAACCTGAGATGTTAGAAGATTTATCTATATCTCTACAAGTAGAAAAATGACTACTTTTTGCAAAGTAGGAGGTGCAGAACCTTGAATCTTTGTGAGAAATAGCAGAAGATAAATGGCAGAGGGAGGGAGCCGTCATAAGCTGGCCACTGGAAAGTGACAGCATTGGAGAAAAAAAAAAATCAGATCTGAAGAAATATGCTCCAGTGAGAGACATGCTTTCCTGAAAAGGGCAAAGGGAATGAATAGGTCAGAATTCTAGGTGGATCATTGTGGTCTCAGGATTCCAGGAAACTCAGAAAGAATGGAGAGCCCTGAACCAATAGAGGGCCCAAGCAGTAGAACGTGGAGACTGGTTATGGTCAGTGAGCTCAGAAGGGACTCTCAGCTCTGGACACCACTAACTGTGAGCCAGGCTGGTAGGGAAACTGCTTTCTGTCTGAAGACCCTGAAAAGGACTAGAAGGTGTGGGGTATTTATCATTCCAGGAGAGATATAAAATGGCTTGTGCTCATGATAGGCAATAGCTCTCAGGGTGCTGTGGCCCATGAAAGTATGCTGGGGCAGCATCCAGCCATGAACTGGGGCCGTGGAAGAGGGTGCATGCATGAGCCCATAGTTTCTAACAATTACAAAGTCACAAAGTGCAGAGAAGTTCACGGGTCCCTGAAACTCCCCCAGGAGAGGTGCTTTGGCTTTGAACTGCAGGTTCAGCAGTTTGGTGCATGGAGAGGCTGTGTGAAAGACAGGGCAATTGGCTCTAAGGGCAATGTGACTCTAGAAAGGACACTGGGTTGGCACCTAGTGTTACCTAGGAAAAGGGTGCACAGGTGAGCCCACAGTTTGTAACAAATGCAGCTGAAAAAAAGGAAATGCTTGTGGGTCCCTGGAACTCCCCTAGGAGAGTTGCAGTAGTCATGAATAGCTCCAGTCTGTGGAGTTTGATATAAACAGAAGTGAAGATGGTTTGATCTGGAGAATTCAGTGAAGAAAGGGGACCTTGAATTTTGTGGTTTTGGGCCAGAAATTTCCAAATGTACATATTAGCTTTTACCCTCTAAAGAGAAAGGGAAATATGCCAGGGAAAAAAGCCACACAGACAACAAGCTCACATTAGGCCCATCCCCCTGAAAAGGAGTGGGGCAACTCTACCCAGACAAAGATGCCTGAGACCAAGCAGCATGCATGCCCCTTCCCCAGAAGACAAACTGGAAGAATATGTGAATGATAACCTTATTTCCCAAAGGACTGTAAAACTCCAGCACCAGGGTAAAATCATATAAGGAGCGCCAGGTGTTCCCTCAAGACTCATTTATAATTCAGGCTAAAATTTTACAATTTTTTTGTTTGTTTGTTTCTCTTTTTTTCTTCCTTATTTTAATCCTCTTCCCATTTCAAATAGGTTCTTATTTCCCAACTTATGTTTTTAAGTTGCTTTTAACTTTTATTTTTTCACATCTATGTTTTATAGATTTATGCCTCATACTACCCTGTTTTTCACGCTATTCAAATTTATCTTGATGCATAATGGTATATAGTGTCTTCTACCACACAGAGTAAAAAGAAATCATGAACAGGTAGATCACCTTGCTTTGTACATTCTGAGAAATTTTTAATTTTTTTTAATTTAAAGATTGTATTTATTTATTTGACAGACAGAGATCACACATAGGCAGAGAGGCAGGCAGAGAGAGAGGAAGGGAAGCAGGCTCCAAGCTGAGCAGAGAGTCTGATGCAGGACTCAAACCCAGGACCCTGGGATCATAACCTGAGCCAAAGACAGAGGCTTTAACCCACTGAGCCACCCAGGCACTCCCATCCTGAGAAACTATAATCTCTCTCCCCACTTCTTTTTTAATTGTTTTGGATCATGTTGGCTTTGTTTGCATACATGTGGTAGCTTCTGAACACTTTGGATTTTTTCTAGGGTGCATTTTGCTTGGGTCGCCATTAATATTTGGACTCTGTTCATTCACTCAGCCATCCCTCAACAGAATGACTAGGAGGAGGAATGCTCAACAGAGAAAAGAACTTGAGGCAATGTTCTTTGCCCCAGAAATAATGGATATGGATATAAGCAAGATGTCAGAGACAGAATTCAGGATAACAACCATAAAGTCAATAGCTAGGCTTTAAAAAAAAATTGTGACAATACAGAATCTCTAAGGGTAGAAGTGAGAGCTAACCAGAAAGAACTTACAAATGCTATGAATGAGATGCAGTCTAACTTGGATACTCTAACAGCCAGAGTAAATGATGCAGATGAGCAAATCAGTGATCTATAAGATGAGCTGATGGAAAGGAAGGAAGTTGAGGAAAACAGGGATAGATAGCTAGTAGTCCATGAAAATAGAGAGAGTGATGATGCCATGAAATGTTCCAATGTCAGAATTTTCTGGATCTCTGAGGGGGTGGAAAGAGAGAGAGGACTAGAAGGTATATTTGAGCAAATCATAGCTGAGAACTTCCCTAATGTGGGGAATGAAAGAAGAGTTAATATCCACGGGGAAGAGAGGACCCCTACCAAAATCAATAAAAATATATCAACACCCTGGGAAATAATAGTGAAGTTCACAAATCTTGTAGTCAAATAATTTATCCAGAGAATAGTTAGGAAGAAGAGGTTCCATATATATGGAGGGAGGAACATCAGAATAACATCAGACCTGGGAAGACAGAAAGGACTGGAAATACATATTCAGGGTACTAATTGAGAAGAACATGAAGTCAAGAATACTTTATCCAGCCAAGCTGTTATTCAGAGTGGCAGAGAGAAAGAGCTTCTAGGGAAGGAAGTAACCGAAAGATTATGTGAACACCAAACCAGCCCTGCAAAAAATATTAAGGAGGACGAGATAGACTGAGACCCCAAGAGTAATATAGACCAGAAATTAACAGAGACAATCCACAGAAACAGGGACTTTACAGGCAATACAATGACATTATATTCATATCTTTCAATAGTTATTCTCAATGTAAATGGGTTGAATGCTCCCATCATAAGACACAGGGTTTCATATTGGATTAAATTAAAAAAAAGCAGGACACATCCATAATCTGTCTACAAGAAACTCATTTTGAACCTAAAGTCAACTCCAGATTGAAAATGAGGAGATAGAGAACAATTTTCCATGCTAATGGACCTCAAAAGAAAACAGGGGTAGCAATCCGTGTATCAGACAAATTAGATTTTAAAGCAAAGACTCTAGTAAAGGATGTAGAAGGACACTGTATATTTAAAGGGTCTATCCAACAAGAAAATCTAACAATTTTCAATATCTATGCCTCTAAGATGGGATCAGCCAATTAGATAAACCAACCAATAACCAAAATAAACATATTGATAATAATACATTAATAGTAGGAGACTTCAACACTCCACTCTCAGCAATGGACAGATTATCTAAGCAGATCAACAAAGAAACAAGAACTTTCAATGACATATTGGACCAGCTGGACTACCTAGATATACACAGTACATTCCACTCTTAAAAACAATGACAATAACAACAACAACAACAACAAAAAGCAGAATACTGATTCTACTCCAGTTCCAATGCACATGGAACTTTCTCTGGAAGAGATCACATATTCAGTCATGGATCAGGTCTCAACTGATAACAAAAGGTTGATATAATTCCCTGCATATTTTCATATTACAATGCTTTGAAACTGGAACTGAAACACAAGAAAAAATTTGGAAGGAGCTCAAACACTCGGAGGTTAAAGAGCATCCTGCTAAAGAATGAATGAGTCAACCAGGAAATTAAAGAATTTAAACAATTCATTCAAACCAATGAAAATGAAAACACATCAGTTAAAAACCTATGGGATACTGCAAAGGCAGTCCTTAGAGGGAAGTACATAGTCATCCAAGCCTCTCTCAAAAAATTAGAAAAATCCCAAGTACACAAGATAACCTTGCACCTAAAGGACCTGGAGAGAGAAAAGCAAATAAAGCCTAAGCCAAAAACTAGAAGAGAAATAATAAAGATTAGAGAAGAAATCAATGAAATAGAAACTAGAGGACCAGAAGAACAAATCAATGAAACTAGAAGCTGGTTCTTTGAAATAATTAATAAGATTGATAAACCTCTGGCCAGGCTTATCCAAAACAAAAGAGAAAGAACTCAAATTCATAAAGTCATGAATGAAAGGGGAGAAATTATGATGAATACTAAGGAAATAGAGACAAATATTAGAACTTATTACCAGAGTCTATATGCCAAAAAATAGGCAATCTGGAAGATATGGTTGCATTCCTGGAAACTTACAAACTACTAAGACTGAAACAAAAAGAAATAGACAATCTGAACAGACCAATAACCAGAAAGGAAATTGGACCCTAATCAAAAAACTACTAAAAAAAGCCCACAAGAGCCTAGAGCCAGATGGCTTCCCAGGGGAATTCTACCAAACATTTAAAGAAGAAATATACCAATTCTACTGAAGGTGTATCAAAAAATAGAAATGGAAGGAAAACTTCCAAACACCTTCTATGAGGCCAGAATTACCCTCATCCCAAAACCAGACATAGATCCCATAATAAAGGAGAATGACAGACCAATAATCCTGATGACCATGGATGTCAACGTATTCAACAGTATCCTATCCAATAGGAATGAACAATATATTAAAAAGATTATTCACAACAAATGGGTGGGATTTATTGCTGGGATTCAAGGATGGTTCATCATTTGGAAATCAATCAACATGATAGAGCACATTAACAAAAGAAGAGATGAGAAACACGATCCTCTCAACTAATACAGAAAAAAGTATTTGATAAAATACAGCATCCTTTCCTGATTAAAACTATTCAGTGTATAGAGATGAAGGGAACAACTTCAATATCATAAAGGACATCTGTGAAAAGTCCACACCAAATATCATTCTCAATGGGGAAAAGCTTAGAGCTTTTCCATTAAGGTCAGGAACATGACAGGGGTGCCCAGTTTCACCACTGCTATTCAACGTGACACTAGAAGTTCCTAGCCTCAGAATCAGACAACAAAAGTAATAAGAATAATTAAAAAAACATTTAAATTGTCAACAAAGAAGCCAAACTCTCTCTATTCACAGATGACATGTAAGTTTATATGGAAAACCCAAAAGACTCCAACCCCAAATTATTAGAACTCATACAGAAATTCAGTATTGCAGCAGGATATAAAGTCATTGCAGAGAAATCAGTTGTGTTGAAGGAAGATGCAAGATGGCAGAGGAGTAGGGGGTCCTGTTTCAACCAGTCTTGAATTTAGCAGGGGCTAACCATTCTGAACACCCACAACATCAGCCTGGGATGTAAGAAAATATATCTGGATCACTACAAGGAAAAGAATTCTACCTGTCGCAAGGTAGGAAGGGCAGAGTTGTGAATCTCTGGGCAGATATCAGAAGATAAGCAGAAGGGGGAGGGTGCCTCCATAAAGTGGTACCTGGAAAGTGATATAACACCTAAGCACAAAAGTGCCCCACTCTGGGGACTGGACAAAAACTCACAGAGTGGTAACAGCATGGAAAGGGTTTGAGAGCAAAACCCATAAATTATCCAGGACCTGTGGCTGTGCACGTGTGTGGACCTAGCGTGGTTCACAGTTTTAGAAGCACACAGAGCAGAGACATACCTTGGGTCTGGTGAACTCTGGGAGATTTGCTGTGGGTACTCACCACCAGAGGAGGCGACAGTATTCAGAAGCACATACAGAAATGGAGACTGTGTGTCTTGGAGAGCTCAGTGAAGAGCATACTGCAAAGTCTTTGCTCTGTGTTAGAAGATTGTGTGTGGCCATTTTTGCTCTAACTCTCAGAAGAGACACTGAAATCTGCCAAAGAACAAAAGCTCAAAAGACAAAAACAAAAGCAAGCAAACAAACAAACAAATGAACAAAACCAAATTCCATTGAACCTAGCCCCCAAAAGGGGACAGGACAACTTTGCCCAAGAAGAGTTGCCTGAGAAAAAGTGTGGCAGCCCTTTCCCCCAGAAGACAGACTGGAAGAACAAGAGGACGACAACCCTAGAGTCCCATAAAATAGATCAATCTTGCCTTGGTTGTGGTTAATACTTTGGACTCTGTACATTCATTCAACCACCCCTAAACTGAATGACTAGGAGGAAGAACTCTCAACAATGAAAAGACCCAGAGATAATGGCCTCTGTTACAGACCTAATGAATACAGATATAAGCAGATGTCAACAATAGACTTCAGAGTAGTAATTATGAAATCAATATCTAGGCTTTAGAAAAATATTAACAAAAATATTAACAAAATAACAAAAACTTTTGTGCTTGGGTGTTATATTAACAAAAATATTAACAAAAATATAGAATCTCTAAGGGCAGAAATTGGAGTTAATCAGGCCAAACATAAAAATGCTATCAATGAGATATTGTCTAAACTGGATATACTAACAGTCAGGGTAAATGAAGCAAAACAAATTAGTGAGCTAGAAGACAAGATGATAGAAAGGAATGAAGCCAAGGAAGACTGGGATAAACAGCTAGATGCCTGGCAGAATAGACTTAGATCAATGACCCTGAGAAACATTCCATGACAGAATTATTGGGATGCCTGAGGGGGTAAAAAGAGAGAGAGGACTAGAAGGTATATTTAAACAAATAGTAGCTAAGAACTTCCCTAATCTGGGAATGGACACAAGCTTTCATGTTGAAAAGACAGAGGGAACCTTTCCCAAGATCAATAAAAACAGATAAACACCCCAGCATATAATAGTAAAACTTGCAAATATAAGAGCAAAAAAGCTATCCTGAGAGCATCTAGTGCTTAGAGATTTCTTACCTAGGCAGGGAGGAACATCAGAATAATCTCAGACCAGTCCACGGAGACCTGACAAATCAGAAAGGACTGACAGGACATATTCAGGATAGTATATGAGAAGAACACAAAGCCAAGATTACTTTATCCAGAAAGGCTGTCATTTATAGTGGAAGGAGACAGAAGGAGCTTCCCAGATAGGCAGAATCCTAAAATTTGTATGGAACCAGAAAAGATCCCAAATCACCAAGGCAAAGTTTAAAAAAGAAAACAAAGTTGGGGGTATCACATTGCTTGACTACATGCTATATTACAAAGCTTTAAAGACCAAGACAGAATGGTATTGGCACAAAAACAGATACACAGATTAGTGGAACAGAATAAAGAGCCCAGAAATTGACCCTCAACTCTATGGTCAACTCATCTTTGACAAATCAGGAAAAAAAAAAAATCCAATAGGAAATTTTAAAAAAGTCTATTCAAAAAATGATGCTGAGAAAATTGGACAGCTAGATACAGAGGAATGAAACTGGACCATTCTCTTACACCAAACACAAAGAAACTCAAAATGAATGAAAGACCTCAATGTGACACAGTAATCCATCAAAATCCTAGAGAAGAACACAGGCAGTAACTTAATCAACATTGGCCACAGCAACTTCTTTCAAGACTTGTCTCCAAAGGCAAGGGAAACAAAAACAAAAATTAACTTTTGGGACTTTATCAAGATAAAAAGCTTCTACACAGCAAAGGAAATAGTCAACAAAACTAAAGGGTAACCCATGGAATGGAAGAAGATATTTGCAATTGACATTACAGATAAAGGGCTGGTATCCAAGATTTATAAATAACTTCTCAAACTCAACTCCCAAAGAACAAGTGATCCAGTCAGGAAATGGGCAGAAGACATGAACAGACACTTCTCCAGAGAAGATGTACAAATGGCTAACAGACACATGCGAAAATATTCAACATCATTAGCCATCAGGAAAACACAAATCAAAACCACAATGAGATACCACCTTGTACCAGTCAGAATAGCAAAAATAACAAGACAGCAAACTACAAATGTTGGCAACGATGTGGATAAATGGCACCCTCTTACACCGTTTGTGGGAATGCAAACTGATGCAGCCATTTTGGAAAACAGTATGGATGTTCATCAAGAAGTTAAAAATAGAGGTCTATGACCCAGAATTTGCACTACCAGGTATTTACTTCCAAAGATACAGATATAGTGAAAAGAAGAGGTACATGCACCTCAATGTTTATAGCAGCAATGTCCAAAATAGCCAAACTGTAGAAGGAAAAAATAAGTCTTTGAATAGATGAATGGATAAAGAAGTTGTAATTCATATATACAATATGATATTACTCAGCTATCAGAAAAGATGGATACCTATTATTAACATTGACATTTATGGAATTTGCCAGGATTATACTAAGTTAAGTAAGTCAAGCAGAAAAAGGCAATTGTTGTATGGTTTCACTCATATGTGGAACATAAGGAATAGTGCTGAGGACAACAGGAGAAGGGAAGGGAAACTGAATGGGAAGATATCAGAGAGGAAGACAAACCATGAGAGACTCTGGACTCCAAGAAACAAACTGAGGATTACAGAAGGATGAGGGGTTGGGGGGATGGTTAACCAGGTGATGGGTATTAATGCGGTGGCATATGTGGTGATAAGCACTGGTTGTTATATGCAACTAATGAATCATTGAACACTACAACAAAAAAAAATAATGATGTAGTTTATGTCTGTTAATCAAACATAATGTAAAAATAAAGGTATTAATCAAACTGAGATGGCTCTTTGATTAACTTGAATAAAATTGATAAATCTCTAGCTAGACTTATCAAAATGCATAGGGAAATGACCCAAATAAATCAAATCATAAATGATAGAGGAAAAATAACAACCAACACTATAGAAATACAATTAGAAGAGAATATTGTGAAAAATTATATGCCGACAAATTCGAAAAAAAAACCCATAAATTCCTGGAAACCTATAAACTACCATAACTGAAATAAGAAGAAAAATAAAAACTGAGAAGACTGATAACTAGCAAAGAAATTTAATTAAAAATGAAAAATCTCCAAAGATACTGAAGTCCAGGGCCATTGGCTTCACAAAGGAATTCCACTGAACCTTTAAAGAAGAGTATTCTTCTCAAACTATTGCAAAAAAATAGAAAATGAAGGAAAACTTCCAACTTCATTTTATAAAGCCAGGATTATCCTGATACTGAAAACAGGTAAAGAATTCACAATAAAGAGAACTACAGGCCAATAGCAGGATGAGGATGGATGAATAAATTCTTTTTTTAAAATTTTTAAAATTATTTTTTATAAACATATAATATATTTTTATCCCCAGGGGTAAAGGCCTGTGAATTGCCAGGTTTACACACTTCACAGCACTCACCATAGCACATACCCTCCCCAATGTCCATAACCCCACCCCCCTTCTCTGAACCCCTCTCCCCCCAGCAACCCTCCATTTGTTTTGTGAGATTAAGAGTCACTTATGGTTTGTTTCCCTCCCAATCCCATCTTGTTTCATTTATTCTTCTCCTATCCCCTTAACCCCCCATGTTGCATCACCACTTCCTCATATCAGGGAGATCATATGAGAGTTGTCTTTCTCCGCTTGACTTATTTTGTTAAGCATGATACCTTCTAGTTCCATCCACATTGTTGCAAATGGCAAGATTTCATTTCTTTTGATGGCTGCACAGTATTCCGTTGTGTATATATACCACATCCTCTTTATCCATTCATCTGTTGATGGACATCTAAGTTCTTTCCATGGTTTGGCTATTGTGGATATTGCTGCTATAAACATTCAGGTGCATGTGCCCCTTTGGATCACTACATTTGTATCTTTAGGGTAAATACCCAGTAGTGCAATTGCTGGGTCATAGGATAGTTCTATTTTCAACATTTTGAGGAACCTCCATGCTGTTTTCCAGAGTGTTTGCACCAGCCTGCATTCCCACCAACAGCGTAGGAGGGTTCCCTTTTCTCCGCATCCTCGCCAGCATCTGTCATTTCCTGACTTGTTAATTTTAGCCATTCTGACTGGTGTGAGGTGATATCTCATTGTGGTTTTGATTTTTGATTTCCCTGATGCCAAGTGATATGGAGCACTTTTTCATGTGTCTGTTGGCCATCTGGATGTCTTCTCTGCAGAAATGTCTGTTCATGTCCTCTGCCTATTTCTTGATTGGATTATTAGTTCTTTGTGTGTTGAGTTTGCTAAGTTCTTTATAGATTTTGGATACTAGTCCTTTATCTGATATGTCATTTGCAAATATCTTCTCCCATTCTGTCAGTTGTCTTTTGGTTTTGTTAACTGTTTCCTTTGCTGTGCAAAAGCTTTTGATCTTGATAAAATCCCAATAGTTCATTTTTTCCTTGCTTGCCTTGACTTTGGCGATGTTCCTAGGAAGATGTTGCTGTGGCTGAGGTCAAAGAGGTTGCTGCCTGTGTTCTGCTCAAGGATTTTGAGGGATTCCTTTCTCACATTGAGTTCCTTCATCTATTTTGAGTCTATTTTCATGTGTGGTGTAAGGAAATGGTCCAATTTCACTTTTCTGCATGTAGCTGTCCAATTTTCCCAACACCATTTATTGAAGAGGCTGTCTTTTTTCCATTGGACATTCTTTCCTGCTTTGTTGAAGATTAGTTGACCATAGAGTTGAGGGTCTATTTCTGGGATCTCTATTCTTTTCCATTGATCTATGTTTTTGTGCCAATACCATGCTGTCTTGATGATGACAGCTTTGTAATAGAACTTGAAGTCCGGAATTGTGATGCCACCAACTTTGGCTTTCTTTTTCAATATTCCTTTGGATATTTGAGGTTTTTCTGGTTCCATATACATTTTAGGATTATTTGTTCCATTTCTTTGAAAAGGATGGATGGTACTTTGATAGGAATTGCATTAAATGTGTAGATTGCTTTAGGTATCATAGACATTTTCACAATATTTATTCTTCCAATGCAGGAGCACGGAACATTTTTCCATTTCTTTGTGTCTTCCTTAATTTCTTTCATGAGTACTTTCTAGTTTTCTGAGTATAGATTCTTTGCCTCTTTGGTTATGTTTATTCCTAGGTATCTTATGGTTTTGGGTGCAATTGTAAATGGGATCGAGTCCTTAATTTCTCTTTCTTCTGTCTTGTTGGTGTAGAGAAATGCAACTGATTTCTGTGCATTGATTTTATATCCTGACACTTTACTGAATTCCTGTACAAGTTCTAGCAGTTTTGGAGTTGAGTCTTTTGGGTTTTCCACATATAGTATTATATCATCTGTGAAGAGTGATAATTTGACTTCTTCTTTGCCGATTTGGATGCCTTTAATTTCCTTTTGTTGTCTGATTGTTGAGGCTAGGACTTCTAGTACTATGTTGAATAGCAGTGGTGATAATGGACATCCCTGCCTTGTTCCTGACCTAAGCAGAAAAGCTTTCAGTTTTTCTCCATTGAGAATGATATTTGCGGTGGGTTTTTCATAAATGGCTTTGATAATACTGAGGTATGTGCCCTCTATCACTACACTTTGAAGAGTTTTGATCAGGAAGGGATGCTGTAGTTTGTCAAATGCTTTTTCAGCATCTATTGAGAGTATCATATGGTTCTTGTTCTTTCTTTTATTGATGTGTTGTATCACAGTGATTGATTTGCAGATGTTGAACCAACCTTGCAGCCCTGGAATAAATCCCACTTGGTCGAGGTGAATAATCCTTTCAGTGTACTGTTGAATTGTATTGGCTAGTGTTTTGGTGAGAATTTTCGCATCTGTGTTCATCAAGGATATTGGTCTGTAGCTCTCTTTTTTTATGGGATCCTTGTCTGGTTTTGGGATCAAGGTGATGATGGCCTCATAAAGTGAGTTAGGAAGTTTCCTTCCATTTCTATTTTTTGGAACAGTTTCAGGAGAATAGGAATTATTTCTTCTTTAAATGTTTGGTAGAATTCCCCGGGGAAGCCGTCTGGACCTGGACTTTTGTTTGTTTGGAGATTTTTGATGACTATTTCAATCTCCCTACTGGTTATGGGTCTGTTCAGGCTTTCTATTTCTTCCTGGTTCAGTTGTGGTAGTTTATATGTTTCTAGGAATGCATCCATTTCTTCCAGATTGTCAAATTTGTTGGCGTAGAGTTGCTCATAGTATGTTCTTATAATTGTTTGTATTTCTTTGGTGTTAGTTGTGATCTCTCCTCTTTCATTCATGATTTTATTTATTTGGGTCCTTTCTCTTTTCTTTTTGATAAGTCTGGCCAGGGTTTTATCAATCTTATTAATTCTTTCAAAGAACCAGCTCCTAGTATCATTGATTTGTTCTATTATTTTTTATTTTTGATTTATAATTCATTGATTTCTGCTCTGATCTTTATGATTTCTCTTCTCCTGCTGGGTTTAGGGTTTCTTTCTTGTTCTTTCTCCAGCTCCTTTAGGTGTAGGGTTAGGTTGTGTACTTGAGACCTTTCTTGTTTCTTGAGAAATGCTTGTACTGCTATATATTTTCCTCTCAGGACTGCCTTTGTTGTGTCCCACAGATTTTGAACTGTTGTGTTTTCATTATCATTTGTTTTCATGAATTTTTTCCATTCTTCTTTAATTTCCTGGTTGACCCATTCATTCTTTAGAAGGATGCTGTTTGGTGTCCATGTATTTGGGTCTTTCCAAATTTCCTTTTGTGATTGAGTTCTAGCTTCAGAGCATTGTGGCCTGAAAATATGCAGGGAATGATCCCAATCTTTTGATACCAGTTGAGACCTGATTTAGGAACCAGAATGTGATCTATTCTGGAGAATGTTCCATGTGTACTAGAGAAGAATTTGTATTCTGATGCTTTGGGATGAAATGTTCTGAATATATCTGTGATGTCCATATACTCCAGTGTGTCATTTAAGGCCTTTATTTCCTTGTTGATCTTTTGCTTGGATGATCTGTCCATTTCAGTGAGGGGAGTGCTAAAGTCCCCTACTATTATTGTATTATTGTTGATGTGTTTCTTTGATTTTGTTATTAATTGGTTTATATAGTTGGCTGCTCCCACATTAGGGGCATAGATATTTAAAATAGTTAGATCTTCTTGTTGGAAAGATCCTTTGAGTATGATATAGTGTCCTTCATCTCTTATTATAGTCTTTGGCTTAAAATCTAATTGATCTGATATAAGGATTGCCACTCCTGCTTTTTTCTGATGTCCATTAGCATGGTAAATTCTTTTCCACCCCCTCACTTTAAATCTGGAGGTGTCTTTGGGTTTAAAATGAGTTTCTTGTAGGCAACATATAGATGGCTTTTGTTTTTTTATCCATTCTGATACCCTGTGTCTTTTGATTGGGGCATTTAGCCCATTAACATTCAGGGTAACTATTGAGATATATGAATTTAGTGCCATTGTATTGCCTGTAAGGTGACTGTTACTGTATATTGTCTCTGTTCCTTTCTGATCTAACACTTGTAGGCTCTCTATTTGCTTAGAGGACCCCTTTCAATATTTCCTGTAGAGCTGGTTTGGTGTTTGCAAATTCTTTCAGTTTTTGTTTGACCTGGAAGCTTTTAATCTCTCCTTCTATTTTCAATGATAGCCTAGCTGGATATAGTATTCTTGGCTGCATGTTTTTCTCGTTTAGTGCTCTGAATATATCATGCTAGCTCTTTCTGGCCTGCCAGGTCTCTGTGGATAAGTCAGCTGCCAATCTAATATTTTTACCATTGTATGTTACAGACTTCTTTTCCCGGGCTGCTTTCAGGATTTTCTCTTTGTCACTAAGACTTGTAAATTTTACTATTAGGTGACGGGGTGTGGACCTATTCTTATTGAATTTGAGGGGCATTCTCTGCACCTCTTGAATTTTGATGCTTGTTCCCTTTGCCATATTGGGGAGATTCTCTCCAATAATTCTCTCCAGAAAGCTACTGCTCCCCTCTCTCTTTCTTCTTCTTCTAGAATCCCAATTATTCTAATGTTGCTTCATCTTATGGTGTCACTTATCTCTCAAATTCTCCCCTTGTGGTCCAGTAGCTGTTCGTCCCTCTTTTGCTCAGCTTCTTTATTCTTTGTCATTTGGTCTTCTATATCGCTAATTCTTTCTTCTGCCTCATTTATCCTAGCAGTGAGAGCCTCCATTTTTGATTGCACCTCATTAATAGCTTTTTTGATTTCAACTTGGTTAGATTTTAGTTTTTTTATTTCTTCAGAAAGGGCTTTTATATCTCCCGAGAGGGTTTCTCTAATATCTTCCATGCCTTTTTCGAGCCTGGCTAGAACCTTGAGAATCGTCATTCTGAACTCTAGATCTGACATATTACCAATGTCTGTATTGATCAGGTCCCTAGCCTTTGGTACTGCCTCTTGTTCTTTTTTTTTTTGTGTGTGTGGTGAGTTTTTCTGCTTTGTCATTTTGTCCAGATAAGAATATATGAAGGAGCAAATAAATTACTAAAAAGGTGGCAATGACCCCAGTACAGTGTGCTTTAACCAAATCAGAAGAGACCCCAAATCGTCGGGGTGGGGGGGAAGGGGGTAAAAATAAGTTTATAAAAAAATTAAAAAGAAAACAAATAAAGAATATATATATATATATATATATATATATATATATATATATTAGATTGTTGACTAGAAGACTAGAACAGGGTCACGTGCTTAATTTTGGGAGTATTTTGGTATCTTAGAAGAAACTATCTCCCAAAATTCTAAGGAATGAAAAACATATATAAGGGTAAACACAATGAAGGGATGGAATATGACTACAAAGATAAGAAAAAAAGTAATTTCTAAAAAAGGAGTTGATAAGGTAACTTGGTTGCGAGAATAAAGAAGAAGAAAGTGGAGAGAATTTGCTCTGGCTGGAGACTAGATCGAGCCCAGTGCTAGATTTAGGGTGTATTTTGATCTATTAGAAGAAGTACACCAAATTATTTTGAAGAAAAAAACCCTATGTGTATACAAAAAATAAAGTTAGATAAAATGAAGGATAAAATATGACTATAATAATGAAGGTTCAAAAAATATTTTTTTGAATGAGAGGTACTGTTAAACTAGTTAAAAATGTTAAAAGAGGACAGCATAAAAGTTAAAAAAATTAGCAGAAGAAAAAAAATAAAATAAAAAAATTAACTTTGCATGACTAAAGAATCATGGGGAGAAAGCCATGAATTCCATGCTTTGCTTTCTCCTCCTCTGAAATTCTGCTGTTTTTCTTGGTAAGTGAACTTGGTCTTGGCTGGATTTCTTGTTGATATTCTGGGGGAGGGGCCTGTTGTAGTGATTCTCAAGTCTTTGCCCCAGGTGGAATTGCACTGCCCTTACCAGGGGCCAGGCTAAGTAATCCGCTCAGGTTCGCTTTTGGGAGATTTTGTTCCATGAATGCTTTCTGTAGAGTTTTAGATAATGGGAATGAAAATGGCGGCCTCCCAATCTCCAGCCCAGAGGAGCTGAGAGCTAAGGGCCCCATTCCTCAGCGCACCCTCAGAGAGAAGTGCTCAATCACTCCCGCTTCCCTGGCCTCTGGCTGTGCTCTGAGCTCACCCAGCTTGTGACCAAGCATCTCTGTCTCTGTCACACAGCCCCGCCTGGAGTCTCTGAACCCCACAGATCCCTGAGCTGTTCCAGGGGGAGGGTCTTCCTGGATCTTGTGAGGACTCTACTCACAGAGCAGTGGCCTGTGCCACGGATTATGATTCATGGTAACCTCAAGCTGAGCGCTCACTACCCAGCTCTGTCTCTGTACCCGGCTTCCCTGCTCTAATACCTGTGAGTTCTGTGACACTCAGACAGCTGTGATCCTTCTGTGACCCCACGGGGCCTGGAGCCACGCTGTCCCCACGTGTGCTTCTCCCCGGTTTAGCCTCTGGAGTGATGTCCCTCAGTGGAGCAGACTTTTAAAAGTCCTGATTTTGTGCTCCATTGCACTGCCTTTTGCTGGGAGCTGGCCCCTCCTCCACGGTCTATCCTCTTGTCACTTTGGATTCACTTCTCTGCCAGTTCTACCTTTCAGAAAGTGGTCGATTTTCTGTTTCTAGAATTGTTTCTCTTCTTCTCTTTGATCTCCTCTTGGATTTGTAGGTGTTTGGAATGGTTTGATAAGCTATCTAGCTGATTGCCTGCTACCTGATGTCATCTCAGCCTGCTACTTCTCCACCATCTTGACTCCTCCCCTGTGAAACTATATTATAATTGGCTTTCTCTGATTGACTTATTTCACTTAACATAATCTCCTCCAGTTCCATCCATGTTGATGCAAAAGTTGGGTATTCATCCTTTCTGATGGCTGAGTAATATTCCATTGTATATATGGACCATATCTTCATTATTGATTCATATATTGAAGGGCATCTTGTCTCCTTGAACAGTTTGGCTCTTGTCGACATTACTGTTCTGAACATTGGGGTGCATGTGGAGGCCACTTACTTTTATTTTTCCCACTACTCTTTTTTTATGTATTTATTTTTTTAATTTATTTTCAGCATAACAGTATTCATTGTTTTTACACCACACCTAGTGCTCCATGCAATCTGTGCGCTCTCTAATACCCACCACCTGGTTCCCCCAACCTCCCACTCCTCGCCACTTCAAACCCCTCAGATTGTTTTTCAGAGTCCATAGTCTCTCATGGTTTACCTCCCCTTTAAATTTCCCCCAACTCCCTTCTCCTCTCTAACTCCCCATGTCCTCCATGCTATTTTTTATGCTTCACAATAAGTGAAACCATATGATAACTGCCTCTCTCTGCTTGAGTTATTTCACTCAGCATAATCTCTTCCAGTCCCGTCCATGTTGCTACAAAAGTTGGGTATTCATCCTTTCTGATGGAGGCATAATACTCCATAGTGTATATGGATCACATCTTCCTTATCCATTCGTCCGTTGAAGGGCATCTTGGTTCTTTCCACAGTTTGGCAATCGTGGCTATTGCTGCTATAAACATTGGGTTACAGATGGCCCTTCTTCTCACTACATCTGTATCTTACTGTAAATACTGTAAATAAATACTGTAAATACCCAGTAGTGCAATTGCAGGGTCATAGGGTAGCTCTATTTTTAATTAAGAAATCTCCACACTGTTTTGTAAAGTGGCTGCACCAACTTGCATTCCTACGAACATTGTAAGAGGGTTCCCCATTTTTCTCATTCTCTCCAACACTTGTTTACTGTCTTGTTAATTTCGGCCATTCTAACTGATGTAAGGTTGTATCTCAATGTAGTTTTGATTTGATTTCCCTGATGGCTAATGATGATGAACTTTTTTTTTTTTTTAATGTGTCTGTTAGTTATTTCTATGTCTTCTCTGGAGTAGTGTCTATTAATGTGTTCTGCCCATTTTTTAACCTAATTATCTGGTTTTTGGGTGTTGAGATTGAATAATTCTTTATAAATCTTGGATATCAGCCCTTTGCCTATCATGTCATTTGCGAATATCTTCTCCCACTTCATGGGTTGCCTCTTTGTTTTGTTGACTGTTTCCTTTGCTGTGCAGAAGCTTTTGACCTTGATAAAGTCCCAAAAGTTTATTTTTGCTTTTGTTTCCTTTGTCTTTGGAGACATGTTTTGAAAGACTTTGCTGTGGCCAATGTCAAAGACGCTACTGCCTTTGTTCTCCTCTAGGATTTTGAAAGATTCCTGCCTCATGTTGAGATATTTTACCCATTTCCAGTTTATCTTTGTGTATGGTGTAAGAGAATGGTAAAGTTTTATTCTTCCATACATAGCTGTCCAGTTTTCCAGGAACCATTTATTGAAGAGACTGTATTTTTTCCACTGTATATTTTTTCTTGTTTTGTCACAGATTATTTGGCAATAGAGTTGAGGGTCCATATCTGGGCTCTCTATTGTGTTCCATTGGTCTATGTGTCTGTTTTTGTGTCAGTACCATGCTGCCTTGGTGATCACAGCTTTATACTAAAGCTTGAAATCAGGCAACGTGATGCCCCTAGTTTTGTTTTTGTTTTTCAATATTTTCTTAGCAATTTGGGGTATTTTATGGTTCCATACAAATTTTAGGATTGTTTGTTCCAGAACTTTGAAAAATGTTCGTTGAATTTTTATCAGGAAGACGTTGAAAGTATAGATTGCACTGGGCAGTATAGACATTTTAATAGTGTTTCTTCTTCCAATCCATGATCATGGAATGCTTTTCATCATTTTGTGTCTTCTTTAATTTCTTTCATGAATATACTGTAGTTCCTTGAGTGCAGATCATTTACCTCTTTGGTTACATTTATTCCAAGGTATCTTATGGTTCTTGGTGCTATAGTGAATGGAATTGATTCTCTAATTTCTCTTTCTATATTTACATTGTTGCTTAAGGAAATAACTGATTTCTTTTTTTAAAAGATTTTATTTATTTATTTGACACAGAGAGAGACCACAAGTAGACAGAGCAGCAGGCCAGGGGTGGGGACAGGGAGCAGGATCCCTGTTGAGCAGAAAGTCTGATGTGGGGCTTGATCCCAGGACCCTGAGATCATGACCTAAGCTGAAGGAAGGTCAACCCACTGTGCCACCCAGGCACGCCAGCAACAGATTTCTGTGCATTGATTTAGTATCCTGCTCCATATCTCAATTGCTATATGAGTTTTAGTAGTTTGGGGGTGGAGTCTTTTGGGTTTTCCATATAAAGTATCATGTTATCTGCAAAGAGAGTGTATTTGACTTCTTCATTGCCAATTTGAATACCTGTTATTTCTCTTTGTTGTCTGATTGCTGTTGTTAGGACTTGCAGTAGTATGTTGAACAAGAGTAGTGACAGTGGGCATCATTGTGTTCCTCATCTCAAAGGGAAGCCTATCAGCTTTTCCATTGAGAATGATATTTGCTGTGGGTTTCTCATAGACAGATTATATGAATTTGAAGGATGTTCCCTCTGTCCCTATACTTTGAAGTGTTTAAACACGAATGGATGATGTATCTTGCCAAATGCTTTTTCTGCATCATTTGAGAGGATCATGTGGTTCTTCTCTCTTCTCTTATTGATTTTTTCTATCACATTGATTGATTTGAAAATATTAAACCAAATTGCATCCCAGGGATTAATCCCACCTGGTCATGGTGGATAATCTTTTAAATATACTGTTGGATCCTATTAGGTAGGATCTTGTTGATAATCTTGGCATCCATATTCATCAGGGATATTGGTCTGAAATTCTCCTTTTTGATGGTGTCTTTGACTGGTTTGGGGATCAGGGTAATGCTGGTTTCATAGAAAGAGTATGAAAGTTTTCCTTCTGTTTCCATTTTTTGAAACAGCTTCAGGAGAATAGACATTATTTCTTCTTTCAATGTATGATAGAATTCCCCATGGAATCCATCAGGTCCTGGGCTCTTGTTTTTTGGGACATTTTTGATCATTGTTTCAATCCCATTACTAGATATTGATCTGTTTGGGTTGTCAGTTTCTTCCTGTTTCAGTCTTGTAAGTTTATATGTTTCCAGGAATGTATCGACTTCTTCCAGGTTGTTTAACTTGTTGGCATATTGTTGTTGATACTAATTTCTGATGGTTGTTTCTATTTCCTTGGTGTTAGTCATGATCCCTCCCCTTTCATTCATAATTTTATGAATTTAGTCCTCTCTCTTTTCTTTGGATTAGTTCGGCCTGTGGTTTATCTATTTTATTGATTCTTTCAAAGAACTAGTTTCATTGATGTATTCTACTTTCATTTCAGCTTCTAGTTTCATTGATGCATTCTACTGTACCTCTAGTTTCTAATTCATTTATCTCTCTTCTAATCTTGATTATTTCCCTTCTTGTCTGTGGGGTTGGCTTAATTTGTTGTTGATTTTCCAGTTCTTTAAGGTGTAAAGAGAGTTGCTGTATTCGGGTCTTTTCAGTTTTTTGCAGTGAGGCTTGGATGGCTATCTATTTCCTCCTTAGGACCACCTTTGCCATATCATGTAGGTTTTGGACCAATGTGTCTTCATTCTCATTGTTTTCTATGAATTGTGTAAGTTCTTCTATGATTTTCTGGTCAATCCAAACATTCTTGAGCAGGATGGTCTTTGGCTTCTAGGTGTTTGAATTCCTTCCAAACTTTTTCTTGTGGTTGATTTCTGATTTCAAACATTGTGGTATGAGAATATACAGGGAATAATGTCAATCTTCTGGTATCAGTTGAACCCTGATTTGTGACCCAGTATTGTGGACTATTCTGGAGAAAGTTCCATGTGCCTTCAAGAAGAATGGATATTCCATTATTTTAAGGTAGAATGTCCTGTATATATCTATGAGGTCCTCCTGGTCCAATGTCTCATTCAAAGCTCTTGTTTCTTTATTCATTTTCTGCTTGAATGATCTATTACTGAGAGTGTCATGTTAAGATTCCCTAAAATTAATGTATTCATATCAATATGACTCTTTATTTTGGGTAATAGTTGGCTTATATAGTTGACTACTCCCATACTGGGTGCATATATATTTAAAATTGTTTTGATCTTCTTGGTGGATAGACCCTTTAGGAATGATGTAGTGTCCTTTTGTATCTCTGACTATAGTCTGTAGCTTAAATTCTAATTTATCTGATATAAGAATTATTGCCCTAGCTTTCTTTTGAGACCAGTTGACATGAAAGATGTTTCTCCATCCCTTTGCTTTCAGTCTGGATGTATTTTATAGTTCAAAAATGTGTCTCATGTAGACAGCATATGGATGGGTCCTGTTGTTTCATTCAGTCTACAACCCTGTGACGTTTTATGGGAGCACTTAGGCCATTCACACTGAAAGTGCTTATTGAAAGATACATTTTTATTGACATTATGTTGCCTGTGAAGTCCTTGTTTCTATAGATTGTCTCTAATTTTCTGTTCTATGTCACTCTTGGGTTCTTCTTTTACAGAACCACTCCTAATATTTCTTGCAGTGCCAGCTTGGTGGTCACATACTCTTGCTGGTCTTCGAAGCTCTTTATCTCTCCATCCATTTTGATGTCAGCCTTGTTGGATAATGTATCCTTGGATGTATGTTATTCTCATTTAGTGCCCTTTCTGGCTTGCAAGGTTTCTGTGGACAGGTCTGACATTATTCTGATGGACCTTCCTCTGTACGTAAGGAATTTCTTCCCCCTTCCCATCCTCAGAAGCTCTTGTCTGAAATTATGATTCATCCTCTCACAATCAAGTGCCTCAAGGTCTTTCTAGGTTCTTTGATCTTGGGTGGGGTATCCTTTCTGCCTCTAGTACATGAACACTTGGTCCTTTCCCCAGATTGGAGAATTTTTCATCCAGAATTTGGTCAACTATACGTTCTAGTCTTCTCTCTTTCTCCACCCCCTCAGGGATCCCCATTATTCTGACATTGGAACATTTCATGGCATCATTTATTTCCTTAATTCTGTTTTCATGGCTTCTATGCTGTTTGTTCCAGGCCTCCATCTGATCCTTCTTTTCTATTGGTTTGTCTTCTAGATCACTAATTCTATCTTCTGCCTTGGTTACCCTAAGCTCTTAAGTGTATTGATTAGATTGGGTCTCACTGATAGCATTATTAACTTCTGCCAGCTGGGCTTTCACTTCTGCCCTTAGAGATTCTATGTTGTCACTAATGATTTTCTCCAACCTAGCCATTCCCTGGATAATTTTTACCATGAATTCCTTTTCTGACATACTGTTTATGTCCATGTCCAATAGTTCTGTGGCAGAGGGCATAGTCTCTGAAGTTTTCCTCTGTTGGGTGTTCCCCCTCCTAGTCATTTTGATGAGAGGTGATTGAGGGGATATATAGCTGAGTATATCAACCACGATACAGGCAAGGTACAGCCTCTTTTACACTCTTTTCTTAGGGAGGTTACTTCAAGTTGTGCTCTGGCAAATTATAAGGGTAAACCTAAAAGGAATAAGCAAACAGTGGATCCAACCAATTTTGCACCGAAGCTCAGAGTCCAGATGTAAAGACTCAAAGCCACACGTTTGGATGCCAAATGATGATAATCAAAGGTCGGTTCAGTGGAGTCTGGAGCCACAGACCAAGAAAGAATTCTTGAGGCATATTTGGTGTAAAATGGTGGTTTATTTTTTTTATTTTTTAAAGATTTATTTACTTATTATTTATTTGACAGAGAGAGAGAGAGGTCACAAGTAGGCAGAGAGGCAGGCAGAGAGAGCAGGGAAAGCAGGCCCCCTGCTGAGCAGAAAGCCTGATGCAGGGCTTGATCCCAGACCCTGAGACCATGACCTGAGCTGACGGCAGAGGCTTAACCCACTGAGCCACCTGGGTATCCCAAAATGTTCATTTACTAAAGCATGAGGATGGGACCTGTGGGCAGAAAGAGTGCTTCACTGGGGCTGTGATGGGTGACTGATTAACTCTTTCTCTTTATTTTTATTTCATATCAGATTATTTCTCTCCTCAAAGAAAATAGGAGTGATTCCATTTTTTAGAATGTTATGAAAATGCTCATTGCTCTTGGAATAAAAAATCATTTATATAGTGAAAAAAAATCAAGTACATAGAAACATGGGCAGAAGGATAAGATGGGAAGGTGTTTATAAATCCTTTATGTGGGCAAGCTTTGTTAAGGGAGTGAACTTTCCAGACATACAGGGAAATTAAAACTGGTTTATATATAGAGGTAATATTGAATAAGGAAAAAGGAATACCTTGAAGCTTATATCTATATATAGATATGTACATTAAAATATATACTAAATATATAACATATAAATATATATTAAATATATACATATATAATTATATGTATATAAAAAAAAGAAACAGGTATATGTATGAGAAAAGTTCAAGTTAAAATGTTATTATGTTGTATGCTGTATTAAACCTCTAGTTGTAATGGTTAGTAGGTTTAAAAAAATTGAAAGAATAAGAATCATGAGAATGAATTTAAAAAAAATAAGTAAAGTTGTATCTATGGAAAGAAAAAAAGATGTTTGGCTTGCTAGAAGACAGCCGAATTTTACTTGTTCTGTATACAATCTATTCTGATATCACATAATAGAGAGCTTCTAGAAGACAGTACTGTACAGCTGTAGGAGAATGGCAGTGAAAAAAACAAGTATACATATTTTAAAAGCACTTTCTTGACATTATCATAAAAATTATTTTGAATTCATGGATCCATTGAAAGTATTTGGGAGACCTTAATGTTTCCAGGACCAAACTTTGATAATCAATAGATACTTCCAGACATCAGATAATATGTAGATATGGAACTATCCAAAGACCAAAGCTACATTCCACAGATGCTCTTCAGCAATCCTTAAGAAAGACTTACTTCCTTTTTTCCCAGCACTTGGAATCAGTGAATTAGTGATAGCTTTGGAAAACAAAACAAAACAAAACAAAACAATAACATGTCCCTGGCAAATAGGACATGAAAAATAGGAAACAAATTGGATCTTAAACATCAAAACATGCAAACAAACAAAACAAAACAAAACATAACCATGCATAGGAATCTACATTCAAACATGTGAACAGAGAGCAACTGCCACAGAAGTGACAGAGATTATGGCAGTGATAAGTAGGAGGTGGCAGTGATAAGTAGGAGGTTGTGTGGGTTTGGTAAGTCAAGATTGTGGCTTAGGTAGGTGGTATCACCTCCAAGTCCAGGAGAGTCCCCACACCCAGGAAAAATCCTTCTGGCTGCCCTTCTGCAGTCTGTATATGTCTCCCAAGCAATAGCCAAATACAGCATGTGGCAGAGGGAATGGGCAAGTAAACACTAATGCTCTAATGCAAAGACTGATAGATATTCAAGGATGACCCAGCATTTGCATGAAACCACTCTATGAAGTCAAATCTCCAAAGACAATCAGAAGTATTCATTTATTCAACAAACACCTATAAATCAGCAATCACATGCCAATATGGATATAGTACGATTTAACCATGATGCTCATTAGAAGTACCTTCCTAAATACCCATCACCTTTCTAACCATTCCCCCACCAACCACCCCTCTGCTAACCATCAGTTTGTTCTCTGTACTTAAGAGTGTGTTTCTTCCCTATCCCATCTTGTTTCATGGATAGGGAGGGAGACAAACCATAAGTGACTCTTAATCTCACGAAACAAACTGTGGGTTGCTGGGGGGAGGGGGGTTGGGAGAAGGGGGGTAGGGTTATGGACATTGGGGAGGGTGTGTTCTTTGGGGTAAATTGGAAGGGGAGATGAACCATGAGAGACTATGGACTCTGAAAAACAATCTGAGGGGTTTGAAGTGGTGGGGGGGTGGGAGGTTGGGGTACCAGGTGGTGGGTATTATAGAGGGCACAGCTTGCATGGAGCACTGGGTGTGGTGAAAAAATAATGAATACTGTTTTTCTGAAAATAAATAAATTGGAAAAAAAAGAGTGTGTTTCTTGGTTTGCCTCTCTCTTTCTTTCTCCCCTTGCTTCTTTGTTTTGTTCTTAAATTCCAAAAATGAGTGAAATATACCATATTTGTCCTTCTTGGACTGACTTATTTTACATAAGACAATACTATCTATCTTCATCCATGTTTTTCCAAATGGCAAGATTTCATTCATTTTTAAGGCTGAGTAATATTCCATTCTGTATATGTAGCATAATTTCTTTATATATTTATGCATCAATGGACATTTGAGCTCCTTCCATAATTTAGTTAAATCATACTATGTTTTGTTGATTTTAGCCATTCTGATAGATATAAGGTAACATCTCATTGGAGATTTGATTTGTACTTCCCTAATAATCAGTGATGTTGAGCATCTTTTCTAGTGTCTGTTGTCCATCTGCATGTCTTCTTTTTTTTAAATTTATTTTCAGCATAACAGTATTCATTGTTTTTGCACCACACCCAGTGCTCCATGCAATCTGTGCCCTCTCTAATACCCACCACCTGGTTCCCCCAACCTCTCATCCCCTGCCCCTTCAAACCCCTCAGATTGTTTTTCAGAGTCCCTAGTCTCTCATGGTTCACCTCTCTTTCCAATTTCCCCCAACTCCCTTCTCCTAACTCCCCTTTTCCTCCATGCTATTTGTTATGCTCCACAAATAAGTGAAACCATATGCTAATTGACTCTCTCTGCTTGACTTATTTCACTCAGCATAATCTATTCCAGTCCCGTCCATGTTTTCTTTAGAAAAATGTCTATTCGTGTCTCCTGCCAGTTTTAATTAGATTATTCTTTTTTGAGGAGTTGAGTTTTATCAGTTCTTTATATATTTTGGATATTAACTCTTTATCAAATATGTCATTTTTAAATATCATCTCCAATTCGGTATGCTGTCTTTTAGTTTTGTTGATTGTTTCCTTCACTGTCTAGAAGCTTGTATTTTGATGAAGTTCCAATAATTTATTTTGGCTTTTATTTCTCTTGCCTTAGGAGACATACCCAGAAAGGTGTTTCAATGGCCAATGTCAAAGAGGTTACTGTGGATGTTCTCTTCTAGGATTTTTATGGTTCAGTTCTCACAAGTAGGTCTTTACCCATTTTGAATTTATTTTGGTATATGGTGTAAGAAAGTGTTCCAGTTTCTTTCTTTTGCATGTTGTTGTCTGGTCTTCCCAATATGATTTGTTCAAGAGACATCCTCATCCCCATTGAATATTCTTTCCTGCTTTGTTGATGATTAATTGACCATATAGTTGTAGGTTCATTTCTGGGTCTTCAATTTGGTTATGTTCATCTATGTGCCTATTTTGTGCCATGGCAATTCTGTTTTGACCACCAGAGATTTGTAATATACCTTGAAGTCTGGGATTATGCTCCCAACTTTTCTTCTTTTTTTAAGGTGACTTTGCCCATTTGGTGTCTTGTGGTTCCATACAAATTTCAATATCATTTGCTCTAGCTCTGAGAAAAATGTTGTTGGTATTTTGGTAGGAAATACATTAAATGTGTAGATTGCTTTGAGTAAGGTGCACATTAAAACGATATTTGTTCTGCCGTAAGCATGGAATGTCTTTCAGTTTCTTTGTGTCCTCTTTAATTTCTTTCATCAGTATTTTATAGTTTTTTTTTTTTTTTTTAGTTTTTTTGAGAACAAATCTTTCACTCCTTTGGCTAGGCTTATGTGTAGGTATGTTATTGTTTTTGATGCATCATAAATAGATTTATTTCTTAACTTTCCTTCCTGTTGCTTCAATACTTTACTGTCTATTTTTTTATTATGTAATTTATTATCTTCAAGTTTTTATTTAAATTCCAGTTTGTTAACATAATTTTCAGAAGTAGAATTTAGTGATTCACACTTACAAATTTACACCCAATGCTCCTCCCAATAGGTGCCCTTCTTAATACCCATCACCCATTTAGCTCATACCCTACCCACATCCCCTCCATAAACACTCACTTTTTTCTCTGTAAGACTCTGTTTTATGGTTTGCATCTCTCTTTTTCTCTTTCTATGCTTATCTGTTTTATTTCTTAAATTCCACATATGAGTGAAATCATACCAGTTTGTCATTCCCTGAAAGACACATTTCACTTAGCATAATAAACTCTAGCTCTATCAACTTCATTGCAAATGGCAAGATTTCTTTCTTTTTAATGTCTCAGTAATAATCTGTTGTATATATACCACCTCCTCTTTATCCATTCATCAGTTGATGGGAATTTGTGCTCTTTCCATAATTTGGCTCTTATTGGTAATGCTACTATAAAGCTTGGGGTGCATATATTATTTCAAATTAGTATTCGTGTATCTTTTGGTTAACTGCCTAGCAGTGCAATTGCTGGATCATAGGGGAGTTATATTTTTAACATTTTGAGGAACCTACATACTGTTTCCAAGAGAGGCCATATAAGTTAGGATTCCCAACAAGAGTGTAGGAGGCATCCTCTCTCTCTGCATCCTTGTCAACACCTGCTGTTTCCTGTGTTGCTGATTTTAGCCATTCTGACATGTGTGAGGTGATATCTAATTGTAGTTTTTATTTGTATTTTGATGATGATCAGTGACGTTGAGCATCTTTTGTGTCAGTTAGCCATCTGTATGTCTTTGGAAAATTATTCAAGTTTTCCACTTATTTTTTAACTGGTTTATTATTTTAGGGGGTGTCGAGTTAAGTAAGTTCTTTATATGGTTTGGATAATGATTCTTTATAGGATATGTCATTTGTAAATATCTTCTCTGATTCTGAAGGTCGTCTTTTAGTTTTATTGATTTTTCTTTCATTGTATAGAAGCTTTGTTTCTTTTTTATTTTATTTTATTTATTTATTTGACAGAGACCATGAGATCACAAGTAGGCACAGAGGCATGCAGAGAGAGAGGGAAAAGCAGACTCCATGCTGAGCAGAGAGCCTGATGTGGGGCTTGATCCCAGGACCCTGAGAACATGGCCCAAGCCAAAGGCAGAGGCCCAATCCACTGAGCCACTCAGGCATCCCCAGAAGATTTGTTTTGTGATGAAGTGCATTAGTTCATTTTTAATTTTGTTTCCCTTGCTTCCGAAGTCAGATTTAATGAGACTACATCTGATGTCAAGGAGGTTTCTGCCTGTGTTCTCCTCTAGGATTTTGATGGTTTCCTTGATCACATTTAGGACTTTTGTCCATTTTGAATTTATTTTTGTGTATGGTACAAGAAAGTGGACACATTTTCCTTCTTCTGCATGCTGCTATTCAACTTTCCCAACACCATTTTTTGAAGATAGTTTTGTTTTTTTTTTTTTTTCCTCCCATTGGATGTTCTTTCCTGCTTTGTGGAAGATTAATTGAGCATATAGTTATGATTCCATTTCTAAGTTTTCTATTCTACTATATTGATCTATGTGTATGTTTCTGTGCCAATACTATACTACCTTATCACTTTGGCTTTGTAATATGACTTGACATAGGAATTGTGATGTCTTCAGTTTTGCTTTTCTTTTTCAAGACTACTTAGGATATTTGGGGCCTTCCATCCTTCCATATAAAATTCCAGGTTATTTGTTCTAGCTCTATGACAAATGCTGTTGGTGTTTTGATAGGGATTGCATTAAATGTGTAGATTGTTTTGGGTTTTATACACATTTTAACAACATTTGTTCTTCCAATCCATAAGCATGGGATGTTTTCCCAGTGTTTGTGTCTTCTTCAACTCCTTTCATAAAGACTCTATAGTTTTCAGAGTATAGAACTTTTACCTGTTTTGTTAGATTAATTCATAGGTTTTTTATGGTTTTTGATATGATTGTAAATTGGATTGTAAATCTCTCTTTCTGCTGCTTCTTTATTTATGCATAAAAATACAACAAGTTTCTCTACACTGACTTTGTGTCCTGTCACTACTGAATTCCTCTATCAGTTCTAACAATGTTTTGGTGGAGTCTTTTGGGTTTTCCATATAAAGCATCAAGTCATCTGTAAACTCTGAAAGATTGACTCCTTTGTCAATTAGGGTGCTTTTTATTTCTTTTTGTTGTGTGATTGGTGAGGCTAGGACTTCCAGGACTATATTAAATAGCAATGGTGAGAATGGACATTTCTGACTTGCTCCTGACAATAGAGGAAAAGTTCTCCATTTTTACCCATTGAGTATGATAATACCTGTGGTCTTTCATATACACCCACTATGGTGTTGAGTCATGATCTCTCTATCCCTACTTTGTTGTGGAGTTTTTATCAAGAATGTATACTGTACTGTGTCAAATCTTTTTTTTTTTCTATTGAGGATATAATATTTTTCTTTTCCTTTCTTTTTTTAAATTTTTGAAGCACATTGGTTCATTTGTCAATATTGAGTCACCCCTACAGCCCAGGAATAAATCCCACCTAATTGTGGTGAATGATTCTTTTAATGTACTGTTAGATTTGATTTTCACTATAATTTGTTCAAAAAAACAAAAACAAAAAATAAAACAAAAGAAAACAAAAATTTCTGTCCCTTTCTCCCTCTCTTCTTCTTCTGGAACTCCTATGATATGAATTTTATTATGCTTTATGGAGTCTCTGAGTTCCTAAAGTCTGAATTCATGATACAATGTTTTTCTTTCCTTCTTATTTTTATCTTTATTATTTCCCATAATTTTACCTTCTACATCACTCTATTGTTCCTGTGCTTTTGCCATCCTTGTGGGCATAACATCCAGCTTTGCATTTCAGATGCAGCATTTTTTTTTTAAATTTTGGCCTGATTATCTTTTGGGTCCTCTATCTTTGGGGTAAAGGGCTCCCTGGTGTTTTTTTATGCTTTTCTCAAACCCAGCTAGTATCCTTAAGATTTTTATTTTAAAATTCTGCATCAGGCATATTACTTAAATCTGTTTCAGTTAGAACCCTGGCTGTGACTTTTTCTTGTTCTTTATTTTTTTTGAGGGGGGGGGATAATTCCTGTGTTTTGGCATTCTGGCTAGGTCTCTGTCTTCTGTATGTTAGGGAAACCTGCTATGTTTTCTGCTCCTGAGAGTAATGGCTTTATTAAAAAGAGGCCATATACTTTCCAAGGCCTTACACTTCAGGAAGTGTTTCTGGTGTATGCTGTGTGCACTCTGCGGCTGTATTTTGGCTGATTATTTCCTCAGGTCAGTCCTTTGCAGAATTTCTCCTCGCCTGCAGTGGGAATTGTTTGAACCTTGGCCAGAGTGTGTTGAGTTCTAATTAGGTGTCCTCTGGTCTGATTGTTAAAAGAGACCTGATGGTATTTCCACTACAGCTGAGTCTTTGTAGTTCTCTATGCTCAGATTATATGGTGTGTGTGGAGGATGTGGGTTATGCTAGTCTTCTTGGGGAGGGGCCCACTGCTGCTCTAGTTTTTAGGCTCACTGTGCTAATAAAGCACCACCTGCAGAGTGCAGCAGAGTGAGGCTTGTTATAAGTGGTTTAGGCCACCATTGTTGGAGCTGTGCTGCTTACTGATATTGGTTTATTAGAGGGATGGGAGGAGTGAAGAGCACCAGCCTTTGTCCTAGTCCCCAGAGAGGGGAGTTTGCACCTGCTGTTATCCAGGAAGCCCTCTGAGAAGAGTAAACAATCTCCCTTCCTGTGTCTCAAGCATCCATTACATCTCTGCCTTCACCCCATTTGTTTCTGAGCGGTCTGCCCACTCAGCAGTAGAGTACACTTGTGTTCTATCCCAGGCAGGCTGGCTGAGTTTTAAAACTCCAAATTTTAGGGACCTGGCATGGTGTGGACCTGTATTGGTCATCTTGGGGAAGGTCTCACTATGCTGGCTGGTGCTGGTTTGTTCCAGAAGGGCAGTCACACTAAAACTTAGAAGCTTTAATTTGGAGTAAGTGCAGCAAAAAGCTAATGTCCAGGTTAACCACCCTCAGCATGTTTCTCTGTGCCTGTGTTGAGTGGCAGGGTTGCATAACAGTGTCCATGGGTTCTTTTGTCCCAAGAAAGGCAATGCCACCTCTCCCAGATACATTCTAAGATATGGGAATTGTCTCTCCCAAAGCATCCCAGGGCACCTAAGATCATGCCATCTGCTCTTAGGCTTTCTGCCCTCCTCTGCAAGAGCATGCAGTGCCTAACCAGGCTCCACACCAGCCGCAGCACAGACCTCTAAACTCCAACCAGTCTTTGAGCTCTGCTGGTTATAAAACCTCACAAAAATGAGTCCCTCTGGGTTTCCACGTCAGTGACTTTGGGGAAGTGTTTTCCTTGCATGATTCCCTTTGTGCTTCTCTCTCTCTCTCTCTCTCTCTCTCCTCTATTCCTGACCACACCACCTGAAGTCCCTTTCTCCCCCAAATAATGTCTCCACACTTTCTACCTTCCACAATATGGCCTCTTCTCTCCCTCTAGTTGTGCAATTTATTCTCTCAGTCCTCAGATTGATTTCTTGGGCATTCAGAACTATGTATATCTAGCTGTGTTCAAGATATGAGGGAAGCCTAGGGTCCTCCTATTATTCTGCCATATTAGCTCCTCCTCCCTTTCTGCTGCATCATTATTGGTATATAGAAACATAACAGATTTGTGTCATTGACTTTGTATCCTGTGACTTAACTAAATTTGTTTTTCAGTTCTGGCAATTTTTTTGGTGGAATATGGTGGAGTTTCTATATAGAGTATCATATAATCCATAAAGAGTTGAAAGCTTGATTTCTTCCTTCCTTCTTTCAATATGTTTTTTTTGTTTTTTTGTTTTTTGTTTTTGTTTTTGTTTTTGTTTTTGTCTGATTTCTGTGGCTAGGGTTTCCACTACTATGTCAAATAAAAGTGGTGAGAGTGAACTTTCTGGCTTGTTCCTGACAGTAGAGGAAAAGTTCTCAGCTTTTTCCCACTGAAAATAACACTAGCTATGGATTTTTCATATATGGCCTTTATTGTGTTCAGACATGTTCCTCCTAACCCTAGAATGTTGATAATTTTTATCATGAATTTTTTTTTCCTGCATCTACTGAAATGATCATATGGTTCCTTTATTCATGTGTTGTATCACCTTGATTGATTTGTGAATAACAAACTACCCTTGTAGCCCAGTATTAAATCCAACTTGATGCTGGTGAACAATATTTTTAATAAACTGTTGGATTTAGTTTGCTAGTTTTTTGAGAAGTTTTGTATCCTTGTTGTCAGGGATGTTGACCTGTACTTTTCTTTTTTAGTGCTGTCTTTACCGGGGTTTCGTATCATTGTGATGCAGGACTCATAGAATGGTGTTGGATGTTTTCCTTCCATTTCTATATTTTGGAATAGGTTGAGAAGAAGAAGTATCAACTCTTCTTTAAATGTTTGGTAGAATTCACCTCTGAAGACACTGGATACTGGACTTTTGTATCTTTGGAGGGTTTTTTGTTGTTTGTTTGTTTGTTTGTTTGTTTTAACTGATTCAATTTCTTTGATGATCTTTGGTCTGTTCAAGTTTTTCTATTTCTTCCAGTTTCAGTTTTGGTAGTATATATACTTCTAGGAATTTTTCCTGTTCTTCCAGGTTCTCCTATTTTTTGGCATATTGTGTTTTATAATATTTTCTTAACATTTTATTTCTGTGGTGTTGTTTGTTATTTCTCCTCTGTTATTTGTGATTTTATTTACACAGGTCCTTTCTCTTTCCTTTTTGATAAGTCTGGCTAGGGGGTTATCAATTTTATTGTTATTTTTTTTAAGAACCAGCTCTTGGTTTCATTGATCTGTTCTACTCGTTTTTGTTTTTTTCTTTCTTTTTTTTGTTTTTTTCGTTTTGTTTTGTTTTTTTCTTTCTCCCATTTCTATATCATGTATTTCTACTCAGATTGTTGTTATTTTCCTACTCCTGGATTAGGCTTCATTTGTTTTTCTTTCTCTACATCCTTTAGGTGTGAGATTATGTTGTTCATTTGCAATTTTTCTTGCTTCTTAAACTATATTCTTCCCTCTTAGGACCACTTTTGTTACATCCCAAAGTTTTGAAACATCATGTTTTCATTTTCATTTGTTTTCATATATTTTTAAATTTATTTGATTTCCTGGTAGACTCATTCATTCTTTAGTAGTATGTTTTTAACTTCCATGTATTTGTGTTATTTCTAAATTTTTTCTTGTGGCTGACTACTAGTTCCATATCACTGTGATCAGAAAAGTTGCATATTATGTATTCAATCTTTCTGTTTGTTGAGGCCATACTTGTGACATAGTATGTATTCTATTTTGGAGAATGTACCATTTGTGCTTGAAAAGAGTGTGTATTCTGATGCTTCAGAATAAAATGTTCTGAGTATATCTATTAAGTTCATCTTTTCCAGTGCGTCATTCAAAGGCATGGTTTCCTTGTTGATTTTCTGCTTAAATGATCCCCGTTGATGATGGGGATCATCATCCCCAAAATGATCATCATTATACCCCATTGATGTAAATGGGGTGTTAAAATTCCCTAATGTTATTGTAATATTGTCAGTTACTTTCTTTACGCTTATTATTATTTATTTTATATATTTAGGTGCTTTAATATTGGACACATAAATACTTACAATTGTTAGATCTTCTTGTTGCATTGTCTCCCTTGTTATGATATAATGGCCAGTTATTTGTTACAGTCTTTGATTTATAGTCTAGGTTTGTCTGATATATGTTTTGCTACTATGGCTTTCTTTTGACATCCATTTGCATGATAATTGTTTTTCCATTCTCTCACTTTCAATCTGTAGGTGCTTTTAGCTCTAAAATGAGTCTTTTGTAGGTATTATATATATGGGTTTTGCTTTTTTAAATTTTAAATTTTAAATTTTTTAAATAAAATTTTTTAATTTATTTATTTTCAGAAAAACATTATTCATTATTTTTTTTTCACCACACCCAGTGCTCCATGCAAGCCATGACCTGTATAATACCCACCACCTGGTACCCCAACCTCACGCCCCCCCACCACTTCAAACCTCTCAGATTGTTTTTCAGAGTCCATAGTCTCTCATGGTTCACCTCCCCTTCCAATTTACCCAAATTCCCTTCTCCTCTCTAACGCCCCTTGTCCTCCATGCTATTTGTTATGCTCCACAAATAAGTGAAACCATATGATAATTGACTCTCTCTGCTTGACTTATTTCACTCAGCATAATCTCTTCCAGTCCCGTCCATGTTGCTACAAAAGTTGGGTATTCATCCTTTCTGATGGAGGCATAATACTCCATAGTGTATATGGACCACATCTTCATTATCCATTCATCCGTTGAAGGGCATCTTGGTCCTTTCCATAGTTTGGCGACCATGGCCATTGCTGCTATAAACATTGGGGTACAGATGGCCCTTCTTTTCACGACATCTGTGTCTTTGGGGTAAATACCCAGGAGTGCAATCGCAGGGTCATAGGGAAGCTCTATTTTTAATTTCTTGAGGAATCTCCACACTGTTCTTCAAAGAGGCTGCACCAACTTGCATTCCCACCAAAGTGTAAGAGGGTTCCCCTTTCTCCACCTCCTCTCCAACACATGTTGTTTCCTGTTTTGTTAATTTTGGCCATTCTAACTGGTGTAAGGTGATATCTCAATGTGGTTTTAATTTGAATCTCCCTGAGGGCTAATGATGATGAGCATTTTTTCATGTGTCTGATAGCCATTTGTATTTCTTGATTGGAGAAGTGTCTGTTCATATCTTCTGCCCATTTTTTGATGTGTTTGCCTGTTTTGTGTGTGTTGAGTTTGAGGAGTTCATTATAGATCCTGGATATCAACCTTTTGTCTGTACTGTCATTTGCAAATATCTTCTCCCATTCCGTGGGTTGCCTCTTTGTTTTTTTGACTGTTTCTTTGGCTGTGCAGAACCTTTTGATTTTGATGAAGTCCCAGAAGTTTATTTTCGCTTTTGTTTCCTTTGCCTTTGGAGTCGTATCTTGAAAGAAGTTGCTGTGGCTGATATCAAAGAGATTACTGCCTATGTTCTCCTCTAGGATTCTGATGGATTCCTGTCTCACTTTAAGGTCTTTTATCCATTTTGAGTTGATCTTTGTGTACGGTGTAAGAGAATGGTCAAGTTTCATTCTTCTATATATAGCTGTACAGTTTTCCCAGCACCATTTATTGAAGAGACTGTCTTTTTTCAACTTTATATTTTTTCCTGTTTTGTGGAAGATTAATTGACCATAGAGTTGAGGGTCCATATCTGGGCTCTCTACTCGGTTCCACTGGTCTATGTGTCTGTTTTTATGCTAGTACCATGCTGTCTTGGTGATAAAGCTTGATATCAGGCAACATGATGCCGCCAGCTTTATTTTTGTTTTGCAACATTTCCTTAGCGATTCGGGGTCTCTTCTGATTCCATACAAATTTTAGGATTATTTGCTCCAGCTCTTTGAAGAATGCCAGTAGAATTTTGATCAGAATGGCACTAAAAGTATAGATTGCTCTAGGCAGTATAGACATTTTAACAATGTTTATTCTTCCGATCCAAGAGCATGGAATGGTCTTCCATCTATTTGTGTCTTCTTTAATTTCTTTCATGAGTGTTCTGTAGTTCCTCGAATACAGATACTTTACCTCTTTGGTTAGGTTTATTCCTAGGTATCTTATGGTTCTTGATGCTATAGTAAATGGAATCGATTCTCTAAGTTCCTTTTCTGTATTTTCATTATTAGTGTATAAGAAAGCCACTGATTTCTGCACATTGACTTTGTATCCTGCCACGTTGCTGAATAGCTGTATGAGTTCTAGTAGTTTGGGGGTGGAGTCTTTTGGGTTTTCCATATAAAGAATCATGTCATCTGCGAAGAGAGAGAGTTTGACTTCTTCATTATCAATTTGGATACCTTTTATTTCTCTCTATTGTCTGATTGCTGTTCTAGGACTTCTAATACTATGTTGAACAAGGGTGGTGAAAGTGGGCATTCTTGTCTTGTTCCTGATCTCAATGGGAAGGCTGCAAGCTTTTTCCCATTGAGGATGATATTTGCTATGGGTCTTTCATAGATAGATTTGATGAGGTTCAGGAATGTTCCCTCTATCCCTATATTTTGATGTGTTTTAATCAGGAACGGATGCTGGATTTTGTCACATGCTTTTTCTGCATCAATTGAGAGGACCATGTGGTTCTTCTCTTTTCTCATATTAATTTGTTGTATCACATTGATTGATTTATGAATGTTGAACCATCCTTGTAGCCCAGGGATGAATCCCACCTGATCATGGTGGATAATCTTTTTAATGTGCTGTTGGATACTGTTGACTAGGATCATGTTGAGAATCTTAGCATCCATATTCATCAGTGATATTGGTCTAAAATTCTCCTTTTTTGTAGGGTCCTTCCCTGGTTTGGGGATCAGGGTAATGCTGGCTTCATAGAAAGAGTCTGGAAGTTTTCCTTCTGCTTTAATTTTTTGAAACAGCTTCAGGAGTATAGGTGTTATTTCTTCTTTGAAGGTTTTGTAGAATTCCCCAGGGAATCCGTCAGGTCCTGGGCTCTTGTTTTTTGGGAGGTTTTTGATCACTGATTCAATCTCGTTATTAGATATCGGTCTATTCAGGTTGTCGATTTCTTCCTGGTTCAATTTTGGTAGTTTATATTTTTCCAGGAATGCATCCATTTCGTCTAGGTTGCTAAGCTTATTGGCATATAACTGTTGATAATAACTTCTGCTGATGATTGTTTCTACTTCCTTGGTGTTCGTTGTGATCTCTCCCTTCATTCATAATTTTATGAATTTGGGTTTTCTCTCTTTTCTTTTGGATTAGTGTGGCCAGTGCCTTATCGATCTTTTTTTTTTTTTTTAAGATTTTATTTATTCATTTGACAGAGAGAAATCACAAGTAGATGGAGAGGCAGGCAGAGAGAGAGAGAGAGGGAAGCAGGCTCCCCACTGAGCAGAGAGCCCGATGCGGGACTCGATCCCAGGACCCTGAGATCATGACCTGAGCCGAAGGCAGCGGCTTAACCCACTAAGCCACCCAGGCGCCCCAATTTTTCAATTTTTTTGAGGGAGGCTTGGATGGCTATGTATTTTCCCCTTAGGACCGCCTTTGCTGTATCCCATAGGTTTTAAACCTATTGGTTTAAATGAATTTAAACCTATTGGTTTCCATGAATTGCTTCAGTTCTTTGATCTCCTGGTTGATCCAAGCATTCTTAAGCAAGGTGGTCTTTAGCTTCCAGGTGTTTGAGTTCCTTCTGAACTTTTCCTTTTGATTGAACTCCAGTTTCAAATCATTGTGTTCTGAGAATATGCAGGGAATCATCTCAGTCTTTTGGTATCGGTTGAGTCCTGATTTGTGACCCATTATGTGGTCTATTCTGGAGAAGGTTCCATGTGCACTTGAGAAGAGTAAGTATTCTGTTGTTTTAGGGTGGAATGTTCTGTATATATCTATGAGGTCCATCTGGTCCAATGTGTCATTCAATGTTCTTGTTTCTTTATTGATTTTCTGCTTCGATGATCTGTCTAATTCTGAAAGAGGCGTGTTAAGATCTCCTATGATTAGTGTATTCATATCAATATGACTCTTTATCTTGATTAACAGTTTTCTTAAGTAATTGGCTGCTCCCATATTGGGAGCATAGATATTTACAATTGTAAGATCATCTTGGTGGATAGTCCCTTTAAGGATTATGTAGTGTCCTTCTGTATCTCTGACTATAGTCTTTAGTTTGAAGTCCAATTTATCTGATATGAAAATCTCTACCCCAGCCTTCTTTTGAGGCCCATTGGCATGAAAGATGCTGCTCCATCCCTTCACTTTCAGTCTGCGTGTATCTTTAGGTTCAAAATGGGTCTCTTGTAGACAACATATGGATGGGTCCTGTCGTTTTATCCAATCTGCAACCCTGTGCCATTTTATGGGTGCATTTAGGCCATTCACATTGAGAGTGATTATTGATAGATACGTTTTTATTGACATCGAGTTACCTTTGAAGTCTTTCTTTCTGTAGACTGTCTCTATATTTCTGTTCAATGCTACTCTTGGAATTTTTCCTCTTTTATAGAACCCCCCTTAATATTTCCTGCAGTGTCGGCTTGGTGGTTGCATAGTCTTTTAAGCCTTGCTGGTCTTGAAAACTCTTTATCTCTCCATCCATTTTGAATGTCAGTCTTGCTGTATAAAGTATTCTTGGCTGCATATTCTTCTCATTTAGTGCCCTGAATATATCTTGCCAGCCTCTTCTGTCTCGCTTTCATGTCTCTCTGGACAGGTCTGACGTTATTCTGATGGGCTTCCCTCTTTAAGTAAGGAGCCTCTTTGCCCTGGCGGCTTTCAAGAGATTATACCTACAATTATAATTCCTCAATTTGACTATCAGGTGTCGTGATGTTTTTTTGGAATGTATAATCTTGGGTGGAGACCGTTCAGCCTCTAGTACACGAACACTGGTTCCATTCATGAGATTGGGAAAGTTTTCATGACGGACTTGTTCCATTATATCTTTTAGACTTCTTTCTTTCTCCTCCCCTTCAGGAATTCCAATAATTCTGACGTTGGAATGCTTCATGCCATCATTTATTTCCCTGATTCTGTTTTCATGGTTTCTAAGCTGTTTGTTCCAGGCTTCCTCCTGATCCTTTCTCTCTATCGGTTTGTCTTCCAGATCACTAATTCTATCTTCTGTCTCAGTTACCCTAGCTTTGAGAGAGTTTAGATTAGATTTCAACTCATTCAGAGCATTGTGAACCTCCTCCCTGGTAGCTTTAAGCTCTTCCCTAACATTGTGAACATCCTGACTGGTCACTTTCAGTTTGGCCCTAATCAATTCTGTTTGGTCATCCATGGCTTTCTCCACCCTAGCTACTGCCTGGATAATTGTTAGCCTGGATTCTCTTTCCGACATATTGTCTATGTTGATAGCCGTTAGCTCTGTTGCAGAAGGTCCATCCTCTGTATTTTTCTTCTGTTGGGCCTTCCTCCTCCTAGTGATTTTGGTGGGAGACGACTGAACAGATGTAGCTGGATGTATCAACTCTGGTGCAGTCAAGGTGCACCCTGGAACAATTCTGAGCAATCAGGATTCCCGACCCAAACGAGAGACAAAAGAAAATAAAAAGAAAAAGAAAAAAAAAAGGAAAGAAGAAAAAGAAAAAGAAAAAAAATAAAAAAGAGAGAAAGAGAGAGACAGGAAAGAAAGGGAAGATGAAAAAGATGGTTCAGCCCAGATGGGCCCCAAGGTAAGATTTATGAAGTAAATGAAGAAGAGATAAAAAGACTGATACAAGTATATGGCAAGAGAAAAATATATATATATATATATGCAAATAAAGAAAGAACTCGTCACAAAGAACCACAAGTGTAAAATTTATATGCTATTAGGACAAACACAAAAAACACAGAAACACTGGTGGAAGAAGATGGGAGAGTTCTTATAAATTCTCAGTGTGTGTGAGGAAGGTTGTTTTGATTCTTCCTGGATGTATCTTGATATCTTTGTTAAAGGACTCCACTTTCCTAAGATAAAGGGGATTAAAAATTGGTTTACCTATAGGGGTAGTATTGATTGGGGAAAGGGGATTACTTTGAAGTTTAAGTCTATATGAATATTAGAGGATAAAAATAAAAAGGAAATAAACTAGACTAAACTAAACAAAAATTTTAAAATAGGAATTCAAAATATAAAAATGCAAAAGAAAAACATAGGTGTATGTTTCAAAAAGTTCAGGTTAGAAAGGTATTATGGAATTTGATGTACTGTACAGCTCGCTGTCATGGCAAATAGGTTAAAAAATTACCTATGTGTAAAAAAAAATAAAAAAATAAAAAAAATAAAAAAATATGAACCGGAATAGTGGAAAAGTGAACAATACAAATTTTCCTATGAAGTAGTGGTGGTTCTCTTGTAGTCCTTTTTTTTTTTCTTTCTTTCTTTCTTTGTTTTCTGGGGGAGGGGCCTGCCACGTGGGTTGTCAGTCAATGATGTTTCCTGAGTTGAGTCCTCCCGCCCCCCTCAAGGAGGTGGGCTCTGGGGAAACTGTTTTTTTTTCAGGCTTTTGTTCTCTGGCGGTGTTTTATGCTTGTTCACTTTTTTTCCTCTCACCTTGACCGCCTTTGATGGTTTTTGTAGTATTAGAAGAAATCAAACCGCACCCTGATCTCCCTCTCAGAGAGAAACCTCAGTCTGGGTGCAGAAGCTAAATAAATTCCCCCTTGGCCACTGGCAGAGCAGGTTCCAGGTTGCAGACCCTGGGTGTGCAGGATCTTTTGCTCGTACCCAAAGCCAAGGCAGTGGCGGCTGTCTGGGAGCTCCCGACCGCCAGAGAGGTTCCAAGCAGCGATCGCACACTGAGATTTTGCCGCCGGCCGGGGCTGGGAGTGCCTGGCTTGCACCTTTTTCAGAGGCGGCTATGAGTCGGGCGCGCGTCTGGGGCACTGAAAACGGGGCGCTGGTCCGTAAGCCCCAGGCTGGGCTTTTGCGTGCCTCTGTCAGTGGAAGAGTTTCGGGCGCGCAGCTTAGGCTTTGAAACAATGGCGTGGGTCAAAGAGCGCCGGCCGGGCCTTTGTAACTCAGGGGAGCATGAGGGAGAGGCTGGGCTTTTGCGTGCCTTTGTCAGGGGAAGAGTTTTGGGCGCGCGGCTTAGGCTTTGAAACAATGGCGCGGGTCAAAGAGCGCCGGCCAGGCCTTTGTAACTCAGGGGAGCATGAGGGACGTGCGCACGTATCTGAAGCTTTGTGGTAGCCTAGCGCGTGTTCTGCAGACCGGCGCGGCTCCCATCCCCTCACAGGAACTAGAACCTGCGCATTCTCGGGCGCGCTGGCGGCTTAGGGACCAAGAGCGGTTTCTCCACCACACTCTCTCTACCTCAGCGCTGGGGAGGCTGTCTGGGACCAGGGACTTAACCACCTGTCCCTAGCCGCCCCGATTCCCACAATTTTCTCCTGCGATCCTTTGCTCTTTGGGAGTGCTTTCAACCAGTCTCCCAGTTAATGCTGGTCCCCAGACGCTGGGCACTCTCGCTTGTATTGGGGTATTACTTTCCAACCGTTGCCTCTGGTGGCTCCCTCCCCCTTTTGTTTATCTTCCGATATCAGTCCGCTGTTCCCATTCTGCTTTACCTGCCCACTGTTGTCTTCTGCCCCTGTAGAGATCCAGACGTGTATAATTCTGATCTCAGGCTGATTTCATGGGTGATCAGAGTTCTTTGGTAGGTAATCAGCTCACTTTGGGGTACCGGCTGAAAAGGTGCCTCTTCCTACTCCCCCGCCATCTTGTCCCCCAATCGACATCCTTTCCTTTGTTTGGAACATTTAGTCCCTTTAATTTCATACTAATCATTCATAGATATGTGTTTAGTGCCATTTTATTACTTGTTTTGATTGTTAATGGAGATTTTTTGTTTCTTTCTTGTTTTTTTCACATTTGGTTGTTCCTTTCCATTTTAAGAGTCTCCTTTAATATTTCTTGTGGGGGTGGTTTAGTGGTCATGAACCCCTTTTAGTTTTTGGTTGTCTGGGAAATTCTTTATCTTTCCTATTCTGAACAGAACCTTGCTGGATAAGATATTCTTGGCTGAAAATTTTTCCCATTCAGCACTTTGAATATATCTTAGCATTCTTTTCTGGCTTGCCACATTTTTGTTCAGAAATCTTCAGCTAGCCTTATGGGTCTTCCTTTGTAAGTTAAGGAATTCTTTTGTATTGCTGCTTATAAGTTTTATTTTATTTTATTTTCGCTATATTTTGAAAATTTAATTCCAATATGTCTTGAGGTGGCCTGCTTTTATGGATTTTTTCTCTGTGCTTTTTGGATCTGAACATCTGTTCCATCCCCATATTAGGGAAGTTTTGAGCTATTATTTTTTCAAATATATTTTTTACCCCCTTTTCTCTTTCTCTTCTGGGACTCCTATGATATGAATATTATTAACTTTGGTGGAGTGAGTGAGTTCCTTAAGTCTATTCTCTTGTTGCATTATTTTTCTTTCTCCCTTTTGTTCAGCTTCATTGCTTTCCATTCCTTTGTCTTCTAAGTCACAAATTCATTCCTGTGCTTATTCTAGCCTACTGTTCACTGCATCAAGCCTGTTTCCAATCTTGTGTTTTGCATTTTTCATTTCTGACTCATTCTTTTTTAACTCTTTTATCTCTGTGGTAAGGGTCTCACAGATGGCTTCTATTGTCTTCTTATGCCCAATGAGTATTCTCATGATTGTTCCTTTAAATTCTCCATCAGTAATGCTACTACATCTGTTTCACTTAGATCTCCAGCTCTGACCTTTCTTTTTCTTTCATTTGGGATGAATTCCTCCATTTTTTTTTCTATGTCCCTGCCTTCTTCTGTATGTTGGCAAACCCAGTTCTGTCTCCTGCTCCTGAAAGTAATGGATTTTTTAAAAATTTTATTTATTTTTTTTATAAACATATAATGCATTATTAGCCCCAGGGGTACAGGTCTGTGAATCACCAGGTTTACACACTTCACAGCACTCACCATAGCAAGATAATGGATTTTTGAAAAAGAGTTCATGTAATGTCCAAAGCCTGGTGCTTCAGCGAGTGTCTCTGGTGTGCACTACATGTGATCTACTATTGTGTTTTGGCTGCTGTACCCATCAGGCCAGTCTTCTGTATTGATTCTCCCTGCTCATTGTGGGAAATGTTTGATCCATGGCCTAAATGTGGTGAGTTTTAACTAGGTGTGCTCTGGTCTGTTTGTGACATGAGACCTGACACTTCCATGAGAACTAAGGCATTTCAGAACTCTCTGGTCTGGAGACATGGTGTGGGCAGTGGTTTGTACTGGTCTTCTGTTGGAGAGGTCCACCATGCTGGTACTGAGGCAAGTTTGCCTGTGAAGGGCAGTCCCAGCTGAGGGGTGTGAGACTTGGTGTAAGCAAGTTATTAAGCCAGTGTCAGCAGTGTGCTGTTTCCTGCAGATGGTTCTCTATACTGAGGGGAAGGGGAGGGAGACAGTGCCAGCCATTTCCTTTATTCCTTGAGAGTCATCTCTGTGAAAGCTGCCTCTCTGGGGGATGGGCATCAAGAGAATTGAATTGTCTCCCTGCTGCCTGCTGTTTGTCCTAGGCATTTTTTTTTTCAATTTCTGTTTTCATGCTGTCTCTCCCTGTGTTTTTGTTTTGTTTTGTTTTGTTTTCCTACTTTGTCTCCAGGTGCAGCACACTGTCTTCCAGGATTTATCCCACTCATGTCTTCTGCCTTTTCAAAATTCCAGGCTTTACCTCTGACTTCGGCTCAGGTCATGATCTCAGGGTCCTGGATCAGGCTCTCTGCTCAGCAGGAAGCCTGCTTCCTCCTCTCTGCCTGCCTCTCTGACTATGTGTGACCTCTCTCTCTGTCAAATAAATAAAAAAAAAATCTTTAAAATTCCAGGCCTTAGAAAAGTGTTGTTGGAAGGGCTTCTGCTGGTCTTCACTGGGTGGGTCCCAGTATATCAGGACTGAGGAAAAGTTGATCAAGAAGGGCAATCCCACTGGAGTACATGGGCATGAGATTTGATGTAAGCAAGTTAGACAGCCTATGTCCAAGCTGTGTTGATTACTACAGGTGGTTCTCTGTTTATGCTGAGGGTCAAAGGAGGAAAATGGCACCATCCAGCTCCTTTGTTCCCAGAGAGGAATATCTGTGACAGCTGACTCTCAGGGATGTGCTCTGGGACTAATGAATATTTTACCCTCTCTGTGTCCCAGGTGTTCAGATCACTGTTTTCATGCTGTCTGCTCCGGTGTTGTTTGCCTGCTTCCTCTCCAAGAGTAGGGCACTACCCTATGAGTTCTATCCTAGCTAGCCTACCCACCTTTAAAACTCTGGTCTTTAAGCCCTTCTGGTTGCCAGAACTCACAAAATTCAGCCCCTCTCATTTTTTCCAGTCGCTAGTTTTGGGGAAACATTCTCCTTGTGCATTCCCTTGTAGGTTCCTCTCTCTCACCCTTCTCCTTTACCACAGTTCTCTCCCCACCATAACACCCTGATCCTCTTCTCCCCCAAATAGGTTTCTGCACTCCCTAACTTCTTTGATGTGGCCCCTTCTCTCCTTTAAGTTGTGAATTCTTTCTGTCAGTCTTTAGATCCATTTCTAGAGTATGTAGGATGGTTTGACAGTTATCTAGTTGTGTTCATGTGACCTGAGGAGGCTAGGACTTTCTTACTCTATTGGTATCTTCTCTCTCTTTAGTCTATTCACTTTAAAAAATATATTTTATTTATTTATTTGAGAGAGAGAGAGAGAGAGAGAGATAGAGCATGAGCTGAGACAGGGGCAGAGGAAGAGGGAGAAACAGACTCCCTGCTCAGCATGGAGCATGACTCAGGCTAGATCCCAGAACCCTGGGATCATGAACTGAGCCTAAGACAGATGGTTAACCAACGGAGCTACTCTTGTGACATATCTTGTGCACTTTTAAAGTATAAGTCACATATACTTCACAACAAGCCTGAGATAAGAGCACTATTTTGCCTTAAATTCCTGTTTTCTGTGACCATAAACTTTTGTATGCATTCTTCCAGACTCAATGTTCTTAGCATCTGAAACTGATACTAGTTCTTCTGTACTAATACCAAAACCACTATGTACCTCATTAGCAGTTGGTCTAGTTTGAAGCCTTTTCTGCTATTGGCCTGGCCAAAGTCATTCATTCAATCAAAGCATGGATAGCTATCCTCTGACATATGGCCATATTCTCTTTGTGGTCATTTTGGAATGATAACATAAACACTGGTTTGAGATCTTTGATTAGATCAACTGGGATTTAAATCTTATCTCCAATTTATTTATTTTCAGAAAAACAGTATTCATTATTTTTTCATCACACCCAGTGCTCCATGCAAGCCGTGCCCTCCATAATACCCACCACCTGGTACCCCAACCTCCCACACCCCCGCCACTTCAAACCCCTCAGATTGTTTTTCAGAGCCCCGCAGCCTTCAGAAGTCTATTCCTTAAATCTTGTCTCCTCTATGTACAATGGGTAGACAATGAGGCAATGTGTGTTTTGCACTGGGGGTACCATAATACACATGATACTTAATACATAATACATAATACATAATACAAGTGATAATTAAAAATTAAGAGTACTAAAAAAAATCTTATCTCCAGAATTTCTAGCTTTTTAATCTTATACTCAGTTTTTAATCTGTAAAATGGAATTAGTAACAGTAATTATCTTCATTGGTATATTATAAGAATGGCAATCATTTTACATGTATTTAGCATGCAATCTTAGCATGTAATGAGAGTTCAAAAACTGTGGATAATATTCATATCCATTGTTCGGTGTTCTTATTGAACACTGAACTTAACTGGATTGTCTTCTGTCTTTAATATTCCTGGTTTGAAAGTGAAGCTGTCTGTTTGAAAAGAGATACTTACTTAAAAAACAAATTAAAAAAATTTTCTTTTGAGAATTTCTTCTGTCAAAAAAATAAAATATTCTCTAAATAATAACCTCAGTCTCCACACATCAGTAATAATACAATTAGGAAAAAAAAGTTCAGTTATATTGCAGAGTTTATATATTTAAGACCTTGATATGATTTGGGGAAGAGCATTAAGATCATAAAAACAAAGTACAGAATTAATTAATGGGGTATTCAACTTGCTTCAGTGCCTTTGTCAAAAGAATCTAACTTTAAACAAAAATGGATGTGATAATAATTAACATTACAGACTAGAAATGAGAACATATGTTAAAAAGTTATCAATCAGAGACCTAAAAGGCATAACTTTATGTTATATGCTTTCAGGTTCCTGGTCTGGTTCAATATCTTTAGACTTTCCAGTGGAGTTTCTCTGTTTGGTAGTTTCCATATTTTTAAAAGATTTTTATTTATTTATTTATTTATCTGACAGAGAGAGAGATCACAAGCAGGCTGAGATGCAGGCAGAGAGAGGAGGAAGCAGGATCCCTGCTGAGCAGAAAACCTGATGCTGGGCTTGATCCCAGGATTCTGGGATCATGACCTGAGCCAAAGGCAGAGGCTTTAACCCACTGAGCTACCCATGTGTCCCTAGTTTCCATATTTTTAAATTCCTGATTAACACGTTTATAGTAACACATTTCTACCAAAAGCTTCTATATGTGAAAGTTATTTACTAAGTATAAAGAGACATGTGAAAAAATGCTTCATCTCAAGGAGCTTATCCTATAGAGCTATAAAAGATTTGTAAAAATATGAAAAACTAAAATAATACTAATAAAAGCAGAAATCTAAAAGAAGGTGAGTTGCTCTGAGGCAATATGATTAATCACATTCAATATCAGAATGAGTAATAAAGGAAATAGTTTTCAAAAAAGTTCAGAGGAGGCATGTGCATTTGGGCTAAAGTGACCAAGAAAAGCCTTTCTTCTGGGAGAAAGGATTGAAGCAACTTTTGGTGTATAAGTAGTATTTGGGCTGTCTGAAACATCTTTAAGTTATTCTAAAAATGTCCTATTTTGGTCTTAATATGAATGTCCTAAAAGGCTTTCAAAATTTCAGCTGAACAGAGCAGGATCAAAGAGCTAGAAACTGGAAGATGTATCTCTAACAAGTACAGTTTCTTGCTGTTCTTATTTAATAGCTGTTAGGAATTCTGTATTTTCAGTCCCCACATGTCTTGTCCTCATCCTCAGAATTTTTCTGGGGATTCTCATTTATGAAGAACAGCCCCACTTCTCAGTTCCCATAAAAATGTTTAGGCAAATAGTTGAAATTTACCCAGGCCTCAAGTCATACTGATAGGAAAATGAGAAATAGCCTTAACTGACAGGAATATTAATTCACAAAAGTAGTGGAAGAATGGCAAAATATATATAAAATATATGCTTATTTATTATTTTTGTCATTGCCAACAATACACAGCTTGCCATTGCCTTTGCCCTTTCAAGCCATTAATTTTGAGTTACCTGAGACAGATACAAATTGCTTTCCTTCTTCTTTTTGGGGGAGGTTCCAGACCTGTTTACAAGTCTGTAAATATGTGGTTACCTTGGTTTAACATGGGAGTACCCACGTTTGGGTGTTTGTGTCATAAAGATTAAAGCTATCTTGTACTTCTGATCAGTAGTTTATTCTGTTGGAAACCCTCAGAGGTGAAAATGCTTCTATTTGGGCAAAGCTCACATGGACCTATTCATTATCACTTTATGTTGAGAATAAATTAACATCCAAGCTGCCACTGGATTGAGCCCTGACAAATGAACAATTTCTGTTCCTATGAGTTGCCTGCTTGGCATGTGAAAATGAAACCAGTGAGTGGAAACAGTGCTTATTATGGGAAATTAAACTTCTTGAGAGCTTTGAGAATTGAGACCTTTAAGTTCCGTTTGAAATTTGGGGAGGGTTACATAGCCTTCTAAATAACTCAAAACTATAACAAGTTAGCCCACTCTGTGAGAGCTCACTCTCAAGCATTAGAATGACTTCAGATTTTCCATAAACTGTAAATGAAGATCTAATTTCCCATGAGTGACACAGTTGCCATTATAGAAAAATTAATATTATATCCTGTATGAGGTTGATTAATGATGCAGTCACCCTATACTCTAGGAAAAAAACAAAACAAAACAAAACATTGCATTAAAAAACTAATATTCAATTAAACATCTTAGTTTTCATGAAATTAACGGACATGAGATACTAATGACTAAATGCCTTATAGGATATATCCATTGCAATATAAGAACATTGTACAGTACCTTTTTATTTAAACAATTGATGTTGATGCTCAAACTGTGATTGACATGAGTAAAAAAGAAAAATCTACAAATAATGAATGTATATATGCGTGTGTTGTCTGTCATTCAATGAAGAGCTATTTGCTTGCAAAGAAAGGATTTTAATGATAATAATGAATCCATTTGTTGTATTTGGCCATAATTTAAAAAGTTGTTATTCTGAATCCAATAATGAGAAAAAAATATGTATTTTGACTTAATGAAAGACTGTCTTTGTTATAACTATACTTGAGAAATTATGAATTAGAACTATGCTTACTTGAAATGAAAACATAATTTTCAAGTAACAAAATATTGCTATTTTCCCACAAAATACCAAAGATATTTCATATGTATTCCTCTATGTATATTTATTTTCAACTTTTGTTAAACAAGTACTTTGTGTGTAAAAATAATGCAGGAATGTATGCATTGAGAGTGAAAAATATTGAAGTGCATATAATAAGAATTTGTCAGTAAAATTTATTTCACCAGAAAAAAATCAAGCAAAGCATTATTTAAAGATTTTTATATTGATCAACTTTAAGTCCTATTCTGTTTATATCTGTCAACCTCAAATCATATTCTCCTGTCTAGAATTGTTCAGTTTTGTCTCACCTTTGCACCTCATCAATGATATTTTTTCTGAATCCAAGATTAACTTTCCTTTTGATTCCTCAAATGAAACTGTAGTTATTATATAGTATTATAACCATTTCCTGAACTGAACAGTAGAAAATCATCAATAAGAGCATCATGTTATCTAACATCAGATATTGAAGCAGAAACAAAAAATTAGGGGGGCACTTAGAAAAATTTGAATGAGGTCTATGAATTAATATACTGTATCAATGTTAATATCCTGATTTCATTATTATAATTTGGTTATATAATATGTTAATTTGTGGAAAACCTGGGCAAATGTATATAGGAATTCTTTTGCAGCTTTTGTGTAAGTCTTAAATTTTTTCAAGTTCACAAGTAAAAAAAAATTGAAAAATAAAAACAAAAGTAAGGGGGCCTTTTTCATCAAACCTTCTTTTAGAGTCAGGGCCAGTGAATGAATGGAAGTTGTTAAGTTTCATTGCTAAGTTTTCAAAAGGCTTGGAAGCCCACATGATGACATCATTGTTCTTCTGTTTTACAGATTTCAGCTTATCTATAAACTAACACTTCACCTCTGTCTTATTGCTATGCAAAGCACTTTCTTCAAGAGAAGATACAAAACATGTATTTCCCAGTATTGGATGTACTGTGTAGAATGCTGATGTTCACTTAATATTTTAGGAAACAAGATGAAAAATAACCTCACCACTCATAGAGAGGGATAATATAGGACATCACTGTGCAAATCATATTGCCTCTTTTCATGTCAGATATGTCTTTTCATAATTTTCATTTCATGAGGAGTTAAGGTGCAGTTTGAAGGAAAAGTATGATAGGACTAGCAATCAACTAGTGAGAAAAGCCTCCTTTCAACATTTTAAAGTAAAAGTTGAAAAAAGTATGAATAAGTTAACCACATTCCCAGTGCTTTCATAAGAATGCAAGTGGCAAAAATATGCAAAAAGCAGAAATTGATTTTGGGGGGGGGTGAGAGATACTTTTATACCCATGTTGTGTGGTGACAGATGTAGATATACTAATGCACATAGCCTAATGTATAAACTAGTCAGATCACTATGTTGTACAACTGAAACTAATGTAACATTATGTGTCATTTGTACTCAATTTAAAACAAAAATTAAAAATGAGATACTGCTTGGGATCTTGGGAAGTTGCCAGAGTAGGAGAACTTTGAGCTTTCTTGTCCCACATTTTCAACTAGTTATCTTCCACATTAAAGTCAATAAACCAGAGAGCAATCCAAAGACTGGAAGAACAAACTCCATGACTAAATATAGAGAAGAAGCTGCAGCTGAAAGTTTCAGAAGGTCAGAAAGGCAAGGTGAGGCTGCCCACATGAGGGGGGGATGTGTGTGTGTGGAGAAGGCAGATAAATGGGACTTCCCACTGGGAAAATTAATCCCCATAACAGATAGCTTTAAAAACCAAAGGAGCTGTATTCTGTGAGTTTATAAAATCATCGGAACTTGGAGCCTAGAGCTTTAAAAATCTGCTGTCTCAGCACTGGTTGAGCAAGGAGGTTGAGTAATATCTGGGTCATGGTACTTATAGACAGCAGCCTGCAGAGAGAGGCAACAGCAACAAAATGGCAGTTTGCCATTTGTAACTACATGGGTGGAGATAGAAAGTGTTATTTTAACAAAATAAATAAGCCAGAGAAGGACAAATGCCATATGATTTCACTCATATGTAGAATTAAAAATAAATAAATAAATAACCAAAATGAACAATTGAAAAGAGAGAGAGAGAGAGAGAGAGAGAGAGGCAAACCAAGAAAGAGACTCTTAACTACAGAGAACAAACTAATGGTTACCAGGGGGGAAGTGGGGAGAGGATGGGGGAAATAGCTGATAGGGATTAAGGAGTGTATTTGTCATAATGAACACTAGGTGATTAACATAAAGAAGTTAAAAAAATAAAAAAAAAAATAAAAATGGCAGTTTGCACAAGAAAGAACCAGAAGGAAAAACTGTTCCTACTGATTTCAGAGTGTGTTGGTAACTTCTCCCAAACTGAGGAGCTGGCAGGTGACATTTTCCTCCTTGCCACCCAGTATAAACACAGAGCCACCTGAAAGAGGTCTGGCTGCATAGACACTTGCTGCTTGATCCTCTGGCAGTACACCGTGTCCATAAATTCTCTTGAGGACTATCCTACTCCAAGTTTGCTGTCCTCAGCTCTGGCATGAGGGCAAATTTTGTTAAAGCCACACATGCACCTTTATCTGTTGCCAGGTGCACAGCTGCCTCAGAACACCACCATGTCCAGCCACTCATCCCCAACTGATATCACAAGCCACACCCAGATGTGTACCCCCAGCACCACCACCATGCCATCCTCACCCACTGCAACATTTCAGGGAATCCAGAACAGAAGGAGAAGTCCAGTGAAAATTTTGCTAATACCACCACCCAGTTCCTAAGCTCCCTAGTGTGCATACCTCCTCAGATGTGACATGACTGGACACCAGTAACACCACAGAGAGTAAGCGTAGCCCACAAAAGTCAGTGAAGAGGTTTACATTGGAAGAAGAAGTGATTCAAACACATTAGCAAGGCATAAGTAACCCATGTAAGATACCCTCTTGAAGTGCCAGGTCCTGGTGAGCAAGGGACACTGCATTGTAGGATGCCCCAGGACCTCTTATTCATGAAGTCACTATGTTCAAGAACAGAAAACACAGAAGACTTTATTAAAACAGAGAAGCAGACACATAGAGGCAAACAAAGTGAGACAGAGGAATTTATCCCAAATGAAGGACTAGAAGAATTCAGACAATCATAGATTTAAGAAAATGGATAAAGAAACATACCTGATAGAGAATTTAAAACAATCATCATAAGGATACTCTCCAGACTTGAGAAAAGAGTAGAAGACATGAATAAGACCCTAACACAGAGATAAAGAGCTCAGTAAGTGAAATGATAAATATATTTGATGGAGTGAATATCAGGATGAAAGAATCAAGTAATGAATTAATGACCTACAAGAAAGAGTAATGTAAAGTAATGAAGCTGAACAAAAAAGGAAGAAAAAGAACGAGTTACACAAAACCTGAATAGAACTAGGGAATTCAGTGACTCCATAAAATATAATAACCTTCATATATGAGTACAGAAGAAGAGAGAGAAAAAGGGACAGAAAATTTATTTGGAGAAATAAATGAAAACTTCCTTAATCTTGGGAAAGAAAATTTGCCAATTCCAGTGGCAAAGAGAACTCCTGTCAAAATCAACAAGGTTAGACCCACACCAATACATATTGTAAATAAATTTGAAAAAGTACAGTAAAAAAGAAAAAAAAGTCTTAAAAACAACAAGACAAAACTAGTCATGAAATCACAGGGGGGAAAATCCATAAAGATAACAGAAGATTTTTCAACAAAAACTTTGTATGCCAGAAAAGAATGGCATGAAATACACAAAGTTCTAAATGGAAATAAAATCTTCAGCCAAGACTATTCTATACAGAAAGGCTATTATTCAGAATAGAAGGAGAAATAAGTTTCCCAGACCAACAAAAACTAAAGGAATTTGTGACCACTAATACGACCTTGCAAGAAATATTGAAAGGGTCTCTGAGTGGAAAGGAAACACCAAAATAATTAAGATAGGAAACAGAAACACATTAAAATTCAATATTTCTGTAAAAAAATCAAACAGCTTCAAAAAAGGATATAAAATAGAATAGCATATACTGAAAATGTGGGGGAGGAGAGAAGAAAAGAATGGGTTCAAACTTAAATGACCATCAACTTAATATAGACTGGTAAATGCAGAAGAGGTTTATTACAAACCTAATGATACCCATGCATAAAAAATAATACCACTAATAAACATGCAAAGAATAAAACGTAAGAAATCTAAACATATTGCTAAGGAAAATCAGCAAAACATGAACAAGAGAAGGACAAGAAAGGATCAGAGAAAATCTTCGGAAACAACCACAAAACAAATGATGAAATTGCAAAAATACAAATCTATCAATAATTATTTTGAATGTAAATCAACTAAAGGATCCAATCTAAAGACAAACAGTGACAAGAGTAGATTGAAAAAAAAAAGATAAACAAAAACAAAACTAACAGAAAAATTAGACCAATCTGTATGATGCTTACAATGTCCTCATTTTAGACCTAAAGACACCTGCAGATTGAAAGTCAGGTGATGAAGAAACATCTACTGTGCAAATGGGTGTGAAAAGAAAGTTGGAGTAGCCATACTTATTTCAGACAAAATAGACTTTAAAACAAAGATTGTCAAGAGGCAAGGTAGAACTCTATATAATAATGAAGGGGACAATCCAACAAGAAGATATGACAGTTGTAAATCTGTATGTACCCAAGATAGGAGCACCCAAATACAGAAAAAATGTTAATGATAAACATAAAGGAACTAAACAGCAATAATACAATAATAGTAGAGGGATTTATTTATTTTTTTTAAAGATTTTATTTATTTATTTGACAGACAGAGATCACAAGTAGGCAGAGAAGCAGGCAGAGGGAGAGGAGGAAGCAGGCTCCCTGCTGAGTAGAGAGCCCGATGTGGGGCTCGATCCCAGGACCCTGGGATCATGACCCGAGCTGAAGGCAGAGGCTTTAACCCACTGAGCCACCCAGGCGCCCCAATAGTAGAGGGATTTAAAACCCTACTTACATCAATGGGTAGATCAACCAAACAAAAAATCAAGGAAACAGTGCCTTTGAAAGACACACTGGACCAGATGGACTTAACATATATATTAAGAACATATATCCTATATATATCCATCCTATAATAGCAGAATACACAGTTTTTTTTCAAGTGCACACAGAATATTCTCAAAAATAGGTCACATATCAAACCACAAAATAAGCCTAAACAAGTTTAAGGAAATCAAAATAATACCATGCATCTTTTTTGTCATAACACTATGAAACTAGAAGTCAAACATGAGAAAAAATATGAAAAGACCACAAACACATGGAGGTTAAACAACCCACTACTAAACAATGAATGGGTCAAAAAGACATAAAAAAAGACATGAAGACTTAAAAGACATAAAAAAATAGAATACATCAGTGCAACTGGGAGCTTGTTCTTTGAAAAAAAAATCAGTAAAATTCATCAAACTCTAGCCACACTTATCAAGAAAAAAAAATGGTAAATGAGTCAAGTAAATAAAATTAAAAGTGAGAGGGAGTAACAACCAACACCACAGATATACAAAAATTGTAAGAGAATACTATGAAAAACAACATGCCAACAAATTGGACAGCCTGAAATAAATGGATACATGTCTAGAAACATATAAACTACCGAAGCCAAAGCTGAAAACCTGCAAAGAAATTGAGTTAATAATCAAAGTATTCCCAACAAATAAGAGTCCAGGACCAGATAGCTTCATGGGTAAATTCTACCTAACATTTAAAGAAGAATTAAAATCTATTCTTCTTAAACTATTCCAAAAAAATAGAAGAGGAAGGCACCATAAGCAAGTGAGCTTAATTCCTGGGATTCAAGGATGGCTCAATATTTGCAATCAATTAATGTGATACATGACCTAAATAAAAAAAAAGATAAGAACTATGTGATCTGTTCCATAGATGGAGAAAAAGCCTTTGACAAAGTACATCCATTCATGGTAAAAACAAACAAACAAACAAACAAACAAAAAACCCCCCCAAACAAACAAACAAACAAAAAACAAAAACACAAACAAAAAACAAAAAACCCTCAACAAAATAGTTTTTGAGGAAATATATCTTAACATAATAAAGGCTATCTATGAAAAACCCCATCATCCTTACCTCAGAAACGAGGTAAGGGTATCCACTCTCACCACTTTTATTCAGCATACTACTGGAAGTTCTAGACACAACAATCAGAAAACAAAGAGAAATAAATGGCATTCAAATTGGTAAGGAAGAAAGAAAACTTAACTATTTGCCAATCTATTTGCCAATGACATGCTATATATAGAAAACCTTTAAGACTCCACCAAAAAGCTGCTAGAACTGATAAATAAATTCAATAAGGCCACACAATACAATATCAATTTATAGAAATCTGTTGCAACTCTGTACACCAGTAATGAAGCAGCAGAAAGAGAAATAAGGAAAATAATTCATGGTTCCAAGAGGGTTGGTAGCATCAGACTAAGAGAACCCTTGGCTCCTTTCATTCCATGAAAACAGCTAAATGACTATAAAATCATTCTAAATACCTCAAAATTTGACCTGGAGTTTGATGATTGAAATTCCACAAATAAAGTGAAGAAGGGAATTATCCAGAGCATGCCCAGGCTGGCAGGCCCCAGGAGATGAAAATTTACTAACAATAGCTAGATAACCAGAAGCCCCACTGGGAGTAAGAGATAACCAGCCTTTTTTGCTTCTGTAAACAGGTTTCCCACCACAAGCTCCCTGTCCACTCTAACCACTGTTCCTGCCTAAAGCATTACCCCCCAACCCCAGTTTAAATCCACTGACCAGTTGTCAGCATAGCCCTTGGATCCAGACCTCCTGCACTCCCCTATTAAGTGCTCTATAACCCTGCTTCCCCCTGGCACATAATTTCAAGCACGAGCTTGTCGGGTCCACCAGCATAAAATAAACCCAAGTTCTGTTACTTCTTTGAGTGCCACTTAGTTTCTCGCTAGTCTGATTATTTTCCACAACAAAAGGAGAGGCTACATCCAAGAAGGGAGGAACAGCAGACACACAGTTTATGGAAGAAATGGATCTCTTGCACAGCATAGGCAATGGGGCTATGGTTGCAGAGACGAGCAAGAGAGAGAGAGCAGAGCCCAAAGGGGAATATAGGAGAAATTTTCCCCAAAGCAACTGGCTTAGAAAATGAGAGGGACTGATTATCCAAATTCTTAATGCCAGCAAGGCTTAAAGCCCTGAGTTACAAAGGTCAGAGGGCTTGGCTGGAAAAGAGTCCTGAGGGCACTGCCCTGCTCTGGAAGAAAAAACCTAGGGACAGAGGAGGGAAATGGAAATCTTTTTTTTTTTTTTTTCTTTAAAGATTTTATTTATTTATTTGAGAAAGAGTGAGAAAGATAGCACAAGCAGGGGGAGTGCCAGGCTGAGGGAGGAGTGGTCTCCCTGCTGAGCAAGGGATACTGGAATCATGACCTGAGCCAAAGGCAGCCACTTAACTGACTGAGACACCCAGTTACCCCAGGAAGCAGTTTTAAAGAATGCCTGGAACACAAAACACAGTGTATTTGTTCTTCTCAGAGCCCATTCCTGAGAGACAGTACTCACAGATTTTCCTTTCTGGGAGTAAAGGACCTGGTTGGCAGCATTTCCCTCCCCCAACCCTCAGCATAAACACAGAAGCATCTGAAGAAAGTAGTGGAGTTTAGACACTGGCTGTCTAAGTTGCTTATATCAAGTCTCAAACACTTGCACTCTGGTGGGATTGCCCTTTTCAGCCAAATTTGCCTCAGTCCCAGCATGATGGGCCCCTCCTCCATAAGAACAGCAAAAGCCTATACCACATCTCTAAAGCATGGAGTTTTAATGGTCTGCAGGCTTGGTTGGGATAGAGACTAGAGGGCACTGCATTGGTCCTGGAGAGAAGGCAGGGAAATAAAAACCCTAGTGCAGAGAGCTTGGAAACAGCAATTTGAAAAATGCCTGGGGCACTCAGTGGGGAGGGTATTCACCCTTCTTGGAGAATGTAACTGAGAGGCAGCTTTCATGGAGATGCCTCTCCAGGAACAGAGGAGCTGGCTCTGGCCCTTTCCCTCTGGTGGCCCTCAGCATAAACACAGAACCAACTGCAGGAATCAGTATGCTGCTGACACTGACTGTCTAACATGCTTATAGGACTCACAAACTTGCATTCTGGTGGGAGTGTCCCACTCAGGCAAACTTGTCTCAAAACCAGCACACATGGCCTTCCCCTAAAGACCAGCATAAACCCATGCCCACACCACGTCTCCAGATCAGAGAGTACCATAGGGATTCAATTCTAGTGGATATGGTGTCAGATCTCATTTCACAATTAGAACAGAACACACCTAGTTAAAACTTGCCACATTCAAGACAGAGATGAAACAGTGCCCACTGCAGGCAAGGAAAACCTCTGCAGTCGACTGGCCTGAAGGGCAGAACAGCCAAAACACAGAGACAGAATACCTGTAGCACACACCAGAGACAGTCACTGAAGTGCCAGGTTCTGGGCAGTACATGAATTCTTTTTCGTAAGGCTATTACATTCAGGACCAGGAGACAGAACTAAGTTTGCCAACATCCATGAGAAGGCAGAGACATAGAAAAAATACCAAAATGGAGGAATTTATTCCAAATGAAAGAACAAGACAAGACCAGAACCAGACATCTAAGTAAAACAGATATAAATAAGATGCCTGATAGAGAACTTAAAGGAACAATCATAGGGATACTCACTTGGATTGAGCAAATAAAAGACATAAGTGAGGCCCTTACTTCAAAGATAAGAGTTAAAATCAGTCAGAGATGAAGAATGCAACAGATGTGATTGGGAAAATGTTTGATGCAATAAACAGTAGTTTGAAAAAGCAGAGGGATGAATTAGGGACATAGAAGAAAAAAATAATGGAAAGTAATGAAGATGACTAAAAGAGAAAAGAGGCACTACGGAGCAAGAGAGTAGATTTTGGGAACTTAGTGACTCCATCAAATGTAATAATAGGAATTAGAGAAGAAGATACAGAAAAAGGGGAGAAAGTTTATTTGAGGAAATAATAGATGAAAATGTTCCTAATCTGAAGAAGGAAAGAGACATTCAATCTAGAAGGCACAGAGAAATCGCATCAAAATCAACAAAAGCAGCCCAACACCAAGACATAGTCTCAATAAATTTGTGAAATATAAAAAAAAAGAAAAAAAATGTTAAAAGCACAAACACAGAATTCCTTAGCTTATATGAAAAGGTGCATAAGCCTAACTGATTTCTCAACAGAAATGAAGTAAGCCAGAAGAGAATGGAATGGTGTATTCAATGTGCTGAATGGGAAAAACTCTGTAGTCAAGAAAACTCGTCCAACAAGGGTATCATCCAGAATAGTAGGAGAGACAGTGTTTCCCAGAAAAACAAAAACTAAAGGATTTGTGACCAAAAACATAGCCTTGCAAGAAATATTATAAGGGACTGTATGAATGGAAAGGGAAGACAAAAAGTGACAAAGAAAAGAAAGGAACAGAGAAAATCTCCAGAAACAACAAGAAACTAATAAAATGGCAATAAATACATAACTTTGTAAAATTACTTTGCATGCATATAGACTACATTCTCCAATCAAAAGGCTTAGGGTAAGAGGAGCTAAGACAGAAGCATCGTAGAAGGACCCCAGGCACCTCTCATCACTGGAACACAACCAGAAAACTGTCAAATCATTCTGAATACCAAACAAATTGACCTGAGAACTGATAGGGCAAGCTCCACAATTAGAGGAAGAGAAGCAGGCACATTGAGGAAAATAGAAAGTGGGGAAACCCCCCTCAGGGGCAAAAAGAGATACCTAGCACCATTTCTCTCCCCCACCCCTCAGCATAAGCACATAAGCACCAACCCATGTGGCCCCTCCTGGCTTTAAAAGTAAAAAGGGCAGGCACATGAAAAAATGTTCATCATCATTAGCCCTCAGGGAGATTCAAATTAAAACCACATTGAGATATCACCTTACACCAGTTAGAATGGCCAAAATTAACAAAACAGGAAACAACATGTGTTGGAGAGGATGTGGAGAAAGGGGAACCCTCTTACATTGTTGGTGGGAATGCAAGTTGGTGCAGCCACTTTGGAGAACAGGGTGGAGATTCCTCAAGAAATTAAAAATAGAGCTTCCCTATGACCCTGCAATTGCACTACTGGGTATTTACCTTAAAGATACAGATGTCGTGAAAAGAAGGGCCATCTGTACCCCAATGTTTATAGCAGCAATGGCCATGGTCGCCAAACTATGGAAAGAACAAAGATGCCCTTCAACGGACAAATGGATAAGGAAGATGTGGTCCATATACACTATGGAGTATTATGCCTCCATCAGAAAGGATGAATACCCAACTTTTGTAGCAACATGGACGGGACTGGAAGAGATTATGCTGAATGAAATAAGTCAAGCAGAGAGAGTCAATTATCATATGGTTTCACTTATTTGTAGAGCATAACAAATATCATGGAGGACAAGGGGTGTTAGAGAGGAGAAGGGAGTTGGGGTAAATTGGAAGGGGAGGTGAACCATGAGAGACTATGGACTCTGAAAAACAATCTGAGGGGTTTGAAGTGGCGGGGGTGTGGGAGGTTGGGGTACCAGGTGGTGGGTATTTCCTACCCAACACGGTAGGAAAATAGTATTTTGAGCTCGAGGCATTGCCTCATGGCTTCTTTATTTTGTACACATAACTCTCTTTCTCTTTTTATTCTTTCTCTTATGCTTCTTCTGTTTTTTTTTTCTTTTTACCCTTTTCTCATTTCAACTAATTGTTTAATGTATCAACTTTTATTTCATAGTAGCTTTTTAACTTGTACATTTTCACACACATATACTTTTTATAGATATATGCATCATTGTAGTCCCTGATTCTCTATTCAATAGTACCTTTATATATATACAAGTTTTACTTTCCCTGTTATTTTGGTAACTAAGGTCCTCTAACAGGCAGAACAAAATACACCCAGGAACAACTGAAACATCCTATTTTGTCCACACTGAGAGATTGTACTCCCTTCCCCTCACCTCCTCTTTTCAAATTTTTAATTATTTTTAATTTTTTAAAAATTATATACATTTTATGCTCATGTTTCATTTTGGCTTTATTTTTTCAGTTGTGGTTTCCAACTGCTCTGGATTTTCCTAGGGTGCATCTTGCTTGGGTTGTGCTTGATATTTTAGACTCTGCACATTCCCTCAACCATCCCTCAGCAGAATGACTAGGAGGAGAAACTCCCAATGAAAAGAACCAGGAAAAAAGGCCTCTGCCATAGACTTAATTGTGGATATAAGCAAGATGTCAGAGATAGACTTCAGGATAGCAATCAAGAAGTCAATAGCTAGGCTTGAAAAAAACAATTAGCAATAATGTAGAACCTCTAAGAGCAGAAATGAGATCTAATCGGCCAAACTCAAAGATGCTATGAATGAGATTCAGTCCAAATTGAATATTCTAACTGCCAGGATAAATAGTGCAGAAAACTGAACCAATGATCTAGAAGATAAGCTGAAAGAAAGGAAGGAAGGCAAGGAAGATAGGTATAGACAGCTAGAAGCCCATGTGAACAGACTTAGAGAGATCAATGATGCCATTAAACCTCCCAGTGTCAGGGATATTGGGATACCTGAGGGGATGGAGAGAGAGGGCTAGAAAGAATATTTGAGGAAATCATAGATAAGAACTTCCCTAATCTGGGGAAGGATACAAACATGCATGTCCTAGAGGCAGTGAGGATCCATCCCAAGATCAATAAAAATAGACAAACACCCTGACATATAATAATAATAATTGCAAATCTTAAAGCCAAGGAAGCTATCGTGAGAGCAGCTGGGGGAAGAGATTTCTTATGTTCAGAGGAAGAAATGTAGGAAGAACATCAGACCTATCCACAGAGATCTGGCAAGCCAGATAGGGCTGGCAAGACATAATAAGGGTACTAAATGAGAAGAACATGCAGCCAAAAATACTTTATCCACCAAAGTTGTCATTAAGAATGGATGGAGATACAAGGAGCTTCCAACACTGGCAGAAACTGAAAGAATATGTGACCACAAAGTCAGCCTTGCAAGAAATATTATGGGGGATTCTATAAAAGAAGAAAGACCCCAAAAGTAATATAGACCAAATTTTATAGACAATGAAGAGAAACAGGGACTTTACAAGCAATGTAATGGCACTAAATTTGTGTCTTTCAAAAGTCACTCTCAATGTGAATGGCCAAATGCTCCCATGAAATGACACAAGGTTGCAGATTTTATAAAAAGACAAGAACCATCCATATGCTGAATCCAAGAGATTCATTTTGAACATAGAGACACTTAAAGATTGAAAGTGAGGGGATGGAGAACCATAATTCATACCAATGGACCTCAAAAGAAAGCTGGGGTAGCAATTCTCACATAAAACAAAATGGATTCTAAACCAAAGACTGTAGTAAGAGATGTGGAGGGACACTATATCATACTTAAAGTGTCTATCCAACAAGAAAATATATCAATTGTAAATATCTATGCCCCCAACATGGGAACAGGAACTATATAAGCCAACAGTTAGCCAAAATAAAGAATCATGTTGATGATAATACATTAATAGTAAGAATCGTCAACATGCCACTCTCAGCAATAGACCAATCATCAAAGCAGAAGATCAACAAAGAAAGAGCTTTGAGTGACACATTGGACCAGATGTACTTCATACATGTATACAGAAATTTCCACCCTGAAACAGCGGAATACTCATTCTTCTCAAGTGTACAAGAAACTTTCTCCAGAATAGACTACATACAGGCTCACAAATCAGGACTCAACTGATACCAAAAGACTGAGATTATTCCCTGCATATGCTCAGACCACAATGCTTTGAAACTGGAATTCAATCATGAGAAGAAACTTGGAAGGAATTCAAAGCCTTGGAAGTTAAAGAGCATCCTGCTAAAGAATGATTGGGTCAACAAGAATATTAATGAAGAACTTAAACAATTCATGCAAACCGATGAGAATGAAAACATATCTGTCCAAAACCTATAGGATACTGCAAAGGCAGTCCTAATGGGGAAAATATATAGTCATTCAAGTATCTCTCAAAAAAGAAGTAGGAAAATCCCTAATGCACATGTGAACCTTACACTTAAAAGAGATGGAGAAAGAAGAGCACATAAAACATAAATGAAGCAGGAGAAGAGAAATACTAAAGATTAGAACAGTGACCAATGAAATAGAAAACAAAAACAGTAGAACGGATTGATGAAACTAGAATCAGGTCCTTTGAAAGAATTAGTAAGATCAATAAACCTCTGGCCAGACTTAATCATAAGAAAAGAGAAAGGAAAAAAAATAAAAATTAAAAAAAAGAGAAAGGAACCAAATTAGTGAAATCATGTAAGAAAAGGGAAAGAGAAAATTAATATTGAGGAAATAGAAATAATTATTAAAAAATTTTACCAGCAACTATATGTCAAAAATTGAGCAACCTGGAAGAAATAGATGCCTTCCTGGAACCTTGTGATCTACCAAGATCATAAGAGGTGAGGGGTGGGGATATGGGTAGCTGGGTGAAGTGTATTAATGAGAGCATGTGCTGTGATGAGCACTGGGTGTTATATGCAACTAATGAACACTATCTAAACACTAAAAATAAAAACAGATACATGAAATGTTACAAATTCTAAGATGAGAGGTAAATGTAGAAAAGGATGTAGAAGAGGTTACAGAAGACACAAACCATGGGCTTACTGTGTGCCAGGCTCTGCATTGGCCTCTGGGTCCAAAAATATATCAAAGAATGTTTTCAAAATATAACACATTACAACAGGCCCAAAGGTGTGCATGCACGTTTGATACTACTTGAAATAAGAGAACTGTTAACTGGAAACTCAAATGCCTTTTTGTTACATATCAATTTTATTATAGTGGGATTTACTCTGAATCCTCTTAGAACTGATACGCTTGGGTTGCAAAGAGTCTACTAAAATAAGTGCATATATTTAATGTCCATTTCATTGTATTGCAAACACACAAGATATTTGCACTGACTCCCTTGATAAGTAAATACTCTTTTTTTTCCAATTTATTTATTTTCAGAAAAACAGTATTCATTATTTTTTTCACCACACCCAGTGCTCCATGCAAGCCGTGCCCTCTATAATACCCACCACCTGGTACCCCAACCTCCCACCCCCCCACCACTTCAAACCCCTCAGATTGTTTTTCAGAGTCCATAGTCTCTCATGGTTCACCTCCCCTTCCAATTTACCCCAAAGCTAAGATCAAGTGTAGTATCTGTTCTTATCAGTTTAATAAATAATCTTTTTTAAAGATTTTATTTATTTATTTGACAGACAGAGATCACAAGTAGGCAGAGGAGGCAGGTAGAGAGAGGGTGGAGCAGGCTCCCTGCTGAGCAGAAAGCCCAATGCGGGGCCCCGATAAATAATCTTTTTTAAAAAGTCACTTTGGGGCACCTGGGTGGCTCAGTGGGTTAAAGCCTCTGCCTTCAGCTCAGGTTATGATCCCAGGATCCTGGGATCCAGCCCCACATCAGGCTCTCTGCTCAGCAGAAAGCCCGCTTCCCTTCCTTTTTCTCTCTGCCTGCCCCTCTGCCTACTTGTGATCTCTGTCTGTCAAATAAATAAATAAAATCTTTAAAAAAAATAAAACAAATCACTTTGAATTCTTTATCAGGAATACTGCTTATCTACATTCATTTAGCTCTTCTGTTAAGGTTTTGTCCTGTTCTTTCATATACGATATGTTCCTCTCTTTCCTTATTTTACCTAACTCACTGTGTTATTTTTCAAGTTTTTTTTTTAATTCCAGTTAGTTAACATACAGTCCAGTACTAGTTTCAGGTGTAGGATTTAGTAATTTCTTAACCATATACAGCACCCAGTGTTCAAAACAGCAAGCAGCCTCCTTGATATCCATGACCTATTTTTTTCTCCCGAGTTTTTTTTTTTTAATTCCAGTAGTTAACATACAGTGTAATATTCATTTCAGGTGTTGGATTTAGTGATTCATTACTACCATACAACAGCCAGTCCTCATCATAACAAGTGCCTTCCTTAATACCCATCACCCATTTAACCCATTCCCCTGCCCACCTTCCCTCCAGCATCCCTCAGTTTGTTTTCTACAGTTAAGTCTGTTTTATGTTTTGCCTTTCTCTTTTTTCTCTTATGTTCATCTGTTACATTTCTTAAATTACACATATGAGTGAAATCATATGGTATTTGTCTTTCTCTGACTGACTTATTTTGCTTAGTTTAATACACTCTAGTTCCACCCACCTCATTGTAAATGGCAAGATTTCATTATTTTTATGGTCTAATAATACTACATATATATATATATATATACATATACATACATATATACATATATATGTGTGTGTGTTTATGTACTACAACTTCTTTATCTATTCATCAGTCAATGGACATTTGGGTTCTTTCCATAAGTTTGCTGTTGTTGATAAAGCTGCTGTAAACATTGAGGTTCATGTATCCCTTTGAATCAGTATTTTTTTATCCTTCAGGTAAATACCTAGTAGTACAATTGTTGGGTCTATGGTAGTTCTAGTTTTAGCTTTTTGGGAAGCCTCTAAATTGCTTTCCCCAGTGTCTTTACCAATTTGCATTTCCACCAACAGTGTAAGAGAGTTCCCCTCTCTCTGCCTCCTTGCCAACATCTGTTGCTTCCTGTGTTGTTTATTTCAGCTGTTCTGACAGGTATGAGGTGGTATCTCATCATGGTTTTGGTTTATATTTTCCAGATGACGAATGATGTTGAACATCTTTTCATGTGTCTGTTACTCATCTGTTTATCTTGTCTTTGAAAAAAATGTTTATTCATGTCTTCTGCCCACTTTTAAAATGGATTATTATTTTCGAGGTGTTTTAACTCTCTGTTTTTATATCTCTATATTAGGAAAGTCATCTGCATCTCCTAATCTTGAAAGTAGAGGTCTAATGAAGAAGACATTTTCTGTTGCCATGTGGCTTAATGCCCCCCTGTTAACCAGAGCTGGAAGCTTCTGTGGTGTTACAGATTTGGGCTGTGTTCAGCCTTATCTTGTAACATAGAAACATTTGCCTTTAGTCCACTTTATTTCAATGGCCCACTTTTCCTGTTGTGGATGTTTTTGGCAGGGTTTGTTCTTTTTGCTGTTGTGGGTGCTATCTGGGGATGCTGCTGGCTTGTAGTCAGGCAATATCAACAGTCAGACTAGATACCTTCATGTCCATCTACAGCTGCTTCAGTTGAACTGAACTAGCATCTTGGGATGCTCCCTAAGAGGTTTTAATTGGTTAGCTGAGTTGGTACTCAGACCAGATATCTATCTTCCCTCAATCTCTCTAATGGGACTGTGGTTGCACTGAATTATAGGGCCCTTACTCTGTTCTGTTCACTGAGATGTTTTTATGGGTGGGAGGGTGGGTCAGTCAGTCATACCAGTTTCTTACTCCTAGTACATCTAATTGGCAGAGTTCTCTTTCTGCACAGCCAGATATGAGATTCAGCTTCTGGGACTGTGGGCACATTGGTATGTGTGGCTATCTTCCCCTCTACCTTGGGTGGGAGTCATTTCGGAATGGTGCCAGTCCCTGCTGGGTTTGTTTGCAATGTGTGTCAGGGCAGGGGCTTTTTTGGAGGCATCCTTGATGCATGGAGTGGGTTGGATGGGGTGGGGTCAATAGCAGAAGATGGGGGCAAGTCACTGGCTGATAGCAAGATAAGAAGTGTGTTTTCATTGGTTGTGGTTTTGTCTATCTAAGCCGCGGAGTGGTGGGGAAAGAAATTGTACTTACCAGCTCTTTTGTTCTTGAAAAAGTCTTCTAAAGATCCCTGCCCCTCTAGCACGCATTCTGAGATTAGTAAGTGCATTTATTTCATGTGTTCCTCAGGTGATTTTCAAATTGCTGTTTCTATGTTGTGTCCCTGGTCTGTCTGTGCAGGATTATTTGTTATACTAGATCTTTAAGAGTGGAGACTCTTCCTATTGCCCTCTGGCTTTCCTGGATTAGTCCACTGATTTTTAAAGTACCCAAAGTTAACCCCTATTGGTTTACAAAGTTAATGTTTTGGAGACTTGCCTTCCCCATGCAGGTCTCGCATGCCTGAGGTGCCTGGTGTGGGGTCTAATCCTTTGGCTGCTCCATTTTTGTGGTGTTCATCCCATTTATAGTTAGTCTTGCTGGGAGTTTGGTTCCTAACTGTGTCTTCACCCCCTTACTTCTTTCAGCCTTGCCTCCTCACTATAATTAATTGTGGAAAGTCTATTCTGCAGTCTTGGGATCATTTTAAGGGTTAGTTGCTCTAATGTGTCCGTTTTCTTGGTGTGACCAGGGGAGGAGGTGAGCTCAGGATCCTCCTACTCTGTCATCTTCCCAGAAGTCTCCTGTCCTTTGATTCTTTTTTTTTCTTTTCTCTCTTTCTTTTCTTTTCTTTAAATTTTTTAAAAAAAAATATTTTCAGCGTAACAGTATTCATTGTTTTTGCACCACACCCAGTGCTCCATGCAATACATGCCCTCCTTAATACCCACCACCTGGCTCCCCCAACCTCCCACCCCCTGCCCCTTCAAACACTTCAGATTATTTTTAGAGTCCACAGTCTCTCATGGTTCACCTGCCCTTCCAATTTCCCTCAACTCTCTTCCCCTCTCTAATTCCCCCTGTCTTCCATGCTATTTTTGCTACAAAAGTTGGGTATTCATCCTTTCTGATGGAGGCATAATACTCCATAGTGTATATGGACCACATCTTCCTTATTCATTTGTCCGTTGAAGGGCATCTTGGTTCTTTCCACAGTTTGGCGTCCGTGGCCATTGCTGCTAAAAACATTGGGGTACAGATGGCCCTTCTTTTCACTACATCTGTATCTTTGGGGTATATACCCTGTAGTGCAATTGCAGGGTCATAGGGAAGCTCTATTTTTAATTTCTTGAGGAATCTCCACCCTGTTCTCCAAAGTGGCTGCACCAACTTGCATTCCCACCAACAGTGTAAGTGGGTTCTGTCCTTCCATTCTTGAGCAAGACACTTGCCCTTCCTCTGAATCTGATTGTCAGCCTGGAAAATGAAGAGTGTTAATTACACTACTCATTGTAAGTGATTACGGAAAAGATTTATCAGAGAAAGAAGTGCAGATCTGAAAATAAGACATGTAATTGTACACAGGCAGGGTATTTGTCATTAATTTTGTACTATACAAGATCTTATCCCATTCATCTTTATTTCTTTGATTATAAGCATGTTTGTCTTTCTGTCTTTATTTCTTTCTTCCTTCCTTTCTTTATTTCTTTCTTCTTTTCTTTTCCTTCTCTCTCTCTCTTTTTTTTTTTTTTTTTTTTTTTTTTTTTTTTTTTTTTTTTGGTTTTCCTCTGCTACCACATCACCTGTACAGGCTAAAAAACAATGACATCTTTTCCCTGGAACACTGAAAAAATAGAAATATCATAAATATATACCTACCTTTTTTTCCCCTAAGAAAGCTTTGAAACTCGTTTTCAATTTTTCCCCACTGTGTGGTTCAAGTAGATTAAATTTTCTAAGTTAAAAATAATGTTATCATTCTTAGGTTCCACTTGATATATCATAAACATACACCACAATTTTTCCCATTTAATGCCACTATGGGCCTGGAGGGAATAGGGAGAACAACTGTATAAGACTTTGAAAAGTAAACCATAAAAATGCGATTGGGAGAGATACCAGCACTTTAAGCATCATCAGGCCAATAGTGAGTTTCCTACTTTTACTTCAATTTTTCATGCCTTGCACTCAAGGCAGTTGGGAACCTTGAAAAGACATAAGCATGAGACCCAAAGAGCTCCAGAAAATTCCCTTGTTCTGGCTAAAATGTGATAAAGTGACTCCTAATTCTCAGAGGAAGATTTCATATTCACATTTAATTTTCATTTATTTTTATCTTTTCCCCCTTATACTTTTTATCCCCATCTCCAGGAAATAGTACTGTAGTGACAAGAATAATATCGGAGGCTGTAGGGAGTTTTTCATTTTAGGCAGTGTTTTCCCAAGAGGGTGGCAATCAATCCCTCTATTTAAAAAAAAAAAAAGATTTTATTTATTTATTTGTCAGAGAGAGTGAGCAGAGGCAGACAGAGTGGCAGGCAGAGGCAGAGGGAGAAGCAGGCTCCCTGCTGAGCAAGGAGCCTGATAGGGGACTCCATCTCAGAACGCTGGGATCATGACCTGAGCCGAAGGCAACCACTTAACCAACAGAGACACCCAGGCATCCCAATCCCTCTATTTTCTTAATAAATGAGTAAATGCATTTATCTCTAAACACTTCTTTCTCAGAACTGCTTTTTCCCCTTCAGGTAAAAGTGAGCTTGTCTGAGCTCTTTCTTGTTTATTAGTGTATATTTTAAATGCAAATAAATATTCCTATCTGGTTTTGCAGTATCCAATATGTTTTGATAGGTTGTGTTTCCATTTAATTTGTTTCAATGTATTTCTTGATTTTCCTTTTATTTTCTTCTTTTTAATTAGCATATAATGTATTATTAGCTCCAGGGGTACAGGTCTGTGAATCACCAGGTTTACACACTTCACAACACTCACCATAGCACATACACTTTTACTTTCTTCTTGACCCATTACTGGTTGAACAGTGAGCTATTTCTACATACTTGAGAATTTGTAAACTTTCCTCTTGTTGATTGCTAGTTTCATATCATTTTGGTGAGAAAAGACATTTGGTATGATTCTAGTCTTTCTAAATTTGCTAAGATTTGTTTTGTGGTTTATCATATGATCGATCCTGGGGAAAGTTTCAAGTTGACTTGAAGATAATGTGAATTTTAATGCTGTTGCATGGAATACTCTGTATATATCTATCATGTCAATTTGGTCCAATGTATTGTTCAAGTCCAATGTTTCCTTGTTGATTTTCAGTCTGAATGATCTATCCTTTGCTGAAAATGAGGCACTGAATTCCCCTACTATTGTTGTATTGTGGTATATTTCTCCCTTAATCTATTAATGTTTGCTTAATATACTTTGGTGATTCAAATATGTGAAAAAATATATATGTATATTTAATTGTATTCTTGATAAATTAAAACCTTTATTATGTAATGACTTTTTAAAATCTCATGTTACTGATTTTGGCTTCATGTCTATTTTGTATGATAGACATATAGTTGCCCAAATTTCCTTTTGCTGTCCATTTATGCAGAATATCCTTTTTTATCCCTTCATTTTGAACTTATTTGAGTCTTTTGTGGATAGCATATACATAGGTCTTGCTATTCTTTAAGATTTTATTCATTTATTTGACAGATAGAAAGTGAAATCACAACAAGGGTCAGTGGCAGGCAGAGGAAGAGGGAAAAGCAGGTTCCCCACCAAGGAGGGACCCCGATGTGTGGCTCAATCCCACGGTCCCAGGATTTAGTATATATTCTTTGCTGACAATTTTATTTAACACATATTATGTCATCTCAACGTCTCCTGCCTTGTGGATCTTCTGTTGAGAAATCTGCTGATATCTTAATGAGGGTGTCTCTGTACGTTACAATGTTTTATTTTGTTTTTCTCTGGCTGCTTTTCGGATTCTCTATTCTTTAAAATTTTTGACAGTTTAATTATAGTGTATCTTGGATAAAGTCTTTTGGTATTGAGATAATAGGGTAATTAATTAGTCACATAAACTTGGATGTCTAAATTGTTCCCCAGGTTTGGAAATTCTCAAGTATTATTTCTTTAAAAAATTATTTCCCCTTCTCCTTCTGGAACCCAAACTGTTCTATTTGTAAGTTTGATGGTGTCATATAGATCATTAGGGTTTCTTTACCCTTTTTCATTTTTTTTCTTTGTTCTCCTATCCTTATTTCAAAGTTCCTATCCTTAAGATAACGTGACTTATTTTCCATTTGGTTATCTGCTGTAGATGCTCATTATTGCATTTTCTTTTTCATTTAATTCTTTGAATTCATCAATTCTGGAATTTCTACTTTGTTCTTTTTTTTATTATGGCTATCTCTTCATTAAATTTCTCATTTTGTTAGTCTATGTTTTTCCCAATTTCTTTTAATCATCTTTTTGTGTTTTCTTGTAGCTCTTTCAGTTTTTTTTAAATTTATTTGTTTGACAGACAGAGATCACAAGTAGGTAGAAAAGTCAGGCCGAGAGAGAGAGGAGGAAGCAGGCTCTCTGCTGAGAGCCAGATGTAGGGCCCGATCCCAGGACCCTGGGATCATGACCCAAGCCGAAGGCAGAGGCTTTAACCCACTGAGCCACCCAGGGGCCCTGCTCTTTCAGTTTTTAAATACAACTGTTTTGAATACTTTACCAACTAGATAGCAGAATTCTGTGTTGTTGTTTGCTTACTGGAAGATTATTGTTATTTTTTGATGATTATCTGTTCCCTTGATTCTTCATGCTTTTTACTCTTGCTTTTCCGATTTTTGCATTTAAAGATACAGACATCTCTTCAAATATTTGCTAGTTGTTTTGAGGTGGAAAATATTTTTCACTGATTTTGCTTCTATCTGGATTATTCTCCAATCTTGTATGGGTACACCTACTCCACACTCCTTGTTCCTTCTTCTAGCTGAATTCTTAAGCTTGTTTGTCTTATTTGGTTTTTACAACTCACCAGACTGGCTACAGAAAATCTCACTTTTGTTTTCCAGAACGTAGTGCTACAACACAAGTTGGTGATTTCTCCCTTGCACACAGACCCTAGCCTGGTTTGTAAGACCAGTCCCTTTCTGATGGAACTTTCTCTCACTGCCACACTTGGAAGCATAGGAAGGAGCTGCAATGTGAGTCCAAGTGTGGTCTTAGCACTCAAGGATTTGGAGCTGATCATAGGCCAGCTGGAGGAATCCTCAGGTGGGATTATCCCATTGTCTTATGGGTGTCATTCCTGCAGGTATCCTAAACACAGTCAAAGAGGAATCAAATCCTTTTAGTCCTTTTTGATATTCTTATGTTCCTCTATCCCATTTTCTTCCCTCCGCTCAGTTTCTGCCTCAGTACTTTTGGTGGTGTGGGTGAGAAATGCTTTTTTTAGAGCAACATCCCACACAGCTGGGGAAGCCAGGCACTCACCCAACATTCTCTATTTATCTGTAAAGAAACTGGCATTGTCTAGTTAAGTCCTGTACTGTGTCACCTAGAAGGAGAGGAGATGCTGACAAAGTTCAACTTAACTTTTCAAATGCTTTCAAATGCATGTTTTTGCTCCAATGGAGTGCTACAATCTTTCATTAGGAAAGATGGACTTCTAAAAATTCTCTCTTGCCCATGGGTGTCTGATGAAGCCTGAAATTTCCAGGTTTTCCCAATCACTTCCAAGAGGAGTTGTGGTCAGTTTACTGGCTCATCCTAATTTCACAGCATATTCCAAAATATACCTCATAGGTATAAGATTCCTATAGGTTAAGACTCCTTCTGGGTACATTAGCATATGCTGCTGGTTCTGAAAACTTCTATGGAGGTACTTTTGTTTGTGGACAGATGTCAACTTTTAGTTCCTAGAGATAGGGGATGTAAGAAGGAGAGATGTGTTACTCTTCCATGATAGTGACATTATTTTCTATTAATAAATTTTTAAGTGTACAGTCTTGTTAACCATATGCACAATGTAGTACAGCTAATCTCTAGAATTTCCCTATCCTGAATGACTTAAACCCACTGAAGAACAATTCACTCTTATCATTTGCCCCAGCTCATGGTATCTACCACTTTACACCTTCTATTTCAATGATTTTGACTATATTCGATTCCACATGTAAATGATGCCTTAAACCATTTGTTTCTCTTTGGTGTTTTTCACTTAGGCAATGCCCTACTGATACATGCATGTTGTCCCAAATGGCAGGATTTCTTTCTTTTTTATGGCTAAATGATAATTTTTTGTATGTATGCATTTTTTCTTTATGTTTATTTATCAACAGATTGTTTCCACCAATTGGCTCTTGCAAATAATGTTGTAATGAACATGAAAGTTGAAATATTATTTTGAGATCCTGATTTCAATTCATTTAAATAAATACCCAGACGTAAGATAGCTGGATCATATCACATTCTATTTTTAGTTTCAAAGGAACTTCCATACTATTTTCCATTTGGACTGAATCATTTTAGATTTTAATCAAGAGTGCACAAAAGTCTTAATTTTTCAACATACTGCCCAATACTTGTTATTTTCTTTTTTAATGTACAATCCCCATCTTAATGGTGTGATATGATACTTAATTGTTGATTTGACTGTATTTCCTTGATGATCACTAACATTAAACATCTTTTCTTATATCTGTTTGTTATTTTTATTTTTTTAAGAAATGTCTATTCTATTCATTTGCCCATATTTAAAATAATTTTTTTGTTTTTCCTAATGCCCTGTAGTAGTTCCTTGTATATATTAGAAATTAACCTCTTACCACGTGTATATTTTATAGGCATTTTATCCCATTCTATAGATTTTCTATTCATTGTTATTTTCTTTGTTGTGAAGAAGATTTGTAGTTCAATGTAATCACACTTGTTTATTTGTGCTTTTGTTTTCTGCTCTCTTGGTGCTATACCTAAGAAATCATTGTCAAGAAAAAAATGTTATGAATATTTTCCTCTTTGTTCTTGTGTAGGGGTTTTACACTTTAAGGTCCTATGTTTAAATCTCCACTCCATTTTGTGTTGATGTAAAATTTTTTTCATTGCATTATTTATTACTTTTTTTCTGTATTCCACAAATATTTATTGAACATCTATTCTGTGATGTTCACTGCAAATACAATAGTTGACACAGTCAACTTTTATGTAATGTAAAATTACCTGGAGAGTTGAAAAGTAAACATAATGCTTAGATAGGTTTCATTTTATTACATTCATGTAACAATATCAATTTATTTATTTATTTTATTTTTAAACTTACCCTTTCATGAAGAAGAATTGCAATAATGCAAGGCACTTTTGTATATGCTGTATTTAGATTCACCAATTTTTGACATTTGACCACATATGTTTCATATCTCTCTTTTTTTCCTCAAATATTTGGGTGTGGGTTACAGATGTTACACCCCGCTGAATCTGAATATTTTAACATGGACCTAGGGGATATAGTGCAAAGTCATTTAGAAAAAAAATAGGTACCATATGATTTTATTTATTTGTGGGATTTAATAAATAAAACAAAAGAACAAAGGAAAATAGAAAAACAAACCACAACAGACTTAACTGTAGAGAACAATCTGATGGTTGTCACAGAGGAAGTGAGTGGGCAGATGAGTGAGATATGTGAAGGGGATAAAGGTAAACTTACTGTGATTAGCACTGAGTGATGTATATAATTTTTGAATCATCATGTTGTACACCTGAAACAAATATTCACTGTATGTTAATTATGCTTGAATTAAAAATAATTGTTAGAACAATTGACAGACTAGTTTTAATTTTAATTGGCAGACTTTGAATGTAGACTGTGTATTAGATCATAATATTGTATCAAAATTTTCTTGAATTTGATCATTGCGTTGTAGATACATGAGAATGTCCTTGTTCTTTTTTAAAATACATGTTAAAGTATTGAGTGGATTTTTTTATATAGTGAAAATAAAGGATCCTGTTTTGTTCTTTTTCATGTGGCTATCTAGTTTTTCCAGCATCATATTTTGAATAGACTACTCATTCCCTATTGTGTAGTCTTAGCACATTTTTAAAGAAATTATTTAACTATATATGTATGGGTTTATTTCTGAGCTGTCTATTTTGTTATATAGGTCTATATGTCTGTCTTTATGCCAATATAATACTATTAAAATTACTGTAGTTTTGTAATGTGTTTTGAAATCAGGAAATGTAAGGCCTCTAGTTTTGTTCTTCTTTCCCATGATAATTCTGGTTATTCAGGGCCCACTGTGGTTCTGTATGAATTTTAGGAAAAATAAAAGATTTTAGTCTCTGTAAAACAACATAAGTGATTTTATGATTTTGATAGAGATTGCATTGATTACTTTGTATATGATCAAATCTTAAAAAAATATTGTCTTCTAATCCATTAACATGGAATATAGTTCCATTTATTTGTGTATTTTAATTTTTTGAGCAACTTTTTTCAGTTTTCACTGTATAAGTCATTCTCTTCCTTGACTAAGTTTTTTCTTAAGTATTTTATTATTTTTGCTGCTGTTACAAATTATTTTCTTAATTTCCTTTTTAGAATTTTATTGTTAGTTTAGTGAAATTCAAATGATTTTATGTTAATTTTTATCCTGAAACATTATTGCATTTCTTTAATAGTCCTAATAGTTTTTCATCTATGAACAGAGATAATTTTACTTCTTGTTTTTCATTTGGATGCTTTTTATTTATTTTTCTTGACTAATTGCTTTGGCTAAGACTTCCAGTAATCTCCCACCAAAATGACTAGGAGGAGGAATGCCCAACAGAAGAAAAATACAGAGGGTGGACCTTCTGCAACAGAGCTAATGGCTATCAACATAGACAATATGTCGGAAAGAGAATCCAGGCTAACAATTATCCAGGCAATAGCTAGGTTGGAGAAAGCCGTTGATGACCAAACAGAATTGATTAGGGCCAAGCTGAAAGCGACCAGAGATGATGTTCACAATGTTAGGGTGGAGCTTAAAGCTACCAGGGAGGAGGTTCACAATGCTCTCAATGAGTTCCAATCTAATCTAAGCTCTCTCAAAGATAGGGTAACTGAGACAGAAGATAGAATTAGTGATCTGGAGGACAAACAGATAGAGAGAAAGGGTCAGGAGGAAGCCTGGAACAAACAGCTTAGAAACCACAAAAACAGAATTAGGGAAATAAATGATGCCATGAAGCGTTCCAACATCAGAATTATTGGAATCCCTGAAGGGGAGGAGAAAGAAAGAAGTCTAAAAGATATAATGGAACAAGTCCTTCATGAAAATTTTCCCCATCCCATGAATGGAACCAGCGTTCATGTATTAGAGGCTGAACGGTCTCCACCCAAGATTATACATTCCAAAAAAACATCACGACACCTGATAGTCAAATTGAGGAATCATAATTGTAGGTATAATCTCTTGAAAGTCGCTAGGACAAAGAGGCTCCTTACTTACAGAGGAAAGCCCATCAGAATAACATCAGACCTGTCCACAGAGACCTGGCAAGCCAAAAATGGCTGCCAAGATAGATTCAGGGCACTAAATGAGAAGAACATGCAGCCAAGAATACTTTATCCAGCAAGACTGACATTCAAAATGGATGGAGAAATAAAGAGTTTCCAAGACCGGCAAGGTTTAAAAGACTATGCAACCACCAAGCTGTCACTGCAGGAAATATTAAGGGGGAGTTTATAAAAGAGGAAAAATCCCAAGAATAGCATTGAACAGAAATATAGAGAGAATCTGCAGAAAGAAAGACTTCAAAGGTAACTCGATGTCAATAAATACATATCTATCAATAATCACTCTCAATGTGAATGGCCTAAATGCACCCATAAAATGGCACAGGGTTGCAGATTGGATAAAACGACAGGACCCATCCATATGTTGTCTACAAGAGACCCATTTTGAACCTAAAGATACACCCAGACTGAAAGTGAAGGGATGGAGAAGCATTTTTCATGCCAATGGGCCTCAAAAGAAGGCTGGGGTAGTGATTCTCATATCATACCAGACAAATTAGATTTTAAACTAAAGACTGTAGTCAGAGATACAGAAGGACACTACATAATCCTTAAAGGGACTATCCACCAAGATGATCTAACAATTGTAAATATCTATGCCCCCAATATGGGAGCAGCCAATTACTTAAGAAAACTGTTAATCAAGATAAAGAGTCATATTGATATGAATACACTAATCGTAGGAGATCTTAACACGCCTCTCTCAGAAATAGACAGATCATCGAAGCAGAAAATCAATAAAGAAACAAGAGCATTGAATGACACATTGGACCAGATGGACCTCATAGATATACACAGCACATTCCACCCTAAAACAACAGAATACTCATTCTTCTCAAGTGCACATGGAACCTTCTCCAGAATAGACCACATACTGGGTCACAATTCAGGACTCAACCGATACCAAAAGACTGAGATTATTCCCTGCATATTCTCAGATCACAATGCTTTGAAACGAGCTCAATCACAAGGAAAAGTTCAGAAGGAACTCAAACACCTGGAAGCTAAAGGCCACCTTGCTTAAGAAGACTTCCAGTATTAGGGCGCCTGGGTGGCTCAGAGGGTTAAGCCTCTGCCTTCGGCTCAGGTCATGATCTCAGGGTCCTGGGATTGAGTCCCACATCAGGCTCTCTGCTCAGCAGGGAGCCTGCTTCCTTCTCTCTCTCTCTCTGCCTGCCTCTCTACCTGCTTGTGATCTCTGTCTGTCAAATAAATAAATAAAATCTTAAAAAAAAAGAAGACTTCCAGTATTATATTGAATAGAAGTGACAAGAGTTTGCATCCTTTTCTTGTTCTTTATCTTAGAGTAAAAGCTTTCATATTTTCACCATGCTAACTGTGGGTTTCTCCTGTATGGCCTTTATGATGTTGGGGTAATTTCATTCCATTCTTAGTTTATTAAGTATGTTTTTTTTTAAATCATGAAAAAGTGTTGAATTTTGTTGAATGCTTTATTTGCACTTATTGAGATCATCTCATGATTTTTATCTTTTAATCTATTAATATTATTTATCACATTAATTGATTTTTGTATTTTAAAACATTTTTGCATCCCATAAATAAACCCCAGTTGTTCATATAGCATATAGTCCTCTTAGCTCACTACTGAATTTGATTTGCTAGTATTTTGTTGATAATATCTGCATCTATATGCAGTAGAGAAATGTCCTTGTTTTATTTTTTTCTTCCTCATAGTGTCTTCTTCTTGTTTTGGTTATCAGCCTAATTCTGTCCTTATAACATGAGTTTGGAAATGATCTCTTCTCTTCAATTTTTTTTAAGAGTCTGAGAAAAATTGGTGAAAACTCCTTTAAATATTTATTATCATATGGTGATGTCATCCGGCTTGGGGTTTTTCCTTGATGCAAGTTTTCTAATTACTCATTTAATCTATTTATTAGTGATAAATTTATTCAGATTTCTATTCCTTCATGATTCAGTCTTAGTGGGTTGTATGTTTCTAGAAATTTATCCATTTTCTCCTGTTATCCAAAATGGTGTCATAAATTATTCATAGTAGTATTTCATGATTCTTTTCATTTTAGTGGTACTCTTAGTGATAGTTTTTCATTTCTGATTTTATTTTTTAGTCTCCCCTTTTCCTTAGTTCACCAAGTTAAGTTTTGTCAATTTTGTAAATATTTGCAGAATACTTTCTTCTACTTTTGCTGAGTTTTTCTATTCTCTATCTTATTTGTTTCTGTCACAATCTTTATCATTTTCTTTCTTCTGCTAGTTTTGTGTTTAATTTATTCTTTTTTTATTAAGCTCCTTTTAGGTTTAAATGTAGTGTTTATTTTTAATGTGAAATTAAAAATATATTTCAAGTAGATGTTTATAGCTATAAATACATCCCTTGGTACTGCTTTTTCTGTAGACTTTAAATGTTGGTATATTTTATATTTCTTTTTGTCTGTCTCAAGGAATTTTGTAATTTCCCTCTTGATTATTACTTTGACAAATTGGTTTTTCAGATATATGTTCTTTATTTTCCACTTATTAGTGAATTTTACTGTTTTATTTCTGCTATTAAGTTTTAGGTCCATTTCATTTTGTTAAAAAATATACTTGGTATGATTTCAATCTTAAATTTGTTAGTATTTATTTTGCGACCTACCTTTGGAGTATAACCATATACACAGTATTAAATCTTCTTATCTATTAACATGTGATATTGTTCCATGTTATTTAGATCCATTTTATTTATTTATGTCTCTTTTATTTTTTCAACCATATATTGTAGTTTCATTTCATAAGTTTTGTGCTTTTGCTAAATGTATTCATGTATTTTATTCTTATTATAATGTTTTAATTTGGATCATTTTCTTAACTTCATTTGTAGATTGTATTAGAAGCATATATATAGAAATAGAAAAATAGAAATTTTGTATTGATAATATATTCTGCAACCTTGTTAAACTCATTAATTTATTCTAGTAGCTTTTAGGGGTAAATGTTAAAATTATTTATATACAGAAGCATGTCTTACGGGAATAAATGCAACTTTCTTCAACATGGATAGCTTCAATTTCTTTCTCCTCCTTAATATTCCTGACAAGATCTTTCAGTGTCATGTTAAATAGAGGTGATGATGGTGAATTTCTTTCCTTTTCTTTTCTTTTTCCTGTTCTTATGAGGAAAACATTTCACCATTTCACGTTTAGATTCTGCATACAAATGTTTCATTGATGTCCTATACACGTGGGTGCAAGAGTTATCTTTTAAAATGTGATGTTTTTTCTTTATCATGAGATGGTATTGCAATTTGTCAGTTCTGTTTCTGAATCTATTGTAAGGATTATGTGTTCTTTATTCCATTAATATGGCATATTATATTTATTGATTATTATGTGTTGAATCAATCTTGAATTTCTGAGATAAATCCACTTGGTCATGCTGTATTATCTTTGTTTATATGTTGTTGAATTGAGTTTGCTAATGTTTTGTTGCATTTTACATCTGCATTTATAAAAGGTATTGGTTTGCATTTTCATTTTCTTATAAAAAGTTAGAAAGTGGTCTCTCTATCTTTCCTTTTTTTTCCTAAAATTTTGAGAAAGACTGTTTTTATTTTTCCTTTAGATATTTGGTAGAACTTACTAGTGAATCATTTGGGTCTGTGATTTTATATATGAAAAATTTCTGATTAATCATTATCTATAGATATATTTTTAGATTTTTATTTTCTTCTTTAGTCAGTTATATTTGTTTATCTCTTCCTTAGCATTTGTCCATTTTATGTAGGTTACCTAATTATTTTTTTGTATAGAATTGTTCATACTATTATCTCATAATCCATTTTGGTTCAGTAATGTTGGCCATATTATCTCTTATTCTTGATTAAATATTTTGAATCTTACATTTTTCCTTGGCCAGTCTAGCTACATATTTTTAAGATTTGTGTTTACTTTGAAATAACTAACTTTGGTTTTGCAATCTTTCCCATTATTTTATTGTTCTCTATTTAATTTGTTTTTGTTCTCATCTTTGCTATTTACTTCTTAAACTAGTTTTCAGTTAAATTTTATCTTCCTTTTCTGGTGTTTTGAAGTGGAAGATTAAGTTATTAATTTGATATTTTTAAAAAAAAATTTTAATGTAGATATTTATAAATATTACTTTCTCTTTATGTATTTCTTCTACTCTATTTCGTGAGTTTTTTTGTTCTGTTTTGTTTTTATCTTGTGATTTCTTCTTTGACTCATTGGTTTTTTAGACATGTTTTGTCCAATTACTATATACTTGTACAATTTCCCCAAATTTCTTCTGATATTGATTTCTAAATTAATTAATATGTCATCAGAAGATAATTTCTATAATTCAAGTCATTAAAATTTACTGATGATTGTTTTGTGGCTTCAGACTTTCTATCCTAAATCATGTTGCATGGACTTCTGAAGACACTGTATGTTCTATTCTTAATGGTTGGAGTTTTCTATGGATTTCTGACTGGTCTAACTGTTTCTTTTTTTTTTTTTTGGATTGGGGAAGTTTTTATTTATTTATTTATTTTTAAATTTTATTTATTTTTAAAATTTCTTTTCAGTGTTCCAGAATTTGTTGTTTATGCCCCATAACCAGTGCTCCATGCAGTACATTCCCTCCATAATACTCACCACCAGGCTCACCCAACTTCTCACCCCCTCCCTTCCAAAACCCTCAGTTATTTCATCCGTGTCCACAGTCTCTCATGGTACATCTCCCCCTCCAATTTCCCCCAACTCCCTTCTCCTCTCCATCTCCCAATGTCCTCCGTGTTAGTCATTATGCTCCACAAATAAGTGAAACTATGTGATACTTGACTCTCTCTGTTTGACTTATTTCGCTCAGCATAATCTCTTCCAGTCCCACCCATGTTGATGCAAAAGTTGGGTATTCATCCTTTCTGATGGAGGCGTAATACTCTGTTGTACATATGGACCACATCTTCTTTATCCATTTGTCCTTTGAAAGGCATCTTGACTCCTTCCACAGTTTGGCAACTGTGGCCATTGCTGCTATGAACATTGGGGTACAGATGGCCCTTCTTTTTACTATATCTGTATTTTTTGAGGTAAATACCCAGCAGTGCAATTTCAGGGTCATAATGAAGCTCTATTTTTAATTTCTTAAGGAATCTCCACACTGTTTTCCAAAGTGGCTGCACCAACTTGCATTCCCACCAACAATGGAAGAGGGTTCCCCTTTCTTCACATCCTCTCCAACACATGCTGTTTAATGCCTTGTTAATTTTGGCCATTCTAACTGGTGTAAGGTGTTATCTCAAGGTGGTCTGTTTTATAGTATTTTTCAATCTTATATTTTCATTTTGATATAATGCCTGCTTGCTCTGTGTATTATTGAATATTAAAATTTTAATTATTCTGCACTTAGTAGTAAATTATCTGTATATCCCCTCAAATTCTGATAGTTTTTGATTCATGTCTCTTATGTAAGCATATATATGTTTATAATTGTTATGATTTCCTGATGAATTAATTCTTTTAATGTTATAACATAATATTGCTTATCTCTAGTAACAATTTTTATCTTAAAGTTTAGTCTGATATCATTATATACATTTCACATCTAATTTATTTTTTATTTTTAATTATATTATATATATTTATATTATATTTTTAATATTTTTATTTTTAAATTTATATATATTTAATATTACACTTTTGAGTTTTTAAATTATATATATTTAATATTATCTATTATATATATATTTTAGTATTATATTTTAAATATGCATTTTTATGTATTTTTAGTATTTTATTTTTAATATATTTTAATATTTTATATATTTTTAGTATTTTATTCATTTATTTGTTTTTTTGTTTTGAGAAAGAGAGAGAGAGAACACAAGAGGTGCGAGGAGCAGAGGGACAGGGAAAGGGATAAGCAGACTCCCCACTGAGTACAGAGCTCCACATTGGGCTAGATCCCACGGACCCGGGATAATGCTCTGAGTTGAAGACAGATGCTTAACTGACTGAACCAGTCAGATGACCCACCATGATATACCATTTTTTATCTTTTTACTTTTAACCAATTTACATCTTTAAGTCCAAGGTAAATGTTAACACAACATATGAATTAATCATGTTTTGTGGGGTTTTTTTAAAGATCTTATTTATTTGACAGAGAGAGACAGAGTGAGAAGGATTACAACCAAGGGGAGTGGGAGAGGGAGAAGCAGGCCTCCAGCTGAGCAGGGAGCCTGATATAGGCCTTGATCCCAGGACCTTAGGGTCATGACCTGAGCCCGAGGCAGACACTTAATGACTGATCCACCCAGCTGCTTCATATGTCTTTTTAATCTAATCTATCAATCTATGCCATTTGATTGGGATGTTTCATCTGTTTATATTTAATCTAATAATTGATAAAGTAATATTTTTATCAGCAATGTTACTATGTTTTCTTGTATATGATTTATGTCTTTTGTTTCTCTGCTTCTCCATTACAATGTCCTTTGGTGTTAAAATACATTTTACTTGTATACCATTTTAACGTTTTTGGTTTGCTTTTTTTTTTTAAGATATTTTTTAAGTAGTGGTCTGAATATAATAATTAACATCTTAAAATTTTAGTTTAGACTTATATCAACTAAATTTCAGTAGTAAGCAGAAGTTTTCTCCAATAGTATAATCTCTCCCCACTTTGTATTATTATTGTTACACAAATTATATTTTATACATTTAAGAGCATCAAAACGGTTTTAAATACAACTTTATATTGCTACTTAAATCAAATCGAATAAAATTGTTAAAAAACAAAAATACATTTAGATGATCTTTTATATTTACTTCTGTAGTTATTTTTACTAGTGCTTTTTATATTTTCCTGTAGATTTGTGTTAGTATCTAGTCCTATCATTTCTGTCTGAATAACTTTAATTTTTCTTGTAGGCAGGTTTGCTAGTAATAGATTTCCCATTTTTGTTTGTGTGGTAGTATGTTAATTACTCTAGCTTTGACAATTTTGCCAGATATAAGACTGTTGCTTGATCATTTTTTTTCCTTTTGGCATTTAAAATAAGCCATCTATCTGTCTTCTGGCCCCCATGATTTCCATTGACAAGTCATCTGTTATTCATACTGGGGAAATTTATAATTGATGAGTCATTTATTTCTTGCTGCTTTCCAGAATTTTATTTGTTTTGATATTCAATAACTTTTGAGATGTATAGATATAAATCTGAGTTTATTTAATGCCAATACTGTTTTTCACCAAATTTGGGAAAATCTTGGCCATTATTTTTAACATTTATTCTTCTTTCTTTTCATTCTCTTCTTCTGGGGCTCCCATTGTGCATAATTTTGTAAACTCAGTGGTATTCCAAGGGTCTTTGAGCTCTATTTGTTTCCTCATTATTTTTTCCTTTTTGTTCCTCAAATTGTTATTGATAATCTCATCTCGCCTAATTTTGAGTTTACTGATGTTGTATTTGCTTGTTTCAATATGCTATTGGGCCTATTTAACTATTTTTTAAAAAAATTTGATTATTGTATACTTTGACTTCAATATTCCTGTTTGAGTCTGTGTTATATTTATATTCTTTGACCTGGCCACAGCAACTTCATGCTAGGCACATCTTCAAAGGCAAGGGAAACAAAGGCAAACATTTATTATTGGGGCTTCATCAAGATAAAAACTTTTGCACAGTAACACTAACAGTCTACAAAACTAAAAGAAAACCCTACAGAATAGGAGAAGAAATGTGCAAATGTCTTATCAGATAAAGGGACATTATCCAAAATCTATAAAGAGCTTATCAAATTCAACAACCAAAAAACACATAATCCAGTCAAGAATTGAGCAGGAGACATGAACAGTCATTTCTCTAAAGAAGACATACAAATGGCTAACAGACACATGAAAAAATACTCCATATCACTCACCATCAGGGAAATACAAATCAAAACCACAATGAGATACCAACTCATACCATATCCTTTACCTCTTTGGTTAGGTTTATTCCCAGGTACCTTATGGTTCTTGGTGCTATAGTAAATGGAATTGATTCTCTAATTTCCCTTTCTGTATTTTCATTGTTAGGGTATAAGAAAGCCACTGATTTCTGCACATTGACTTTGTATTCCTGCCACGTTGTTGAATTGCTGTATGAGTTCTAGTAGTTTGGGTGGGGGGAGTCTTTTTGAATTGCTGTATGAGTTCTAGTAGTTTGGGGGGGGTTCTTTTGGGTTTTCCATGTAAAGAATCATGTCATCTGCAAAGAGAGAGAGTTTGACTTCTTCATTGCCAATTTGGATACCTTTTATTTCTCTTTGTTGTCTGATTGCTGTTGCTAGGACTTCTAATACTATGTTGAACAAGAGTGATGAAAGTGGGCATCCTTGTCATGTTCCTGATCTCAACGGGAAGGCTGCAAGCTTTTTCCCATTGAGGATGATATTTTCTGTGGGTCTTTCATAGATAGATTTGATGAAGTTCAGGAATGTTCCCTCTATCCCTATATTTTGAAGCGTTTTAATCAGGAACGGATGCTGGATTTTGTCAAATGTTTTTTTTCTGCATCGATTGAGAGGACCATGTAGTTCTCTCTTCTCATATTAATTTGTTGTATCACATTGATTGATTTGCGGATGTTGAACCATCCTTGTAGCCCAGGGATGAATCCCACCTGGTGATGGTGGATAATCTTTTTAATATGCTGTTGGATCCTGTTTGCTAGGATCTTGTTGAGAATCTTAGCATCCATATTCATCAGTGATATTGGTACCAGTCAGAATGGCTAAAATTAATATCAGGAAACAACAGATGTTAGCAAGGATGCAGAGAAAGTGAAACCCTCTTACACTGTTGGTGAGAATGCAAGCTGGTACATCCACTTTAGAAAAGTATGGAGGTTCCTTGAAAAGTTAGAAATAGGGCTACCTTACACATTTGCAATTGCCCTACTAAGTATTTAACCAAAGACTACAAAAATAATGATTCAAAAGGGCACAGGCACCCCAATGTCTATAGCAGTAATATGCACAATATTCAAAATATGGATAAGGATGATGTAGTGTATATACAATGGAATATTACTCAGCCATCAAAAATTGAAATCTTGTCATTTGCAGCAATGTGGTTGGAACTAGAGGGTTTTATTCTAAGCAAGGTCAGTCAATCAGAGAAATACAAATGTCATATGATTTCTCTCATATGTGGAAATTAAGAAACAAAACAGATGAATATAAGGGAAGGAATGGAAAAATAAAATAGTCAGAGAAGGAGATTAAGCATAAGAGACTCTTAAACTATAGGAAACAAGCTGTGGGTTGGTGGTGCAGAAGTGGGTAAGGGTATGTGGTAAATGGGTGATGGGCATTAAGGAGAGAACTTGATATAATGAATGCTGAATGTTATACGCAACTGATGAATCACTAAACTTTACCTCTGAAACTAATGATGCACTATATATTAATTGATTTTAAATAAGAAATAGTTGAAAATACTATATAAATAAATATTTATTATATATATGTTTATACCTAAACATATACATATGTGCTTTATTGGTATTTTCTAATTTGAGACATAATTCTTACACTTTCCTTTAGTTCTATAGACATGGTTAAATATATTTATAATTTACTTATACTATTTACACATTTCTAATGGCTAATTAGAGTCTTTTGTATAATAAGTGCAGCATATAGCTTTCCTCAATGATAGATTTTACTGATTTTTTTCTATGTATGGGTAACGATTTCATATTTTTAAAAATGTATTTTTTGTTCAAAACTGGACAATTAAAATATAGTAATATTGCAAATCTGGAAATTGTATAACCCCACCCTAGATTTTGTTTTTGTTTGTTTTTGTTGTCCTTATTTCATGATTATCCTGGCTTAATTCTGGAGTGCATCTTTTTTTTGTCACATTTCTCTATTGAACTTCCTACTTTATTAGTGGATAACTAATGGTTGGAGAGATTTATCTTTATATATCTTGAGCTAATAAGTCTCTCAGCCTTTGAGAGTATTGGGGCATGTCTTCTAAGCTCCTACAGACATAATTATCACTTTGCCTTAGCCTTTCTTCCTTCTGTGCACAGCATCAATGTAAGCCAAAAGGGAGGGCTTATTGCCTTTAAGTCTTTTGAGACATTTACAACCCTATTAATATGCCTTTCTCTACAATATATTGAACTTTTTCAATGCCATCTGTAGACATCTTATTTCCTAGTTTTTACTTTTATCACAAGTCTATCATTATTGCTAGCTAGACTTACCACTTCAGGAAGTTGCAGTTTTAAACAATTACCCCTGATACTTTACAACTAATAATCTGGGAATGGGAAGCTTTACATAGGGTAAAGTATGACTTAGGTCAAATTAAGACAAACCCTAATAACTGGGATTTTAGTGAGATTTTGATGTCAAATAGTGACAATTTCCAGGGGATTGTGGCATTAGTGGACTTCTAAACCCATTCTTCTCCCTCCAGTTACTTCTAGTTTTCAGTACATTTACTATTGTTTTCACTATCCTAATAGTAATGAGGCTTTTAACTTTTTTATGCTATAGTATAGTTGAAAAGAAAGGAATGAAATTATGTCAAGTTAAAATGCCACAAAATTTGCTTTCTTACTAAGATTTAGCTTACTAATCTTACTTACTAAGATTTAGTTTTTCTTAAATAAATGCTTCTCATATTGTTTTAAATTTTTGGTGAATTCCCAGAGTTTATAAAAAAAACAATTTTGACATTTTTTGCCATGATTTTATTTTTCATACATAAGAGATCATTTTCAGGAGCTTTTATTCCACAAATCAAAAACTGCCTTTTAACTAGGTTCTCTTAACTAACTAATTCAATAGTGACATCAGACTTCCCGTTCTTTAGGTCTTTCAACAATTTCAACAGTGTGTCCTCTCCAGCACTGAATTAATTTATTTTCAAATACCTAGAATAGTTTGTTTCTTGCACTAATTTTTGATTTGTATATCTTCCTTAAATAACAATCAAAATAACATTAGCATTATGCTCCATCACATCTTGCTTGTTTCTTAATCCAGTTTACAAGTTTTGACTTTATTATTTTTTAATTTATTTCATTTATTTTAAAGATTTATTTATTTGTTTGTTTGTTTGTTTGTTTATTTAAGAGAGAGAAAGAGAGCACACAAGTAGGGAAAGTAGCAGGTAGAGGGAGAGGGAGAAGCAGACTCCCCACTGAGCAGGGAGCCTGATGTGGGACCTGATCCCAGCATTGTAGGTACTCTGAAGACAATTGTTAAATAAGTAAAAGAAAACAACAACTATATATATACACACACACACTTTTTTGCTTCTTTTTTTATTTTTCCCAGCTTTATTGAAGTATTATTAACAAATAAAATTGTATATATTTAAATTGTACAGATGATTTATGTATACATTGTGAAATAATTACCAAAATCTAGTTAATTAACATACCAATCACCTCACAGTCATATTTATTTTGTGGTGAGAACAATTAACTTTTATTCTATTATCAAATTCAAGTACACAATATAGTATTTTTTTTCCAATTTATTTATTTTCAGAAAAACAGTATTCATTATTTTTTCACCACACCCAGTGCTCCATGCAAGCCGTGCCCTCTATATAGTAACTAGGTTGTATGTTAGAACCACGGAACTTATTTATCTTATTAATGAAGGTTTGATTCCTTTGCCTAATATGTTTCCATTTCCCCCATTTGCCTGCCTTTGGCCACCACTGTTTTGTTGTTAGTTTGCTTTGTTTTGCTTTGTTTTATTGGTTTTGTTTTGCTTTTTTTTCTGTGTCTATGAGGTTGAGTTTTTTTTTTTTTTTTTTTTCTTAATGATTTTGCACAAAAGTGAAAACACAGCATTAGTCTTCCTTTGGCTTATTTTGCTCACTGTAATTCATTATAAGTTCACCCAATTTATTTCAAATGGCAGGACTGTCTTCTTTTTAAGGACTAAAAGTAGTCTATTGTCGGTGTGTTACCACATTTTCTTAATCTATTTATTGCTTATTTGTCAAATAGGAGAAATGATAATGTTCAACCTTATGAGGTTATAATGATGATTACATGAGGCCATTTCTTAAGCTCCTAACACAGTTCTCAACTAACAATTTCTCCATTTAATGTTAGTTATTACTGTCAAGTAAACGTGGGATTTAGACTGCAGTCTAAAAATGGTTGTGCAGTTAAGTGTCCTTGATAGTTAATGAGTTTCTTTATGTTTTTATTAACTGTTTTATATACTTGGGTGCTCCCATATTGGGGGCATAAATATTTATAAATGTTAGATCTTGTTGGATTGTCCTCTTTATTATGATATTGATTCCTCCTTCATCTGTTATTGCAAGTCTTCGAAGTCTACTTTGTCTAAGTATGGCCACTATTTCTTTTGACATCTATTTGCATGATAAATATTTATTCATCTCCTCAGTTTCATTCTGGAGGTCTCTTTAGGTGTAAAATGATTCTCTTAGGGGCACCTGGGTGGCTCAGTCTGTTAAGCATCTGACTTCAATTCAGGGCATGATCTCAGGGTCCTGTGATTGAGTCCTGAGTCGGATTCCATGTTCAGTGAGGAGGTCTCTTCTCCCTCTTCTCTCCCTCTGTTCCTCCCCCTAATCATGCTATCTTTCTCAAATAAATAAATAAAATCATTTAAAAATGAGAAAATAAAATGTATCTCTTGTAGGCTGCAGATAGCTGTGTGTGTGTGTTTTTTTTCCAATTTATTTATTTGTGTGTGTGTTTTAATCCAATATTTTATCCTGTGTCTTTTGATTGGAGCATTTAGTCTATTTACATTCAGAGTAATTATTGATAGATATGTTTTGTACTTTTTTATTACTTGTTTTATTGTTGTTTCTGGACATTTTCTCTGATCCTTTCTTGTCTTTGTCACTTTTGGTTTTTCTTTCCCACTCAAAGTGCTCTGCTCCCTAAATGCATTTCTTGCAGAGCTGGTTTAGTGGTTACAAACTTCTTTAGGTTTTCTGTTGTTGTTGCTTTTGTGTTTTGTTGTTTTTTTGTTTGTTTGTTTGTCTTGTTTATTTGTTTATTTTTTGTCTGGGAAACTCTTTATCCCTTCATCTATTCTGAATGATAGCCTTGTTGGATAGAGTATTTCTTGGCTGCAGATTTTTTCCAATCAGTACTTTGCACATATTATGCTACTCTTTTCTATCTAGCTGCGTTTCTGTGGAGGGATCTGCTCCTAAATCTGTAGGTCTTCCCTTGTAAGTTAGGGACTTGTTGTGTTTTACTGTTTGTAAGATTTTTTTCTTTATCATTGTATTTTGAAAATTTAACTACAATAGGTCTTGGTATTGGACTGCTTTTGTTGATTTTTATGGGAGTTCTCTGTGCCTCCTGGATTTGGGTCTCTCTTTCCCCAGATTAGGGAAGTTTTCAGCTATCTTTTCTCAAATAAGCCTTCTTCCCCATTTTTTCTCTCTTCTTCTTCAAAGATTCTTATGATATGAATGTTATTATGTTTGATCAAGTTCCCTAAGTCTACTTTTGTGATTCAAAGTTTTATTTTTTTGTTGTTGTTCGTTTGTTTTTGTTTTTTGTTCTCGGCTTCATCATTTTCCATAATCCTGTTTTTTATATCACTTATTCATTCCTCTGCTTCTTGCATCCTTGTAGTCATTATATGCAGGTGGTTTCAAATCTCATTTGTTGCATTTTTAACTTTGGCCTGCTTGTTCTTTAGCTCTTTTATTTTTGCCAAAAAGTTCTCCCTAATGTCGTCCATGATTTTCTCAAGCCCAGTTAATATCCTCATGATTGTTGTTTTAAATTCTAGACCAGTAATATTACTTATATCTGCTTCAGTTAGATCCCTGGCTGTGACCTTTTCCTGTTCTTTCATTTGGGATAAATTCCTCCATCTTGGCAATTTTTTTTCTAGGTCTCTACATTCTTCTCTGTGTGGGAAAATCCGTTTATATCTCTTTCTCCTGAGAGTAACAACTTGATGAAAGAGAAGTCATATAATGTCCAGGGCCTAGTACTCAGGAAGAGTCTCTAGTGTATACTACATGCACTGTGCTGCTGTGATTTGGCTGCTCTATCCCTCAGGTCAGTCTTCTGCCATGTTTCTCCTTGACTGCAGTGGGAAGTGTTGGACCTTGTCTAGAGAATGGCAGGTTTAACTGGGTGTGCTCTGGCATGCTTGTTAAAAGATACCTGATAATATTTCAAGTAACACTGAAATTTTGTAGAACTCTATGGTCAATAGATGTGTGTGGGGCTTTGTGCTGGTTTTCTTGTGGAGGGCCCCACTGTGCTGGTCATTAGTCACACTTGCAGTTTACTGCAGAAAAGTAGTACCAGCAGACTGTGAGGAGGGGTGGGCAGGACTTGCTGTAAGCAGGTTAGGTAGGTGCTGTTGGCACTGTGCTATTTACTAAAGTTGGCTTATGCTGAGTGACAAGGGAGGGAAATGGCACCAGCCTGCTCCTTCATCTCTGGAGAAGGAAGTCTGTGATTCTCATTCACAAGGAATCATTTTCAGGGGAATGAATGATTTCCCTTTGCATCACAAGCATTTTTTGGATTGTTGATTTCACACTGCCTCTGGGTCACTTGCTTGCCTGGAGCATAGCAGCACACTTTGGTCTCTACCTACCTTAGGCAGGCCTGGTAACTTAAAATTCCAAACTTAAGGTACCTGGTGTAGCAAGTACCTGTGATGGTCCACTGGGAATGGGTCTCACTGCACTGGGGCTGATGGGGGTTTGACCCAGCAGGAAATTGTGCCAAAGCACAAGGGCGTGGAATTTGAAGCAAAGCAGGCTAAATAGCCAGTTTCTGGGTTAGCTGCCCTCAGTAGCTGTCTCTGTGTCCATGCTGAGGGCTGGGAGAGTGAAATGGTGCCCACTGTTTCTTTTGTCTCTCATTGGCAAAGCCATCCCTCACATATATTCCCCCAAGAAGAGGGAGCAATGTCTCCCCATGCATCTTAGGTGATCCTCAGATCATGCTTTTTGCCCCCAGTTTACTTGTCATTACTGCCTTCTTTCCAGGAGTATGGCAGCATCTTCAGGTCTCTATCACAGCCAAGGCCTGGGACTTCAAAATCTCCAGTCTTTGAGATCAGCTGGTTGCAAAACTCAAAATTCAGCACCTCTCATTTTCCCAGTCAATATATTTGGGGGAAAATAATCTCCTTGTGCAATACCCTATGTGCTCCAATCTCTCTCTCCCCTTCCTTTGTGACTTTAGCAGCCTTGATTCCTTTCTCCCCCAAACCACTTCTCCTCACTTCCTATCTTCTACAAACTGGTCTTTTTTCTCCTTCTAGTTGTGCAGTTTGTTCTACCAGTCATGAGTTTGATTTCTTGAGTATTCAAAATAATTTGCTAGTTATCTAGCTGTGTTCAAGGCAGGAGGCATCCCTAGGGTCTTCCTACTACACTACCATTCTAGCTCCCCGATAATGAAATTTTAAAGAGAAAACCATATACTTTTTCCCCAGAGATGTTGTCAGGAATTGGTGAGGTGACATATGTGAAAACAATTTGTAGGCTATATAATGCCAATACTATGTGCATAGTAATTGTGTTTATGTAATTTTAGGTGACTAGCCAATTTATATAATGAGATAGTATGAACTAAGACAGTTTAATTGGTGATCTTTCCAAGACAACACATTTGCATTTTACATATCCAGAATATTGGAATTTAAAGCAATAATAGGGATTGCCTAGGATTACATTCACCTATTTAGAAGAAAATGAGGTTTAGAACTAAGTGTGTTTTTCAAAGTAAAAAGTGAATTCATGGTGTAGATAAGTTTAAAACTCAGATTTCTGAATATCCCATTGACTGTAGTTTTCAAAGAAAACTATGATACTACCATGATACTACTGATAGGAAAATCACACATTAGAAGAAAGTATGTTGAAACATTTGAGCTCATGTATTACAGTGGTCTTCAAATCAGATTTTATTGGTGATTAATTCTCTAATACCTATGGAAGACCTATTCTGTGTAAGTAGATGTTGCAGGGCTTCCTAATAATTGGTCAAGAGTTGTGGGTCCAGACACCTCCCACTGGCTTCTACAAGTATAAAACTAAATGCATGCATTTATCTAAAATCCATATGAGTATATGAGTATGTTTTGTATTGTGAAAGTACTTATTGCTTTTAAAAATTAGAGGCTTTTTGGGTTGTTTTTACAGTTTCTAGAAAGCTTAAGTAATGGAATTTTAAATAAGCAGGGAAAATCATTAATAAAAAAGACTGATAGATATGAACGAATCTCTGTTTCATATTTCCAATGAAATAGATCTAAAAGAATCATGAAAACTTACTTTTCCCCTTTTAGTATAAAGGTTATTGCAGTTATATAATTCAACATACCAACTCAACATTTTTTCAGTGGTTTTGCACTTTGTGGTTAAAATGGGCATACTGTATAGTGGTTACTAGTTTTTCTTTGGTGTAAGAGACACACAGGTTTAATTCCTGTTCTGCTATTTACTAGCTATATAACCTTCGGACCAGTTTTTAACCTCTCTGTGAAAGTATTTCCTTGTCAAACCATGTTTTATACTACTACTTACTTTAGAGGATTTTTATGAGGATTAAAGGATATGATAATCCATTTAAAGCACTTAATATGATGCTTGTATAAAGTAAAAGTTCAAAAAATGAGAACTGTTATTATGATTTATGTTTGTTGCTGAAGTAAAGCACAGTAAAGCCTGAAGGTATAAGTAAGAGGAAATCTCCCTCAGGCAATAAGTAATGGTACAATTTAGCTCTGCTAAATGGATAACATTTTATAGATTATTTAATAACTATTCTCCTTGGTTTTCACTTTAATTTTCACATGGAACTGGCTTTAGCTTTCTCTCTTTATAATATCTAAAAGATTAAAATAAATTTTATATCACATGTGACTCATTTTTAATAAATACAATTTAATCCCATTGGAAGCCTCTTATGTAATGTAATGCTTGAAGTTACCAATTAGACAGTTCTGAGTGTTAAAAAGAGCTATGTTACATTATAGTTTTATCTGTCCTTATGTATGTATTTATTTATTTTTGTTTTCCCTTTTTTAGATATCACCATTTGTACTAGGTAAATAACTCTTTATGGGCTTATTAAATTGAGATCACTTTTGGATGCAGACCAATCTAGTTCTATATATTTTATTCACAATAACTTTTCACATATTTGGAGAGGGCTCTCACGTCCTACAGTGAACTCCCCCAACCCGATATATAAACAAAGGTAATTAAAGCATTTACCATATGACAGCCTGTCTAATTTCATTACTGTCCTCACCAGTATTCCCAATTCATGTAATTATGTATATATGTATAATATATTTTGTGAATTATATATTATATTACTTATATTGTATATTACATAATATACAATACACAAAATATATTATACATATATACATAATTACATGAATGTATTATATGTTATGTATATTATGTAATATACAATATACATAATATACAATATACATTATAAAATTAAGTAATATTGTATATTACATAATATAATATTGTATATTACATAATATACAATACACAAATTATATTATACATATATACATAATTGTATATATAATAAATCATGCATATACGTTATGTATATTATATAATTTATATCATAATATATTATAATTAATCATAATATAGTTATTTTATATATATATATAATTCAGCTCATTGTCAGGAAGGTCATTGAATCTTTATTATGTGGGATGTGGGAAAGGCTTCTTTAGGCATTACATAGACATATTCCCCTTTTCAAGTGCAGAAATGTTTTTTTCTCTTCCCAACATTTTTTTAATTCTAATGACAACAACCAAGATGTTTCAAGATGTGCCACTGAGAGTAATGTCAGCAAAATTGCAAACTAAATTTCTTGAAGCACTTATTTTCCCACAGATACATTTAATAAGTTAGAAACTATCTGATCCATTATATCAATGCTCTGTTTTAAGTTTTTGAATGTTTTCCAGAGCATTGAAATAATGGATCAGATAGTTTCTAACTTTTTTATTCAAAAACTCAAAACAACCAAGTAAACATCCAATTTTTAAAAACCAATTTTGATTTAAAAAAATTTTTTGAACATGTTAGTAAAATTTTCTAGTGTTTTTATTCACCTTTGGTTCATCCCCCTTCTTTGTGTGGTAGCAGTCTTGGCCTTGAAGTGGAAGTTGCCTGGTTCCCAAATACTTGTTTCAATCCAGAGGAAGCAGAACAGACCTAATTTTCAAATTATTATGTAAACACTTATTAATTGCATGGGGGACTTCCTGAAGTAATGATGAATTGTGCACATCTCTGTTTTGCTTGATGTAAAGCTCATGGAGAAAAAGCAGTGGGCACTTACTGTGAAAGTTTCAAGATGGACTTAAAATGTATAGACATTTGGAACAAGAAATTATGGGTGCCATCAGACATAACAATTGATGATATAAGAAAGGGAGAAGATTCTGGGATGAAAATCATTGGTAAACTAGGATATTCAGAAACAGCTATGTATACTGAGGAATTTAAAAAGCCATGAAGAAATCCAGGGAAGATACTTGCTCTGAATATTCTTGAGAAGACTTTCAGCTTTTACTTTGGGCTAATCTTATACAAAGAAGAAACCTAACTAAGTGTCAAAGTGTTCAAGCACAGAGAAAACACAGTAAGACCTGGGAATGGTCATTTTTTTCTACATTTTCTGTTTAAAATTATGTGTTTTTGTTTGTTTGTTTGTTTGCTTGTTTGTTTGTTTCAGTTCTTTGTATTCATGGACAATTCTTAACATGAAGTGAAGGAAGGAAGACACCAGTGACACATGGCAAGGAATAATCTTTGCAAAAACAGTTTGGATAAATATAAAAACAGTATTTAACAACTAAAAAGTCAGCAAACACTGTGGGAAGGAGGAAAATCTAATTTCTAGAGTTACAGCATTATTCAAGTTAAAAACAAAATTCTCCACAAAAAAACAGGAAGTATATGAAAAAATAAAAGCATGATCCCTTCAAAGGAACAGGATAAATACATTACAGTTTTTAAAGAAAACCAATTGTCAGACATATTAGACAATGACTTTAAAACAGCTATGTTAAATATACTCAAACTGTTAAAAGAGAACCCAGACAAATAGCTAAAGAAAATCAGGAAAGACACGAGGACAAAATGAAAATGTCAACAAAGAAGTAAAATTATATAAAGAAATAAAACAGAAATTTTGGAAATAAAAAGTATGATAACTAGAATATAAAATTCACCCAAAGAATTCTAGTAGAATTCTAGTAGACAAAAGAAAGAACTGGAGAACTGGAAGGTAGGAAAATTGAAATTAGTATATAGAGCAAGAAAAAAAAAAGGAAAAAAATGTAAAGAGAACCTAAGAGACTTGTAGTAAATCCTCAAGTGGAACAATATATGCATTATTGGAGTCCCAGAAGGAGAAGAGAGAAAATAAGGCAGAGAGATTACTTGAAGAAATAATGACCCCCGCAAAAAATTAAAATTCTCAATTTAATTAAAAAAATCAATATATGGCGCCTGGGTGGCTCAGTGGGTTAAGCCGCTGCCTTCGGCTCAGGTCATGATCTCAGGGTCCTGGGATCGAGTCCCGCATTGGGCTCTCTGCTCAGCAGGGAGCCTGCTTCCTCCTCTCTCTCTGCCTGCCTGTCTGCCTACTTGTGATCTCTGTCTGTCAAATAAATAAATAAAATCTTTAAAAAAAAATCAATATATGAAATTCAAAGTTCAATAAACTCCAAATAGGATAATCCCAAAGAGAAAAGATTGAGACACATAATAATCAAACTGCTGAGTGCCAAATACAGAGAATCTTGTGAGAAGGAAAAGTTAACCATTAAATTAAAGGGATTCTCCATAGGATTATCAGCCAATTTCTTTTTTTTTTTAAAGATTTTATTTATTTATTTGACAGAACGAGATCACAAGCAGGCAGAGAGGCAGGCAGAGAGAGAGGAGGAAGCAGGCTCCCTGCTGAGCAGAGAGCCCGATGTGGGCCTCTATCCCAGGACCCTGAGATCATGACCTGAGCCGAAGGCAGCAGCTAAACCCACTGAGCCACCCAGGCGCCCTATCAGCCAATTTCTCATTCAAACTTTGGGAACCAAAAAGCAGCACAGTCATCTATTTAAAGTACTGAACACAATCTGTCAATCAAAAATTCTATGTCTCCAAAACGGATCTTTATTTTTTTTTAATATTTTATTTAGTGACTTGATAGAGAAAGAGCACAAGTGAGGAGAGTGGCAGGCAGAGGGAGAGAGAGAAGCAGGCTCTTTTCTGAGCAGGGACCCTGATGCCAGGCTCCATCCCAGGACCCTGGGATCATGACCTGAGCCGAAGGCAGATGCTTAACCCACTGAGCCACTCAACTGGTCTTTAAAAATTGAAACATTCCTGGGAGAATAATGAAAACCAGAAAGAGTTGATTGCCTCTAGACCTGCCTTATAAGAAACAGTAAATGGAGTCTTTTGGGTTAAAATAAACTGATGCAGGACAGTTATTTGCAGACATACAGATAAATACATAACTTTCATAAAGATAAATGCGTAAGTAAATATAAAAACCAGAATTAACATAATTTTATTTCATTATTTTTTTGAATTAATGTAATCGTAGTTTGCAACTTTACTTTTTCTATTTTGTATAATTTAAAAGACAAATTTTTAAACAATTATAAATCTGTTATGGGGAACACAATGTAATAACACAGAAATCTTGACCACAATATAAAAGGGGATAAAGCTCTACAGGAGTTGTTTTGTATGAAATTACAGTTTATGCTATGAATTCAACTTATATTACTATAATTTTAAGATATTATTTGTAACCCCAATGGTAACTGAAAAGATAATAACTAAAATATACACAAAGGGAATGAAAAGGAAGCAAAACACATACTATAAAAGTCAACTAAACACGAAAGAAGGTAGTAATGGAGAAAACGAGAGAGGAAAAAGTATAAGACATACAGAAAACATATAGTCTTTTGTTATCAGGAACTACATTAAGTATAAGTAGATTAAACTCTCTAAAAGACAGAAGTTGGTAGAGAGTATGAAAACACATGATCCAACACTATGCTGTCTATAAGAGACCCACTTTGGATCTAAAGGAACAAATACCTTGAAAGTGTACAGAAAAAGGGATTCATTCAAATAGGAATCAAATGAGAGGTGAAATAACTATATTAATATCCAAAAAATAGATATAATTCAAAAACTATAACAAGAGACAAAGTAATATATTATTGATAAGAAGGTCAATTCATCCTAAGAAGATATAATAATTGGAAGCACATAAGGCTCAAACAACAGGACTCCAAAATATATGAGGTAAACATTGACAAAATTGATGACAGAAATAGAATGTTCTTCAGTAATATGTGGAAGCTTCAATATTTCACTTTCAATTTTTGGTAGAACACCCACAAAGAAGATAAACAATGAAATAAAATTTATGAAGCATCATTATAAATCATTTATATCTTATAGATATAGAACATGACATGCAAGGAGAACAAAATGTATATGTGCTGCCGAAGCTAGCACAAGGAGAACAAAATGTAAATTTTCTTCAAGTGCACATTAAATATTCTCCAGGATTCATCCTTTATAAGACACAAAATTAGTCTTAATAAGATTTTTAAAATATTGGAATCATGATTTTTTATCACAATGTATTAAAACTAGAAAATGAAATAATGCAAACTGAAATATTTACAAATATGTGGAAATTAAAGATCATAATATTAAACAACCACTGTGTCAATTAAAAAATAATAAGAGAAATTAGAAAATATCTGAAAATAAATGAAAACAAAAATGAACTTATGAAATGCAGTTAAAAGAGAGCTAAGAGGGAAATTTATAGCAGAAAACACATACTTTGAGAAAGAAGAAGGATATAAAATAAATAGCCTATTGTTACACCTTAAAGGAACTAGAAAAGAAGAGATTTGGGCAAAATCCTAAGCAAGAGGGTAGAAGAAATTAATTAAATTTGAAGTGGAAATAAATTAAAGAAAGTGTAATTTTATGTAAATATATATTTTATATATATATATATACACACACAATTTTTTCCATATATGTAAAACCCATGCAGATAAATGTTGAATCTTAGAAAAGATTAATAATATCAATAAAACTTAGCCTTCCAGGAAAGATGATGTGGTATGAGGACCCTAGGCTACCCTTGTCTCAGGGATACAACTAGATAAGAGTAACATCAGTGTAAATAACCCAGAAAATGACCCAAAACCTGGCAGAGCAAACCCCACACTAAAAGCAAAGAAGAGGCCACATCAAGGAGGGTAAGAAAGGCAGAGATGAAGTCAGGAACTAAAGGGAAGCAGGAGACTGTCTGTAGGAGAAGGGAAACCCAAGATCATGAAGATAGGAGAGAAACAGACCCCCATACCAGGGAACCTACCCAGGGAACCTACCCAGGGAAAATGAATTCCCATAATATTTGGCTTTGAAAACCAGAGGGGCCAAACTTCATTAGATCTCGCAAACAGCAGGAGTTAAAACCCAGAATTTAAAAAAAAAAAATCAGTGAGTTCAGCTCTGAGAGAGCAGGTTGTGTGGTCAAGAGACTAAGTTCCTGCCCTTAAAGAAACAGCATAACATACAGCCTTTGGAATATGGTATAGAATCAGCAGTTTGAAAGGCTGGTGGAGCTATACAGGAGGGAGAGTTATTTACTAATTTCAGAGCATGACTTAGAGGGACATAAACCACTAGGGAATTGCATGGAGCACTGGGTGTGGTGCAAAAACAATGAATACTGTTATAATATATATATTTCTTTTCAGCGTAACAGTATTCATTGTTTTTGCACAATATAATATATATAATATATAATATATATATAAATATATATTTATATATAATATATAATTTTATATATAAAAATATAAATGTAGAAAATATATAAAAATCTAATTTAATTAATCTTTAATTAAATCTATTAACATTAATTAATTAATTAAATTTAAATTCAAAATAAAATTAGTAAAAAGTAATTAAATTTAATTAAAATTAAATTAAATTTTAATCTTTTCTAATAAAAATATATAAAAATATAAAATAAAATAGATAATTTTATAATATATATAATATAATATAATATAATATAATATAATATATAATATGTAAATATTTAAATCACATTTAAATAAATATATAAATATTCAAATTAATTGTTTTTTATTAATTTTATTTTGATTTAAATTTTATAATTTAAATTTAATTTTTATTAATTGATTTTTTAAAAAAATTCTTCAATTTATTTATTTTTAGAAAAACAGTATTCATTGTTTTTTCACCACACCCACTGTTCCATGCAATCCGTGCCCTCTATAATACCCACCACCTGGTACCCCAACCTCCCACCCCCCCGCCACTTCAAACCCCTCGGATTGTTTTTCAGAGTCTATAGTCTCTCATGATTTACCTCCCCTTCCAATTTACCCCAACTCCCTTCTCCTCTCTAACATCCCTTGTTCTCCATGCTATTTGTTATGCTCCACAAATAAGTGAAACCATATGATAATTGACTCTCTCTGCTTGACTTATTTCACTCAGCATAATCTCTTCCAGTACCGTCCACGTTGCTACAAAAGTTGGGTATTCATCCTTTCTGATGGAAGCATAATACTCCATAGTGTATATGAACCACATCTTCCTTATCCATTCATCCGTTGAAGGGCATCTTGGTTCTTTCCATAGTTTGGCGACCATGGCCATTGCTGCTATAAACATTGGGGTACAGATGACCCTTCTTTTCATGACATCTGTATCCTTGGGGTAAATACCCAGGAGTGCAATTGCAGGGTCATAGGGAAGCTCTATTTTTAATTTCTTGAGGAATCTCCACACTGTTCTCCAAAGAGGCAGCATTTTTATCAATCAATTTTATTAATTAATTTAAATCAATTAATTCAAATAATTCAAATTAATTGATTTAAACTAACTTAATTAAAGATTAATTAAATCAAATTTTAAATATATTTTATATGTTTATATTTTTATATGTAAAACTATATATATGATATATATATATGATATATATGATAAAGCTATATATGATGTAAATTTTATCATTTATATAAAATTTATATAAATTTTATATATTTATATTATATATAATATAAATATAAAAAATATTTTGTTTTTATATATAAAATAGATAATTATTTTATATATATATAATTATCTATTTTATATTATATATTATATATTTTATCTATATATTATCTATTTTTATTATGTATTATATATTATGTATTATATATATTCAGCATAACAGTATATATATATTATATATATTAAAGAATAAAGGATATATATATTATATATATATAAGAACGAAGAATATATATATATAAAATATATGTACCTCTCCTGCACAGGAATGGTGCTGCACAAAGTTTGCTATCACCACCATCCTACCACATCACTTGCTGTACTGTGCTTATAGGAATCTACCCCTCTGGACAGAACTTCAGTCCCAGCTTGACAAGACCCTCCCACAGAGGAATGATGGTACATAAAGCTTGCAAGCAATTCCACTCTACCTCCCCCTTCACATGTTGTGCTTTGTTAGATCTGCTTTTTTCAATACATTTTTGGCCAGTGCCCATTCAGGGTGGTGTTAAAGTCTGGCAGTGTGTAAGCAGCCACTACAGTGACCAGCACCACTCCAAAGTGACTCTTGCCCCAGAAGGAGGGAATGGTAACCATACACAACAGTGATGTGGAGGCTCTGGCAATGGACTGGAGTAAGAAAACTAGTTTGACTACAGCCCCACCCACCAATGAAAGCTTTTGAAAAGTCGACACAGTGAAAGTGCCCTGCATTTTGGTGTTGCTGCATCATTGACAAATGTCTGGTTTTACTCAATTGAAGTCAACGGGTCCCCAAACTGGCCTACTAATATTATAAGGACCAAACACAACCACAACAGTTAAAGAGAGCCATTGCAGATGACTGAACTAAAAGAAACGGTGGCTCAAGTATAACAGCAGGGTATACATAAAACATGTTGAAGACATCTCTGAAATGTCAGGTTCTGGTGAGGAGAGGAAACTGTAAGGCAGGTTACTATAGACTTCTTCATAAGGTCATTACTTTCAAGTGCAGAACACATAGCTTTCATTCCTAACACATAGGAACAGATACAGAAAGTGAGAAAAATTGGAGAATAAGGAATATAACCCAAATGAAAGAACAGGACATAATCACAGAAAGAGACCTAAGTGAAAGAAGATAAGTAACATGCTTGATAGATAATTTAAAATAATGAACATAAAAGTACTCCCTGGACTAGAGAGAAGTGGAAGGCTTTGGTGAGAACCTTAACAATGAGATTAAAAAAATAAAAGAGATGAAGAGTACAATGAATGAAATTAATAATACATTAGATTAAATAATAGTAGACTACATAAAGCAGGAGAACGAATCAGCGACCTGGGGGGACAGAGTAGTGGCAAGTTAGCAAGCTGAGCAGGTGAGAGAAAAAAAATATGCAAAATGAAAATAGACTTAGGAAACTCAATAACACCATCAAGTGTAATGACATTCATATTATAGGATTCCCAGCAGAAGAATAGTAAGTAAAGGGGGCAGAAAATTAATTTTAAAAAATGATACTTTCAAACTTCCCAAATCTGGGCAAGGAAACAGAAATCCAGATCCAGGAGGTACAGAGAGCCTTCAACAGAATCAACCTAAAGAGGTCCATAACAAGACACAGAGTAATTAAAATGGCTAAAAAATAGCAATAAAGAAAGAATTTTAAAAGCAGCAAGAGAAAAGAAAGAAGTTACATGCGAGGAAATCCCGTAAGGATAACAAATGATTTTTCAACAGAAGCTTTGGAGGCCTGAAGGATGTGGCATGGTATATTCAAAGTGCTGAAAGGGAGAAATAGGCAGCCAAGAATATTTTATCCAGAGCCTGATGGTGAGTATTATGGAGGGCACATATTGTATGGAGCACTGGGTGTGGTGCATAAACAATGAATTCTGGAACACTGAAAAGAAACAAAATAAAATGAAATGAAAAAAAAAAAAAAGGCTATCATTCAGAATAGGAGAAATAAAGAGTTTCCCAGACAAACAAAAGATAAGAGTTCATGACCACTAAACTACCCTACAAGACATGTTAAACCGTACTCTTTGAGTGGAAAAGAAAGACCATAAGCAAGAGTAAGGAAAGTAGAAATCACAAAAGCAGGGGCCCCTAAGTGGATCAGTGGGTTAAGAATATGCCCTTGGCTCTGGTCAGGACCCCAGGGTCCTGAGATTGGGTTTCCTGCTCAGCGGGGAGACTGCTTCTCCCTCTCCCTTTGCCCCTCATTCTGTTTGTGCTCCTTGTCAACCCTCTGTCTCTCAAACAAATAAATAAATAAGATCTTTTTTTTTAAAAAAAAGCAGTAAAAAAAATAAGCATATTTGAGAAAATCAGTTAAGGGACTCACAAAACAAAAGAATGTAAAGTATGACACCATACATCTAAAATGTGGAGAAAAGGGGAGTAAAGTTTGGGTGCAAACTTAAGCAACTATCAACTTAATATATAGTACTATATGCAGAAGATGTTATATGCAAACTGAATGTTAATGAAAAATCAAAAGCCAGTAATAGATATGCAAAGAATAAGGAGAAAGTAATCTAAGCATTATCACTTAAGTAAGCCAACCAATCATGACAGAAGAGACAGTTGGGGTCCGTGATCAAAGGAGTTAGACTGATACAAAGTAAAGGTTAAGCAAAGCTTTATTTCCATGCCAGGTATCAGAAACCAGACTGACTGGTCAGGGCTGCCTCGTAAGAGAGTGACCCTGCCCCGATCTTATAAGATAGTTTTATGGGGCATAACCTCAGACCTCAAGGTACGTGGCTTCTAGCTGATTGGATGTTTCCATCTGCCCCCACTTGTTAGGGTGTCTGTTCCCGGAATTGATACCCAGAACTGATACCAGGAACTGCTGGGGCATTTATTCCCAGAATGAAGTCTGTGAATGTAAACAACAAAATGGCTACGTAGGCAATATGGAGTTGCTTTGGCTAAGCAAGCCCTAACAGTTAAACAGGTTTTAACATTAAGTTGCCCCTAACTAGACCAAGAGAAAAAAGGAATGGAGAAAATATGGAGACTATATATATATAATGGAGACAATATATATATATATATATATATATATATATATATATATATATGGAGAGAGAGAGAGAGAGAGAGAGCCCAATGTAGGGCTCTATCCCAGGACCCTGGGATTATCACCTGAGCCATGTGTGTGTGTGTGTGTGTGTGTGTGTGTGTGTGTATACATAAAACAGGGGTGCTTGGGTGTCTCAGTGGGTTAAAACCTCTGCCTTTGGCTCAGGTCATTATCCCAGGGTCCTGGGATAGAGTCCCACATTGGGCTCTCTGTTTAGTAGGGAGCCTGCTTCTTTCTCTCTCTCTCTCTGCCTACTTGTGATCTCTGTCAGATAAATAAATAAAATATTTTATAAAATAACAAGTAACAAAATGGCAATAAATACATGTCTATCAATAATTACTTTGAATGTAAATGGACCCATTTATATCCTGCCTTACAAGAGACTCATTTTAGACCTAAAGACACCTGAATATTGAAAATGAAGGGATGGAAAAACGTTTACCATGCAAATGGATGTGACAAGAAAGCCAGGATAGTAATACTTATATGGAAAAAAAAAAAGACCTTAAAATGTAGGGTGTAACAGAAGATAAAGAAGGCTACTATATAATCATTAAGGGAACAATCCAACAAGAAGATATATAATAATAAATATTTATGTATCCAACATGGGAGCACTCAAATACTTAAATCAGTTCATAACAAACATACAGGAAGTAGTCAGAAGTAATCAAGTAGGATCGCCTGCGTGGCTCAATTGGAAGATATGAACAGACACTTCTCCAATGAAGACATAGAAATAGCTATCTGACACATGAAAAAATGTTCATCATCACTAGCCCTCAGGGAGATTCAAATGAAAACCACATTGAGATATCACCTTACACCAGTTAGAATGGCCAAAATTAGCAAGACAGGAAAAAACATGTGTTGGAGGGAATATGGAGAAAGGGGAACCCTCTTACACTGTTGGTGGAAATGCAAGTTGGTGCAGCCTCTTTGGAGAACAGTGTGGAGATTCCTCAAGAAATTAAAAATAGAACTTCCCTATGACCTTGCCATTGCATTCCTGGGTATTTACCCCAAAGATACAGATGTCGTGAAAAGAAGGGTCATCTGTACCCCAATGTTTATAGCAGCAATGGCCATGGTCACCAAACTGTGGAAAGAACCAAGATGTCCTTCAACAGATGAATGGATAAGGAAGATGTGTTCCGTATACACTATGGAGTATTATGCCTCCATCAGAAAGGATGAATACCCAACTTTTGTAGCAACATGGACAGGACTGGAAGAGATTATGCTGAGTGAAATGAGTCAAGCAGAGAGAGTCAATTATCATATGGTTTCACTTATTTGTGGAGCATAACAAATAGCATGAAAGACATGGGGAGTTAGAGAGGAGAAGGGAGTTGGAGTAAATTGGAAGGGGAGGTGAACCAGGAGAGACTATGGACTCTGAAAAATGATCTGAGGGGTCTGAAGTGGCGGGGGGGTTGGAGGGTTGGGGTACCAGGTGGTGGGTATTATAGAGGGCACAGATTGCATAGGGCACTCTGTGTGGTTAGAAAATAATGAACACTGTTATGTTGAAAATAAATAAAAAATAAATTTTAAAATCAAAGCATGAGGTCATGGCCTCAGGGTTGTGAGATCAGACCTGCACTGGGCTCTGTGATAAGCAAGAAGTCTGGTTGGGATTCTCTCTCTTCCTCTCCATCTTCCCCTTTTACTTCTCCCACTCCCTCATTCTCTTTCTCTCAATAAATAAATAAATATTTAAAAAATAATAATAAAATAATAATAGGGGACTTTAAGATCTCTCTTACCTTGATGGACAGATGATTCAAACAGAAAATCAACAATGTAAGAGTGGCTTTAAATAACACACTAGAACAGATAGATTTAACAGATATAGTTAGAACATTCCATCCTAAAATAATAGAATACCATTCTTTTCAAGTGCATATGTAACATTGTTCAGAATAGATAACATATTAGGCCACTAAACAAGGTCAACAATTTCAAAAAGATTGAAATTGCTCCATGCATCTTTTCTGACCAAAATGCTATGAACCTAAAAATCAACCACAAGGAAAAATCTGGAAAGAGCATACCCAGAAGTTAAATAACATGTTACTAAACATTGTATGGGTCAAAAAACAAATCGAAGAGAAAATTAAGAATCTACATGGAGACAATCAAAATGAATACACAATAACCCCAAATTTGGAGCATGTATCAAAACTATTCTAAGAGAAAAGATTAGAGCAACACAAGCCTACCTCAAGAAGCAAGAAAAATTTTAAATAAGCAACCTAAAACTTAGGGCAGAAATAAATAAATAGAAGCTAAAGCACAAAAACAAAAAGAATAGAACAGATCAATGAAACCAGGAGCTGGTTCATTGAAAAGATCAACAAAATTAGTAAACCTTTAGTGAGATTCATCAAAGATAGAAAGAGAGAGAAGGAAAACTCAAATAATCAAGATCAGAATTGAAAGAAGAGAAGTAACAACAGACATCACAGAAATACAAAGGTTTATAGAAGAATATTATGAAAACTTACATGCCAACAAATTGGAAAATTTAGAAGAAACAGGCGAATTCCTAGAAACATATAACCTCCCAAAAATGGAATCAGGAAGAAATAAAAAAAAGAATAAACTGATTACCATCAATTAAATTAAATTAGTAATCAAACACAACAACAAACAACAGTCCAGCACAACATAGCTCCACAGGTGAATTCTCACAAACATTTAAAAAAGAGTTAATACTTATTCTTCTCAAACTATTCCAAAAATGAAAAAGAAAGATTCCAAATTCATTCTATGAGGTTAGCATTACCGTGATGCCAAAACTATATAAAATACCATACAAAATAATTAAATGTCAACATCCCTGATGAACATGGAGTAGCAATCCTCAACAAAATTTTAGCAAACTTAATCCAACAAGACATTTTAAAAACATTCACCACAATCATGTGGGGTTTACTCCCTGGATGTAAGGATGGTTTAGTATTCACAAAACAATCAATATGATATGTCACACCAATAAGAGAAAGGATAAAAACTATATAATCATTTAAAATAGAGCAGAAAGAGCATTTGAGGAAGTATTGCATATTACCATGGGGGGAAAAAAACCCTCAACAGAGTAGGTTTAGAGGAAAGTAACTCAACTTAATAATCTTCATATATGAAAACCCACAGCTAACATCATACTCAGTGGTGAAAAACTGAAAATTTCACCCTAAGGTCAGGAACAAGACAATGATATCCACTTTACCCAATTTTATTCAACATAATACTGTAAGCCCTAACTACAGAAATCAGATGACAACAACAACAGCAACAACAACAATGAAAAGCATCCACATTGGTAAGGAAGAAGTAAAGCTTTCACCATTTGCAGATGATATAATGCTATACATATATAGAAAATCCTAAAAACTCCACCAAACAATTAATAATACTGATAAATGAATTACATATGGTTATAGGATACAAAATTAATGTTCAGAAATTCACTGTATTTCTATACATTAATAATGAAATAACAGAAAGAGAATTAAGAAAGAAACTCCATTTACAATTGCACAAAAATATTAAAAATAGGTAGGAATAAACTTAACCAAGAATGTAAAAGACTTGTGCTCTATAAAGCATTCATTTAAAGAGGGGCGCCTGGGTGGCTCAGTGGGTTAAGCCGCTGCCTTCGGCTCAGGTCATGATCTCAGGGTCATGGGATCGAGTCCCACATCAGGATCTCTGCTCAGCAGGGAGCCTGCTTCCTCCTCTCTCTCTGCCTGCTTCTCTGCCTACTTGTGATTTCTCTCTGTCAAATAAAATAAAATAAAATATTTAAAAAAAAAACATTCATTTAAAGAATTGAAGACAACCGAGAAAAAAGTAATCAATACTCCCTGTTCATGGATTGAAAAAACAAATTTTGTTATAATGTCTATATCACCCAAAATAATCTACAAATTTAATGCAATCCACATCAAAATAACAAGAGAATTTTTCACAGAACGAAAACAAATGATACTAAAATTTGTATGGAATCACAAAAAAAACCCCAATAGCCAAAGCAACTTTGAAAAAGGTGAGCAAAACTGGAAGTATGACAATTTCAGATTTCAAGTTATATTACGAAGCTGTAGTAATCAAAATAGTATGGTAGTGATACAAAAATAGACACATAGATCAATGAACAGGAAAGAAAACCTAGAAATAGACCTACAATTATAAATTCAATTTAAATTTAACAAAAGAGCCAAGAACATGCAGTGGGAAAAAGAAAGTCTATACAACAAATGTGTTGGGAAAAGTGAACAGTTGCATGCAAATAAATGAAACTGGAACAGTTATTTACACCATACACAAAATCAAAATGGATTAAAGACCTAAATGTGAGGACTGAAACCATAAAAAAAAAAAAAAAACAAGAAGAGAGCATGAGCAGTAATTTCTCTGGCATGTGCCATGGAGATATTTTTCTAGACATCTCCTGAAGCCAGGAAAATAAAAGCAAAAATTAAACTCTTGGGCAATACCAAAATGCAAAGCTTCTGCACAATGAAGGAAACAATCAACAAAAATAAAAGACAACCTATGGAATGGGAGAAAATATGTGCAAATGGCATCTCCAGTAAAGGGTCCATATCCAAAATACATTTTTAAAAAAAACTTACAAAATTCAGCATTCTAAAAAACAAATAAGCCAGTTAAAAAATGGACAGAAGGTATAAAGTTATTTCCTTGATAGAAAAGCCAGACAAAGACAGAGCCAGGAAAGCAAACCAGTATCCCTTACCAAAATTAATGGTAAATTCCTCAACAAAATACTAGCAAACTGAATTCACCCACATATAAAAAGGATTATACACCATGGCCAAGTAAATTTTATTCACAAAATGCAAGGATTGTTCAATATATAAAAATAAGTCAATGAAATATGCCACATTGAAAGGATGAAGGGAAAAACAAAACAAAACAACCCCCCAAAAAATACCCAAAAACCAGCCAAAAAAAAGGATGAAGGGAAAAATCACATGATCACCTAAATAGTTGCAGAAAAAATATCTGAAAAAATTAACACCATTTATGCTTAAGGACAATAAATTAGAATTGGAGGTATATCAGTTTTATAGGGCAAATGTTACAAAATACTACAAATTACTTTATAGAAAAAATTAATTTTCCCATAGCTATGAAGCCTAGAAATAAAGAAGCAAGATATAATCAGGGTTGGATCTTTCTGGGAGCTTTGAGGGGGAATCTGTTCTGTAATTCTCCCCTAGCCTTTGGTGTTTTGGTGGCATTTTTTCATTCCTTGAGTTGTAGAAGCATGAATCCATTCTCTGCCTTCACCTTCTCATAGCATTCTCCTTGTGTTTGCTTATCTGTCTCCAAAGTTTTCATTTTTATATCACTGCTGCTGAACATATTGGGTATGAGCCCAACAACAATAAAATGATTTTAATTTGATTTATTTTATAGGGATCTTATATCCAAGGAGTAGCTTTCTGAGACAGTGGGATTTATAACCTAAAATACAATTTTTTAAGAAACACATTTCAGTCCATAAGTGAAAGCAATTTCCTTAACATTATAAACCCATGACTAATATCATAATCAGTAGGGGAAGATTAAAAGTTTTGCCTTTAAAAACAGTAATAAACCAAGGATGCCTAGTTCTATAACTTCTACTCAACATAATATTGGAAGATCAACCCAGATAAATTAATCAATAAAAAGAAAAATTCTCCAAATTTGAGTAAAGGAGTAAAAATTAGATATGTTCACAAATGACATGATATTAACAAAATCCTAAACACCCCACTATAAAACTCCTAAAGTAAAAGAAAAAAATCAGCAAAAAGGTGACATACGAAATCAGCACTTAAAAATCAACTGCATTTCTAAACTTAAAATAAACAGTATAAAATGGAAATTAAGAAACAGTTCAATTTACAATAACCTCAAAAGAATAAAATAGCTTAGAAATAGACTTAACCAAGAAGGCAAGAACTTGTACACTGGAAAGTACTAAATATTGCTGAAAGTAATTAAAAAAGACAAATTAATAGAAAGGCATTCCTTGATCATGGATTGGAAGACTTGATATTGTTGAGATGACAAGACTACCCAAAATTGTCTAGATGTTTACTGTGATTCCTATCAAAATCTCAATGGCACTTTATACAGAATTTTCAAAAAAATCAACCAAAAATTTGTATGGACTTCAAGGGACCCCAAATAACCAATTCTGAAAAAGGAAATCAAAGCATAGTGGTGTCTGGGTGGCTCAGTTGGTTAAGCCTTTGCCTTCAGCCTGGGTCATGATCCTGGGGTCCTGGGATCAAGCCCGCACTTCTCAGTGGGGTGCCTGCTTCTCCCTCTCCCTCTGCTGTTCCCCCGCTTGTGCTCACTCTCTGTCAAATAAAAATCTTAAAAAAGAGAAAAAAAGTCAAAGAATAAATATTTAGTTCCTGAATTCAAAACCTCCTACAGGCTACAGTAATCAAAATTGTGTGGCACATTTTCCTTATCCATTCATCCATTGGAGTATTATGCCTCCATCAGAAAGGATGAGTACCCAACTTTGGTAGCAACATGGACGGGAATCGAAGAGATTATATACTGAGTGAAATAAGTCAAGCAGAGAGAGTCAATTATCATACGGTTTCACTTATTTGTGGAGCATAACGAATAGCATGGAAGACATGGGGAGTTAGAGAGGAGAAGGGAGTTGGGGTAAATTGGAAGGGGAGGTGAATCATAAGAGACTATGGACTCTGAAAAACAATCTGAGGGGTTTGAAGTGGTGGGTGGGGTGGGAGGTTGGGGTACCAGGTGGTGGGTCCTATAGAGGGCATGGATTGCATGGAGCACTGGGTGTGGTGAAAAAATAATGAATACTGTTATGCTGCAAATAAATAAATTAATATTAAAAAAAACATATGGCACAGGAAAAAGGACAGACATATAGATAGAGGAAATAGGAGATTAAAAAAAAGACTAACATACATATTCTTTTTTTTTAAAGATTTTATTTATTTATTTGACAGACAGAGATCACAAGTAGGCAGAGAGGCCGGCAGAGAGAGGGGAGTGGGGGGAAGCAGGCTCCCTGCTGAGCAGACAGCCTGATGTAGGGCTCAATTCCAGAACCCTGAGATCATGAAGTGAGCTGAAGGCAGAGGCTTTAACCCACTGAGCCACCCAGGGTGTCCAAAAGTACATATTCTTAACAAGAAAGTGAAAAGGCAACCTATTTGATTAAATCAAATACAAATCATGCATGTGATGAAAAATAAATATTCATTTCCTCCAGAAAAATAGAATATATATATATATATATTTCTATCAGTCTATCTATAATATTAAAAATAAGACTATATATACAATAACATACATAATAATAGTTATATATATTATATATAGTACACTGGATAGAAGTGTACTTAAGTATACTTATATATACATATATACACTTATAAGTGTAAATCTTATTTTTTATATATGATTTATTTAGAAACTGGCACATGTGGGGCACCTGGGTGGCTCAGTTGGTTAAACATGGGACTCCTGATTTCAATTCAGGTCATGATTTCAGTGTTATGGGATCAAGCCCTACAATAGGCTCGGCACTCAGCAAGGAGTTTGCTTGTCCCTCTCCCTCTCCTCCTTGTCTGCTTCCTCAAGTGCTCTCTCTCTCTCAAATAAATATATATATTTTTTTCTTTTTTTTTCAGCATAACAGTATTCATTGTTTTTGCACCACACCCAGTGCTCCATGCAATCCATGCCCTCTCCAATACCCACCACCTGGTTCCCCCAACCTTCCACATCCCACCCCTTCAAAACCCTCAGATTGTTTTTCAGAGTCCATAGTCTCTCATGGTTCACCTCTCCTTCCAATTTCCCTCAACATTTTTTTAAAAGAAATTGGTACACATGATTATGAAGATCAGGAAGTCCCATCATCTGACATCTGTAAGGTGAAGAACCAAAAACGCAGAAGTGCACATTGATTCCATAGATATCCTTATAGAAACTCCTAGAAACAATATTTTAGGAGATATCTTGTTATCCCATAGTTTGATCAAGTTGATGCATAAAATTACTTATCACAAGCCCACATATTGTCATCTTACACCCAAATACTTCAATGTTGCTGGAAAACTGGAAAGCTACATTAACAAGAATGAAACTGGACCACATTTTACAACATAGACAATAATAACTTCAAAATTAACTAAAACCTCAAATGTGAAACCTGAAACCATAAAAAACATACCAGAAGAGAAGACAAACATTGATTTATTTGACATCAGCTGTAGCATCATTTTTCTAGGTATGTCTCTTCAAACAAGGGAAACAAAAACAAAAGTAAAATATTGGCACTAAATCAAAATAAAAAAGTTTTTTCACAGTGGAAAAAAATTCAACAAAAGAAAAACACAACCTAGTGAATGGGAAAATATATTTAAAAACCATGTATCTTATAAATGATTAGTATCCAAAGTATATAAATAACTTATACCACTTAATACCAAAAGAATAAACAATTTTAAAAAATGGAGAGAGAATCTGAATAGACTGCTTTCCAAAGAAGACATTCAAGTGACCAAATGACACATGAAAAGATGGTCAGCATCACTAATCATCCAGTAAATTTAAATCAAAACCACAATGAGTTATTACTTTACATGTGTCAGAATGGCAAAAATCAAAAAGACAAGAAAAAACAAGTGTTGACAAAGATGTGAAGACAAAGGAATCTTAGTGCACTGTTGGTGAGACTATAAATTGGAGACAACCACTGCGTATAACAATATGAAAATTCCTCAGAAAAATTAGAAATATCTAATATTCAATAACTCCATTACTGGGTATTTACACAAGGAAAACAAAAAGACTAATCTAAAAAGATACATGCACCTTTATGTTTATTGCAGCATTATTACAAGAGACAAGATGTAGAAGAAACCTGTATCCATTGATAGACAATTAGATAAGAAAAATGTGGGATACATACACACAGCAGAATATTACACACCCATAAAACAGATGAGATATTGCCATTTGCTGGAATGTGGATGGACCTAAGGGGTATTATACTAAATGAAATAAGTGTGGTGATGAAATACAAAAACTATATGGTTTTTGTAGTTTTCAAAACCCATATGGTTTTGAAGTCTTTTTGTTTTCCTTTACACATGATCAAAAATACCCCACAAAACAAATAAATAAACAACAGAAGCAGTTTTATAAATACAGAGAACACACTGATGTTTGCCAGAGAGAAGGGGTGGGTGATGGATAAAAAGGACAAAGTGGAGTGTGATATACAAGCTTATAGGTATGAAATAAGTAATTATGGGAATAAAAGCTATTTCATGGGGAATATAATCAATAATATTATCATAACATTCTATGGTGACAGATGGTAGGCAGTTTATATTAAACATGCAGCTTTCAAAATTCCATCTTTTTCTTTGATTTTGACTTAGGTGAATGTGACTTGGTGAAGTCCTTATGTTGAATCTCTTTGGGGAATTGAGCTTCATGTACTGGGATGCTCATAGTTCTCCTCATATTTGGAAATTATTCAGCCATTATTTTTTTTCTGTATAATTTCTGCATCTGCCTCTCTCTCTTCTACTTCTGGGATTCCCATAATGTTTATATTAATTATGTTTTTCTTATATTCTATAAATCCCATAGTCACTCTTTGCTTTTTAATTTGTTTTGCTTTTTTCCCCCACTGATTGTTTATTGTCAAATAACTTGTCACTTACTTCCTAGATTCTTTTTTCTCCTTGATCAACTCTGGTGTTGACATTCTCTACTGTGTGTGTGTGTGTGTGTTTACTTGGACTTTAGCTTTTTAGAGCATTTAAAGTTCGAGGCAAAAGAGAGGGTTAGGCACAGATTTCCCTTATGTCCCCTGCCCCCCACATGCATAGCCTCTAATTATCAATATCTCCTATCAGAATAATACATTTGTTACAATTGATGAGTATATGTTGACACACTATAAACATGCCAAATCCATAGTTTACATTACAATTCACTCTTGGTGTTGTACATTTTAAGTTTTTGGACAAACGTATACTGCTACATATCCATTGTTATAATATTAAACAGTATATTTGCCCTTCCCTAAAAATCCCATGTCTCACCTATTCATTTTCCTGCCCCTATGAAGCCCTGGAAAGAACTGCCCTTCCTACTGTCTTTATATTTTTGCTTTCCCCATAATGTCATAGTGTTGGAATTATATACATTATGTAAACTTTTCAGATTGGCTTCTTTCACTTAATAATATGAATTTAAAGTTCTTCCATGTCTTCTCATGTGTGATAACTCATTTAATTTTAGTGTTGTATATTCCAATATCTGAATGTGCCACCGTTTATTTATCCATTTACCATGTGAAAGACACTGTAGTTGCATCCATGCTTTTACATTATATATAAATTATTAAGAACATCCTTGTGCAAATTTTTAGGTTGATGTAAGTTGTCAACTCCTTTGGCTAAATACCAAGGAGTAGTGTTTCATTTACTGTATTTTTCAACTTTCTCTTTGCTAAGCTTCTCATTTTGTTCCTGTATTGTTTTCCTGCTCATTGAGTTGTCTGTCTTTATTCTTCTATAGTTCATGGGCTTTTAAAAGACAGTTATTTTGATTTCTTTATCAGGCAATTTATAGATCTCCGTTTTGGTCTTGGTTACTGAAAAAATATTGTTTTCCTTTTATGGTGTCATGTTTCCCTGATTGTGTTTCTTGTAGTTTTGCATTATTGTCTTCACATTTGTAGGTGAATTCTATTCCAGTCTTTGCTGACTGGCTTTGGGAAAGACATACCTTTATCATATGATATTTGCCTTTCTCTGATTGGTCTGCCCAGTAGGATCTTTCAGACCTCTTCTGTGGATGCAACCACTCCACACATCTTGTTTCCTCCCTGGGCGGGGTCCTTAAAATAGTATTTTTTTCCTCTCAATCTTGCAAAGTCACTCTGGGTGCTGACAGCTTCTCATTTTTTTTTTTTAATTTTATTATGCTATGTTAGTCACCATACAATACATCATTATTTTTTGATGTAGTTTTTTTTTCAATTTATTTATTTTTAGAAAAACAGTATTCATTATTTTTTCACCACACCCAGTGCTCCATGCAATCCGTGCCCTCTATAATACCCACCACCTGGTACCCCAACCTCCCACCCCCCCCGCCACTTCAAACCCCTCAGATTGTTTTTCAGAGTCCATAGTCTCTTGTGGTTCACCTCCCTATCCAATTTACCCCAACTCCCTTCTCCTCTCTAACACCCGTTGTCTTCCATGCTATTTGTTATGCTCCACAAATAAGTGAACCCATATGATAATTGGCTCTCTCTGCTTGACTTATTTCACTCAGCATAATCTCTTCCAGTCCCGTCCATGTTGCTACAAAAGTTTTATCTGAAGGGAAGTACCTTGGGCAGTATCTCACTTGGCTGTGGAAATCAGGCATTCACTAACTACACTCTCAATTTCCCCTGTGGGAAAAATCACAGGTCAAGCTGGTCTCTTGAAACTGAACTTTGTCTTGTGGGAGAAGTAATGTGGATAACTTGAAACTATTTTTATATTCTTCAATATATTTAATCATTGTGAATTTTGCTCCAACGTTGTTTTTTTTTTTTTTTTTTTTCTGGACTCCTGGATTTCCAGGTAAGTACAGTTGTCCATGGATTGTTGTCAAAATAAATGTTGTGTGGAAGGATGAATATAGAAAATTCCCATTCTTTCCCAGACTTCATTGTCACCCATTTTCCAATCATGTTTCTTCTGAGTCCCTGACCATATAGCTAAACTGTTGGAAATAACCCATAAACTGTTGTGTAGCCATACCTCTTGCTATTTCTCCTTCTAAGCATAGTGAACAACAGGATGCACTGTCCAAAGTTCTACTCCCTGAAAGGTGGAAGGGAACTTAACTACTGTCCTTGTAGGTTGTGTTAGAATGAGGCTGGGGTGCTGTAGCTCTTCACTTTCAGGTGACAGCATATAATGCAGCGTTATTTGTGAGCCAACTCAAATCTTCTTCTTCCTCTGTCAACTGATAATAGGGAATTCCCCATGAAGTCATAAGTGCATGCTGGGATACAGAATGCGGTGTAGCAAATTGGGGATCATGGACATTTGGACCACTTCTTCATGTAACTTAACTGTGCCATTAGGGAATACTCTGGCCTAACCATGTATATACTACTTCCATCTGCTGATGGAGTGCTGCTGTGCACACTCAACATTATGGTTTGGTGGGTGAGGTAACACCCAGTTTATTATGAGCAACTCAGTTTGCATGGTAACTTTGTTGTCTTTGTTGTTTAAATGTTTGATCTCTACTAAGCTCAGTAGCAAGCTAGGAACTGTTTCTCAAAAGGAGAGTAGGTATCTTTTTTTTTTTAAGATTTTATTTATTTATTTGACAGAGAGAGATTACAAGTAGGCAGAGAGGCAGGCAGAGAGAGAGGAGGAAGCAGGCTCCCCGCCGAGCAGAGAGCCCAACGCGGGACTCGATCCCAGGACCCTGAGATCATGACCCGAGCCGAAGGCAGCGGCTCAACCCACTGAGCCACCCAGGCGCCCCAGGAGAGTGGGTATCTTAATATGATGGCAGTTCTTTGATCCAAAATTATAATAGATTGTTCTGTGATTCACCTACGTAGTTATGTTGTAACTGACATGTAAGTGTCTTACCAATAAATGTACAGCAGTTTTTACTTCTCTTTTACTAGGTTCAACCAGCATATATAATCGTACCCACTTGCTTTTGGTAGTTGAGTGCTGCCACGTGGCTCTGGCCACTCCACAATCCAATTATTCTTGTGGTATTTAGGTTTTTTGGTTGAGTAGCTATAATTATCACTGTAATATCTGCCCTGCAGAATAGAACTACCATCAAGTTCTTTAAAGATACTGGCACTCTCCTCAGAAATTTATTTCTCAAAATATTGATGAAGGTATGTGTTTTGGACCCTCCCAATATGGGTGAATAGATCTTAAATGACAAATTCACTCTAACATTTCAATTTCTCCAAACCTATGAATTCTTTTCTCTACATTAAACCAAGGAATATCAGGCATTCCCAATTCACTCACAGTGAGCTATTTTTTAATCAACTCTTCAGCCAATCAACCTAAGTCTTGGAGTCCCTTTTAACTCCCAAAGTTGCAACATTAAATTCAGAATGTTTTCTTAGTAGAACTGTATTAATAAATAAACCCTGAATCAACTTTATATTCCTTCTACCATTATCTTACATCCTTAGTATCTATTCATATACATGTTTCTCAGAATTCTGCTTGTATAAATTTGAAAGATCAAATAGTTCTTTGTGAGTACACTGTACCTCACCTTTAAGGACCTGCTGGGATTTAAGTCTAGTTTTACTTCTGGAAGCAAAGAAAGATGGCAGGGATGGGTCAAGAGGAAAATTACCATTATTTTCCATGACAACTACATCAGGGGAAGCAAGTACAATTTCTTCAGGCAATGTTGGAGGAGGAGAGCCAACACTACTGTGAGTGAGGATTCCACTGGGACTGGGGCGGTCACCTCTGCTAGTGTTGGGGGAACGACTTTTGCTGGGCATTGGGAGGTTTTCTTCTTCTGGGGATGGGAAAATCTCTTCTGCTGGCAAAGATGAATAATCAGAATTTAAGATGTCAATGTCCCCACCTTCACCAGCATCTTCCCAAATTTATACATGATTTCCTCATTTTACTACCAATGCTCTCACTTTAACAGTAGATACCCTGTGATTCTAAGTTTAACTTACTGTGCAATTATCTAATTACAGGATGAGTTTCCATGTTTGACTTTCAACAATTTCAGTGTTATGGCTACAGGAAATAAGGCTCTCCTTCATGACACACATAGTAAATCATAGACATTTATGTACCTCTTGCATAAAGTAGCATTTTCTTGTGTATTCAACTCTATTATACATTTATTTATTTATTTATTTATTTATTAAAAGATTTTATTTATTTATTTGACAGAGAGGCATACAGAAAGAGAGGAGGAGGCAGGCCCCCCACTGAGCAGGGAGCCTGATGTGGGGCTCAATCCCAGGACTTTGGGACCATGACCTGAGCCAAAGGCAGAGGCTTAACCCACTGAGCCACCCAGGCGCCCCTGTTATATATATTTTTTAATTGAGTTGTCTTTTGCGTTTTATGTTGAATTGTGGACATTTATCTAAAGAAAAAACATGAAAATGTCCAAAGAAGCACATGTAACTGTGTTCATTATTAGTAATAATTGGAAACTGTAAATTGAAATGACAAGAAGACATCACTTCACATTCATAGGGTGACTATTGAAAATAGTGTTACTGAGGATGTTGTGAAATTTGAATCACTAGTGCATTGCCTGATGGGAATGTAAAATGATGCAGTTGCCATGGGAAACATTTTGACATTTTTCTTAAAAAAAAAAATAGACATAACATTACCATGTGTTCCAGCATTCCATTTCTAGATACATATCCCAAAGAATTCAAGGAGAGATTCAAAAAGATACTTGCATATACATGTTCATAGCAGCATTATTCACAATAACAAAAAAGTGGAAGCAACCCAAGTGTTCATCAATGGGAAAATGGATTAAAAAATCTGGTATATACCTACAACAGGATGTTATTAAGCCTTAAAAAATAATGAGATTATTACACATGCCACAAAATGGATGAACCTTGAGAATATTATGCTTAGAGGAATATTATTATAATAAGAGGAGTAATATGGTTAAGTTTTTAAAAAAGTAATTATCAGTCAGGGTAAGCTTAATTTACATGTATTCATTACCATCTTTTATCATTCTCTTCTGTCAATTGTCAAAAATAACTTCATCCCTCCTTGTTTGGCATTTATGTATTTCCTACAATGAAGAATATAGATTGAAGATATAACTAAGTTTAAGAAGTATTTAGGAAAACGTATGAATGACAGAGGCTTAAAAGGATATTGAGATAGATTTATGGTGATTGATACATGTCTCTGAATATTGAGGTTGTTATGGTAGGGGAAAACTATGACCTTAGATTCATTCTTTGTTGAAAAATTTTATGTATTTATTTGACATAGAGCAAGAGAGAGTGTGTACACACAAACAGGGGGTGTAGCAGGCAGAGCAAGAGGGAAATGCAGGCTTCCCCCTGAGCAGGGAGCCTGACTGACGTGGGGCCCAATTCCAGGATGCATCCCAGGACTGATCCCAGGACCCTAGCATCATTATTTCAGCCAAAGGCAGATGCTTAACCAAATGAGCCACCCAGGGGCCCAGACCTTAGATTCATTCTTTTTATTATTATTATTATTTATTTTCAGCATAACAGTATTCATTATTTTCTCACCACACCCAGTGCTCTATGCAATCCCTGCCCTCTATAATACCCACCACCTGGTACCCTAACCTCCAACCCCTGCGCCACTTCAAACCCCTCGGATTGTTTTTCAGAGTCCATAGTCTCTCATGATTCACCTCCCCTTCCAATTTCCCCCAACTCTCTTCTCCTCTCTAACTCCCCATGTCCTCCATGCTATTTGTTATGCTCCACAAATAAGTGAAACCATAGGATAATTGACTCTCTCTGCTTGACTCATTTCACTCAGCATAATCTCTTCCAGTCCCATCCATGTTGCTACAAAAGTTGGGTATTCATCTTTTCTGATGGAGGCATAATACTCCATAGTGTATATGGAACACATCTTCCTTATCCATTCATCCGTGGAAGGGCATCTTGGTTCTTTCCACAATATGGCGACCATGGCCATTGCTGCTATAAACATTGGGGTACAGATGGTCCTTCTTTTCACGACATCCGTATCTTTGGAGTAAATACCCAGGAGTGCAATTGCAGGGTCATAGGGAAGTTCTATTTTTAATTTCTTGAGGAATCTCCACACTCTTCTCCAAAGAGGCTGCACCAATTTGCATTCCCACCAACAGTGGAAGAGGGTTCCCCTTTCTCCACATCCCCTTCAACACATGTTGTTTCCTGTCTTGTTAACTTTGGCCATTCTAACTGGTGTAAGGTGATATCTCAATGTGGTTTTCATTTGAATCTCCCTGAGGGCTAGTGATGATGAACATTTTTTCATGTGTCTGATAGCCATTTGTATGTCTTGATTGGAGAAGTGTCTGTTCATATCTTCTGCCCATTTTTTGATATGGTTGTCTGTTTTGTGTGTGTTGAGTTTGAGGAGTTCTTTATAGATCCTGTACTGTCATTTGCAAATATCTTCTCCCATTCTGTAGGTTGCCTCTTTGTTTTGTTGACTGTTTCCTTTGCTATGCAGAAGCTTTTGATTTTGATGAAGTCCCAAAAATTTATTTTCGCTTTTCTTTCCTTTGCCTTTGCAGACATATCTTGAAAGAAGTCGCTGTGGCTGATATCGAAGAGATTACTGCCTATTTTCTCCTCTAGGATTCTGATGGATTCCTGTCTCATGTTGAGGTCTTTTATCCATTTTGAATTTATCTTTGTGTACGGTGTAAGAGAATGGTCGAGTTTCATTCTTCTACATATAGCTGTCCAGTTTTCCCAGCACCATTTATTGAAGAGAATGTCTTTTTTCCACTGTATATTTTTTCCTGTTTTGTCAAAGATTAATTGACTATAGAGTTGAGGGTCCATATCTGGGCTCTCTACTCTGTTCCACTGGAACCCAAACACCTGGAAGCTAAAGACCACCTTGCTTTAGAATGCTTGGATCAACCAGAAGATCAGAGAAGAACTGAAACAATTCATGGAAACCAATGAGAATGAAGACACTTTGGTCCAAAATCTATGGGATACAGCAAAGGCGGTCCTAAGGGGGAAATACATAGCCATCCAAGCCTCTCTCAAAAAAATTGAAAAATCCAGAACACACTAGCTGTCTCTACACCTTAAAGAACTGGAGAATCAACAACAAATCAAACCAACTCCACACATAAGAAGGGAAATCATCAAGATTAGAGCTGAGATCAATGAGGTAGAAACCAGAGACACAGTAGAACGTATCAATGAAACTAGAAGCTGGTTTTTTGAAAGAATCAATAAGATTGATAAACCATTGGCCACACTAAGCCAAAAGAAAAGAGAGAAAGCCCAAATTCATAAAATTATGAATGAATAGGGAGAGATCACAACGAACACCAAGGAAGTAGAAACAATTATCAGAAGTTATTATCAATAGTTATATGCCAATAAGCTAAGCAACCTAGATGAAATGGATGCATTCCTGGAAAACTATAAAATCCCAAAATTGAACCAGGAAGATATTGACAACCTGAATAGACTGGTATCTAGTAACGAGATTGAAGCAGTGATCAAAAACCTCCCTTCCAAAAAAAAAAAAAAAAAAAAAAGAGTCCAGGACCTGACGGATTCCCTGGGGAATTCTACCAAACTTTCAAAGAAGAAATAACACCTATTCTCCTGAAGCTGTTTCAAAAAATTGAAGCAAAAGGAAAATTTCCTTACTCATTTTATGAAGCCAGCATTATCCTGATCCCCAAACCAGGCAAAGACCCTACTAAAATGGAGACTTTCAGACCAATATCATTGATGAATATGGATGCTAAGATTCTCAACAAGACCCTAGCAAACAGGATCCAACAGCACATTAGAAAGATTATCCACCATGATGCAACATGGGGGGTTAAGGGGGTAGGAGAAGAATCAATGAAGCAAGATGGGATTGGGAGGGAGACAAACCATAAGTGAGTCTTAATCTCACAAAAGAAACTGAGGGTTCCTGGGGGAAGGAGGGTTGGGAGAAGGGGGGTGGGGTTATGGACATTGGGGAGGGTATGTGCTTTGGTGAGTGCTGTGAAGTGTGTAAACCTGGCGATTCACAGACCTGTACCCCTGGGGATAAAAATATATGTTTATAAAAAATAAAAAAAAATTAAAAAAGAAAAAAAGAAAGAAAGATTATCCACCATGACCAGGTGGGATTCATCCCTGGGCTACAAGGATGGTTCAGCATTCGCAAATCAATCAATGTGATAGAACAAGTTAATCTGAGAAGAGAGAAAACCACATGGTCCTCTCAACTGATGCAGGAAAAGCATTTGACAAAATCCAGCATCCATTCCTGATTAAATATTCAAAGTATAGGGATAGAGGGAATATTCCTGAACTTCATCAAATCTATCTATGAAAGACCCACAACAAATATCATCCTCAATGGGAAAAAGCTTGCAGCCTTCCCATTGAGATCAGGAACAAGACAAGGATGCCCACTTTTACCACTCTTGTTCAACATAATTTTAGAATTCCTAGCAACAGCAATCAGACAAGAAAGAGAAATACAAGGTATCCAAATTGGCAATGAAGAAATCAAGCTCTCTCTCTTCACAGATGAGATGATTCTTTATATAGAAAACTCAAAGGACTCCACCCCCAAACTACTAGAACTCATACAGCAATTCAGCAACGTGGCAGGATACAAAGTCAATGTACAGAGATCAGTGGCTTTCTTATACACTAAGAATGAAAATACAGAAGGGGAAATTAGAGAATCAATTCCATTTACTATAGCACCAAGAACCATAAGATCCCTGGGAATAAACCTAACCAAAGAGATAAAGGATCTGTACTCGAGGAACTACAGAACAGTCATGAAAGAAATTGAGGAAGACACAAAAAGATGGAAGACCATTCCATGCTCATGGATCGGAAGAATAAACATTGTTAAAATGTCTATATTGCCTAGAGCAATCTATACTTTTAATGCCATTCTGATCAAAATTCCACCGGTATTCCTCAAAGAGCTGGAGCAAATAATCCAAAAATTTGTATGGAATCAGAAGAGACCCCGAATCGCTAAGGAAATGTTGAAAAACAACAACAACAACAACAATAAATAAATAAATAAAACTGGAGACATCACGTTGCCTGATTTCAAGCTTTATTACAAAGCTGTGATCACCAAGGCAGCATGATTCTGGCATAAAAACAGACACATAGACCTTAGACTCTTACTGATAGAGTCCTGGATGATTAATCATGGGTCTGTGTTTATTCTTATAAAAATGTAGAATACCCATAGTGACTATTGGTTCAGCTTCCTGAGCTTCAGTTCCTAGAAGCTAAATTAAGTCCTAATTTAGAAGAGGTAAGTTGATACCTAATGTTGAGTTGAATTTAAACTACAACCAATTAGGAGAAGGCAGAAATCCATAGTGAAATGAGGACTCATCCTTTGTAATTTAATAGTATGCCACTTTTGTTTTCTTCTTCCTGTTAGGTGAAGCTGATTAAGATCGAAAAGTACAAATTGATTAAAGTAACTCATTCAGTAAGAGAGCCTCATAAATCAATTCTCAATTGCACTATTTTGTCGCAATAAAATCACAATAAACATTAACTCTGAAATGTACAAGTAACCCATTTAAGGTGATTTTCACAAATGCTATGGAAAAAGGTGAAAAGTAATATCTGATAACTTCCCTGCTTCTTATGAACTTTAAAAAAATTAAAAAGAAACAGCCTCCTCTTGTACCATAGAGATTTAATTTTTAATAGCTCACCACTTATCAGCAGACCACACAATAGTTATTACTATATATACATTAAAGATTAAGTTGATCTCTTTAAAATATTAACCATAAACTTTCACAGAATTATAAAACATTAGAAATTAATGAAACTATTGAGACCATTGGTTCTAACCATTTCATGTATTGCTCCAAGTGGAATTAGTGAAACACGGGGAAGGAAAAGAGTCTATATAAGACCATATTGTAAATTAGTAACATGTCTGGATAAACAAAAAAGAGGGTTTGGTTTTTGATTCTGCACTCTTTTCATCTTGGGCCTGCAATAATTTTCTTAGTTGGCCAGCAAGACCTACTGTATGCATAGATTTGAAACTGCTTAAGTGATATAATAAAGGGAATCAGTCAGTACTCTATGACCCAAATATTTCTCCCACTGTTAACTAAGTATATTAATGTGCTTACACAACTAAAACATCCTTTGGGGAAGGAGTATACTCTCTCTTTTTTTCTTGTATAAAAATACAAATCCTCTCTACCAACCCACATAACCAAGATTAAGGGAGAATGTTTAGCAGTTATCTGTTACTTATTTTTTAAGTGCAACTTACTATGTTTACGCTAAATGGCCTCTTAACAAGTGGTTAAATGTCAGATTAAAATTGTGAGTGATAAAAGAGGTCTAGGTTTTATTTTATTCACCTGAGCTCTAACTCTTTGATGAGTAAAGGATTCCTAAGCTAGGATTATATAGGTGGACAAACACACAATACCGACCCTGGGAAGATCAGATCTATAGCACTATATTTGTCACATATACTCGCAGTTTAGTGGGGAAGGAGACCACATGCCATGAATGGCTGGGACATGAGGTTGTTCTCAGGAACAGAGTAAACCAGTAACATGGGAAGCAGGCACTGTAGTGTTAAGAAGCTGAAGGGATACCTGGTTCCTTCAGGATGGTATAATTAGCCTTCTTTTTTTTTTTAATTTATTTATTTGACACACAGAGAGAGAGATCACAAATCGGCAGAGAGGCAGGCAGAGAGAGGAAGGGAAGCAGACTCCCCGCTGAGCAGAGAGCTCTACGCTGGGCTCCATCCCAGAAACCTGGGATCATGACCCGAGCCAAAGGCAGAGGCTTTAACCCACTGAGCCACCCATGTGCCCCTATAATTAGCCTTCTTGAATACATCCATGGCCTAACAGAGAACTGAAGCCTTATCCTTGGAGATTAGTGGGCATTTTGTCTTCCTTGTGATAATAAGGGATGCTTGGATATGGTACCTTTTTTCAGGATCACAATAAGGAGATAAACACAGTGTTCCCAGGTTTTTAATTTTTTATTTTTTTCTCAGATGTCAAGGCACATTTAACACTGGGCCTTAATTTTAAGTCCCATGACACAGATTTTAAGCATGGTAGCAATTCTAGGTAGGGCTTTTAATTGAATTTTTTTTATGTTTTTAGGGCAAAGATCTACATTTTTAACAAAGCATGAAGGAACTGAAGTAATATAGTTCCTGCTTACTTCTCCAGCCTACTGCATTATTCCCCTCCACTTCCTACAGTGATGCAGCAATTCTTGATTGTTTCTTATCTTAAATAAAATCTATTTCATCTTCATTATTATTTTCATTATCTCTAGGCTTGTGTACATACTTTTCCCTCTTTCTGAAATTCCTTCTTGCACAATCTTATTTTCCTGACCCATTCCCATTCTCTCTTTAGATAGCAGTTTATAAATTACTTCCTTAGGAAGATATTTCATGAATATCTGGTTAAATCCTTCTGTAACATTTTCAAACTTTTAATTTTTTAGATTTTATTTATTTAAAATATATAAATTATATAAAAATATAATTTTACATAAAATTATAAAAATATATAAGAATGTATAAGTATCCATCCTTGTAACATTTTCAAAATACATTCTGTACTTATTTTATAAATTATTAGCTTCTTAAAAGATCTATTTCCCCCATGAACTTGATAGAATAATGGCTTCCCCCATATCCATATGACTTAATTCCCAAATCCTATGAATATGTTTACCATAGATGACCAAGGCACTTTTCAGATATTATTAAATTATTAACTTTATGGAACTGAGATGAGAAGATGATCCAGGTGAGCCGATCTAATCATATGTCTCCTTTTCCTTGATGAAGCCAGAGAAATGTGGTAGAAGAAAAGGAAAGAAACAAAGCAAGTAAGGAACTTGATTTACCATTGCTGGCTATAAAGATACAGAAAAAAAGCCCAAGAACCAAGAAATGCAGTGGCTTCTGAAAGCTAGAAACAACCTTCAGTTGACAGCCAGCAATAAAATGGGGAACTCAGTGCTATTATGACAATGAATTAAATTCTACCAATTACCAGTATAATGAAGGAAACACACTTTCCCTTAGTCTCCAGAAGGGACTACAGCACTGCTAATACCTTGATTTCAGCATTGTGAAGCTCTAAGCAGAGGAACAAATTCAACAAACTATGTTCAGGCTTCTCTGACTTACAGAATCATGGGATAATAAGCTTGTGCTATTTTAAACTGTTAGGTTTATGACAACTTGCTATGGCAGTCTTAGGAAATTAATACTGTAATAAACTGAAAGCTCCATGAAGGCAGGGTTTATATCTGCTTTTATCCCTCCCCCCTTCAGTATCCTCATGTGCAGCTCAGTGACTGGTAGAAAGTACTTCAATTAAAGGGTGCCTGAGTGGCTCAGTTGAGTAAGCATAAGACTTCAGCTAACATCTTGATTTGAGGATCCAAGAATGAAGCCAGACATCAGGCTCCCTGCTGTCTGCTTGTCTTTCTTCATCTGTCCTTCATCTGCTTGTGTTTTCCTTCTTTCTCTCTCTCTCAAATAAAATAAATATAAAATATTTTTTAAAAAGAAAATACTTCAGTCAAAATGTTTTGATCTCAAGAGAATCAAACAGGAAGCAGGCAGGTAGAACAAAATTCCTAGGTTCTTACTTTGAGGCAGGTAGACTTCAGAAAAATATGAAGGATATGGGGCTCCTGGGTGGCTCAGTGGGTTAAGCCGCTGCCTTCGGCTCAGGTCATGATCTCAGGGTCCGGGGATCGAGTCCCGCATCGGGCTCTCTGCTCTGCAGGGAGCCTGCTTCCTCCTCTCTCTCTCTGCCTGCCTCTCTGCCTACTTGTAATCTCTCTCTGTCAAATAAATAAATAAAATCTTAAAAAAAAAGAAAAATATGAAGGATAGCTATGAAAGTACCATAGACCAGTCTTGACATTAAGTTTATGATTACATCCAAGGTCACCTCTCATAGCCAGCGTTGTTTAGAGAAAATGCTATGCAAAAACTGCAATGGAAAAATTTAGTTTATGATGCTATCAGGTGCTGTATTAACAACACTTTAACTCTGTTGCTTGAATCCACAGAGAATTCTAATGAATTTAGATGATGTAACTCAAATGTTTATTCTACACATATCTCAATTTCCACTGTTAATTTTCGGTAATTGTTCTAATTTCATTTTTTTTCATTTTGAAAAATGAAAATGAAAAATGAAAAATAAACCGCTAATATATTAGCATATTTCAGGTACAAATCAAAACACCCTTAAAAACACCTTGAATCATTAACTTCAGTTGCTCTATAGACCATATATGCATATAAATAATATACCAATCTTATTCAGATTACTCAGAAAAAAAATTTAATGTGTTCTACATGCATTTAATGCTCCTGTATTCAAATAGTTAATTTGCGCTGTGTTCTTTTGAGGAAAAAGAAAACTGTCACCCTGTCATTTTAGAGTCTGACACTAATCTTGTCAAAAAAGGCAGCTGTTAAATTGAATTACTGTTGACATGCAGAGAAATGGCCCTTTCCAGATGTAAAAGACATCTGCGGCAATAAAGTGGTACATAATGGCTTTTCAAATATGGTCATACTGGTATTTTGAATAGCATGTCTATGGCATGAAAACATGGCCATGACTCAATCAATTTAAGGCATTAAACTGAAGCCAGTGGGAAACATAAATGACTTTTACCTTACCCATAGCTTATGCCTGGGTATAGTAACAGTATAGTAATAAACCCCTCATATTCTTCTCTTGTATCCAGAAACAGTCATGCTTAAAGCACAGCAGGAAATATTTTGAGCTTCCAGGTCCTTAAGAATGTGGTTGGGTGAGGTAGTACATTTACAAATAGATTGTACAAGGAATAACTAAAAGCGTCTTTTAGAAACAAATACTACTATGATAAATTTTTACTGTGACATTGGTGAAAAAGTTGCTGGTTGAGATATTCTGATACTCTTATTCATTAATTCAAAGGACTAAAGAATTACAGACAACACAGATAAGTCTGTAGTACATATGGGTTATACTGATACCCAAACAATAGAGACAGTTCAAAAATACTTACTAATTGCCTAATCTTCCCCAGGTTCTTGGTTAGGTATTACCGAGAATGCATGAAATATTCAAAAAAGAGGTCATTCTCTCTCAAAAAGTTCTTTATACAATGGGAAGACAGATGCAAACACATAAAAAAAAAGTCTGTTCTGAGGAAGATTGCCCTAAGAGCTGGAACTGAAGCACAAAAACCACTTTTCGAGTATGAATAAGACAGCAAGATAAGCAAAGTTATCAGGGAGGCAGTAAGAAAGGAGTGGAATCTTAAGTAACATATATATATATTTATACAAAGTTATTAAGAAAAATTAGACTACAAACACAATTTCTAAGGGTGGCTTCACAACTCATAATTTAAGGTATTGAGTTAGACAGTGCATTCTATTACTGTTGTGTCCCTTGACCTTTTCTAACTGTACCTTGAACAGAATTATTGTCATTTTCAGACAAGACCAAAATGTCTGAGATTATACCTAGAAGCTAGGTTCATCCCAGCAATTAAGGTAGAGTCAGCTCTGATCTTTCTTTCCATGACTGATAAAAGCAAAAATCTCCTAGCTTTGTGTTGCTATATAGAGAAAGGTAAGAAATTATTTTATAAAAAGGAGAAGGATTCTATTGCTATATTAGTTATTATTAGTTATTTATTGGGCTAGTTCACTTCATATCTCATTAGTAGGTACATTACTGTGTGAAGACATTTATTATTATCATCCTGAGATCAGAATTATACATGTCTGGATCTCTACAGGGGCAGAAGACACCAGTGGGCAGGTAAAGCGGAGTGGGAACGGCGGACTGATATTGGAAGATAAACAAAAGGGGGAGGGAGCAACCAGAGGTGACCGGTTGAAAAGTAATACCCCAATCTGGGAGTGCCCTGCATCTGGGGACCAGCATTAATTTGGAGTCTGGCTTAGAGTTTTGAATTCTTGTGAACCACCTCTGAAATGGACAGAAATGTTTGAGGATTCTGGTTAAACAGAATAGAGCTGTCAGAACCAATCCCATATAATTCAGAACCTGCCCATTTCTCTGCAAAAGGAGTTTCAAATGTAAGAAAATTGAAATTGTATGTTAAACACACACACACACACACACACACACACACAACATTAAATCTACAGTAGCTACTTAGTTTTAATAGACTTTATTTTTAGATTAATTTTACTTTCATAGCAATATTGAGCAAACGGTACAGAGATTTATCATATATCCCTGCTCCTACATATGCATAGCCTCTCCCATTCTCAATAAACCCCACCAGGGTAGTATATTTGTTAGTATTAATAAACCTACATTAAAACATTATCATTCAGAGTTAATAGTTTACATTAGGATTCAGTCTTGATGAATCCATTCTATGGATCTGGACAAATGAATAATGGCATGCATCCACTATTAAAGTATCTTACAGAGTAGTTTCATTGCCCTAAAAATTCTATGTCTACTTATTGATTATTCCCTGACCCCTTACCTCTGGAAACCACTGATATTTTTACTGGTTACATAGTTTTGCTTTTTTCCAAAATTTCATGTAGTTAGAAGCAGAGAGTATGTAGCTCTTCAGATTGCCTTCTTTCAATTAGTAATATGCATTTTAATTTTCCTCCATGCCTTTTCATGGATTGATATACACATCCTAGTAGGTGTTAAGCAGTATCTCATTGTGGTTTTGATGTTCATTTCCCTAATGACTAAAGATGTTGAGAATTCTTTCATGTGCTTATTGACCATTTTTATGTCTTCTTTGGAGAAATATCCATTCAGGTCCTCTGTCCATTTCTTAATTGGGTAATTTTTCTTCCATTGTTAAGTTGTGGATGTTGTTGAGTTGTTTTTTATGTGTTCTGAATATTAAGCTCTCATGAGATATATGATTTTCAAACATTTTCTTTTGTGCAGTATTTTCACTCTCTTGATAGTGTTATTTTACGCACAAAAGTTTTTTTTTAAATTTTAATGCTTTTCATTTTATTTTTATTCTTCATTTCATACTAAAGAAATATCACCAAATTCAAAATAATTAAAATTAAAATAAAATATTAAAGTATCACCAAATTCAACATAATTAAAAATTAAAATTATATTTATATTTATATTTATATATTTATAGTTGTAACTTTTAAATTTAGGGTTTAGATCCTTTTTCTCTTAATTTTTGTAAGTGATATGAGAAAAAAGTCAAAGTCCACTCTTCAACTTATATTTTTGTATACCCAGTTTTCCCATAATTTCTTGTTCTATTCCAATTAAATAATCTTGGGACTCTTGTTGAAAATCAATGGAACTTAGATGTGTGGATTTACTTCTAGAATCTCCATTCAGTTCCATTTGTCTTTATGTCTGTCCTTATGCTAGTTCTACATGCTTCTGAGTACTATCGCTTTGTGGTAATTTTTGAAATCTGAAAGTTTGATCTCCCCCTTTTTACAAAATTAAATAAATTTTTCAATGTTCCAAAATTCATTGTTTATGTGCCACACCCATTCTCCATGCAATATGTGCCCTCCTTAACACGCACCACCAGGCTCACCCAACCTCCCACCCCCATACCCTCCAAAACCCTCAGTTTGTTTCTCAGAGTCAGTAGTCTCTCATGATTTGTCTCCCCCTCCAATTTCCCCCAATTCCCTTCTCCTCTCCATCTCCCAATGTCCTCCATGTTATTCTTTATGCTCCATAAGTAAGTGAAACCACATGATAATTGACTCTCTCTGCTTGACTTATTTCATTCAGCATACTCTCTTCCAGTCTCGTCCATGTTGATAAAAAAGATGGATATTCATCCTTTCTGATGGAGGCATAATACTACATAGTATATATGGACAATATCTTCTTTATCCACTGTTTGGTGACTGTGGCCACTGTTGCTATGAATATCACCAACTTTGTTATTTTCCAAACCATTTTGGATATTTGAGGTCTCTCAAAATTCCATGAACTTTAGATTTTTTTTTCCATTTCTTTTTAAAGAACACCATTGGGATTTTGATGGGAACTGCACTGAAATACAAATCACTTTAAATAATATACACATCTTAACAATATTAAATATTTTAACTCATAAACACAGGATGGCTTTGTATTTACTTATGTCTTCATCTTTAAGCCATATATTGTACTTTCCAGTATGCAAGTCTTTCAAATTCCTAATTAAATTTATTTCTAATTTTATATTATTGTAAATTTTATATTATTGTGTGTAATTTTATACTATTGTATATAATTATTTGGTGTTGTATAGTTATATGCAACTATATATATAATATATATATTATGTATATATTTATATACAACTATATGTACAATAATAATTGTATATACTTATTTTCTTAATTTCTTTAGAGGTTATTTATGCTAGAATGTGGCAATATCACTGATTTTTTACATGTGGATTTTGTATACTGCAATGTTGCTGAATTTATGAGTTGTAATAGGATGTGTGTGTGTGTGCGTGTTTGTATTCTTTAAGACTTACTAGAAATAAAATCATATCATCTGAGAATATAGTTTTTACAACTTCCTCTCCAAACTTAAAGGCTTTTATTTCCTTTTTCTTGTCTAATTGATCTAACTAGAATTTCTAGTAATATGTTGAATATAAGTAGCAAAAGCAGACATCTTGTCTTATGCCTGAACTTAGGGGAAAATGTTCAATCATTCAACATTAAGTATGGTGTGCACTGTGGTTTTTTCCTATATGGTTTTTACCATATTGAGAAAATTCCCTCATATTCCTAGTTTGCTGAACATTTTGCTCAAGAAAGGATGCTCGTTCTGACAAATGTACATTCTGCATCAATTGATAGGGTTATTTTTTTCTCTTCAATCAATTACTGTGGTGCATTACATCAATTATCTTCCATATATTAAAACACCCTTACATTTCTGAGATAAATCCTAATTGGTCATAATGTATCATTATTTTAATATGTTGCTGAATTTGTTTTGCTAGTATTTTTTTGAGGATTTCTGAATCTATGTTTACAAGGGGTATCAATCTTCAGGTTTCTCTTCTTGCAGTGTCTTTTTCTGAATTTGGTATTGGGACAATGCTAGCTTCAGAGAATGAGTTAGAAAATGTTCTTTCCTTGTATATTTTTTGGGAAAAGTTTGAGAACAATCCATGTTTATTCTTTTTTTATAATTTTGAAAGAATTTACCAATGAAACCACTTGGCACTGGGCTTTTATTTTGGAGTGATTTTTATTAGGGATTAAATCTTACTTGTAGGTCTATTGAGATTTTCTATTTTTTCCTCAGTTCACTTTGGTAGTGGATATGCTTTTCAGAATTTGTCCACTTAATCCAGATATCCAAATTAGTGCCATATGGATGTTCATAGTATTCTCAAAATCCTTTTTATTTATGAAAACACTAGTAGTAATGTTCCTCTGAATTTAATATCTTGAGCCTTCTCTCTCTCTCTTTCTCTCTCTCTCTCTCTCTTTTTGTCAATCTAACTAAATGGTTGCCAATTTTGTTGCTTTAAAAAATACACAAATTTGGGGCATCTGGGTGACTCAGTTGTTAAGTGTCTACCTTTGACTGAGGTCATGATCTCAGGGTCCTGAGATCTAGCCCTGCATCAGGCTCCCTTCTCAGTGGGAAGCCTGCTTCTACCCCTCTGCTAACTGGTTATTTCTCCATCTCTCTTTCTCTCTCTAAATCTCTCTCTTTCCCTCAAATAAATAAATAAAAATTTTAAAAAAGTTTCTATATCCAGGGGACCTGGTGGTACAGTAGGTTGATTGCTTGACTCTTGATTTCAGTTCATGTCATTACCTCAGGGTCATGACATTGAGCCCCATGTAGGGTTTTGTGCTCAGTGGGGAGTCTGCTTTTCTTTTTCTACCCTTCTCCTTTTGCCCTTGCTCCCTATCTAAGATAAATATATCTTTAAAAAAAATAAGTTGCTATAGCAAATGTCAAAGTGTTTACTGCCTCTATATACTCCTTTAGGATTTTAAGGGTTTCTGTCTCATAAATAGGTCTTCAATCATTTTAATTAATTTTTGTGTATTAATTTTGTGTAAGAAAGTGGTCCAGTTTCATTCTTTTGCATATTTCTGGACAGAAATATTCCCAACACCATTTTCTGAAAAGACTGTCTTTTTTTCCCCCATTGGACATTCTTGCTTTGTCAAAGATTAATTTACCATGGAGTTTTGGGTTCATTTCTGGATTTTCTATTCTGTTTTATTGATCTCTGTGTCTATTTCTGTGTGTGCCAGTACCATACTTTCCAGATCACTACAGCTTTTAAATAAAACTTGAATCAGGAATTGTGATGCCTCCAACTTTGCTTTGGTTTTTCAAGATTGCTTTGACTATTTGGAGACTTTTGTGGTTCTATACAAATTTCAGGATTGTCTGTTCTAGTTCTGTGACAAATGATATTGGTATTTAGATAGGGATTGTATTACACATGTAGATTGCTTTGGATAGTATAGACAATTTAAGAGTATTTGTTTTAATCCATGAACATGGATTGTCATTCCATTTCTTTGTGTCATCTCCAATATTTTTCATTAATTTTTACAGTTTTCAGAATACAGACCATTTACTTCTTTGGTTAGGTTTATTCTTTGTTATCTTATCGTTTTCAGTGCATTTGTTTCTAGTTTTATTCCACCGTGCTCAGAAAGATAATTTATATGACTTCAGAATTTTAAAATTTATTAAGACTTGCTTTGTGGTTCAACATTTCATCTATTCTGGAGAAAAGTCTGTATACACTTGAAAATAATGTGTATTTTTCTGTTATTGGGTAGAATGTTCCTCATATATCTGGAAGGTCTAATTGTTTTATAGAGTTAAGTCTTTTACTTCATTATTTTTACCCCTGTCTTGTTGCTTATTCTATTTATGAGAATGATGTAATGAAGTCTCCTTTTATTAATATTTGAATATTATTATTATTCACTCATAGAAAGGTAAATACCATATGATTTCACTCATATGTTGAGTTTAAGAAACAAAACAAAAAACCAAAAAGGAAAACAAGATAGAAAGAGAAAGAGAAAGAAAGAGACAGAGATCAAGAAACAGACTCTTAATTATACAGAACAAAATGATGGTTACCAGAGGGAAGGTTGGGGGGTTAAGTAGATGATGGGGTTTCAGGAATGCACTTGTCATCATCAGAACAAAAAATATATATAGAATTGTTGAATCACTACATTTTACACCTGAAAATAATATAACACTGTATATTAAAAGGAACAATAATAAAAACTGAAAGTATTTGTTACCATGCAAATAATTTTAAAAAAGCTTTTACATTGGGTTGTCAAGATGAGAAAGCATTTCATTTGGATGTGAGGAAGAGAAGCCAATAAGTATAGGCAACTGTGCCAAGAACATAACTGTGAAGAAGAAGGGAAAGATAAGAGAAAAGCAAGAGCTCTGTATGAGACTTGATTTTTCTCTTTTCATTTATTCTTATCGGTAAGTTCCTTAAATGCTTCTTTAACAACTTAAAAAAAACTATGATATAATTTAGTGTGTTTATACATTTGTCAAAGTAGAATACAAGCCACAAAATTCTGGGGCAGGTGATCAGGGCTGGTATTGTGTCTCCAGTTATCATAGATACAGGTTCTTTTAATCTTTTCCCTCCATTTCCAAGTACATGACTTCTTTTTTCAAAATCACATCATAGTTTAAATGGCAGTTTAGGAGGCACCTATGTGGCACGGTAAGTTAAGCTCTTGACTCTTGTTTTTGGTTCAGGTCATGATCTCAGAGTCATGAGATGGAGCCCCTGCATGGGTTCTGCACTTAGCATGGAGTCTGCTTGAGATTCTTTCTTTGCCTCTCTTTGCCCCTCCCTCCCAAGCTCTTTCTCTAAAATTAATTAATTAATTAGCTAACTAACAAATAAATAAATAAATAAATATTTAAAAAATAAATGGCAATTTAGTCTATGTATTATATCCATGTTATCATGAGTTGGAAGGAGGCAGGGACAGATGGCAAAATATTGACCCACTTGGCTGAGTTCACTTTTTATTATTACACCTCCCAGATACAGTGGAAATGTGCAACATAGGATGCCTAACAGAGAATATTACATTTACCTAAATGGCTGGGGTGATCTTCTTAGTTTCTTATTGAAGAAAGACTAGATCCTAACATCAGAACCTCATTTTTTCCCCTTCTATATTCTACAGTATATTATCATATGCAGTAAAATCAAATACATTCTGACTTTAAGGGAGGGATTAGTCATTTTCAAGAATTCATTTGTGGACTAAATAAAGCACCCACTCAGGAACTATATCAGGACTAATACAATCTAGAGTCTGATATTTTGGACTACTTGATAAGAAGGACGTCTTATGGAAAACGACCTTCATTAAACTCATTTCTTTTTTTGGTGCTATTTATTACACAGTATCCTGGATACTCAAATTCCATAAATTTAAATGAATTATTAATATAAAAGTAATTGACCAATCCACTATGAGCAAGGTATCTCTATTGTTCAGTTCATTTGACTATAGGACAAAAATACAGAAGGTGCAGTTTTCTAACCTCACACTACTCTGGTATTGTTTCTTCTCCACTTTGAATTTAACTTGTTAAATATCTGCAATGCTGAGATATAAATGCTAAGTCCTTTATATAAATTATATTATTTATTATTTATAAAAACCTGGCTAAAATTTGTTATTGCCTACAATCTTTAGTAGATAAACTGAGGCTTAGAAAGATTGAATAACTTATTTGTACATAACTTTGTGATGGAAAGTACACCATTTTATAAACTTTATAAACTACGCTCCTAAAGAGGTTTTTACAATGTATGGTTTTGACATTCACTTGCCTGTGATTTGGAGTGGTACATGTTTAAATGATTATAAAAATTATAGTGGGTATTTATTCATTTTAATATATTTAAAATATAAGAAAAGTACTTCGCTGTTATCGAGTGGAGGGTTACATAAATATCTATTAGATCAACCTGGTTGATACTGTTGTTCAAGTCTTCTATATACTTAGCATCTATGTAAATGCTCTATCAATTATTGAGATGGAAGCTGAAGACTCAAGCTATAATTCTGGCTGTATTTGTCTCCTATATTTTGAAGCTATATTTTACATGCATACACTTTCAGGATTGTTATGTTTTCTAATGATTTAATACTTCTATTGGTAAAAAAAAAACCCTCTTTCTTGTTCTGAGGTCTATTTGATCTGATATTAATATAGCTATTTCAGCTTCATATTGATTAGTCATGGCATACATTTCTGTATCTTATTTTTAATAAACTTAAATAACTTTATGTATACTAAGATTCTTTCATACAACAAAAAACTGAGTTTCATATTTTTCTTTAATTTTTATTGACATATAACTGACATACAAACAATGTAAAAGTTTAAGGTGTATAGGATGAGTTGATTTATATGTATTGCAAAATGTGTACCTTAAGTTCAAAAAAAAAAAAGGAAAGAAAACACTTCCATTTTCAACAATATGTATGGAACCTGAGAACTTTGTATTAAGTGAAAAAGTCAGACAGGGAAAGAAAAATATTTTATGTGTGGAATCTAATAAAAAACAAAAACAAAACAAAAGTAAAAAAGGAAACCATATTTCTGTGTTTGCCAGAGTAAGGGGGAGGAAAACTCATGGTCAAAAGATATAAATTTCCAGTTATAAGAAAAATAAGTACGAGAGTTCTACGTTTTTATACAATCTGACAATTTCTACTTTTTAATGAAATATTTTTTTATTTATTATGCATAATATAATTATCAGTTTGGTTTGGATTAACTCTACTATCTTGCTATTTTTTAAAAAATTTCCAATTTGTTCACTGTTTCTTTGCTCTCCTCCTTCTCTGCCTCATTTTGAATTAATAATTATTTTTGCCAGTCCCATTACATCACTACTATGGGCTTAATTACCACATTATTTTTTAAAAGATTTTATTTATTTATTTGACAGAAAGAGAGAGAGAGAGAGAGATATCACAAATAGGCAGAGAAGCAGGCAGAGAGAGAGGGGGAAGCATGCTCCCTGCTGACCAGAAAGCCCAATGTAGGGCTCAATTCCAGGACCCTGAGATCATGACCTGAGCTGAAGGCAGAGACTTAATGCACTGAGAAACCCAGGTGTCCCTTAATTACCACTTTAAAAAAAATATTATTGGTATATATTTTTTTAAAAAAAATAATCTCTTTTCAGTGTACCAGAATTCATTGTTTATGCACCACACCCAGTGCTCCCTGCAATACTTGCCCTCCATAATACCCACCACCAGGCTCACCCAACTTCCCACTCCCCGCCCCTTCAAAACTCTCAGATTGTTTTTCAGAGTCCATAGTCTCACGGTTCATCTCCCCTCCAATTTTCCTCAACTCCCTTCTCCTCTCTTATACCAAGAAGTTAACAACTAGAAATTTAATTTAAAAATACTTATTTTTCAAAATTATCAAATTATAAAATAACTGTATGTATATATATAGCTATATATATATATATATATATGTAGACATTTTGTAGAAATTGGTAAACTAATGATAAAATGTATATCGAAATGCCAAAGCCTTAGTATAGCCAATGTAAGATTGAAAAAATAAAATATACTTAAGAATCTTAGACAACCTTTTATCAAGAATTGATAGAAAGCTGTAGTGGAGAAAGTATATCCATAGACCAATGGACAGAGAAGATTCACTGAAAATAGATCCCTATACATATAACCAACTTATGAAATAAACATAAAAGGCAGTTTGGTGATGGAAGTATATTTTTTCAAGAAATGGTTCTGGAGGAATTGTATATCCACCCATAAAAAAATAATATAGACACAAACTTCACATTTTACGCAAAAATTAACTCAGAATGGAATGTACAAATTAATGTAAAACAGATAAATATAAAATATATAGGAAATAAATTAGAAAATCTGCAAGAGTTTGGGTTTGGTGATGAATTTTTAGATATAGCATCCCAAACATTAGCCATGAAATTTTAAAAAAAAGTTGGATTTTTATAAATGAAAAATTTCTGGTTGCACAAGATACTGTTAACAGAATAGAAATACAAACAACAGGTTGGAAGTATATATTTGTACACTATACATCTGATAAAGTATTATACAAAAAGCTCTTGAAATTAAAAAAAATTAAAAATGAGAAAAATATCTAAACAGACATGTATCTTAAGAAAAATTAAATATGGCAAGTAATCATAAGATGTTCAAAAGTAATTATGAAAATGCAAACTAAAAATAACAAAAAGATACCATGACACACCTATTAAAATTGATAAAAATCCAAAAATATAACAATACCAATTGCTAATGAGTATGCAAAGAACAGAAAATCTACTCATTGCTTTTGGGAATTAAAAATGGTACAGCAACTTTAGAAGATAGTTTATCAGTTTCCAATAAAATATAGTCTTACCATTTGATCCAGCAACCACATTCTTTTAAGTATTTATTCAACATATTAAAAGACATATTTATGCAAATATTTGTGTGCAAAATTAATCACAATGTCATTTATAATTTCCAGTGACTGAAAGCAACAAATATTTCCCTTAATAAGTGAATAATAAAATATGCTATGGGTACAATTGAAAACTGCATATTATTTGTTGATAAACTACTGATATGCTTAACAACTTGGATGAAATTTGAATATATTTTCCTAAATAAATAAATAGACTTTCTATACTACTATAGTGGTGGATAGATAGATCTATAGACCTATACTTTAGATCTATAGATAGATAGGTAGATTTATAGATCTATGCTTTTATCAGAACTGAAAGAATTTTGGGGTGCATGGATAGCTCATTTGGTTAAGTGTCTCTTGAGTTTGGCTCAGGTCATGATCTCATGGTTTAGAGGTCAACCTTCATGTCAGGCTCTGTGCTCAGTGTGGAGTTTGCTTGAGATTCTCTCTCTTCCTTTAACCCCTTACCCCACTTGCACATTCTCTCTCTCAAAACAAATAAATCTTTAAAAATAAGAATTTTACAGTACATAGCATCAATCTTAATGTGCCCAAACTAAATAGTCCAGGGGTTGGAGGAAACTCAGAATAGAATCTTGATGAATAAATCAATCAAATGACATAATCTCATTGAAGAGGTGTATGGGAAAGGTGCTTAGCTAAGCAGATCTAAAAGTGAAGACAACAGGAACTCAACCATAAATAATGAATTTTTTTTTTCACAGGAGGACACGTTGGTAATTCTGACACCATTGTGTTTTTATTGAGGTTGAACAATTAAGACCAGAAACAAGATTATCTAATGATGAGAAAGTGGATTGCTATATTCCACCATTTAGGGGCAGTTTGTTGTTGTTTGCTTGTTTGTTTTAATTTTTGTTTTTTTGTGGAATGGGTAAGTATAAGTCTGTGGGTAGGAATAATCTAAGCTATTCCCAGGTTTGAAGAAATGTGAACGCATAAATCCAGGCTGGTCATCTTATAATTTTCTCTAGACACCATGGCAGTAACTCCATGAAAGATAGTTGCAAGTCGGATTTGCCACTTGTTAAAAACAATTATATTGACTTTGATATAGAAAATTCATGATGATAATCACATATTTGATAGTTGGTTGGTTTTCTTATGTGCATGACTATTCCCTTTTCTTTTTTTTAATATGTATAATTTGGCTGTAGAATTGCATTAAAATATTTAAAAAAACAGAATTTTATTTCTTCTACTAGGTTGTGAATTTCTTGATAGCAGGAAGTATTTATTATATAATTTACAATACCTCACAGTGCTGCAATACCCTAGGTAGTATTCAGTATATAAATATCTAATGCTAAATAAAATTTCAAAAGATTTCATCTTCCTACAAGTGAAGGAGATATTTTACATCAAACAAAGCTTTCAAAATAAGAGAATGCTAAATATTTATATTGCATTAGGATTGGCTTAATTCATGGTTAAGATATTAGTTCCCTTAACTGTCATAATATTTATCATTTCTTATAAATTAAGAAAAATATACCCTATGACGTTTGTGTTGTGGACTGAGAATACAGATGCAGAGAAAAGCATATCAAAAGTAGATAATTAAAGAAAGCATGAGAAACTGGAGAAAAGTAAAACATAGATAGAGAAAAATAAAGAAAAAAACATGTGGACACAGAAAGAAAAGAGGAAAGAAAAAGATATAACCACAGAAAGTGTGACTGGGAGGAAAAAATAGAAAACAGAAAGAGTGAGAAAGGGTAAAAAAATTAAGATGGAAGATATATACAGATATATACAGGGGTAGTTTAGTCATAGAATCTGCCTTCAATTCAAGTCATGATCTCTGCTTAGCCAGGAATCTGCTTCTCCCTCTTCTGCTCCTGCTGTTTGTGTTCCTCTATCGCTGTCTCTCTCTATGTCAAATAAATAAATAAAATCTTTTTTTTTAAAGAAAGATATATACAAATATAGAAGAACTATGAAAAAGAAGTAGAGAATGACTGGGAAAAGTAGATAAAGCAAGATGATTTTGGATCAGAGCAAGATGGAGTAAGTATATTCCACCCCTTCTCTCCTACTGAATGCAAATATAATACATTTTCATGATGAATAAGTTGACTATATGGGAATCTGAAAAGTAAATTACACCAGGCAGATTGGGGAAGGAGATCAGAATCCAGTAGATCACAAAACCAGGGCTGAATTTTCTGTTCCCATCTTCCCACACTAGTATTGCCTAAATAGACTCAAAGAAAGCCCACAGTTCAGAAGTGCACTATCATGCAGACAGAAAGTATCACATTGTCAGTGAAGGCTGAACTTGTTCTCAGCACTCTGAGAAAAGATATTCTTTTTTCCTGACCAGACTTTTGTTCCCAAGAAATTGTGGTAATACCCACGCATTTTTCTTGTCCTTCAATTTACCTGTACTATAAATATCCTTCATAAGACTGCTTTTGCTTTATCTCAAAAGTTTTGGACAGTTGTGTTTTCCTTTTTATTATTTACATTTTTAAAAATTTCTTCTTTGAATTTCTTCTTGACCCATTCTTGTTTAGTAGCCTGTTGTATAGTATCCATGTATTTGTGGTCTTTCAAATTATTTACTCTTTATTAGTATTTTCATTTTTAAATTCTTTTTTAAAACTTCTTTTATTATTTTTTAATTTGTATTTATATGTTTACATATTTTTAACTTTTTATTTTTATTATATATATTTATTATTATTATTGGTTCTAGATTATTTTTTAAATATTTTATTTATTTATTTTGAAAGAGAGAGACATAGAAAGAGAGGGAACACAAGCAGGGGTAGTGGGTGAGGGACAACAGGCTTCTGGTGCAGCAAGTAGCCCAATGAGGCCGCGATCCCAGGACCCTGGGATCATGAGCTGAGCTGAAGGCAGACACTTAATAACTAAGCCACCCAGGTGCCCCATGGATCTAGATTCTTTAACAAATAGACCAAAGCACACCTAAGATCTAGTTGGTATTTTTTGGGGGGGAGGGAAGGAAGAGTTTATTATTATTATTTTCTTTTTTTCTGTTTTTTCCCCCTTTTCTTTCCTGGAAAAAATGATGACAAAGAGAAATTCACTGTAAAAGACAGAAGAGGAAGTATAACTTATGGCCAGGGATTTAATCAATGCAGATATAAATAAGATATCTGAACTAGAATTAAATAAAAAAAAACTAGGGATACTAACTGGGCTTAAAAAAGCATAGAAAACACTAGAGAACCTGTTGCTGCAGTGAAAGAAATAACATCTAGTCAGTCCAGAATTAAAAATGCTATAACTCAGATGCAAAACCAAATAGAAGCCTTAAAAATGTAGATGAATGAAGCAGAGGAGCAAACCAGTGATACAGAAGATAAAAGTATGGAAAATAATAAAACCAAAAAAAAAGGAAAAAAAAAGGTAATGTATTATAAATGTAGACATCAGGTACTCCTTGAGTTTTTAAAACTTAACGTTCATATCATAGGAGTCCCAGAAGATGAAGAGAGAGAAAACGGGGAAGAAGATTTATTCAAACAAATTACAGCTGAAAACTTCCCTAACCTGTGGAAGGACACAGACATCAAAATCCAGGAAGCACAGAGAACTCCCATTAAGCTCAACAAAAACCAGTAATTGCCAAGGCATATAATAGTCAAATTCACAAAATACACAGACAAGGAAAGGCATCCTGAAAGCAGCAAGGGGAAAGAAAAAGTCCTTAACCTACAAGGGAAGACAGATCAGGTTTTCAGCAGAACTGTGCATAGAAATATGGCCGGCCAGAAGAAAATGACAGGAAATATTCAATGTGCTGAATGGTGAAAACATGAAGCCACGAATTCTTTATGCAGCAAAGCTGTCATTTAGAATAAAAGGAAAGATAGTGTCCCAGCAAACAGACATAAAGGATTTCATGACCACAAGACAGGTCCTGTAAGAAATTTTAAAGGGGGCACTGTGAGTGTAGGAAAAGAAAGGACCAAAAGCTGCAGAGACTACAAAGGACCAGAGAACATCACCAGAACCCCAACTCTACAGGTAGCACAATGGCACTAAATTCATATCTTTCAATAAACACTCTGAATATAAAGAGAATAAAAGTTCCAGTCAAGAGACAAAAAAACAAACAAACAAAAAAGAAAACAAAGCAAAATTCAAGATCCATTTGTATGCTGTCTTAAAGAGTCTCATTTAGACTGAAGACACCTGCAGATTGTAAGACACGGGGTGGAGAACCACCTATCATGCTAATGGCTGTCCAAAGAAAGCTGAAGTAGCCATAATTATATCAGACAAACTAGATTTTAAAACAAAGACTTTAATAGATAAAGAAATCATTACATCAAAATTAAGGGATCTATTCATCAATACGATCTAAAAATTATGGGATGCCTTGGTGGCTCAGTCCGTTAAGTGGCTGACTTGGGTTCTCAGCTCAGTTCTTCATCTCAGGGTCATGAGTTTGAGACTCATGGAGGGCTCCAAACATTGTGTGTGGAGCCTACCTTAAACAAAATAAAACAAAACAAAACAAAAAACACAACTAACATTTGTAAATATTTATGAGCTCCCAACTTGGGGGCACACAAATATATAAATCAATTAATAATAAACACAAAGACACTCATTGATAATGATACAATAATAGTAGAGGACTTTAACCCCCTACTTACAATAATGGACAAGTTATCTAAGCACAAAGTCAGCAAGAAAATAATGACTTTGAATGACATGGTGGATCACATGGATATAACAGATATATTCAGTATATTTCACCCTAAGGTGGCAGAGTACACATTCTTTTCAAGTGCACATAGAATATTCTCCAGAATAGATCACGTACTGGGTCACAAATAAGCCCTCAACAAGTTCAAAAAGAATAAGATGATACCATGTATACTTTCAGACCACAATGTTATGAAATTGGAAGTCAACCACGGGGGGGAAATTGGAAAGACCTCAAAAACATGGAGGTTAATAGAACGCCTTACTAAAAGATGAATTGATTAATCAGGAAACCAAGAAGACATTTAAAAATATATGAAAATAAATGACAAAGAGAACAAGACAGTCCAAAATCTTTGGGATGCAGCAAAGGCCATCATAAGAGGGAAGTATAGTGCAAAACGGGCCTGCCTCAAGAAGTTTGAAATGTACCAAACACACAACCTAACCTTATACCTAAAGGAGCTAAGGAAGGAACAAGAATATAGCCTAAAGCCAAAAGAAGGGAAATAAAGATTAGAGCAGAAACAAATGATATAGAAACAAAAATATTAGAAAGTATTAATGAAACTAAAAGATGGTTCTTTGACAGGATGAATAAAATTGATAAGCTCCTAGCCAGACTTAACAAAAAGAAGAAAGGACCTAAATAGATAAAATCATGAATGAAAGAGGAGATATCACAACAAACACCACAGAAATTCAAACGCTTAGAAGGAAACATTATGAAAAAAAATATATGCCAACAAACGAGCAACCTGGAAGAAATGGAAAAATCCTAAGATACTTACAAACTAACAAAACTGATACAGGGGGCGCCTGGGAGGCTCAGTGGGTTGGGCCGCTGCCTTCGGCTCAGGTCATGATCTCAGGGTCCTGGGATCGAGTCCCGCGTCGGGCTCTCTGCAAAAAAAACTGATACAGGAAGAAATAGAAAACTTGGACACATAAGCAGCAAAGAGATTGAATCAGTAATCAGAAATCTCCCAGCACATTAAAGTTCTGGATCAGGTAGCATCCCAGGGGAATTCTACCATGCATTTAAAGAAGAGTTAATACCTATTCTCTTGAAACTGTCCCAAATAAATAATAAATAAATAAATAAATAGAAATGGAAGCAAACCTTAAACAAAACAAAACAAAACAAAACAAAAAAAAAAAAAAACAGAATAGGAGAACTACATTCCAGTAGCACTGATGAACATTGATGCTTAACTCTCAATAGCATACTAGCAAATTGAATTCCACAGTACATTAAAAGAATTATTCACAATGCACAAGTGAGATTTATTACTGGGATGCAGGGGTGGTTCAATAATCACAATTCACACAACGTGATACACCACATTAATAAAATGAAGGAATAGAGCCCTAGGATCCTGTCAATAAATGCAGAAAAAGCATTCAACAAAATACAGCACCTTTTCCCTTTAAAAACCCTCAACAAAGTAGGGACAGAATGAACATACCTCAGCCTCATAAGGGCCATATATGAAACACCCACAGACAATATGATCCTCAATTTTGAAAAACTGAGAGCCTTTCCCCTATGACTGAAAGCAAAACTAGGATGTTCATTTTCTTCTTTATTATTTAACATTGTACTGGAAGTCTTACCCTCAGCAATCAGAAAACAAAATAAATAAATGTCACCCAAATATCAAGGAAAAAGTTAATCTTTCACTATTTGGAGGTGACATGACACTATGTAGAAAGCCTTGAAAACTCCACCCAAAAATTTCTAGAACTAACATATAAAATAACAAAGTTGCAGGATAAAAAATCAATTTGCAGAAATTTGTTGTTTTTATAAGTCAATTACAGAAAGACAAATACTATATGATTTCACTCATGTAAAATTTAGGAAACAAAACAAACAAGCAATGGGATAAAGGGAGAAAAAAGTCAAGAAATAAACTCTAAATTATGGAGAACAAACTGATGATAATCAGAGGGGCAGTGGATGGCCTAAATGCGCCCATTAAATGAAACAGTGTTGCAGATTGGATAAAATGACAGGACCCATCCATATGTTGTCTACAAGAGACACATTTCGAACCTAAGAATATACCCAGACTGAAAGTGAAGGGATGGAGAAGCATCTTTCATGCCAATGGCCCTCAAAAGAAGGCTGGAGTAGTGATTCTCATATAAGAAAAATTAAAATTTAAACTAAAGACTGTAGTCAGATATACAGAAGGACACTATATAATTCTTAAAGGGACTATTCAACAAGATGATCTAACAATTGTAAATTTATTCCCCCAATATGGCAACAGCAAATTACATAAGAAAACAGTTAATCAAGATAAAGAGTCATATTGATGTGAGTACAGTAATAGTAGGAGGTCTTAACACACCACTCTCAATAATAGATCATCCAAGCAGAAAATCAGTACAGAAACAAGAGCACTGAATGACACATTGGACCAGATGGACCTCATAGATATACACAGAACATTCTATCCTAAAACAGAATACTCATTCTTCTCAAGTGCACATGGAACCTTCGCCAGAATAGACCACATACTGGGTCACAAATCAGGGATCAGGGACGCCTGGGTGGCTCAGTTGGTTGGACGACTGCCTTCGGCTCAGGGCGTGATCCTGGAGTCCCGGGATCGAGTCCCACATCAGGCTCCCAGCTCCATGGGGAGTCTGCTTTGCTCTCTGACCTTCTCCTCGCTCATGCTCTCTCTCACTGTCTCTCTCTCTCAAATAAATAAATAAAATCTTAAAAAAAAATCAGGGATCAAATGATACCAAAAGATTGAGATTATTCCCTGATTATTCTCAAATCACAATGCTTTGAAACTGGAGCTCAATCACAAGGAAAAGTTTGGAAGGAACTCAAACACCTGGAAGCTAAAGGCCACCTTGCTTAAGAATACTTGGATCAACTAGGAGATCAAAGAAGAACTAAAACAATTCATTGAAACCAATGAGAATAAAGACACTTGAGTCCAAAACCTATGGGATACAGCAAAGGCAGTCCTAAGGGGGAAATACATAGCCATCCAAGCCTCCCTCAAAAAAAAAATTGAAAAATCCAGAATACACCAGCTGTCTCTACATCTTAAAGAACTGGAGGATCAAAAACAAATCAAGCCAACTCAACACACAAGAAGGGAAATAATCAAGATTAGAGCAGAGATCAATGAGATAGAAACTAGAGATACAGTAGAACATATCAATGACACTAGAAGCTGGTTTTTTGAAAGAATCAATAAGATTGATAAACCATTGGCCAAACTAATCCAAAAGAGAAGGCCCAAATTAATAAAATTATGAATGAAAATGGAGACATTACAACTAACACCAAGGAAATGGAAACAATAATCAGAAGTTATTATCAACAGTTATTTGCCAATAAGTTAAGCAACCTAGATGAATTGGATGTATTCCTGGAAAACTATAAACTCCCAAAATTGAACCAGGAAGAAATTGACAACCTGAATAGACCAATATCTAGTAATGAGATTGACGCAGTGATCAAAAACCTCCCAAAAAACAAGAGCCCAGGACCTGACGGATTCCCTGGGGAATTCTACCAAACTTTCAACGAAGAAATAATACCTATTCTCCTGAAGCTGTTTCAAAAAATTGAAGCAGAAGGAAAACTTCTAAACTCTTTTTATGAGTTTATCAGCATTACCCTGATCCCCAAACCATGCAAAGACCCCACCACAAAGGAGAAATTCAGACCAATATCACTGATGAATATGTATGCTAATATTCTCAACAAGATCCTAGCAAATAGGATCCAACAGCACATGAAAAAGATTATCCGCCATGACCAGGAGGGATTAATCCCTGGGTTGCAAGGATGTCTCAACATTAGCAAATCAATCAATGTGATAGAAGAAATCAGTAAGAGAAGAGAGAAGAACCACACGGTCCTCTCAATTAATGCAGAAAAAGCATTTGACAAAATCCAGCATCCATTCCTGATTAAAACACTTCAAAGTATAGGGATAGAGGGAATATTCCTGAACTTCATCAAATCTATCTATGAAAGACCCACAGCAAATATCATCCTCAATGGGAGAAAGCTTGCAGCCTTCCCATTGAGATCAGGAACACGACAAGGATGCCCACTCTCAACACTCTTGTCCAACATAGTATTAGAAGTCCTAGCAACAGCAATCAAACAACAAAGGGAAATAAAAGGTATCCAAATTGGTAATGAAGAAGTCAAAGTCTCTCTCTTCGCAGATGACATGATACTTTATATGGAAAACCCAAAAGACTCCACCCCCAAACTACTAGAACTCATACAGCAATTCAGCAACGTGACAGGATACAAAGTCAATGTACAGAAATCAGTGGCTTTCTTATACACTAACAATGAAAATACAGAAAGGGAAATTAGAGAATTGATTCCATTTACTATAGCACCAAGAACCATACATTTACATTTAAGTGTCAAGACAGAAGAGGCCCAACAGATAGACTTTTTTTTTTTAAAGATTTTATTTATTTATTTGAGAGAGAGAGACAGTGAGAGAGAGCATGAGCGAGGAGAAGGTCAGAGAGCGAAGCAGACTGCCCATGGTGCTGGGAGCCTGATGTGGGACTCGATCCCGGGACTCCAGGATCACGCCCTGAGCCGAAGGCAGTCGTCCAACCAACTGAGCCACCCAGGCGTCCCAACAGATAGACTTTGAAAGTGGATTTTATTATCAGGAAATACAGATGTTGGAAGTTCTTACTCCAATAGATTTGAGATTATACTCTAGGCAGTCTGAGTAGAGGGCTTTGCTGACCTCAATGAACAACTAGAAACATGTAATAACAAAAGATTTCAAAAATATTGACCACAGAAGATGGAGGAGAAGTAGCAGGCTGAGACGACATCAGGAAGCTGGAGATCAGCTAGATAGCTTATTTAACCATTGTGAACACATACAAATCCAACGGGAAATCAAAGAGAAAAAGAGAAACAATTCTAGACAAAAAAGCGATCACTTTCTGAAAGGTAGGACCTGCGGAGAAGTGAATCCAAAGTGATGGGAAGATAGACCATGGGGGGAGGGGCCGGATCCCAGCAAGTGGTGGAGCAATGGAGTACAAAATCAGGATTTTTAAAAGTCTGCTCCACAGAGGGACATTGCTCCAGAGGCTAAAACAGGCATAAGCCCATGCGGGGTCAGCATAACCCCATGTCCCACGGAGTCACAGAAGGACTGGGGGTGTCTGAGTGTCACAGAGCTCACAGGTATTAGAGCAGGGAAGCCGGCTACAGCGACAAAGCCGAGGAGTGAGCTCTCAGCTCGTGGTTACCTTGAACCAGTTGCAGGCTGCGTGAGCTCGGAGGGTGGCCAGAGGCCACGGAGACAGAAGCAAATGGGTGTTTTTCTCCAAGTACGACCGATTGTGCGCTTTCCTACAAGCACGACCAGAGGCCAGGGAGATGGCGGCGGTTGGATGCTTTTCTCTGAGGGCATACTGAGGAGCGGGACCCCCAGCTCTTGGCTCCTCCAGGCCAGAGATTGGGAGGCCGCCATCTTCACTCCCGTCCTCCAGAACTCTATGGAAAGCACTCAGGGAACAAAAGCTCCCATAAGCAAACCCAAGTGGATTACTTAGCCTGACCCCTGTTAAGGGTGGTGCAATTCCGCTTGGGGCAAAGACACTTGAGAATCACTACAACAGGCCCCTCACCCAGAAGATCAACAAGAAACCCAGCCAAGACCAACTTCATTCACCAAGGAGAACAGCAAAAGTCCAGAGGAGGAGAAAGCAAATCTTATCTGGACAAAATGACAAGGCAGAAAAACTCACCACAAAAAAAAAAAAAAAAAAAAAAAAAAAAAAAAAGAACAAGAGGCAGTACCAAAGGCTGGGGACCTATCAATACAGACATTGGTAATGTGACAGATCTAGAGTTCAGAATGATGATTCTCAAGGTTCTAGCCGGGCTTGAAAAAGGCATAGAAGATATTAGAGAAACCCTCTCCGCATAGATAAAAGCCCTTTCTGGAAAAACAAAAGAACTAAAATCTAACCAACCTGAAATAAAAAAAAAAAAAAAGAAGCTATTAATAAGGTGCAATAAAAAATGGAGGCTCTTACTGCTAGGATAAATGAGGCAGAAGAATTAGTGACATAGAAGTCCAAATGACAAAGAATAAAGAAGCTGAGCAAAAGAGAGACAAACAAATACTGGACCATGAGGGGAGAATTTGGAGATAAGTGACACCATAAGATGAAACAACATTAGAATAATTGGGATTCCAGAAGATGAAGAGAGAGAGAGGGGAGCAGAAGGTATATTGGAGAGAAGTATGGGAGAGAATTTCCCTAATATGGCAAAGAGAACAAACAGCAAAATCCAGGAGATGCTATGAAAGCCCCTCAAAATCAAAAAAATAGGTCCACACCTCATCACCTGATAGTAAAATTTACAAGTCTTAGTGACAAAGAGAAAATCCTGAAAGCAGCCCTGGAAAAGAAGTCTGTAACATACAAGGGTAAAAACATTAGATTGGCAGTGGACCTATCCACAGAGAACTGGCAGGCCAGAAAGAACTGGCATGATACATTCAGACCACTAAATGAGAAAAACATGGAGCCAAGAATACTATATCCAGCTAGGTTATCATTGAAAATAGAAGGAGAGATAAAAAGCTTCCAGGACAAACAAAACCTGAAAGAATTTGCAAACACCAAACCAGCTTTACAGAAAATATTGAAAGGGGTCCTCTAGCAAAGAGAGAGCCTAAAAGTAGTAGATCAGAAAGAAACAGACAATATACAGTAACAGTCACCTTACAGGTAATACAATAGAACTAAATTCATATCTCTCAATAGTTACCCTGAATGTTAATGGGCTAAATGCCCCAATCAAAAGACACAGGGTATCAGAATGGATAAAATCACAAAACCCATCAATATGCTGCCTACAAGAAACTCGTTTTAGACCCAAAGACACCACCAGATTCGAAGTGAGGGGGTGGAAAACAATGTACCATGTTAATGGACATCAGAAGAAAGCTGGGGTGGCAATACTTAGATCAATTAGATTAAGCCAAAGACTACAATAAAAGATGAGGAAGGACACTATATCATACTCAAAGGGTCTGTCCAAAAAGAAGACCTAACAATTTTAAATATCTATGTCCCTAACATGAGGGCAGCCAACTATATAAACCAATTAATAACAAAATCAAAGAAATACATCAACAATAATACAATAATAGTAGGGGACTTTAACACTCCCTTCACTGAAATGGACAGATCATCTAAGCAAAAGATCAACAAGGAAATAAAGCCTTAAGTGACACAATGGACCAGATGGACATCACAGATATATTCAGAACATCCCATCCCATTTTCACTAGAGAAGAATATACATTCTTCTCTAGTGCACATGGAACATTCACCAGAATAGATCACATCCTGGGACATAAATCAGGTCTCAACCAGTATCAAAAGACTGGGATCATTCCCTGCATATTTTCAAACCACAATGCTCTGAAGCTAGAAGTTAATCACAATAGGAAATTTGGAAAGAACCCAAATACATGGAGACTAAACAGCATCTTTCTAAAAAATGAATGGGTCAACCAGGAAATTAAAGAAGAATTGAAAAAAAAATTCATGGAAACAAATGGTAATGAAAACACAACGGTTCAAAATCTGTGGGACACAACAAAGGCAGTCCTGAGAGGAAAATATATAGCAGTACAAGCCTTTCTCAAGAAACAAGAAAGGTCTCAAATACACAACCTAACCCTACACTTAAAGGAGCTGGAGAAAGAACAACAAAGAAAGCCTAAACCCAGCAGGAGAAGAGAAATCATAAAGATCAGAGCAGAAATCAATGAAATAGAAACAAAAAAAACAACAAAACAAATCAATGAAACTAGTAGCTGGTTCTTTGATAGAAATAAGATTGACAAACCCTTGGCCAGACTTATCAAAAAGAAAAGAGAAAGGACCCAAATAAATAAAATCATGAATGAAAGAGGAGAGATCACAACCAACACCAAAGAAATACAAACACTTATTAGAACATACTCTGAGCAACTCTACGCCAACAAATTCGATAATCTGGAAGAAATGGATACATTTCTAGAGACATATAAATGACCACAACTGAATCAGGAAGAAATAGAATATCTGAATAGACCCATAACCAGTAAGGAGATTGAAACAGTCATCAAAAATCTCCAAACAAACAAAAGTCCAGGGCCAGACAGCTTCTCAGGGGAATTCTACCAAACATTTAAAGAAGAACTAATTACTATTCTCCTGAAACTGTTCCAAAAAATAAAAATGTAAGGAAAACTTCCAAACTCATTTTATGAGGCCAGCATCACCTTGATCCCAAAACCAGACAAGGATCCCATCAAAAAAGAGAGCTATAGACCAATATCCTTGATGAATACAGATGCGAGAATTCTCACTAAAATACTAGCCAATAGGATCCAACAGTACATTAAAAGGATTATGCACCACAACCAAGTGGGATTTATTCCACGGCTGCAAGGTTGGTTCAACATCTGCAAATCAGTGTGATACAACACATTAATAAAAGAAAGAACAAGAACCATATGATACTCTCAATAGATGCTGAAAAGGCATTTGAGAAAGCACAGCATCTCTTCCTGATCAAAACTCTTCAAAGTGTAGAGATAGAGGACATATACCTCAATATTATCAAAGCTATCTATGAAAAACCCACTACAAATATCATTCTCAATGGAGAAAACCTGAAAGCTTTTCCGCTAAGGTCAGGAACATGGCAAGGATGTCCGTTATCACCACTGCTATTCAACATAGTACTAGAAGTCCTAGCCTCAGCAAGCAGACAACAAAAAGAAATTAAAGGCATCCAAATCGGCAAAGAATGAGTCAAACTATCACTCTTTGCAGATGATATGATACTATATGTGGAAAACCCAAGACTCCACTCCAAAACTGCTAGAACTTACACAGGAATTTAGTAAAGTGTCAGGATATAAAATTAATGCACAGAAATCAGTTGCATTTCTTTACACTAACAACAATACAGAAGAAAGAGGAATTAAGGAGTCAGTCCCATTTACAATTGCACCCAAATCCCTAAGATACCTAGAAGTAAACCTAACCGAAGAGGCAAAGAATCTATACTCAGACAACCATAAAGTTCTCATGAAAGAAATTGAGGAAGACACAAAAAAATGGAAAAATGTTCCATGCTCCTGGATTGGAAGAACAAATATTGTGAAAATGTCTATTCTACCTAAAAAAAATCTACACATTTAATGCAATCCCTATCAAAATCCCATCCATTTATTTTTTCAGAACAAACAATCTTAAAATTTATATGGAACCAGAGAAGACCTCGAATAGCCAAAGGAATATTGAAAAAGATAGCCAAAGTTGGTGGCATCATAATTCCAGACTTAAAGCTCTATTACAAAGCTGTCATCATCAAGACAGTATGGTACTGGTAAAAAAACAGACACATAGATCAATGGAACAGAATAGAGAGGCCAGAAATAGACCCTCAACTCTATGGTCAACTAATCTTCGACAAAGCAGGAAGGAATGTCCAATGGAAAAAAGACAGCCTCTTCAACAAAGTGTGCTGGGAAAATTGGACAGCCACATGCAAATAGATGAAATTGGACTATTTCCTTACACCACACATGAAAATAGACTCACATGGATGAAGGACCTCAATGTGAGAAAGAAATCCATCAAAATCCTTGAGGAGAACACAGGCAGCAACCTTTTTGACCTCAACTGCAGCAACTTCTTCCTAGGAACATCGCCAAAGACAACAGAAGCAAGGGCAAAAATGAACTATTGGGATTTCATCAAGATCAAAAGCTTTTGCACAGCAAAGGAAACAGTTAACAAAACCAAAAGACAACTGACAGAATGGGAGAAGATATTTGCAAATGACATATCAGATAATGGGCTAGTATCCAAAATCTATAAAGAGCTTAGCAAACTCAACACCCAAAGAACAGATAATCCAATCAAGAAATAGGCAGAGGACATGAACAGACATTTCTGCAGAGAAGACATCCAGATGGCCAACAGACACATGAGAAAATGCTCCACATCACTCGGCATCAGGGAAATACAAATCAAAACCACAGTGAGATACCACCTGACACCAGTCAGAATGGCTAAAATTAACAAGTCAAGAAATGACAGATGCTGACGAGGGTGCGGAGAGAGGCGAATCCTCCTACACTTTTGGTGGGAATGCAAGCTGGTTCAACCACTCTGGAAAACCGTGTGGAGGTTCCTCAAAAAACTGAAAACAGAGCTACCCTATGACCCAGTGATTGCACTACTCAGTTTATATCCTAAAGATACAAACGTGGTGCTCCGAAGGGGCACGTGCACCCAAATGTTTATAGCAGCAATGTCCACAATAGCCAAACTGTGGAAAGAACCTAGATGTCTATCAACAGAAGAATGGATAAAGAAGGTGTGGTATATATACACAATGGAATACTATGCAGCCATCAAAAGAAATGCAATATTGCCATTTGCGACGACGTGGATGGAACTAGAGGGTATTATGCTTAGCGAAATAAGTCAATTGGAGAAAGACAACTATCATATGATCTCCCTTATATGAAGAAGTGGAGATGCAATATGGGGGTGGTTGGGGAGTAGGAAAAGAAAAAATGAAAGAAGTTGGGATTGGGAGGGAGACAAACCATAAAAGACTCAATCTCAAAAAACAGACTAAGGGTTGCTGGGGGAGGGGGGGATGAAGAGGGTGGTGGGGATATGGACATCGGGGAGGGTATGTGCTATGATGAGTACTGTGAAATGTGTAAACCTGGCGATTCACAGATCTGTACCGCTGGGGATAAAAATACATTATATGTTTATTAAAAAATAAATTTAATAAAAAATATTGACCACATACATACATAATTATGTATGTGAAATGGATCATTAAAATAGCATAGGGTATAAATATTGTATCCTGACTGCATGCTTGAAAAGACTAAGAATGAGGGATGTTTGAGTGGCAGAGTTGATTTAGTCTCCAACTCTTGGTTTTGGCTTCGGTCCTGATGTCAGGGTTGTGTGATAGAACCTCATGTCAGGCTCTGTACTCAGCATGAAGTTTGAATTTTCCTCTCCTTTGGTCCCTCCTAATCTTTCTCTCTCTTTCTAGTATAAATAAATACATCTTAAAAAATAAAAGACTGAGAATGAAATCACAAAATAAGATATATTCAGTGAACTTTGAGTGAATTTCTTTGCTCAATCTTGGAACATTTTGACTAAAATAGCTGTTTGGAAAAAAATCATAATTAAAATTGTATCAACTGAATGTCAACATTCAGATGTTACAGCTAAACTCTGTAGTGATTATTGATTAGCATATAAGTGATGTGCAACCTGCCAGTAATGAAGACAATAGTAAGTTGAATGGGTAGTGAGACTTTTTTCTTGATAGGAGGAAACTGCTTAAGTAAAGATTTTGTTAAAGCTTTTTTATGTGGTTTTTAGAAATATATGATAACTTGAGACTCAGATTGAAAACTACTGAGAACAACTGACTAGGCCAAACTGAGATGTAGAATATGACTTAATTTAAGGTAACCAAGATAGCAGCATTTAGGGTGGGATATCAGCAAAACTGAATGACAATAGGTTTAGCTTAATGTGTAATTATTTCCCCTCTATTATGAAATAGAATATATGAATAGCTTTATCTTACATGCTCCTGGTGAGTAGTTATCAATATGTTAGTTATTATGACTGTCCATTGTATTAGTTTTATATTGCTGAATAAAAAATCATCACAAATTTAGCATCTTAACCTATCCCGTTTTTATAGGTTAAAGTCCTGGCAGGTTTAGCTAGATTCTCTATCTTTACAAAGATAAAATCAAGGCATTTCTCAGGCTTGACAGTAATCTGGAGGACTGGGGAAGAATCTGCTTTCAAGTTCATTCACATTATTGGCCAAATTTGATTTCTTATAGTTGTAGGTCTAAGTTTTTGTTTTGTTTTTGATGACTGTTAGTTAAGGGGTTGCTCTTATTTCCTTAAGGCCACCCACTTTCCTTCTCATATAGCCTATTCCATCTTCAAAGGCAGATATAGTATAACAAATCCTTCTGCTTCAAATCCCCATATACCACTTCTGCCACTAGCTAGAGAAAATTATTCACTTTTAAAGGACTTACACGATTAGATACAACCAGATGGACTTTCATTACCATATAATGTGACATAATTTCAAGAGTAATATTACATCATATTCAGAGGTTCTACTTACACTCAAAGGGGGAAACATACGCAAGAGAATGATTCATCAGCAGTCATTCTTAGTACTTTGCCTATCACATTGAATAGATTTTTTATCTGCTAAGACCTAACATCTTCTGCCTTATTTACATTTGTGCAGTGACTTTTTCAATGGAAAAATATCATTCAAAACCGAGAGGTATGAAGGTACAATGCTAAAAAACTGACACAAATGTTGATAATATGGGTAGGATGTGGCAGCCGGCGTGAAAAATCGATCAGGAGCATGAGGGTAAGAGGATGGTGAAAAGAAATTAAGAGACAAAGAGATGGGGCAGGAGGAGAACCAAGGAGGATGTCCAATAGTGCCAATTTTATTCAAGGCAGCAAGGCATTATATAGTTAACAGAAACAACTACAAAAGGTATCTATTTTTAACTGATTACAAAAGATCTTGCAACATGCACAGAAAATCCTTCAAACTTTCCCATTATCTATATCCCAAGCACCAATAGCAGACCTTCTAGCGCCAGATGTACTGACTTCAAGGTCACTCAAGACATAGTTTATGTAAGCATAGCACAATCTTACAATGGTGTAGTTTATGGTCGGCGCAAGGACAGCAAGGACCAGCCAAGAATTTATGACCCTGACCAAATCATTTCTATCTGACTAACAAACATGTGGGAAGTCATGTAGGCGAGCGCACAACACATAGCACAGACCCTTTCTCAGTGCTTCTCGACTTTATCAACCTAAGGCTTTTGTTCGGCTATTCAGCCTTTAAAAGAGGCACAAGTCAGGGCCTGGTTTGGTCCTGGTCTCAAGCCTTATCGTGGCCTCCCACAATAGGAGGACTTCATTAAATGATCCTTCAAATCATGACACATAGTTTGCTCAAAAGTTTGGTTGTAACTTAGGAATATGATTATTTAATCCATTTTTATATTTACTAAGTTTTAATTAAATCAATACAGACATATTGCCAATTTATAGTTATATACAAATGTAATTGTGTATGTTAATTGTGTTTAATTTAAGAACATTTAAGAGTAATTATAGTCTCAGGTCAGTCAATAGAAGTAAAAATAATGCATATTTGCAGTGAAAAAAAGAGAAGCCAATAATCCTACTAGAATATTAGGATTTAAACAGAACCAAAATTAATAAAAATGGTTACAAGTTCTATGAAATAGTGTTTTACTTATTTTGAATGTTGTAACATAAGAAAAGCACATTATATTACAGTTTGACGGCCTTATGGTAGAAATTAATAGTCCCAGCTAAGGTTTGGGAAGGCTAATCCCTATATGAAGGTAGAATGGTTATTAGATTGTTTCTGAGCAATGTAGGATACAGCTGGAACCAAATTTACATGGAAAGAATAATACTGATCAGAAGACGTAGAAGTTATGATTGAGTTTTCAGAATTGATCACATGTCAAAAGGCACATAATTCTGGGCTGAATTTGTAAGTATATAAATTCAGGATGAATGAGTTAAGAATTAAAGAAAGGCAGCTGATCATGTTGCTGATTTAAATATCTTCTGGGACTGTAAAGGTGCCATAAATATGTGAAGGGGTTGCATGAATGAGTGAATGTAATGAGACCTGGGAATGAAAGCAGAGTGCTTTCTCCATCCAAATGCATTTTATTGAAACAACCCCCACCCCACCCACACACTATCCCACTTACTAAAATGTGTGTGTGGCTGCTATGTGTTTGTGACTCTTGAGTACAGGCATAGGTGTTGAGAAAATGTCTTAAAGGTAAATATATATATATATATATATAATATATATATATATATATATATATTATATATATATATATATATATATATGCTTGAGCCTCAGTGAGGCAATTTAAATAGGGGATAATCTAAAATTATAAATAGAAGTGAATTGGTGGTGGTATGATGATGATGATGATGATGACTATGATGGCGATGATGATCTCTGCTGATTCTCCTCTTGGATGGTAAAGTTTTGAGTTTAAAGGTTTGAAGTTCTGAGTATGAGGCTCTTTATTCATAGAAAATTCTACATTCTCTAACAATTATAATTTCTAGAGGAGACGATGAAATGAGCTAATAATATGAACAAAGAACAAGGCTATCTCTACTTGGCAGATAATGAAACTGGGATTCAGATAGGTTAAGTGAACTGTCCAAGCTTAAAGGGGCAAAGCCTATGAACCCCTTTTCTTACAGAATAGTCAGAATTTCTTACAAAAAGAAAAACTTAGTTGGGGTGTCCAGGAGCAAAGTTTTGCCACAGTTGTGTGTAAATTATCTGTATGTGTCAGGACTGCTTTGTGATTTTCATTATCACAGTCTTAGTGTGCTGTGATATATAATCCTGACATAGAAATACTAACCTCCAAGTATAACAAAGATGAGTAATAAGTGGGATTATCTTGGAAAAATTTAGATGAGAACTTCTGGGCACTTTCAGGCACTTTTTTTTTTTTTCCTCCGAATTTATTTATTTTCAGAAAAACAGTATTCATTATTTTTTCACCACACCCAGTGCTCCATGCAAGCTGTGCCCTCTATAATACCCACCACCTGGTACCCCCAACCTCCCACCTCCCCCCGCCACTTCAAACCCCTCAGACTGTTTTTCAGAGTCCAGAGTCTCTCATGGTTCACCTCCCCTTCCAATTTACCCAAATTCCCTACTCCTCTCTAACGCCCCTTGTCCTCCATGCTATTGGTTATGCTCCACAAATGAGTGAAACCATATGATAATTGACTCTCTCTGCTTGACTGATTTCACTCAGCATAATCTCTTCCAGTCCCGTCCATGTTGCTACAAAAGTTGGATATTCGTCCTTTCTGATGGAGGCATAATACTCCATAGTGTATATGGACCACATCTTCCTTATCCATTCATCCGTTGAAGGGCATCTTGGTTCTTTCCATAGTTTGGCGACTGTGGCCATTGCTGCTATAAACATTGGGGTACAGATGACCCTTTGATGGTTGATGATACTGGTTATTTATGGTACTGGTTATTTATGATACAGAATGCCACATACATCTCTGATATGAGCTTGTTTTTTGTTGGTCTACCAAGGTGTTAATTTACACTGACTATATAAAGAATGTGACGGAGTAATTATGAGCACATTGCTTCACTCAGCTCTAAGAATTCACAACTCTGAAATGGGATATATGACCCTACCACTCAAAATATCAGGAGAGGCAAGTACTGAATAAATATTTCCTGGCAACCAGTGGGTACACTTTTATCCATCTCCCACTACTTTCTCCTTCTTGCTTTTCCCTTCTTTGTTTTATGATGATAGGCTTCAAATGTCTCATGATGTCCTTTACTGGTTGATTATTCAAATATATCAACATTTTGGTCATTTTCCAAATTTGACATTAAACACTGAAGTATGCCCTGAGGTATCTTCTTTTTTGCAGTTATAAAATGGTTAATAAATTTGATATAATTAATAAATTATAATTGACATAATAAATTGATGTAAAAATTATAACAAAATGAATATGTGATATGCTTCTGTGATACACATCTGAGTGTAAGTCTATCAATAATGACTAAGGAATATGTTCTTTTTGGGGGTGCAGAGGGTGAAAGAGAACTCCAAGAAGACTCCATGCCTAGGGAAACTCGACATGGTGCTCAGTCTCAGAACCTGAGATCATGACCTGAGCTGAAATCAAGAGTCAGAGGCTCAACCTACTAAGCCACCCAGTTGCCCTGGAGATATGGTTCTTTTGTTAGATTTTAAAATGTGATTAAATATGGGTTGCAAATAAGACAGAACTTTTTTTGTGTAGTAAAGGGGGAAAGATTTGGAAAAGGAAGTAGAACAATAAGTGGGTTAAAGGAGATACTATGAAAGAAACTGAAATATGAGCAGAGGATACCAAGTAAAAGAGGAAAGGTAGAGTGAGCAATTCCCTTAAGAGGAAAGAGGGAGGAAACACAAGAGATTTGGGCTTCTTTATATGCCATTAGCTAGGCGATGCTGTTGGCCCAGGCAATTTGTGGCTTATTTGGCTGGGATAAGGAGTAGGATTTGACAGCCATTCTCAAAATGAGGAGCTTCATGTATGTTAAGATATGAAGTTACAAAATGAATGCATCAGAGAGTAATAGTTTGCATTATGAAAAAAATATTTGCTTTGCATGAAGATTTGCCAGGAGTTCTTTAATTATGGGGTGCCCTAAGTACATTTACATATCTGCTTATAGATGATTAACTACACAAAAGAGCTAGGATAAGGGATAGAGAAGGAGAAAACTAAAACTTTAAGAGTGTCTGCCTCTGAAAATTCATAAACTGTAGGGATAAATTCTTCTCAATAACAGGAAGCATGTCATACTTTTTATCTGATACATACTAGGTATTGAGTAGATCTTCATTAAACCAATGGAGATTTGATTAACAATGGCTAAATTAAATTAATACATTTACAATCATACTTCTTTACTTTTAGAAAATAGTTTGACTTGGCTTACAAAAAATGTCCAAAGAATGACTGGTGATATAGTGTGATAGGCAGAATAATGGTCCTTCAAAGATGTCCGTATCTTTCTTGAATATGTAATATTACATGGCAAAAGGGAATTAAGTTTGAAGATGGAATTCGGGTAACTATTTGACCTTAAAATAGATTATCCTGGATTATCCATGTGCTGATACTATAATCACAAGTCTCCTTAATAGTGGAAAAGGGAGGGAAAATAGACTTTTAAAGTGAAAAATGCCTCAACTGGTCATTGCTGGTTTTGAAGAGAAGCAAGACACAAGCCAGGGAATATGGGTAGAAACTGAAAATGGGAAGGGGATGGATTCTCTCTTAAAGCCTCTAAGAAGACCCAAGTCTTGATGAATTAGCTCAGTGAGACCCACTTTGGGTGTCTGACATTCAGAAGCATAAAATAATAAATTTGTGTGTTTTCTAAGGCACAGGATTTCTGGTAATTGTTAGAGCAATGGTAGGAAATTTATAGAATTAGAAACAGAAGAGTCAAGCTGCAAATGTTTATTTTCTTTTTTGTATGTATTTGTTGTATTTAATGAGGAACACCTATATAAAGGTATCTTTGATAAGGAACTTCATGACTTATTTTCTTGTCTTTTTTTTATAGATCTAATAGTATCACCAATATTAACAATGTAAAAGGCATATTCTGTTGCTGGTGTCAATACCTTTAAACCCTTCTTTGGTAGCCAGGACCTTTCTAATGAATCCCTGAGGTTCACTCATTTACTCACTCACCAATAAATGCCATCTTCTAAGTGATCAGAATACAACAATGAACAAGGTAAATCTTTGTTCTTATGGAGCTAACGTCCTACTAGAGATACAATAAACAAATGAATAAGTGAAAACAAAATACCATCATAGATACTATGAAAAATATATAAAGAAATGTAAAAAGGTAGTGATAGAGTAGAAGATGTATTTTATTTTATTTTAATGTTTTTAAATTTAAATTCCAGTTAGTTAATATACAGTGTAATAGTATTTTCAGGTGTGCAATATAGTCATTCCACATTTCCATAAAACACCCAATGCTCCTCACAACAAGGGCACTCCTTAATCCCCATCACCTATGTAACCTATCCCATTACCCACTTCTTAGATAAGATGTTCAGGAAAAGACTCTTTGAAGAGGTAATATCGACCTGAATTAAGTGAAAACAGATCAATACAAAAATAAGATTTTATTATTTGTGATGTACATTGGCTCCTTGGGAAGAGAATATATGATGTCCCAAATATGCCTTAGAGGAATAAATATTTACTGAGAAGATCTTTGTTTCTTTTGTTGTATAATTTTAACATCCTTGACATACCAACTCATTTTCTAGTAATTTTTTTAAAGATATTATTTATTTATTTGACAGACAGAGATCTCAAGGAGGCAGAGAGACAGACAGAGAGAGAGGAGGAAGCAGGCTCCCTGCTGAGCAGAGAACCAGATGCAGAGCTTGACTCCAGGACCCTGAGACCATGACCTGAGCCTAAGGCAGAGGCTTTAACACACTGAGTCACCCAGGCGCCCCTCATTTTCTAGTCTTATACTGGTTCAACCTTCTTCCACTACCACAAAAACTAACTCCTCACATGAGAACAATGGAAGTTCTTACAGAAGAAAAAAAGCAACGGACTATAATAATGTTACCTTTGGCCCTTTAAGAAGATGACTGATATAAGCTGTCTATTCATTAGTATTATATGCCATTCATATGCACCAGCCATTTAAAGACCCCCATCTGAAACAAAGTGCTCCCAGACTGAGATACAGAGATTTGGTGTCTTCCAGAATTTCCTACATCGGGCTACAAAAAGGAGGCACAAATCCTAAGAATTTCATTTAGAACTATCTAATAATACTACAATCACAAAATGGACTTTCAAAATTCCCCTAAAAGAGGGGAACCTGGGTGGATCCATCAGTTGAGCAACCAGCTCTTGATTCCAGCTCAGGTCGTGATCTCAGGGTCCTGGGATCTAGCCTGCATTGGGTTCCATATTCAGCCAGGAGAGTCTGATTGAGGATTCTTTCTCCCTCTCTGTTTGTCCCTCTCCCCAGTTGTGCACGCTCTCTCTAAAATAAAATTAAATAAATCTTTATAAATTCCTCTAAAATGAAAAGAATAAAGGAATGCTGAATAAAAATAAAACACAATAAAAGCATTCTACAAATTAAGGAAAGAAAGAAAGAAAGAAAGAAAGAAAGAAAGAAAGAGAAAAATCCAAGGCAAGGTGTGCTTTAAATTTTGTAAGTCACTTTCATAATGTAATAAGCACCATGGATTTAATACCCAAAATTAAGCCTAAGACTTAATAATAACTTAATATTTAATCATATATTTCCCCTCCATCATTTTATTCCTTTGGATCATCTTACCTGAATCCCATTTTCATTGCATTGTTTTCGCTTTCTTTTTTATTTAACTTTAGCTGCATTTAAATGTATTCTGAAAATATATATTTATGTAGTATATAGAAATACAGAATATGGAAATATGCAATTGTTTTTAATTGAGGTAAAATTAATAATTTTAGTATTTTTCACAATTTTTAGTATTTCAAAGTGTGCAATTTATTTTCAGTATATGCACAATGTGCAAACATTATTACAGGACATTTTTTTATAACAATAAGAAAGTCTACACCCATTTGTCAGTCACTTCTTATTCCCACACTCTGTAGGACCTGAAAATCCCTGATCATTTCTCTGTATCTATGAAAGTGCTTATTATGGGCATTTCATGCAAATGGAATAATATACAACCTTTAGTGTCTTGCTTCTTTCATTTAGTCTAATGTTCCCAAGGTTCATGTATGTTGTACCATGGATCAGTACTTGGTAATAATTAATGGATGAATAATATTTTATTTTATGAATATATCACATTTATTTTCCTTTCATCAACTGATGGACATATGAATTGTTTCCTCCACTTAGCTATCATAAATAATGTTGCTTCTATGAGCACTTGTGTAAGTTTCTGAGTAGATATTTATTTTTAATGATCTTCAGTAGGTATCTATAATGGAATTTCTGGGTCATATAACAATTCTGTGTTTAACTTTTTGAGGAACTGCCATACTGTTTTCCAAAGTGGCTATACCATTTTACATTCCTATCAGAAATTTTGAGGGTTTGAATTTCTCTGATTTCTTACCAATATTTGTTATTCTCCATATATATTTTTTCTTTTAATAATTGCTACCCTATTGGTTGTGAAGTGGTATGGCATGGTTTTGACTTACCTTTCTCTGACGAATAATGATGTTAAACATCTTTCATGGGCTTCTAGGTTATTTTTATACTTTTTATATTTTTCTCATTTTTAGTTCTCTTTTTATTTTGAGTTGTAATAATTCTTTATATATTCTCAATACAAGCCACTTGCTATATATATGATTTGAAAATATTTTCTCCCATGTGACTTATATTTTCATGGTTTTGATGTCCATTGAGGTGCAAAAGTTTTTAATTTTGAGGAGTCCATTTTTTTTCCTATTTTGTTTTTATCACCTTTTTTACCTTTTTTTTTCATTTGTTTATTTTCAGCATAACAGTATCATTATTTTTTCACTACACCCAGTGCTCCAAGCAATCCGTGCCCTCTATAATACCTACCACCTGGTACCCCGACCTCCCACCCCGCCGCCACTTCAAACCCCTCAGATTGTTTTTCAGAGTCCATAGTCTTTCATGATTCATCTCCCCTTCCAATTTACCCCAACCCCCTTCTCTTTAACTCCCCATGTTCTCCATGCTTTTTGTTATGCTCCACAAATAAGTGAAACCATATGATAATTGACTCCCTCTGCTTGACTTATTTCACTCAGCATAGTCTCTTCCAGTCCCGTCCATGTTGCTACAAATGTTGGGTATTAGTCCTTTCTGATGGAGGCATAATACTCCATAGTGCATATGGACCACATCATCCTTATCCATTCATCCGTTGAAGGGCATCTTGGTTCTTTCAACAGTTTGGCGACCGTAGCATGTCTATACTGCCTAGAACAATCTATACTTACAATGCTGTTCCAATCAAAATTCCACTGGTATTCCTCAAAGAGCTGGAGCAAATAATCCTAAAATTTGTATGGAATCAGAAGAGACCCCAAATCGCTAAGGAAATGTTGAAAAACAAAAATAAAATGGGGGTCTCTATTCTGTTCCATTGGTCTATGTGTCTGTTTTTGTGCCAGTACCATGCTGTCTTGATGATGACAGCTTTGTAATAAAGCTTGAAGTCCGGAATTGTGATGCCACCAACTTTGGCTTTGTTTTTCAATATCCCTTTGGCTATTCGAGGTCTTTTCTGGTTCCATATAAATTTTAAAATTATTTGTTCCATTTCTTTGAAAAAGATGGATGGTACTTTGATAGGAATTGCATTAAATGTGTAGATTGCTCTAGGCAGCATAGACACTTTCACAATATTTATTCTTCCAATCCAGGAGCATGGAACATTTTTCCATTTCTTTGTGTCTTCCTCAATTTCTTTCATGAGTACTTTATAGTTTTCTGAGTATAGACCCTCAACTCTATGGTCAACTAATCTTCGACAAAGCAGGAAAGAATGTCCAATGGAAAAAAGACAGCCTCTTCAATAAATGGTGTTGGGAAAATTGGACAGCCACGTGCAGAAAAATGAAATTGGACCATTTCCTTACACCACACACAAAAATAGATTCAAAATGGATTAAGGACCTCAATGTGAGAAAGGAATCCATCAAAATCCTTGAGGAGAACACAGGCAGCAACCTCTTCGACCTCAGCCGCAGCAACATCTTCCTAGGAACATCGCCAAAGGCAAGGGAAGCAAGGGCAAAAATGAACTTTTGGGATTTCATCAAGATCAAAAGCTTTTGCACAGCAAAGGAAACAGTTAACAAAATCAAAAGACAACTGACAGAATGGGAGAAGATATTTGCAAATGACATATCAGATAAAGGACTAGTGTCCAAAATCTATAAAGAACTTAACAAACTCAACACCCAAAGAACAAATAATCCAATCAAGAAATGGGCAGAGGACATGAACAGACGTTTCTGCCAAGAAGACATCCAGATGGCCAACAGACACATGAAAAAGTGCTCCATATCACTAGGCATCAGGGAAATACAAATCAAAACCACAATGAGATATCACCTCACACCAGTCAGAATGGCTAAAATCAACAAGTCAGGAAATGACAGATGCTGGCGAGGATGCGGAGAAAGGGGAACCCTCCTACACTGTTGGTGGGAATGCAAGCTGGTGAAACCACTCTGGAAAACAGCATGGAGATTCCTCAAAATGTTGAAAATAGAACTGCCCTATGACCCAGCAATTGCACTACTGGGAATTTACCCTAAAGATACAAACGTAGTGATCCAAAGGGGCACGTGCACCCGAATGTTTATAGCAGCAATGTCCACAATAGCCAAACTATGGAAAGAACCTAGATGTCCATCAACAGATGAATGGATCAAGAAGATGTGGTATATATACACAATGGAATACTATGCAGCCATCAAAAGAAACGAAATCTTGCCATTTGCGACAACATGGATGGAACTAGAGCGTATCATGCTTAGCGAAATAAGTCAAGCGGAGAAAGACAACTATCATATGATCTCCCTGATATGATGGAGTGGTGATGCAACATGGGGGCTTAAGTGGGTAGGAGAAGAATCCATGAAACAAGATGGGATAGGGAGGGAGACAAACCATAAGTGATTCTTAATCTCACGAAACAAACTGTGGGTTGCTGGGGGGAGGGGCGTTGGGAGAAGGGGGGTAGGGATATGGACATTGGGGAGGGTATGTGCTTTTGGGTAAATTGGAAGGGGAGATGAACCATGAGAGACTATGGACTCTGAAAAACAGACTGAGGGGTTTGAAGTGGCGGGGGGGTGGGAGGTTGGGGGTACCAGGTGGTGGGTATTATAGAGGGCACAGCTTGCATGGAGCACTGGGTGTGGTGAAAAAATAATGAATACTGTTTTTCTGAAAATAAATAAATTGGAAAAAAATAAATAAAATAAAATGGGGGGCATCACATTACCTGATTTCAAGCTTTACTACAAAGCTGTGATCACCAAGACAGCATGGTACTGGCATAAAAACAGACACATAGACCAGTGGAACAGAGTAGAGAGTCCAGATATGGACCCTCAACCCTATGGTCAAATAATCTTCGACAAAACAGGAAAAAATATACAGTGGACGGGACTGGAAGAGATTATGCTGAGTGAAATAAGTCAAGCAGAGAGAGTCAATTATCATATGGTTTCACTTATTTGTGGAGCATAACAAATAGCATGGAAGACAAGGGGCGTTAGAGAGGAGTAGGGAATTTAGGTAAATTGGAAGGGGAGGTGAACCATGAGAGACTATGGACTCTGAAAAACAATCTGAGGGGTTTGAAGTAGCGGGGGGGTGGGAGGTTGGGGTACCAGGTGGTGGGTATTATAGAGGGCACGGCTTGCATGGAGCACTGGGTGTGGTGAAAAAATAATGAATAAAGTTTTTCTGAAAATAAATAAATTGGAAAAAAAACACAGTGATGGAATTGGGATTCATGTTTCCTGATTCCTGATCCACATTTTTTATTTTATCTGTTATTCTTACCCTATGTTATGGTATTTACAGGTGTGAAATACAGAACAACTACTTCACAATCAGTTGGAGAATTTATAAATGTAGATTATTGGTATCCACATCAGCCATACTGAATCAGAATCTCTGGAGGTAGAGGCCCAGCATATTCAAGTTTATTAAATTACATTACTAATCCTCAAATGTCATTAGTTTTAAAAAACCCACACATAATTTCTCCACATGTGACTCTAAATGCTACATTGTTTCAATATTTATGTTAGTGTTAGTTGAAGCAAAATAGATTATCTTTTTTTTCCAGAAGAGATTATCTTACACTGTGTTCTAGGTGACTCCTTTGGGAACAGAATAACTTTGAGAGTGGGGCTGCAACTATGTCTACTTTTGCTATCACTTCTACTTTCCAAGTGGCTTCTAGATATTTTGAAGTTTCTGCCTTATCATCACTTTAATTGTATGAAAACTACAATTTGGTGAAATAAAGCTTTAACATTGGGAGCTTGGTTGCTTATTGTTTAAAGCTTGCAAAGTATTAATCTTAAAACATAGTAGTATGTGTGAGTTAAAGTGGAATTATAAAATAAAACAAATAAGCAAACAACCATAAACACAGTAAGTTACGATGCACAGAATGTGAATTTATTAACACTCAGGTAGATTATTGATTATGTCCTTAATTGTGTTTTTACATTTCATAATTATGATTCAAATTATTTGTGTGATGTGGTCATGCATCATTGAGACAAGAGGTGTGAAATTTGTACATAGGTCTGAAGTATAAGAGCTACTTTGAGTTTTATTAAGTACTGTTAAATGAAAATGGATTCCTTTGTAGAGGACTCTAAGACAGAGTCTGTCTCAACTGAAATCACCAAATATATATTACTAAATAATTTTGAGCAATAATCATTATTGAAGGCTTACAATGTGTTAAAGGAAGAATTCCATTTTGCTAGATAATATAAGAATGTAAGATTGATTAAGACGTATTCACTGTCTTCTGTTGGGGGGTGGGTGGGCTTCTACAAGTGTACAGGAAACTGTCATACAAAAACTATAATATTGTTGTAAAATAAATCAATATTATGAAAGGTGGTCAATATTTTGAAGAGATTGTGAGTTAAAATATTGTTATGAGTTCATGTTCCAGTTGCCCACAAAAGTCTCTTTATAGGGTGCTGGAAAGAATTTTGCTCTTAATAAAAAATTAAAAAAGGTTTTGATACAAGCCCTCTTTTGAGGTTACTTTGATAAAACAATGGAAAATAAGACAGTAACTATATAATGATAATTAACTTTTTATGGTGGTAAATAACATAAATTACCCTCCTAAAAATTTATACAGTACAATATTTTTAACTATAAGCAGAATGTTGTACAGCATATCTCTATAATCCTTTCATCTTATATGATTAAAGCATTATACCCATCAAACAACAATTACCTATTTTCCCTTTCCCCAGGCCCTGGAAATCGCTACTATGCTTTCTGCCACAATAAGTTTGACTATTTTATACATGAACAGATATTTAGGTTCTTTCTACCTCTTGGCTATTGTGAATAATACTGAACATGAGAGTTGCAAATATCTTTTTGAAATCCTGATTTCAATACTATTAAAATATATACAGAAGTGGAATTTTTATCTTATGTTACTTCTATTTTTTAATTTTTTGAGTAACCTCCATTCTGTCTTTCATAGCAGCTGCAGCATTATACATTTCCATTGATATTGTACAAGAATTCAAATTTCCCTACCACTTTTTTTTTCTATTCTTTGAAATAATAGCCATCCTAATAAGTTTAAGGTGATAGGTCATTATTGTTTTGATTTTTATTCCCTGAAGATTAGAGATGTTGAACATTTTTAATATATCCATTAGCCATTTGCATGCTTTCTTTAGAGAAATGTGTATTTGAATCTGTTCACATTTTATTATTTTTTTATTATTTTATTTTAAATTGAGTATAGGTAACATACAATGTTATATTAATTTCAGGTATATAATATAGTGATTCAAGGATTCCATACATCACCTAGTGCTGAATTCTCTCTCTTGTCCCCTTAAAAACACAGACCACAGCTGGGTTTAGACATTGTAAAGGGTGTGTTTGGATGCCATAACTGGGTGGAACTGATACCCTTAGAGGTGGTTCCACCTGTCACAGAGAGCTTGCATCTCAGCAATTCCAGGGTTCACAAGCCTACACTAGCATCCCTGAGGTCCTAAAACACAGAAAACAAGCTGTGGTTTTCTGGGGAGGGGTTATTTATTTATTTATTTTTAATTTTTCAAATTTATACTTTAATTTTTTGGTTTTGCTTTTATTTTCTTTTAAAATTTTTTCTTTCTTTTCTTTTTTCTTTTCTCCTTTTTCCCTTTTTTCTTTTTTAAAATTTTATTGTTCTTTTATTTCATTGTTATTTTCTTTTTTGTTAATATTATTTTATTTCTTTCTTCTTTTTGCAAAAACTGTGGCTTAAAAGAGTAACTAACATACGCAACCACAGGCCCAGCCAGCCAGCCAGCAAAAATCAACAAGCACACACAGTCTGCATAGGACACACCATATACAAGACAAGTTGTTTAAGTTTACAAGACAAAAAAATCCACTTAATCCATAGCAAAAAATACACAGTCAGGCAACGTGGGTAGACAGAAGTATATGCTCCAAAAGAAAGAGCAAGGAAAAAACCAAATAAAACAAAACAAAACTCAGGGGGGACAAGATGGCGGGAAAGTAGGAGGAGGCGCCTTTTCAACCTGTACCCTAAAGTGAGCTGATTACCTACAGCTCTGATCACCCATGAAATCAGCCTGAGATCAGAATTATACACGTCTGGATCTCTACAGGGGCAGAAGACACCAGTGGGCAGGTAAAGCAGAGTGGGAACATAGGACTGATATCAAAAGATAAACAAAAGGGGGAGGGAGCCACCAGAGGCGACCGGTTGGAAAGTAATACCCCAATCCGAGAGTGTCCTGAGTCTGGGGACCAACATTAACTTGGAGTCTGGTTGAAAGCACTCAAAAAGAGCAAAGGAATGTGGGGGGGAAATTGTGGGAATCGGGGTGGCTAGGGACAGGGTCTTAAGTCCCTGGTCTCAAGACAGCCTCCCCTGGCACTGAGCCAGAGAGAGTGTGACAGAGAAACCAGGTCTTGTTCCCTAAGCTGCCAGTGCGCCCGAGAACGCGTGGGGTCCAGCTCCTGTGAGGGGCTGGGAGCCTCACCAGATGACAGAATGCGCAAGCCCTGCTATAGAGCCTGAGATGCACGCACCCCTCATTCTCCCCTGAGAGAGGTACACAAAGGCCCAGCTGGCGCTCTTTGACCCACATCATTGATTCAAAGCCTAAGATGCGAGCCCCAAACTCTCCCATGAGAGAGGTGCCTGAAGGCCCAGCCTGGTGCTTTCAGACCTGCGTTGTGTTCTCAGAGCCTGAAATGCATGCACGATCCACAGCCTCCCCTGAAAGAGGTGTGTGCAAGCTGGACGCTCTTAGACCCAGAAAGACCAGGCACTCCCAGCTGGGGCCAGTGGGAAAATCTCAGTGTGCAATCACTGCTTGGAATCTCTCTGGCAGTCTGGAGCTGCCCAGACAGCTGCTGTTGCCATGGTTTTGGGTACAAGCAAAAGATCCTGCTTCCCCAGGGACCACGACTCAGAACCTGCTCTGCCAGCTGCCAAGGGGGAACTTGTTTGGGCTCTGCAGCCAGACTGAGGCTTCTCTCTGAGAGGGAGGTCAGGGTGCAGTTTGTTTCTCTCTAAAATTACAAAAACCATCAAAAGCGGTCAATGTGGGAGAAAAGAAAAAAAAGTGAACAAACATAAAAACCACCAGAGAACAAAAGCCTGGAAAAAAACCCATTTCCTCAGAGCCCACCCCCTTGAAGGGGGTGGGAGGATTTAACTCAGGGACATCATTGAATGAAAACCCATGTGGCAACACCCTCCCCCAGAAAACAAACCAAGAAAGGGAAAAAAAAAAAAGGCTAAAAGAGAACAACCACCACTACTTCATAGGACAACTTTTATTTTTAACTCATTCCCACTATCCTGGTTCATTTTTTTTATATAGATAATTTTTTTAATCAATTTACCACCACAGTGAGCTCTCCAGTACATCAAATTCCATAATAACCTTCTAACCTGAACTTTTTGATATATACACCTGTGGTTTTTTTTTGCATTTCTATTTTTTGAATGTTTTTTTAATTTTAGTTTAGTCTAGTTTATTCCTTTTATTTTATTTTCTAATATTTATATAGAGTTAAACTTCAAAGTAATCCCCATACCCCAATCAATACTACCCCTATAGGTAAACCAATTTTTTATCCCCCTGTATCTTAGGAAAGTTAAGTCCTTTAACAAAGATATCAAGATACATCCAGGAAGAATCAAAACAACCTTCCTCGCCTACGATGAGAGTTTATAACCACTCTACCATCTTTTTCTTCCACCACTCTTTCTGTGTTTTTGTGTTTGTACCGATAGTATATAAATCTTACACTTGGGGTTCTTTTTGAAGAAGTTCTTCCTTTATTTGCATATATATATATATATATATATATATATATATATATATATATTTTATCTTGTTGTATACTTTTATCAGTTTTTTTGTTTGTCTGATTTTGTTTGTATACTTCATAAACCTTGCCTTGGGGCCCATATGGGCTGAACCTTCTCTTTCATCTTCCCTTTCTTTCCTGTCTCTCTCACTCTCTCTGTTTCTTTTCCTTTTCTTTTGTCTCTCATTTGGGTGAGCAATCCTGATTGCTCAGAAGTGTTCCACGGTGAACCTTGACTGCACCACGGTTGATACATCCAGCTACATCTCTTCAGTCATCTCTCAACAAAATGACTAGGAGGAGGAATGCCCAACAGAATAAAAATACAAAGGATGGACCTTCTGCAACAGAGCTAATGTCTATCAACATAGACAATATGTTGGAAAGAGAATTCAGGCTAACAATTATCCAGGCAATAGCTAGGTTGGAGAAAGCCATGGATGACCAAACGAAATTGATTAGGGCAGAGCAGAAAGAGAGCAGAGATGATGTTCACAATTTTAGGGCAGAGCTAAAAGATACTAGGGCTGAGGTTCATAATGCTTTCAATGAGTTCCAATTTAATCTAAATTATCTCAAAGCTAGGGTAACTGAGACAGAAGACAGAATTAGTGATTTGGAGAGCAAACAGATAGAGAGAAAGAATCAGGAGGAAGCCTGGAACAAACAGCTTAGAAACCACGAAAACAGAATCAGGGAAATAAATGATGCCATGAAACATTCAAACATCAGAATTATTGGAATCCCTGAGGGGGAGGAGAAAGAAAGCAGTCTAGAAGATATAGTGGAACAATTTCTTCATGAAAATTTTCTGAATCTCGTGAATGGAACCAGCATTCATGTACTAGAGGCTGAACGGTCTCCACCCAAGATTAAAGACTCCAAAAAAACATCAAGGCACCTGATAGTCAAAGTGAGGAATCATAATTGTAGGTATAATGTCTTGAAAGCCGCTAGGACAAAGAGGCTCCTAACTTACAGAGGAAAGCCCATCAGAATAACGTTAGACCTATCCACAGAGACCTGGCAAGCTAGAAAGGGATGGCAAGACAGATTCAGGGCACTAAATGAGAAGAACATGCAGCCAAGAATACTTTATCCAGCAAGACTGACATTCAAAATGAATGGAGAGATAAAGAGTTTCCAAGACCGGCAAGGCTTAAAAGACTATGCAACCACCAAGCTGACACTGCAGGAAATATTAAGGGGGCTTCTATAAAAGAGGAAAAATCCTAAGAATAGCATGAGATAATCTACCAAAAGAAAGACTTCAAAGGTAACACGATGTCAATAAAAACATATCTATATTCACTTTCAACGTGAATGGCCTAAATGCGCCCATAAAATGGCACAGGGTTGCAGATTGGATAAAATGACAGGACCCATCCATATGTTGTCTACAAGAGACCCATTTTGAACCTAAAGATACACCCAGACTGAAAGTGAAGGGATTGAGAAGCATCTTTCATGCCAATGGGCCTCAAAAGAAGACTGGGGTAGCGATTCTCATATCAGATAAATTAGATTTTAAACTAAAGACTATAGTCAGAGATGCAGAAGGACACTACATCATTCTCAAAGGGACTATCCGCCAAGATGATCTAGCAATTATAAATATATATGCCCCCAATATGGGAGCAGCCAATTACACAAGAAAACTGTTAATCAAGATAAAGAGTCATATTGATATGAATACATTAATAGTGGGAGATCTTAATATGCCTCTCTCAGAAATAGACAGATCATCAAAGCAGAATATCAATAAAAAACAAGAGCATTGAATGACACATTGGACCAGATGGACCTCATAGATATATACAGAACATTTCACCCTAAAACAACAGAATACTCATTCTTCTCAAGTGCACATGGAACCTTCTCCAGAATAGACCACATATTGGGTCACAAATCAGGACTCAACCGATACCAAAAAACTGAGATTATTCCCTGCATATTCTCAGATCACAGTGCTTTGAAACTGGAGCTCAATCACAAGGAAATTTCAGAAGGAACTCAAACATCTGGAAGCTAAAGACCACCTTGCTTAAGAATGCTTAGATCAACCAGGAGATCAAAGAAGAACTGAAACAATTCATGGAAACCAACAAAAATGAAGACACTTCGATACAAAACATATAGGATACAGCAAAGGCGGTCCTAAGGGGGAAATGCATAGCCATCCAAGCCTCTCTCAAAAAAATTGAAAAATCCGGAACACAGCAGCTGTCTCTACACCTTACAGAACTGGAGAATCAATAACAAATCAAACCAACTCCATGCATAAGAAGGGAAATAATCAAGATTAGAGCTGAGATCAATGAGGTAGAAACCAGAGATACAGTAGAACATATCAATGAAACTAGAAGCTGTTTTTTTTAAGAATTAATAAGATCAATAAACATTGGCCACACTAATCCAAAAGAAACGAGAGAAATTCCAAATATATAAAATTATGAATGAAAAGGGAGAGATCACAACTAGCACCAAGGAAGTAGAAAAAATCAGCAGAAGTTATTATCAACAACTATATTCCAATAAGCTAAGCAACCTAAATGAAATGGATGCATTCCTGGAAAACTATGAACTCCCAAAATTGAACCAGGAAGAGATTAACAACCTGAATAGACTGTTATCTAGTAACAAGATTGAAGCAGTGATCAAAAACCTCCCAAAAAACAAGAGCCCAAGCCCTGATGGATTCCCTGGGGAATTCTACCAAACTTTCAAGAAGATATAACACCTATTCTCCTGAAGCTCTTTCAAAAAATTGAAGCAGAAGGAAAACTCCCTGACTCTTTCTATGAAGCCAACATTATCCTGATCCTCAAACCAGGCAAAACCCTACCAAAAGGGAGACTTTCATACCAATATCACTGATGAATATGGGTGCTAAGAGTCTCAATAAGATCCTAGCAAATAGGATCCAACAGCACATTAAAAAGATTATCCACCGGGCGCCAGGGTGGCTCAGTGGATTAAGCTGCTGCCTTCAGCTCGGGTCATGATGCCAGGGCCCTGGGATCGAGCCCCACATCGGGCTCTCCACTCTTTGGGAATCCTGCTTCCTCCTCTCTCTCTGCCTGCCTCTCTCCAACTTCTGATCTCTGTCTGTCAAATAAGTAAATAAAATAAATCTTTAAAAAAAATGATTATCCACCATGACCAGGTGGGATTCATCCCTGGGCTACAAGGATGGTTCAACATTAACTAATCAATCAATGTGATAGAACAAATTAATAAGAGAAGAGAGAAGAATCACGTGGTCCTCTCAATTGATGCAGAAAAGACATTTGACAAAATTCAGCATCTGTTCCTGATTAAAACCCTTCAAAGTATAGGGATAGAGGGAACATTCCTGAACTTCATCAAATCTATCTATGAAAGACCCACAGAAATTATCATCCTCAATGGGAAAAAGCTTGCAGCCTTCCCGTTGAGATCAGGAACACGACAAGGAGGCCCACTCTCACCACTCTTGTTCTACATAGTATTAGAAGTCTTAGCAACAGCAACCAGAAAACAAAGAGAAATAAAAGGTATCCAAATTGGCAATGAAGAAGTCAAACTCTCTCTCTTCACAGATGAGATGATTCTTTATTTGGAAAACCCAAAAGATTCCACCCCCAAACTACTAGAACTCATACAGCAATTCATCAATGTGGCAGGATACAAAGTCAATGTGCAGAAATCAGTGGCTTTCTTATACACTAACAATGAAAATACAGAAAGGGAAATTAGAGAATCGATTCCATTTACTATAGCACCAAGAACCATAAGATACCTGGTAATAAACCTAACCAAAGAGGTAAGGGATCTGTATTCAAGGAACTACAGAATATTCATGAAAGAAATTGAAGAAGACACAAAAAGATGGAAGACCATTCCATGCTCTTGGATCGGAAGAATAAACATTGTTAAAATGTCTATACTGCCTAGAGCAATCTATACTTTTAATGCCATTCCAATAAAAATTCCACTGGTATTCTTCAAGAAGCTGGAGCAAATAATCCAAAAATTTGTATGGAATCAGAAGAGACCCCGGATCGCTAAGTAAATGTTGAAAAAAAAAAAAAAAATAAAATGGCGGGGCATCATGTTACCTTATTTCAAGCTTTGCTACAAAGCTTTGATCACCAAGACAGCATGGTACTGGAATAGAAACAGACACATAGACCAGTGGAACAGAGTAGAGAGCCCATATATGGACCCTCAACTCTATGGGCAAATAATCTTCGACAGAACAGGAAAAAAATATACAGGGGAAAAAAGACAGTCTCTTCAATAAATGGTGCTGGGAAAACTCGGCAGCTCTATGTAGAATATTGAAACTCGACTATTCTCTTACACCGTACACAAAGATAAACTCAAAATGGATAAAAGACCTCAAGGTGAGATAGGAATCCATCTGAATCCTAGAGGAGAACATAGGCAGTAATCTCTTCGATATCAGCCACAGCAACTTCTTTCAAGATATGTCTCCAAAGGCAAAGGAAACAAAAGTGAAAATGAACTTTTGGGACTTCATCAAAATTAAAAGCTTCTGCACAGCAAAGGAAACAGTCAAGAAAACAAAGAGGCATCCCACGGAATGGGAGAAGATATTTGTAATGACAGTACAGACAAAAGGTTGATATCCAGGATCTATAAAGATCTCCTCAAACTCAACACACCCAAAACAGACAATTATATCAAAAAAATGGGCAGAACATTGGACATTCTTTCCTGCTTTGTCGAAGATTAGTTGACCATAGAGTTGAGGGTCTATTTCTGGGCTCTCTATTCTGTTCCATTGGTCTATGTGTCTGTTTTTGTGCCAGTACCATGAATCCATGAAACAAGATGGGATAGGGAGGGAGACAAACCATAAGTGACTCTTAATCTCACGAAACAAACTGTGGGTTGCTGGGGGGAGGGGGGTTGGGAGAAGGGGGGAAGGTTATGGACATTGGGGGGGGGTATGTGCTTTTGGGTAAATTGGAAGGGGAGATGAACCATGAGAGACTATGGACTCTGAAAAACAGTCTGAGGGGTTTGAAGTGGCGGGGGGGTGGGAGGTTGGGGTACCAGGTGGTGGGTATTATAGAGGGCACAGCTTGCATGGAGCACTGGGTGTGGTAAAAAAATAATGAATACTGTTTTTCTGAAAATAAATAAATTGGAAAAAAAATTTAAAAAAATGGGCAGAACATATGAAGAGACACTTCTCCAATGAAGACATACAAATGGCTATCAGACACATGAAAAAATGTTCCTCATCACTAGCCATCAGGGAGATTCAAATGAAAACTACATTGAGATATCACCTTACACCAGTTAGAATGGCCAAAATTAGCAAGACAGGAAACAACATGTGTTGGAGGGGATGTGGAGAAAGGGGAGCCCTCTTTCACTGTTGGTGGGAAATGCAAGTTGGTGCAGCCTCTTTGGAGAACAGTGTGGAGATTCCTCAACAAATTAAAAATAGAACTTCCCTATGACCCTGCCATTGCACTCCTGGGTATTTACTCCAAAGATACAGATGTAGTGTAAAGAAGAGCTATCTGTACCCCAATGTTTCTAGCAGAAATGGCCATGGTCACCAAACTGTGGAATGAACCAAGATCCCCTTAAATGGACGAATGGATAAGGAAGATGTGGTCCATATACATGATGGTGTATTATGCCTCCATCAGAAAGGAGGAATACCCACCTTTTGTAGCAACATGGACGGGACTGGAAGAGATTATGCTGAGTGAAGTAAGTCAAGCAGAGAGAGTCAATTATCCTATGGTCTCACTTATTTGTGGAGTATAACAGCATGGAGGACATGGGGAGATGGAGAGGAGAAGGGAGTTGAGGGAAATTGAAAGGGGAGGTGAACCATGAGAGACTATGGACTCTGAAAATAATCTGAGGGGTTTGATGTGGCGGGGGGTGGGAAGTTGGGTTACCAGGTGGTGGGTATTACAGAGGACACAGATTGCATGGAGCACTGGGTGTGGTACATAAATAATAAATACTGTTATGCTGAAAATAAATAAAAAATTAATTAAAAAGAACAAAACTCAGAAAAACAACTAAATGAAGCAAGCAATATGCTTGTTTTAAAAAAAATGATTGTAAGTTTACTTACCAGGCTAGAGAAAAGCGTGTAAAAAACTCAGTTATACCTTCAATAAAGATGCAGAAAATATTAAAAAGAACCGATCAAAGTTGATGAATATAGTAACTGAATTAAAAAAAAAAACACTAGTGTGAGTCAACAGTAGATTACATGTTACAGAGAATAATGCATCAGCAATCTGAAAGACAAGGTAATAGGAAGCACATAGACTTAGGAGGAAAAAGAGAAAATAACTTTACAAATGAGGATTGAGGGACTCCTGGGTGGCTCAGTTAATTAAGCATCCAACTCTTTATTTTGGCCCAGATGATGATTTCAGGGTCCTGAGAGCAAGCGTGTATCAGGTTCCATGCTCAGCATGGAGTCTGCTTGACAGTCTCTCCCTCCCTCTGCCCTTCTCCCATTTTCTGAGATAAATAATTCTTTTTAAAAAATGAGGATTGATTAAGAGATCTCTTGGACAACATCAAGTGAATAACATTCTCATTATAGAGGTCCCAAAAGAAGAAGGGAAATAAAAATGTATAGAAAAGTTATGTGAAATAATGACAACTGAAAACTTCCCTAAATCAGGGAAGGAAATAGACATCCAAGTCCAAGAATCACAGAGTTCCAAACAAGGTTAACTAAAGGATGTCCACAACATGACATATAATCAAATTGTCCAAGGTTAGAGATAAAGAGAGAACCATAAAATCAGCAAGAGAGAAACAAAGTTACTTACAAGGGAAAACCTATAAGGTTATCAGCTGATTTTCAGCAGCAACATTGTGGGCCAAAAGGGAGCCACTTTATTTATACAGAGTGTTGAAAGAAAAATAAAGAAACAAAACAAAACAAAACAAAACAAAGAAACTACCCAGCAAGGTTGTCATTCAAATTTGAAAGAAAAGTAGTTTTCTATACAAGCAAAAGATAAGAGTTTATCACCATTAAACCACCCTTAGGGGAAAAAATGTTAAAGAAACTTTACCAAAATCCGACAAAAAACTACAAAAAAAGAAAGCTATAGGTCAATATCTCTGATGAACATATATGTAAAAATCCTCAAAAAAATTAGAAAACTGCATACACTGCATTAAAAGGATCATTCACTTCAATCAGGTGGTATGTATTCCAAGGATGCAAAGATAGTTCAATATTTGCAAATCAAACAATGTCATATATCACATCAACAAAATGAAGGATAAAAAGCTTATAATAATCTCAATAGATGTTGAAAAAGCATCTGACAAACTAAAACATCCATTCATGATAAAACCCTCAACAAAGTTTTAGAGGGAACATACTTCAAAATAATAAAGTCCATAGATGAGAAATCCACAACAAACATCATATTCAGTGGGGAAAAAGAAACTGTAAGCTTTACCTATAAGGTCAGGAACAAGATAAGGGTGTCTACTCTCCCCACTTCTATTCAACATATTACTGGAAGTAGTAGCCACAGAAATAAGACAAGAAAAAGAAATAGGAGAAATCAATATTTGTAAAAATAAAGTTAAACTGTCAGTCTATTTGCAGAAAACAAAATACTATATACAGAATATCCTAAAGTCTCCATCAAAAACTATTAGAAGTAATAAATAAATTCAATAAATTCCCAGATGCAAAATTAATACCCACAAATCTACAGTGTTTCTAAACACTAAAAACAAAGTCTCAGGATGTGCCTAGGTAGCACAGCTGGTTAAGAGTCTGACTTGGTTTTAGGTCAGGTTATGATCTCAGGATCATGAGAATGAGCCATGTGTCAGGCTCTGTACTTGGCATGAAGTCTGCTGGAGTTTCTCTCTCCCTCTGCCCCTCTCTGCCTCATGTTCTCTCTCTCTAACAAATAAATAAATAAATAAATAAATAAATAAATAAATCTTTTTTAAAAAGTCATAGGAAATTTTTAAAATGCCATTTAGAGTTCCATCAAAAAAAAATACTAAGGAATACACTTCATCAGAAAGTTTAAAGACCTACACTCCCAAAACTATAAAACACTGATGAAAGAAATTGAAAATGAGACAAACAATTGAAATATATTCCATGCTCATGGATTGGAAGAATTCCTATTGTCAAAATGTCCATATTATTCACAGATATTTACAGATTCAATGCTATTCCAATCAAAATACCAAAAGCATTTTCCACAAAATTAAAACAAATAATACTAAAATTTATATAGAACCATGGAAGACCCTGAATAACCAAAGCAATCCTGAGAAAGAAGAACAAAACTGGAGGTACCATAATTCCAGATTTCAAGGTATAATACAAAACTGTAGTAACCAAAACAGTATGATATTGTCAGAAAAATAAATACATACATCAATGTAATAGAAGAGACAACACAGAAATAAGCACACAAATGTATGGTCAATTGATCTGACAAAGCAGGCAAGGAAATACAAAGAGGAAAAAAACAGTCTTTACAGTAAATGGTATTAGAAAAACTGAATAGATACATGTAAATGAATGAAACTGGACTGCTTTCTAACACCATATACAAAAATTAATTCAAAATTAATTAAATATCTCAACAGGAGACCTGAAACCATAAAAGCACTAGACAAGAAAATAGGCAGTTAAGTTTTCAGACATTGGCCATAGTAGTATTTTTCGAGATATGTCTCCTAAGGAAGGGAAACAAAAACAAAAATAAACTATTAGGACTATGTCAAAATAAAAAAAAAAAAGGTTTTGTACAGCAAAGAAAACTGTAATAAAGGAATAATAAAAAAAAAACCCTACTGAATGGGAGAAGATATTTGCAAATGATATATTTAATAAGAGATTAATATCCAACTTTTTAAACAAGAGTATATAACTCAGCAACAAAAAATAAACAATCCAATTAAAAAATAACACAGGGCCAGAATAGACATTTCCTAAATAAAAACAGATGGCCAAAAAACACATGAAAAAATGCTTAACATCTTTTCTGGGAATATGGTAGAAGAGTAGGAGACCATTGTTTCACCTGGCTTCTTGAATTCATGTAGATATGTACCAAATCATTATGAACACCTATGAATTCAACCTGAGATCTATGAAAAGAATTGGTGCAATTCTACAAATAGAAATGCGATTTTTTGCAAGGTAGGTGTTATGGAGAAGTTAATGGGAGGGAACATATCAAAAGATACACTGTGGGTGGAATAGACGTCATAATCTGGTTATAGGAAAGTGATATAGTAGGCAAAGCACAAAATCAGAACTTTTAGAAGTCTGTTCTGGTGATGGATGTCCCTGCCTAAAAGGTGATCAGGTGTCAAAGTGAGGCAGAATCCTAGGTGAGACAGTGTGGTGTCAGGATCCTCAGGATCACAGAAAAAATGAGGGTGCCTTAGTGTGGCAGAGTTCCCAAGCATTGGAGTAGGGAATCAGCTATAATCAATAAGCCCAGGAGTGGGCTTTCAGCTTGGCATTGTCATCAGCTGTGAATTGAGTCATGATCAGGCAAGCACTTCTGAAGAAGGGGCCCAGCAAGAAGCAGAACCCTGGGGACCATCATCCTCCTCGGAGGATCAGTGTGGGTGTGCACCATAGGGTTTGCAAAGTTTGGCCCACATAAAACTGATTGACTAATTTCCCTGAGGGTGCACTGAAGAGTAGGGGCCATGATCAATTAGCTCTGGGGTTGGAGATTAGGAGGCTATCATTTTTTTTCTACACACTTAAGCAATATGGAAAGCCTTCAGGGAACAAAAGCCAAATAGAACAACCGTAAGCAGCTTACGCTGAGCCCAGCCCTCTGACAAGAGGCACTGAAACTCTGCCCAGGCAAAGAAACCTGAGAAACAATGCAGTAGGTCCCTCCTCCAGAAAAGCAGCAGGAATATCAGGCTAATAAAAAATTTATGGATCACACAGAACTGATAAACTCCTGTACTAGGGGAAAATAGTATATAGAATTTGTGGTATTTTCCTCATGATTCCTTAGTCTTTCAGTTTAAAATTTTATTTTTCTGTTTTTCCCTTTTACTTTTCAACTAATTTCTTATTCTATCAACTATTTTTCAAGTCATTTTAAACAATTTTCATTTTTATATTTACCTATTACAGATATATTCTTCAAATTTGGTTTCCTTTCAATTTTTCTATATTATATCCCTATATATCCTTATAGAGAGGTTTCTTTGCACATAGGATGTAGTGTCTCCAACAAACAGACCAAAATATACTGAGAAATAAGTGTACCACCCTGATTTGTCCAACTGTGAGATTATATTCTCTCCCCCCTTTTTTTCCTTTCCTATATGGTTTCTGATTCTTCTGATTTATCCAGTGTGTATTTAGCTGGGATTGTAGTTGATATTTTTTATTTTGTTCTCTTGTTCATCCACCATTCCCTGAACAAAATGACTAGAAGGAGAAATTCACAGCAAAAGAAAGAACCAGAAGTGATACTCTCTGCCATTATTAATCAACATGGATATAAGTAGTATTTCTGATGTGAAATTAAGAAAAATGATTATAAAGATACAAGCTGGACTTGAAAAAAGCAAGGAAGACACTAGAGAATCCCTTCATGCAGAAATTTTAAAAAATTAAAATCTAATCAGATCAAAATTTAAAATGATTTAACTGAAATGAAGTCTAAAATGGACACTCTACAACTACAGTAAATGAGGTACAAAAGAGAGTCAGTGACATAGAAGATAAAATGGTGAAAAACAAGGAAGCTGAGGAAAAGGGAGAAAAACAGCAAATGGATCATGAGGGAAAGCTTCATGAATAAGCAATACCATAAAGCAAAACAATATTAGAATAACTGGGGTTCCAGAGGATGAAGGAAAGAGAAAGGGGCAGAAGGTATTTTTGAACAAATCATAGCTGAGAAATTCCCTAATATGGAGAAGAAATCAGGAATTTGAGTCCAGGAGGTGGAGAGAATCTGCACCCCCCCCAAAAAAAAATGGATCGACATCCCAACATAAAATATTGAAGCTTTCAAATTTCAGAGATAAAAAGAAAATCCTGAAATGCAGGACAAGAGGTCCTTAACCTACAATGCTAGAACCATTAGATTGGAAGCAGACTAATCCACAGAGGTCTGGCAAGCCAGGAAGTGTCAGCCTGATATATTTAGTATAATAATTGAGAGAAACATGCAGACAACAATACTTAATCCAGCAAGGCTGTCATTCAGAAAGGAAGGAGAGATAAAGAACTTCCAGGACAAACAAACTAAAAGAATTTGTGATCACTAAACTAGTCCCATAAAAAATATTAAAGGGTATCCTGTAAACAAAGAGAGAGCCCAAGAGTAACATAGACCAGAAAGGAACAGAGACAATCTACAGGAGCAGTGACTTTACAGGTAATGCAATGGCACTAAATTCATGTTTTTCTGTAGTTACTCTGAATGAAAATGGGCAAAATTTTCTAATAAAAGACATAGGATAGCAGATTGGATAAAAAAGCAAGACCCATCCATATACGGTCAACAAGAGACTCATTTTAGATACAAAGACACCTCCAGATTGAAAGTGAAGGGCTGGAGAACCAATTATCATGTTAATGGACTTCAAAAGAAAGCTGGGGTAGCAATCTTTATATCAGACAAATTATATTTTAAACCAAAATCTGTATGATTTCAGCATGACACTATATCATACTGAAAGGGTGTGTCCAATAAGAAGATCTAACAATTATAAATATTTATGCTCCAAAGTACAGAGCAGACAATTACATAAACTAATTCATAACAAAATTAAAGAAACATATTGATAACAATACAATAGTAGGGGACTTTAACACCCCACTCACAGAAATGGACAGATCATCCAAACAGAAGATCAAGAAGAAAACAGGGGTTTTGAATGACACATTGGATCAGATGGACTTTACGGATATGTACAGAGCATTCCATCCTAAACCAGCAGAATATACACTATTTTGGAGTGTACATAGAATACCCTTGAGAATAAATCACACACTGGGTCACAAATTCATTTAAAGCCAGTACCAAAAGATTGGGATTATTCTCTGTATATTTTCAGACCATAGTACGTTGAAAGTTGAACACAATACCAAGAGGAAATTGGGAAGAAACTCAAACACTTGGAGGTTACAGAACATCCCACTAAAAAGAATGAATGAGACAACCAATAAATCAAAAAAGAGTAAGAAAAATCATGGAAACAAATGAACGTGAAAACACAACTGTTCAAAACTGTCAGCATGCAGCAAAGATGGTCCCAAGAAGGAAGTAAAAAGCAATATAAGTCTTTCTCAAAAATACAGAAAAAATCTCAAGTACCTAAGCTAACCTTACACCTAAAGGAGCTGGAAAAAGAATGGCAACAAAGCATAAACTAAGCAGGAGAAGAGAAATAGTTAATATTAGAGCAGAAATCAATGAAACTGAAATCAAAAGACATTAGAACAGATCAATGAAAACTGGAAGCTAGTTCTTTGAAACAGTTATAACATTGATAAAACCCTAGCCAGACTTACCAAAAACAAAAGAGAAAGAACCAAAAATAATAAAATCATAAACAAAATAGGAGAGATCACGACCAACAAAAAGAAAATACAGGCAATTATAAGAATATATTCTGAACAACTATATGTCAACAGATTAGACAATCTGGAAAAAAAATGGATGCATTCCTAAAAACTTATAAACAACCAAAACTGAAAGGGAAAGAAATACAAAACATGAACAGACCCTTAACCAGCAAGGTAATTAAAACAGGAATCAAAAATATCCCATCAAACATGAGTGCAGGGCCTGAAGGCTTCCCAGATTAATTATACCAAACATTTAAAAAAAGAATAATAACTATAATTCTGAAGCTGTTTCAAAAATAGAAATAGAAGGAAAATTTCCTAACTTGTTCTATGAGGCCAACATTACCTTGATTCCAAAACCAGATAAGACCCCACCAAAAAGGAGAATTACAGGCCAATATCCCTGATGAACATGGATGCAAAAATTCTCAACAAGATACTAGCCAATTGGATCCTACAGTAAATTAAAAGGATTATTCACCATGACCAACTGGGATTAATTTCTCGGCTGCATGGTGGTTCAAAATTTGCAAATAAATAAATGTGATATATCACATTAATAAAAGAAAGGACGAGAACAATCTGATCCTCTCTATTAATGCAGTTAAAAAAATTGAGAAAATAAAACATCCTTTCCTAAATAAGATTCTTAACAATGTAAGGATAGAGGGCATATATATTAATATCAAAAAAAGATGTATACAAAAGCCCACAGTGAATATCATTCACAATGGGGAAAAAATTGAAATCTCCCCCCCTAAGGTTAGGAAAAGGATAGGGATGACCAATCTCACCACTGATGTTTTACATATTACTAGAAGTTCTAGCCTCAGCAAACAGACAACAAAAAGAAAGAAAGGACATTCATGTTGGTGAAGAAGATTTCAAACTCTCATTCTTCATAGTTGACATAGTACCCTGGTAAAACCCAAAAGACTCCACACCAAAATTTCTAGATCTCATACAGGAATTCTGAAAAATGGTAGGATATAAAATCAATGCACAGAAATCTGTTGCATTTCTGTACACTAACAATGAGTCAGAGGAAAGAGAAATTAAGGAACTGATCTCATTTACAAATGCACAAAATACCATAAGAATCCTAGGAATGAATACAACCAAAGAGGCAAAGGATATGTATTTTAAAAACTACAGAACAATTATGAATGAAATTGAGGAAGACACAAAAAATGGAAAACTTTTCCATGCTCACAGATCATAAGAATAGATATTGTTACAATGTCTATGCTACCCACAACAATCTACATATCAATGCAATCCCTACCAGCATACCATCGATGTTTTTCACAGAGCTAGAACAAATAATCCTAAAGTTTGTATGGAACCAGAAAGACCCCAAATAGCCAGATGGATACTGAAATAGAAAATCAAAGCTGGTGACATCATAATGCTTGACTTCAACTTATATTACAAAGCTGTGATCATCAAGACAGCATAGCAATGGCGCAAAAACAGATACGTAGATCAGTGGAACAGACTGGAGAACCCAGAAATGGGCCCTCAACTCTATGGTCAGCAGAAAAGAATATCCAATGGAAAAAGGCAGTCTCTTCAATAAATGGTACTGTGAAAACTGAATAGCCACTCATGGGAGAATGAAACTGGACCATTTTCTCACCCATACACCAAGGCAAATTCAAAATGGGTGAAATATTTACATGTTAGATAGGAAACCATCAAAATCCAGAGGAGCACACAGGCAGCAACCTCCTTGACCACAGCAACTTATTGCTAGACATGTCTCCAAAAGCAAGGGAAACAAAAGCAAAAATGAACTATTGGAACTTCATCAAGATAAAATGCTTTGGGGTGCCTGGGTGACTCAGTGGGTTAGGCCTCTGCCTTTGGTTCAGGTCATGGTCTCAGGGTCCTGGGATAGAGCCCTGCATTGGGCTCTCTGCTCGGCGAGGAGTCTACTTCCCTATCTGTATCTGTCTCCCTCTCTGCCTGTTTGTGATATCTCTCTTTCTCTGTCAAATAAACAAATAAAGTCTTAAAAAATAAAAAAAAAGATAAAGTGCTTCTACATGGCAAAGGAGGAAACACTCAATAATACTAGAAAACAACGAATGAAATGGGAGAAGATATTTTCAATATCTTGTTAAAAATAAAGGGCTAATGGGTGGAACTCTTTGCCAAAAAAATCTGCCCCTTCCCTTTCCCTTAACTGTATCAGGGAAGAATTCTTATCTCTGCCTTGATTTCCACATGAGGATTTCTTTTTTTTAAGATTTTATTTATTCATTTGACAGAGATCACAAGTAGGCAGAGAGGCAGGCAGAAAGAGAGAGAGAGAGAGAGAGAGAGGAGGAAGCAGTCTCCCTGCCGAGCAGAGAGCCTGATGCGGGGCTCAATCCCAGGACCCTGAGATCATGACCTGAGCCGAAGGCAGAGGCTTAACCCACTGAGCCACCCAGGCACCCCCCCCATGAGGTTTTTTTGTTTTGTTTTGTATTGTTTTGTTTTGTTTGAGGAAAGGGACTGGGGCAAGATATCTGTCATGTAGTTAAGTAGGCAAGAAATCTTATTAATCCAGTTTTGTTTGAAAGTTTCGTGTCCATAGTATTATTATTATTTTATTTTTAAATTAATTTATTTATTTTCAGCATAACAGTATTCATTATTTTTTCACCACACCCAGTGCTCCATGCAATCTGTGCCCTCTATAATATTTTTTAAAGTTGTTTAGTTTCACAACTTTTTTTTCTGAAATTACTTATGGGGTAATATTTAAAATGAGAGATGCTTTGTAACTCTGTAAAATACATAGGGAATATAACATTCCAGCGTACACAAAGAAGGAAAATTATTTATCAAAAATTATTATAAAAAAGGATAAAGTGTTAGTACTCATGATCTATAAAGAAATTTTCAAACTCAAAACCCAAAAAACAAATGTAGTCAAGAAATGGGCTTAAGACGTGAACAGATATTTCTCCAAAGAAGGAAAACAAATGGCCAATAGACACATGAGAAAATGCTCTACATCACTCTCCATCAGGGAAATATAAATCAAAATCACAATGAGATACCATCCCACACCAGCTAAAATAGCTAAAAGTAACAAGTCAGGAAACACAAATATTGACAAATATTTGATATGGAGAAAGGGGAACCCACTTACACTGTTGGTGGGAAAACAAGCCAATACAGCCATTCTGGAAAACAGTATAAAGATTCCTCAGGTAGTCGTAAATAGAGCTACCCTACAACCCAGCAATTGCACTACTATGTATTTACCCCAAAGATTAATTATATATCTATATAGATATAGATATATAGATATATAAATTATATATATATATATTATTAATATTATAATTATATATATATATTATAATATATAATATATAACAATAGTATAATAATATATTATATATTATATATGAATATATATGAATATATATTTATATTGATATATATTTATTGATATATATAGATATATAGATATATATATCTATATAGATATATATAGATATATAATATATATATAGATATATAATATAATATATAATATATAACAATAGTATATAACAATAGTATAATAATATATTATATAATAGTATATAACATATATAATAATTATACTATATATAATATATAATAGTATATAACAATAGTATAATAATATATTATAATATATTATATATTATATATATATTATATATGAATACATATGAATATATATAGTATATAATATTCATATACATATGAATATAATAGTATATAACATATATAATAATTATACTATATATAATATATAATAGTATATAACAATAGTATAATAATATATTATAATATATTATATATTATATATATATTATATATGAATACATATGAATATATATTTATATTGATATATATTTATATAGAAATATATACATATATAAATATATAAACTATATAAATATTTTTATTTACGCTATATAATATATGCTCATGTATATATATATACATACACATGGTGGAATTGCATGTATATATATACATACATGAGCATTGACACCAGAAAAATATCACTACACAAATAGGGAGACAACACAAACCAAAAGAAAAAGAGAGAGAGAGAGAGAGAGAGAAAAGAAAAGCAAAGAGAAAAAAAAAGAGAGAGAGAAAATAAATTGAAACAGGAATTTGAACAGAATAGGAGCACCTGCAAGGCTTAGTTGGTTAAATGACTGCCTTCTGCTTATGTCATGTTCCCAGGATCCTGGGATAGAGCCCGCATCTGACTCCTTGCTCAGCAGAGTCTGCTTCTCCCACTCCCTCTACCTGCTACTCTGTCTGCTTGTGCTCTTTCTCTGTCAAATGGATAGAAATTATTAAAAAAAAAAAGAAGAAAAAAAGAATTTGAACAGACTAGAACAATAAACTGGATCCTGGGTGTATTATTGTCTGTTTATTAGAAGAAACTAGATTCCAAAATAGGAAATATATATATATGTAATTTCTATATATTTATATATTGTTTTATGTTTTATATATAAGAAGTATAATATTTATATATATTTTTATGTATTATATATAATATATTGTATACTATATAATATATAATTATATATAATTATATTATAAATATAATTATATCATAAATTATAAACATATAAATATAAATATATTATAAATATAATAATATATAATATTATATATAATAAATATATATCTAATATAATATGATGATATGTATATAATACATATCATCATATTATTATAATTATAATTTATCAAAAATCATTATATTATTAAATAATTAATTATTAATAAATTATTATATTATAATTAATAAATAATTCATTATGATTTAATTATTATTATAATAATTATTGTTATATAATATTATATATTATTATCTTATTATAATTATATTATATTATTTATTATATTTTATAAATATTTATATTTATAATTTATAATTTATCATATATTATATAAATTAGAAATTATAAACGCATAAATATAAATATGAATTATTATATTTCATAATTATATAATTAAATATTATATTATATATTATAATTATATCATATTATATATTATATTTTATAATATATTTATATTTATCATTTATATTTATAAACTCATTATTTCTAATTTATAATATAATTATATTTATAATATAATTATATATTATGTATATAATATAATATATATATTATGTTATAATATATAAATATTATACTCCTTATATATAAAATATAAAACAATATATAAATATATAGAAATTACATATATATATATTTGTTCATATTTTGGCTTCCTTTAATTATATATTATATATAATTATATATAATATATAATATATATAATATATAAAGGAATATATAATATATATTCCTTTAATTATAATATATATAATAATATATAGTTATATAATAATATATTTTATATATAATTATTACATTTATATAATTATATATAAAATATATATTATATATTTATTTATATATATGTATATATGTATATATGTATAGAAACTGTTATAAGCAATGGAGTTCAAAATTAGAACTTTTAGAAGCTTGCCTGAAAGGTGCTCAGGAGGTAAAGAAGGGTGGAATCTAATGTGGGACAGTGTATTATATATATTATATATAATTAAAGGAAGCCAAAACATGAAAAAATATCTTTCTAACACATAAATATGAGTGAAAATTTTAAAAAGACAAAAGTAATTGATAAAATAAGAAAATATCTGAAAAGTAAATAAAATATAGGCATGAAGAACTAAAGAATAATAAGAAAAAAGCAGGAACACTATATAATTCTTTCCCCAAGAGCTGAAGTGTTATAGTTGTGGATGATCAGTACACTTGTTATTACCCAGAATTTCCTACTGATTTTCTAAACAAAGGGCCTTTTGCTCTGATTCTCAGGTGTCTCTGCCTGGGTGGAATTGCATCCCCCTTGCCAGGTGACCAGGCTCAGTGTAAGCAGCTCTGAAGCCAGTGAGGGGTCTGAAAATGGCAGTGTCCACACCTCTCGCCCTAGTGCTGAAAGTTCCCACCCACCAGTCTTTAGTGAGCCCTCACAGAAAAGCAGTCAATCACTCTTGTTTCCCTGGTTTTCATCCAAACTCTGTCTTCACCCAGCCTGTGACCATTCTTCCTAGGAGTGTGTGTGTCTGGGGGGAATATCCTGTGGTTCTTTCTTTTGCTGGGCCCCTCCTCAGAGAGTGGCTGTATGACTATGCAGCCTTTAAGGGTTTATGGCAACACCAAGCAGAAAGTTGGCACCTGGCTTCCCCCCTCCACTGCCTGGGAATTCAGTCACACTCAGTCTTCCCATTCTTATTGTGACCTCAGGGATCATGAGACTACACTGTCCCACCTTAGATTCCACCCTTCTTTACCTCCTGAGCACCTTTCAGGCAAGCTTCTAAAAGTTCTAATTTTGATCTCCATTGCTTATAACAGTTTCTATTACCTGGTTTATAGAGGTTCCCTGCCCAGCACAGTTTATCTTCTAATATTTCACCTCAGATTCACATCTCTGTACCTCATACCTTGCAAAAGTGCGCACTTTTCTGTTTGTAGCATGGTAGCAATTCTTTTCTCAGATCTCTGGTTGATTTTGCACATGTTCAGATGACTTGATAACTATCTAGATGATTTCCAGGGACCAGATGAAATTAGGTTCCCCTACTCATCCACCATCTTCTTTATTTCTTTTTTTCATTCATATTAGAAAGGTTACGTTTCTAGCAATTTATTCATGTCTTGTATGTTATCCAACTTGTTGGCCTATAATTTTTCACACTCTTTTCTTATAATCCTTTGTATTTCTCTGGTGTCATCTATAATTTCCATTCCTCCATTTCTGATTTTATTTCTTTGAGCTCTCTCTCTCTTGCCTTCTTTGTCCCCTCCTCCCTCTGTCTTATGAGTATGGCTGAAAGTTTATCAACTTTATTTTTCCTTTAAGTTTATTACTTTCATTATTCTTTTAAAATAATCATCTCTTGATTTCATCTATCTCTTCAGTATTCTTTAGTCACTCTTTCATTTATTTCTGCTTTCGTTTTTATTATTTCCTTCCTTCTACTGGCTTTGGGCTTTGTTCTTCTTTTTCTAGCTTCTTTTGGTGAAAGGGTAGGTGGTTTTTTTGTTTTTGTTTTGTTTTTGTTTTTATTTTGAGATTTTTCTCACTTATTGGCATAGCCCCGTTTTGGTATAATCCTCTCAGAACGACTTTTGCTGCATCTAAATGTTTTTGATTGTTGTTGTTGTTTCATTTTCTTTTGTCTCTCTATTTTTTTTATTTCCTTATTTATTTCTGGTTTTACTCATCCATTGTTTAGTAGCATGTCATCTAGCCTTTATGTATTTGTGTACTTTCTATGTATTTTCTTTTTTTAACATTTTATTTTGACACATTTTGACACATTTTATTTGACACACACAGAGAGAGAACACAAGCAGGGGGAGCAGCAGTAGAGGAAAAGGGAGAAGCATGTTCCCTGCTGAGCAGGGAGCCCAGTGTGGAGCTTGATCCCAGGACCCTGAGATTATGACCTGAACCAAAGGCAGATGCTTAACCAACTAAGCCACCCCAGTACCCCTCCACACTTTTTCTTGTGATTGTTTTCTAGTTTTATACCATTTTGGTTGGAAAATATACACAGTGGGTTTTAAATAGTTTTGAAAAGATACACGGTGGGGTTTAAATATTTTTGAATTCATTTAAACTTGTTTTCTGGCCTACCATATTATCTGTTCTGGATAATGTTCTACAAACACTTGAAAAGAATGTACATTCTGGTGTTTTCAGATGGAATGTCCTGAATATATCTCGTAGATCCATTTGGGTGACTTCATCATTCAAAGGCACTGTTTTCCTGTCTGGATGATCTATCCATTGATTTATGTCAGTTGTTAAAGTCTCCTAATATTAATGTTACTGTCAATTTCTTCCTTCATGTCTTAATAGTGGGTTTATGTGTTTACCTTCTCCTATATTGGGTGCCTAAATATTTATAATTATTATATTCTTTTGTTGTATTGTTCCCTTTATCATTAGTCTCCTTCTTTGTCTCTTTTTACAGACTTTGTTTTAAAGACCGTTTTTCTGATATAAGAATTCCTACCTTAGCTTTCATTTTTCCATTTGCAATGTAAATGTTTTATCAGGTCTTTACATTCAATTACCATACATTATTAGATCCGAATTGTGTTTCTTGTAGGCAGCATATAGGTAGATCTTGCTTTTTTATCAATTCAGGTACCTTATATTTTTTCATTGGAACACTTAGTTTGTTCACATTCAAGTCATTTTTGAAAGCTATGTACTTATTTATATTTTGTGCTTGTTTTCTGTTTGTTTTTGTAGTTGTCTGTTCCTTTCTTCTTTTGTTCTCTTACCTTGTGGTTTGATGATTTTTATCGATATGCTTGGATTGCTTTCTCTTTGATTTTTATATATCAATTACAGATTTCTGATTTGTGACTACCATATATATATATATATATATATATATATATATATATGACATATATATATATGGTCATTTAAGTTTGAACACATTCTAAAAGCACTCAATTTTAACCTTTGCACCATATTCTATGTATATGATATCATACTTTACGTTCTTTTATTTTCTGAATCCCTTGACTGATTTTTATAAATATAATTGATTTTACTGCATTTTTGCCCTAACATCTGGACTAGTTTTATATGTGATTGGTTAAGCTACTATATTTATTATGTCTGCATTTATCTGTGAAATCTTTTCCTTTCATAATATTCTTACTCCTGAATATGGCTTTTTTTTCCCTGCAAAGAATTTCCTTTAATGTTTATTGAAGGATAGGTTTAGTGGTGATAAGCTTCCTTAGTCTTTGTCTGTAAACCTACTATATTTATCTCTCTCTCTCTCTCTCTCTCTTTCTCTCTTTTCATTCTGAATGATAGCCTTACTGGGTAGAGTCTTCTTCATTACATTTTTTTTTCCTTTCAGAACTTTGGTTATATCATGCCACGCTCTTCTTTTTTGCCTTGTTTCTGTTGAAAAATCAGCAGATAGCCTTATAGGGCTTCCCTTGTATGCAATTTTTTATTTTGTCTTGTTAATATTAAAATTATCTCTTTATCAATACTCTTTCCATTTTCATTATTACGTGTCTTTTTGTGGACCTCCTTGTGATTTTGTTTGAGGTCTCTGTGATTCCTGGATCTGCATGTCTGTTTTTTCCTCAGATTAGGGATGTTTTAAGCTAGTATTTCTTCAAATAAATGTTCTGTCCCTTTCTCTCTCTTTTCTTTCTGGGATTCCTATGGTGCAAATGTTATTATTCTTGATGATGTTGCTGAGTTTCCTTTACCTAGTCTAAATTTTTATTCTTTTTTTTCGTTTGTTCAATTTCATTGCTTTGCATACTCTGTCTTCCAGGTTACTAATCCATCCTTCTGCCACCACTAATCTGCTCTTGATTCCCTCTAGTGGATTTTTAATTTCAGTTAATGAGTTCTTCATCTCTGATTGGTTTTTCTTTTTTAAAGATTTTATTTATTTATTTGACAGAGAAATAGATCACAAGTAGGCAGAGTGGTAGGCAGAGAGAGAGGGAGAAGCAGGCTCCCCACTGAGCAGAGAGACTGATGCAGGCCTCAATCCCACAACCCTGAGTAATGACCTGAACTGAAGGCAGAGGCTTAACCCGCTGAGCCACCCAGTCTCAGAAGATTGGTTTTCTTTATATGTTCTGCATCTTTGTTGAAGGTCTCACTGAGATCTTCCACTCTTTTTCCTAGTCCATTAATTATCTTTAGCACAATTACTGTGATCTCTTTATGAGGAATATAACTTATCTCCATTTCATTTAGTTCTTTTGCTGTTCTTTCATTTGGGACATATTCTTCTATCTCCACGTTTTGTCTAATTGTCTGTGTTTATTTCTAAGTATTAGGAAAGTCACCTACAATTCTCAGTCTTGAAAGTAGTGGAATTATGGTAAAGAGGTTCTGTGGTTCCATTTAGTACAATGTCTCCTGTTCAGGGGCATCATCTAGGGGGGATTTGTGTACCTTACTGTTGTGTCTGAGCAGCATTTGTCTTTTATCCAGTGGCTGAAATGGCCCACATTAATTCTTGTGGTCAGGACTTAGTCCTCATGCTATTAAGGGGACAGTCTGGGCCCACCATTGGCTTCTAGTTGAGTGGTGTCAGGAATCAGACATGATAACTGCTTTCAGCATATTTCTTGGGACTACAGTTGCCCTGAAATGTAGTGTGTTCTCTCTATGTCATATACTGAAAGGTTTTATTTTGTGGGTGAGTTCCTCAGTCCAAACAGATGCCTTCCATGATTCCCACTGCTGGATCTGCAGTAACAGCAACCTGCCGGGTATCTTCTTGTCTTTTCTTCTGAGAGGTTTTTGTAGGTTGGTGAACCCAGCAGCCAGACAAGATGCCTGTTTCCTATCTTTCTGCTAGGGGTTCAGTGACTCCAAAATGCAGGGGTATTTCACTGTGTTTCCTTCTGAGGTTTTTGTTGGTGGGAAGAACCAGTACTCACAGCACATATCTGTCTCCAGTATTTCTGCTTGGGCTGCATTTAAACTGGTGAGTGTGATTATCTTTCCCCTCTCCATAGAGCAGGAGTCACTTTTGAGTAGCGTTGTCCCTGGTGGAACTGATTACAGGATGTGATGTGACCATACTTACTTTGGAGAGACACTTGCTGAATGGGATGGATTGGATAGGGTGGATTAGCAGGAGAATGCAGGGGTTAGGCAAGGGTGTTAGGAAGGTAAGTGGAAGGTGTTTGAGCTGATCCCAGTGTTTCTGATTCTTGAGGATGGTCGTGGGGAGAAAAGGTGACTGCCAACATTTTTTTTTTATGGAGAAGTCTCCTAAAAAGCCCTGCCTTTGCAATGCAGGATCTGAGATTGGTAAATAAATTTTATTCATGTGTATCATACCCCAAGTGACCTTCAGACTACTGCTTCTATGCTATATCATGGTGGGGTTGTTTCTTGTGCTGGCTCTTTAAGGACAGGGACTCAGTTTCATATGAGTCTTGGGAAGTCCCAGAGCTAAGCCAACTTACTCTTCAAGTGCCTAGACATAAACTAAGCTCAGTTTAAAAGCTCATGAAGTTAAGTCCCACTAGTTTTCAAAGTTAAATACTAAGGTGATTCATCTTGCCAGTGCAAGACCCTGGTATATGAGGTGCCTTATGTGGGGTCTGCTTCTCTCCTTTCTTCTTGCTTGTGGCATTCCTCCTGTTTGTGCTTATTCTCACTAGGAGTTTTATTCCAGACCAGGTTTCTGCACCTCTTACTCTTGATCTGTAATTAACTCTGGAAATCATATTCTTCCTTTCTCCTTTCTTTCTCTCTCTCTCCTTCCTTCCTTCCTTCTTTCGTCTTTCTGTTTCTTTCTTTCTTTTGCTTTCTTTTTCTTTTGTTTCTTTCTTCCTCCCTCCCTCCTTTCTCTCTCTCTCTTCCTTTCTTTCTTTTATAGTTGACACATGATGTTGAATTAGTTTATTTTTCATAAGGTTTTAAACTTAATTCAATTCCTTTAATATTGAGTAGACTATTCGTATTATTTTTCACTCCTGGGTGAGTTTTGAAAGTTTATGGTTTTCATGCAATTCATTTATTACTTAAGCTTCTGAATATATATTTATGGAATTATTTGCATTATTCCCTTATTATTATTACAATGCTTGTATAGAAGATAAATAAATCCAGTTACTCATTCTTGATATTAATGATTTGTGTTTTCATCATTTTTGTGAGAAGTTCATCAATTTCATTGATCTCAGAAACAATATTTTAGATTTATTGATTTCTATTGTTTTCAGTTTTGTTGATTTATGCTTTTATTTTTGTTAATTCTTTACTGTGTTGGCTTTGATTTTATTTTTCTCTTTATCTCTAGTTTCAAAAGTGGAAATGACAGAATTATTTGACATCTTTTCTTTTTTTAATATGAATTTTAAGTTTCTTAAATTTCCTTTTAAGCACACTATTGACAGCATGTGAGAAATCTTTATATGTTGTATGTTCATTTTTTTATTTTTTTATTTTTTATAAACATATATTTTTATCCCCAGGGGTACAGGTCTGTGAATTGCCAGGTTTATACACTTCACAGCACTTACCAAAGCACATACCCTCCCGAATGTCCATAATCCCACCCCCCTTCTCCCAATCCCCCTCCCCCCAGCAACCCTCAGTTTGTTTTGTGAGACTAAGAGTCACTTATGGTTTGTCTTCCTCCCAATCCCATCTTGTTTCATTTATTCTTTTGTTTCCCTCATATTTTCTCACTTTCTTTACAAGTTTTCCATTTTTAAAATCTTAGTGTGATAAAATACACACAGCATAAAATGTGCTATCTAAATAATTTTCAGTGTACGGTTAATTTGCATTAAGTACATTTACAAAGATATGCAAATATTATCATTATCCATATCAGAACAAATTATTATTCTAAATTGAAACTCTGCACCTATTAAATAACTTTCTATTTTCCCCACTTTCCAGCCATTGGAAATCACTATTTTAACTCTGTCTGTATGGATTGCATATTCTAAGAACTTCATACAAATGGCATCATGTAATAATGTCCTTTTTTGTCTAGGTTATTCTACTTAATGTAATGATTTCAAGGATCATCCACATTATAGAATGTATCAGAAATGCAATCTTTTTTTGTGGCTGAATAATATTCCATTGTATGAATGTATCCCATTTTCTGTATTAATTCATCCATCAAGGGTTATTTTAGTTTTTTTTTTTTTCATTTTACCCATTGTGAATAAAATTCCTATAAACATTGGTGTGCAAATGTTTGTTTAAGTATTTGATTTTGACTTTTTAGATATATGCATAGAAGTAGAATTTTTGGATCATATGGTATTTTATGTTTTCTTTTTGAAGAACAAACATATTGTTTTTTGCAGCAGTCTTACCATTTTCACTTCACACCAGAAACACAAATATTCCAATTTCTCTACATTCTTGCCAATTTATTTTCTTAAAAAAAAGTCATTCTAATGGATGTGAAGTGGTATATCATTTTGGTATTGATCTGTATCTCTCTAATAACTATGAATATTGAGTGTATTTAAATCCTCTTGCCATTTATGTATCTCTCTGGAGAATGAAATTTTAAGTAATTTCCCTACTTTATTGTTTGGGGTTGTTTTTCTTGTTGTGTTATAAGAGTTTTTTAACAACTGTGAATAATTATTGCTCATTGTATATGTCTGATAAATATTTTTACCCATTCTGTGGACCACTGTTTTTGGCCTACTGGTACTGTACTTTCATATACAAATGTATTTACATTTGCTGAAGTACAATTTATCTAATTTTTTCTCTTCTTGCCTATACTTTTGAGATCAGTTAAGGAAATCATTACTACAACCAATATCAAAAAGTTTTCTTCTTTACTTTTTCCTAATGATTATTTTTTCAATTTATTTATTTTCAGAAAAACATTATTCATTATTTTTTTCACCACACCCAGTGCTCCATGCAAGCCGTGACCTCTATAATACCCACTACCCGGTACCCCAACCTCCCATCCCCCGCCACTTCAAACCCCTCAGATTGTTTTTCAGAGTCCATAGTCTCTCAGGGTTCACCTCCCCTTCCAATTTACCCAAATTCCCTACTCCTCTCTAACGCTCCTTGTCCTCCATGCTATTTGTTATGCTCCACAAATAAGTGAAACCATATGATAATTGACTCTCTCTGCTTGACTTATTTCACTCAGCATAATCTCTTCCAGTCCCGTACATGTTGCTTTACAAAAGGTGGGTATTCATCCTTTCTGATGGAGGCATAATACTCCATAGTGTATATGGACCACATCTTCCTTATCCATTCATCTGTTGAAGGGCATCTTGGTTCTTTCCATAGTTTGGCGACTGTGGCCATTGCTGCTATAAACATTGGGGTACAGATGGCCCTTCTTTTCACGACATCTGTGTCTTTGGGGTTTATACCCAGGAGTGCAATTGCAGGGTCATAGGGAAGCTCTATTTTTAATTTCTTGAGGAATCTCCACACTGTTCTCCAAAGAGGCTGCACCAACTTGCATTCCCACCAACAGTGTAAGAGGGTTCCCCTTTCTCCACATCCTCTCCAACACATGCTGTTTCCTGTTTTGTTAATTTTGGCCATTCTAACTGGTGTAAGGTGATATCTCAATGTGGTTTTAATTTGAATCTCCCTGAGGGCTAATGATCATGAACGTCTTTTCATGTGTCTGATAGCCACTTGTATGTCTTGATTGGAGAAGTGTCTGTTCATTTCTTCTGCCCATTTTTTGAAGTGTTTGCCTGTTTCGTGTGTGTTGAGTTTGAGGAGTTCATTATAGATCCTGGATATCAACCTTTTGTCTGTACTGTCATTTGCAAATATCTTCTCCCATTCCGTGGGTTGCCTCTTTGTTTTTTTGACTGTTTCCTTTGCTGTGCAGAAGCTTTTGATTTTGATGAAGTCCCAGAAGTTTATTTTCGCTTTTGTTTCCTTTGCCTTTGGAGACATATCTTGAAAGAAGTTGCAATATCAATATCAAATATCAATATCAATATCAAAGAGATTACTGCCTATGTTCTCCTCTAGGATTCTGATGGATTCCTGTCTCACGTTGAGGTCTTTTATCCATTTTGAGTTTATCTTTGGGTACGGTGTAAGAGAATAGTCGAGTTTCGTTCTTCTACATATAGCTGTCCAGTTTTCCCAGCACCATTTATTGAAGAGACTGTCTTTTTTCCACTGTATATTTTTTCCTGTTTTGTCAAAAATTAATTGACCATAGAGTTGAGGGTCCATATCTGGGCTCTCTACTCTGTTCCACTGGTCTATGTGTCTGTTTTTATGCCAGTACCATGCTGTCTTGGTGATCACAGCTTTGTAATAAAGCTTGAAATCAGGTAAGGTGATGCCGCCAGCTTTATTTTTGTTTTTCAACATTTCCTTAGCGATTTGGGGTCTCTTCTGATTCCATACAATTTTAGGATTATTTGCTCCAGCTCTTTGAAGAATGCTGGTGGAATTTTGATCGGAATGGCATTAAAATATAGATTGCCCTAGGCAGTATAGACATTTTAACAATGTTTATTCTTCCGATCCAAGAGCATGGAATGGTCTTCCATCTATTTGAGTCTTCTTCAATTTCTTTAATGAGTGTTCTGTAGTTCCTCACGTACAGATCCTTTACCTCTTTGGTTAGGTTTATTCCCAGGTATCTTATGGTTCTTGGTGCTATAGTAAATGGAATCGATTCTCTAATTTCCCTTTCTGTATTTTCATTGTTAGTGTATAAGAAAGCCACTGATTTCTGCACATTGACTTTGTATCCTGCCACGTTGCTGAATTGCTGTATGAGTTCTAGTAGTTTGGGGGTGGAGTCTTTTGGGTTTTCCATATAAAGAATCATGTCATCTGTGAAGAGAGAGAGTTTGACTTCTTCATTACCAATTTGGATACCTTTTATTTCTCTCTGTTGTCTGATTGCTGCTGCTAGGACTTCTAATACTATGTTGAACAAGAGTGGTGAAAGTGGGCATCCTTGTCTTGCTCCTGATCTCAATGGGAAGGCTGCAAGCTTTTTCCCATTGAGGATGATATTTGCTGTGGGTCTTTCATAGATAGATTTGATGAAGTTCAGGAATGTTCCCTCTATCCCTATACTTTGAAGCGTTTTAATCAGGAACGGATGCTGGATTTTGTCAAATGCTTTTTCTGCATCAATTGAGAGGACCATGTGGTTCTTCTCTCTTCTCATATTAATTTGTTGTATCACATTGATTGATTTGCGGATGTTGAACCATCCTTGTAGCCCAGGGATGAATCCCACCTGATCATGGTGGATAATCTTTTTAATGTGCTGTTGGATCCTGTTGGCTAGGATCTTGTTGAGAATCTTAGCATCCATATTCATCAGTGATATTGGTCTGAAATTCTCCTTTTTGGTAGGGTCCTTGACTGGTTTGGGATCAGGGTAATGCTGGCTTCATAGAAAGAGTCTGGAAGTTTTCCTTCTGCTTCAATTTTTTGAAACAGCTTCAGGAGAATAGGTGTTATTTCTTCTTTGAAGGTTTGGTAGAATTCCCCAGGGAATCCGTCAGGTCCTGGGCTCTTGTTTTTTGGGAGGTTTTTGATCACTGATTCAATCTCGTTATTAGATATTGGTCTATTCATGTTGTCGATTTCTTCCTGGTTCAATATTGGTAGTTTATATTTTTCCAGGAATGCATCCATTTCATCTAGGTTGCTAAGCTTATTGGCATATAACTGTTCGTAATAACTTCTGATGATTGTTTCTACTTCCTTGGTGTTAGTTGTGATCTGTCCCTTTTCATTCATAATTTTATGAATATGGGCTTTCTCTCTTATCTTTTGAATTAGTGTAGCCAGTGGCTTATCGATCTTATTGATTTTTTCAAAAAACCAGCTTCTAGTTTCATTGATACGTTCTACTGTATCTCTGGTTTCTACCTCATTGATATCAGCTCTAATCTTGATGATTTCCCTTCTTATGTGTGGTGTTGGTTTGATTTGTTGTTGATCCTCCAGTTCTTTAAGGTGTAGAGACAGCTGCTGTGTTCTGGATTTTTCAATTTTTTTGATCGAGGCCTGGGTGGCTATGTATTTTCCCCTTAGGACCGCCTTTGCTGTATCCCATAGGTTTTGGACCGAAGTGTCTTCATCCTCATTGGTTTCCATGAATTGTTTCAGTTCTTCTTTGATCTCCTGGTTGATCCAGGCATTCTTAAGCAAGGTGGTCTTTAGCTTCCAGGTGTTTGAGTTCCTTCAGAACTTTTCCTTGTAATTGAGCTCCAGTTTCAAAGCACTGTGATCTGAGAATATGCAGGGAATAATCTCAGTTTTTTGGTATCGGTTGAGTCCTGATTTGTGACCCAATATGTGGTCTATTCTCCGTGTGCACTTGAGAAGAATGAGTATTCTGTTGTTTCAGGGTGGAATGTTCTGTATATATCTATGAGGTCCATTTGGTACAATGTGTCTTTCAATGCTCTTGTTTCTTTATTGATTTTCTGCTTCAATGATCTGTCTAATTCTGAAAGAGGCGTGTTAAGATCTCCTACGATTAGTGTATTCATATCAATATGACTCTTTATCTTGATTAACAGTTTTCTTAAGTAATTGGCTGCTCCCATATTGGGAGCATAGATATTTACAATTGTTAGATCATCTTGGTGGATAGTCCCTTTAAGGATTACGTAGTGTCCTTCTGTATCTCTGACTACAGTCTTTAGTTTGAAGTCTAATATATCTGATATGAGAATCGCTACCCCAACCTTCTTTTGAGTCCCATTGGCATGAAGAATGCTTCTCCATCCCTTTACTTTCATTCTGCGTGTATCTTTAGGTTCAAAATGGGTCTCTTGTAGACAACATATGGATGGGTCTTGTCGTTTTATCTAATCTGCAATCTTGTGCTGTTTTATGGGTGCATTTAGGCCATTCACATTGAGAGTGATTATTGATAGATACGTTTTTATTGACATCGAGTTACCTTTAAATTCTTTCTTTCTGTAGACTGTCTCTATATTTCTGTTCAATGCTATTCTTGGGATTTTTCCTCTTTTATAAACCTCCTTAATCTTTCCTGCAGTGTCGGCTTGGTGGTTGCATAGTCTTTTAAGCCTTGCCGGTCTTGGAAACTCTTTATCTCTCCATCCATTTTGAATGTCAGTCTTGCTGGATAAAGTATTCTTGGCTGCATGTTCTTCTCATTTAGTGCCCTGAATATATCTTGCCAGCCTCTTCTGGCTTGCCAGGTCTCTGTGGACAGGTCTGATGTTATTCTGATGGGCTTCCTTCTGGAAGTAAGGAGCCTCTTTGCCCTGGCGGCTTTCAAGAGATTATACCTACAATTATAATTCCTCAATTTGACTATCAAGTGTCATGGTGTTTTTTTGGAATGTATAATCTTGGGTGGAGACCGTTCAGCCTCTAGTACATGAACGCTGGTTCCATTGACGATATTGGGAAAATTTTCATGAAGGACTTGGTCCACTATATCTTCTAGACTTCTTTCTTTCTCCTCCCCTTCAGGGATTCCAATAATTCTGACGTTGGAACACTTCATGGCATCATTTATTCCCTGATTCTGCTTTCCTGGTTTCTAAGCTGTTTGTTCCAGGGTTCCTCCTGATCCTTTCTCTCTATCTGTTTGTCTTCCAGATCACTAATCCTATCTTCTGTCTCAGTTACCCTAGCTTTGAGATAGTTTAGATTAGATTGGAACTCATTGAGAGCATTGTGAACCTCCTCCCTGGTAGCTTTAAGCTCCACCCTAACATTGTGAACATCTTGTCTGGTCTCTTTCAGTTCGGCCCTTATCAATTCTGTTTGGTCATCCATGGCTTTCTCCAACCTAGCTATTGCCTGGATAATTGTTAGCCTGAATTCTCTTTCTGACATATTGTCTATGTTGATAGCTGTTAGCTCTGTTGCAGAAGGTCCATCCTCTGTATTTTTCTTCTGTTGGGCATTCCTCCTCCTAGTCATTTTGGTGGGAGATGACTGAACAGATGTAGCTGGATGTATCAACTCTGGTGCAGTCAAGGTGCACCCTGGAACACTTCTGAGCAATCAGGATTCCCCACCCAAACGAGAGACAAAAGAAAAGAAAAAAAAAAAAGAAAAGAAGGGAAAAAGAAATAGAGAGAGAGAGAGAGAGAGACAGGAAAGAAAGGGAAGATGAAAAAGAATGTTCAGCCCAGATGGGCCCCAAGGTAAGATTTATGAAGTAGACAAACAAAAAGAGATAAAAAGACTGATACAAGTATATGACCAGAGGAAAAAAAAAATATATATATATATATATGCAAGTAAAGAAAGAACCTCGTCAAAAAGAACCACAAGTGTAAAATTTATATGCTATCAGGACAAACACAAAAAACACAGAAACACTGGTCGAAGAAGATGGGAGAGTTCTTATAAATTCTCAATGTGTGCGAGGAAGGTTGTTTTGATTCTTCCTGGATGTATCTTGATATCTTTGTTAAAGGACTCAACTTTCCTAAGATAAAGGGAATTAAAAATTGGTTTACCTATAGTGGTAGTATTGATTGAGGAAAGGGGATTACGTTGAAGTTAACTCTATATGAATATTAGAGGATAAAAATAAAAAGGAATATACTAGACTAAACTAAACTAAAATTTAAAGAAAAGGAATTCAAAAAATAAAAATGCAAAAGTAAAACATAGATGTATGTATCAAAAAGTTCAGGTTAGAAAGGTATTATGGAATTTGATGTACTGTACAGCTCGCTGTGATGGTAAATAGGTTAAAAAAATTACCTATGTGTTAAAAGAAAAATATGAACCGGAATAGTGGAAACGAGTTTTCCTATGAAGTAGTGGTGGTTCTCTTGTAGTCCTTTTTTTTTTTTTTTTTTTCTTTCTCGGTTTGTTTTCTGGGGGATGGGCCTGCAACGTGGGTTGTCAGTCAATGATGTTTCCTGAGTTGAGTTGTCCCGCCCCCCTCAAGGGGGTGGGCTCTGAGGAAACTGTTTTTTTTTCAGGCTTTTGTTTTCTGGCGGTTTTTATGCTTGTTCACTTTTTTCCTCTCACTTTGATCGCCTTTGATGGTTTTTGTAGTATTAGAAGAAATCAAACCGTACCCTGATCTCCCTCTCAGAGTGAAGCCTCAGTCTGGGTGCAGAAGCTGAATAAATTCCCCCTTGGCCGCTGGCAGAGCAGGTTCCAATTTGCAGATCCTGGGGGCGCAGGATCTTTTGCTTGTACCCAATGCCAAGGCAGTGGCAGCTGTCTGGGAGCTCCCGACCGCCAGAGAGGTTCCAAGCAGCGATCACACACTGAGATTTTGCCGCCGGTCCAGGCTGGGAGTGCCCGGCTTGTGCGCACCTCTTTTCAGAGGCAGCTATGGGTTGGGCGCGCGTCTGGGGCACTGAGAACGGGGCGCTGGTCTGTAAGCCCCAGGCTGGGCTTTTGCGCGCCTCTGTCGGGGGAAGAGTTTCGGGCTCCGGCTTAGGCTTTGAAACAATGGCGCGGGTCACAGAGCGCCGGCTGGGCCTTTGTAACTCAGGGGAGCTTGAGGGACATGCGTGCGTATCTCAAGCTTTGTGGTAGGACTAGCGTGTGTTCTACAGACCGGCGCGGCTCCCATCCCCTCACAGGAACTAGAACCCACGCATTCTCGGGCGTGCTGGTGGCTTAGGGACCAAGAGCGGTTTCCCCACCACACTCTCTCTGCCTCCGCGCCAGGGAGGCTGTCTGGGACTGGGAACTTAAGCCCCTGGCCCTAGCCTCCCCAATTCCCACAATTTCCCCCCGCGATCCTTTGCTCTTTTGGAGTGCTTTCAACCAGTCTCCAAGTTAATGCTCGTCCCCAGACGCAGGGCACTCTTGCTCGTATTGGGGTATTACTTTCCCACCGGTCGCCACTGGTGGCTCCCTCCCCCTTTTGTTTATCTTCCGATATCAGTCTGCTGTTCCCATTCAGCTTTACCTGCCCACTGGCGTCTTCTGCCCCTGTAGAGATCCAGACGTGTATAATTCTGATCTCAGGCTGATTTCATGGGTTATCGAAGTTCTTTGGTAGGTAATCAGCTCACTTTGGGGTACCAGCTGAAAAGGAGCCTCTTCCTATTCCCCCGCCATCTTGTCTCCCCTCCTTTCCTAATGATTTTTAACTTTTAGCATTTACATTTAGGTCTGAAATTCATTCTGAGTTAATATTTGTATAATGTATAAGAGAAGATTCCTAAATCTTTCATTTGCATGTGGTTAGAGATTTTCTCAGTAATATTTTTCTTTTTTTTAAATTATTTTTGAAAGCATCTATTGGGGATTATTTATTTATTTATTTATTCTTTAGTTAACATTTTAATTTTATTTCCAGGAGAGTAAATGTAGAGTCTTTTTTTTTTCCTTCAAGTTTTTATTTAAAAATGACTTAGTTAACCCACAATGTAATATTAGTTTCAGGTGTAGAATTTAGTTATTCAGCACTTACATACAACACCCAGTACTCATCACAAATGCCTGCTTAATACCCTTCACCTTCACCTACTCAACCATCTCCCCCACCCCACCCTCTAGTAACCATCACTTTGTTCTCCATAGTTAAGAGTCTGTTTCTTGTTTTTTCTCTCCAACCCCCCATGTTTCTTTGTTTTGTTTCTTTAACTTCACATACGAATGAAACTATATGGCATTTGTCATTCTCCAACTGCTTTATTTGGCTTAGCATAATGTTCTGTAGTTCCATCCACGTTGTTACAAATAAAGAGATAACATTTTTTTATGACTGAGTAACATTCCATACACACACATACACACACACACACACAGAAATATTCCTGATATATAATATAAATATATAGTAATATATAATGTATATATATAGTGTAATATATATTTACATTTATTAGACATCTTTATAACCATGTATAAATTGATATAACATTTCTTGTTCTTTCACTTCAAACTGAAAGAATGTTTTTCACATCATATAGGGTAGGACTAGTGGAAATAAACCATCTGCTTCTGTTTACAAAATGTCCTAACTTTCTCAGTCTATCAGGTTTGCCTGATATAGAATTCTCAGTTGACAAGGTTTTTTCCCCTTCTTCTTCTTCTCATTCACCTCATTCTTGCTCTCCTTCTTCTCCTTCCTCTCCTCCTTCTCCTCCTCCTCTTCCTCCTCCTTCTCCTCCTTCTTCTCCTCTTCCTCCTCTCCCTCCCCATTCAACCTTCTCCTCCTCCTCCTCCTTCTTCTCCTTCTTCTTCTTCTGCTTCTCTGTCTCTGTCTTTTCCTTCTACTCCTTTGTTTTCCTCTTCTACTTCTTCTTCTCCTAGCATGTTAAATATATCATCTAGCTCTTTTCTATGTTCTGAGATTTTTGCTGAGAATTTTGGCTGATAATCTTATTGAGGATCTTCTGAATGCAGCAAATTATTTTTGCCTTTCTGTTTTCAAAATTTTCCCTTTATGTGTGCATCTTGATACTTTGATTATATGTTTTAGTGTGAGTCTTCTTAAGTTTATTCTATTTAGATTATATTGTGCTTCTTGCTTCTGTAGATTCCTATTATCATCACATTTTAGAGGTTTTCAACTATTATTTCTCAAAAAAAATTTTCCCCGTTCTCTTTTTATTCTTATTCTGAGACTGTCATGATACAAATTTGACTGCTTGATTTGATCCAGGATTGTTAGGTTGTATTCACTTTTTTATGTTCTTTTTTTTTTTTCATACTCTTCAGTCCTAAAAATTTCAATTGTCCTATCTTTAAGTTTATTGCTTCTTTATTTTATCTATAAAATCTGTTATTGAAAACCTCTAATAAATTTTCAACTTATCTAATGTTAAATGCTAGAATTTGGGTTTGGTTTATTTATTTATTTATTTATTTATTTATTAGAGATCAAGAGAGATAGAAAGAGAAAGAAAGATAGAGGGAGGGGCAGAAGGAGAAGGAGAGAAAAAATCCTAAGCAGGCTCTACACCCAGCTCAGAGCCTGACAGGGACCTCAGTCTCACTACCCTGAGCTCATGACCTGAGCCAAAATCTAGAGCCAGAAACAACTAGCTGAGCATCCCAGGTGCCCCCTGTTTGGTTGCTCTTTATATTCCCTTTTTGCTTATATTCTCATTTGTTCATGTTATTTTCCTGTCTTTCTTTGGTTCTCTTTAAGTTTTGCTTTTTTGAGAACATTGAAGATAGGTGCTTTAGGGTGACTAGGTAGCTCAGTTGGTTAGCTATCTGTCTTTGGCTCAGTTCATGAACTCAGAGTCCCAGGACTGAGCCCCACATCAGGCTCCCTGTTTAGCAAAGAACCTGCTTCTTCCTCTGCCCCTCACCTTGGTTGTGTTCTCCCTCTTTCACTCACTTTCTCTTAAATAAATAAATATACTTTTCAAAAAAAGACAGGTGTTTTATGTTATTTTCTAGTAAGTCCAATATCTGTCCTTATTAGACATGGCTCCTGGATTTTTTTTTTTTATTAAGCTTGTCATGTTTCTTTATTCCTTTTCATCCCCTGTGACTTTTTGTTTTAAATTGATCATTAGGGGAAATCAAACAAACAAACAAACAAACAAAAACCTTCTTTCCCTGTCTTTGCAGATACTCTGTGCTGCAACAATTCTCTATTGATGATCTTGGAATTCTCACATCCTAGGGATTAGTGTGAGGTAAAAGCTGAAGATCTTCTCCAGTATTTTCTAAGCTTATGTCTTGTTGGGATTTGCATATGGCTTTCTCAATAACTCTGTGATTATAGCTTTTTTACATTGTCTTAATTTCCCAAATATTCTCATTTCAACTTCCTCTTAGGGCTTTATATGGTCTATTCTATGTATCAACCAGTAGTCTCCTGCTCAAGGCATTTGAGAGACTGCAGTTCCCCTCCAGCACTTACGAGCTGTACTCACAACTTTACTTCATCTGAGTTGCAAGCCAGGCAATAGAGAATTTTCCTTTACGTAGCCCTCAGACAGGTTAGAACATTGCAAATAATTTCCAATCTTCAAAGGTGAATAAAATGATGTAAAGCTTTCTACCATTTTGAACGTAGTTTTTCTTTGATTGTATACTTATTTTGATACTATAAAAACATTGTTCATTTTCCATATCTCCTCTAGGATTATTAAATCTTATTTCTTTTTTTTTTAATGTTCCCATCTGCAGTAGTTTTTAAATTGTGCTTTTACTTCTCTTTATTTCTTCACTTACAGATGAGTTTTCTAGTGTCCTCTCATTTCAGTCTGAATTTCTCCTTTCCTATTTTTTTAAGGCAAGCCTGCAAGAGACAAACTCTGCTTTATCAGGGAAAGGTTTTATTTCTGCCCTGTTTTTGAATAGTAGATTTCCAGGTATAGCATTCTTAGTTGAAATTTTCCTTTCCCCTTCAGTTAAAATTTTTCTTTCCCTTTTCAATATATGTTCAACTCCATAGTTTATGGGGAGTAATTTTTTTAAATTTACATTTTAGTTAGTTAGCAGATAGTATAGTTTTGAATTCAGGATAGAATGTAGTGCTTCATCACTTACACATAATACCCAGTGCTTATTACATCACATGCCCTCCTTAATGCCCATCAAACTGTTATCCCATCTCCTCACCCACCTCACCTTCAGCAACCCTCAATTTGTTTCCTATAGTTATGAGTCTCTTATGTTTTTTTCTTAAATTCTATATACGAGTAAAATCATATTATATTTGTCTTTATCTGATGAATTATTTCACTTAGAAGAATACACACTACTCAGTTTCCATCTATGTGTTTGCAACTGGCAATATTTCATTCTTATTGATTACTAAGTAATATTCCATTCCACATATACATAAATGGAATGGAATATTACTTCATCCATTCATCAGTAGATGGAGACTTGGGTTCTTTCCATAATTTAGCTATGCTTGACAGTGCTGCTATAAACATTGAGGTGTATGTGCCCCGTGGGATCAACATTTCTGTATCTTTTGGATAAATACCTAGTAGTGTTAATTGCTAGATGATAAGGTAGTTTTATTTTTAACTTTTTTGGGGAAACTCCATAATGTTTTCCAGAGTGTCTACACCAGTTTGCATTCCCACCAATATTGCAAAATCATTCCCCTTTTTCCACATCCTCACCAACTCTTGTTTGCTAAGTGTTAATTTTAGCCATTTTGACAGTTTGAAGGTACTATCGCATTGTAGTTTTGATTTGTATTTCTCTGATGATAAAAGATGTTGAGCATCTTTTCATGTGTCTGTTAGCAATTTGGATGTCTTGTTTGGAAAACTGTCTATTCATGTCTTCTGCTCATTTCTTAGTTGAATTATTTGCTTTTTGGGTATTAAATTCATTGTTTTTTTAAATGATTTTGGATACTAACCCTTTATTTTATACATCATTTTCATACAACTATTCCTTAAGTTGCCTTTTAGTTTTGTTGATTGTTTCCTTCATAGTGCATTAACATTTTTTATGTCATATATTTTTAAAATTTCTTTTCAGCGTTCCAGAATTCATTGTTTATGCACCACACCCAGTGCTCCATGAAATGGGTGCCCTCCATAATACCCACCAGCAGGCCCCCCCAGCTCCCACCCCCACCCCTCCAAAACCCTCAGATTATTTCTCAGAGTCCACCATGTCTCATGATTCATCTCCCCTTCCAATTTCCCCCAACTCCCTTCTCCTCTCCATCTCCTCATGTCCTCCATGTTATTCCTTATGCTCCACAAATAAGTGAAACCATATGATAATTGACTGTTTATGCTTGACTTATTTCACTCAGCATAATCTCTTCCAGTCCCATTCATGTTGATACAAAAGTCCTTTCTGAAGGAGGCACAATACTCTATCATATATATGGACAAAAACACACAGTGGGAAAAAAAGACAGTCCCTTCAATAAATGTGTGGAAACTTTTTACCTTCATGATGTCCCAGTAGTTCATTTTTGCTTTTGAAGTTAAGAAGTTGCTGTGGTCCAGGCCAAAGAGGTTAATGCTTGTATTCTCCTCTTCAATTTTGATGGACTCTTGTCTCACATTTAAGTCATTCATCCATTTTGAATATATTTTTGTGTATGGTGTAATAAAATGCTCCAGGCTTATTCTTCTCTATATGGCCATCCAGTTTTTCCAAGACCATTTGTGGAAGATACTTTCTTTTTTTCCATTAGATATCCTTTCATGCTTTGTCTAAGATTAGTTGACCACAAAGCTGGTGGTCCATTTCTGGGTTCTCTGTTCTTTTCCATTGATGTATGTGTGTTTTTGTGCCAGTACCCTATTGTTTTGATGATTACAGCTTTCTAATAAAACTTGAAATCTGGGATTGTGATGGCTCCAACTTTGGTTTTCTTTTTCAACATTACTTTGGCTATTTGGGGTCTCTTCTGGTTCCATACAAATTTTAGAATTGTTTGTTATAGCTCTGTGAAAAATACTGGTATTATTTTGATCAGGATTGAATAGAATGTGTAGATTGATTTGGATAGCATAGATATTTTAAAGATTTATTTATTTTTTATTTGACAGAGGGAGAGTGAGATCACAAGTAGGAATAGAGGCAGGCAGAGGGAGAGAGGAAACAGGCTCCCCGCCGAGCAGAGAGCCTGATTCAGGGCTTGATCCCAGGACTCTGGGATCATGACCTGAGCTGAAGCAGAGTCTTTAACCCACTGAGCCCCCCCGGGTGCCCCAGTAATATAGATATTATAACAATATTTGTTTTTCTAATCTATGAGCATAGAATATTTTTTTCATTTCTTTGTCTTTAGTTTTTCATAAATGTTCTATAGCTTTCAGAGTACAGGTCTTTTACTGCTTTGCCTAGGTTTATTCCTAGATATCTTGTTTTTGGTGCCATGGTAAATGGGACTTATTCCTTCATTTCTCTTTCTGCTACTTCAGTTTTGGTGTATATAAATGCAATACATTTCTGTACAGTGGCTTTTATATCCTGTTACTCTAATGAATCCATGAAACAGATGTAACAATTTTTTTGATGGAGTCTTTTGAGTTTTCTAAATGTATCGTGTCATCTGTGAAAGATGAATATTTGACTTTTTCCTTGCCAATCTGGCTGAATTTCATTTATTTTGGTTGTATTATTGCTGAAGCTAGGACTTCCAACATTTTGTTGAACAACAGTGGTGAGAGTAAACATCAGTGTCCTGTCCTTGACTTTAGGGCAATAACCCTCAGTTTTTCCCCATTGAGGATTATATTAGCTGTGGTTCTTTCAGATATGGACTTTGTGATATTGAAGAATGTTCCTTTGATCTATAATTTATTAAATGTTTTTATCAAGAAAGGATGCTGTATTTTATTGAATGCTTTTTCTGCAACTCTTGACATGATCATATGGTTCTTATCCTTTCTTTTATTAATGTGGTGTATCACACTGATTGATTTGCAAATATTGAACCATCCCTGTAGTCCAGGAATAAATCACACTTGATTGTGGTGAATAATCCTTTTAGTGTATTGTTGTATTTGATTAGGCTGTATCTTGTTGAGAAGATTTGTATCCACATTCATCAGGGATAGTGGTCTGAAATTTTCCTTCTTAGGTGTCATTTGCCTTTGGAGACATATCTTGAAAGAAGTTGCTGTGGCCAGTGTCGAAGAGGTTACTGCGTGTGTTCCAGGATTCTCATGGATTCCTGCCTCACGTTGAGGTCTTTTATCCATTTCAAGTTTATTTTTGTGCATGGTATAAGAAAGTCATCGAATTTTATTCTTCTACACATAGCTGTCCAATTTCCCCAGCACCATTTATTGAACAGACTGTTATTTTTTTCCACTGTATATTTTTTTTCTGCTTTGTCAAAGATAATTTGACCATAAAGTTGAGGGTCCACTTCTGGGCTCTCTTCCACTGGCCAATGTGTCTGTATTTTGTTGTGTTGTTGTTTATTTTATTTATTTATTTATTTATTTTGCCAGTACCATGCTTTCTTGTCTTTCATCTGTTTGGAGTTCACCTTTGTGTACGGTGTAAGAGAATGGTCTAGAGTCTTCCTTCTGTATATAGCTGCACAATTTATTAAAGAGACTGGTTTTTTTCCATTGCATATTTTTTTCCTGCTTTGTCAAAGATTAGTTGACTTCAGAGTTGAGGGTCTAGATCTGGGCTCTTAGTTCTGTTCCATTGGTCTATGTGTCTGTTTTTGTGCCAGTATCATGCTGTCTTGATGATCACAGCTGTGTAATACACCTTGAAATCAGGCAATGTGATGCCCTCAGCTTTGTTTTTCTTTTTCAAAATTTCCTTGGCGATTTGGAGTCTTTTCTGGTTCCAAATAAATTTTAGGTTTGTTTGTTCCAGCATTTTGAAAAATGTCATTGGTATTTTGATCAAGATGGCATTGAAGGTGTAGATTGCTAGGAATGCATAGACTTTTTTTTTAAATTTATATGTTTGACAGAGGGAGATCACAAGTAGGCAGAGAGGCAGGCATAGAGAGAGGGGGAAGAAGGTTCCCTGCTGAGCAGAGAGCCCGATATGAGAGTCGATCCCAGGACCCTGAGATCATGACCTGAGCCGAAGGCAGAGATTTAACCCACTGAGCCACCCAGGCACCCTGGGATGCATAGACATTTTAACAATCCTTATTCTCCCCATCCATGAGCATGGAATGTTCAATTTCTTTCATGAGTGTTCCGAAGTTACTAGAGTACAGATCATTTACCTCTTTGGTTAGGTTTATTCCAAGGTATCTTATGGTTTTTGGTGCTATTGTAAATGGAACTGATTCTCTAATTTCTCTTTCTACAGTTATATTGTTAGTGTATAAGAAAGCAATTTATTTCTGTGCATTGATTTTATATTCTGCCACATTACTGAATTGCTGTATGAGTTCTAGTAATTTGGGTCTGATTTTCAGTGTTCCACACAGAATAACATGTCATCTGCGAAGAGAGGGAGTTTGACTTCTCCTTTGCCAGTTGAATACTTCTAATTTCATTTTGTTGTCTGATTGTTGTTGCTAGAACTTCTAATACTATGTTGAACAATAGTGGTGAGAGTGGGCATCCTTATCATGGTCCTCATCTCAATGGGAAGGATCTCAGCTTTTCCCCATGGAGAATGATATTTGCTGTGGGTTTTTCATAGATGGATTTTAAAAAGTTGAGGAATGTTCTCTCTATCCCTATACTTTGAAGAGTTTTAATCTGGAAAGGATGCTGTATTTTGTCAAATGCTTTTTCTGCATCCATTGAGAGGACCATGTGGTTCTTCTTTCTCCTTTTATTAATTTGTTCTTTGACATTGATGGATTTGCGAACATTGTACCACACTTGCTTCTCAGGGATAAATCCCACCTGGTGTGGTGGCTAATCCTTCTAATGTACTGTTGGATCCTATTAGCTAGTATCTTGTTCAGAACTTTTTCATCCATATTCATCAGGTATGTTGGTCTGAAATTCTCCTTTATGATGGGATCTTTGCCTGGCTTGGGGATCAAGGTAATGCTGGCTTCACAGAAAGAGTCAGGAAGTTTTCCTTCCTTTTCTAATTTTTGAAACAGCTTCTGGAGAATAGGTATTATTTCTTCTTTGAATGTTTGCTAGAATTTCCCAGGGAATCCATCAGGCCCTGGACTCTTGTTTTTTGGGAGGTTTTTGATCATTCTTTCAATCTCATTACTGGTTATTGGTCTATTCAGGTTGTCAATTTCTTCCTGTTTCTGTCTTGGAAGTTTAAATGTTTCCAGGAATACATCAATTTCTTCTAGGTTGGTTAACTAATTGGCATATAGCTGTTGATAATATTTTCCGATGAGTGCTTCTATTTCCTTGGTGTTAGTCATGATCTCTCCCCTTTCATTCATAATTTTATTAATTTGGTTCCATTCTCTGTTTGTTTGGATAAGTCTGGCCAGTGGTGTATTGATATTATTAATTCTTCCTTTGAAAGAATTTATTCTTTCAGGTTATTTTTTTATTATGAGTACTACTGTATTTCTTGTTTCTAATTCATTGATATCTGCTCTAATTTTAATTACTTACCTTCTTGTGCATGTTTTAGTCTTAAACTGTTTTTGACTCTCCAGTTATTTAAGGTATAAAGAGAGTTTGTGTATTTGGGATTTTTTTTTTGAGTGAGGCTTGGATGGCTATGTATTTACCCTAGAACTGTCTTTGCCATATACCAGGGGTTGGATCAATGTGTCTTTGTTCTCATTGGTTTCCATGAATTGATTAAGTTCTCCTCTGATTTCCTGATTGATCTAAACATTCTGGAGCAGGATGGTCTTTAGCTTCCAAGTGTTTGAATTTCTTCCAAACTTTTTCTTGGGAATGAGTTTCAGTGCACATTATGGTCTGAGAATATGCAGGGAATAATCTCAGTCTTTTGGTATCAGTTGAGACCTGATTTGTGACCCAGTATGTGGTCTATTCTGGAGAAAGTTTCATGTGCCCTTGAGAAGAATGAGTATTCTGTTGTTTTAGGGTGGAATGTTCTGTGTATATCTATGAGGTCCATATGATCCAGTGTGTCATTCAAAGCTCTTGTTTCTTTGTTGATTTTCTGCTTAGATGATCTGTATGTCAATGAGAGTGGACATATTATTATCAATATGTCTCTTTGTTTAGGTTAGCAGTTGGCTTATGTGGTTGGCTGTTCCCATGTTGGAGGCACAGATATTAATAATTGTCATATCAGCTTGTTGGATAGACCCTTTAAGAATGATATAGTGTCCTTCTGTATGTCTAACTACAGTCTTTAGCTTAAAATATAATTAGTCTGATATAAGAATTGCTACCCCAGCTATCTTTTGTGGTCCATTGGCATGAAAGATGGTTCCCCATCCCTTCCCTTTCAGTGTGGATCTATCTTTAGGTTCAAAATGAGTCTCTTATAGACATCATGTGGATGGGTCCTGTCTTTTTATCCAATCTGCAACCCTGTAATATTTTAGGGGAGGATTTAGACCATTCACATTGAGAGTAATTATTGAAAGATATGATTTTATTGTCATCATGTTGCCTGTGAGGTCCTTGTTTCTATAGATTGTCTCTGTAAATTTCTGTTATATCACTCTTGTGGTGTTTGTCCTTTTATAGAACTACATCATTTATTTTTGCTCAAATGTTTATTATTTCCCTTCTTCTGCTTGCTTTAGGCTTTATTCCTGTTCCTTTTCTAGCTTCTTTAGCTGTGATATTAGGTTGTGTATTTGAGACTTTTCTTGCTTCTTGAGGAAAGCCTGTATTTCCATATAGATCTCTCTTAGGACCACCTTTCCTGCTTTCCATGTTTTCATTTTCTTTTGTTCCTGTGTATTATTTTTTAAATGTCTTCTTTAGTTTCCTGTCTATCCCTTTCATTCCTTAGTGGGTGGTTTTATCTCCATGTATTTGTTTACATGTATTTGTGTACAAATTTTTTCTTGAGGTTGTCTTCAAGTTTCATAGCATTGTGGTCTGAAAATTTGCATTGTATGATGTCAGTATTTTTGTACTGGTTGAGACCTGATTTGTGACCAATATGTAATCTATTCTGGAAAATGTTCCATGTGAACTTGAAAAGAATGTGTGTTTTGTTGATTTAGGATGAATTATTCTCAATGTATCTGTTACATCCATCTTGTCCAGTGTGTCATTAAGGCCATTTTTCCTTGTTGACCTTCTGCTTAGATGATCTGTCTAATGCTGTGAATGGAGAGTTAAAATCCCCTACTATTACTGTACAGTTATCAATGAATTTCTTTGTTTTTAATTCATTTGGCTGTTCCCAAGTTGGAGACATAAATATTTTCAACTGTTAGATTTTCTTGTTGAATAAATTCCTTTATTATGATATGCCTTCTTTACCTCTTATTACTGTCTTTGGTTTAAAATTTAGTTTGTCTGATATTAGTATGGCTACTCCAGCTTTCTTACAATATCCATTAGCATGATAGATGGATCTCCATCCCTCCACCCAGTGGGCATTTTGTACTTGGAGAAGCAATATGCCCTTCTCCAAACATACTGTGGAAGGGAAAACTTCTTTCCCAGTGTAACTCAGGGGTCCCCACTCCACAGTGTCTTGTACAACCCTTATGCACTACTCTCTCTCCTCCTTTCTCATTCTTTCCCTGATTTATCTCTGCAAAATGACCCCCTCCCCTCTGAGGTGCCATGGATTTTCTCTGCCACAGTTCAGGTCTCTGAACCTTGCACCTGTCACAGTCTTTCCCTCTAATTGTGCAGATAGTTTTCTTAACAATCAGATAGATTTTCTAGTTGTTCAAAATGATTTGATGTTGATATAGCTGTGTTTGAGGGATGAGGCAAGCCCAGGGCTCCCTGCTTTTCCATCATCTTAACCCCTCTCATGTAATCTGTTTTTAATTTTATTGATACTGTTTCAGTTTGGGTCTTTGAAGCTTGTTGAGCTTCTTAGGTATGTAAATTCATTTTTAATTGAATTTTGGAAGATTTTAGCCATTATATCTTCAGATATTCTTTCTGCTTATATTGCTCTCTCTCTTCTCCTTCAGGAACTTCCATTATGCATACATTGGTAAAGTTGATGACGTTCTTTATGTCTCTGAGAATTTATTATGTTTTTTCATTTAAAAACTTCTAGTTTTCATATTAAAAAATCCCAGTTGGCCTACCTTCAAGTTCTTTTTTCCACCTGCTGTAATCATTTTATTTATGGTACTTTTAAACTGTACAATTTAAATTTTTTATAATTTGTATCTATTGACAGTCTTCCTGGGCAAGAATTTTAGGCTTTTATTTAATTCTCTATACATAATATCCTTTACTTCATCAAATATATTTTATAATAAATAGTCATTTAAAATAGCTGATTTAATTTTTTATCTAGAAAATCAAAGCTCTAGGCATCTTCAAATACTGTTTTTATTGATTGCCTTTTTTTTTTTTTACCCCATGTGAGCTGTCCATAAGTGTGTGTGTATGTATGTGTGCATGTGCTTAAAAATGCTTTATTGTCAATTGGACATTTTGAATATCACAATATGACATCTCTGGAAATAAGATTCTCCCCTGCCAAGGGCCCCCCCCATCACCTTCTGTAATCAATGATTAGTGATCATTCTGAACTTATTCTGCAAAGTCTGCATTCTTTTTCATGTATCACCACTGAAGTTTCTGTTCCATTAGGTAAGTGATCAGCTAATGTTTGGGCAGAGAATTTTGTAAATTCCAGATTCAAAAATCCCCCAGTCTTTGTCCTGGCTCTGTTTATATGTTGGTGCACACCTTCAACCTTCACCCAGAAAGTTTATAATTCTGCCTTAGTCCTTATCACAAACCTCTCTACTCTTAATGGAATTCATCCATTTTCTGAAGTGAGAATTTTGTTTTTCTAAAAAATTTTGGTTAATTTCCAAATTTCCAAAAAGTTGATTCTTAATTTTTTTGTGAATTTTCTTTCTTTCTTTCTTTCTTTCTTTTTCTTTCTTTCTTGAGATGGAATTTCAAAATTTCTTACTCCAGCATGTATCCTGAAGTTCTCCCATGAGTTTTATTTATTTATTTTTATTTTTTATAAACTTATTTATCTATTTTGAGAAGAGAGTTAAGGGGGAGAGGGGCTGAGGAAGAGAGGGAGAAAGAATCTCAAGCAGACTCCCTTCTGTGCAAGGAGCATAATGTGGTGTTATCAGCCTCATGATACTGAGATCATTACCTGAGCTGAAATCAAAAGTCAGATGCTTAACTAACTGAGCCACCCAAACACCCCTCAAGTGAGTTTTAATTATTGATTACTACAGAATTTTAATTTCAATTTTTAATTGAGTTCTGTTGTATATTTTCTAATCTTGAATCAATATTTTCTATTTTACTCCATTTCCCCCCCACGAGCACTTAGCATTAATTATTTTTCCATTTTTAATAATACCTGCTTTAAAGTATTTTTCAGGCAATTCTGAAAATCGTGTCCTTGCACTCTTGATGTGTGCAGAACATCTTTTTCTATGTAAACTGACATCCTTTTGTTCTTGTGTCCAGTACCTATGGGTTGTATTCTGAAATTCATGAATATTATGTTATTAGACATTCTATATTAAGTTCTGTTTTAGCATGCAATGGAGTTCTGGATTTAAACCTAAAGTTTTGTGGGTGGTAGTTTCAATATCAATTTTATTTTCAAATTATTTGCAGTGTTATTTAGAAGTGTCTGCGTGTATGGTCGCTCTGTTATTACCAGTTTGAACCACTTGCAAGTGATCTATCACAAAGGAATTACTGTTCTCAATGTCTTTCTTACACAGAATAAGATCAAATACAAGCCCGTGAAACTCTAGTGTGAGCTTAGGAGTTTATATATAACTTTATGTAGTTGGTTTTCAGAACTGAATTCTCTGTAATATTGTCAGTACTTTGTAGCTCCCAGGGCCTCCACATTTTGGTTTTCCAGTTAGAAAGCTGGGGTGTTGTTTAACTTTTTCACTTAATTAAATCTGTATTTGCATTCAGGTCCAAGCAATATAAGAACAGAGAGCAAAAATGCAATGGAACTTTGTTACACACTTTTGGGTTCACTGCTACTTTAATAGTGAAAAATAATATTGTCCACTTCTTTGAGTATTAGGTTCTTGTTTGCTGCTATTGTTCCTATTCTGACCACCTTAAGGATTTTTGGGGGTGGAGATAAAGCATACTAAGAAACAAAAAACATAACATCAAGTGATTCTTTCCCATTCTTACTGAACATTAGGAAATAGCATCCCCATTATTTGAGCCAGAATTAGAAGCACTTTTTCCTGTTAACGTCACCTTGTACCTCCAGGTTTTGAGTTGCATTGGTCTTGGCCAAAGAATATCAAAAGAAAATTAAAAGGCAAACTAATTACACACTTGACAGTACTTCAAGTTCTTTTCTTCTACCCTAATCCACTTGCTAGGATTAACTTATCAATGTATTCAAATAGCTGTCCCATGCATTATATCCAGGTTTTATGGTTACTTTTAGTAGAGAAACTGGGTAGAATGTGTTTACTTAATCTTATTCAGAATAGCAGCTTATAGATGCTACTGCAATCCATGTTTTAGAAGTGGGGAAACTAAGGTTTATATAAATATAAATCATGTCAAAGATCAAACAGAAAATAAGTGGCAGAACCATAATATATGCCTTAGTTTATGATATTTCAAAGTCCTCACATTTAGCCACAATATTATTTAACCTCCTACCATGAAGATACTCCAAAATAAATGTATGTATTTTCATTTTCCCAGATTATATTTCCAAAAGGTCGAGAATTCTTCAATACAATATCTGCAAATTCATGCCACTTTCTAGAAAAGCAGTCTTATGTATGGTTTAACCACAGTCCTCCATCCCCATCCACCTTTCCACAACTTTCTCTGCAATTCTCAAGTCACAGTGCTCTTACAAAACTTCTACCTACACAGTGAATTTATTCCCTTCTGTTATCTCTACCTAGTCCCATTTCCTGACATCCTTCGTTCTGTATACTTGCATAATGGCTGTAGTTTCATAAAAATGCACTTATTTATTACAGTTTTCTGTTTTGTTCCCACTCCCTAGCCCACCTTTCATCTTTTTAGATGTTTCTGGAGACTATTTGTATTTTAAAAGTTGTATCCAATGCCAGTAGTATCAAGAAATTTTTCTACACAGTTAGTTCATGTATTAAATCTGTCAACAAATATCTTCCACTATATACCAATACTTTGGGAATGCTGGAGTAAAAACAAAACAAAACAAAACACACTTGATTTTTTCAAGAGACCCAAAGTTTGTTTTCTTTCTTTCTTTCTTTCTTTCTTTCTTTCTTCTCTTCCTTCCTTTTTTCCTTCCCTTCATTCTTTTGTTATTTTTTGTTGTAAGACTTATCCATAAACAAATATCAAAAACAGAATGGCTGAGGTTATGAGAACAAGAGGTGGGCTCCCAAAATCCATCTTGTGTTAGCTGTGGTATAGAATGGTTCTGACTAAATACTTGGTGCATAACTACTCAACTTGTTTCCCAGAAACCATCATATATTCTTGATTCTGTCATTCTTTCTTGTATATTTTTCTGTAAGAATTTAGAGGCAAAAAAAAAGCCATTGGAAACAGCTAGAACAGTGTCATTTTGTCACTGTGAATGTCCATCATTAGGCATCTAATTGTGATTGTTTTAATTGTTTTCTATTTTAAAGAATAATAATGTCCCTTGACATTAGTTCAAACCAGCAATTACTGGCTGTGGTGACAGCAAGTGTTGATTTTTGTTGTTTTTGTTGTGTTATTCATTGTCTAAGAATAAGATTATGGAGATTACATAAGGCAGCAAATTCAGTCTGGAAAGTTTATTCACAATTTTTTAAAAAGATTTTATTTATTTATTAGACAGAGATCACAAATAGGCAGAAAGGCAGGCAGAGAGAAGGGGGAAGCAGGCCCCCTGCTCAGCAGAGAGCCTGATGTGGGGCTCGATCCCACATGACCTGAGCTGAAGGCAGAGGCTTTAACCCACTGAGCCACCCAGGCACCCCTATTCACAATTTTTAAAAATAAAAATTCAAGGCTATGATTGTCACATTTATTCTTTCAATAGAACTAAATGACCAAGTCATTTTCTCAAAAGAACTTGTGCCTAAATAATTTCAAATGTCTTTCTCTTTAAAGATAGGGTGGAAAAAAAATAAAGAAAGGGTGGCTGTTTTAATCTCTCAATAATATTATGTAAATAACAGGTGATTGAGTGGGGGTTCAGTTATGGTTGCACTGTGTATTGGTGCAATCATGTGAATGTGCACAATTATGTATTAGCATCCAGAACCTTAAATATATAAGCACTCGAAACAACAGTACATTCTCCTTGGATAAGGTGAAGGATTTTTTAATACAGGAATTTTTAGGACTTTCCCCTTCTGGATTAAAAAGTTAATTCATTTTCACAGGAAATAACAAGATCACCTGAATTTTTTTCACAACTTAAACTTAGTCTATATTCCTACCCTCATATTCCACAATATCTCTCTACACAGCCTATGCTTCAGCCATACCTCTAATCACAGCATACCCTTTAGTGCCTCATGGCATATTTCCATGCTTTTTCCTCCATATAGATTGTCCCACTTTTCTTTTTTTTGCAAAGTCATATTATTTTATTTTTTAATTCATGAACTATATCAGGAATACAGATGTACCTACATAATAATATTGCTAACATCTGGCTATTTATCATCCAGATCTGTTTAATAAAAATATTTTTTTAAAGATTCTATTTTCTAATTAGAGAAAGAGAGCAACAGAGACTCAGATAGCAAGAGATAGTGGGAGCAAGGGGGAGAGAAGCAGGCTCCCACCTGAACAGAGACCCTGACTTGGTCTCAATCCCAGGACCCAGGGATCCTGACCTGAGCCAAAGACAGATGCTTAACTGACTGAGCCACCCAGGTGTCCTTAATCATAATTTTTTTTATATTTTCTTTTGAGAAATAAGGTATTTTCATTAATTTGAATACTGCTGTATATTACTTCCTTGTTTAATATCACATCATTCTTCCCAATAAATATACACTATCCTGAAGTGGGTGGTTATAATTCCCATCCCCAGTTTTGCTATGAATGTATACATGCATATTATTTTTTCATGCTTTTAACGTTTATATAAATAGTGCCTTGATGTATTCTTATGAAATTTTATTTTAATAAATAATATTTTATAGTATTTGTTGAAACATGTCATGCTATTTCAGTTATTTTAGCTGCCATTTAATATTATGTCATAAACATTGAATTTTTCATTCCTTTGTTGATAAACATTTGAGATGTTTGTATTTTTTCTATAACAATGGTCAAATGAATATATTATTGTATATTATCTTTAATGCACTTGGGTAAGACTTCTAAAAGGTATTATATCTAGGACTAGAATTTTCTGTATCATGGATATGTAAAACTTAAACCTTATTTTTTAAGGTCTAGGAACATTTTCTCCTGTGACACTTCAGTTAATTTGAACAGCCTCGCTTACTTTAAAAAATAGACCCTACCAAGTTTCTTCGTGGAATAAATAACTCCAGATCAAGTGAAAAAGGGTGCCTGAACTTAGCATCTCCAAATTTATTTGCAGCTGCCCCCACTTTTGCCTTCCTATTTGTGTATTTTCTCCACTGAGTGATAACCCCAACATCTTGGATTCTACTTAGTTATTGTTTATCTTTTAAAATTCTCTTCCATGTGTGGAACCAATCCATCTTTGGTCCCTATTGGTGGAGATAGGTTATAATTCACTGAGGTTCAGTGCATATTATTGGAGAAGCATCAAATAGTAAAACATATGGAGAGGATAAAAAATCCAAAATCATCTATCTTTTTAAAAGTCCAACATTGAAATCTCACCATAGTAATCTCATTTCCAGATTCTTTATGGTCTGTGTCACTGGGGATATCTACATTTCAGTCCCAAATGATGACATTTCTTTATTAGTTGTCTGTTCACAGAAAGAGCCATCTTTCTACTCATCCCCCACAAACTCCATCCTAGACTTCTTGACATTATTGAGTGGGTCAGGCTAGAAGTCAGTTTCTTAAACTGCAGTTCAACTATGTTATTTCCTTTCTAGTTCTTTTGTTTTTTCTTCTTCAATGGATATTTGGCAACAAGAATTATCTCACTTTTAAAAACCTACTGCCTTTACACATATCCAATAACAACAGCATATTAAACTTATCACACACATAACATGCATTAAAATGAGTGTCTCACATGTATAAACAGAAGAATTTTCCAATATGTTCTCCAGGATACCAGAATTAGAATTAATAATTTCTTCCTTTATTTTTTCATAACAAAAATATTTACTCCTAGTATATCTTTTATTTCTGTATACTTTGTACTCTGGTTAGGTGTTTACAAATTTGTCATGTTCAATAGAATGCAGACTCCTTGAGAGAAAAACATGTGACTTTGATCTTTGTCCTTCCCCCAAATAATGTTATGTACAACAATTCTTTACATTAAGTCAGAGTTCAGGAAGCAATTGTTTAATAAATCAGTTTTTATAAATTATTAATGTAGCAAGTAAAAATAATTCACTTCATTGTGGTACACAAATTACGTTGTAAAAATAAGATGAGAGATAAGGATGTGGAAATTGAATTTCATTTGTACAATGAAATTGCGTCTCATTTTCAAAATATATTTTTCCAAACCACTTGACAATTTCAGTTTCTTTGGATGTTTGTGTAGGACAGAAAAAAATATAAATAAATTTTAATATTCTCTTAAAGGAATTATATTTCCTTATATGTTTTATGTGTTCCGGTTGTGAGAAATAGATAAATTACTATGTGAAATTTTCCATTATGATAAGAATATATTTATTGTTGTTTTGTTTTGTTTTAAGGATTTTATTTATTTATTTGACAGAAAGAGAGAGAGAACAGAAGCAGAGGAAATAGCAGGCATAAGGAGAGGGAGAAGCAGACTCCTTATTGAGCAAGGAGCCCAATGTGGGGCTCGATCCCAGGCCCAATGTAGGCCTGGGATCATGATATGAGCTGAAGGTGGATGCTTAACTGACTGAGCCACCTAGGTGTCCCAAGCATATATGTATTTTAGATAAACACAAGAAAAATTACCTGGCCTATTTTCCTAATTTTAAGTAAAAGGAACATTAAAACAAACCAAAAAATGTGACTAGACCAAAGTTACAGATGCATGTTGATGGAGTTTCTACTATAACCCATAGTTAAAATGTTTATAAATTTAAGTAGTCTTTAATATGTATGCAGAATAATAAAAAAAAATAGAATTTGTTAGCAAACTAACAGTGTTAAATCCAATAGAGTCAGACTACATATCATATGGAAAAAAAATTACTCTTGTTGGTAGTTCCTGAAGATGGCATGCAGTCTAATCCCCTAATCCCATGTCTGGTGGCTCAGTCACTTAGGGTGTGGTGGGGAGTGGTAATCTGTGCTGGGGTAAAATGGCCCTAGGTTAATTTCTCCACAAGTTCTTACTTGATGTTATAATGTTATTACATTTATAGGTTTAATATACAAAAATAATAATCAGGTCTGAGACGCTGAACAAAGTGACACTACAAACAAAAGAAAATTTAACATATTCAAGATATTTTATAAGTTTACCCAGAAATGTGTGGATTCACTCTACTTCTTTGAAGATTATTTCTTTTTTTTTATTTTTTAAAAGATTTATTTATTTATTTTAGAGAAAGAGCAGGAGCAGGAGGGGCAGAGCCTGAGAGGGCAGAGGGGAAGGAGAATCTCAAGAAGACTCTGCACTGAGCATGGAGCCCCACACAGGACTCCATCTCATGAAACCAAGATCACAACCTGAGCCAAAACCAAGAGTCAGACGCTTAACTGACTGTGCCACCCAAGCACCCTGAGATAGCACTATTATTATAAAAAGAATCTTAGTAAATATTCTAATACTTTGTTTTTAAAATTTTTAGTTAACTGTGTAATACAGTGTAATGTTAATTTCAGGTGTACATAGTGAGTCAACATTTCCATACAACACCCATTGCTCATCACAAGTGCCCTATTTAATCCCCATCACCTATTTAACCCATCCTCCCACCCACCTCTCCTCTGGTAACTATCAGTTTGTTCTCTGTAGCTAAGAGTCTGTGTCTTGGTTTCCCTCTCTCTTTTTTCCCCTTTGCCCCTTTGTTTTGTTAAATTCCACAAATGAGTGAAATCATGTGGTACTTGTCTTTCTTTGACTAACTGATTCAGCTTACCATAAGATACAGATGTCGTGAAGATTATTTCTTGCCAAGAGTTATGATTAAGGTATGTGATATGATTTCATTTTATTAAGAAATTTTTCTATACTTCTCAGTTAAGTGTAACTTTCTATTATTTAACTCTCAGCAGAATAGGGACTGATAATATCCCAAAGCATGAGTGTACTTGTTACTAAACCAGTAACTCACATAATTTCTGCTTGGGAGAAACTTTGATATTCCTGGTTCTCAGACCTTCAGACTCAAGGTAGGACTTACACAATTGATTATGCTTGTTCTCAGAAGTTTGAATTTGGGCTGGAACTATACAACTAGTTATTTTGGGCCTCCAATTAGCAATAAGCAGAATTTTAGAAGAATAATCAGAAATTTAGAAACTTCTCAGTTTCTAAAATCACATGAGCCAACCCATCATTAAAAAATTTTTCTCATATATATGATATCAATATTGACACTTTTCTGGAGAGCTCTGAAAAACTCTAAAACACTCCTGAAAGCGAAAGTCAAAAGACAAAAAAAAATCTTGAAAGTAGGAATAAAAGCAGAGGAAATATAGGTACACAGATAGTTTAAGAGTATAAGTGTACTTTTGTTTGTAAAACTTGTTTTCTTTTTTAACAAATTTAAAAGACAATAAAATAGTAATTATAAGAGGGCAACTATGAACATAAAATATATAAAGATAAAATTGGCATGTCAATAGCGGTACAATGCAGCATGTGTGGGAATGAATCTATAAAGAAAATATTTTTACATACTATTGAAATTAAGATGGTATTAATCTAAACTAGACTGTTACAAATTAAGATGTTAATTCCAATCTGCCATGAAACTATTAAGAAAATAAATCCAAAAACATACTAAAAGAAATGTCAAAGGCATTAAGGAGGCATGATAGGAAATATTAATTTCATACAACAAAGGTAAGACTGAAGGCAGTAAGAAACAAAATCACTACCACCACCAACAAAAAACACAAGACCTATCAAAAATAGCAAAATGGCACACATACATTCTATTTTACTAGGAATTGCATCAAAAATAAATGGATTAGAGAGTGAAGTCACTGATATGACAACATAGGTCATTTCAGACTTTGTTCCTATTCATGAGAACTAACTACTCATGAACAAGGTATTGTTGAGAGAGTCCTAGAACATGTAGATGAGGCTGAAGTAGCTTGGTGTACCATAGAGACCAAAATAGAGTTTTTAGAAGGGTAAAATAAATTGCTACATTATGGCAACATTCTTCCTCTCCCAGGAAAGCATAACACAACACCCAGTGGCATTTCCTCAGTTGAAGGTCTGTTTAATGGGAAAAGAGAACTAAGGTGTGCATCTAGCTCCCCAGCATTTTGGGATGGTTCTTGAGAGTCTCCACTCTTATCTCACATGGGGAATGCGGGGTAATCTGCAGAACTTGTCCACTGGGAATCTGACTGTCACAGAGAAAAGGGAGGGGCTTGCAACAACCAATGCTTAGATTTTGGCAGACCAGGGTCCTACCTGAAGTGTCCAGGTAGTAAGCCCAACCAGCACATTTACTTACCTGCAGAGCAAAACCAGTGATGCAGTCTGACCAGAAAACCCAGCAAGGTGTAGGTTTTCCTGATTAATATCTTCAGAAGAGGAGCTTGCTGGCCCAGAGCCTGATATTTCCCCCATTCCCTCCCATGCCCAGGCAGGGAAGCTGAGTCATAGTGCAGCCCACTGCTGAGTGTAGATCCAGCCAACAAGAAATTCTGATAAGAACATTTAGATGTCATATAGCTGAGCAACACTCAGAGAATACAGCATACAAAGCTGATCATCTGCAAAGCCAAAGATTGTCACACTTTTTGTCTAGGACACATGGAGTAAAGGTCAACTCAAGTGAAGACCACAAACAAAGGGTCTTTTCAGGCTTGTAACTGGCTCACTCCCTCATTCCACCCAGACAGAGGAGCTACTTCATAAGCTCACTGGCTGCTGAATGTAGCTCCCAGGCCTTCAACTAGAAACCCTGTTTGGGAATACCTGGAAGATTGCTTGGAAATAGATTTCCTGCTATGCCTAATCAAGAGAACTAATTCATAGCCACAATTATTACTGAGTTTATCTCCTGATCTCTCCTGATCAGAAAGCCTGAAGGGAAAACTTGGGAAGCTGATTTGGAACTGGCTTGCCTCTTTGGTCCAGGTAAGGGAGCTAATACACAGCTCTACTCACTAATGAGTAGAGATTCTGGCAAGGTTCATCAGAAATCCAGCCCAGAACACCTGAATTAGTTGCATAGCTTAGCAACACTTGAGCAAAGTCCTGCAGGCAGAGCTCATCATATGCAGAGCAAAGCCAGTGACCCTATTCTTCCAGGCTACTTTGGTTGTTGTTTGTCATGAATCATGACCACAACCTTTCCATCCTTAGAGTTCGTTTTCTCACTTTTACTCAGCAAGGAAACTGATTCACTGCCCTGCACAATGCTGAATACAGACCTCAGTGAGCCTGATGACGTAGAATAACCAAAGCATATGAGAAGCTGTGCAACCCTTCCAGCAGCACTGTGTACAGAGTATGGTCTATTGCTTTCCTCATCTACAAAGAAAAACTGTTGGCTCTGTCTGGCCAGGGAATTCAGTACACAGTGCTGCCTTATCCAGGTCCCCAAACTAAGCCATGAAGGCCACTGGGGCCCATGCTTATGCCCCACCTGGGCGGGGAAGCTAATTCATATCCCCACCTACCTCTGAATATACTATCAGTTCCAACAATCTAGAAGGCCTGACCCAAGAATATGTGCAAACACTGACTCCATATACAGCCCCATATAGGCAGAAAACCAAACCAACAGTCTTATCCAAGTGTTCTCAGCCGGTGGCTCCCTCTCCTACATCAGAACTTGGATAGTGGTCTTGTGCAAAAATGGAAGCTTATAATGATTCCATCAGCACAAGGACATTAAGAAAGTGAGAATTTTTTAAAAGACTTTTATTTATTTATTTGATATAGAGAGATCACAAGTAGGCAGAGAGGCAGGCAGAGAGAGAGGGGGAAGCAGGCTCCCTGCTGAGCAGAGAGCCCAATGTGGGGCTCGATCCCAAAACCCTGAGATCATGACCCGAGCTGAAGGCAGAGGCTTAAACCACTGAGCCACCCAGGCGTCCCGGAAAGTGAGAATTTAATTACAATGAAAACCACTTAAGAGTATAGATGGAAATTTTAACAGAAATTTTTTATTCCAGGAGAGAATGAGATGATATATTCAAAATATTGAAATAAAAAATAGCTTTCAACTATAAAGTCATTACCTGGCAAAGCTGTCCCTTAGAAAGGAAGGAGATAGGATCACCTGGGTGACACAGTTAGTTAAATGTCTGTCTCAGTTTCAGTTCAGGTCATGGTCTTAGGGTCATGAGATCGGACCCTGCACTCAACGTGGAGTCTGCTTGAGATTCTCCCTCCCTCTCTCTTGATCCCTCCCACTCCTGCTCTTCTCTCTCTCTCTCAAATAAATAAATAAATAAATAAATGTTTAAAAAGTAAAGGAAGGAGATAAACACTCTTCTGAACAACAACAACAACAACAAAAATGTAAGGGATGCCCTCAATAGTAGACCTGCCACATGATAAATGCTAAAGTGAGTTCTATGAGTGGAAATAAAGGGATGCTAACTAACATCACAAAAACACAAAAAGATAGTAATTCTCAAAGGTGATGGTAAATATACAGTCAGAGTTCAACTCTAATATATTTATGGTGGTGCATAATTCTCTTACAACTTTTACAGTTAAAATACATAGTAAAAATAACTATGATAATGTTATTTAATACATAATATCAAACAAAAATAGGAATTTTAATGTCAGTGACAAACTGTGTAAAATGTAAGTGGGAGAAGTAAATTTTTCAATTTTAAGAATGCTAAACTCAAAGGTATCTCATCAGTTTAAAATAGAGTGGTACAAATTTAACATTATTCATGTAATCCTTATGTTAATCACATGGGAAAAACCTGTAGCAATTACACAAAGACATGATTAAAAAAATCAAAGCATATGGATAACAAAAGACATAAAAAACGAAAAATGCAGGGTAAAAAGCAAGGAACAATGAATTTATAAAATAGAATACAATTATCAAAATTACAACATTAAGTCCTTACCTATCATAAATTACTTTAAATGTTAATGGATTAAATTTTCTAATTAAAATAATTAAAATAACTGAATGGATAAAGACATAAGATCCAAAGATACATTGCATATAAAAGGGTTATTTGAGTTTTTTTTTTAAAGATTCTATTTATTTATTTGACAGACAGAGATCACAAGGATGCAGAGAGACAGGCAGAGAGAGAGGCAGAGAGAGAAGAGGAAGCAGGCTCCCTGCTGAGCAGAGAGCCCGACACGGGGCTCGATCCCAGGACCCCGGGACCATGACCGGAGCCGAAGGCAGAGGCCCCAACCCACTGAGCCACCCAGGCGCCCCAAGGGTTATTTGAGTTTTAATGAAACAAAAAGACAAAGTATAGAGATGGAAAAAAAATGGATTTTAAGCAAATGGTAACTTAAAAATAAAACAGAGGTAGATATACCTGGAAAAAATAGACATTAAAGATGATAAAAAGAGATAAAGAAGATCAGTATAAAATGAGTTCAATCGTAAATATTTAGACACTCAACACAGGGCACCTAAAAATAATAGTAAAATAATAATAATAATAGCAGAGCTAAAGTAAGACATAAACATTGATGCAATAATAGTTGGAGATATTTATATCCCATTCTTAATACTGACTAGGTCATTCAGATAATCAATAAGGAAAGAGAAGTTTTTTTTTTTTTTTTTCATTTGACAAAGAGAGACACAGCGAAAGAGGGAACACAAGCAGGGGGAGTGGGAGAGGGAGAAGCAGGCTTCCTGCCAAATGGGGAACTGGACCTGGGGCTTGATCCTGGGACTCTGGGATCATGACCTAGCTGAAGGCAGCTGCTTAACCAATTGAGTGACCCAGATGCCCAAGGAAACAGAAGATTTAGACATGGTAGACCAAATGAACCTATCAGACATATACAGAACATTTTGATAACAGCAGAATACACATTATTCTTGAGTGTGCGCAAGGCATTTTCTAGGATAGATCATATGTTAGCCCACAAAACCAGTCTTAGAAATTTCAAGATTATAATAAAATAAAATATAATCCCTGACAACAATGGTATGAAACTAGGAATAAACATGAGGAAAATTGAAAAAAAAATCTTGAATACATGGAAATTAAATAGCACTATTCTGAAGAACTAGTGGATCTATAAAGAAAATAAAAGGGAAATTAAAAAGTACCTTGAGACAAATGAAAATGGAAATACTACATATCAAAATTTTGAAGAATGAAATAAAAACGTTTCTAAGAGGAAGTTCATAGCAAATAATGCCTACATTAAGAAACAACAACATATATCAACCTTTTGTCTGTACTGTCATTTGCAAATATCTTCTCCCATTCCGTGGGTTGCCTCTTTGTTTTCTTGACTGTTTCCTTTGCTGTGCAGAAGCTTTTGATTTTGATGAAGTCCCAAAAGTTCATCTTCGCTTTTGTTTCCTTTGCCTTTGGAGACATATCTTGAAAGAAGTTGCTGTGCTTGATATCGAAGAGATTACTGCCTATGTTCTCCTCTAGGATTCTGATGGATTTCTATCTCACATTGAGGTCTTTTATCCATTTTGAGTTTATCTTTGTGTACGGCCTAAGAGAATGGTCGATTATCATTCTTCTACATATAGCTGCCCAGTTTTCCCAGCACCATTTATTGAAGAGACTGTCTTTTTTCCACTGTATATTTTTTCCAATTTGTCAAAGATTAATTGACCATAGAGTTGAGGGTCCATATCTGGGCTCTCTACTCTGTTCCACTGGTCTATGTGTCTGTTTTTATGCCAGTACCATGCTGTCTTGGTGATCATAGCTTTGTAGTAAAGCTTGAAATCAGGTAACGTGATGACCCCATTTTAATTTTTTTTTTCAACATTTCCTTAGCGATTCAGGGTCTCTTCTGGTTCCATACAAATTTTAGGATTATTTGCTCCAGCTCTTTGAAGAATATTGGTGGAATTTTGATCAGAATAGCATATCCAAAATCTATAATGAACTCCTCAAACTAAACACACACAAAACAGACAATCATATCAAAAAATGGGCAGAAGATATGGACAGACACTTCTCTAATGAAGACATATAAGTGGCTACCAGACACATGAAAAAATGTTCATCATCACTAGCCATCAGGGAGATTCAATTTAAAACTACATTGAGATATCACCTCACATTAATTAGAATGGCCATAATTAGCAAGACAGGAAACAACGTGTATTGGAGGGGATGTGGAGAAAGGGGAACCCTCTTCCACTATTGGTGGGAATGCAAGTTGGTGCAGCATCTTTGGAGAACAGTGTGGAGATTCCTCAAGAAATTAAAAATAGAACTTCCCTATGACCCTGCCATTGCACTCCTGGGTATTTACCCCAAAGATACAGATGTCGTGAAAAGAAGGACCATCTGTACCCCAATGTTTATAGCAGCAATGTCCATGGTTGCCAAACTGTGGAAAGAACCAAGATGCCCTTCAAGGGACGAATGGATAAGGAAGATGTGGTCCATATACACTACGGAGTATTATGCCTCCATCAGAAAGGACGAATACCCAACTTTTGTAGCAACATAGACGGGACTGGAAGAGATTATGTTGAGTGAAGTAAGTCAAGCAGAGAGAGTCAATTATAATATGGTTTCACTTATTTGTGGAGCATAACAAATAGCATGGAGGACATGGGGCGATAAAGAGGATAAGGGAATTTGGGTAAATTGGAAGGGGAGGTAAACCATGAGAGACTATGGACTCTGAAAAACAATCTGAGGGTTTTGAAGGGGCAGGGGGTGGGAGGTCGGGGTACCAGGTGGTGGGTATTATAGAGGGTGTGGATTGCATGGAGCACAGGGTGTGGTGCAAAAATAATGAGTACTGTTATGCTGAAAATAAAGGTTGATATCCAGGATCTATAATGAACTCCTCAAACTCAACCCACACGAAACAGGCAAACACATCAAAAAATGGGCAGAAGATATGAACAGACACTTCTCCAATCAAGACATACAAATGGCTATCAGACACATGAAAAAATGGTCATCATCATTAGCCATCAGGGAGATTCAAATTAAAACCACATTGAGATATCACCTTACACCAGTTAGAATGGCCAAAATTAACAAAACAGGAAACAACATGTGTTGGAGAGGATGTGGAGAAAGGGGAACCCTCTTACACTGTTGGTGGGAATGCAAGTTGGTGCAGCCTCTTTGGAAAACAGTGTGGAGATTCCTCAAGAAATTAAAAATAGAGCTTCCCTATTACCCTGCCATTGCACTCCTGGGTATTTACCCCAAAGACACAGATGTCGTGAAAAGAAGGGCCATCTGTACCCCAATGTTTATAGCAGCAATGGCAACAGTCGCCAAACTGTGGAAAGAACCAAGATGCCCTTCAACGGATGAATGGATAAGGAAGATGTGGTCCATATACACTATTGAGTATTATGCCTCCATCAGAAAGGATGAATACCCAACTTTTGTAGCAACATGGATGGGACTGGAAGAGATTATGCTGAGTGAAATAAGTCAAGCAGAGAGAGTCAATTATCATATGGTTTCACTTATTTGTGGAGCATAACAAATAGCATGGAGGACAAGGGGCGTTAGAGAGGAGTAGGGAATTTGGGTAAATTGGAAGGGGAGGTGAACCATGAGAGACTATGGAATCTGAAAAACAATCTGAGGGGTTTGAAGTGGCGGGGGGATGGGAGGGTGGGGTATAGGTGGTGGGTATTATAGAGGGCATGGCTTGCATGGAGCACTGGGTGTGGTGAAAAAATAATGAATAATGTTTTTCTGAAAATAAATAAATTGAAAAAAAAGTGTAAAAAAAAAGTAAATAAATAAATAAATAAATGAAAGAAACAACAACAGAACAAATAAAAAATAAACAGCCTAACACCATGCCTCAAAAACTATGGGAAAAAACAAAGCTCAAATTAGCAAAAGGAAACATAAAATAAAGACTAGAGCAGAAATAACTGAAATAGAGAACAGAAAAAGTAAAAGATTAAGAAAACTACTCTTTGTTTCTTCGAAAAGATAAACAAATAAAAAAAATCTTTTAGCTTGATTAAACAAGGAAAAAAAGAGAGGATCTAAATTAACAAAACAGTAAACAATAGAGGAGATATTACAGTTAATTGCACAGAAACTCAAAGTATCGTAAGAAGCTACTACCTAAAAATATATACCTTAGCATAATCACCTACATTTCCATCCAGTTGATGTATATGTAGGGCATTCATCTGTTCTGAAGGTTGAGTAATATTCCATGGTATATATGAGCTACATATTCCTTATTCATTCATCTGTTGAAGTATATATCACTCCTTCCACAGACTGGCTATTGTGGACATTGCTGCTATGAACTTTGGGGAGCATATATCCCTTCTTTTCACTAGATCTGTACCTTTAGGGTAAATATTAGTGCAATTTCTGGGTCATAGGGTCGTGCTACTTTTAACATCTTGAGGAAACTCCCTCCTGCTCTCCAGAGTGGCTGTACCAGCTTGCATTCACACCAACAGTGTAAGAAGGCTCTCCCTTCTCCACATCTTCACCAAATTTTGTTGTTTCCTGTCTTCTTAAATTTTGCCATGCTAACTGATGTAAGGTGGCATCTCAATGCGATTTTGATTTGTACTTACCTGATGGCTAGTGATGTTGAAGAATTTTTCATGTATCTGTTAGACACTTGTATGTCTTTGGAGAAGTGTCTGTTCATAGCTTCTCATTTCTGAGCAGATTATTCTATTTTTATTATATTATTAATATATATTATTATATTATATTATATATCATATTATATCATTATATTATTTATATAATTATTATATTATTTATATTTATTATTATAAACTAATGGATTATTTGTTTTTTGGGTGCTGAGTTTGATAAGATCTTTGTAGATCTTGGATATCAGCCCTTTGTAGATCTTGGATATTAGCCCTAGTGTCATTTGTAAATATATTCTCCCATTTTGTAGGTTGCCTTTTAGTTTCGTTGACTTTCCTTTGCTGTGCAGAAGATGTTTATCTTGATGAAGTACCAAAAGTTCATTTTTGCTTTTGTTTTCCTTGCCTTTAGAGACAGGTCTTGAAAGAAGTTGCTGTGGCTGATGTCCAAGAGGTTACTACCTATGTTCTCCTCTAAGATTTTGATGGATCCTTATCTCACATTGACTTTATCTTTATGTATGGTATTAGAAAATGGTCCGATTTCATTCTTCTGCATGTAGCTGTCCAATTTTCCCAGCACCATTTATTGAAGAGACTGTCTTTTTTCCATCCAATATTATTTCCTGCTTTGTTGAAGATTCATTGACTATACCATTGAGACTCTACTTCTGGGATCTCTATTCTATTCCATCTATCTATGTGTATGTTTTTGTGCCAATAACATACTGTCTTGGTGGTTACAGCTTTTTTTTTTTTTTTAACCATATATATATATTTCAGCCCAGGAATAAATCCCACCTGTTCTGGTGAATAATCCTTTTAATGTACTGTTGAATCCTACTGACTAGGAAATTGTTGAGTATTTTGACATCCGTGTTCATCAGGGATATTGTTCTATAATTTTCCTTTTTGATGAGATCCTTGGTTTTGGAATCAGAGTAGATGCTGTTTTCATAAAACGAGTTTGTAAACTTTCCTTCTATTTCTGTAGTTTGAAACAACTTCAATAGAATAGGTATTATTTCATCTTTAAATGTTTAGTAGAATTATCCAAGGAAGTCATCTGGCCCCGGACTCTTGTTTTTTTTTTCTTTTAATGTGTTTTTTGTTTGTTTGTTTAATTGTTTGCTTTGGTTTGGTTTGGTTTGTTTTTTTTTTTTTTTTTTTTTAGTGCTTCAGTTTCCTTGGTCTGTTAAGATTGCCTATTTCTTCGTATTTCAGTCTCAGTAGTTTATAAGTTTCCAGGAATATGTCCACTTCTTCTAGGTTGCTTTATTTGTTGCCATATAGTTGCTGATAATAATTTCTAAAAATTGTTTCTATTTCCTTGATGTTAGTTGTGATCTCTCTCTTTTCATTCATGCTTTTATTAATTTGGATCCTTTCTCTGTTCTTTTGGATAAATCTGGCCAGAGGTTTATCAGTCTTATTAATTCTTTCAAGGAACCAGTTTCTAGGTTGTTGTTGTTGTTGCTTTTTAATCTGTTTATCTAATTTGTGTGTCATTGATTTCTACTTAATTCTTTATTATTTCTCTTCTTCTTAGTTTATTCCTTGTTTGCTGTTCTTTATCTGGGTCATTTAGGTGTAACTTTAGCATGCACATCAAGGATTTATTTATTTATTTATTTATTTTTATTTATTTTTTAGAGAGGCTTGGGTGGCTATGTACTTCCCTCTTAGGACTGCCTTTGCAGTACCCCATAGGTTTTGGTCCAATGTGCTTTCATTCTCTTTAATTTCAAGGAATTGTGTAAGTACTTCTTTAATTCCCTCATTGACCCAATGATTGTTTAGTGGATGCTTTTTAACCTGCACGTGTTTGACTTTCTTCCAAACTTCTTCTTCTTCTTTTTTTAATTTATTTATTTTCAGCATAACAGTATCATTATTTTTTCACCATACCCAGTGCTCCATGCAATCTGTGCCCTCTATAATACCCACTACCTGGTATCCCGACCTCCCACCCTCCCGCCACTTCTTCCAAACTTCTTGTGGTTGAGTTCCATTTTCATAGCATTGTGGTCTGAAAATATGGAGGGGATAATCTCAGTATTTTGGTATCAATTGAGACCTGATTTGTGACCTAGTATGTGGTCAATTCTGGAGAAAATTCCATGTTCATTTGAGAAGAATGAGTATTCTGTTGATTTAGAGTGGAAATTTCTCTATGTATCTAGGAAGTGTACCTGGTCCAATGTGTTACTCAAAGCTCTGGTTTCTTTGTTGATCTTCTGCTTAGATGATCTGTTTATTGCTGTGAGTGGAGTGTTGAGGTCTGCTACTATCAATTTATTATTACCAATATATTTCTTTATTTTCATTATTAACTGGTTTATATAACTGGCTGTTCCCATGGTGGAGCCATAGATATTTAAAATTTTTAGATCTTCTTGTTAAATAGTCCCTTTAGGTATGATATAGCATCCCTCTATATCTCTTTATAAAATATTTGGTTTAAAATCTAATTTGTCTGATATAGGGATTGCTACCCCAGTTTTCTTTTGATGCATATTAGCATTGAAAATTGTTCCCCATCCCCTCACTTTCAATCTGGAGTAACTTTAGGTTCAAAATGAACCTCTGTTCTAAATAGCATATGGATGGGTCCTGCTTTTTTACCCAGTCTGGAAGCCCTGTGTATTTTCATGATATCATTTAGCCCATTTACATTCAGAGTAACTATTGAAAGATATGAACTTAGTGCCACTGCATTGCCTGTGAAGTCCCTATTTCTACAGATTTTCTGTTTGTTTGTTTTTTTTCCCCTGTACTATGTGATTCTTGGAGTTTCTTTTCATTTACATAATTCCCCTTAATATTTCTTCCAGAGCTTGCTTGGTGATTGCATATTCCTTCAGTTTCTGTTTGTTCTGAAAGCTCTTTATCTCTTCATCCATTCTGACTGAAAAGCTTACTGGGTAAAGTATTCTGTGCTGCATGTTCTTCTCACTAATACACTAAATACTTCTTGTCAGTCCTTTCTGTCTTGCCAGGTTTCTGGGCACAGGTTTGATGTTATTTTGATGTTCCTCCCTCAATATGTAAGAAATCTCATCCCTCTAGCTACTCTCAGAAAGGCTTCCCTGACTCTATCATTTGCAGGGTTCACTATATGTCAGGATGTTGATCTGTTTTTATTGATTTTCAAGGGGTCCTCTCTGCATCTTGGAAATGGATGCTTGTTTTCCCTCCCCAGATTAGGGAAGTTCTAAGCTATGATTTGTTCAAATATACCTTCTAGCCCTCTCTCTCCACACCCTTGGGGATCCTGATAATTCTGACATTGTGTCATTACATGGTATTGTTGATCTCTCTGTTTGCATGGACTATTAGCTGCCTATCCTTATTTTCTTAAGTTTCCTCCCTTTCTACCAGCTTATCTTCTAGATCACTGATTCACTCTTCTGCCTCATTTAACACAGATATTAGAGTATCCAATTTAGACTGCATCTCATTAATCACATTTATAAATTAAACCTGATTAGATTTATTTCTACCCTTAGAGATTTTTTTTAATTTATTTTTTTATTTTTTATAAATATATATTTTTATTCCCAGGGATACAGGTCTGTGAATCGCCAGGTTTACACACTTCACAGCACTCACCAAAGCACATACCCTCCCCAATGTCCATAACCCCACCCCCTTCTCCCAAACCCCTCCCCCCAGCAACCCTCAGTTTGTTTTGTGAGATTAAGAGTCATTTATGGTTTGTCTCCCTCCCAATCCCATCTTGTCTCATTTATTCTTCTCCTACCCACTTAGAGATTTTAAATTGTCACTAACATTTTCTTCAAGCCTAGATACTGACTTCGTGATTGCTATCCTAAAGTCTATCTCTAACATCTTGTTTATATCCATATCCATTAGTTCTGTGGCAGAGGACATTGTTCTAGTTCTTTTCTTTGTTGAGAGTTCCTCCTCCTAGTCATGCTGTCGAGGAATGGTTGAGTGAATGAATAGAGTCCAAAATATCAGTGACCATCCAAGTTAGATGCACCCTAGTAAAATCTGGAGTGTTCAGACACCACCACATTAAAAAAAAAGCCAAAATGAACCATGAGAATAAAATTTTAAAAATTGGGAAAAAAAGGGGGGATAAGAGGAAGGGAGGATATAATCTCTTAGTGTGGACAAAGCAGTGTGTTTCAGTTGTTCTTGGGTGAATTTTATTCTGTGTATTAGAGTACACTATGTGCCAAAATTACAAGGAAAGTAAAACTTGTATATATAAAAAGGTAAAATTGAATAGAGTGAAAAAAGGGCTAAAATAAAGCATATATATATATATATATATATATATATATAAATTGGTGTGTAAAAATACGAGTTAAAATTTGACTTAAAAACAAGTCAATATAATACACATTTAGTCGAAATGAGGAGAAAGTAAAAAGCAAAATACAACAGAGAAAAAGCATGATTTAATGGAAAAAATAGAAAAAAATAAAAAGACAATTATACCAGAAAACTAAAGAAGTAGTGAGGCCACACCAGGAGCTCAATATATAATATTCCCCTGACATTGATATTTTACAGTCTTATAGGATGTATAGGATTTTCATCCACCTGTTCTTCCAGCCTATCTTCTGGGGGAGGGTCCTGCCACCTGTTTCTCAGGTAACTTTGCTTGTGTGGAATTGTACCACTTTCTCTGAGGGGGATGGTCTCAGTGGAAATTAGTCTTCTATGTGGTTTTTCTTCCCTGGGGGCTTTTTGTACTTCTTTAGAGGATCAGAGCAAAAGTGGCCATAGCCAAACCTTAGCCAAACCAAAGCAGAAAAATCTCAGTCTTTCTTCTTTGATAGACCTTCCAGGAGAAATAATCTCCACTTCTGCTCGTGGGGCTGAAAACCATCACCTCCCATGGTGTACACCCACAATAACTCTCTCAGAGGCAGTCTCAGCCACCAGGGAGTGCCTCTGCCCTTTGTGATTCTAAAATCTCAAGTGGCTGCTGGCTCAAGTGTTCATATGAAGCTCTGGAATCAGGTGCGGGTTCTGCTCTAAAGCCCTTTTCTTTTTTTCTTTTTTTTTCCCAATTTATTTATTTTCAGAAAAACAGTATTCATTATTTTTTCACCACACCCAGTGCTCCATGCAAGCTGTGCCCTCTATAATACCCACCACCTGGTACCCCAACCTCCCACCCCCCCGCCACTTCAAACCCCTCAGACTGTTTTTCAGAGTCCAGAGTCTCTCATGGTTCACCTCCCCTTCCAATTTACCCAAATTCCCTAGTACTCTCTAACGCCCCTTGTCCTCCATGCTATTTGCTATGCTCCAAAAATGAGTGAAACCATATGATAATTGACTCTCTCTGCTTGACTGATTTCACTCAGCATAATCTCTTCCAGTCCCGTCCATGTTGCTACAAAAGTTGGATATTCGTCCTTTCTGATGGAGGCATAATACTCCATAGTGTATATGGACCACATCTTCCTTATCCATTCATCCGTTGAAGGGCATCTTGGTTCTTTCCATAGTTTGGCGACTGTGGCCATTGCTGCTATAAACATTGGGGTACAGATGGCCCTTCTTTTCACGACATCTGTATCTTTGGGGTAAATACCCAGGAGTGCAATTGCAGGGTCGTAGGGAAGCTCTATTTTTAATTTCTTGAGGAATCTCCACACTGTTCTCCAAAGAGGCTGCACCAACTTGCATTCCCACCAACAGTGTAAGAGGGTTCCCCTTTCTCCACATCCTCTCCAACACATGTTGTTTCCTGTTTTGTTAATTTTGGCCATTCTAACTGGTGTAAGGTGATATCTCAATGTGGTTTTAATTTGAATCTCCCTGAGGGCTAATGATGATGAGCATTTTTTCATGTGTCTGATAGCCATTTGTATGTCTTGATTGGAGAAGTGTCTGTTCATATCTTCTGCCCATTTTTTGATCTAAAGCCCTTTTCCAGCCACTACTGCTCTGCCTATCTTTGCCTGGTTGCAGGTGCATGTTCCAGATTTTTTCAGGCTGTTCAAAGACTGGCTATCTATCTGTCCAGCACTTTGTTTATGGTGAACTGAGCTGAGTCTCTTCCTGGGATTGCTGACCATAACCTGCTTTCTGCCTCCACTCTTCTGTCTCTCTACCATTTCAGTAATCCCCTTTGGTTCTGTGGTCCCTTGTAACCTGAGACCACAATGCCCTACCTAGAATTCTGCTTTTTTGATTCCAAAGTCCCTTTCAGAGTGGGATATGTCTTAGTAGAGCAAATTTCTAAAGGTTCAGATTTTGTCTTCAGGTGTTACATCATTTTCCAGGAGCCAGCTTATGGAAGCTCCCTGCCCTTTTCTGTTTATCTTCTAATATCTCCCCATAAATTCATAACTCTCCATGTCCTACCTCAGAAAAGGCTGTCACTTTTTGCTTGTAGAGATCCAGAGAAAAATTTTTACATCTTGGGTTGATTTCATGGGTGTTAAAAATGGTTTGATAGCTATCTATCTAAATTAAGGGGATCAGTTGAAATGAGGTCCCCTACTCCTCACAAAGTATTTTATGTTAAAGTTTCTGAGCTAGATAAAGAGTTCAGAAGTGCTTCATGAATTTGGAGATAAGATTATTCTCTTAGAAACAAGAGTAGTAAAACATGCAGTAATTAAAATTAGCCACTGGCAGATAGTTGTCATCATTCACCTTATAAGAAAGTGTCTAACTGAGGCACTTGGGTGGCTCAGTGGGTTAAAGCCTTTGCCTTTGGCTCAGGTCATGATCCCAGAGTCCTGGGATGGAGTCCTGCATTGGGCTTTCTGCTCAGCAGGGAGCCTATTTCCTCCTCTCTCTCTGCCTGTTTCTCTGCCTACTTGTGATCTCCAGCTGTTAAATAAATAAATACATAATCTTTAAAAAGATGTACAGCATAATGACTTGATTTACATATATTGTAAAATGATTACTATAATAAGTTTAGTTAACATCTGTCACCTCATAGTGTTTCATATAAATAAATGCTTTTTTTCTTATGATGATAACCTTTAGGATATACTGTATTATCAACCTTTTTATTTAATATGATACAATGGGAAGAGACACTGCATCTGTTGGACATAAGATTTCTGTAAAAAGAGGCACCTAGGTGGCTCAGTGGGTTAAAGCCTCTGCCTTCAGCTTGGGTCATGATCCCAGGGTCCTGGGATTGAGCCCCACATCCGGCTCTCTGCTTGGCAGGCAGCCTGCTTCCCTTCCTCTCTCTGCCTGCCTCTCTGCCTCCTTGTGATCTCTCTCTGTCAAATAAATAAGTGAATAAAATCTTAAAAAAATAAAAAAATAAAATCATTTTTAAAAAATTTCTTTTACAAGACATTTCTCCTTTATTGTAGATCGATAATAAATCACTGGTCTAGGGGTCCCTGGGTGGATCAGTTGGTTAAGTGTCTGCCTTTGGCTTAGTCAATGATCTCAGGGTCTTGGGATCAAGCCCCACACTGGGATCCTTGCTCAGTGGCAAGCCTACTTCTCCCTCTTCTTCTGCTGCTACCCCTGCTTGTGCTTTCTCACTCTCTGTCCTACTTTATGTCAAATAAATAAATAAAATCTTTAAAAATCAATCAATCAATCATTAGTCTACCCTGTGATCTAGATTTCCTATCTTTCTGTGCTTGCCTCATTTAAATTTCTTGTTAAGTAGTCCCATGACTACCTAGTTCTGTTTACCAAGCACTTTTGTGTCATATACATTTTATTTTTACCATTAGAAAGAGGTATATTCTTTTGTAAATTTAAGAATTAACATCTTTGTATATACGTGTATGTCTTCTGAAAATTGTTAATATGACAATCTCTTACTAGATATTGTCTAGTACATAGGGACAAAAAGGAGTGTCTGGGCCCATATATTTTGTATGGTAAGCTAAAGTACTATAACTAATAGAATTAACACTGTAATAGCTCAAAATCAGTACAGATTTATTTTTTGCTAATGTAACAGTTAAAACTGGATTTCTTATGGGCAGGATACTCTCCTCCAGATAGTGATTTAATAAATATATTTTATTTTTTTATTTGAGAGAGAAGAGAGAGTGCACAAAGTAGGGGGAGGGGCAGAGGGAGCAGGAGAGAGAGAATATTAAGCAAGCTTCACACAAAATGGAGAGTCCAATGCTCAGCTCAATCTCACAGCCCTGAGATCATGACCTGAGCTGAAAACAAGAGTCAGACGTTTAACTGACTAAGCCATCCAGGCGCCCCCATACACATTTAGTTGAAAGAAGGGAAAACTGTGGAGAAGGTATGCTCACTACTTCTAAACCTTGCACAAATCAGAAAATGGCACAACTTCCACTCTTATTCCATTAATTAAAAATCCAACCACATAGACACATATAATTACAAAGGAAGCTGAGACACTTAGCCTAACTGTGTATCCAGAAAACTAGTAAGTGATTTTGGTAATCAGCTGGTAGTTTCTGCCAAATCCTGTGAAGTTGAGGACAACTTTAAACCTTGAAGCTAGCAGTGGGTTAAGCCGCTGCCTTCGTCTCAGGTCATGATCTCAGGGTCCTGGGATCGAGTCCCGCATCGGGCTCTCTGCTCAGCAGGAAGCCTGCTTTCTCCTCTCTCTCTCTCTCTGCCTGCCTCTCTGCCTACTTGTGATCTCTCTCTGTCAAATAAATAAATAAAATATTTAAAAACAAAAACAAAAACAAAAGCCTTGAAGCTAGCACTAAATAACTCCAGGTCAGGTGGATGGACAGACACACCATTAGATATATATCTTTAATCACTAGCTACATTACTAAAAAAAAAGGAATTTATTACCTAGTGGTAGTAATTGAAGTAAAGGTCAAAGTTCCAGAAGAATTTTAATCTGATATTGGGCATTGCCGTAATTCCCAGCCCCTCAATACTAATTAGTGAATCATAATAAGTTGCTAGACACAATTGGGGAGAGAATGTGACTTCATACTTGAGTCTTAAGATCCATGGTGAATGTGAGAACATATTGAAAACTCTTAGAAATATGAGAAAAGATTAAAATCCTTAGGCTATTTTGAACCAATTATTCTGCATAGATTCTTTACATTACTGATGTCTTAAATTCTTTGTCAGCCTACTTTTTCCAATAGTTTTCCATTTTAGAGAATAAAAAACTGATAAAATATAGAATAAACTACTACATGGGAAAAATGTTTGCTATAGCTTGAATAGTGAATATCAATTTATCACCACTTCATTCCTATGCTTACTTGTCTCTCCAGTTAGCATTTCAGTTTTGTGTTATTTTCACATGTTTCTTATAAAATATAAAATCTATTCTTGATATTACTTCAACTTGAAAATTCAAGACCACAACAGAAGTTTCTTCTAAAGTAAATAAAATATACATAAAAATATAGAAGTCATGCTCAATGTGTTTGGTATCAGGTCAAGTTTCATATAATAAAACACGTACTTTACTTTGAATTCACTACAGCATGAAGACAAATGTTTTACTTAAGTGTCATACTCATTGCATTGAAAAACATATCTCTAACATTGTCAGATATTAAAATGTTAATTTTTTCTTATAAATTTATTGCTATGCATTTTTGAAGCTTTAAAAAGCAACAGATAACTAAAATAGTGTTTCTCTGTAACACATTCTTTCAGTTGATTGAAGATAATTCATGAAAATTCTAATGCAATAACCTAACTATATGTATGGTGGCATCATTGAATAATGTGTCTGTCAGACAGAATTATAATGCAAGTGTTAAAATTGAATGATTTCGTATTCATTATCTCAATTTCTGTTTTATATTCCAGATTTCTTTAAACCCATTTTCCCCGGATTTATGGCAAGTACATACATTGGAAAAGGCTTGGAAGAAGAAAATAACTTCTGAAAAAATTCTGCACTAATATTGGTATGTTCCATGAAGAAGATACCATAAATTTTTCATCTTTTAAAATAATATAATTTGTGATTGGCATGGAAGAGTCTTCATTACTCAAAATGTCACTTATAAATTTATAAATTATAAACTTGTCCATGCACTCAAATTAGTTTATTTGGGAAGCCATTCACAGGAGCCTAATAATGCTGCTAATTTTAGAAAATGTTTTGGACTTCCTTCCTTTTGAAAAATGCCTTCTACGAGTGAGCCACATTATTTTCAATATTCTTCATGGTAACAAATCATGATATTTTGAGGATTGACTTGATTTTGAGTTAAAAAGCCATCAAAACTTAAAGAAGGTGACCACAGCCTTCAATAAGTTGTCTATTATGATTTTAGGTTAACAAACCATTTTAAAATACAGGGAAATCATTGGCTTTTTTGTGTGGTTAAAAATAGTCTCATTCAACAGACACTTATTGAATGTTTGAAATGTATGAAACACTGTTTTAGATGTTATAAAATGGTATTTAGCTCTGGTTATGCAATAGAAGTACTTAGGAAATTTTTTAAAAACACTGAGTCATACCCCCATAAATGATGATTTATTAGTCTAAAGTAGGGCCAAAAAATGATGTAAAAATTTGAAAATAACCCCAGAGGATTGTAATGTGTAACGATAGTTTCAAATGGATGAAGTAAAAGCTTTGTAAATGAATAAAAGAAATATATGGCTGGATATAATGGAGGGAAAAAATTGGCTTTGACTGCCTATTCCATAGAATTCTCTTATGGGGTCACAGTCTCTGGAGTAAGACTAAAGGGTGAAAATAAAGTAGATTTACTGAGTGTTTACTCTTCACCAAGCAGTTTTCTTGGCTCTCCATATGTCATACAGTATTTAATCCTCAGAACAAATATTTGAAGTATATAATTGCTATGGTCTGGATGTTTGTGTTTTCTCAATTCATATTTTGATATCCCAACCTTCAAAAGTGATGGTATTAGTATGTGGAGCCTTTGAAAGATGGTTAGGTCTTGAGGGTATAACCCTTATGAATGGGGTTAGTATTTTATAAAAGAGATTCCAAAAAGTTCCCTAGCTTCTTTCACCATGTGAGGGCACAGCAAGAAGGTATCATCTATAAAGCCAGAAAGTGGGCCCTCACTAGAAACTAACTTTGCCAGTGAATTGGTCTTGGACTCCCAGCTTCCAGAACTGTGACAAATAAAGTTCTGTTTTTTATAAGCTACCCAGTCTGTCATAGCAATCTTAACAGATGAATAATCTTCTCCCTTTTTTATAAATAAGAAAAAAAAAAAGTTCAGAGCATTTATATAACACGTGCAGTCACATAGATAGTAAATAGCAGAGCCAGGGTTCAGATCCAGGCTGGTCTGACAGCCAAATTCTTATTCCCTCCACTCTACTAGATGCTTGAAATAAGATGAAGTATGTTGTAAGACTTGAATTCAGAAGGAAAGATAATTTCTATCTGATGATATTAAATAAAACTTTGTAAAAAATAAGATTGAAGATGGAATATGAAAGGTGATAAGATTTTTATAAGTAGGCATAAAGAGGCAGGAATTTTAAATATGAGCAAAATCATATAGAAAGACAACCACAAAATGTACCTGAGTGATTATGAATGGTCTAGTTTAATGGTTTTCAAATGTGGTATTACTGCTATGCGTTTTAGAAATAAGTGAGGGGAGGGATGCCTGGGTGGCTCAACCAGTTAAGTGGCTGCCCTCAGCTCAGTTCATGATCCTGAGGTCCTGGGATCGAGTTCCACATAGGCTCCTTGCTCAATGGGGAGCCTGCTTCTCCTTCTGCCTACTGCCTGATTCTTCCTCTGCCTGCTGCCTACTTCTCCCTCTGCCTGCCACTCTCCCTGCTTGTGCTTTCTCTCTCTCTCTAATTAAAAAGAAAGAAAGAAAGAAAGAAGTGAGGGCAATTTTGTTTTCTCCATAAATGGGTCACTTTACAATACACACGACAATTTTGAAAAATAAAGGGTTTTACAACAAATAATGTCTTTATTGAAATGTATGCATATGTGCAGGGAAGTAACAGGAAATAAGTAATGGTAAAGAATACTAGTGCTTAAAGCACTTCCAGTCCCCCTTTTTTTCTGGATACATGGGAAATTTGAGTCTTTTTGCATTCTTAAAGTTAAGTGAAACCAATGAAAGATGAAATAAATGCCATGAGTTATTTGCAGGCAGAAGAATTTATAATCAGTCATATAATTCTAATCATTTTTCCCCTGCTGATTTAAACCCTGGAGGGTAGTAATGTGGAGATGATGTTACAAAATTGAAGCACCCTGTGTGACTGAGCCATCACAGGGAGGATAGCTATCTTAAGGAGATGGCTAAGACCACATAAGACATTGTAATATGCTTTTGTTAATTTAAGCCACTGAAATTTAAGTAGTGTTTGTTGTGTCATATTAACCTAGTTTATAGAAACTGATACTAAGGTTGAAGAAATTAAAAATAGCTTGCAAAGGTGGTTCAATATTGGAACATGGAGTTTGGGCATATACCTAAATCCCTTCAAATATAGAATTTTCACCAATGTTCAGAGTATTGTTAACATCATTGGATTACATTTATAACTTCTTTAAATTATTTGAAGAATAACGTTCATTCAGATGTACAGGTCTGGTATTTTAAAACTCACGCTTATTCCTTTTAGTCACAGATTGCAAATAATTAGAACATCATCTACATGTCTTGCTCAGCATCAAAAGCTAGTGAATGAAGGGAAAATGAAGGGGGAAACTGCTATTGAAATGTGAATGAACCTTACCAGTACATAGGACTGCCTACCACATGGATTAGAAAGCTCTTCTTCATGCATACTTGGGAGTACTTAAAAATAAGAAGCATTCATCACCACTATATCCTTTATATAAAAAGGCAGCCTAAGTTTGTTTCTTATGAAGAAATACACATACATGAATAAAGAACAGAGAGATGTGAATAGTCTAACAAATATAGAGATGTAAATAGTCTAGCTTTCTATAGAAATGGGAGCAATGCCCTGGAAATGTTAAAATGCTCATCTTCTCAGATACAGCCTTCTCAAGCTCTGAATGAAATTAAGTGAAAATTAGCTAAAACCAAGTTAAGGCAATGTGGCAACATTTACTAAGGGACTATAAAATATTTATATATTTCAATTGAGTCATTTCACTTTGGGAAATCTAGCTTAAGAAAATAATACCATATATAAACCAGCTTTAAACACAAAGCTACTTAATGTGGCAGTATTTGTAATAGCTAAAGATCATAACCAAGTTATCGTTCCAGCAATAAGAACTTACTGAATTAAATTTCAGTGTATTTGTATTATAAAATATTTTATAGTTATTGATATAATGTTAAACTTTTTATTAATCAAATATGTACCCTCTATATCCTATAAAAATATCTAATACATCATACACAGTATGTACAATATTGTGTCAAACAGATTTATTTGAAAAATATAAGATAAAAATATACCAAAATTGTGGTTATCTGGTGTCATAGGATTATGAGTCATATTTCCCATTTTTGGTCTTTTTAAATACTTTGCAAAATATTTGCAATAAATATAATTTATTTTGAAATCAGAATATAAATATCCTAAATGATACAAGAACTTCATCCCAGTCAAGCCCAGCATAGTAAGACCAAACAGGAGGAAAAAACAAGTGTATATAATGTATCTTGCTCCATTTCTAAAACATATCACTCTATTCCAACTATCTATCAGGGTTTTCACTCTAGTTTAGCTTAAAAGACACTGCTTCAAACCTGGCCAAGTGATTCCATAATTAACTCATCAGTAAGAAGGCTAGATCAGTTACACAGATAAACACACACACACATGTATTTGTAAGTTAGGGGAATATTTCCTCTTACACATGCATATATAGACATATATGTAGAAATATGAACATATATGTGTATATGTATGTCTACAAAAACACACATGTGATATGAGAGACAGAGAAATGGGGGATATATTTTTCAATAGACCATTGTTGATCCATGGCTAAGTTTTTATCAGTCTCACAAGAAAATAAAAGGTAGAAGATAAAAATAAAATCTATACAATGGTATTTTTTCTTTTTTATAGAGTTACACTTGAAAATTTATATTGAGTGTTTCCCTTTCCTGTTTTTTGTGTTAATTTTATTTAGCATAAAAATTATGAAAGCATATAATTGTTTGTATTTTTCCAAAATTTCTATTTTGAAAAAAAATTAAAAGACAACCGTACGTAGGAGATCAGTGAAACAGATAATCTCTAGTGTGACCATTCATCTCTGACACATATAATCCTATATTTTGAGGCTAGATAGCCTTCGTGATCCTTACATATCCAGACTTTATAACTGTTGGTATGACACTGGTCTTTATTGGAAGCCTTGGAGGGTAAAACCTATTGTTCAAGGACAGTCTACAAAAGTAGTAAAGCTCAAAAAGGAAGCTTAGTTCTCTATACTCCCTCACTTCATCTCCCAAAAGAAAGAAGCATCTGTCTCATTAAGGTCAAAAGCCTAAGACAGACAATGGGAAAGAATAAAATGAGAAAAAAAGAAAAAAAACAAGTTCAAAAAACAAACACTTACTGCTGCCATACAATAACCCCTATTTTCTTGCAGCTTCTGAATTAGAAGGGTAAAGTTTGTCCTACTCATCCCTTGCTTCAATATAAATAGGTGGAATCTGCCACTGGATTTGTGGTCTCTGCTGCCATTCTCCCATAGCCTGCTAAATGCCTCTTTAATGCATTTTACTTGGACTCTTGTTCTATTTGGCCAGCTATAATAAAAATACCATAAACTGGGAGGGGGAGGGATGTTAAACAAGAAATATTTATTTCTTACAGTTCTGAGGCTAAAAAGTCCAAATCAAAGAGCTGGCAGATTTGGTGTTTGGTCAGTCCCTTTTTTTATTCTTCCTAGACAGCCATCTTCTTTCTGTGTCTTCATATGGCAGAAGGGATAGCTCTCTGGGATCTCCTTTTATAAGGACGTTTTGTAAGGACATAAGGGCTTCACCTCCCAAAGGCCTCACTTCCTAATACCATTACATTAGGAGTTGGATTTCAACACATAGATTTTAAGAGGCACAAATATTAAGTCCCTAACTTGACTTTTCTTGTGTCTTCATGGTTCTATTCCCAGAAAAACCAGACTCAGGTGAACCAGCTAATAAGACTGTATGAATTCATGCCTCTGATTTGACATCTTGAGTCTCTATGCCTGCTACCCAGAGAACTAGGGGCAATCTTACATTGCAACAGTGGTTGTGGTATCTGGAAAAATATCAGGGGTTTAAGTTAGTCAGCTTCTTCTCTTATGGGGGACAGCCACTTTCCATTTAATTTCTTTATTTTTCTGTATTGATCTTAGCAGAAAATAGCACCAAAATACAAAGGAAAAATGTTTGTGTCTGATACCATTATGTGCTAGTCAAGTAAAACATATGTTTGGTTATCTTGGCAAAAGGTGACTGACCATACTCTATTTGAAAGAAATAGACACAAACAAAATACACATAAATGCCATAGGCTATATATGGAATTTCTAACACACCCAGTATTCTCTGTGGTTGCTGGTTCCAGTAAAGCAGAGCTTGCAAGCTGTTATTGTGGGTCTGAAATGTGAGAAAGATGCCCACGGCCACAGCCCTTTAAATGATATTTTCCTGAAAGTGAAATTGAGGCTTTGCAGGAAAAAGGTGCCTCTTTGTCTGATTAATGAGGGCTTACTGCCCCCTCCTGTGGTTATATATATTTTTCTATAACATCATTAGCCTTCAGGGAGATTCAAATTAAAGCCACATTGAGATATCACCTTACACCAGTTAGAATGGCCAAAATTAACAAAACAGGAAACAACATGTGTTGGAGAGGATGTGGAGAAAGGGGAACCCTCTTACACTGTTGGTGGGAATGCAAGTTGGTGCAGCCTCTTTGGAAAACAGTGTGGAGATTCCTCAAGAAATTAAAAATAGAGCTTCCCTATGACCCTGCAATTGCACTCCTGGGAATTTTCCCCAAAGACACAGATGTCGTGAAAAGAAGGGCCATCTGTACCCCAATGTTTGTAGCAGCAATGGCCACAGTCGCCAAACTATGGAAAGAACCAAGATGCCCTTCAACGGATGAATGGATAAGGAAGATGTGGTCCATATACACTATGGAGTATTATGCCTCCATCAGAAAGGATGAATACCCAACTTTTGTAAAGCAACATGGACGGGACTGGAAGAGATTATGCTGAGTGAAATAAGTCAAGCAGAGAGAGTCAATTATCATATGGTTTCACTCATTTTTGGAGCATAACAAATAGCATGGAGGACAAGGGGCGTTAGAGAGGAGAAGGGAATTTGGGTAAATTGGAAGGGGAGGTGAACCATGAGAGACTATGGACTCTGAAAAACAGTCTGAGGGGTTTGAAGTGGCGGGGGATGGGAGGTTGGGGTACCGGGTGGTGGGTATTATAGAGGGTACGGCTTGCATGGAGCACTGGGTGTGGTGAAAAAATAATGAATAATGTTTTTTCTGAAAATAAATAAATTGGAAAAAAAAATACCCATGCCATTTTAGATGCCACTTCTAATTTTCTACTTCTAACTTTTCTCATGTTCTTGGTAATAAAAAATTCTTTATGTCTCTGCTACTTCTTGAGTTGGAGACACTCATAACTTGGTATCATGTATATTTGTGAACAAAACACTTCACTATGGCAATGATTAACCTCTATTTCTGGCTCATTATCACTCATATAATGAATATATGGGCAAGAAGCAGAGAAAAAAAATATCTCTGGTAAAGACTGGACACCCCAGTATTTGTGGCTCTATTTTGCCCACATTTTAGAAGCAAGAACATTTCAAATTTGCTATTTCCTTCAAATATGTAAACTTATTAGATGGTGTATTACTGTGGTGGTGTGACTAGACAGATAATATCAGCATAAAACTCACTTTTTCAAATGCTTGTGTTATTTTTAAGTGATTGTGTCCTCATAATTATCACTAAAAAAGAAAAATCTATGCTTTTTATCTGAGATATTTATACATTCAACTGATTCAGTGCCTTATCTACTATCCAATTTTTATTTATCAAAAATAAATTATTTAAAATCATTGCAGTCTTTTGTTCCCACCTGTCAGGAAACCAATCTAGAAACATGAGTATGTTTTGTTCTTGTTGTTATCAGTTTCATTAGATATGCCTAATATTGTTTCTTCATTTTAGTAAAAGTATTTTAACCTATCTCATCAACCCTTAACTGATTTTCAAAGGTGAAGCATATATGGTTATTTTTCTCACAAATGTAACATAAATCATACATGCTTCATTGAAGTAGTTAAGACTGAAAATTGGAGACAGAGCTACATTTTCCAAATGGCTTTACTGTTTATGATGCGATATTTCTCTTTATGCTATAATTCAGTATGCAAACCGTCTCTAAATTACAGTATCAGAGAATTAACTAAGGGTGTTTCACAATTGATGTCTCCTGAAATAAGCATGACATCCTAGAAATCACCCAATGTTTATATGTAAGTACTACTGTTTTTACTTTCCTGTAAAGTCCTATTAGACTGTGAGAATAGATGTAATGAGATGGTGTTTGTGGCAAGACTTATCAACAATAAAAAATTTTAAATGGCTCTGTTCAAATTTGTAAGTTAGAGAATCAAAATATCTTTGAAATGATATTTTCTAAACTTGATATTAAGAGATTTTTGTTTGTCCTTGCATATGATTTGTGTATTTTGAACACTTGAAACTATTCACATTTTTCCTTATGACAAACGAACCAACTCTGCCAAAACCAGACCATTCAGAATAAGTGACAGGACTAAAAGGTACAGAATAAGGAATAAAGTCAATAATATTGTAATAACATTGCATGGTTACAGATGGTAGCTATACTTGTAGTAATCATAGCATAATATTTAAACTTGTCAAGTCACTATGCTATACACTTGAAACTAATGTAATAGCATTACATTAAAAAATAGACCATTCAAAGTGCCAAGTTCCAATAAATGGATCCCTTTCAATGGTAACAAGGTAAAACTGTAAAAAGGTTGGTAATATATTTGCCTGTAGGAAGTGGGCATCTTATTTGATTATTACCCAAAGGGTTTGTAATTGCTAATGGAGGCCTTGAAGATATATTTATACAGAATACGAGGCAGGTTGTAGATTGGAAGGATGTAGAATCCCCATATGCGAAGTCCAAAAGCTTGAGTTTTATTTAATCCACTATATACCTTGACTGAAACAGGGCATTCTATTAACTCCTAATTGACTACAGAGATGAGGTCTTTTTTTCCCATAATAAAAACATCTTGTTGCTTTTGTTCTCATTGTCCATCTTATTGAATATCCTTCTCTCCTCTTTTCATTTTTGTCTGTCTCTACATATTTGTAAAATTCCCGTTGATCTTTGCCATTTTTGTAACTCCTTATCATTCCTATCAAACATATCTCATTTAGTTCATTAAGGCTAACATGTTCAATACCTTTTTATTGATGCTATATTTAACTTTTACATGCAAATATGTCTTAATTCTCCAATGAAATTAAAAGTTCCTTGAAGGTAGAGGCTGTTTTAAATGCATTTCTATCTCCCACACAGTGCTCATAAATAGAGGAGAGCCCAGAAATAAACCTTCACATATATGGTCAATTGATTTTCAACAAGGATGCCAAGACCATTTAACAGGGCAAGGACAGTATTCACAAAAAAATGGTGATGGGAAAACTGTATATTCATTGAAAAAAAAAAAAGAAGCTGGACATTTACCTTAAGCCATATTCAACAATTAACTCAAAACAAATGAGAACCCTAAACTTTAATGGTAGAACAAAAAAAAAAATCTAAGAAGAAAACTTGGGAAATTTTATGACATTGGATTTAACAATGTTTTTTATATAACACCCAAAGTACAGAAAACAAACAAAATGGATAAAATGTACTTTATTGAAATTATACTTATGTGCATCTGAGAACATAATCATCAGAGTAAAAAGGTAACCCATAAAATAGGAACAATCACAAATTATATATCACAAATTATTATAACCCATAAAATAGGAACAAATCACAAATTATTAAATACCCAGAATGTATTTTTTAAAAATCCTACAAGTCAGCCAGAGGTTCAGGGATGATGGCAGAGTGGAATTCTGAGCTTATCTTGTCCTATGAACACATTGAGATAACAGTTACATCTAGGCAACTAACTCTGCAAACAGCCTGATGATTGGGAAGACAAACTTTCAATAATTTATTGTAGAGAGGAGACCACATCAAAAAAGGTAGAAGAAACAAAGGTATGGTTGATAACCAAACCATTAGTGAGAATAATTGTGAACAAAAGGGATACTACAAACACAGAGAATTAATAGAATCAGAGCCCACACCAGGCACTCCAGGAACTGGATACCTGCATTGGAAAATGAGTTCCTGCAACAGCTGGACTTTAAAACCAATGGGGCTTAACTTTGGGGGATTTTTAAAAAAATATATTTCATGTATTTATTTGTCAGAGAGAGGGAACAGAGAAAGAGTCCAAGCAGGGTGGAGAGGCAGGCAGAGGGAAAAGCAGGTTCCCAGCTAAAGCCCAACAAGAAGCCCAATATTGGACTCCATTGCAGGATCCTGGGATCATGACCTGAGCTGAAGGCAGATGCTTAACCAACTGAGCCACACAGATGTCCCAACTTTGGGGACTTTTCAAATCAATAGGTTTAACTCTGGGTAACAAGAGGATAATAAAAAACTGAGTCTCCATTATTAAGAAGCAACAAAATAAATAACTTGGCCTGGAACACAACACAGAGAAAGCAGTTTGAAAAGCAACAAGGGTATACAGGAAGATTTATTTACTAATCTCAGAACACATGCTGTAAGATCAGAGATATATAAGAGATTTCTCCAGGAACAAATGTGCTGGTGGGTATTATTTATTTTCCCCTCTCCCACCGTAGGTAGCCAGAAACTTACAGGAGCCAGCACTAACACTCTCACCTATTTTGCTAGCACCACGTGCCCTACCACTTAATTTCTCTGCAGATTCATGCCGCCAAACCTACCTACCTCAACAGCTCTTCCTCTGAAGCTGCTCTTACCACATCACACCCTGAGAGAAACCCCAGCAGGGACTTACACATCCAAAGTGGATCTTGTCCTGAGAGACATAACACCACACATTAGCATGCCCATAGTTCTATCAGCCAAGCCTCTTATTGAGATGTACAGAAAGCAACCCTGACATTTGGTGTGCCTACAACTGTGGCAGAAAGGCTACTTGCAAACACTTAGTCTGATCCACCCACCAATGAATGCCTTTTTTTGGCCACATAGAAAGCAAATTCTGCTGTTTGGTGTGCTCACAGCTGTGGCAGAGAAGCTAATTGTAGACATATATCCTGACTGCCAACCCTGCCCACTATTAGTCCACAGTAGCCTGACAGAACTCTCAATGGCACAGTGACCAAACACCTCCCAATATTGCCACAGCAGGCAAAGCTGGTCTTTGTAGCTGGTTGGGGTAAAGACAAGTGTAGTTCAGCCACATGAATAGGACACACACAAGATACTTAGGAGGTCCCCATGAAGCTTCTGTTTCTGGTGACAAAGGGGTATTGCACTACAGGGCACCACTAGACACTATCTACATAAGACCACTACTTTTATGACAAAGTGCTATAGTTGACCTTCCTAATATATAGAAACAAACACAGAGAGTTAGACAAAATGAGGAGGCAAAGGAATATATTCCAAATGAAAGAAAAAGACAAAAGGATCACAAAAGAGCTGGATTAAACTAAGATAAGCAATATAACTGAAAAGTAGTTCAAAGTAATGGTCATAAAAACACTCATTGGACTTGAGAAAAGAATGGCTGAACTCAGTGAGAGGGTCAGTAGAGAGAATATATACATTAAAAAAATAAGCAAGTCTAAGGAATTCAATAGCTGAAATAAAAAAGTATACTTGGCAAAATTGATGAAGATTAGAGGATACAGAAAATGGATTAGTGACCTGGAAGACATGTAAGAAAAACAACCAAGACAAACAGAAAAATGGTGAGGTAGATGATGACGATTAAATAATAATAATAAACAAGAACAGGAGAATAGTTTAAGGCAATTCAATGACAGAATCAAACATATTGAAATTTGTATTATAGAGATCTGAGAAAAAAGGAACGAAGGGGGGAACTTATTTGAAGAAATAATAGCTGAAAATTTCCCTAATCTATGTAAGAAACAATACCTAAGTTCAGGAAGTGTAGAAATAAATGTAAGGAGGTCCGCAAAAAGACATAATAATTAAGAGAACAAAAAATAATGATCCTTTTAAAGTAGCAAGACAAAACAGTTTCATACAAGGAAAACCCCTGTAAAGCTATCACAGGATTTTTTTTTTAACAGAAACATTGCAGGTCAGAAGAGAGTGACATGACATTAAAAGTTCTGAAAAAGGGGGAGACAAGATGGTGGGGAAGTAGGAGGGGGCGCCCTTTCAACCTGTACCCTAAAGTGAGCTGATTACCTTCCAAAGAACTCCGATCACCCATGAAATCAGCCTGGGATCAGAATTATACACGTCTGGATCTCTACTGAAACAGAAGATGCCAGTGGGCAGGTAAAGCAGAGTGGGAAAGTCGGACTGATATCGGAAGATAAACAAAAGGGGAAGGGAGCCACAAGAGGCGACCCCTTGGAAAGTAATATCCCAATATGAGAGTGCTCTGCACCTGGGGACAAGTATTAACTCAGGAGTCTGGTAGAAAGCACTCAAAAAGAGCAAAGGAGGGGCGCCTGAGTGGCCAGTGGGTTAAAGCCTCTGCCTTCAGCTCAGGTCATGATCCCAGGGTCCTGGGATCAAGCCCCACATCGGGCTCTCTGCTCAGCGGGGAGCCTGCTTCCTCCTCTGTCTCTCTGCCTGCCTCTCTGCCTGCTTGTAATCTCTGTCTGTCAAATAAATAAATAAATAATCTTAAAAAAAAAAAGAGCAAAGGATCACCTGGGGGGGGAAACTGCAGGAATCGGGGTGTTAGGGTCAGGGGCTTAAGTCCCCAGACCCAGGACAGCCACACCTGGCACAGAGCCAGAAAGAGTGGGGCAGAGAAACCAGGTCTTGGTCCCTGAACCACCAGCGTGCCTGAGAGCACGTGGAGCCCCGATTCCATGAGGGGCTGGGAGCCTCACCAGCCAACAAAAGCACCGCCTTTTTGCAATCCCCACATGAGTGCCCGGCCGTGCCATCAGAGTCCGAGTCATGCCTCACGCCCTCCCCTGAGAGAGGTGCACACAGGCACCAGCCGGGTGCTCTCAGACCTGGAAAGACCAGGAAATCCCAGCCCAGGCCAGCGGGAAAATCTCAGTGTGCTTTCACTGCTTGGAACTTCTCTGGCTGTCTGGAGCTGCCCAGACAGCCACCCGCTGCTGTGGTTCTGGGTATAAGCAAAAAATCCTGAGTCCCCAGAGACCGTGACTGGGAACCTGCTCTGCCAGCGGCCAAGGGGGGATTGATCTGGCTCTGCAGCCAGACTGAGGCTTCTCTCTGAGAGGGAGGTCAGGGTGCAGTATGCTTTTTTCTAAACCTACAAAAACCATCAAAAGAGATCAAGGCGAGAGAGAAAAACAAAAGTGAACAAATATAAAAACCTCCAGAGAACAAAAACCTGAAAAAAACAGTTTCCTCAGAGCCCACCTCCTTGAGGGGGGGCCGCAGGACTTAATTCAGAGAACATCATTGACTGAAAACCCACGTGGCAGGCCCCTCCCACAGAAAACCAACCAGGAGAGGAAAAAAAAAAAAAGATGACAAGAGAACAACTACCACTACTTCATAGGACAATTTTTATTATTAATTCAATCCCACTATCTGGCTCATTTTTTTATATAGATAATTTTTTATTATTGTATAGATAATTTTTAACCTATTTACTAACATAGTGAGATGTCCAGGACATCAAATTCCATAATAACCTTCTAACCTGAACTTTTTGATACATACCACTTGTGTTTTCCTTTTGCATTTCTATTTTTTAAATTTCTTTTTTTAAATTTTAGCTTACTGTAGTTTATTCCTTTTTTTAAATTTTATTTTCTAATATTCATATAGAATTAAACTTCAAGGTAATCTCCTTTCCCCAATCAATGCCACCCCTATAGGTAAACCAATTCCTAATCCCCCTTTATCTTAGGAAAGTTGAGTCTTTTAACAAAGATATCAAGATACATACAGGAAGAATGAAAACAACCTTCCTCACCCACACTGAAAACTTACAACCACTCTCCCATCTTTTTCTTCCACCAGTATTTCTGTGTTTTTGTGTTTGTTCTGATAGTATATATCTTACACTCGGGGTTCTTCTTGATGAGGTTCTTCCTTTATTTGCATATATATATGCAAATATATATATTTTTTTCCCTTGTCATATACATTTATCAGTCTTTTTGTTTGTCTGTGTTTGTTTGTATACTTCATAAATCTTACCTTGGGGCCCATTTGGGCTGAACCTTCTCTTTTATCTCACTTTTCATTCCTGTCTCTCTCCCTCTCTTTTTTTCTTTTCCTTTTCTTTTTCCGCTCATTTGGGTGGGGAACCCTGATTGCTTAGAAGCATTCCAGGGTGCACCTTGACTGCACCATGGTCGATACATCCAGCTACACCCATTCAGCAATCTCACACCAAAATCAATAGGAGGAGGAATGCCAACAGAAAAAAATACAGAGGATGGACCTTCTGCAACAGAGCTAACAGCTATCAACATAGACAATATGTCGGAAAGAGAATTCAGGCTAACAATTACCCAAGCAATAGCTAGGTTGGAGAAAGCCATGGATGACCAAAGAGAATTGATTAGGGCCGAACTGAAAACGACCAGAGATCATGTTTTCAATATTAGGGAAGAGCTGAAAGCTACCAGGGATGAGCTTCACAATGCTCTCAATGAGTTCCAATCTAATCTAAATTCTCTCAACGCTAGAGTAACTGAGACAGAAGATAGAATTAGTGATCTGGAGGACAAACAGATAGCGAGAAAGGATCAGGAGGAAGCTTGGAACAACAGTGCATAAGCCACGAAAAGAGAATTAGGGAAATAAATGATGCCATGAAATATTCCAACGTCAGAATTATTGGAATCCCTGAAGGGGAGGAGAAAGAAAGAAGTCTAGAAGATATAGTGGAACAAGTTCTTCAAGAAAATTTTCCAAATCTCATGACTGGAACCAGCGTTAATGTACTAGAGGCCGAAAGGTTTCCCCCCAAGATTACAGATTCTCGAAAGTACTCGAGACACCTGAGAGTAAGAATAAAGAATTATAATTGTAGACAGAACCTCTAGAAAGCAGCTCGGACAAAGAAGATTCTTACGTACAGAGGAAAGCCCATCAGAATAACCTCAGACCTGTCCACAGAGACCTGGCAAGCCAGAAAGGGCTGGCAAGATATATTCAGGGCACTGAATGAGAAGAACATGCAGCCAATAATACTTTATCCAGCAAGACTGACAGTCAAAATGGATGGAGAGATAAAGAGTTTCCAAGACCGGCAAGGCTTAAAAGACTATGCAACCACCAAGCCGACACTGCAGGAAATATTAAGGGGGCTTCTTAAAGGAGGAAAAAGCCCAAGAATAGCATTGAACAGAAATATAGAGACAATCTACAGAAAAAAGACTTCAAAGGTAACACGATGTCAATAAAAATGTATCTATCAATAATCATCCTCAATGTGAATGGCCTAATGTGCCCATAAAATGGCACAGGGTTGCAGAATGGATAAAACGACAGGGCCCATCCATATGTTGTCTATAAGAGACCCATTTTGAACCTAAAGATACACCCAGACTGAAAGTAAAGGGATGGAGAAGCATGTTTTATGCCAATGGGCCTCAAAAGAAGGCGGGGGTAGCCATTCTCTATTCAGACAAATTAGATTTTAAACTAAAGACTGTAGTCAGAGATACAGAAGGACACTACATCATTCTTAAAGGGACTATCCACCAAGATGATCTAACAATTGTAAATATCTATTTCCCCAATATGGGAGCAGCCAATTACATAAGAAAACTGTTAATCAAGGTAAAGAGTCATATTGATAGGAATACATTAATCGTTGGAGATCTTAACACGCCTCTCTCAGAAACAGACAGATCATCGAAGCAGAAAATCAATAAAGAAACAAGAGCATTGAATGCCACATTGGACCAGATGGACCTCATAGATATATATCGAAGATTCCACCCTAAAACAACACAATACTCATTCTTCAAGTGCACATGGAACTTTCTCCATAATAGACCACATACTGGGTCACAAATGAGGACTCAACCGATACCAAAAGACTGAGATTATTCCCTGCATACTCTCAGATCACAATACTTTGACACTGGAGCTCAATCACAAGGAAAAGTTCCGAAGGAACTCAAACACCTGGAAGCTAAAGACCACCTTGCTTAAGAATGCCTGGATCAACCAGGAGATCAAAGAACTGAAACAATTCATGGAAACCAATGAGAATGAAGACACTTTGATCCAAAACCTATGGGATACAGCAAACGCGGTCCTAAGGGGGAAATACATAGCCATCCAAGCCTCCCTCAAAAAAATTGAAAAAATCAGAACACAGCAGCTGTCTCTACACCTTAAAGAACTGGAGAATCAACAACAAATCAAACCAACTCCACACATAAGAAGGGAAATAATCAAGATTACAGCTGAGATCAACGAGGTAGAAACCAGAGATACAGTAGAACATATGAATGAAACTTGAAGCTGGTTCTTTGAAAGAATCAATAAGATCAATAAACCATTGTCAACACGATTCCAAAGGAAAAGAGAGAAAGCCCAAATATATAAAATTATGAACGAAAAGGGAGAGATCACAACGAACACCAAGGAAGTAGAAACAATCATCAGAAGTTATTATCAACAGTTATATGCCAATAAGCTTAGCAACCTAGATGAAATGGATGCATTCCTGGAAAAATATAAACTACCAACATTGAGCCAGGAAGAAATTGACAACCTGAATAGACCAATATCTAGTAATGAGATTGAAGCAGTGATCAAAAACCTTCCAAAAAACAAGAGCCCACGACATGTCGGATTCCCTGGGGAATTCTACCAAACTTTCAAAGAAGAAATAACACCTATTCTCCTGAAGCTGTTTCAAAAAATTGAAGCAGAAGGAAAACTTCCAGACTCTATCTATGAAGCCAGCATTACCCTGATCCCCAAACCAGGCAAAGACCCTACCAAAAAGGAGACTTTCAGACCAATATCACTGATGAATATGGATGCTAAGATTCTCAACAAGATCCTAGCAAACAGGATCCAACAGCACATTAAAAAGATTATACACCATGACCAGGTGGGATTCATCCCTGGGTTACAGGGATGGTTCAACATTCACTAATCAATCAAAGTGATACAACAAATTATTAGAGAAGGGAGAAAAATCACACGGTTTTCTCAATTGAAGCAGAAAAAGCATTTGACAAAATCCAGCATCCATTCCTGATTAAAACGCTTCAAAGTATAGGGATAGAGGGAACATTCCTGAACTTCATCAAATCTATCTATGAAAGACCCACAGCAAATATCATCGTCAATGGGAAAAAGCTTGCAGCCTTCCTGTTGAGATCAGAGGTCCTAGCAACAGCAATCAGACAACAACGAAAAAAAAAAAAGGATCTAAATTGTTAGTGAAGAAGACAAACTCTCTCTCTTCGCAGATGACATGATTCTTTATATGGAAAACCCAAAAGACTCCACCCCCAAACTACTAGAACTCATACAACAATTCAGCAACGTGGCAGGATACAAAGTCAATGTACAGAAATCAGTGGCTTTCTTATACACTAACAATGAAAATACAGAAAGGGAAATTAGAGAATCGATTCCATTTACTATAGCACCAAGAACCATAAGATACCTGGGAATAAACCTAACCAAAGAGGTAAAGGATCTGTACTCGAGGAACTACAGAACACTCATGAAAGAAACTGAAGAAGACAAAAATATGGAAGACCATTCCATGCTCTTGGATCAGAAGAATAAACATTGTTAAAATGTCTATACTGCCTAGAGCAATCTATACTTTTAATGCTATTCTGATCAAAATTCCACTGGTATTCTTCAAAGAGCTGGAGCAAATAATCCTAAAACTTGTATGGAATCAGAAGAGACCCCGAATTGCTAAGGAAATGTTGAAAAACAAAAATAAAATGGGGGGCATCATGTTACCTGATTTCAAGCTTTATTACAAAGCTGTGATCACCAAGACAGCATGGTACTGGTATAAAAACAGACACATAGACCAGTGGAACAGAGTAGAGAGCCCAGATGTGGATCCTCAATTCTATGGTCAATTAATCTTCGACGAAAGAGGAAAAAAATATGCAGTGGAAAAAAGACAGTCTCTTCAATAAATGGTGCTGGGAAAACTGGGCAGCTATATGTAGAAGATTGAAACTCGACCATTCTCTTACACTGTACACAAAGATAAACTCAAAATGGATAAAAGACCTCAATGTGAGACAGGAATCCTTCAGAATCCTAGAGGAGAAATAAGCAGTAATCTCTTCGATATCAGCCACAGAAACTTCTTTCAAGTTATGTCTCCAAAGGCAAAGGAAACAAAAAGCGAAGATGAACTTTTGGGACTTCATCAAAATCAAAAGCTTCTGCACAGCAGAGGAAACAGTCAAGAAAACAAAGAGGCAACCCACGGAATGGGAGAAGATATTTGCAAATAACAGTACAGACAAAAGGTTGATATCCAGGATCTATAATGAACTCCTCAAACTCAACACACCCAAAACAGACAATTGTATCAAAAAATGGGCAGAAGATATGGACTGACACTTCTCCAATGAAGACATACAAATGGCTATCAGACATATGAAAAAATGTTCATCATCACTAGACATCAGGGAGATTCAAATGAAAACTACATTGAGATATCACCTTACACCAGTTAGAATTGCCAAAATTAGCAATATAGGAAACAACATGTGTTGGAGGCGATGTGGAGAAAGGGGTGCCCTCTTCCACTGTTGGTGGGAATGCAAGTTGGTGCAGCCTCTTTGGAGAACAGTGTGGAGATTTCTCAAGAAATTAAAAATAGAACTTCCCTATGACCCTGCCATTGCACTCCTGGGTATTTACCCCAAAGATACAGATGTAGTGAAAAGAAGGACCATCTGTACCCCAATGTTTCTAGCAGCAATGACCACGGTTGCCAAACAGTGGAAAGAACCAAGATGGCCTTCAATGGAGGAATGGATAAGGACAATGTGGTCCATATACACTATGGAGTATTATGCCTCCATCAGAAAGGACGAATACCCAACTTTTGCAGCAACATGGACGGGAATGGAAGAGATTATGCTAGTGAAATAAGTCAAGCAGAGAGAGTCAATTATCATATGGTTTCACTTATTTGTGGAGCATAACAAATAGCATGGAGGACATGGGGATTTAGAGAGAAGACAGTTGGGGGAAATTGGAAGGGGAGGTGAACCATGAGAGAATATGGACTCTGAGAAACAATCTGAGGGTTTTGAAGGGGCCGGGGGTGAGAGTTCGGGGTGCCAGGTGGTGGGTATTATAGAGGGCACAGATCGCATGGAGCACTGAGTGTGTTGAAAAATAATGAATACTGTTATGCTGAAAATAAAAAATAAATTTAAAAAAAGTTCTGAAAGGGAAAATTATACAGCTAAAAATACTCTGAAAGATTATCATTCAGAATAAAAGAGAAATACTTTCACGGTTTCAAAGACAAAAAAATAAAATAAAATTCATTACCACTAAACCAGCCTTATGTGGAAACTGTGTGGAAAGAAAAGACCTTAAGTAGAACGATGAAAATTATGAAAAAGAAAATCCCAGGAAAAGGCAAACACATAGTAAATCATCACTATGTGTATAGTGATTAATTATAACATTAATTATATCTACTATACTCAATCAAGGGATACACAAAATGAAAGATGTAAAATATCACATCATATACATAAAATGTAGTGATGGAGTAAACATTTAGAGATTTTAGAATGTGTTTGAACTTAAGCAAATGTCAACTTAATTAAACTGTTATAAAATGTTATAAATAAACCTAATGATGACAAAAAGCCAAAACCTATAGTCGATACACAAGAGAAAGGAATCCAAATATAATACTAAATAAAGCCATCAGACTAAAAGGAAAGAAAGTAAGAGAAAAGGGAAGGAAGGAGAACTACAAAAACAACCAAAAACTATAAATGAAATTGCATAAGTACAGTCCAATCAATACTTACTTTAAATGTAAGTGGACTAATGCTTCAATCAAAGGCTTACTATGCTGTGCCTATGGGGCTCAGTCAATTACATGGCTGACTTTGGCTCAGGTCATGACCCCAGAGTCCTGGGATCGAGTCCCACATAAGGCTTCCTACTCAGTGATGAGTCTGTTTCTCCTTCTCCCACTGCCACCTCCTCCCACTGATTCACTCTCAGTCTTTCAAATAAATAATAAAATCTTAAAGAAAAAGACTTGCAGTGACTTAGTGGATTAAATAAACAAGACCCATCTAAATATTACCATGAAGAGACTTGCTTCAGACCTAAAGACACATACAGATTGCAAGTGAAAGAATAGAAAAACATATAGCATCTAAATGGAAGCAAAAATAATAATTAGGTTAGCAATACCTATATTAAATAAATTGGACTTTAAACGAAGCCTGTATTAAGAGACAAAGAAGGACACTCTATAGTGGTAAAGGGTTCAATTCAACAAGCAGATATAACAATTAAAAATATCTATGGACCTAACATGGGAACAAATAAATGCATAAGACAACTATTTACATACATAAAGAGAGAGATTGAGAGTAATATAATAATAGCAGGAACTTTAACATCCCACATACATCAATGGATAGAACATGTAGGCAGAAAAATAAATGAGGAAAGAGTGTCTTTGAATGACACATTAGACCAGATAGACCTAACAGATGTGTACAGAACGTTACACCCAGAAAAAGCAGAATAGATTTTCCTTTCACGTACACATGGAACAGTTTCCAGGATAAATCACATGTTAGGTCACAAAACAAATATCACTAAATTTAAGAAGATAGAACTAAAACAAAGCATCTTTCTGATTCCAAAATTATGAAGCTGGAAAAGAAAACAATTACAAATATATATAGATATAGATACATAGATACATAAATATATAGTTATATATAGATATATAGAACACAAGTACAAGGAGACTATAAAAATTTACTAAACAAGAATGGGCCAAACAAAAAATCAAAGAAGAAATAAAAATACACAAGGAGATGAAAAAATTGAAATCACAACAGTTCAAAATCTTTGGGACACATCAAAAGTAGTTCTAAGAGGGAAGTTTATTTTATTTTGTTTTTATATTTCAAGTTTTTATTTAAATCCTAGTTAACATATAGTGTAATATTGGTTTCAACACTAGAATTTAGTGATTCATCACTTACATATAATGCCCAGTGCTAAGAGGTAGGTTTATAGTGATATATGTCTACCTCTAGAAATGAGAAAAATCCCCCCAAAATGTAACTTTATGCCTAAAAGAACAAGGAAAAAAAGAGCAAGCAAAGGCCACAACTAGTAGAAAAAAAAAACAATTTAAGAGCCTAAATAAATGAAATAGAAACTAAACAAAGAAAAAAATAGAAAAGATTACTGAAAACAAGAATTGGTTCTTTGAAAAGATAAACAATATTACTTAACCTTTTTCCAGACCCATCCAAAAAAAAAAAAAAAAGAAAGAGAGAGAGAGAGAGGAGAAACTCAAATAAAATCAGAAATGAAGGAGGAGAAATAACAATTGACACTACAGAAATATAAAAATTATAAGATAATATTATGCAAAAGTATATGTTAAAAAATTGGGTAACCTAAAAGAAATGGATACAATTCTTAAACCATATAATGTTAAAAAATGGGATCAGGAAGAAATATAAAATTTGAAAAGACCAATAACTATTAATAAAAATGAATTAGCAAGAAAACAAAAACAAAAATAAAAAACCTGTAAATAACAAAAGTATGGGACCAGATGGGTTCAAGGTGATTCTACCACACATTTAAAGTCAAGTTAACACTTATAATTCTCAAACTATTCCAAATTTTTTTAAAGGAGGAGAGGAGCTAAGACGTTGGCATATAGGTGGATCCTAGGCCACTCCTACCTCTCCAACACAGCTAGGTAACTATCAAATCATTCTGAATTCCACAGAAATCAACCTGAGGACTGACAGAACAAATGCTACAACTAGAAGGACAGTGGAGGCTACATCCAGGAAGATAGGAAATTTGGAGATGTGGTTTAGGGGAGAAATGGATTGCAGGTACTGCCAAGGGAAGAGAGCCATAGTCAAGGAGAAAGGCAGGAGATAGAAGAGCACACAGGGGAATAAACCAGGAGAACACTCCTCCAAAGCCATTAGGTGGGAAAATGAGAGGAGCTGATTTTCTTGAGGTTTTGTAACAAGAGGTACTTGAAGACTAGAGTTTTAAAGGTCAGCAGGCATGGCTGGGATAGAACCTTGATGGCACTGCCCTAGTTCAGGAGAAAAGAAAGGCAAAGAACCTAGAAGCAGATGGCTTAGAAACAGTAATCTGAAGAATGCCTGGGACATGCAGTGGGGAAATTATTACCTTTTTTCTGAGTGCTTCCCTGAGGGGAGAAGGCACTGAGACTGCTTTGTAAGGACTAAGGAAGGAACTGGCTGGTGAAATCTCCCTCCCCCACCCCAAAATAGACACAGAGCCAGCTTCAGTAAACTGCATAGCACTGACACTGGCTGCCTATCTTAATTACACAAGGTCCCACACCTCTGCGCTGTGGCAGTACCTTCTTTCTTCTTCAAGTTTCCCTCAGTCCCAGCACAGAAGGTCCCTTTCCCAGAACACCAACAGAAAACCCTACCCACACCACATCTCTGGACCAGAAAGTTCAGCAGGGCCTCAGTTCTAATGGAAGTAGTATCAGGTATCATTTAACAAGCAGAACAAAGCACATGTAAAGACTCACCACATTCGGGAGAGGAAGCAAGATGACAGAGAAGTAGGAACCTGAAATATAATTAGATCCCAGGAATTCAGCTAGATAGTTGTCAAACCATTACAAACACCTACAAACTCAACAGGAGATAGAAGATAAGAAGAGCAGCAATTCTAGGAATAGAAAATTGGAAACTTTCTGGAAGGTAGGATGTGTGGAGAAGTGAATCTGAAGTGATGGGAAGATAGGCTGTGGGTGAAGGGACTGGCTTCTGGCAAGCAGTAGAGCAGCAGAGCACAAAATCAGAATTTTTAGAAGTCTGCTCCACTGAGGGACATCACTCCAGAGGCTAAGTGGGGGTGAAGCCCTTGCAGGAAAAATGTGTTCTCAGGACCCATGCAGTCACAGAAAGACCAGGGGTGTCTGAATGTTGAAAACTGCTAGGTATCACAGCGGGGAAGCCAGCTACAGAGATAAAGCTGAGAAGTGAGCTCTCAGCTTGGGGTTACCTTAAACTGTGAGCAGGGACCCCACAAATGGCAGATGCAGAGAGACCCCTTCCTTCCCCCTCCAGGAGAAGCAGTTCAGGAGTGTGTGGAAGGAATCTTCTGGGTTTAAAGACTCCAAATGGGGTTATGCACCAGAGATAGAAATACTCGGTCAGAGAATGGGTGAGCTCAGAGTGCAGCCAGAGACCAAGGAGATGGGAAGGATTGATTGCTTTTCTCTGAGAGCACACTGAGGAGTGGGACCCTGAGCTCTCGACTTCTCTGGGCCAGCGATTGGGAGGCTGCCATTTCATTTTCATCCTCCAAAGCTCTACAGAAAGTGTTCAGGGAACAAAAGATACCAAGAGTTAACCGAAGGAGATTACTTAGCTGGGCCCCTGGCAAGTGTAGTGCAATTCTTCCTCAGGCAAAGACATTTGAGAATCACTGCAACAACCCCCCACATCAGAAGCTCAGCAGGAACATCCAGCCAAGACCAATTTCAACTATCAGTGAGAATGGAGGAACTCCAGAGCTAGGGGGAAAACACATAGACTTTATGGTTTGCAAACTTATTATTTTTTAAAAATTTTTTCTTATTCTATTTTTTAACTTTTCTTCTTTCCTCTTTTAATGTTTTTTTAACTATTTTATCTTTAATACCTTTAATACCTTTAAAAAATCTTTTTAAATTTTGATTGTTATACTCATATTTTATCCCTTCATTGTATTTAACCTTATTTTTTGTATACATATAGCTTTTTTTTCTTTAAAATTTTGGGATACAATTTCTTCTAATAGATCAAAATATACCATAACCTAGTGCCTGATCACAGTCTCCTCTCTTTTTTCTTTTTCCTGTCAACTTATCTTGTCAATTCCTATTTTAGAATCCTTTCTGATTTTCACCTTTATAGTCATATTCTATCCATTCATCATGTTTACCCTTATTTTTTAAAAGATTTTATTTATTTATTTGACAGAGAGAGAGATCACAAGTAGGCAGAGAGGCAGGCAGGGAGAGGGGGAAGCAGGGTCCCTGCTGAGTAGAAAGCCCAATCCAGGTCTTGATCCCATGACCTTGAGATCATGACCTGAGCTGAAGGCATAGGCTTAGCCCACTGAGCCATCCAGGTGCCCTTATTCTTTTGTATATATTTTTTTCTTACTTTAAGTATTGGGAGGTAGTTTCTTCTAAGAGACCCAAATAAACCCAAAATCAAGTGGGTGGATATATTTTATTCACCAGTCTAATATAAATTTATGTTTCCTCTTTCTTCTCCCACCAGTTTCCCACCAGTATCATCTCATTTTGTTAGCATATTTTTCTCTGGGGTCTGTGCCACCTTTTCAGCATTTTATTCTCTCATTCATATATTCTTGTATGGATAAAATGACAAGGCATAAAAACTCACTACAAAAAAAAAAAAAGAACAAGAGGCAGCACTGATGGCTGGGGATCTACTCAATATGGACATTGGTAATATGTCAGAACCAGAGTTCAGAATGATTATCAAGATGCTAGCTGGGCTCAAAAAAGGCATGGAAGATACTAGAGAATCCCTTTCTGGAGAAATAAAAGAATTAAAATCTAACCAAGTTGAAATTTTAAAAAAAGTTATTAATGAGGTGCAATAAAAAATGGAGGCTCTTACTGGTAGGATAAATGAGGCAGAAGAGAGAATTAGTGATATAGAAGAAAAATTGACAAAGAATAAAGAAGCTGAGTAAAAGAGACAAATAACTACTGGACCACAAGGGACAAATTAAAGAGGTAAGTGATACCATAAGATAAACAATATTAGAATAATTGGAATCCCAGAAGAAGAAAGAGAGAGAGGGGCAGAAAGGTTTATTGCAGCAAATTATAGTAAAGAATTTCCTCAATATGTCAAAAGGAACAAGCATCAACATCCAGGAGGCACAGAGAACCCCTCTCAAAATCATAAAAATATGTGTGCACCCTGTCATCTAATAGTAAAACTTACAAGTTTTAGTGACAGAGAAAATCCTAAAACCAGGTCAGGACAAGAGGTCTGTAACCTACAGCAGTAGAAATATTAGACTGACAGCAGACCTATCCACAGAGACCTGGAAGGCCAGAAAGGACTAGCATGATATATACAGAGCACTAAAATAGAAAAATATGCACCCAAGAATACTATATCCAGCTAGGCTGTCATTAGAAAACAGAAGGAGATATAAAAGGCTTCCAAGAAAAACTAAAATTAAAAGAACTTGCAAACACCAAATAAGCCCTAAAGGGAATATTGAAAGGGTCCTCTAAGCAAAGAGAGAGCCTAAAAACAATAGACCAGAATGGATTAGAGACAAAACACAGTAACAGTCATCTTGCAGGCAATACAATGCCACTAAATTCATATTTTTCAATATTTACCCTGAATGTAAATGAACTAAATGCCTCAATCAGAAGACACAGGGAATCAGAAAGTATTTTAAAAAGCTGATATGCTATTCATAAGAAACTTACTTTAGATGCAAAGGCACCTCCAGATTTAAGGTGAGGGGTGGAAAACAATTTACCATGTTAATGGACACCAAAAGAAAGCTGGGTTGGCAATCTTTATATCAGATCAATTAGATTTTATGCCAAAGACTTAATAAGAGAGGAGAAAGGACATATAAGAACAAGAAGAACATATAACAATTTTAAATATCTATGCCTCTAACATGGGAGCAGCCAATTATATAAACCAACTAATAACAAAATAAAATAAACACATCAACAATAATACAACAATACTAGTGGACCTTAACACACCCTTAACAGAAAAGGAGAGATCATTTAAGCAAAATATCAACAAGGAAATAAAAGCTTTAAATGACACGCTGGATGAGATGATCATCACAGATATATTCAGAACATTCCATACCAAAACAACATAATACACATTCTCCTCAGGTGCACATGGAACACTCTCCAGAATAGGTAATATCCTGGGTCACAAATCAGGTCTCAACCAGTACCAAAATACTGGCATCTTTCCCTGCATATTTTCAGACCACAATGCTCTGAAGCCACAAGAAGAAAGTTGGAAAACACTCAAATACATGGAGGTAAAGAGCCTCCTATTAAAGAATGAATGGGTCAACCAGGAAATTAAAGAAGAATTTTAAGAATTCATGGAGACAAACGAAAATGAAAACACAACTGCAAAATCTTAGGGACACAGCAAAGGCAGTCCTGAGAGAAAAGTATATAATGATACAAGCCTTTCTCAAGAAACAAGAAAAGGTCTCATGTACACAACCTAACCCTATACATAAAGGAGCTGGAGAAAGAACAGCAAAGAAAGCCTAAACCAATCAGGAGAAGAGAAATCATAAACATCAGAGAAGAAATCAATGAAATAGAAACCAGAAGAACTGTGGAAGAGATCAACAAAATTAGGATCTGGTTCTTTGAAAGAATGAATAAGATGGATAAACCCCAGGCCAGACTTATCAAAAAGAAAAGAGAAAGGACCCAAAATAATAAAACCCTGAATGAAAAAGGAGAGATCACCACCAACACCAAAGAAATACAAACAATTCTGAGAAAATATTATAAGCAAGTATATGCCAGCAAATTAGACAATCTTGAAGAAATGGATGAATTCTTAGAGACATATAAACTACAAAAACTGAACGAGGAAGAAAAAGAAAATCTGAACAAACCTATAAGCAGTAAGGAGATTGAAGCCATCATCAAAAATCTCCCAACAAACAAAAGCCCAGGGCCAGAGGGCTTCCAAGGAGAATTTTACCAAACATTTTAGAAAGAATTAATACCTATTCTCCTGAAACTTTCTCCAAAATACAGAAATGGAAGGAAAATTCCCAAACTCCTTTTATGAGGCCAGCATTACCTTGATCCCAAAACCAGACAAAGACCCCATCAAAAAGGAGTATTAGAGATGAATATCTTTGATGAACATGGATGCAAAATTTCTCACCAAAATACTAGCCAATGGGATCAAACAGTACATTAAAAGGATTATTCACCACTACCAAGTGGGATTTATTTCTGGGCTGCATGTTTGGTTCGACAACCACAAATCAATCAGTGTGACAGAATACATTAATAAAAGAAAGAACAACAAGAAATGTTTGGGTGAAATAAGTCAAGCAGAGAGAGTCAATTATCACATGGTTTCACTTATTTGTGGAGCATAACAAATAGCATGGAGGACAAGGGGCATTAGAGAGGAGAAGGGAATTTGGGTAAACTGGAAGGGGAGGTGAACCATGAGAGATTATGGACTCTGAAAAACAATCTGAGGGGTTTGAAGTGGTGGGGGAATGGGAGGTTGGGGTACCAGGTGGTGGGTATTATAGAGGGCACGGCTTGCATGGAGTACTGGGTGTGGTGAAAAAAATAATGAATACTGTTTTTCTGAAAATAAATAAATTGAAAAAAAAAGAAATGTTTGGTACTCTCAATAGATGCTGAAAAAACATTTGACAAAGTATAGCATCCTTTCTTGATCGACACTCTTCAAAGTGAAAGGATAGAGGGTACATACCTCAATACCATCAAAGCCATCTATGAAAACCCCACAGTGAATAGCATGCTCAATGGGGCAAAACTGAGAGCTTTTCCCCTAAAGTCAGGAACACAGCAGGGATGTGCACTATCACCTCTGCTAACCAACATTGTACTAGAAGCCCTACGCTCAGCAGTGAGACAACAACAACAACAACAACAAATAAAGTCATGAGAATTGGCAAATAAGTAGTCAAACTACCACTCTTTCAGATGATATGATATTTTATGTGGAAAACCCAAAAGACTCCACTCCAAAACTACTAGAACTCATACAGGAATTCAGTAAAGTTCCAGATATAAAATTACTGCAGAAATCAGTTTTATTTCCATATACCAACAGTAAAACAGAAGAAAGAAAATTTGAGAAGTCAATCCCATTTACAATTACACCCAAAACAATAAGATACCTAGGGATAAACCTAACCAAAGAGGCAAAGAATCTGTACTCAGAAAACTGTAAAGTACTTATGAAAGAAATTGAGGAAGACACAAAGAAATGGAAAAAATATTCCATGTTCATGGATTGGAAGAACAAATATTGTGGAAAATGCTGATGCTACCTGAAGCCATCTACACATTTAATGTAATCCCTATCAAAATACCATCATTTCTTTCTCAAAGAAATTGAACAAATAATTCTAAAATATATATGGAACTTGAAAAGACCCAGAAGAGCCAAAGGAACATTGCAAAAGAAAGCCAAAGTTGGTGGCATCACAATTCCAGACTTCAAGCTCGATTACAAAGCTGTCATCATCAAGACAGTATGGTATTGGCACAAAAACAGACAGATAGATTAATGGAATAAGATAAAGAGCCCAGAAATAGACCCTCAACTCTATGGTCAACTAATCTTCAACAAAGCAGGAGAGAATGTCTGATGGAAAAAAAGACAGTCTCTTCAACAAATGGTGTTGGGAAAATTGGACAGCCACATGCAGAAGAATGAAACTGGACCATTTTCTTACACCACACACAAGAATAGACTCAAAATGAATGGAAGACCTCCATGTGATACAGGAATCCATGAAAATCCTTGAGGAGAACACGGGCAGCAACCTCTTTAACCTCAGCTGCAGCAACTTCTTTCTAGAAACATCAGCAAAGGCAAGGGAACCAGGGGCAAAAATGAACGATTTGAACTTCATCAAGATCAAAAGCTTTTGCACAGCAAAGGAAACACTCGACAACAAAACCAAAAGACAACTGACAGAATGGGAGAAGATATTAACAAATAACATATTAGATACAGAGGTAGTATCGAAGATCTATAAAGAACTTATGAGTCACTTATGGTTTGTCTCCCTCCCTATCCCATCTTGTTTCATGGATTCTTCTCCTACCCACTTAAGCCCCCATGTTGCATCACCACTTCCTCATATCAGGGAGATCATATGATATTTGTCTTTCTCCGCTTGACTTATTTCGCTAAGCATGATACGCTCTAGTTCCATCCATGTTGTCGCAAATGGCAAGATTTCGTTTCTTTTGATGGCTGCATAGTATTCCATCACGAAACAAACTGTGGGTTGCTGGGGGGAGGGGGGTTGGGAGAAGGGGGGTGGGGTTATGGACATTGGGGAGGGTATGTGCTTTTGGGTAAATTGGAAGGGGAGATGAACCATGAGAGACTATGGACTCTGAAAAACAATCTGAGGGGTTTGAAGTGGCGGGGGGGGTGGGAGGTTGGGGTACCAGGTGGTGGGTATTATAGAGGGCACAGCTTGCATGGAGCACTGGGTGTGGTGAAAAAATAATGAATACTGTTTTTCTGAAAATAAATAAATTGGAAAAAAAATATAAATTTTAAAACTACCAAAAAAAAAAAAGAACTTATGAAACTCAACACCCAAAGAACAAATATTCCAATCAAGAAATGGGCAAGAATATATGAACAGACATTTCTTCAAAGAATACACCCAAATGTCCAATAGACACATGAAAAAGTACTCCACATCACTCAGCATCTGGAAAATACAAATCAAAACCACAATGAGTTACCACTTCACACCAGTCAGAATGGTTAAAATTAACAAGTCAGGAAATGATAGATGTTGGAAAGGATTTGGAGAAAGGGGAACCCTCCTACACTGTTGGTAGGAATGCAAGCTGGTGCAGCTACTCTAGAAAACAGCATGGAGGTTCCTCAAAAAGTTGGAAATAGAGCTACTCTATGACCCAGGAATTACACTACAGGGTATTTACCCTAAAGATACAAATGCAGTGATCTGAAAGGGAATGTGCACCCAAATGTTTATAGTAGCATTGTACACAACAGCCAAGCTATGGAAAGTACCTAGATGTCCATCAACAGGTGAATGGATAAAGAAGATGTGGAATATATAGACAATGGAATGCTATGCTGCCATCAAAATAAATGAAATCTTGCCATTTGCAATGATGGGATCGAACTAGAGAGTATTATTCTGAGCAAAATAAGTTAATCAGAGAAAGAAAATTATCAAGTGATATCTTTGATATGAGGAATTTAAGAGGCAGGGCAGGAAGTTGTGTGGAATAGGAAAGGAAAAACAATGAAACAAGATAGGAGGGAGACAAAATATAAGAGACTCTTAATCTTACAAAACAAAACTGAGAGTTGGTGGGTGGTGGGGGGTAGGGATAGTGATTGGGCTATGGACATTGGGGAGGGTATGTGCTATGGTGAGTGCTTTGAAATGTGTAAGCCTGATGAGTCACAAACCTGTATCCCTGGGGCAAATAATACATTATATGTTAATAAAACTATTTTAAAAACACCTAACCACATTCTGGCCAAGTAAGGAACTGCCCCCTGAAGGCAAGGATAGTATTTGTAGATGACAGATCTCAAGGATAGGGTAGGCAAAACATAGGAACACAGTGAAAGCATCACATACAAGAGACACTGTCTGAGGCACCAGTCCCTGGACAATATATGATCTCAACTTCATAAAGCCATTACACTTAGGAGCTGAAAAAAAAATGATAGGTTTGTCTAACACACAGAAGACTGAAATTTACAAAATGCTAAGACAGAGGAATTCATCACAAGTGAAACAAGATGAGGTGATGACCATCTAGATAAATAAGCAAAGCAAATGTAAACATTATGCCTGATGGAGAATTTAAAGCAATATTCATAGTCTCTGGGCTTGAGAAAAGAATGGAAGACCAGAGGGGTGCCCTTCTCGCAGAGATAAAAGAGTCAAAAAATAATGAGTGAGACATGACAAATGCCATAACTGAGATTCAAAAGAGACTGCATGCAATAAACAAAATGACAGAATAATCAGGATAGCAAATATGTGATATAGAAGATAAAATAAGGGAAAATATAAGGAAGCTGAGAAAAAGAAATAAAAAAAATGTGGTACACAAGAATAGGCATAGGGAACTCCACGTTTGACTTGATCAAACATAATAACATTCATATTATAGGAGTGTCAGAAGAAGAAGAGAGAGAAAAGGGGCAGAAAATACATTTGGGGAAATAATGCCTGAAAACGTGTCTAATCTGGGGAAGGAAAAGACATCTTTATCCAGGAGGCACAGAAAAATGACATCAAAAGCAATAAAAGCACAACAGCCACAACATATACTTAAATAAAATTTGCAAAATATGGTGATACAAATAATCTTAGAGAAGAATTAAGACAAAAGAAGTCCTAAACCTACAAGGGAATACTCATAAGGCTAGTAGCAGATCTCTCCGCAGAAACATGGGAAGCTAGAAGAAAGTGGCATGATGTATTCAAAGAGTTGAACCAGAAAAATTTTGCAAACAAGAATACTCTATCCAGGATAAATATTCAGAATAGAAGCAGAGAAAGAGTTTCTTGCAGAATCAAAAATTAAAGGAATTCATGACCACTAAAACAGCTATGCAACAAATAAAAAGGGAAATATTTGCATTGTAAGGAAATACCAAAAGCAGAAAATTTCCAGAAACAATGAAAAACAAGAAATAAAATGACACTAAATACCAATATATTAATAATTACTCTGAATGTAAATTGACTAGATATTCCACTTAATAGATAAAGGGTGTGAGATGGATTAAAAAACACAAGACTCATCCAGATGCTGCATATAAGAAACTCATTTTATACCAAAAGATAGTTGCAGATCAAAGTAAGGGGATGGAGAAACATATATGATGCAAATGAACATCAAAAGAAAGCTGGAGTAGCTTTAAACCAAGAAAAACAAGAAATGAAAAACACTATATCATAATACATGAGACTATAAAACAGGAAGAGGTAACAATTATAAATATTTTGCCCCAAGTTTGGGAACATCTAAATATATAGAAGCACACAAATATATAAAAAAATTAACAGCAAACATAAAGGAACATTGATTATAATAAATTAATAGTAGGGGACTTTAACACACCAGTTACATAAATGGACAGATTATCTAAGCAGAAAATCAACAATGAAATAGAGGCTTCAAATGACAAAGTAGAAGAGAAGAACTTAACCAATATATTCAGAACATTTCATCCCAAAGCAGAATACACATTCTTTTCAAGGGCACATGGGAAATTCTCCAGAATAAATCACGTAGTAGGTCACAAATCAGGCCTCAACACGTACATAAAGATTAAGATCATGTAATACATTCATTCTAACCACAATGCAATAAATTTTTAAGTCAACAACAAAAACATTGGAAAAACCACAAATACATGTAGGTTAAACAACAAGCTACTAAACAATGAATGGATCAATCAGGAAATTAAAATTATATATATATATATACATGGCATAAAAAATGAATCTTGGAACACTGAAAAAATAAAATAATATTTTGAAAAATACATGGAAATAAATGAAATTGAAAATAAAGTGGTCCAAAATTTTGGGGATGCGGCAAAATAGCAATACATGCTCAATTCGAAAAGCACAAAATATCTCAAACAGCCTTCAGATATCTTAATGGAGCTAGAAAGAACAAATATAGCAAACAGAAAGTAGAAGAAGGAAAATAATAAAGAATAGAAATAAATTATATAGAAAGTAAAAAGTTAATACTATATAGAAAGTAAAAAGGCAATTTAACAGATCAATGAAACCAAAAGATAGGTCTTTGAAAAAATTAATAAAACCAATAGCCCCCCTACCAGAATTATCAAAAAGAAAAGAGAAGGAATCCAAATAAAGAAAATCATAATAAGATAGGAATAATAACAACCAATTTGACAGAAATACAAAAAATTCTAAGAGAATACTATGAAAAATTATATGCTAACAACTTGGACAGCCTGGATGAGATGGATAAATTACTAGAAATATATAAACTATCAAAACAGAAACAGGAAGAAAAAGAAAGCTTGAACCAACTGATAACCAGCAAAGAAATTGAATCAGTATTCAAAAATCTTCCAACAAACAAAAGGACAAGGCCAAATGGCTACACAGGTGAATTCTACCAAACCTTTAAAGAACAGTTAATATGTATGCTTCTCAAACTGTTTCAAAAAATACAGATGGGAATAAAATTTTTAAATTCATTCTATGAACCCAGCATTACCCTGGTTCCAAAATGAGAGAACACTGAAAAAGAGAACTGCAAGACAATACCATGTATGAACATGAATACAAAAATTCTCAGTAAAATACTTGCAACTCAAATCCAACAGTACATTACAAAAATCATTCATCATGATCAATTTGCACTTATTCCAGTTTTCTAAGTTTAGTTCAATATTTGCAAATCAATCAATGTGAAAATCACAAGAATAAAAGAAAGTGTAAGAGCCATATCATCAACTAAATAGATACATAAATCCATTTAATAAAGTATAGCATAAAAACCCTCAACAAAGTAGGGATAGAGGAAACATATCTCAACAGAATAAATACTATATATGAAAAGCCCACAGCTAATACCCTCAATGGGGAAAAATGGGAAAGTTTTGTCTACTGTCATGAGCAACACAGGGATCTCCACTCTTGCCACTATGATTTAATATAGTATTAGAAGTCCTGGCCTCAACAATCAGACAAACAAGAAAAAAAATTAACCAAATTAACAAGGAAGAAGTCAAACTTTCACTATCTGCAGATGACATGATAATCTATATAAGAAAAAAACAAAAAACTCTGCCAAAATATGCTAGAAGTGATAACACAAATTCATTAAAATCAAAGGATATGAAATCAACATACAGTCATCTTTTACATTTCTCTACACACATAATGAAACAGCAAGAAGAAAAATTAAGGAATCAATCCCATATATAATTGCATCAAAAATTATAAGATACCAAGGAAGAAAACTAATCAAGGAAAAAATGACATGTACTCTGAAAACTATAAAATATGGTAGAAGGAAATTGAAGATGACACAAAGAAATGGAAAAGTATTCCATGTTCATGGATTGAAAGAAAAAATATTGTTAAATTTCTATATTACCCAAAACAATCTACACTAATGTTATCTGTGTCAAAATAATGCCATTACGTTTTGCAGAACTGGAAACATCAACCCCCAAATTTGTATGGAATCACAAAAGACACTGAAAATAAAAATCAATCTTGAAAAAGAAAAGAAAAGCTGGAAACATCACAACAGACATACATAACATTCCATCCTAAAACAACAGAACACACATTGTTCTTGAGTGCACATGGACTTTATCCAGAATACATCACACAGTGTGTCACAAATCAGGTCTTAAACAATAACAAAAGACTGAGATTGTTCCCTTCATATTTTCAGACCACAATGTTTTGAAACTGGAATTCAGTTACAAGAAGAAATTTAGAAGGAACTCAAACACCTGGAGGTTAAAGAACATTCTGTTAAAGAATGAATGGGTCAATCAAGAAATTAAAGAACTTAAGCAATTAACAGACACAAATGAGAATGAAAATGCATCTGTCCAAATCCTATGGGATACTGCAAAGTCAGTCCTAAGAGGGAAATACATAGTCATCCAAGTCTCTCAAAAAAAAAAAAAAAAAAGAAAAAGAAAAAAGGAAGGAAGGAAGAAAGAAATATCCTGAATGCATGAGCTAACCTTACACCTAAAAGACATGGAGAGAGAACAGCAAAGAAAGCCTAAACCAAGAAGCAGAAGAGAAATAATGAAGATTAGAATGAAAATCAATAAAATAGAAAACTGAAAAACAGTAAAATAGATCAACAAACCTAGAAGCTGGTTCTTTGAAAAAATTAATAAGATACATAAACCTCTAGCCAGACTTCTCTAAAAGAAAAGGGAATGACCCAAATCGATAAAATTGTGAATGAAAGGGAAGAGATCCTGTCTAATATGAAGGATATCAAAACTATTGTTAGAAAATTTTATTAGCAACTATATGACAACAAATGAAACAATCTGGAAGAAATTGTAGTATTCCTGGAAACTTATGAAATAACAAAACTGAAATGGGAAGAAAGAGACAATCTGAGCAGACCAATAACCACCAAGGAAATTGAAGCAGTGGTTAAAAGCAAACAAACAAAACTTCCAAAAAACAAGAGTCCAGGGCCAGATGTTTCCCAGAGAAATTCTACCAAACATTTAAAGAATAAATGATACCTATTCTATGGAAGCTGTCTCAAAAAATAGAAATGGAAGGAAACCTTCCAAACTTGTTCTATGAGGCCAGGATTACCTTGATCCCCAAACAAGGCAAAGACCCCATTCAAAAGGAGAATGACTGACCAATATCCCTGATGAACATGGATTCCAAAATACTTACCAATATCCTAGTCAATAGAATCCAACAGTACATTAAAATGATTAATCAGCATGGCTGGGTGGAATTTATTCCTGGGCCTCCAGGGTGGTTCAACTTTCAGAAATCAATAAATGTAATAGAGAACATTAATAAAAGAAAAGACAAGAACCATATTATCCTCTCAATTGATGAAAAAAGCATGTGGCAAAATACAGCATCCCTTCTTGATTTACACTCCTCAAATTATAAGAATAGAGAGAACATACCTCAACATCATAAAAGCCATCTATGGAAAGCCCACAGCAAATATCATCCTCAGGGGAGGAAAGCTGAGAGATTTTCCCTTAAAGTCAAGAACACGACAAGTAGCCCACTCTCACAATTGTTCAATGTAGTACAGAAATCCTAGCCTCAGCAATAAGACAACAAAAAGAAATAAAAGGCATTCAATTTGAAAAGAAATCAAACTCTCTTCACAGATGACATGATACTTTATGTGGAAAATTCACAAGACTCCACTCCAAAATTGCTAGAACTCATACTGCAACTGATCAACATGAGAGGAGACAAAATCAATGCACAGAAATCAATTGCATTTCTATACACAATGTGACTGAAGAAAGAGAAATTAAGGAATCAATCCCATCCACAACTATACCAAGAATCATTAGACATCTAGCAATAAACCTAACCAAAGTGGTAAAAGATCTTTACTCTAGAAACTACATAACTTATGAAAGAAATTGAGGAAGACATGAAGAGATGGAAAAACAGTCCATGCTCATGGATTGGAAGATAAACGTTGTTAAAATATTTATGCTGCCCAGAGCAATCTACACATTCAATGCCATCCTTATCAAAATACCACCAACATTTTTCAGAGCTGGAACAAAGAATCCTAAAATTTTTATGGAACTGGAAAAGAGACTGAATGATCAGGGGAAAGTTGACAAAGAGAACCAAAGTTGGGAGCATCACAATGCCTGACTTCAAATTCTATTACAAAACTGTGATCATCAAGACAGCATGGTACTGTCACAAAAACAGACCCATAGATCAATGGGACAGAATAGAGAGTCCAGAAATGGATCTTCAACTCTATCATCAACTAATCTCCAACAAAGCAGGGGGAAAAATATCCAGTGGAAAAAATACAGTCTCTTCAATGAACAGTGTTGGGAAAATTGGAAAGCCACATGCAGAAGAACAAAACTGGACATTTTTTCTTACATTGTACACAAAGACAAACTCAAAATGGATGAAATGTCTCAATGAGAGACAGGAATCCATCAAAATCCTAGAGTAGAGTACAGACAGTAAGCTCTTTAACCTTGGCCACAGCCACTTCTTCCAGACACATCTCTAAAGACAAGGGAAACAAAAGCAAAAGTGAACTATTGGGAATTCATCAAGATAAAAACTTCCACACAGGAAAGGAAACAGTCAACAAAACAAAGAGGCAACCCACGGGGGTCAAAGATATTTGCATAAAGGGCTGGTCCAGGATCTATTAAAAAAATGTTCAAATTCAACACCCAAAAAGCAAATAATCCAGTCAAGAAATGAGCAGAAGACATGAGCAGTCGCTTTCTCCAAAGAAGGCATACTACTGGCTAACAGATAAAGAAATATTCCAGATCACTTGTCATCAACGAAATATAAATCAAAACCACAGTGAGGTACCACCTTACACCAATTAGAATGGCTAAAATTACAAAACAGGGAACAACAAATGTTGATGAGGATCTGAAGAAAGGGGAACCCTCTTATACTGTTGGTGGATATGCAAGCTGGTACAGCCACTCTGGAAAACAGAACTTTCACAACTGGGTTTTTACCCCAAAGATACAGATTTAGTGGAAAGAAGGGACATGTGCACCGCAATGTTCCTAGCAGCAATTTCCACAATAACTGATCTGTGGAAGGAGCTGAGATGTGCTTTAACAGATGAATGAATAAGGAAGATGTGGTCATATGTATAATGAAATATTACTCAGCAATCAAGAAATATGAATACCTACAATTCGGATTGACATGGATGGAACTGGAGTGTATTATGTTAAGCAAAATAAGTCAATCAGATATATATATATATATATATATTTTTTTTTTCATTCATTCATAGGGTAAGGGAGGGAAACCTGAATGGGAAGAAATCAGAGAGGGAAACAACCATGAGAGACACTGGACTCTGGGTAACAAACTGAGGGTTGTAGAAGGGAGGCGAGTGGGAGGATGGAGTAGCTGGGTGTTGGACACCAAAGGAGGGCACTTGATCTGATGAGACCTAGATGTTAGAAGCAACTAGTGAATCACCGAATATGTCTAATACAACTAATGATGTACTATATGCTGGCTAATTGAATATAATTTTTAAAAAAATGAATGAAAACTTCCAAATCTGTCCCAATGGCAGAATTACACTGATAACAGAGCCAACAGAAACAAACAAACAAAAAAACATTACAGTCCAATATCTCTGATGAACTTAGATGCAATAAATCCTCAACAAAATATTAACAAGTTAAATTGAGCAATACATTAAAGAAATATTCACCATGATAAAGTAGCATTTAATCCAGGGATGCAAGGTTGAGTGTCCTGTTTTTTATCCTCCTTCCCCAGTGCTCTTTCCCAGAAATTTGGTCAGATTGGGAAGAATTATATCAATTCCAGAATTTCAGAATGAATAAATTTAATAAAACATGTAAGTTAATCTTATTTTATTTCTAATTTTCATATTTTAAAGATTAAGAAATTGAGCTGACAAAAGATGAATGGCTTGTCAAGATTTCCAAAGCTAATCAGGGGTTCCTGGGTAGCTCAGTCAGTTGAGCATCCAACTCTTGATTTCAGCTCAGGTCATGATCTCAGGAGATGGGATCAAGCCTTACATTGGGCTGTGTGCTCAGCAGAAAGTCTGCTTGAGATTCTTGATCTCCACCTCCATTTGTTCATCACCCTGCTCTCTCTATATATATTTATTAAATAAATCTTTTTTTTTCAATTTATTTATTTTCAGAAAAACATTATTCATTATTTTTTCACCACACCCAGTGCTCCATGCAAGCCGTGCCCTCTATAATACCCACCACCCGGTACCCCAACCTCCCACCCCCCCACCACTTCAAACCCCTCAGATTGTTTTTCAGAGTCCATAGTCTCTCATGGTTCACCTCCCCTTCCAATTTACCCAAATTCCCTTCTCCTCTCTAACGCCCCTTGTCCTCCATGCTATTTGTTATGCTCCACAAATAAGTGAAACCATATGATAATTGACTCTCCCTGCTTGACTTATTTCACTCAGCATAATCTCTTCCAGTCCCGTCCATGTTGCTACAAAAGTTGGGTATTCATCCTTTCTGATGAAGGCATAATACTCCATAGTGTATATGGACCACATCTTCCTTATCCATTCATCCGTTGAAGGGCATCTTGGTTCTTTCCATAGTTTGGCGACCGTGGCCATTGCTGCTATAAACATTGGGGTACAGATGGCCCTTCTTTTCACGACATCTGTGACTTTGGGGTAAATACCCAGGAGTGCAATTGCAGGGTCATAGGGAAGCTCTATTTTTAATTTCTTGAGGAAGCTCCACACTGTTCTCCAAAGAGGCTGCACCAACTTGCATTCCCACCAGAAGTGTAAGAGGGTTCCCCTTTCTCCACATCCTCTCCAACACACGTTGTTTCCTGTTTTGTTAATTTTGGCCATTCTAACTGGTGTAAGGTGATATCTCAATGTGTTTTGTTTTTGTTTTTGTTTTAAAGATTTTATTTATTTATTTGACAGACAGAGATCACAGTAGACAGAGAGGCAGGCAGAGAGAGAGGGAAGCAGGGTCCCTGCTGAGCAGAGAGCCCGATGCAGGAATCGATCTCAGGACCCCGAGATCATGAACCGAGCCGAAGGCAGTGGCTTAACACACTGAGCCACCCAGGCGCTGCTCTCAATGTAGTTTTAATTTGAATCTCCCTGAGGGCTAATGATGATGAACTTTTTTCATGTGTCTGATAGCCACTTGCATGTCTTGATTGGAGAAGTGTCTGTTCATATCTTCTGCCCATTTTTTGATGTGTTTGCCTGTTTCGTGCGTGTTGAGTTTGAGGAGTTCATTATAGATCCTGGATATCAACCTTTTGTCTGTACTGTCATTTTCAAATATCTTCTCCCATTCCGTGGGTTGCCTCTTTGTTTTTTGACTGTTCCCTTTGCTGTGCAGAAGCTTTTGATTTTGATGAAGTCCCAAAAGTTTATTTTCGGTTTGGTTTCCTTTGCCTTTGGAGACATATCTTGAAAGATGTTGCTGTGG